>NC_064921.1:1004829862-1007229862 GCF_023897955.1 Schistocerca gregaria
GTAATTGGAATCAAATGAAGATGATGATAGAGAGTCAGCCATCAGAGGAAAATTTCATCAAAATAAAATCCTGCTCACTGCTGGGAAGAAGCTTGAAAGAGTTCAAGATGCATGGTGGAGACATCATCTTGAGGTACATAGCGAAGATGAAGGCTATGCTGTTCCTGACCTCAACAAAAATGTTGTCAATGTTGACATCTGTGATGTTGGCAGTGAACACAATGTGAGCTGGGTGTGCAAAGGTGGAGGTGGGAATGACACACAGTACTTCACTACTGTCACACATGTCACTCTAAACACTAGGAGGCCAGGTGGGAATTTTGAGGGGGAATGACTCACTAAAAACACACATATTGTACATATTTATCACTGAAAGATGAAGCTGAGGCCATGGAAGGTGGGCAGGGGTCATGAGACAGGTCTGGAGGGACAGAGATGCAGCCTGAGTAAGGTTGTCAGAGAGCAACCAGGACAGTTTCAGTCAATCAAATGAGCCTGTTTCACATTTGCCATTAAGTATGATGTAAGCAAGGACTCTGTGATTGGCCAAGCATCATATAATCACAAGTCACCAGTTCTTTGTGGACAAAGACACGGGGTAGAGAATGTGGCTGTTGGGGGTGGAGTATGGATGTGTGCACTGTTTGCATGTATGCAATTAGCCAGTGCTGGGAGCTCATGGTCCTGTGTGGGAGTAAGAGGGGCAACAAGTTCGGCACATAGGACAGTGGGTTCATTGTAAAAGATGTCTGTGTGTGATGCCTGGAGAATATTCTTGTAGGTAGCATCTATCCTTAAGGGTCCACAGTAGTGCTTCTGGCCAGGAACTTCCATAGCACATAAGTGCTGTATTAAGAGTGTGGTTTCAACATACCATGGGACCATTGCACTGTGGGTGGTAAGCGGTGGAGTGAAAGTCATCAAAATCGTGCAGCTTGCACAGTTTAGAGAAGAATGAGGACTCAAACTGGCAGCCCTGGTTGGTTGTAATTGAGGTGGGGCAGCTGAAGTGGGCAATCCAAGAGTTAATGAAAGCCTGGGCAATGTTTTTCGATGTAATGTCAGAGAGGGGCACCACTTTCAATCTACCTCATAATTCGGTCGCTGATAGACAGAATATAATGAAAACCATCTGGGGGTACTAGTGTTCCTACAGTGTTAATATGGGAGATAGTGAGTTATCTGAGAGGGGCTGGGTGTGCCGTCCCAACTTACTCCTCTGACACTGGATACATTCACATATCCAAGTGTGACAATTGTTTTTTTATTCCTGACCAAATGAAACATTCCATGATTATCTTTGTGGTAGCTTTGATGCCTGGGCGATCAGTTCATGCAGCTACATGAAGATTGTCTGACAGAGAGGGGCAGGCAAGACTGGGCAGAGCATGCATGTTGGGGTGTCATACACAAGGGGTATGGGGGAAGCCAGGAGTAGGTGACACTTGAGCATTAATGAGCGTTTTGTGTCCTTCAACATTTTGGCCAGCTCAGAATCATCTGTCTGTAAGTGTACTGATTTGTTCATGTCCAGGGGAGTCAAACTAATATTTACACTGAAAAAATAAGCTGTGGTCCTGATTATATACTGTACATCTGTGGAATACTGGCAGATGAGGTCCATGTGTCATAGCCCTCAAGGTGGAAAATTCTTTCTAGGGTTATGGTCGTCATTGAACATGGACCATTTGTGCTGAGAGGGTGAAAGATTCTCTATATATAAAAAAAAAAAAAAAAAAAAAAAAAAAAAAAAAAAAAAAAAAAAAAAAAAATATCCCGCGACTGAAGAGGATTGCTTGTGTCACATATATTCCGCTGCAGTATTGTGCCAATTGATGTGTCAATCATGTCTGCAGTAACCAAGATGTGAGCATAGGGCACCGGGTGACTCATTGTGACAGCATGGGTGAGGGTGGTATTGAGTGACTCAAAATCTGCGATCATACTGCCCATCCAATGCATCTTCCTAGTGCCTGAGGTATCATTAACAATGAGTACATCAGCAAGGGGAGTCTGGGTAGAGGCAGTATGTGGAAAGTGGTGGCCATAGAAATTTATGATACCAAGGAATCTATGTAGTTCATGGGAGTCCGAAGGTAAAGATAGGTTGTCAATTAGCTCGACGTAGGTTAGATGCTGTCAGACAAAACAGTGTAACCCTGGAAGGTGACACTGTCATGGGTCAGTTGTGACATTTCATGACTGATCTCAATATCACTGCAGTGAGACACCACATGGACTGTGATTGATGCTGTTCATGCTCCTTAATGGTAAATGAAAAAAATCAAAAGGTCATCAAGTTAAGCGTATATGAATGCAGACTGAACAAGGAGTCAATAAATCTCTGCCACATTTGGGCTGCATTTTTGAGGCCATAGGGCATGAAACACTATTTGTAAAGTTGAAAGAGGGCGATCAGTCCAGTCTTTGGAATGTCATCAGTGAACATAGGTATTTGGTCGTAAGCCTTGTGGCACTCCAGGACACTAAACACCCATGTACCATTAAGCTATTGGGTGAAACCTTGGATGTCAGGGATTGGGTAGTTATCTAATGACAGTTAAAAGAGTTCAGGATACAGCAATTCCTGCATAGATAAAATGAGCCATTTTTCTTCTGTACAAGGTGTGTGAGGGAAGCCCAATTGTTGTTCGATGGGTGTGTGGTTCAGACATTGAGTGTTTCACTGATGCTTTGCAAGTCGTAACTTTTGGGGGTTAAGGCATTTGGTTAGACTTATGATGTGTTAATTCTGTGGGACATGCCATGAGGAGCACTGCCATTGGAGTGTTGTTGGAACTCATTAGAGCATGAGGGGAGAGCACACTGGGATGAGACACTGGAGAGACAGATGTCACTGATCTTGGTGTCCTGAGACGTTGAGTGAAGACCCAAAATCTCTAAAGAAGTTGATGTTGAGCACTGGTTCGTTGAGATCAGTAATGCAAAATATCTATGGGAAACACAGTTCAGATGTGAGATGAACCTTCAGATCCACAGTGCTGAGGACTTTGATGCAAGCACTGTTCACCAAGCCCAACAATTTGGTAGGGAATTTGCAAGGGAGGGCCAATGCCACAGGTATAATACTAGCCTCTGTGCCAGTGTTGACAAGAAATCGAAGGCCTTGACATGTGGTTTGTAACATAAAGATGACTGCTGGAAGATGAGGTGTCATTCACCAATTGTTGTTTGATGAGGCTTAATGTAGAAGGTGCGTAGGCCAGAGTGCCTAAATTTGTGCACATAAGGGGTTTACTGTGCAGGGTGAGTATATGTCAACGCAAGCTGGGATAATTTTACTCCCCCTCTTGTTTTGCCATGTGCCTCCTTAAATTTGTTTTGTTGCTTTTAACTATTTACCATTAGCATACATGAGTTGTTGTTGTTGTTGTGGTCTTCAGTCCTGAGACTGGTTTGATGCAGCTCTCCATGCTACTCTATCTAATGCAAGCTACTTCATCTCCCAGTACCTACTGCAACCTACATCCTTCCGAATCTACTTAGTGTAGTCATCTCTTGGTCTCCGTCTACGATTTTTACCCTCCACGCTGCCCTCCAGTACTAAATTGGTGATCCCTTGATGCCTCAGAACATGTCCTACCAACCGATCCCTTATTCTGGTCAAGTTGTGCCACAAACTTCTCTTCTCCCCAATCTTATTCAATATTTCCTCATAAGTTATGTGATCTACCCATCTAATCTTCAGCATTCTTCTGTAGCACCACATTTCAAAAGCTTCTATTCTCTTCTTGTCCAAACTATTTATCGTCCATGTTTCACTTCCATACATGGCTACACTCCATACAAATACTTTCAGAAATGACTTCCTGACACTTAAATCTATACTCGATGTTAACAAATTTCTCTTCTTCAGAAACACTTTCCTTGCCATTGCCAGTCTACATTTTACATCGTCTCTACTTCGACCATCATCAGTTATTTTGCTCCCCAAATAGCAAAACTCCTTTACTACTTTAAGTGTCTCATTTCCTAATCTAATTCCCTAAGCATCACCCGACTTAATTTGACTACATTCCATTATTCTCATTTTGCTTTTGTTGATGTTCATTTTATATCCTCCTTTCAAGACACTATCCATTCCGTTCAACTGCTCTTCCAAGTCCTTTGCTGTCTCTGACAGAATTACGATGTCATCAGCGAACCTCAACATTTTTACTTCTTCTCCACGGATTTTAATACCTACTCCGAATTTTTCTTTTGTTTCCTTCACTGCTTGCTCAATATACAGATTGAATAACCTTGGGGGAGAGGCTGCAACCCTGTCTCACTCCCTTCCCAACAACTGCTTCCCTTTCATGTCCCTCGACTCTTATAACTGCCATCTGGCTTCTGTACAAATTGTAAATAGCCTTTCGCTCCCTATATTTTACCCCTGCTACCTTCAGAATTTGAAAGAGAGTATTCCAATCAACATTGTCAAAAGCTTTCTCTAAGTCTACAAATGTTAGAAACGTAGGTTTGCCCTTCCTTAATCTAGCTTCTAAGGTAAGTCGTAGGGACAGTATTGCCTCACATGTTCCAACATTTCTACGGAATCCAAACTGATCTTCCATTCATCTGTAGAGAATTCTCGTTAGTATTTTGCAGCTGTGACTTATTAAACTGATAGTTCGGTAATTTTCACATCTGTCGATACTTGCTTTCTTTGGGATTGGAATTATTATATTCTTCTTGAAGTCTGAGGGTATTTCGCCTGCCTCATACATCTTGCTCACCAAATGGTAGAGTTTTGTCAGGACTGGCTCTCCCAAGGCCGTCAGTAGTTCCAATGGAATGTTGTCTACTCTGGGGGCCTTGTTTTGACTCAAGTCTTTCAGTGTTCTGTCAAACTCTTCACACAGTATCGTATCTCCCATTTCATCTTCATCTACATCCTCTTCCATTTTCATAATATTGTCCTCAAGTACATCGCCCTATCTGTATTTTCATAAAAGAGAAAGGTTGGCCCTCAGTTTCAAAGAACATAACACCAGATTTAATTTTGTGCTTAGTTTTATGTATGTAATTGACTTTCTAATTTATTTTGTCTGTTACTAGTATTAGTATTTTTCATTATAGGGTGAAATCAGTGATTGTTTCATAACTTAAATTCTGTTCTTGCATATAAACAAATATGAATTCTGTAATAATTGTAAACATTTGGAAGATGAAATGCTAGTATTCTTAAAGTATCTATTTGGCTCAACTTGGAAACATGTTAGCAAAACCAGCCCTTAATTAATTTCCAAGTAATTTTCAGTTTTGTCAAAAGTATTGTTTGCATAACAATATTTATTAATCCCCCCCACCCCATGGACCATGGACCTTGCTGTTGGTGGGGAGGCTTGCATGCCTCAGCTATACAGGTAGTTGTACTGTAGGTGCAACCACAATGGAGGGGTCTCTGTTGACAGGCCAGACAAATGTGCGGTTCCTAAAGAGGGGCAGCAGCCTTTTCAGTAGTTTCAGGGGCAACAGTCTGGATGATTGACTGATCTGGCCTTGTAACACTCACCTAAATGGCCTTGCTGTGCTGGTACTGCGAGCGGCTGAAAGCAAGGGGAAACTACAGCCATAATTTTTCCCGAGGGCATGCAGCTTTACTGTATGGTTAAATGATGATGGCATCCTCTTGGGTAAAATATTCCAGAGGTAACCTTGTCCCTCATTTGGATCTCCGGGTGGGGACTACTCAGGAGGACGTTGTTATCAGGAGAAAGAAAACTGGCATTCTACGGGTCGGAGCGTGGAATGTCAGATCCCTTAATCGGGCAGGTAGGTTAGAACATTTAAAAAGGGAAATGATAGGTTAAAGTTGGATATAGATGGAATTAGTGAAGTTCAGTGGCAGGAGGAACAAGACTTCTGGTCAGGTGAATACAGGGTTATAAAAACAAAATCAAATAGTGGTAATGCAGGAGTAGGTTTAATAATGAATAAAAAAGTAGGAATGCAGGTAAGCTACTACAAACAGCATAGTGAACGCATTATTGTGGCCAAGATAGATATAAAGCCCATGCTTACCACCGTAGTGTAGGGAAGCAGCTTACTCACGCCGTATAAAATTCACATCAGCCTTTCCATTGTGTGCCAGCCAGTCCGCTGTAACTTGCTCTGACGTCATAAATGTTGCGCAATACTTTAAAAATTAAGTAAATAACCTGAAACGATGCTAGCATGTCAGGAGTAATACTAAATCTGTATGTATTGAATATCAGTGCAATAACTTTAACCATTTTCGAAATTTGGACATTTTTCTGTAAAAATCATTGGCACAACAGGAAAGAGCTAGAAACTTAAAAATTTATATTTAGATTCCGTTTGCATAATAATTTAGTAGAAACAGTATTCTGGATCTCACAAATTAAAATTTTAGTTGAAATTCATGATTTTCTAGGTTTTGTCTTAAAAATTAAGGAAGCAAGATAGATTAAGTAGGCGAATAAATAAAGCTAGGATGTTTAAATTTAAGTAGAAGGGAGATCCGCTATATTCATAAAGATGTGAGAAGTTTCAACTGAATAACTATAAAACTATAGCAATAGCGTATCTCCAAAGGGCAAGTTCAGAGCTCGTCGTCTGTGTGTAGTGTAATTAAATTAATTCTCTCGCCCAAAATATTTGACTTAGCCACTACAGACTTTTATTACGATTACTTACCTGTGTGCTGATTGCACATTTAAATTGAGAGCTTCATTGGCCATCAGCAAAGGAATCAATGATTTATTCGATAACTTAAAGTGGTGCATTACTAGCCCAGCGGCTAGTCGGGACAGCAGAATTAATCAGGCGTTCCCTTAGCCATCCGCACCGCGGCTTTATATATAAGAACACTGCACGAGAGTAGTTTCTTCTGCAGCCTCTATGATGCATTTGACGCAGCGTCCGCCCCCACGCGGCCGCTCCCATAGGCCAATCCTAACCGTGAGGCCCCACAATAGTTCTTGAGGTCCACACAGGAACAGCAGCTTCTCTGCTTAGCCTGTCTCCCTCCTGGTAGATGTAACCAGAGGTTTGCAGTGCAGTGCAGTGCAGAGAAAGGAAGGCCCCAGTTCTCTCCAGACTCTGATTAGTGCACCATCTGTGCCGGGAGTCGCGTTGCGTCGGTATCATTGCTATAAACAGCCTTGGATGCCGTAATAAGTTACTCAGGATACGCGTAGCCAAGAAATCATTTTCAAGTGAAGTGTTAATTCTGGGATGACTTTAATGATCTATCTTCGGTTTGCGTGTGTCGTATTTTCACGTGCTGCCGCGGGACAGACATTCTACCATTATTTAGCGTGGCGTTTGATGAACATTTTCATCAAATTATGGTGAGCATTCACTTAAACATTTAATTTGAACAGTTATAGTTGCATCAGCGCATTAGTCTCTGAACTGCTCTGGTAGTTGGATTATGTGGATTCTTTTTGGTCTGTGACTTTCAGAATATAGTGAACATTTTAGAGTGTATTGTTTTTGATTATGAATCCCAGACAATCTCCTAATTCCTCAGGGCTATAAGCTGTAGCAATAACTGTATTTCTCAGATGAAGTGGGCACTAGGAATTCTAATTACAGGCTTCACGTTTTGCTAATCACTTTCTGGTTGCCAATATTGTTGTTAGAGAGCCAGTGTTGAGAACGGCAAACAACAGCATTAAATAAATCATAGGAACATTTCATTAACAAACATTTCCACCCGCCGCACCATATATGTTGCTAGTCGGCCAGGAAATGTGTCTTTTCTACATTACAAAATATTTAATATACAATTAAAATACAAATTTCCACCCGCCGCCCCACAGTAGTACAAGTTTATATGCCAACTAGCTCCACAGATGACAAAGTTATTGAAGAAATGTATGATGAGATAAAAGAAATTATTCAGATAGTGAAGTGAGATGAAAATTTAATAGTCATGGATGACTGGAATTCGATAGTATGAAAAGGAAGATAAGGAAACGTAGTAGGTGAATATGGAATAGGGGTCAGGAATGAAAGAGGAAGCTGCCTGGTAGAATTTTGCATAGAGCATAACTTAATCATAGCTAACACTTGGTTTAAGAATCATGAAAGAAGGGTGTATACATATTAGAAGCCTGGAGATACTGGAAGGTTTCATATAGATTATATAATGGTAAGACAGAGATTTGGGAACCACGTTTTAAATTGTAAGACGTTTCCAGGGGTGGATGTGGACTCTGACCACAATCAATTGGTTATGAACTGTAGATTAAAACCAAAGAAACTGCAAAAAGGTGTGAATTTAAGGAGATGGGACCTGGATAAACTGACAGAACCAGAGGTTGTACCGACTTTCAGAGAGAGCATAAGGGAACAATTGACAGGAATGGGGGAAAGAAATACAGTAGAAGAAGAATGGGTAGCTTTGAGGAATGAAATAGTGAAGGCAGCAGAGGATCAAGTAGGTAAAAGAAACGAGGACTAGTAGAAATCCTTGGGTAACAGAAGAAATACTCAATTTAATTGCTGAAAGCAGAAAATATAAAAATGCAGTAAATGAAGCAGGCAAAAAGGAATACAAACGTCTCAAAAATGAGATCAACAGGAAGTGCAAAATGGCTAAGCAAGGAAGGCTAGAGGACAAATGTAAGGATGTAGAGCCTTATCTCACTAGGGGTAAGATAGATTCTGCCTACAGGAAAATTAAAGAGAGCTTCGGGGAAAAGAGAACCACCTGTATGAATATCAGGAGCTCAGATGGAAACCCAGTTCTAAGCAAAGAATGGAAAGCAGAAGGGGTATATAGAGGGTCTATACAAGGGTGATGTACTTGAGAACAATACTATGGAAATGGAAGAGGATGTAGATGAAGATGAAATGGGAGATATGATACTGCTTCCAGAGTTTGACAGAGCACTGAAAGACCTACGAAACAAGGCCCCGGGAGTAGACAACATTCCATTAGAACTACTGATAGCCCTGACAAAACTCTACTATCTGGTGAGCAAGATGTATGAGACAAGCGAAGTACCCTCAGACTTCAAGAAGAATATAATAATTCCAATACCAAAGAAAGATGTGAAAATTACCAAACTATCAGTTTAATAAGTCACGGCTGCAAAATACTAACACAAATTCTTTACAGACGAATGTAAAAACTTGTAGAAGCCAACCTTGGGGAAGATCAGTTTGGATTCCATAGAAATATTGGAACACGTGAGGCAGTACTAACCCTATGACTTATCTTAGAAGATAGATTAAGGAAAGGCAAACGTACGTTTCTAACATTTGTAGACTTAGAGAAAGCTTTTGACAGTGTTGACTGGAATACTCTGTTTCAAATTCTGAAGATGGCAGGGGTAAAATACAGGGAGTGAAAGGCTATTAACAATTTGTACAGAAACCAGATGGCAGTTATAAAGAGTCGAGGGACATGAAAGGGAAGCAGTGGATGGGAAGGGACTGAGACAGGGTTGTAGCCTATCCCCGATGTTATTCAATCTGTATATTGAGCAAGCAGTGAAGGAAACAAAAGATAATTTTGAAGTGGGTATTAAAATCCATGGAGAAGAAATAAAAACTTGGAGGTTCGCGGAGGACATTGTAATTCTGTCAGAGACAGCAAAGGACTTGGAAGAGAAGTTGAACGAAATGGAGAGTGTCTTGAAAGGTGGATATAAGAGGAACATCAACAAAAGCAAAATGAGGATAATGGAATGTAGTCAAATTAAGTCGGGTGATGCTGAGGGAATTAGATTAGGAAATGAGACACTTAAAGTAGTAAAGGAGTTTTGCTATTTGGGGAGCAAAATAACTGATGATGGTCGAAGTAGAGACGATATAAAATGTAGACTGGCAATGGCAAGGAAACCGTTTCTGAAGAAGAGAAATTTGTTAACATCGAGTATAGATTTAAGTGTCAGGAAGTCATTTCTGAAAGTATTTGTATGGATGTCAATAAAATTCTTCTGGGTTAGAGACCGCATTGTCATTTATAAAATTCCAACGTTTCGGCGTCTGTTGCAAGACGCCTTCCTCAGGGTGTGTTGCTAACTGCTGAGTGCGCGCAAGTGTGGGTACATATATACTATGGAAGAGTGTTGTGATTGGATGTGTGGATGAGGAGGAAGGGTACTAGGAGTTCATTTTATTGGCGTTGTGCATTGCGTCTTGTTATTGGCGGAAATAGGCGTTTTCCATTGGAGTTTCCTTTACTGCCTGCCATTGGTGGAAATCGGCGAATAGGAGACTTAGTGGCGACTGCAGCGTAGCGTTGTTTACTAACTGCCTAGTATCGACTAGGCCGCGTCAGCGCTCTGTGTACCATCCTCCGCTGTGGCCTACCGCACGCCTGTTGCATTGCGCGAGCTGTCCTTCCGCAAAGCTGTCACAGCAGGCAGCCAAGATGCTGGAAGTCTGTACCCGTCTTCTCCGTTCATATTAACGGGTCGCTTGGCTATTTCTATAGCCTCTCTAATCTTCCTCCTCAAACTAAACTGCTGTTTCACAAGTACTCGGGCCTCTCAAAATTCGATGTTCATCCTGCACTGCTCATGATGTTCTGACACCGCTGATTTGCTATATTGTTTGAGGCGGATATATCTCTCATGTTCTGTTAGCCTCGTGCTTATTGGTCACCCAGTATCACCTACATACACCAGTCCACATTCACACTCGATTTCACAAACTCCGGCGGCATGAAATTTGTCAATTGTATCTTTTGTCGAGCCCAGAATGTCTTTTATTTTGTTGTTGCTACGAAAAATCGGCTTAATACCTGCCCGACTGAGAATTTTGCCCAGACGTTCAGTAACCCCTTGTACATATGGTAGCACGGCGGTGTTCTGTGCTGTGTTTTGTATTTCCCTGTTGCCCTCCTCCTTCGGCGCCATGGTTTTGCGTATCAGCCTCATGTCGTAGCCATTAGCTCCAAAAATGGTCCTGAGGTTCTGCAGTTCAGCTTGCAGGTTGTATTCATCGCTGATCCTGTAGGCTCTCTTAGTTAAAGTTCGCAGGGCCGAATTCTTATGCATAGGATGGTGGTGGGAGGATGCATGCAGGTACCTGTCCGTGTTGGTGGGCTTCCTGTAAACTCTGTGTCCAAGCTTCCCGTCTGGCTTACGATAAACTTCTACGTCGAGAAAAGGCAATACCCCGTTCTTTTCAATCTCCATGGTAAAATGAATTTTGCTGTGATGCTGGTTAAGATGTTCGTGGAAGTTCTGAAGCTCTTCTTCTCCGTGTGGCCAGATAACATAGGTGTCATCCACGTATCGTAGCCAGCATTCCGGGCGTAATGGCGCGGACAGGAGTGCTGTTTCTTCGAATGCTTCCATAAAAATGTCTGTTGCAGCTGACGAAAGAGGGGAACCCATAGCAACACCATTCGTCTGCTCGTAAAAATCCCCTTTCCACCTAAAATAGGTGGTCGTCAAACAGTGGCGCACTAGCTCGCTGATGTCAGGTGCCATGCGTTCCTCTAAGATGTTCATGGTGTCCGTCACGGGTACATTCGTGAACAAAGATTTCACGTCAAAACTGACCATCAAATCCGTATCAGAGACCCGCTTCTCTTTCAAAAGTGCTATAAAGTGGGTGGAGTCCTTGACGTATGCATCTGTATGTCTCACTAAACGTCTAAGCTTCGGAGCCAATTCTTTCGCTAATTTGTAGGTCGGCGAGTTGATACTACTCACTATCGGTCGTAAAGGGAAGGCTTCTTTGTGGATCTTTGGTACCCCATATATTCTTGGTGCCTGTGGCACCTGTGGAATGAGTCTACGGGTCGTGTCAAAATTCATCCTGGTTTGCTTCAGCAGCGCTTGCGTCGATTTCTCTATCTTGACCGTCGGATCCCCCTTAAGTTTATGGTAAATGGGTTCCTTCAAAAGATCCTCCATCCGCTTATCGTAATCTATTGTGTCCAACACTACGGTGGCATTTCCCTTGTCTGCCTGTATTATCACAATCTGAGAGTTGTTCTTCAGCTCCTTGATGGCCTGACGTTCCTCTTTACTGATGTTTTGCTTCGGAGGCTTTGCGTGAGCCAAGACTCGTACTGTTTCTTGTCGGATCTTCTCTGCTTCTGGTTGTGGTAGATGGCGTACCGAGGCCTCCACTGATTCGATAATGTCTTCTTTCGGTACTAGTTTTGGTGCGATTGCATAGTTCATCCCTTTCGCAAAAACTTTTGTGGCTGCATCGCTCAAGGTGTGGCTGGAGAGGTTCACCACTGTTCGTCGCGTATCCAAATCTGGTCCTTCATCTCTTGTTTTCCGTTGCAATTTGTCGAACTTCGTCACCTGGCGACTGGTGGTACATTTACTTGATCTGGCAGCTTGCTGGAAGGTTAACCTGTCGACCTTGTGCCAGTCATCCTCATCCAGTTTCCCACTCAGAAAGAGGTGCAGTTCACACAGTTTTATGTTGTTCACGTCGAGACTACCACGAATGTGACGGATCCTTTCCCGCAATAAAGCTTTGCTGGCCTGTGCACAGATATTCCTGGCCTTGTACGATTTTATGTGGGACGTCAGCCGTAAAAATGTTGGTACTACATTGGCACCCCTACATCTCTTCAGGAACGCAAGATCATTCAGCAGTTTACCTCTTTTCAGCCTCAGTGATTCAAGCTGCCTGATGTTTGCGTAAATCTCCTGCCCATACAGGTGCGTTAAATGTAACCGTAGGCTTCCGCGGCCATTGCCAATGTGAATAAAATTCTTCTGGGTTAGAGACCGCATTGTCATTTATAAAATTCCAACGTTTCGGCGTCTGTTGCAAGACGCCTTCCTCAGGGTGTGTTGCTAACTGCTGAGTGCGCGCAAGTGTGGGTACATATATACTATGGAAGAGTGTTGTGATTGGATGTGAGGATGAGGAGGAAGGGTACTAGGAGTTCATTTTATTGGCGTTTGCATTGTGTCTTGTTATTGGCGGAAATAGGCGTTTTCCATTGGAGTTTCCTTTACTGCCTGCCATTGGTGGAAAACGGCGAATAGGACAGCCCGCGCAAAGCAACAGGCGTGCGGTAGGCCACAGCGGACGATGGTACACAGAGCGCTGACGCGGCCTAGTCGATACTAGGCAGTCAGTAAACAACGCTAAGCTGCAGTCGCCGCTAAGTCTCCTATTCGCCGATTTCCACCAATGGCAGGCAGTAAAGGAAACTCCAATGGAAAACGCTTATTTCCGCCAATAACAGGATGCAATGCAAACGCCAATAAAATGAACTCCTAGTACCCTTCCTCCTCATCCTCACATCCAATCACAACACTCTTCCATAGTATATATGTACCCACACTTGCGCGCACTCAGCAGTTAGCAACACACCCTGAGGAAGGCGTCTTGCAACAGACGCCGAAACGTTGGAATTTTATAAATGACAATGTGGTTTCTAACCCAGATGAATTTTATTGACATTGACAACGGCCGCGGAAGCCTACGGTTACATTTAACGCACCAGTATGAGCAGGAGATTTACGCAAACATCAGGCAGCTTGAATCAGTGAGGTTGAAAAGAGGTAAACTGCTGAATGATCTTGCGTTCCTGAAGAGATGTAGGGATGCCAATATAGTACCAACATTTTCACGGCTGACGTCCCACATAAAATCGTACAAGGCCAGGAATATCTGTGCACAGGCCAGCAAAGCTTTATTGCGGGAAAGGATCCGTCACATTCGTGGTAGTCTCGACGTGAACAACATAAAACTGTGTGAACTGCACCTCTTTCTGAGTGGGAAACTGGATGAGGATGACTGGCACAAGGTCGACAGGTTAACCTTCCAGCAAGCTGCCAGATCAAGTGAATGTACCACCAGTCGCCAGGTGCCGAAGTTCAACAAATTGCAACGGAAAACAAGAGATGAAGGACCAGTTTTGGATACGCGACGAACAGTGGTGAACAACTCAGGCCACACCTTGAGCGATGCAGCCACAAAAGTTTTGGCGAAAGGGATGAACTATGCAATCGCACCAAAACTAGTACCGAAAGAAGACATTATCGAATCAGTGGAGGCCTCGGTACACCATCTACCACAACCAGTAGCAGAGAAGATCCGACAAGAAACAGTACGAGTCTTGGCTCACGCAAAGCCTCCGAAGCAAAACATCAGTAAAGAGGAACGTCAGGCCATCAAGGAGCTGAAGAACAACTCTCAGATTGTAATAATACAGGCAGACAAGGGAAATGCCACCGTAGTGTTGGACACAGTAGATTACGATAAGCGGATGGAGGATCTTTTGAAGGAACCCATTTACCATAAACTTAAGGGGGATCCGACGGTCAAGATAGTGAAATCGACGCAAGCGCTGCTGAAGCAAACCAGGATGAATTTTGACACGACCCGTAGACTCATTCCACAGGTGCCACAGGCACCAAGAATATATGGGGTACCAAAGATCCACAAAGAAGCCTTCCCTTTACGACCGATAGTGAGTAGTATCAACTCGCCGACCTACAAATTAGCGAAAGAATTGGCTCCGAAGCTTAGACGTTTAGTGAGACATACAGATGCATACGTCAAGGACTCCACCCACTTTATAGCACTTTTGAAAGAGAAGCAGGTCTCTGATACGGATTTGATGGTCAGTTTTGACGTGAAATCTTTGTTCACGAATGTACCCGTGACGGACACCATGAACATCTTAGAGGAACGCATGGCACCTGACATCAGCGAGGTAGTGCGCCACTGTTTGACGACCACCTATTTTAGGTGGAAAGGGGATTTTTACGAGCAGACGGACGGTGTTGCTATGGGTTCCCCTCTTTCGCCAGCTGCAACAGACATTTTTATGGAAGCATTCGAAGAAACAGCACTCCTGTCCGCGCCATTACGCCCGGAATGCTGGCTACGATACGTGGATGACACCTTTGTTATCTGGCCACACGGAGAAGAAGAGCTTCAGAACTTCCACGAACATCTTAACCAGCAGCACAGCAAAATTCATTTTACCATGGAGATTGAAAAGAACGGGGTATTGCCTTTTCTCGACGTAGAAGTTTATCGTAAGCCAGACGGGAAGCTTGGACACAGAGTTTACAGGAAGCCCACCAACACGGACAGGTACCTGCATGCATCCTCCCACCACCATCCTATGCATAAGAATTCGGCCCTGCGAACTTTAACTAAGAGAGCCTACAGGATCAGCGATGAATACAACCTGCAAGCTGAACTGCAGAACCTCAGGACCATTTTTGGAGCTAATGGCTACGACATGAGGCTGATACGCAAAACCATGGCGCCGAAGGAGGAGGGCAACAGGGAAATACAGAACACAGCACAGAACACCGCCGTGCTACCATATGTACAAGGGGTTACTGAACGTCTGGGCAAAATTCTCAGTCGGGCAGGTATTAAGCTGATTTTTCGTAGCAACAACAAAATAAAAGACATTCTGGGCTCGACAAAAGATACAATTGACAAGTTTCATGCCGCCGGAGTTTATGAAATCGAGTGTGAATGTGGACTGGTGTATGTAGGTGATACTGGGTGACCAATAAGCACGAGGCTAACTGAACATGAGAGATATATCCGCCTCAAACAATATAGCAAATCAGCGGTGTCAGAACATCATGAGCAGTGCAGGATGAACATCGAATTTCGAGAGGCCCAAGTACTGGCGAAACAGCCGTTTAGTTTGAGGAGGAAGATTAGAGAGGCTATAGAAATAGCCAAGCGACCCAATAATATGAACAGAGAAGACGGGTACAGACTTCCAGCATCTTGGCTGCTTGCTGTGACAGCTTTGCGGAAGGACAGCTCGCGCAAAGCAACAGGCGTGCGGTAGGCCACAGCGGAGGATGGTACACAGAGCGCTGACGTGGCCTAGTCGATACTAGGCAGTTAGTAAACAACGCTATGCTGCAGACGCCGCTAAGTCTCCTATTCGCCGATTTCCACCAATGGCAGGCAGTAAAGGAAACTCCAATGGAAAACGCCTATTTCCGCCAATAACAAGACGCAATGTAAACGTCAATAAAATGAACTCCTAGTACCCTTCCTCCTCATCCTCACATCCAATCACAACACTCTTCCATAGTATATATGTACCCACACTTGCACGCACTCAGCAGTTAGCAACACACCCTGAGGAAGGCGTCTTGCAACAGACACCGAAACGTTGGAATTTTATAAATGACAATGCGGTCTCTAACCCAGAAGAATTTTATTGACATTGACAACGGCCGCGGAAGCCTACGGTTATATTTGTATGGAGTGTAGACATGTATGGAAGTTAAACATGGACGATAAATAGTTTGGACAAGAAGAGAATAGAAGCTTTCGAAATGTGGTGCTACAGAAGAATGCTGAAGATTAGATGGGTAGATCACATAACTAATGCGGATGAATTGAACAGAATTGAGGAGAAGAGAAATTTGTGGCACAGCTTGACTAGAAGAAGGGATCGGTTGGTAGGACATGTTCTGAGGCATCAAGGGATCACCAATTTAGTATTGGAGGGCAGCGTGGAGGGTAAAAATCGTAGAGGGAGACCTAGAGATGAATACACTAAGCAGATTCAGAAGGATGTAGGTTGCAGTGGGTACTAGGAGATGAAGAAGCTTGCACAGGATAGAGTAGCATGGAGAGCTGCATCGAACCAGTCTCTGGAGTGAAGACCACAACAACGACAACAACAACAACAAATTTATTAATTTCATGATTTAAACAAGTGATTTGGCTTAACTCTTGCAGTAGAAAAAACTGTTAAAAGATGGAATTTTTGATGTATTCAGTTAATTTAAGGAGTTAAGTTTTAATTGTAATTTCTGTAAACTTAACTTCAAGCATTGTGTAGTTTCAGTACCGATTATTGTGATGATATATAAGGGCCCGATTTTTGGTCATGAGACAGTCAGCCTACAGCTGAGTTTCAGACAAGGAACCTGTGTTGGTTAGAATGACAACAATGTATCAACTTAACAGTGAAATAAGTGCTACAGCAATAGGCCATGTGTTAAAGCAATGACCATGTCTGCTCCATATGTACATTTCTGTTCTTCAAGAACTGTGAACTTTGTGGTTATTTTTTTACTGCTCATAGACATTCAACAGGAAACTATTGTAGCAGTATGTGGATGTTTGCCTGCAAACTATTACTGAGGCTAATGGAAAGTTAAGCAATAGTGCATTGGCCATATTAAATATGTATATGGAGGGTTGTGAAAAGTGCAAGTAATGAAAGTAAAAGACTATGAAATGTAACTAGCATCTGATGGCTACATTATTTACCATAGTCAGTTTCCAAATTAAAAACCCCTTTTGCAACCAGCATAGCAATGCAGTACGGCTACTCCAAGGACAACAAAGGAAGAAAATAAAGCAGACAGAATCACTACAAGTAGAAGTTCAAATGGCATCTTCAAATGTATCATGGGGCCAGAAAAGGGGGGGGGGGCACACAGGGTGAGGAGTAAGCCATATCATGCTAAAATAAAGTCGACTGTTGGAAGATGAGGAGTCATTGGCCAATTGTTGTATGATGAGGCATGATGTAGAAGGGGTGCAGGCCGTGTTGCCTAAACTGGTGCTCCTGTGGAGTTTACTGTGAGAGATGTTGTGCTGTTCGGCTGCTTCCTTGGTAGAGTTTGGAAGTACTTGAGTAGCTGGTGCAGGTAGTGCATGAGGATTGACACCATATGGCTGTGTCTCATCCTGGGCAATTGTGTTTGCTTTTGTGTGGCCTGATTGTGGTGGTGGTGGAGGTGGAGCGTGAGGGGGTGGGGGGGGGGGGGGGGGGGCACTGTAGTGCCAACATTTACATCCAAGTGGCCACTTGGGCTAGCAATAATGCATCTGTGTGGCTAGGTGCAATATGTTTGATCCACGAGATGTAACTTATTTTCCAGTGGATGAGACACATTTGACAATAATTTTAATTGCAGATCATATGGGAGTTTGATGAGCCACAATGTCCACAACACAATGTTCAGCATGAATTTGACATACAGTGACATGTAAAGGTGCTGCCAAAGCTGGGATGAAGCTGTCAATCATAAGTTCTCATCATGATGACGCATGACATTGAAAGGGGGTTGTGACACATGTTCAGTAGTAGCACTTTTAGCCACAGAATATTTGTGATGGACAGGCATAGAGAGGACCAAGTCACTGATAAGGTCTGTGTTGTAGTGTAAATGATTAACTAGTATTTGTCCATAATGCCATAAAGGTTGAAGATGTTATCTGCAAAGGCAAACCACATACTGTATATGGATGTAACTGAGGCAAATTAGGAAACCTGCTGGAAAAAAACCATTTGTGTAGGTGTTAATCTAGGAGGTAGACCTGCAGTGATCAGTGAAAGCAGTACAAAATTGACAGTGGTGAAATCTTGATTGAACAGTTGCAGGTGTCCCAGTGAGGCATTACCCGAGGTCATTGTGAGGAGGCTGATGTGATGACCACATGCAGCACATGATGTAGTAATTGCGAAAGCATGATAGGTGGTGCAGTAGGGGTTACCATGGCCATCAAAGGTAGCATTGCATGGATATGTGGAAAATGAACACAATGCAATGTCTTCCAAGGCTCACATGGGGGTTGCAGGGACCCCCAATGTGGGAGGCATGGAGGTGCAGCTTACCATTGTGAGAGGTACTACCCTAGGTGCAGAATTGCAGAATGTGAAAACAGAGAAATTGGAACATATGGAGCTGGGAAGCAGACCATATATATGTAGAAGGCAGATAGTGCACAAATCCCAGGCCACCGAGTGGCAAACGCAAAATATGCAGTATAGTAGCTGTACATTGTAAAGTTAATATCAGGCCCAGAACGTACATTGTCAACAAGTTGTGCAACATGCAAAGTGCTGAAATCAACATTATGATGTGGGAACACTGAAGTCAGTGCAATGTTTTCATGCCATTGTGTGATTGGAGAGGTTAGATTGTCCGTTTGAGTCATGTGCAGTAGGAACTTTCCCTGCTTCAGTTTAACAGTAGGATGTGGAGGACAACATGTTTGAGATTCACAGTCTACCAGTGCAATGTGATGGGGTAGTGCAGAGTTCAACTCATAGTACACTGCAGGATTCATAGTTAATACGGCACACACACAGAAGTAAATAAACACCAGATTAATGGTTCAAAAATGGTTCAAATGGCCCTGAGCACTATGGGACTTAACATCTTAGGTCATCAGTCCCCTAGAACTTAGAACTACTTAAACCTAACTAACCTAAGGACATAACACACATCCATGCCCGAGGCAGGATTTGAACCTGTGACAGTAGCAGTTCCGGACTGCAGCGCCTAGAACCGCATGGCCACCACGGCCGGCAATTAATGTTTCATGGAATGTAGTCAAGTGCAGCACTGTACAAATTCAGATTGGGAAAATATACAATAATCACACGCTTCCAGTACACTGTATCCAGATGTGGCAAGCTGTAAAACTGGCTAAAACAGATGTCCAACAAAAGATAGCCACATTTTCAGTCACTGGCCACTGTGGCTGAGCGGTTCTAGGCGCTTCAGTCTGGAACCGCACGACTGCTCCAGTCGCAGGTTTGAATCCTGCATTGGGCATGGATGTGTGTGATTTCCTTAGGTTAGGTTACGTTTAAGTAGGTCTAACTTTTAGGGGACTGATGACCTCAGACATTAAGTCTCATAGTGCTCAGAGCCATTTGAACCATTTTCACCACATTTTCAGTCCATGAAAAAGTGCAAATCCATGTTGTAGACATAAAAAAGGATGTTTACAAGCATTGTTGTGGTCACCAGGTTGGTAATTCCAGTCCTAATGATGATATGGCAGAGGATTCATTAATTGAACAACACATAATGGTGTGCAAACACAATGACAAATAGAGCAGAGTCAAAGACCATAACATCAAAGTTGAATGGTAGTGTTCTAGTGGTCAATGGTTGCCACATATCTACTTCAATCTGGAAAGCAAGAAGATACCTAGTGAATGTTACCACCTACTAAGCAAGAGAATAAGTAATGTTCTGAGTAAATGTAAGTGTACAGTGTCACTAAAAATGAAAAATGTTTCATAAATATCAATACCTATGCAATAGCTACAAAGCATTGACAGTCAAATTGAAGACCACAGCCACAAAAAACATGACAGTAAAATCAATATCAACAGAGAAAAGAAAATGCTCTTAAAAGTAAAAAGGTCAGTAAAAATGAATGATTAACTCGATTAAATAACTGAACCAGTTGATGAAACACTAAATGTGATAAGTGAACCATTATGCTTAAAAAACGCAGAACCAACTGGTGCAGCATTAAATATGGGTAGTATTGAATCATCACACACAAACAACACAGGAAGAATGTGAACTACATCAGAGCCTGATTAAGCAACAAACTGTAACTCCAGTGAACAATAATACATATTTATAAGCAATCACTTAAAATGTAACCACCTTTTGTGGCTACCAAACAGGGTACTTTTTGTTACTGTTTCTTAATGAACGTATTCCGAGTGTGTGTATTTGGACCTTACAGGTGCTCACTAAAACAAAGGAAAACAAAGGAATGTTGATAAAATTGCTAAACTTGTCACACACAGTGCGGAGGAAATCTATAAAATGACCCTCGTTCACTCACTCTGACCTCACTCACATCAATTCACACAATCAATCTATCTCACATGCTTTAAAGACAACTTAGAAAGGGTGAAAGGTCTGACACCTGGCATTAAAACAGATGTAAATCCATACAGGAGCTAAAAGAAAGACACTGGGAAATGTAACTGGCTTACCACTTACAAAAATCTTGGGTGAGCCAGTCACCCTGTTAACAAACTAAAAACAGCTTCCTAAAACGTTCAGAAACAATTTGGACATATCACAAAACCTTAAAAGCTGCACTTGATCCATTTGAATGTCACTTAAAGTAGAGGGTAGATTTGCTGGCAAATCTGACACTGACTTCTTGTGTGAAGTAAAACACAGTCTAGTAAAGTAGGGTGCAAAGTGATCTATACGCCACAAGCACTGCATGTGGGAGGGCCCTCTTGCTGGAGAAAGAAGCCATGTGTCAGAAGACTATGGCATGTGTGAAGACAAGTGAATAGGGCTTCATCCCATCCTTGTGGTTGAAAGGAGGTACACCACAGTTGCAAAGCAGGCTTTAAGAGATGCAGCTTATTATTTGACACTCCTAGCCACTCATCTCCCAACAAAACATGATTCTGTACCTCAGCAGTGATATGATAGCATTCAGGGGGATGTAACACTGGAACAACTGAGAATTGCAGCACTCCTCCTTGGCTGTTATGTCAGCCCTTTCATTCCCCTGCAATTCCCATGTGACCTGGTACCCTGTAGAAAGACACCACCTTCCTCAGCCATTGCAATTGGAGAAAGGTATCCTGGATATTCTGGATGACTCTCTCTGCTGAGTTCAAGAATTGTAGAGAATAAAGGACACTCAGAGAATTGGAACAGACAAGGACTTTAGTAATTGAAGCACATCTCAACTGTTCTAGTGCTCATAAGATTGCATATAATTCCTTGTCAAAAACAGTAAAGTCTTGAGGCAGTTGGACCTTGATAACACATCCAGGGAAAACAACAGATCAACCAACAGGACCCTCCTTTTTGACTCTTCCATGAAGACACCTGTGGAGTTGTGGTGCTCACTTAAAATGTAACAAAATAATGTATTAAGAACATACAGGTTTGCAGGAGTGCAATCTCTCCTGTCCTGCACCAAATCTAAAAATACCGTAAACTTCTGCAGTAATCAGGGTGGCAGATGGTTAAAACCCTGGGTTTAGGGTTGACTTGCTCCACACCAAGTGATCTTAAATGTCCTTGTTACTTATAGACATTTGGAGAAAAGATGTTCCAGAGGTGGACGAGCAACAGTATGGTATGCAGGTGAATTAGGAGCTGTGAGGAACTTACATGCCTGATGCACAATGAGGAGTTGCCATCAGATTATCAAGTGGTGATTCACCAGCCTCAGCATAGAATTTGGGCATGGGGCCAGTATTATAAGCATCCAAAGCTGGCAGAATACCCTTATGGTTGAGAGCATCAATGATCTTCAAATAACAAGGCCTTCCTGATACACTTTGCACCCATACTCTAGCTGCAAATGCACAAAAGTCATATAAAACAGGAGCAGATGCACACTATCCACTTTCCAGTCACAAGGCACTTTGTGATGTTCAGTGTCTTCAGTATTCTGGCTTTCAGCTCTCTCAGGTGTGACAATTTTGACAATTTGCAATAAAAAATGAGGCCCAGAAGCCTCACTGAGTCTTTAAAATGGAAAATTGTATTCCTCATATGCAGCTCAGATAAATTAAAGATTCAATGAGAATGATTAAAATGAAAACTGAAAACCCATCTGCGGAAAACTGAAAACCCATCTTTGGAACCCACTTCTCCAACCTCTGCACTGCAAGTTGAAACTGATGGGTCACTGTTGCAACACTGGAGGAGGAAGAGAAAACAGCAAAACTGTCCACAAATAAGGAGCATTGTACACGACTCCTAACTGTGGATGTCATACTGTTTATGTCTATAGCAAAGAGGTAACATTTAAAACACGCTACCCTGAGGGATACCATTGCTTAAAACAATCTGATAGCTTGTTACCAACCCAGTACCTAAACAACCACTGAGACAGGAAAGACCACTTGAAAATTTGGAGTTGGCCATGAAAGCCTCACTGGTGCTGTTGTGTGAGAATACTGTGTCTCCAAGTAGCATTGTGCACCTTACTGCTATCAAAGAATATTCTGATACAGTGATGTTTACGTAGGAAGGCCTGTTGAACAGTTGCCTCTAGCTGGACCAGGTTGTCGACAGTGGACTGAAATCTCCAGAATCCACACAGAGTTGCTAAGGAGTTTGCATGGCCTCTGACAACCAGACCAGACAATGGTTAACCATTTGCTCCAAGGTCTTTTCTACACAGCTCATTAAGTTAAAGCCATGAGCTGGAGAAGTGACCTGTCTGCCTTATCAAATTAAATCATTCTAGGAGGATTTCCTTTGACACTGCTGGCAAACACTGAAGCTTGCAGTACTGGTGTTGGTCATGACCAGGTGCTGTATCATGAGTCTCAGGCAGTGCTGATTCCAGCTCCCACATAGAGAAAGGACAGTTGTAAGACTCAGAACTTTTGAATCTGAAGTCCAGCCTGTCCCTCTCTATAGTTGCACAGTAGTGGCAAAACACCATACCCTGGCTGGCATTGGCAGTGGTCAGTGAAAAGTGCTTTGCCATCATCTGAGAAATGTGTGTGGTTGTTTATAGACACCCCACTTTTAGCACTGCAGCTATTGGTAAACAGCTATGTTAACCAGGAATCCACCAGATAGCTTATCACAACAGGACAAGTGGAATGCTTGACAGAGTCCAGGAACACTTACCATTACCTTTTATTTCTCTCCTTGATTATACATTGATCCCTGGCTCTTACAACCTGAAATGATGTGAGGTTCCTGCTGTTGAGTGGTGCTTTAGCCGTTGAAGAGCTACATGCCTGACCTGGATTGCTGAGGAGCACTCAATGGTCCACCAAGGTACAAATGGCCTCCTAAGATGACCTGGACTTTCGGATGGATATGACAGCCGCATGAAGGATCACTCATGTAATGTGGTCCACCCGTTCCTAGATACTGTTGTGGTGTTCAGACACAGCTAGTTGTCTGAACAGCATCCAGTTAGCTCTGCTGACCATCCATATTGGTGGCTTCTATTCAGGGAATGCTCAGCTAGTAGGTGAATGCAAAGTGGCCAGTGGAATAAAAGTCATCTATAATTTCCTACTGGACAGACTCCGTGAGGGCTGGAGAGCAGAAAGAGAGATCGATGCCTGAGAATGACCCAGTAGAAGCACAGAAGTCAGTCGGAGGGCTCATATTGAAGATGCACAGATTGTGAAACCTCATGAGGCTCTCCAAAACCTGACTGTGAAGGCAGGTACAGGTAGAGCCCCACAAGACATGATGGGCTTTGAAGTCTCCAAGTAGGAGAAATGCTTGGGGGAGTTGTTCCATGAGACCTGTGAGAGCCTCTGAGCCTATTGCATCTTGTGAAGGTACACAAATTTCAATTGCAACTGCTTGCAGGTCAGTAGTCAGGATGAGAGCAGAGGAGTGGTGTGTGTTATTGACAAAATCATTGACCCCTCCCTTGGTTCTTCCTCAGTCAAGTCAGCCTTGTGATAGAGCATGTGGCCCTGTAGTGCAAGTGCATCAGATGCTTTAAAACATGTTTCTTGCAAACATGAGCACAGGGGGCATTCCTATGCTAGGAGTTTCAGTTCCTCCATATGTTTCCAAACCCACTAATGTTCCATTGTGTAATGGGAGCCATCTGTCATGGGAGTAGTGCTTTCAACCTGACTGTCTGCTGGGGAAGAGAGCCCATAATGGGTGGAGCCTCAGACAGGGATGAGATGATAGCTCCAGTCCAACATCAAGATCCACCAACTGTCGAGAAGATTCAAGAGAGATATCAGAGAGGATGAGATTGCCATCATCAGACTGTGTATGTCCCATCTCCATCAGTGGGAGATTCTCTGTCTTCTACTTGAATTTTTCTGTCTGAGGAGGCTTCAAAAGCAGTAGATGCAGCACAGGGTGGTGAATAAGACTGGATTTTTGAAGAGACAGGAATTTCCATAATGTCAGAAACACAGTCTTTTCTGAGGTTTTGTTTGTGTGTGTGTGTGTGTGTGTGTGGGGGGGGGGGGGGGGGGAGAGGCAGGCTTCAAAGTAACTGCAGCAGCACAAGTGCATTGACAAATGCCAATACTAGTCCTGACACTAATAACTTTGGTTTGTGTAGTAGCACTGGTTTTCTGAACTGGTTGTTTGAGAACAGATGCAAAGTGGGCAACAAACATGAGCAGCTACATGACCATGTATTTCTTTTTGGCTTCACCCTGTGGGACATACTTTGTCATTTTTATCTGCTGGATCTTCAATTCTTCAAAAAAGACACTGCAGTCCTACTTCATGTTGGGTGATCCCCAGAACAGTTGACACACTTCGGAAGAGAGGAACAACCAACTACATCGTGGGTGGGGTTACCACATTTGCCATAAGTGGCTCCTCCTTGCATCCAGGAGTAGTGTGTCTGAAGTGCTGGTATTTCAAACAGTGCATTGGTTTGGTAAATAAGTCCATATGATTAGGTGAAAGAAACCTGACTTGACATGCTCTGGAAGTTTTGTGCTGTTAAATGTAAGAATAAAAGACTCTGACTTCACAAGATCACCATTCACCATTTTCATAACTTTTGAGCATCCACAATGCCTTTCTGGGACCACTCAGCTCTTAGTACTTCTCAGGGAATGCCAACAAGATCCCTTTTGTTATAGTTCAAGGTGTTGTGCAGTTTGGTTTCAATTGCATATTCCTCAAGGCATTGAGCTCTCTAGAGGTTCTTTGCTTGTTGTGAACCTGATGTTTTGACCAACAGGGTCCCATTTTGCAAGCATCTGACAGATTCTGAAGTTCCTGCAATGCCCACTAAACCTTTTTGTATACAAAATGGTGAAACTTTATGAAAGCTACCCTCTTTCTGTTTAGTTATGATAAACACAATCTGACAACCAGAACGCATTCTGTACTATTAACTGGACGACTGGCTACCTTAGCTCTCTCATTTGTTTGGGTGTTAGTACCTTGCAGCATCCTGCCCTTTCCATGGGAGGAGAAAGAGAAATTTCCAAAGGATCCAATCTGGTCCCAGGAGCAGCTAGGGAAATAGACGTCCACCTAGAAGGAGCCCCTTGTGCCTAGGTGAGCTTTATACAACTGAGGTGCAGCAGATACCCCAGGCGTTGCCCTCTAATGCTTGTTACACCTCAACAGCCACGCATCTCATTGGCGCACAGCACACCTTGAGACTGAAGGTTTTTTTCTAGAGGTTTTTACTATCTTTGCAATTTGGGCAGTCTAGCCAAGATCCTCATTCTCGATAACACACAACTTTCCACTGCCATGCTGTTAGTCACTGAACCATTCCCAAAGCTTACAGTGACAGAGGACTGGTTGTGCTTACCTGTTACCAGCTCAGGAATCCAGGGATAGCGAAGCCTGTGACCAGAGCAAACAAATGCTGTGCCCCTGAGGGCAATTGTATTTTGAGATGAGCATCTCTTCATTGTGGACTGTTGCCAGTGGTCGAAGGCACTGCAGTCATGGACTGTGCGGCTGGTCCCGGTGGAGGTTTGATTCCTCCCTCGGGCATGTGTGTGTGTGTGTGTGTGTGTGTGTGTGTGTGTGTGTGTGTGTGTGTGTTTGTCCTTAGGATAGTTTACATTAAGTAGTGTGTAAGCTTAGGGACTGATGACCTTAGCAGTTAAGTCCCATAAGATTTCACACACATTTGAACATTTGATTGTTTCCACCTGAAAGAAAGCTTGGGTTCTTCTTAACATCAGGATCAAAATGTCACATTAATAAAACCTAGTGCATGATGTGATCACAACAGAAATATACTTAATGACTTATTTATCTGCACCACAAATATGACATAACATTGACCCTACAAGAGGTGAGACAATCCAAGCAATACCAAGGCTGTTGCCCTGGTCGTTACACTACAGAATCATGGTGAGGGTAGAATATTCAGCTGTTGAAGTTACTGTTTGGAAGATGTTAGCCTCGAGTTGTTGGTAACTATTCTAATGGCTCATTTCTGTAGAATAAAGACAGTTTTCAGATTTGTCTTATTATGACTCAAGGAGGTGGCCATAGGCAATAGCAAAATGGATTTTGTGCAAAGTAGACAATTACACTACACTTTCCACAAGACACAATGCTAATTGAAGAGTACTCCAGATATTTGTGTGCAGATAATCCAGTTTTTCTCTAGCAAATAGCAATAAACAACTTGCTGCGTGACAATAGGTGCCATTTCCATTTCTTAAATGACTGCTGCATGACATCAGAGTACTGTTTCCATTATTATCAGCCAGTTTGTTCCACATAAATCAGAAACAAAATCAGTTTTCTGATGTTAATTGACATGTAAGTGCCAATGAAGCAAGCTGAAAGTGTTGACATTAAAACAAAAATTAGAATTAATTGAAAGATTTGAGAAGGGGGAAACTATTTCAAGACTAGGTGCTGATTGTAGTATTGGAATGAAGACTTTTCAGGATATTAGAAAGAATAAGCAGGAAGTATAGGATTTTGTCAGAAAATGCAGTTTTAGTTCTGCACCAACTGGATGAAAAAGCATGAAGAGATCTGCATATGATAAATTAGATGCTGCTCATTTACAATGGTTTAATCAAAAACAAACAGAAGACATCATTGTTTCAGTCACAATGTTTGCTAAAAAGCTAAATTTTTGTATGAAGCTCTAGGATTAGAGGGAAAATTCTATGCTCTGTCTGGATGGGTAAACAGCTTCAGAGAACATCATGGGATTCATGAACTCACTGTGTAAGGAGAGTAGCTTAGTTCAAATATTGTGGCAGCTGATTCCTTCTGGGAAGAGTTCCAAAAATTTAGGGAAGAAGAGAATTTCACACCGGACCAAATCTATAATGCAGACTAAAGTGCTCTCTAGTGGTCTCTCTCTAATGTCTATGCACCAGGGCCCTTGATTTTAAGAGCTAAGTTAATGCTCCTGGATATAAGTCATCTAAAGAATGCCTTACAGTTTTGTGCACTGCTAATGCCTGAAGTGAAACTACTGGTGGTTGAGGAAAAAAGAAAGCATTCAAGGATACCACAACTAAGGATTTCCCTATGCAATATCACAAACATAACGAGCATGGCTGGATACTGAAATTTTCAACCTGGTTCCATAAACATTTTGTACTACAAGTTCAGTGAGTCCTAGAAGAGAAAGGATTGCAACAGAAGGCTGTTCTATTGAAATTATAGATCCCACATGAGATTTCTGATGACTCACTGGAAGTCAAGTCACGAACACCAGTTCGATCAAGGAGGGAAATTCTTTTCGATACAGAAGAAAGTATATTTTTTAAGGTTTCAGTGATAAAGGAATAACAATTGCATAAATGATGAATCTAGCAAAAGGTACGAATTGTTTTGAAGATGTGACTGAAGAAAACTTGAATGAGTGGCTGAACATCGGTGCTTGTGAACCTGGCTTCCAGTACATGAGTGACACCTAAACTATGACCATTACTTCACAACAAAACAAAGAAGAGGACAGTGAATGTTAAAGTGGGGATGAAGACAGTGATCTTGTCATTCTACCCCATTATTATGTGTTGATGCTCTTCTAGAGCACATGGGCCAGAGGGGGTTTCAGTAAAATGACATTATTGCTGGAAGAAAAATTCAAAATGCTGTGCAAAAAAATGTTAACACCTCTCACAAGCAAACCATCATCACAGACTATTTTAAGATATAAGAATAACCTATACACAGAACTTGAATAAATGTTTGAGCAGCAGATACACAATTCTAAACATCTTGATTATGTGTGTTTCTCCATTATTCATGTATTTCTCCTCCACATTACCCCAAATAATTGGGATAATAATGTAAGCAAGCAGAACTTAACTTGTTAGTGAAATTATGAAGATGTAGTAGACTTCCCAGTGTAAATTTATGTCTGTGTGCACACCTAAAATTTTCTGACAGTTACCCTCTCAGTTCATTTATTATCCAGGTCATAAAATGACTTGTTTTCCTGTAATGGATATAATTAGTTTTTGGAATATTTAAGGTTAACTTTTTCATTTCAAATCAGTTTTGTAAATATTCCAAAAGTCTCATTGCAGATGTTGGCAATGTGTGATTTGTATCAGTTACAATATTTTTATCATCAGCAAACAGGATTACATGAGTACCGTTGATTGGAATCTTGCTATCTTTTATATAAATAAGGAATAATAGAGTTCCTAGAACACTGCTGTATGGTACCCCAGTTGGTATTGTCTGTATATCAGATCTGTACACAATAATTTGGTTTTTAATGCTTGCCGAGGTAATTTCTACTAATTGTCTTCTGTTATGAAGATATGACTGAAACCATTTTAACACTCCTCATATAACAGCTGCTTCTAATTTGTCTAGCAAGATATCATATCAGGTTGGACTGTATCGAATGCCTTCGATAAGTCCAAGTTTATGTTTATCATACTGCAGTTTTAGTCTAAGCTTGTTATGAAATTTTCAGCTAATTGGATAATATCTGATTCTTGTACTATTTTGCCGATTCTTTGCAAAAACCTTGCTGGTTTACATACAAGAGACTCAATGTTTCAAGTTAATTTGTAATTCTATGTTTCATGACTGTTTCTATTACTTTTGAAAATACAGATAATAAAGCTATTGGTCTATAGTTTCCCAGTTTATATATATTGCCATTTTTATACAGTGATTTTATTTTTGAAATTTTTAATCTTTGTGGAAACACTCCATCTGATAATAACATGTTTATGATATGTGAGAGTGGCTCTAATACAAAAGTGGCACATTTAATTATGAATGAACCAAGTACCTTCTCACTCCCTGAAGATATTTATTCATCGTGTTCTTATTATTCCAGGAACTTCTAATTTATTTATTTATAACAACATTGCACTAAGACCTTTCTGTCTTAGAACTGAGGTCCTATTATTCCCAAAGCAATTTTGATTCAGATTGACTGGAGTTTTTATGAAGTGGTAATTTATGTAGTTTGCTAGAGAAATATATCTGAGTAACACACTGTGATCATCTTTTAACACTGAGCAAGATGGAGCAGCAGTTAGCACACTAGACTCACATTCAGGAGGATGACAGTTCAAATCTGCATCCGGCTATCGTGATTTAAGTTTTCTGTGATTCCCTAAATCACTTCAGGCAAATGCCGGAATGGTTCCTTTGAAAGGTCATGGCCAATTTCCTTTCCTACCCTTCCCTAATCTGAGCCTGTGCTCCATATCTAATGACCTTGTTGTCGATGGGATATTAAACATCAATTTCCTCCTTCTCCTCATCTTTTAAAACAATGTTATCTTGATTTTTAACGTTTTTGTTTATTTATTTTTTACTTAAGTCCATACTGCTTTTGATTCGTTTGTTGTCCCTATGATAACTTTGTTATTGTGGATTGGATTGTCTCTGATTTTTAATCACATTTCTATAAATTATCTTATGTGAATTAGCATAGTCTGAAGTGTTCATCTTTGTGATCTTTTTAAGTTGGTTGTGATGTTTTAGAGTTTGACTGGAACTCTTATAGCAGGTGATATGCACTGGCTGTGTTTCTTGGCATGAAACTGATTTTTGTGAGAGTTTTTGGAAAACACATCTCCAATAGGGACATGAAAGTGCTAGAAAATGCACTGAATGATTCATCAGTTGTTGATTTTCCAAGTTTATTTTGCTAACATTTGAATAAAAATATTCACTTGTTCTGTGTAGAAGTGCCTTTTATATGTCCCACTTATATTTTATTACCTTGGGTATCTCTCTCTCTCTTCTCAGTGGTCACAGGCCCTGTAGACCATGCGCTGCATCAGCGATCTGCTTCCACCGCCTTCTATCTCTGCAGAAATTCCTAATACTGAAATGTTCGTCTCTATGTCATCTTTCCTCCTTGTACAGGGTTGGCACAATGGTCTTGTTGCCTGGAGAGTACCTTCATATGCCTTCTTGGTGATTCTGTTTTCCATTCGAGACACATGTTCAGCTCATGGCAGTCTCCTACTTTTTAATTTCTGGATGATAGCGGGTTGCTTCCTTAACTGATACATTTCATTGTTCTTTTGAATTCTCCATACACCATTCTTCAACATAGGTCCCCAGATTTTTATCATTACTTTTCCTTCAAAAGCATTCAGCTTTTCTCTTTGATTTTTTGTAAGCGTCCAGCTTTCTGAACCACACAGTACTATGGGGCAGATGATAGTGTTGTATATCTTCATCTTTGTGGTATAGGAGAATTTATATATGTTACTGGTTTGTTGTGATCTGACTGACGTAAGTTTACATTTAGTGCCTCAGTGACCCTGTTTTCCATATTTGTGAAGATATTGTTGAATAGTGAAGATGACACCTCTGCTATTCTAGAGACATCTATAAAGGGTTGTGAAAGCTGTTTAAAAACTCAAAAGCTGTCCTTTTTCCTTTCAGTTGACAGGTTAATGTTAAAAATCCCTATATAATAAAAATTTCATTATTATAAATAGTGTTTAATGCTGCCTCCATTAAAAAAATTTTTAATCACCCAATGGTAAGTTTTGATTTCTATGGCACATGATTCAAAATGTTTTTCAATATTTATGTGGTTGTCTTCTGTTTTTACTTTAATCTGTAATTCTAATATTGTGTAAATGTGTAGTGCACCATTCTTAGAAACATTGTGGCAATATAAGATGATAATTTAAAATTTATACATTTATAAGTCTTCATTCATTAACTTTGCATCAGCATGTGGACAAACATATGCAAGAGGCTTTAGCAAAATTATTATAGTTACTTTTAGATCTGACACTTTGGTCTTGAGGCAATGAATATTCAGACACATTGCCCTGAACATTTGCTAAGTATATTTCCTTTTATCATTACTTGGTAATGTTCTGCTTTTTCTGATAGTTGCCACTTATTTTCAAGATTTCAGCCTAGGGTTTCTGAAATCTTTCCATTTCCTTTGGAGCCATTTAAAGTCCTCATGAAATGAAGTAGATGTACCTTGTCTTATGTTACAAACTCCCATATTTCAGATGCAAAAATTAATACATTACAGCCATTTTTGACATACACTGCATTTGATGGAATTTTGGGCTAGTATCAACTTGTATCTGATTTTCTATCAAGATGGCATACGTCCCATTTTGATACTTGGCTCCTCATATACCAAAGTATCAAGGATTCATCAGTTTGATAATGAAGGATAGTGTTGTGGATTATAATGTAGAAAGAAACAAGGATTTGACTACAGTAAGTTTGTTCAAAGGGATGTATGTTGCAGTAATTATACAGAAATGCAGAGGCTTACTCAAGATAGACTAGTGTGGAAACTTGTATCAAATCAGTCTTTGCACAGAAGACTACAATCACAAAAGGTAAAAGTTACTCATTTAATTGCTTTTGAGCACCTTTTTCAAACCTTCTTTATTGTATGATACACATGGTGTAAATGGTAATTGTTTACAATGTACCATAGTTGTATAGGGAAAGTCGAGATGAGTTAGACTACAGTAACAACCTAAGCTACAGTGCATGCATGGTGCATGAGACTTTCAGTATCTTGTTACTCTCCCTTAGATCTATTGGTTCTAGAGAAAAAATGAATAGGGCCGTGTAGGAAAATTAATACAGTTTAATTTTGTACGGGGATTCATTTTCACTATAGGGAGCAGTCTTTGATTTATTCAAGAGAAACATACAGAAGAGACATTCAAATCTGACACTACCCCCCTTCCCCACAGCCACCACCTGTCAAGATTTTTAGTATGTTGTTCATGCCACTCCCTCCTATCACTGTACCAAATTTTGTGACTACATGAATTGTTTTCCCTATTTGACATTTTTTGGTCTTCTGTGATTGGGCCATTTATTATGTAACTGTCTGAGTCATGGAATCACTAAATACATTGATTTCACCTCACAGTTTCTGAATTTTAAAAATTTAAAATTAATAATTAAGTTGTTTCGGGTGGTCTGGCCTTTTTACTACATAAGTGCTATATTTATAGAGTAGTTGAGATCAAATTGTAATTGTGATTAGCTTGCTTAATGCTTACAAAAGTCTATATTTTCAATTCCCTTGGGGGCACCTCTCTGAATTATAAAATTTTTAGAGTCTCACAGTCTGTTCTAGCAGAGAGCTCTTTCCTCACAGTCACACCTAGATACTCTCCAAAGCACCTGCACCACACTTACTGACAGGAATGTCTCCCCCCCCCTCCCCCCTCCATTGCCAAAATTGCCTACCGGGACTTTCACTCAGAATTCCCATTGGTATACTAGCCAAATGGTTCACACCTTAGATAGCTTCACTATGCTTTAAGAAGAATAGCCCTATGCAGTCATAGTGTCAAGCAGCACACATCTGCTTTCATGTCCAGCTACTAACTTGCTGCAAATAATAATCTGTAGCTGTCATCCTGCTGTCCAATTGTCTATACATTGGCTAGAACTGCAAATTAATAAAATACAACAGATATATAATGTAATAAAAAGGATTCTATTTTAACATCTGTATCTGATTTAGACAACAGAAAATTGTATTGAATAAAATTATGTTGAAAAAATTTTATTCAACAAAGGATACCTCAAATAAACGGAAAGTGGCCCTATGATATCCAAATAAAAAACAGACAGAAAATTCCCTTATTGAATACAGTAAACTTTGACAGCATTACAAGAATGGTAGCAAAATCCCTGAGCTAAATACTCATCAAAGATATGCAACTAAGTCCATTTCTTGACCACAGTACATGAAATATGCATCAGATCAGAATACGAGGTGCATTCAAGTTCCAAGGCCTCCGATTTTTTTTCTAATTAACTACTCACCCGAAATCGATGAAACTGGCATTACTTCTCGACGTAATCGCCCTGGAGACGTACACATTTTTCACAACGCTGACCCCATGATTCCATGGCAGCAGTGAAGGCTTCTTTGGGAGTTTGTTTTGACCACTGGAAAATCGCTGAGGCAATAGCAGCACGGCTGGTGAATGTGCGGCCACGGAGAGTGTCTTTCATTGTTGGAAGAAGCCAAAAGTCACTAGGAGCCAGGTCAGGTGAGTAGGGAGCATGAGGAATCACTGCAAAGTTGTTATCACGAAGAAACTGTTGCATAACGTTAGCTTGATGTGCGGGTGCGTTGTCTTGGTGAAACAGCACACACGCAGCCCTTCCCAGACGTTTTTGTTGCAGTGCAGGAAGAATTTGTTCCTCAAAACATTTTCATAGGATGCACCTGTTGCCATAGTGCCCTTTGGAACGCAATGGGTAAGGATTACGCCCTCGCTGTCCCAGAACATGGGCACCATTATTTTTTCAGCACTGGCGGTTACCCAAAATTTTTTTGGTGTCGGTGAATCTTTGTGCTTCCATTGAGCTGACTGGCGCTTTGTTTCTGGATTGAAAAACGGCATCCACATCTCATCCATTCTCACAACCGATGAAAAGAAAGTCCCATTCATGCTGTCGTCGTGCGTCAACATTGCTTGGCAACATGCCACATGGGCAGCCATGTGGTCATCCGTCAGCATTTGTGGAACCCACCTGGATGACACTTTTCACATTTTCAGGTCGTCATGCAGGATTGTGTGCACAGAATTCACAGAAATGCCAACTCTGGAGGCGATCTGTTCAACAGTCATTCGGCAATCCCCCAAAACAATTCTCTCCACTTTCTCGATCTTGTCATCAGATCGGCTTGTGCGAGCCTAAGGTTGTTTCGGTTTGTTGTCACATGATGTTCTGCCTTCATTAAACTGTCTCACCCACGAACGCACTTTCGACACATCCATAACTCCATCACCACATGTCTCCTTCAACTGTCTATGAATTTCAATTGGTTTCACACCATGCAAATTCAGAAAACGAATGATTGCATGCTGTTCAAGTAAGGAAAACATCGCCATTTTAAGTATTTAAAACAGTTTTCGTTCTTGCCGCTAGCGGTAAAATTCCATCTGCCATACGGTGCTGCCATCTCTGGGACGTATTGACAATGAACGCGGCCTCATTTTAAAACAATGCGCATGTTTCTATCTCTTTCCAGTCCAGAGGAAAAAAATCGGAGGCCTTAGAACTTGAATGCACCTCATAGTTCAGAGTTCATCATGAGATGATGAGTAGAAACTCATACCGTCTGTTCTGAATTCCGCAATGAAATCAGATAAAGTTAGACATCAACACTGGAGCACATTCAGACCTCTCGAAATACCAATCTCTTCCAAAGTTAGAGTACCATAGTGCCCATTCACTGCTAAGAGACTATCACCAACATGACCAAAAAATGCACTATATCACACGCAGCTCTGCCTTCTTCCAGGACAAACATAATAGTGTGTAAAATCACTCCCTTGAGCTCTTCCACCACTGTCTATTTTTCCATTGCTGAGGGCCATCCCGACCAAAAATACATCATTTGTAAGTTCTACAGACATCATTTTTACTCAAAATGATAACTTGCCCCATTGAACTAATGTACTGCAACAATGTTTAAATAAAAGACATTTATAAACATTTGGTCACACTCAAATCATTTACAGTAAATATAAATAATAGTCTCTTGGTATAATAATAATAATAATATAATAATAATAGCTTTATTCAACATTGAATGGTAAACTGCACATGTACAAAGAAACAGTAATGATTAAAGTTATTTGTACAATATGCAAGACACATTCTTCTGAATACGTCATTAATTTACAACAAAATTACAATAAGATGTTTACTGATGTCTATTCACATAATTTCACAAAGCATTTGTTGTTCTTCATATAAGTAAGGTACTCTTCTAATGAGTAGAAAGGGTCTTTTACTAAAAATTTCTTAAGTTGATGTTTCAGTTTAATTGTAGGAAGAGCCATGACTGCACTAGGCAGTGCATTAGCTAGTTTTATACCTGCGTACTGAGGCCCCTTTTCGTAAAGCGCTGTTCTGTGGCTGCCAATGTAAAATCTTTCTTTATTTCTAGTATTGTATTGGTGGAAATCTGAATAAGTGTTTGGGTGCAGTCTTTTCACAAGCAGTATGGCTTTTAGAATGTATGTGTTTATAACAGTTAACACCTCTGTTTTGGGAAACAAGTTGCGACAAGATTCCCTATATTTTGCTCCACAGATTATTCTCACACCCCTTTTTTTGAAGAATGAGTAGCTTATCTAGATTAGCTTTGGTTGTTGCCCTCCAAATTCCAATACCATAGTTCAAGTGAGAGGAAAAAAGAGCATGGTATGCAGTCTTTACGACTACGGTGTCTCTACAGAACTTGTTAATAGTACTGATTGCAAATATATTTTTTGACAACTTAGTTGCTAGGGAGTCAATATGTGTGTCCCATTTCAGGTTGCTTTGGATTGCTATGCCAAGGAATTCTACACTATTCTCTTTCTTTACCAATTCGTTGCCCATGTATAATTTAATTTCAGTATTCAAACTACTTTTGTTAAACTCCATCAAACATGTTTTACTGGTGCTTACATTTAAATGGCTTTCATTAAAAAACTGAACAATTTCTTTTGTCACATTATTGCACTCAGCCTCTAGTTCATTACATGATTCCTTTTTACATACAATGGACGTGTCATTGGCATACAGAACAATTTTGGAATTTATAGTACAGTATGTAATATCATTTACATAGATCAAGAACAGAAGGGGGCCCAACACCGAGCCCTGGGGCACACTGTATTTTATGCAATATATCTCAGATTTGTAGACACCACTTTCCGTTTTAAGTAGAACACATTGTTTTCTATTGCTCATATAACACTTTATTAGGTCATAAGCAGTGCCTCTAATGCCCATTTTCCATAGCTTGTCTAATAGGATGTCAACATTCACACAATCAAAGGCTTTTTCCAGGTCTAGGTATACACCTGCCACATGTTCCTTGCTTTTGATACCCCCTATCACTTCTTCAATTCGTTGAGCAGCTGCAGTGCTAGTTGATTTTCCTTTTAGGAATCCATTTTGATTTTCGAACATCAGGTTGTGTTTGTTAAGAAAGTTTATAATCCTGTTATATATAACTTTCTCAACTATTTTGGAAAAGGCAGGAAGGATTGAGACTGGTCTGTAGTTTTCTATTTCGTTGTTGCACCTTTCTTAAAAATGGGTGTTACCTGTGCTATTTTGAGTCTGTCTGGAAAGGTGCCTGATTCTATTATATTGTTGACTGCTGCAGACAGAGGTACAGAGACATTTTGGCTACAGGCTTTTAAAACATTAGTATTTAGGCCATCATGCCCAGCTGAATTAGAGGGTTTTAGAGAGCTAATTATGCCCATTATTTCTGCACAGCTTGTGGGGGCTAGATATATACTATGGTCACATGTATTACCTTTAAAACTGTAGTGCATGTATTTATGTTTGCCATATATGGCTTCCCCTACGGAAGAAAAATATTCATTAAAAATATTTGCAATTTCCAGTTGGTCTTTTATGAGCATACCATTGTGGATAATAGTAAAGTCCATACAGGATTTGTCATTGCAGGTTCTAAATCTGTTTATGACTGCCACGATGCCAGCAGTTATGTTGTGTGAGTTTTGAAGCTTATTTGCAACATAGTTGCTACTGGTCTGTGAGAGTAAGTCCTTATAGTGTGCTTGATATATTTTGAAGGCTTCCTTTACCTCAGGAATCTCTCTATTATTCAGCATTGCACTGTAGAGTAGTTTTAATTTTTCCCTCGCTTCAGTGACATTACTATTTACCCAAATATTTTTGTTTATATTTTTTGTTTGTTTCATTTTTGTGATTACAACTGGGCATGTGGTATCAAGGCTGTAATGGAAGTCAGCAGCAAAGGTATCATATGAAAAGCTAATATTTTCAAACTATTTTATTTGTGCTAGCATGCAGTTTAGTCTGTTTATGTTGTCATTATACATTATTCTTTTAGTTACAAACTGTTGCTTTGTAGTGACAGTGGGGGCCTCATGGAGCTCCAATTTAAGCTGTACTGCATGGTGATCTGAGATGGCTAGTTTTAAAACCGATGCACTGTGGGATAGGTGGGTCATGTTTGTTATTATGTTGTCAAGACATGTTTTACTACTGCCAATTTCTCTAGTGGGTTCCCGAATGAGTGGGGTCAGGTTAAATTCATCACACAGATGATGTAACTTTTTGGTGCTGACATAATTTGTTAATAAATCTATATTTATATCCCCTGTAACTATAATATTTACATGACCATTTGGCCCAGAAAATGTTGTGTCTATATATACAAGCAAGTCAGAAAGATTTACAAAAAAGGTATATGTATTTGCTGCAGGTGGCCTGTAAACACCGATAACTGTTACGTTATCTCTGCCCCATTTTAGGTTTATTGCAGCAAATTTTGAGACTCCTTCCAAGCAGAAGGCACTCACATCAATAACATTAAAATTACTTTCATTTACAGTGAAAATTGCTACACCTCCCCCAGTCTTGTCTTTTCTACTGAAGGCTGTGCAGGATTTCATACACAATGGTTGCCTAATGCTAATCAGAGATTCATTGTACCAATGTTCAGTTACAACTAATATATCGGGTTTGTCAATCCGTGAAATTACATCTAGATCATTATGCTTATTTCTAAGACTACCAAGATTCTGGTGTATGATTTTAAGGCTTGGTAAATAAATTAGCCAGCATTCTTGCAGTGCACTTACTTTATATGACAACAGATTGTCGCCAAATATTGTTTAAACAAATATTTAGGCCTTCTTGACAGAAGCATCTTTTGGTTCTCTTTACGATAGTAGTAGTAGTAGTAGTAGTTTTATTCATCCGTAGATCTCTTTTTACAAGGATATAGGACATGTCAAAGTATTTACAAGCTTAGATCAATTTACAATAAGCTAATTCGTATACACATATATTTACAGACTTCTAGTTAGAGACAATCATTAGATTTTACTCCTGGTATACAATAATTTATTTACAAATAACTCATTAAATAATGTAATGCCACACTATTCACTCATATTTCACTATCAGTCACTGCACACACTATACACACATTGTTTCATAACACTTCACTCACTACATACACACACACACACACACACACACACACACACACACACACACACACACAGGTGATCCTTGGGCCATTTTCTGTACTGCAAGTTCCCATTTGCTATCCTGAAAAACTGAGTCAGCATCCCTTCATAATGAGTGAGATGTTGAGCTCAGAAAGAGGAAGAGGTGTTAGTATTGTGCTATGCATAGCTTGAGGGGAGAGTGTCTCTAGAAAGGAAAAAAGAAGAAAAATAATAAAGTGAAGGTGTTATGTGGAATATTGGATGTTTTATAATCATCATTATTATTATTGTTTGTTTGTATAACATTTTTTTATCAAACCCCTACTCTGCTTCATCTAAGTAATCCTTCAATGTATAAAATGTATTGCATAACAGGTACTTTTTAGCTGGTGTCTGGCAGCTAATGCAACTGACCACTTCTTAAATTCCCATGATTTTGTATTAACAGTTGTAATCAATAGTTAAATAAATGTCTAGCAAAAATAGTATCATATTCATGAAATAACTATGCTACTATGAAAAGATATGAGTGTTCATACTGCACCAGTTGTTATATTATTGTGGAGAATACAGTGTTCTGACAAGTATGTGCATGATGAAAAGACATAAAAATCTAATAAATCAAGAAATAAAATAGATTCACGTATGTAGCTTTCAGGGATGATGGATATAGTGTGATGATGTCATCTGAAATATCATTTATTCAAATCACATGAAGCATTTAAAAATTGTTAATTCAGAGGTTCATTGTGAAAATGAGTAGTCACTGTAAATTACCAACTTATGTTGTCTTAACGATATTGAAAATATCATTATGTCATTGGATGCGCTTCGTTTTTCTGAGACCACAGACATATTCAGATTTGTTTAATATTTTTCTGTGAATTATTGTCAAATTTCAAAGAGGAGGTAATAAGCCATCTTTCAGCTTGTCTGAGTCCTCCATTGCTGTAGCATTTCTCATTCTGATAAGTGAGCAACCATTGTTCAGCTCTCCTTTCTGGAATTTTCCTCATTTCTGGCCATACTGCTTATCTTCATACCTGGCTGGTTGGTACTGGTCATCTAGCCGGATTGGCTCTGGTGTGCCCTGAACCCTGGGCCCACTAGCATTCAGCCATACAACAAATACACCTTAGCTTGTACCAAATCTAGGCAGTTGATAAGCACATCTATGTACACACGATGTTATGCCCCTGTTGGGCACTGGTTCTCTTGTGTTCACATTGATATCATTGCCCCTCTGACATCCTCAGATACTTGCTACAATGATAGGCTGGGTTACATGCTGACTGAAAGGATGTTTCCATCCTCAACATTTTGGCCAAAGGGTTGCCCTGGCATTCATCCATGCCTGGATTTTGCTACAGAAAGTTAGACTGCTGGCCTCAGTTAACTTTCTGTTTACTTGCAGCACCCTTGTTCATTTTACTTATAGCTATCACCCTGCAGCCAATGACATGGTGGAATGTTTCCACCATACACTAAAATCCATCTTTACCTACTATGACATGTGTCTGCCACCCTGCCGCTGGCCTTGTTAAGTTTGTGAGTGGAGGTGTCTGCTGCCGACCTGCCCCTAGCCCTAACAGGTGACTTCATTGAGCCGCAGCCTCTGTCATCCAAAAACTGTGTCCAAGGTTACATTCAAAACAGCTTCAAGAGTATGTAGCCCAGCTATGATTGATACCTCCACAGTGCCAGTGTAAGACTTGGGCACTGCGACCCGCATCATGCACTCATGTAATGCTATACATCAACACCTGCCAGCCTCAACTCCACCTACAATATTTGCATCCTCACCTCATTTTAGACCAAAACAACAGAACATTTACCATGCCTCTCCATGGCACCCCTTAAGTTGTGTCCTTTGACAGATTAAAGGCATCTTACATGCTAACACTTGACGATGCCTGTATGCCACTGCAGCTGATATCTTTCTGCCCGTCACTGACACTACTGGTGTCACCACCAATGTCGTCACTGGTGACATAACTGACACCACCACCACCCCTGCCAGCACTGCTGAACCACTGGTCAGGGACTGGGACCTGTCTCCCACTCCAGAGCATTTGGAGCCTGACATAGAGCACACAGTGTCCGAGCTCAGCCCAATGCCTCACCACTGCCACATTGTGGAGTCACAGGTGCTTCTCCATCAGCAATCCTGTGGTCTCCACCACAACTCCAAATGCAGTCCCAGAATCCTGGAGCTGATGCCATACCTTACCGTCATGCCAGTATCTCACTAGGACATCTGGTAGGTAGCAGCAACAGCACTAACCAGTGTATGCACACTCCTGTGCACACTACACCACATGTGCCAGCTGCACAGTGCATAGCCATCTGTGTCATACCTGATTAAGTACCCATCACCTGACCCTTGCTCATTGAGAGTGTGCCATATTGCAGCTCCTCATGCTGTCCAGTGCCCCCTTCATGCCTGTCACTGTGCCACAATACACCTACTTTTCCGAGTTGCAACCCCAGCTGCATGCACATCACCAGGCATGCATTCTGCTGTGTGGTCCAGCGCACTGTCTCGCTAGTTACCCACTGCATATTCTAGACCACACCACGTGCAACACACCTCTGCACCCTGCCCGCTTGTGGGCTGCAGAAGCCACCCGCTTCTGTCATCTACCACCATCACTGCCACACCACCTGGCTGCCAGCAGCAGGCAGCTATTCTACCTTACCAAATATCATGCTGTCACATCCCTCTGTCAGCACAAGTGCTGTCAGGTGCTGTGGACGACTGTCACCCCTCTCCACTACTCAACCAAAGCTTCCACACACTGCCACCATCGATGACACTCACTGCTGCAGCATCCACACCCCAGCATTCAACACCTATGAGCTGCATTCAGTATTGTTACCCTAATGTCCTCCTCTTGTGGGATAACTGTATGGTGCCTCTCTAAATGCAAAAATTTTGCAGTCCCACAGTCTACCTAAGCAGACAACTATCCCCTTGCCATTGCACCAAGTCACTCTCCATAGCACCCACTCTGTAGTGGGCACCTACCAACAAGAATGTCTTTCCCTCCACTACTGCAGCCTACGTAATATAGCTTCCTCCCAGAATACTCATTGGGTGAAAGGCAGGCTCTCTTCCATGATTTCTAGTGGTGAACAGTCAATGCATCAGGAATGCAAATGCTCCACTTTTTGTTTGTAAACCATTGCTTCCAATGGGGATCGGAGAGCTGCATGATGACTGTTCGAGGACAGATCTGGTGTGCTGGGCTCATGCGTTACTTAGCTGCAAATAACTTGCAGGTGCTACCACTTTGCATAGAGGAACAGTCAGATACCTGCTGTTCACGGCTCACACATCACATGCTCTTTAGCACTCCTGAATCACTTTGAAGAGCCTGCTTTCCAATTCCTGAGATCATTCTTTCCAAGTGCAGCAACAAACTTAAGCACCCTTTCTGTTGTATTGCTTTGTGGCAGATTTGAGTGTCTACTTGGACCAGCTCATTTAGTTATCACACAATTTTGAATCTTCCTTCAAGTATGATAGCATCCAGTCACCTATATGTCTTTTACTTTATGTATTGTTTCCTATTCCCTCTACAAGAGATGAACTTTTAGTGTTTGTGTTGAATTTTCTACATGAGTGAATCTTAATGAAGGCCCCCACCTATGAATTAAAACATGTTTGTTTCTGTGCTGGAACTGACAAACTAAGAACTTTGGCTATGCAAATCATGTCTTAAATTAATGTACTGATCATTTTTCTCTATATGTTTTTGTACATAATGTATAATAGTTTGCCTGACTTAATAAATAACTTATGTTACCGAAAATTTATCTCCAAAACTTTTCATTGCTTCAATGGAATATGCCTTCTTCTTCTGTTTCCCTTAAGTTCCATCACTCTGTAGCAGTGATGTGCTGTGCAATGAAACACTTATGGCATTGCACCACATTTCTACTCCTTGAAGGTAAGGTTTGTACTAATAATGTTAATGAAATAGACAAATAAGGCAGTTGTGTAGCAGCCCAGTCCATGAAAACCAAAAGAGGTTGAATTGGGAAATAACTTGCAAAGTCACAGACTTCTTTTTATAGTAGCAGGGAGGACTTCTATGAACAGCATACTAAAAATCCTGACCGTGGGAGGTAGTATTGCAGGTATGTGTGCATTTGAGGGTCACTTCTGTACATTTTTCTTGATTAACTTGAAAACCAGAGCTTCTAGTGAAAATGTATCATAGTAAAAAATTATGCCATACTAAATTTTCTACAAAAAAACTTTGCATTCATTTTTTCTCTAGGACCAGTAGTTTTCACACAGAGAACAAGAGAATATTGAAACATTCAGACACTGGTGGTGCTTGTAGGTCAATTTTAGGTAGTTTCCCAACTTGACGGACCGCAAGTGTCATATATCAAATTATTTCTCTCGAGTTCCTCTAGACTACTGTGGTATGTTTTTAAATGATTATTGTTTCCCCCCAAGTACAGGGTGATTGTTAATAAAACTGACAAATTGCAGGGATGGATTCTTGATCACAAATGGAGGGAAAAGGTCCTATGAACATGTGTCCAGAAATGCATTGTTGCCACAATAGATGGTGCTGATGTATGAAAGTTACCACATGGTATGTTCTCCTTGTTTGTTGCAAGCTGTGAGATTGACACAGTGTACTGTAGCAACAGAATGGTCATATATTCATGTCAGCAACAAGACGAGATGGTGCTTGTGTATGGCCGAGCAGATGGAAATGGGCAAGAGGCAGCACAACTATACCAAAACAAGTATCCACACAGATGCCCAACACATCACACGACATTTCAAGCCCTTTGTGGGTGTTTGTGTGATCATGGATCCTTTCAGACTGATGAATGTGCAGGGAGGTGACAGGTGCTGTGTACATAAGATTTGGAAGACCAAGTCTAACAGAACAATGAGACGAATCATAGTGTAATCTCCAGGCAAGTGGCCCACCAACATGGTGGAAGCCAAATTACAATTATGTGTATCTTGCATGACAATCACTACCCCTATCATGTGCAATGGTTTCAAGGATTATCAGCAGCACATTTCCCTCTGTGGAAAGCATTTTGACAATGGTTTTTGCAAATACCACGCCATCATAATTATAGGATTTCCTTCATCAGTCCTTTCTACCAATGAATCAACCTTTAGCAAAACTGGCATCATCAATCTTCACAGTTGTCATCTGTGGGTATTTATTCATTGGCTCTGTCTACAGTGACATGATGTTCATAGGATCTTTTTTCCTCCATTTCCAGTCAGGAATCTGTCCCTGCAGTTTGTTGGTTTTATTAATATTCACCCTCTGTAATAGCTGATATGGTACATAACCACTGCACCAGCACTGTACTATGTTATCAGATGTGGCACAGATCACTGCTTACCTTTCTTTACAGAATGGGCAAACCTCCTATGTCCACATTTTGTTATGGGGCATGGATGTCCAACACCTTGTTATCTACTTTTGACTTCACTGTCCAACAATTTTCCATAGATGCTCACAGTAGTAACATGTGGAGGACCTGCCAGGTTTGCCAATTCTGTGGTCTTCGTATCCAGACACTGGGTAACAACAATATTTTTTTTGGTCAAAATTATGTCAATGGATTTTTCTATTTGTGGCTCCCATCATCCATAAAATGATTCCCCACTCAGTCCTGCTTTGCTTGTACATAGCAAAACTCTCCTTAATAGACACTTCCCAATAGCAAACTCCTCTCAGTACCAGAAATTTTAAAATTTCCTTTCAAGACAACACTAGCCCTCATAGTAAAACTGAAGGGTCTGGTGCATGCATTTCAGCAATTTTTTTTTAATGGTTTGACCGAAAACTGATTAACATATTTCATGTAGCCTGAGTTTTCAGAGAGATATATTTTCAAAGAATCTACTTTAAGGTGGTAACACATGCTTACAATTTGAAAGCTCAGATCAATCATTATTATTTATATTAATATAAATTTAAAATGATGTTAACTTTGTTTTGCATCAAAATATTAAAAATATAATCAAATTTTTGAGAATGTCTCTTTACTGAAATTATTAACATGGCAAATGGCATAGCGAATGTAGAATACAGACTTGTGCTCTTTGAATCCAAATATACAAACAAACAAAACAAAAATAGTCACCATGCCAAGTGGACTGTTCAGTATTTAAGCGTTACTTTGTCTTGTGTAAGAGGGTCAGTACAGTCTTCACTTCCCATTGTGTCTTTTAGTTTTGCAAGTTTAATTGGTTGTGTTCCTTGATAGGCACTTGGGAGCAGTGACGGTAATATCCTCATATTGCCTCAGTGGCCTGAACTTGCGGAAGACAGGCATGCTGGCAGATACACCACATTCTGCACCCACTAGACATCTATCTTTGGTATCAATTTTAAAGGTTTTTAGGAAATAAGGTTTTAGATGACTCTTATCATAGCAGTATGCTAGCTGATTACATGGAATTTCGATGGTGACATCGTTATCACTATTTTCTCATATTCCTGTCATAGAAAAATCCTGTCTTCCCTGTGAGTGTTCTTCTTGATTAGACCAAAAGATCTGTTGCAGGGCATAAAACTGTGACCTGGTCCAGGAAACCAGTGGGTACTGGTTTCCAGTCTGCCAACATTAACATATGTAAATAGAAACTGAACTAGTGCCATATACAGAATTTGGGCTCAACAGTTATCTAAGACTATTTACGGATGTCTAATATCTCTAGTCAGCATTACCCCATTTACACTTTTCTTTCCAGTTGATTCATCGTACATATAAAAATTTGTGTATTATTCTTGGCTTCGTAGACACAGAAATTATACAATCAAAGCTGACGACTGCAAAATGAATTAGTAGATGGTATCTTGGATAGTGGCATGTTATGCTTCTAGTCAGTCCACAGTGTTTCAACAGAAGACTCTTCCTGTGCCTCTTTAGATTTATCTCTCAGTTTACTGTAGAAACATTAAGGTTTTATAGGATGCAACTCTTTTTCAGCTGTAAGTTTCTTCTTTCCTTCCTCAGATGAAGTACTTTTCATTTCATTTGTTATTGTGTCACAGGTCCTGCAGGTGTCCATTCAAGGCTTCCCAAAAACATAATTAAAGTTCTGTTGAAAGCACCTGTAGTAGAAATCATACAAGATGATAAGTTTAGAGCTTTCACCATCTACCTTTAAAATATACTGGTCTTGCTCATATTTCTCCAAATATATGCCATTCATCTTATTTTACATAGGAGACAAATAAAATTTATTACTCTGCTTCCTACAGCAGTGAGACGAATATTTTGAAAAACCTTTAATATGACTGTCTATCTGTGGTATAATGATTTCTGGAATGGCAATGGACCTGGTTTCATGTTTTTCTTTCTTGTCCTGTGGGGGTGAAATGTTTGCTGCTGTGTGCTTTAGACACTTTTTGCTGATCCCGTATATTAGACTGAATCCTGTCTTGTATAGCTTAAATCCTTTGGTCTCACCCTAATCTAAATATAAACAATATAGTATGGAACTCAACTATTTACATAGCAACATGTAAACAGACATAGTCATTTATCATGCAGTTGAACATTTTGTAAGTTAAAGTGTATACTGTTTCTGTCTTCAAGTGAGAGAGCTTAAGTACTGTAGTGCTAAGATGTGATGAAAATGGAAATGGTTAATGCTGAATGTAAAGACTGTGATCATCAGTGTCTATGAAAAGGAATAGCTTAGATTTAGAGATATGGCCTTGAGGTCTGCTTTTAGGAAAACACAGATCAGTGACATTTTATGAAACAAAAAGGATTTTCTGAAATCATGGACTCTGAATGAACTTTCAAGTTAATTTACTTTCCCCATCACACCAGGCTTATAAGTTGACAATTTGAATTTGAATGGTTCTGCTGTGCTCAAAACAATAGACTAACTTTCCAGTTATTGCACCTCTGTCCCATGAGAAAGTACTCACAGCCAGCCAAGGATTTAGGACTTTATGATTTTAAATCGTCTGTTAGGTTGGCTTGAGAAATTCAGGAGTTGACTCGCCACAGTTCTAACTGTGTCTAGTGAATCCAGTTCAGTGGATGAAAACATCATGTCAAATTGGCAAAAAGAGTAACAGGAATGTATGAGGGTTATGAAGAAAGAAACATTTTTAATTTTGATGACACTTGTCCTTTCATCAGAAATCCTTCAGTGCAAAATGGCCTTGAAAAGTGAAAACTGTTCAGGAGGCAAAATTTCAAAATAATGACTCTATCCTAATGTGTGTTAATATGACAGGTGAATTTGAAAAGTCTTTAATTATTGGTAAGGCTCTGAAACCTAGCTGTTTTGAGGGTATTTGCTTGTATAAAGTGAATGTGGATTGCTTCCTTGTAAATTACCTTGGATGATGTCATCAGTAATTACCAAATGGTTATTGGCATTTGATAGAAGAATAGAAAGAAAAAAAGAGGAAAATGATTTTGTTTCTGGTTAATGCCACTTGCCATTGTGATACTGTGCATTGCACACCACTGGATTAGTGGTTTATTCAAACTTTCAAAGCGATTTACAGGCAACTGTGTTGAGATATATTTTGTCTTGAATGGGTAGTGTAGAATCTGGAAATGAGCTCAGAAAATCTATCAGTGTATTGGATGCAATACTGTGGATTTCATCAGCCTTAAAACAATAAAATGCACTACAGTCAGCAATGTTACGAGAAGGCCAGGTTCATTTTTAATGACTGTGCTTCAGCAATTGATGAAGAAAACAATCTCAAGAAATGTCAGTAAGACCTTCAGACTTTAGTAGGGGAATCTGGTTGATCTGAGTGATATTCCATTACTGATGATGCACTATTTACAGAAAGTGCATCAACTAGCATAACAATGGTATGTCATGAAAACCTCGTAACTTCATTCTGTTAAATTTTACATGAGAAATGAGAATAGTTCCTTAAAGGATGATATAAAGTATACACATAAAGGTGCTACATGTGTAACTATACAGTAAAAACCTCGTTATTTACAGATTAGAGAAATCAATGAACTTTTGAATGTTTCTTTGATAATGGGGTTACTGTTTTTGGAAGTTCGAGGTTCTTATAGATGGGTGGAGTTATGAGGTTTTCATTGCCAACTGTCTGTAAGTAAACTGATACAAGAGCTGCATCAAGAAGGGTGTGGTGACAATGCTGAGAATCAACAACAGGCTGAAGATGAAGATGACATAACTGAACTGAACATCACTCCACTTTCAAGTAAGCAGGCAGTCGAAGAGGTAAGAAAATTGAAACAGTACTTTTTAATGAAAAGTGATGAAAGGGGACTCAGCAGCAGTTGAAACACATACTGGGAAAACAGTTATAACTGACTCTCTGGTTAAGAAAAAATACATGATAATTTCAGACCCCTCCCCCAAAATGAATGAGAGATGTTTTAATACCATATTATTCTAGTGCATAGGGATTTGTTACTATAGTACTTACTGAAATAAAGTTAAATTTTCACTAATGTATAGTATTTGATAGTACACTATTTTTCTATCTACAGTACATTGTATGTACTGTATTCTATACTGTATTTTTATCCTTTTCTGAATAATCAACACCTCTTAAAAGCAGAGTATTTTTCCCCATAAATGTCTGTGATTCAGAAATATTACAGTACTTTCTTTACCACGTCACATGTTTGCTGTATCAAGTCTGTACACCCAACTGGCCCATGTAAGGGCTTTGGCATGTGTAAGCATGCGAGTGATGCAAATGTGCCTGTGTGTTTTCTGTGTGGATTTTACTCTAGCTTGAAACAGGGTTACTCCAAAAGCTAGCAAGTTCTCTTTCTTGTTGTGTGTGTGACTATGGAAGATTCAGCACTTTTCCTTTTTGGTGAGTGGTCCTCTTTAATCCATAAGTATATTTATTTTCTACCAGCACTTTCGTATACATAACATCCCTTTCATTTTGTGAATGATTCACAGTGTGGTATTGATAAGTCACGTCAACCACACAAATTGCTGTCTTTGGAACACTAACTGCTCTGACAAGCTGCCATGTTTAATTCAGTCTGCCTTTGCTCTTAAAACAGCTTTACCTCACACATTTGTACTCGTCCACCGTGGTCCATCTGCCGATTTGTTCATCACTATGGACGCCAGCGACATCGTGGTCTGGCCAGTGTTACAACAGAGCAAAGGCGACACAGTTTTACCACTTCATTTCTTCTCCAAAAACTGTCTACAGCACAGAATAAATATTCCGCTTTTGATAGAGAGCTTCTGGCAGTGTACAAATCTGTCAAACATTTCCGCACTGACATTGAGGGACATCCTTTCTTCATTCTTACTTACGTTTCTACCACTTTGACCGGGTCTCTCAATTTACTACAGACGTACACTACATCAAAGGCATGGAGAACATTCCTGCTGATGTCCACTCATGGATCAACGCCATTTCAAGTATCGTCGATTTATCTGACCTCGCCGCTCTACAAGCTTTGGACGAGGACACTCAGGTTCTGCTCATGGACCCACAGTCTTCAGTCGTGTTTACTATGACAAAGTTCCCTAGCATTTTGGACCAAGTGTGGTGCGAGTCTTCTACGGGCATTCTGCGGCCTTTGCTCCCGTCCATGCTGAGCCGACAGGTTTTCGATGCCTTGCATAATCTCGCCCACCCCGGTGTCGGAGCCACCACTCGACTCGTCACCGATCGTTTTGTGTGGACAGATGTGAACTGGGACTGTCAAACATGGGTATGCAGCTGCATTTCCTGTCAATGAAACAAAATAGGACATCACACCTCTCCATCGCTCGACATGTTTGACATCTCTAAGGGACATTTCTGTCATGTAAATATCGACCTTATTGGTCCTCTGCCTCAGTCACAGGGCCACAGATATATACTGTCCACAATAGACCGAATGTCTCGTTGGCTGAAAGCCGTCCCCTTATCTAACATCACAGCAGAAATTGTGGCCAAAGGATTCATTTCTTCTTGGATCATTAGGTTCAGCTGTCCATCCACTATCACAACCGACCAGGGTCGACAGTTCAAATCTGCACTTTTTACAATTCTCTGTAATCTTTGTGGCATTAGAAAGATCCATATGACAGCCTACCACCTGAAAAGCAACGAGTTGGTGGAACAATGGCACCGCACCCTTAAAACTGCATTCAGGTGCCACGACTGTTTCTGGTCCTGGGCACTTTCTTGGGTGTTGCTGGGCCTATGTTCTACATTTAAACCAGATTTACATGGGATGATTTCCGAATTTGTTTTTGGCGAGAACTCAGTTTTCCCTGGGGAACTAATTCTTCCCCAAGATCCAAGGGATTCCCGCTCCTTCCCAGACTTTATCGGAAGGATGTAGGCATACTTTAGAAACACCCAGCTACACCCACCTTTCAGCCATTCGCCACCTGACACTTACGTGCCGACTGCACTCAGCACGTCATGCTCAGGGATGACTCTGTCAGACAACCCCCGTACCTCGGCCCCTTTGAAGTACTCGGGAGGGGTGAGACAACGTTCAACATTGTGATAAAAGATCGCCCATAAACCTTTTCTCTATACAGGCTCAAGCTTGTCTTCATAGGCTCCAACACCCCTCTGCCATTCCAGTCGGACTGCCCGAGCACATGTTCTTTTGATGAATCTGCTAACAAGTCCGTTCAACCTACAGTTGGGTTTTCTCCATCCAACAAGCCACCACCGCAGTTTGCAGGTGCCTCAGGCATGTCATCATCATCCCCATTCACAGGTTTTGAAGACATTTCAGGTACTAGAGACGCGGATGCCCCGTCCTTCATTTTGCATTGCAACGTACCACTTGACCATGTCGACAACATGTCAATTATGATGTTAGATAATCATGTGCTTGTACTGCTCACTGACAGCACAGACCCGACCCTCACTGAGGAACTCAACGTCCAGATATTGCACAGTTTGTCCCTCCCACAAGAGTGCAACCTGTCATGTGTTCGAGCTTTCATTTGTTCAGATGGCTCAGTATTAAATTTGGGAAAGGCACGCTCACACACCACCTACTCTACTATACTGCCACTCCCGAGTTGGCCAACACATCATTCCCCACCTGCTGGTTTTTGGATTACAAGTTCAACTGGAGGCCGCCCACTGCACCTTCGCACGCCGACCCAACGGAGATGGAGCTTCTGGTTGTGCACCTTCCACCTCGCACCACTCACGCCGACGCTGATACCCACATGATTCCCCCTCAGTGCTCATAGGCCGTATTCTGTACTGCGTGATGGATTGGGGGGCTGTGTGTCGTCGATAGGTCACATCGACCACACAAATTACAAGCTTTGGAACATTAAGTTCTGTGATGAGCCGCCATGTTTAATTCAGTCTGCCTTTGTACTTCATGCAGTGTTCATGCGTATCAGTCTTTGTGGTAAAATATATGTGTATATAAAAAACTTGGAACTATTTATTACATATACTATGATCTGTATCTAGAATCCCATAACAGCATCGAAACATGTTATTTGGCAAATGATAGTAGGCAGAGGGGCACATAATTTTGTTGCATTCATAATACACTTAAACCTTGTATCAACTGACATATTGAAGCAAATATGTATTTAATGGAATAATAAACTTTTGTTAAAAGTGTACAAAAACTGAAGACAATGCTATATTCCTTATCTATACATATTTATGTAGTAGTTGATGAGTGAGGTGTAGACCCGATATGATTTAATAGATGTTTTTCAGGGTGGTGCATTAGTCATATATGAAGAGAAGCTTCAGCTGCTTGAGACGGCACAAATACCTAAAGAGCATTTAGAAGACTTTAAATCTAACCCAATTTTTAAATACTTCAACACAAATAATTTATGGATACAGTTAAATGGTAAGTTTCACATTAATTTGTTTCATATTAATTGTTGTTTTATTAGAGTGATACTTCCAAAACAATGCTGCTGTTGTTCACATCTCAACTGCCTTTCTAAACTGAAACAGTTTAAAAAAATTAACAGCTGGTACTATTTCTGTCATGGGATGTTATGATGAAATGTGGCAGTCCTTGTGGGCTTCATCCTTTCTTGTAGATGGGAAGCAAATTCTTTCAAATCCTTATGAAAATACGCTGTTTCCTCAGCTGCACATCTATGCAGATTTCACACAGTTATCTTTTATCAGTTCATGACGTTCTCCATTCACTTAATAATTTAAACACAATAAAACATTGCGGAGTATTTATTGTTTTTTACTTATTTAGTTTATTTGTTCATGAGATATTGTGGTACATAGAATGTACAGTAAGATGTTGGACATAATATAAAACAGTACTGTTTCTATCATTATAAAACATTACTAATTACTTATGGTTTTTACCAAGTCACACACAATACTGTAGCCCTGATCCCTATCAATACTGTTTCCCACTATCATCACATGGTCCTGCTTTGAGAAACTCTTGCACAAGAAATCTATATCGTCTATAGCCTGGCTAAGACATGCTCTTGGCTTGAAAAAGTTTGTGACCTGGTACCTATCACCTAATTTTTCCTACAAAATCTGATCTTGTGATGTGATTGATGAAGATTCAGACGATGAAAATATAACAGGTTCAGGTAATTTAAGGGAAGTCGACTAAGAACTGAAACAGAAGTAGAACTAGTTATTGAAAGTGAATATGCTGGAAGAGTGGGAGCAAGAGGAGAAAAGATAGGAGCAGGGGAAGTTAGATAGGATGAAAATGATAATGCAAAGAGGAGAAATGCGATCATACAGACTGCAATAACAAATAGTCTCAATAATATTTTATTCATAACAATGTAAGCCCTTTGCAAGTATTGTGGTCATTTCTTGATGACGATACTGTTATTGCTATCATTGTTACAGTCACAGACATATGCCACCAAACATAATAGACAGTGTCATGTGACTTCAGTTGGAATGGCATTATTTATTGCTATACTTTTACTTAGCGGTTGTATTGAAGTTCTGAAGTGGAGTGTGTACTGGGAAACAAGATCAAATTGTCATAATAAACTTGTTGCAGTGCCTCTTTCCCGCGACAGTTTCAAATTCATAATGTTCAGCTTACATGTATGTGACAGTGACAATCTAAATAAGTCATGCAGGTACACTAAGGTGAGGCAGTTAACTGACACACTCAGCTGTGCCTGTGTACACAAATGAGACGTCATCTTTTTTTGCACATGTGTCCAGAGTTTTTGTCTTGTCATGAGAAATGCTGGATCAGCTCTTACCTCACTTATTGTCACCACCGTTTAAGCACGTTCTTTGAACAATGAAGACAGACAAAAGTTGGCTTAGGCTAGTCTTGGCAACTAATGTGTTGTGTTGTTATTTGCAAGAACTAAGCTATTATGCCTGAATGCAACATCACCTTTCCTTCCAACTTAAAGGGAGAATATTCTTTGCTTGAAGAGATGAAGGTATGACTTCTACTGTCATGCCACATTTTCGATTGCACATGGTGGAATTAAATTCAGCAATATATATCAGTCAAACAAAGCTGCTGTCTTCTGCTGTTGTTGCAGCAACTTCGAAAATCAATGACTTCTTCATCAAAGAAATAGTAGGTAAGTTTGTTTCACAAATCTTAAGAAATCCTGCTTACATTATATGAAACATAAATTAAAAATGTGAAACATTGCCAGCACTAACATGATTTATTAATAGGCTATAATGAAATAAAATTCTTTGGTATTCAGGATCACATAAATGTGCATGTAGCCAAAGTGTAATTTGTGAAATTCCAGGAGATGAAGGAACTACATTGGGTGCAGCTGATGGAACTTCTGCATACCATACCGTGTGTCATATTCAAAGCTACAGTTTCATGGATTGCTTGACGAATGTCATTTAAAAGTCATGGCGTAAATTTTAGCTTTAAACAAACCAAAGCTGAAGCTATTGTTAATAACGAACTAACATCTTTGTGCAAACAACTTCTTAAAGATGATCTTCACCGTGTGGTTTATCCATTGATACCAGTAATTAAAAATCAACAAACTTTCTTGCAGTATTAGTTAAAAACGTATTTCATTTCAGAATGAGGGGTGCATAACAAATATTGCAGGTTATTTCTATTGAAAATGCATCTTCTAATGTAATATCGTAAAATATAACGTCAGTTGTGTGACCACTGTCCAGAATCGAAATTCGTGTGTTTATCTACTGACAATATGAACAATATGTTTGATGGAGACAACGGAAGTGGCAGAGAAAATGTTTTTGATAAATTACAAGAACGCCTTGATATGAATTATCTTATAGGTGTGGATTGCAAGGTGCATGTCATTCACAACAGTGTGGAAACAGCCATTGGAAAGTTGCTTATTGATATACAGAATATTATTTGTAATATTTAAAAGTAAGGAGATGAACCATTGATTTCAAAAGTAACGAATCAAGCAATATGGTAGTTGCAAGACGGAATGACTATAGTGTAGTCACAATAGGTTCCAACTCTACACCTGTAAAGCTAATATACATAGTGAAACGATTTTCACAGAGTGAGAAGAAAGGAATAGCTATCAAACAACCTCATATGATTCACCTTTACAATGGAAACATGGGTGGAGCTGTGATGTCCGGAATTTAAAAAAAAAAGAGGATTGTAATTTTTTTTTTTGTTGAAAGGAAAGTAAGAAAAAAGGGTGAATAAAGGTGAAGGGAAGTGGTTCTATTTTACTGGAATGAACTTATTGATGGACATCACAAAAATTTATTTTACCTATTTTTTTTTTTTTTTTTTTTTTTTTTTTTTTTTTTTTTTTTACTCATCGAAGAAGACAACACAACACATATAAAAGAAATCATCACACTAATATTATCCACAGAATGATCGTTTCACAAGACACTTTCTAGCTCGACTGACTCTTAAGACTGAACAAGACTCGACTGACTCTACTCTCTCTCTGGACCACAGCCTCTTCACGTCCCTCTGGACCAGAGATTTCAACTGTGGTTAGCACGCCGATTATTTAATTAATCGTACAGCCGCTGTGCGCGCGCTTGGCGCGTCATTTAAATGGGGTTAAACGCACACCGCGAGAGGCGTGGGCTAGCGGTGTCTTACAGGTCTGATCAAAACATAAACCTCTACAGCACATCCATCAGAGGGAAAAAATGTGACTGCAGTTTTATAGCTCATAACATTGATGCAGCTGAACAAAATGCGTGGCAGTTACAGAGACTTGATGGTTGTGAGAAACTGGATCATCTCGGATTACATCAACATTTCGTAATTTTCATTCTGGAAACAAATTCCCAAGAATGCAAGTCTAAAGGGAGGCAGTGAAAAGAGAGCATCAGGACTCAAGATAAGACAAAATAAATCATTGGGTGATTGATCAAGAAGGGATAAACCTGCTGCAGACTCTGCCATAGAAAAACTACGACAAAGTGTGTAAACAGCTCTGTTGATTTTCATGCCATATCTTCCATGACAGGATAGCGATAGTTTAAAATGTGTTTGATCTATTGTTAATTGCAGTTAACTTTGAAATGTCATAAATTTCGCTGTGTTCGCCATAAATAATATAATTATAATACTACGTGGTTACAATTAACCTAACAGTGTTCCGAGTGCAGCAGTGCGGGCTATATACATTGCAGGGCACTGAAACATCGTAAATATGTTCATTAATCGGTGCGCTCGTATGCGGAATATGCTGGAAAAAAATAATACTTTCATTTTCTACCACCAGGTGAAAATATGGCACTGTAAGCAGTCAGAATGTGAATGTTCCCTGTTTTGATGTCGGTATGCTGCTTATTTCTTCGTGACACATGTTGATTTCTTTTGTGAAGTGATTGTTGGTATTAAGGGTTTACAAGGTTGAAGTTTTCCATATGAATCGCAATGCCTATTAAGAAGGAAGACCATGCAATGCCAGTAAACTTGTTTTATCAGAAGGGCAGTAATAGCAGCGCTGCACTTTGGAAATATAGCCGATAGAAGCAGCTACTAAGAGGCTCCATGTCAATAAATGGGCTAGGCGAATTACACTCCTGGAAATTGAAATAAGAACACCGTGAATTCATTGTCCCAGGAAGGGGAAACTTTATTGACACATTCCTGGGGTCAGATACATCACATGATCTCACTGACAGAACCACAGGCACATGGACACAGGCAACAGAGCATGCACAATGTCGGCACTAGTACAGTGTATATCCACCTTTCGCAGCAATGCAGGCTGCTATTCTCCCATGGAGACGATCGTAGAGATGCTGAATGTAGTCCTGTGGAACGGCTTGCCATACCATTTCCACCTGGCGCCTCATTTGGACCAGCGTTCGTGCTGGACGTGCAGACCGCGTGAGACGACGCTTCATCCAGTCCCAAACATGCTCAATGGGGCACAGATTCGGAGATCTTGCGGGCCAGGGTAGTTGACATACACCTTCTAGAGCACGTTGGGTGGCACGGGATACATGCGGATGTGCATTGTCCTGTTGGAACAGCAAGTTCCCTTGCCGGTCTAGGAATGGTAGAACGATGGATTAGATGATGGTTTGGATGTACTGTGCACAATGTACTGTCCCCTCGACGATCACCAGAGGTGTACGGCCAGTGTAGGAGATCGCTCCCCACACCATGATGCCGGGTGTTGGCCCTGTGTGCCTCGGTCGTATGCAGTCCTGATTGTGGCGCTCACCTGTACGGCGCCAAACACGCATACGACCATCATTGGCACCAAGGCAGAAGCGACTCTCATCGCTGAAGACGACACGTCTCCATTCGTCCCTCCATTCACGCCTGTCGCGACACCACTGGAGGCGGGCTGCACGATGTTGCAGCGTGAGCGGAAGACGGCCTAACGGTGTGCGGGTACGTAACCCAGCTTCATGGAGACGGTTGCGAATGGTCCTCGCCGATACCTCAGGAGCAACAGTGTTCCTAATTTGCTGGGAAGTGGCGGTGCGGTCCCCTACGGCACTGCGTAGGATCCTACAGTCTTAGCATGCATCCGTGCGTCGCTGCGGTCCGGTCCCAGGTCGACGGGCACGTGCACCTTCCGCCGACCACTGGCGACAACATCGATGTACTGTGGAGACCACACGCCCCACGTGTTGAGCAATTCGGCGGTACGTCCACCCGGCCTCCCGCATGCCCACTATACGCCCTCGCTCAAAGTCCGTCAGCTGCACATACGGTTCACGTCCACGCTGTCGCGGCATGCTACCAGTGTTAAAGACTGCGATGGAGCTCCGTATGCCACGGCAAACTGGCTGACACTGACGGAGACGGTGTACAAATGCTGCGCAGCTAGCGCCATTCGACAGCCAACACCGCGGTTCCTGGTGTGTCCGCTGTGCCGTGCGTGTGATCATTGCTTGTACAGCCCTCTCGCAGTGTCCGGAGAAAGTATGGTGGGTCTGACACACCGGTGTCAATGTGTTCTTTTTTCCATTTCCAGGAGTGTAGATGGTGGAGCAGGCATAAGGAGGCAGCCCATTCCCTTGGCAGTTGTTAATGAAGTTGCAGCACATGTCTCAAGTTATGCAGCTTGTGCTTCAGCTGTGTCATGGAATTGTCTCTGCCCTGGTTAACAGTTAAAAAAATTTTTGAAGTGCATGTGACACTGCTGTACCTACAAGATTCGCAGAATATGTACCACTTGAAACCCCAGGACAGGCTACAACGCCGTGACTTTGCCCTTCGTTTTTTGTCATGCGTGAACATGGCTGGTGTGGCTGGGGAATTTTCTTGGATGAACAAGGCACATTTTATTCTACACAGTGCCTTCAATGCAGATAACTGTGGGATTCTGATCGGCCACATGTTTTGCAGGAACATCCATTGCACTCAGTTTATGTGACTGTGTCGTGTGGTTTCACTAGCTCTCCTTCATTCTCGGTCCGTTTACGTCGAGGAGATGCCACCTCTTGGGCATATAGTGACGTCTGCATGTTATAAGGACTTCGTTGGAGGAACAGTATTACATCCACACCACTATTTCCTCGCAAGATAGAACAACACCACATGCCGCTTGCCAGGTGAAGGATTTGCTTCAAGAAATCTTTGGTAACTACCACATCATCTGTAGGAAATTTCAAGATGTGTGGCCTTGCAAATCTCCACCTTAATCCATTTGATTTCTGGTTGTAATGATATCTGAAAGATATTATCTATCAGATATATATCCAGACTCTTCGTGATCTGAAGGATAGTGTACGACGACATACCGCTCTGCGACCAACTGCTAGCTGCTGTCAATATCAATGAAGTCCTCCAACAGCCTTGTATCTTAAGATGTTATTTTATTTTGAAGGCTGCCACTTTCACCATTTCACTAGGCCATCTTCAGAGTCCATATGCATCTCTCCAAATAAACGAACATGTCATATACAGCCATAAATCTCTGGATGTCGTGAACTGAGTCATTACACTATTGCTTCATTTGAAGACTTGATAGCAACCTAGGTTGCTATCAAGTTTTCGAATGGAGAGCTAGTGAAATGCTGAAACTGGTAGCCTTCAAAATAAAATAAAATAACATTTTAAGATACACGGCTGCTTGTGAATTTCATTGACATTGACAGTTGCTTAACCAGCCGACGTCTCCTGTCCATGATGGACCAACAGAGAACTGTCCGCCGGCCTTAGTGGCCGAGCGGTTCTGGGCGCTTTAGTCCGGAACCGGGCGACTGCTTCGGTCGCAGGTTCAAATTCTGCTTCGGGCATGGATGTGTGCGATGTCCTTAGGTTAGTTAGGTTTAAGTAGTTCTAAGTTCTAGGGGACTGATGACCTCAGATGCTAAGTCCCATAGTGCTCAGAGCAATTTGAATTTTTGAGAGAAATGTCAACCATATTATGTTACAGATGGAGTATGATGTTGACTCGGGAGACCATATTAAACAGATGATGTAACTTGTGAGCATATCCTACTAAACAGGCCAGAACCATCATTATCATGTTTTTATTGCTCCTTCCCTTTTCCTGCACCCACACCACATTCTCACTGCTTATTGTGCCATAATTTCTCCTGGTGATGGAAAGCAGACCTATTATTTTTTTCAGCCTTCTCCCTGAGCATATCAATTAATGAACATAGCTACGGTGTTTCAGCGTATTGTTGTGTTGCCCTAATCATCATCATCTCATCCTCATCGACACGCAAGTCTCCGAAGTGGCGTCAACTCAAAAGACTTGCACCAGGCGAACGGTCTACCCAATGGGAGGCCTTAACCACACATTATTTAGTGTATTGTGATGTATACAGTCCACACTGCCGTACTCGGAGCATCGTCAATTTAATTATAGCCACCTGGCATATGGTAAACTTAACTACTTATGTGATTGACATCTTACATATATGACACCCGTTTAATCACATAATAATTAGTATTTAAAGATGAAACTGGTTATGTGCCCCTATATTCACACTTTTGTGCAGAATACACCAAACTTTACATTAAATTATTCCATTGTTATCTGTGTTGAGAACTGACTACAGTTCACAAAGAAATTTATCATTACTTGGCTTTCAGATCCGCTTCAAGCGGTAACTGCTGACCACGAAATATAAACACACTCAACTGAGATACTTTGATGTAAGATGTAAACTCACTCACCGGTAACACACCATTAGAGGCAATGGCAGCTCAAGATGGTCAGAGATGAACATAAATCCGCTGATAAATTACTTTTAGTGCAGCATCACAAACAATTTCTGAAAAGTATCTGACACCTAAACCTATATCTGTGATATCACATCAAAGATCTAGACATGTACACTATAACGTCGTAACACGTCTGCAGCAAAATGAACCCTTGCCCTAAATGATATTTTACAAAACAACATCTTTGTTCAGAATGTAAATTATTTATTATGCAATTGGCTTTGAGGACATGCTCATCATCAGGAATTTGACAGAGAATTCAATAAACAAAAATGGTGATTATAATGATAGTCATTGTGTTTGATACCAAAAAAGCAATAAAAGTAAACATACCTCACTCCGGCACTAATTACATCCAGGGTAGCAGTTGTCAGCGTTACTTTTATCAGGGAGGAACTGTAACAACATATAATGAAAAGAGAATAAAGCAAGTTGATAATGTTTGTGATAGTCAGTTGCCTTGCACGTGCTAATAAGAGGTAAAGTCACATTGCAAAATGTAACCATGTAAATAGATGAAACTCGTTAAAATTAAGAAATACAACAGGTGGTGCTAGCTCCAGATAGTACAGACTCTGAATTTTTAAAGTGTTTATAGTAAAAATATATTTCTTTCGTTCAGCTGTGAAACGAAATGTCGAAGAAAAGTGGCTAGAAATGGAAGTCATTGTTAATAAAAAGAAGATGTCAAATGGACTCCCTGTTATACAGCTTGAGACAGCAGTGGGGGCTGCGATTAAATCTTTTGATGGAAGCAAAGGTAAGTGAATATGTACTTTCAGTGAGCAATATAGTATATCATAAGATTATGATTCTGTAGTATTGTTTACGGTTTGATAGCACTATGGCTGCACAGAACTGTGGTGCCGTTAATATCACTGAATGGTGTAAACACGGCTGATGTTACACTACATTCGTGACTAATGTAGGCCTACTGTTATGGAGTGGTATGTTGGAAAAAAAACAACCAGGTCATTTCATAAAACCTCAAGTTTTTATGCCTAATTACTTGGTCACTGAAACTGTATGGCAAAGAGTGATCTTAATTCAATATTGCTTCATCCAAGTAAACGTACGTGTGATTTTTGCTACAATATTTCTTCGGACAGCCGTTAAGCCATCTTAATTCATACTTAACTGGAAGAATGCAGAAAGTTGAAATAAGTGTTTATGTAATGTTAAAACAACAGCTGATTCCTCAAACTGGGGGGCTATCAAGCACGGGGTCCCACAGGGTTCGGTCTTAGGTCCTTTACTGTTCTTGATATACATTAATGACTTACCATTCCACATTGATGAAGATGCAAAGTTAGTTATTTTTGCTGATGATACAAGTATAGTAATAACATCCAAAAACCAAGAACTAAGTGATGTAATTGTAAATGATGTTTTTCACAAAATTATTAAGTGGTTCTCAGCAAACGGACTCTCTTTAAATTTTGATAAAACACAGTATATACAGTTCCGTACAGTAAATGGCACAACTCCAGTAATAAATATGGACTTTGAACAGAAGTCTGTAGCTAAGGTAGAATTTTCAAAATTTTTAGGTGTGGCCATTGATAAGAGGTTAAACTGGAAGCAACACATTGATGGTATACTGAAACGTCTGAGTTCGGCTACGTATGCTACATCTACATCTACATCTACATGACTACTTTGCAATTCACATTTAAGTGCTTGGCAGAGGGTTCATCGAACCACAATCATACTATCTCTCTACTATTCCACTCCCGAACAGCGAGCGGGAAAAACGAAAACCTAAACCTTTCTGTTCGAGCTCTGATTTCTCTTATTTTATTTTGATGATCATTCCTACCTATGTAGGTTGGGCTCAACAAAATATTTTCGCATTCGGAAGAGAAAGTTGGTGACTGAAATTTCGTAAAAAGGTCTCGCCGCGACGAAAAACGTCTATGCTGTAATGACTTCCATCCCAACTCGTGTATCATATCTGCCACACTCTCTCCCCTATTACGTGATAATACAAAACGAGCTGTCCTTTTTTGCACCCTTTCGATGTCCTCCGTCAATCCCACCTGGTAAGGATCCCACAACGCGCAGCAATATTCTAACAGAGGACGAACGAGTGTAATGTAAGCTGTCTCTTTAGTGGACTTGTTGCATCTTCTAAGTGTCCTGCCAATGAAACGCAACCTTTGGCTCGCCTTCCCGACAATATTATCTATGTGGTCCTTCCAACTGAAGTTGTTCGTAATTTTAACACCCAGGTACTTAGTTGAATTGACAGCCTTGAGAATTGTACTATTTATCGAGTAATCGAATTCCAACGGATTTCTTTTGGAACTCATGTGGATCATCTCACACTTTTCGTTATTTAGCGTCAACTGCCACCTGACACACCATACAGCAATCTTTTCTAAATCGCTTTGCAACTGATACTGGTCTTCGGATGACCTTACTAGACGGTAAATTACAGCATCATCTGCGAACAATCTAAGAGAACTGCTCAGATTGTCACCCAGGTCATTTATATAGATCAGGAACAGCAGAGGTCCCAGGACGCTTCCCTGGGGAACACCTGATATCACTTCAATTTTACTCGATGATTTGCCGTCTATTACTACGAACTGCGACCTTCCTGACAGGAAATCACGAATCCAGTCGCACAATTGAGACGATACCCCATAGCTCCGCAGCTTGATTAGAAGTCGCTTGTGAGGAACAGTGTCAAAAGCTTTCCGGAAATCTAGAAATACGGAATCAACTTGAGATCCCCTGTCGATAGCGGCCATTACTTCGTGCGAATAAAGAGCTAGCTGCGTTGCACAAGAGCGATGTTTTCTGAAGCCATGCTGATTACGTGTCAATAGATCGTTCCCTTCGAGGTGATTCATAATGTTTGAATACAGTATATGCTCCAAAACCCTACTGCAGACCGACGTCAATGATATAGGTCTGTAGTTAAATGGATTACTCCTACTACCCTTCTTGAACACTGGTGCGACCTGCGCAATTTTCCAATCTGTAGGTACAGATCTACCGGTGAGCGAGCGGTTGTATATGAGTGCTAAGTAGGGAGCTATAGTATCAGCGTAATCTGAAAGGAACCTAATCGGTATACAATCTGGCCCTGAAGACTTGCCCGTGTCAAGCGATTTGAGTTGCTTCGCAACCCCTAAGGTATCTACTTCTAAGAAACTCATGCTAGCAGATGTTTGTGTTTCAAATTCTGGAATATTCCATTCGTCTTCCCTGGTGAAGGAATTTCGGAAAACTGCGTCCAATAACTCCCCTTAGCGGCACTGTTGTCGATAACAGTACCATCGGCACTGTGCAGCGAAGGTATTGACTGCGTCTTGCCGCTTCTGTACTTTACATACGACCAGAATTTCTTCGGATTTTCTACCAAATTTCGAGACAATGTTTCGTTGTGGAACCTACTAAAGGCATCTCGCATCGAAGTACGTGCCAAATTTCGCGCGTCTGTAAGTTTTAGCCCATCTTCGGGATTTCCCGTTCTTCTGAATTTCGCATGCTTTTTCCGTTGCCTCTGCAACAGCGTTCGGGCCTTTTTTTGTGTACCACGGGGGATCCGTTCCATCTCTTACCAATTTATGAGGTATGAATATCTCAATTGCTGTTGCTACTATATCTTTGAATTTGAGCCACATCTCGTCTACATTCGCATAGTCAGTTCGGAAGGAATGGAAATTGTCTTTTAGGAAGGCTTCTAGTGACACTTTATCCGCCTTTTTAAATAAAATTATTTTGCGTTTGTTTCTGATGGATTTGGAAGAAATGGTATTAAGCCTAGCTACAACGACCTTGTGATCACTAATCCCTGTATCAGTCATGATGCTCTCTATCAGCTCTGGATTGTTTGTGGCTAAGAGGTCAAGTGTGTTTTCGCAACCATTTACAATTCGCAGGGTTCGTGGACTAACTGCTCGAAATAATTTGTGGAGAAAGCATTTAGGACAATCTCGGAAGACATTTTGTGCCTACCACCGGTTTTGAACAAGTATTTTTGCCAACATACCGAGGGTAGGTTGAAGTCCCCACCAACTATAACCGTATGAGTGGGGTATTTATTTGTTACGAGACTCAAACTTTCTCTGAACTGTTCCGCAACTGTATCATCGGAGTCTGGGGGTCGGTAGAAGGAGCCAATTATTAACTTAATTCGGCTGTTAAGTATAACCTCCACCCATACCAATTCGCACGGAGTATCTACTTCGACTTCACTACAAGATAAACCACTACTGACAGACACAAACACTCCACCACCAATTCTGCCTAATCTATCTTTCCTGAACACCGTCTGAGACTTCGTAAAAATTTCTGCAGAACTTATTTCAGGCTTTAGCCAGCTTTCTGTACCTATAACGATATCAGCTTCTGTGCTTTCTATTAGCGCTTGAAGCTCAGGGTCTTTTCCAGCGCAACTACAACAATTTACAACTATAATTCCGACTGTTCCTTGATCCAAGCACGTCCTGTAATTGCCATGCACCCTTTGACATTGCAGCCCACCCCGTAATTTCCCGAGGCCTTCTAACCTAAAAACCCGCCCAGTCCACGCCACACAGCCTCCGCTACCCGTGTAGCCGCCAGCTGAGTGTAGTGAACTCCTGACCTATTCAGCGGAACCTGAAACCCCACCACCCTATGGCGCAAGTCAAGGAATCTGCAGCCAACACGGTCGCAAAACCGTCTGAGCCTCTGATTCAGACCCTCCACCCGGCTCTGCACCAAAGGTCCGCAGTCGGCTCTGTCAACGATTAGTAAATTAGCTTACTATGCCTACTTTCATTCACTGCTTTCGTATGGTATCATATTCTGGGGTAATTCATCGTTGAGTAGAAAAGTATTCATTGCTCAAGAACGTGTAATCAGAATAATTGCTGGAGCCCACCCACGGTCATCTTGCAGACGTCTATTTAAGGATCTAGGGATCCTCACAGTAACCTCACAGTATATATATTCACTTATGAAATTTGTTGTTAATAATCTTACCCAGTTCAAAAGTAATAGCTGTGTGCATAGCTATAACACCAGGAGAAAGGATGATCTTCACTATGCAGGGTTAAATCTGACTTTGGCACAGAAAGGGGTAAATTATGCTGCCACAAAAGTCTTTGGTCACCTACCAGTCAGCATCAAAAGCCTGACAGATAGTCAACCAACATTTAAAAATAAATTAAAAGAATTTCTAGATGACAACTCCTTCAACTCACTGGCTGAATTTTTAGATATAAATTAAGGGAGGGGAAAAAAAACCTAGCTTAAACATTAGTGCCATGCAATATTTTGTGTAATGCAATATCTTGTACAGACATCTTTTATTAACCTGACACGTTCCACATCATTACGAAGTGTCGTATTCATGATATATGGAACAAGTATTAATCTAATCTAATCTCTAATCTTCATGTGTGTTCAGCTGGAGATTGTGGGAGTACGTCACTAACTCACTAAAATGGGTGCGGCGGCACATGTGCACAATTTTTCCCTGCATGAACGCCCTCTGTCGAATTTAGTAACCTATGTAGAATAATGTTCCATCTGTGGCGCGCAAGCACATACGAAACGGTGAAATTGCGTACACGCTCTCTGTCGAACTGCTAGCCTGCAGGGTTAAAATTCAGTTATCGTATCGATAACGTTAACAGTCGGAAAACGTGTCATTAAGCGTAAAATTTTATCTTTCGGAAGATAGAGAAATTAACGGAACCAAGCCTTGTCAAACAGAAAGCCAGAGTCATGGTTAATAAGATTTTCTGCGAAATATACTTTCAAAGATTCTCAATAACCAGATCCCAAAAGCGTTTCGTTGTTGCCAAGACTTTCGTGGCAGAATAACTCAGAAAATGTTCTATAAAAGCCAGCTCCCTACTCGCCGCGGCGAAGGACGATCTTGGCTTGCGGAGGGCTGAACTCTTACTGAACGCCTAGTGACACATCTTACGACAGTCAGTTTTATCATTATAAATGAATTTTAACTTAGTATTTCACATGCGTCTGTGCGCTGTAGACGGGGAAATATTAGACAGAGGGTGCTAAACTCGACGGAAGGTGAAAAATTATGCGAATGCACTACCGTGCCAATTTTCTATATAATGTCAGCAACGTGTCCCAGAACATGCCTCTGCGGTATGGGTCAACGCTGGTACCACACTCATCGGAAACGACAGAAAATACAGAACAGAGCACTTGAACTGCTTTAAACTGATTGCTCTCAAATTCTATGCGTTGGCGCAGCAGTCTTAGAAAGACTAATCGCCAGTCTCGATAACCAGGTTCAGTGGCGACCTACGAATCGGTAGCTGGACCTGTTGAGCGTTTAAATGCACGCACTAAAGGAAGTTGCATGTAACTAATTGATACAAGAGCCCATCCGATAAGAACAAATAACAAGAAATCAGAGCAATAACTAGGCAAAGCACTTCGGATGCCTAAACTACGAATAAACAAGACTAACGTATTCTCGAGAATTTAAGTGATGCATCAATCCACATCAAGAAAACTGAGTGGTTGTCAGACGAAATATCGTGGCGAAATGTTGACACCATCTCGCTGCAAAGTCTAAACCTGACGGAATAGACATATAGTGTTCTCACTGACGTGTTATCGGAGACTCTTGTATTATAAACTGGTTGTAAGCAGACAAACCATCAGAATCACAAACTGCTGTTCTGTCAATCATCTCAAAGTTTAAAATGTTTCAGGTATACATGTGAGGCAGTTTTCATGTGATTGCATGAGTACTGATGATAATGAAGATGATGACAATGGCTGTCACTCAGTCTCCACTCGCATTGGAGACAGTGATTTCCTCTCTTATGTAGATACTCCATTGATCGAAATGGGAAGAATTATTGTGTCTTGTTTGAAGACATGAGCAGTGATAATGATTATGGCTGTCACTTCAAGCCCCCACACACATTGGAGACAGTAATTTCCTCCCTTATGTCGATACTCCATTGGTGAAAATGGAAAGAATTATTGTGTCTTGCTCGACAGACAAGATTTGGTAGAACAACGTTTATTTAACAAGAGAGAATACATATTCTCCGACGTGTGTTTCAATACAATGTAAGGTTCAATCATTTGAGAAAGACAAATATTTCTTGAATAAGGAGTAAAGAGTATTGAAAAGAAATTCTCTGCTTAAACAGTGAAATAACAGTAACACTATTAGGGTGGTCAAATACCTGAACGAAAACAGTTTTTCTTGCAACAACGAATGGACATCGATATTAGTATTGGGGCAATGTTCGTACAACCCCACTCTGCATTGTTGCCAGATGTATCCAAGGTGGTGATGATGACTTCATCCAAGATGACGGCGTTAGACTTGCCAACAGTGCACGACGTCATCCAAGATGCCGGCTGTACCGTCATTCAAGATGGCGGATTTAGGTGGCGAATTTGAATTTTGGCGGGAAGAAGGCCTATTGGGCTACCTCTACAAACCTAACCCCCTCACCTTCCCCAGAAAAATGGCTAGAAGTTCAAATTCCAACAGAATAATGTATCACACGTAAGAAAATCGCGGGTATATAGGTCACTTGGGCTACCTGCACTAACCTATGTCATCTGATCCGCACTACTTCCTATGAACTAGCGCAAAGTTTGAATTTTGGTGGTAAAGAAAGGTCAATTTGTGTATCTCTACTAAATTAAAAAAAATGGCATGAAAGAAAGGACACTTGGACTACCTCTGCTAACCAAAGTCACCCGACTGCTACCTCTTTCTACGAACTGGTGCTAAGTTTGAATTTTGGCAGTGAAGAAAGGTCACTTGGGGTTTCTCTACCAACCTAAGCAAATTGCGGGAGACAAAGTTCACCTCCACTAACTTAAGTACGCGGCCACCACCTCTTTTAGGGATTGGTGGGAAAAGGACTTAGCCTACAGTGGGCTGGTGGAGAGAGGAGTGTACTTTATTTATTTTGGAGCAATTTACTTTATTTTGGAGCAATTTACTTAGGGATGGAGTGCATTTATCATAGTGATACAGAACACACGCTCCAACATGCCCCACAGCATACAGACCTACAAACTACTCCAACATAACTCTATAATGCTCTACACATGCACTTGCTAATTGTAAACTGTCAAAAATAACGCACTGCACAGCCTACAGACATGCAAACCACGTGTAAATAATGAAATGCATTTACGTCCACAGAGCTAAACAACTCTTAAATTGTCAAAATAATAATCCATCTAAAAGACTCTGCAAACATGTATGCTAATCGTCAACTGTCGAAATCTGCACCAGTCTTTATTTAAACACTTAGAGGGAGCACCACCATCCAGTGTGTTCGCCACGAGGTCTGTACTCCAACTTACCTAGTACACAGCGCCACCACCAGAGGGCACCGTCATCCAATATGGCGCCTATGACGTCAGGTGATGACTCAAGTACCGTTATCCAAGACCCATCAAACAGTGTGTTCACCACAAGCTCTGGCTCTAGTACTCAGTACCACCACCAGAGAGTGCTATCGCCCATTCCATGATGGAACTCAAGATGGTGGGGGTAAACGGCGGGAAAACGGTTATGTCTGTGTTGAATGTGAGTTTTTATTGTGCAGGCAGTGTCTCCACCACAAGATCTAGACTCCAACTGACCTAGTACTCAATACTGCTACAAGAGAGTGCTGTCATCCCTCCTGTGACAAAATCCAAGATGGCGGTCTGGGGTGGGAGAAAATGGCAGGAAAACGACTCAGCTTGCGCTGGGCTGCTGGACAGAGTAAGGAAGGAGTGTACTCTATTTATTTTGGAATATTTTATTTAGGAATGGGGTATATTTATCACACTGACACAAAACACTCGCCCTGATGTGGTTGGGGTCATGATACACAGTCTGCAGACACACAAACAACTCCTAATTCACCGAGATAATTTCAGTACACACCTGCAAACTGCTCCTAAAAAATACAGTACACACATGTGCAGACATGAAATCAACTCGTAAACTGTCCAAATAATGCATAGCACAGTCTACAGGCCCACTCACAAAATAATATAATCAACGCATGCTAACCCCCCCCCCCCCCCCCCCCCCCCATCCACTGGACCGCACAGTAGGTTAGCGGCAGCCCCCATGACGTGACGTGGCCATCAGCTGGCGACCCAAGCACAACTGCCCTCAAGCGTGAGGTGGCGACATCCTTTTCATACTTGACACCTGACAAATTCCTTTAGAAATATGTGTTCACCTGGACACCGGTGCAGATGCACCCGGAGCGCACGCAGCCATGAGCTGCCACCAGATGCAGGTGAAAGTTGCCTCTATTTTCGAGTAAACAGTCTCTGTTATATCAACGTCACGGAACTCCAATCTGCACTCATGGCTGTCTCATATGTGAGACACCTCTGGGCAGCACTTGTCTTTACCGCTGATGACAGAATAGCACAGGTTGCTTTCCCCCTAACGGAACATATGAGCTACGTCCAGTCATGTGTATCTGCCCCAGCATCACTGACACTTTGCCCCGAAACGTTTGCGTGGCGACTCGCCATCTAAAAGGTTCTCAATGTTCGTGTTCGTTTTTCCCGGTCGCTGTTCGGGAGTGGAATAGTAGAGAGATAGTATGATTGTGGTTCGATGAACCCTCTGCCAAGCACTTAAATGTGAATTGCAGAGTAGTCATGTAGATGTAGATCTCAATGTTTTTCTTACGTCATTTGGTTTTATAAAAAATAACAGCTAAGTCGACCTCTCAGGAACTCCCATAGTGTTTCAGCTTGTATGCACAGAAGTTCTTGCCCTAACAGTACCTGTTTACGAAAATAACACCGAATGCAGTCTTTGTTGCAGACATGTCATGGTACCCAGTCCATCACGTGCTACCTTTGCTGCTTTCAACATGCACAAACATTCCCTTCGCTATGTAGAGGCTCCTATATCAGAGCATAAAGAATGTGAATGAATCTAGCATTATGATTGGATCTTATCGAATTTACCTGCCGGTTTACTGATACCGACGGTATCGAAGCACCATCAGCCTATTTTCTTTCTACAGATGAGACATTCACTGGCAATAAACTATTTTACATTGATCAACATATTGCAACGACAACTAAACGTCGCAAAGTGCCATACATATCGTCAAACACGGAAAGACTCTTATTTTGTTACACTGTTCCCCCACCGAGGATAGGAGCTTGAATATTAGTCCGCAAAACCAATCACCAACCCAGCAATATATCATCGCCTACCGTGTCACTGTAGTAAACATACAATTCATATCTTCCGCCGTACAAAATCACCCCTTTTACATAATTCGTACATATACTGCAAAGACGGACAGTACCGTATATATATTCCTCTAAGCACTAGGGCATCTACACCAGCACCTCAGCAGAGCAAAGTCGCTCTCAGAACTGTTCTACAAATTCGGGATCGTTTCCCCTTGGCACAAACGCGTTACTGTTTCTTCTCCAAACCTGCTTCCTTGCTTTCTTGCTTTTCCATGCACATATCCAGATTCAGGGATTACAAGAACAATCTTATTTTGGCATGGGTTGCCATAATATTATACCATTTTTTTTCGCGGTACTTCTCGATATCAGGCACTAGACAGCATCCTACCGGTCTCTAGCGAAACATAATTCCCCAAGATATAGACTGGAAATTATTTCTCTACAAATCCCAAACTTTAACAAGGTGTAGTATGCTGTAAACCACTGAGTAACTCGAAACAAATAGAGGTAACTGATATTTCCACTCTCGAATACATATGTCGGTGGTGTAACAGATTCCAAATCATTCATATAAATTGCAAGCCAAGTAAGGTCATTCTGATGTCTAGAGAACAGGCAAACGTATCTTCCACATGCTAGATGCACACAACACAATCGATCTTCTCTCAACTAAATGAAGGCGCGAAATGTGCAGAAGCAGTCAATCGAACAATTTACATGGGAGGGAATAACGCTCCAGCACAAACGCATTTTCATACACAATCTTCTCAAATTTCCACTTGATCACGAAAGCTATCCTACACATACTAAGTATTAATTCGCTATTCGGTCATCTAGAGGGCGGCAAAGTTAACTCAGATACAATCATACATTCCAACAGGCCTCTGCATTCAGATGGCTGGTGCCGTTAATTGGAATTGTAAATCATTCCTACCACAGGCCATGCATACACGGATCATTCTCATACATGTTTTATCATTATACTTGTAATTAAATGTTATGATCACAGTCTCAATTGAATGGCATTTGACAATGAGCGAAGTATCAGAAATACACCCTGCTGTCGGCAGTGGTTCTGGAAATTGAAATATCACTACCTTTCTTATGACTTGACATACTCTTCCCTTTGCTATCACGGTGCTCCAAGTCAAATCCATACCCTCCATACGACTGGACATAGTCATATCCTTTCCAAAAACACATACTGTATAAACCTGCTGCTCAAATGCGAACATATGGCACATCCCTTACTACTAAGTATAATACTTTGTCAATAGCTGATTGCCTACGATACGTAATAATACTGACCGAAAATCAACAATGGGTGGATATGTCTCTAAGGTTTTTCTTGCGAGTGCTACCACTGTGTCTTAGAAAGAGAGACATCATCGACCAGATGTTAAAAAAAAAAAAACCGATCCCAACAACTACTGAATGTTACTGTCACAAGCGATCTTGGTTCTACAGATGCACACAGTTATCCATGTCAAAAGTTATACCTGCTTTACGAATCGATGTAAGACATTACCTCTGAGTGAGGTGTTTTTTTTCCTGACAAATACCGTGACAGTGATCTTAGGAATGTTTATTATCAGATCAACAACCGGCTGGAGTGGCCGAGCAGTTCTAGGCGCTTCAGTCTGGAACCGCTACGGTCGCAGGTTCGAATCCTGCCTCGGGCATGGATGTGTGTGATGTCCTTAGGTTAGTTTGGTTTAAGTCGTTCTAAGTTCTAGGCGACTGATGATCTCAGAAGTTAATTCCCATAGTGCTCAGAGCCATTTGAACCAACAGATCAACACGTAGCCCACGATGCAACCTCGTGATAAGATTACCACATTTTGAAAATGATTCGGCTAAGGAACGTGGTATGTAATTGGTATTTGCGACTCCCTCACACCGCCCCAGCTATCGTATTTGTAGCGCATTCTGTCTCGAGACCATATCAGAGGTTCCATGATATATCCATTGAGTCATTTGAGTCATAGGCGATGACTGACTGAGAAGTGACACAAACTGTAGTAGTAGATGATGTGCCGATTGAGATCATAAGAAAATGTACACTAGCTTCTCAGATATCTAGGGTTACTCTATCTACTAGACTTCATGTCCCTGATTTGGAATCGGGTCGTTCCATTCAAGCACATACCTGCGTTGGATCCTATTGTCAATTCCTTTAATGATTACAACCACTACTTAATCATATTTCTGGCACTCACATATCTCGAAACGAGTCACCTACTTTCGATAAATACGGACTTACCAATGGAGACGTTGTACATGGTGGAGCCAATCTCGAATAATGAGGAGTTGGATAATCGACACTGTTTTGTGCGGTGCAGTTTAGCTCATGCAAGTTATGTGGAAGGAGATTATAGGGTTCCTGTAAGTATAGATAACTTCGGAAGAGCGGATTTTAGCTTGTCGAAAGGGTTGCTGTTGGTTTTTTGATGAAGATGACCTCGATAGGGAGGATTTAGAGGGGTGCCATAAGCAAAACGTCGATGCAGGGCAATTAAGGGGAAAATTACATCATTTGCAGGGAGATGACAGTGTCATGTTGGAGGAATTGTTATTGACATAGCGATTTATTTGGAACAGAGGGTAGGTTACCGGCAACACCGATTACGAAGCATCACATACCAACGGAGGATAATACACCAGTGTTTAGGAAACCATATTGGATAGCACGTCATATGCAATGTCTGCTAGACGAATTTATAGAACAACTACTACGGGATGGAATCATAGAGCATTGCGATAGTATATATACAAGCAATATAGTTCACATACCCAAGAATGCACCGACAGCTTTTCAGCGATTATTAGATGGGACTTTAAGGGGATTAAAACCAAAGACGTGTATGGTTTACCTAGATGACATTATAGTATTTTCGAAGGATATACCAGAACATGTATCGCGTTTAAGAGAAATCTTTAGAAGATTGCGGTCGGCACAGTTAACATTAAGTTTAGAAAAATGTAATTTAGGCCATAAGAAGGGAAAGCAGAAAGGTGGAAGGAGTATATAGAGGGTCTATACAAGGGCGATGTACTTGAGGACAATATTATGGAAATGGAAGAGGATGTAGATGAAGATGAAATGGGAGATACGATACTGCGTGAAGAGTTTGACAGAGCACTGAAAGGCCCGAGTCGAAACAAGGACCCCGGAGTAGACAACATTCTATTGGAACTACTGACAGCCTTGGGAGAGCCAGTCCTGACAAAACTCTACAATCTGGTGAGCAAGATGTATGAAACAGGCGAAATACCCTCACACTTCAAGAAGAATATAATAATTCCAATCCCAAAGAAAGCAGGTGTTGACACATTTGAAAATTACCGAACAATCAGTTTAATAAGTCACAGCTGCAAAATACTAACGCGAATTCTTTACAGACGAATGGAAAAACTAGTAGAAGCCAACCTCGGGGAAGATCAGTTTGGATTCCGTAGAACTGTTGGAACACGTGAGGCAATACTGACACTACGACTTATCTTAGAAGCTAGATTAAGGAAGGGCAAACCTACGTTTCTAGCATTTGTAGACTTAGAGAAAGCTTTTGACAACGTCGACTGGAATACTGTCTTTCAAATTCTGAAGGTGGCAGGGGTAAAATACAGGGAGCGAAAGGCTATTTACAATTTGTACAGAAACCAGATGGCAGTCATAAGAGTCGAGGGGCATGAAAGGGAAGCAGTGGTTGGGAAGGGAGTGAGACAGGGTTGTAGCCTCTCCCCGATGTTATTCAATCTGCATATTGAGCAAGCAGTAAAGGAAACAAAAGAAAAATTCGGAGTAGGTATTAAAATCCATGGAGAAGAAATAAAAACTTTGAGGTTCGCCGATGGCATTGTAATTCTGTCAGAGACAGCAAAGGATTTGGAAGAGCAGTTGAACGAAATGGACAGTGTCTTGAAAGGGGGATATAAGATGAACATCAACAAAAGCAAAACGAGAATAATGGAATGTAGTCGAATTAAGGCGGGTGGTGCTGAGGGAATTAGATTAGGAAATGAGACACTTAAAGTAGTAAAGGAGTTTTGCTATTTGGAAAGCAAAATAACTGATGATGATCTAAGTAGAGAGGATATAAAATGTAGACTGGCAATGGCAAGGAAAGCGTTTCTGAAGAAGAGCAATTTGTTAACATCGAGTATAGATTTAAGTTTCAGGAAGTCATTTCTGAAAGTATTTGTATGGAGTGTAGCCATGTATGGAAGTGAAACATGGACGATAAATAGTTTGGACAAGAAGAGAATAGAAGCTTTCGAAATGTGGTGCTACAGAAGAATGCTGAAGATTAGATGGGTAGATCACATAACTAATGAGGAAGTGTTGAATAGGGTTGGGGAGAAGAGAAGTTTGTGGCACAACTGACCAGAAGAAGGGATCGGTTGGTAGGACATGTTCTGAGGCATCAAGGGATCACCAATTTAGTATTGGAGGGCAGCGTGGAGGGTAAAAATCATAGAAGGAGACCAAGAGATGACTACACTAAGCAGATTCAGAAGGATGTGGGTTGCAGTAGGTACTGGGAGATGAAGAAGCTTGCACAGGATAGAGTAGCATGGAGAGCTGCATCAAACCAGTCTCAGGACTGAAGACAACAACAACAACAACAATTGGTGAACAAGGGGTTCAATCTGATCCTCGGTTAACAGAGGCAGTTCAGAATTTTCTGACACCACGTACAACGAAGCAATTACAATTCTATATTGGGTTTTGTTCAAATTATCGTAAATTTGTAGAAGATTCTACTAAAATAACTGAGCCGTTAACAAAGCTTTTAAAGAAAGGGGTGAAAATTCAATGAAGAGAGGAAGGTGAGAAAGCTTTCGATGAATTAAAGATGAGATTAGCTTCTGGTCCGGCGTTGGTGTTTCTGAATTTTGAAGAAGACTTCATCTCATCATATGACGCTTCAAATAGCGCAGCAGGATGTGATTTGGGGCAAATGGTGAATGGACAGAAGCATCTGGTGGCGTTTGCTTCTAGACAGTTAAATAGGGCAGAGCAGAATTATTCCACAACGGAAAAGGAGATGTTGGCTGTAATATATGCAGTAACGTATTTTCCTTGTTACCTTTATGGTAGAAAGTTTAAGGTCGTGACGGATCATGCAGCGTTGAGATGGTTTCTGGGACTCAAGGATCCTTCTAGTCGGTTAACACGGTGGGCTCTAAAATTAAGTGAATTTGACTTTGAATTAATTCATAAGCCAAGGAAGAAACATGGGAATGCAAATCATTAAGTCGCAATTTAGACACATTGGAAGTAATTGGTAAGTGTGTTATATGTCATGTGACTAGGGCCTCCTGTCGGGTAGACCGTGCGACTGGAGCAAGTCTTTCGATTTGACGCCACTTCGGCGATTTCCGCGTCGATGATGATTAGGACAACACAACACCCAGTCCCTGAGCGGAGAAAATCTCAGACCCATCCAGGAGTCGAAACCGGGCCCTTACGATTGACATTCTGTCGCGCTGACCACTCAGCTACCGGGGGCAGTAAGAGTGTTGAGGAATGGCAAAGGACACAAGCAGAGGACGAGGAGTGCCAGTGTTTTAGACCTCAACCACATTTCATTGTGGAGGGAAATTTGTTGTGTAGAGATACCAGGTGTGGATGACAGGTAATGGTTCCAAAGAGTTTGAGAGAGGAAGTCTTAAAGCAGGTCCATGATCATGTGCTCTCATGGTGGTCGTCGAGCAACGGGAAGACGAGTAGCACAACGATTTTGGTGGCGCACTCGGGGAAGGGATGTGAAACAATACGTGGCAAACTGTGTGCCGTTTGTACAGCGAGCGAATGTGACGTGCACAATAATTCCATTGCAATGGTTACCAGAGGCTTCAAAACCATTTGAGTTTATCATGCTAGATATTTGCGGGCCATATAACAAAACACCGTCAGGGAATCGTTAAGTTTTAACTATAACTGATCACCAGACCAACAGGCAAGTATGACATCACAAGCTTTAGTCAATAACTTTTTATTGAAGTTTGGGGTGCCTGATGCCATAATTACGGATCAGGGAACGAACGTCATGTCCAAATTAATGTCACAGTTGTGTCGTTTATTGAGAATTAAAAAATTATGGACCAGTCCATTGCATCCACAGGCGAATGGGAGAACGGAGCGAGTACAAAGGACAATTTAGCAAATGCTAAGTTAGTATGTGAACGGAAACCACGATAAGTGGAACATTTAGCTTCCATACGTGGTATCGAGTTATAACACTAAAATACATTCGGGATCGTAATGTCACCATTCGAGGTGGTCTATGGAAGAAAGATGCCATCGCCATTTGACGTTCTACGTCCGAAATCGGGGGCTAAAGGGGACACAATGAGTGAATTTGCACGTAGAATATGGGAAGTCTGGAAGAGGGTACAGAAGGCAAATACGGAAGTGTTAGAGAGGCAGGAATGACCGAATAAGCGGTTGGGACCTTTGCCACAGTACAGGGTACGTCAATGGGTATTAATCACGAATCCATATACAGCTAAGGGAAAGACGAAAAAATTGTTGAAGAAGTACCACGAACCATACCGGGTCGTGGAGTTGACTTCGCCTGTGAATGTTAAGGTGCAGGCTATATTCCTCCTGTGCCGAAACAACACTGGGGCCGGACGGAACGGCAGCCTGGAACTTGGAGCTTGCACTGTCTGCCTGAAGAGGACGGTGACAGCGGTATGCAGAGGGTCCAGGAAGGCCCGGTTCCACTCGGCGCGGTGGGTCCCAGCTTCAGTTCGTCCATTTGGAGTCCTGGGTTCGCTTTCCACATGGTGTACTGGGGTACGGGTGAGGCATACTCTGCGGGAGGCGAAGCAGCGCTGTAGCAGCGCCAGAGATAGTGGCGAGTGTTGCCATCCGGCAAGCACTACTAGCGGCAAGTTGCGGCACAGCATCCAGGAGGGCGCGGTCCTGTCCTGGAAGCAGCGACGGCCTGAGGGCCACGGGTGACCACTACACCCACCTTCACCCCATGGTCGGACAGAGCAGGCCAAACGGGGCGGAGGACAGCGAGAACCAGGGGCTATAGCAGTCTCTGGAATCGGGGGGAACAGTGCGGCGCAGGTCGCAACGCATCGGTGGGCGGCAACTGGGAGAGCACAGCTGACTTCCAGCAGGGTGGCCTTGATGACGGCAGCAGTGGCGTCGGCATACCAGAAGTATGCTGAGCCAGCTGGACTCAGGACAGCGTGTGGGTGATGCGCCGACACTACACTTCACCCATCGAGTACTGTAAATTATCAGACTAAACAAATCTTAGCGAATACCACTGTATCACCCTGCGCTGACCCTTGATGCTCTGCCGGCCGGAGTGGCCGTGCGGTTCTGGGCGCTTCAGTCTGGAACCGAGCGACCGCTACAGTCGCAGGTTCGAATCCTGCCTTGGGCATGGATATGTGTGATGTCCTTGGGTTAGTTAGGTTTAATTAGTTTTAAGTTCTAGGCGACTAATGACCTCAGAAGTTAAGTCGCATAGTGCTCACAGCCATTTGAACCTTGACGCTCTTGAACCTGCTCGGCCTCCTGACAAAATACGGCGCGGTGAGTACCAGCTTCAACTTGGTCATCTGGAGTCCTGGGTTTGACTCCCCGACCCCATTTCAAAGTTATTGTTCCTCAAAGGCGAAATAGAATGAGGCAGTGCTCGATGGTGATCGATAGCAACGGCTTGTCTGCTCACGGAATATAATGGGGTGATGAATTTCCGAGACTGGAGCTTCAGTTGGAACTGGCAGGCTAGGCTTAAATACAGCCACATGGTTTGAGGCGCCATGTCATGGATTGCGCGGCCCCTCCCGCCGGAGGTTAAAGTCCTCTCCCAGGCATGGCCGGCAGGTGTGGCCGTGCGGTTCTAGGTGCTTCTGTCTGGAACCGTGCAACTGCTACGGTCGCAGGTTCGAATCCTGCCGCGGGCATGGATGTGTTTGGTGTCCTTAGGTTTAAGTCGTTCTAAGTTCTAGGGAACTGATGACCTCAGATGTTCAGTCCTATAGTGCTCAGAGCCATTTCTCCCAGGCATGGATGTGTGTATTGTTCTTTGCATAGTGGTGGTGGTTAGTGTCGACAACGAGGTCATTAGAGACGGAGTGCAAGCTCGGGTTAGGGAAGGATTGGGAAGGAAATCGGCCGTGCCCTTTCAAAGGAACCATCCCGGCATTTGCCTGAAACGATTTAGGGAAATCACGGAAAACCTAAATCAGGATGGCCGGGGACGGGATTGAACCGTCGTCCTCCCGAATGCGAGTCTTAGGATAGTGACCTAATTATTGATCCTAGATGTCTAATAGATGAAAATGCTGGAACTTGTCATAGGGATGTCTGGTTTAGACATCCTAAGGCTCCAATAATAATTCTTAACATTATAATGATGAAAATACATTTGGATAAAGTAGGACAGAACTATCATAAGAACAATTTTTGCCCTATTGTTAATGTTAAACAGTTAGTTCTACTTGACGCTCCTATAACTTATGGAAATCAAAAGTGAAACAGAGTAGTACCCATTTTCGGCCATTTGTGGCATACTACCACAGAGTACAACGCTGTTGTAGCAACCAATTTTTTTTGCAGCACACACGTTTCCAGTATGAGATTTTCACACTGCAGCGGATTGTGCACTGATATGAAACTTCCTGACAGATTAAAACTGTGTGTCGGAACGAGACTCGGACTCGGAACCTTTGCCTTTGACGGGCATATGCTCTACCATCTGAGCTATCCAAGCACGACTCACGCCCCTTCCTCACAGTTTAACTTCTGCCAGTACCTCCTTTCCTACCTTCCAAACTTCACAGAAGGTCCCGAGATCGAGTCTCGGTCCGGCACACACTTTTTATCTGCCAGAAAGTTTGAGCACGCACGTTGTTGGACATGTGGCTCTGCAGTGGACGACCCTTTCGTGTTCCCATGCTAACCCAACGACATCGTCAATTACAATCACAGTGGGCACAACATCGAGATTGGACTACAGATTAATGGTAACTTCTCGCCTGGTGGGAATGAACAGGTTTCTTGTTACACCAGGTGGTGGCTGTGCCTGGATACGTTATCATCCAGGTGAACGACTGCTTTAGCTTGCACAGAACAGTAGATTTTGGCCGGTGGGTGCAATATAACGTTGTGGAGGGCGTTCACCTTGGCCTCTACTTGGACCTACCGTTGTAATCGAAGACACCACGAAAGCTAAGCACTATACGTACATTACTGCGTCCTCTCATGCTTGATGTGTTTTCCTACATCGATAACATCTTCCAGTAGGGTAACTGTTCTGCCAAAAAGTCATAATCGGTCCACAGTGGCTTGAGTGTGTCAGGGAACTCATATTGATGTCTTGCTCAAGAAATTTGCCTGAGATGACTCGGATGGAACACATTTGGGATGTTATCAGGCACCAGCTTCGCGCCCAAAAACCACCAGCCCGTAATCTACCAGAATTTCGTGACCAGTGCGTAGAGAATTGGTCTCATATACACCAGAAAATCTACCAAGGACTTTTCGAATCCATGCCACACAGAAATGCTGTTTTATGTAGTCTTGATGTTTGTTTCACCACTGTGTACAAACGAGATGTACAGAACAGCTTGCGTTACATCAAAATTAAGATCTACACAGTATGCATGGAAGTGAAAGAATTCTTCTGTTCAGGGTGTTCGGAAATTCCCGTTACAAACTTCGAAGACTTAAAAAGTTCTAGGACTTATAGAGGAAATGAGTACATAATATTTTGAATAGTAACCCACGTCCGGAAACGTACCGTTTCCGTTCTACGACGGTTTCAGTTCAGATATTTTACTCATCCACTTCTGCTTGAGGCACTGAATTGGGTGTAACACAGTCCAATTACAACTTTAAACATAGCTGTGTGCAGCAACCGTGAAAATATTTTTTGTAGTAAAGACAGCCCACTGGTTGCAATAGATTTATAGTCGAATTGACCATGGATTCGACTCCTAAACTAAGGGACTCTTCATCAGAATATATATTACCTAAATAAGGGGGATACAAAGTTAGTCATTAATAAGAAAAATACAAGACAGTAATACTTATTCATATACAGGGTGTTTCAAAAATGACCGGTATATTTGAAACGGCAATAAAAACTAAACGAGCAGCGATAGAAATACACCGTTTGTTGCAATATGCTTGGGACAACAGTACATTTTCAGGCAGACAAACTTTCGAAATTACAGTAGTTACAATTGTCAACAACAGATGGCGCTGCGGTCTGGGAAACTCTATTGTACGATATTTTCCACATATCCACCATGCGTAGCAATAATATGGCGTAGTCTCTGCCTGAAATTACCCGAAACCTTTGACAACGTGTCTGGCGGAATGGCTTCACATGCAGATGAGATGTACTGCTTCAGCTGTTCAATTGTTTCTGGATTCTGGCGGTACACCTGGTCTTTCAAGTGTCCCCACAGAAAGAAGTCACAGGGGTTCATGTCTGGCGAATAGGGAGGCCAATCCACGCCGCCTCCTGTATGTTTCGGATAGCCCAAAGCAATCACACAATCATTGAAATATTCATTCAGGAAATTAAAGACGTCGGCCGTGCGATGTGGCCGGGCACCATCTTGCATAAACCACGAGGTGTTCGCAGTGTCGTCTAAGGCAGTTTGTACCGCCACAAATTCACGAAGAAAGTCCAGATAGCGTGATGCAGTAATCGTTTCGGATCTGAAAAATGGGCCAATGATTCCTTTGGAAGAAATGGCGGCCCAGACCAGTACTTTTTGAGGATGCAGGTTCCCCATATGCGCCAGTTCTGTTTATTGACGAAGCCGTCCAGGTAAAAATAAGCTTCGTCAGTAAACCAAATGCTGCCCACATGCATATCGCCGTCATCAATCCTGTGCATTATATCGTTAGCGAATGTCTCTCGTGCAGCAATGGTAGCGACGCTGAGGGGTTGCCGCGTTTGAATTTCGTATGGATAGAGGTGTAAACTCTGGCGCATGAGACGATGACGTTGGCGTCATTTGGACCGCAGCTGCAACACGGTGAACGGAAACCCGAGGCCGCTGTTGGATCACCTGCTGCACTAGCTGCGCGTTGCCCTCTGTGGTTGCCGTACGCGGTCGCCCTACCTTTCCAGCACGTTCATCCATCACGTTCCCAGTCCGTTGAAATTTTTCAAACAGATCCTTTATTGTATCGCTTTTCGGTCCTTTGGTTACATTAAACCTCCGTTGAAAACTTCGTCTTGTTGCAACAACACTGTGTTCTAGGCGGTGGAATTCCAACACCAGAAAAATCCTCTGTCCTAAGGAATAAACCATGTTGTCCACAGCACACTTGCACGTTGTGAACAGCACACGCTTACAGCAGAAAGACGACGTACAGAATGGCGCACCCACAGACTGCGTTGTCTTCTATATCTTTCACACCACTTGCAGCGCCATCTGTTGTTGAAAAATGTAACTACTGTAATTTCGAAAGTTTGTCCGCCTGAAAATGTACTGTTGTTCCAAGCATATTGCAACAAACGGTGTATTTCTATCGCTGCTCGTTTAGTTTTTGCCGTTTCAAATATACCGGTCATTTTTGAAACACCCTGTATAAAGATGTACTTACATGCGTAAAAAGTTGAACATTACAGCTCTCGTCATACAATTTTAACACCAAAAAGGCCACGTCACATAATAAAACGTCCTATGTAAAAGTTTTACTGTCATTTCTAGTTAAAAAATGAAGATTGCTGCTAAGGGCTGCTTGTGTATACTGAAAGAGGTGGCATCAGGCTGGGTGGCGGGTGCGCCGGCTAATACCACGATGTGGACATGAGGTGTCACGCCATCTAGTCATGAAAATTGGTAACATCTGCTTTATGTGATAGAAAGGTTACAGCAGTTTGTATAGCAGATGTGTCTACATCTTTTAAATATTTTATAGTATGAAGACATATTATAATTTAAAAGCAGTAAGAAATTATGAAAATTTTTTTCAGTAATTCGTTACAGAAAAACGCAGTAAGTGATTAAACTGCAGTACGAGTATGGGGAGGAAAACAACATTTCAGAAAAAAAACACGAGGAAAAATTGACATAGATGAAAAATATCTTTTAAGGATCCTTCAGTAAAGGTTTGAAGATATTGAAAAAATTCTTGTTACGTAATTGTAACTGTTCATTAAGAATAAGGTTATCATTGAGAGAGAAGTGTTTGAATATTTCCATTTCCTTAAGTACATCAAGTCTACGACCTTTTTTCTCTGTGTGCTGAATATTAATTTCATTAATTTCCTTAGGTTTGTGGCCTGTGATCAGCAAATAATCAGCGAAAGAGTAATTATGAATTTTAGTGCCTTTTTTCCCCAATAGATGCTCTTTATATCTGACTGAAATAGATCGCCCTGTTTGTCCTATATAATATGAAGGACATGTGTCGCAAATGAGTTTGTAGACTCCTGAATGTAACAAAGGGGAACGTACTGATTTTAATTATGAAAGAGATTGGTTTTCAGGTTATTATGAGTGGAGAATGTAACATTGCAGTTATATCTGTTTTTAAGGAGGCGCTGGATTTTGTAAGAGATGGGCCCTAAAAATGGAATGGCAAAATATTTCTTTTCTTGCTGTTCGGTATTGGATGAACGGAGAGTAGTAACTCTGTTGCTAGTTTTCTGGTTGAAGATATCATCTAATATAGTGGGTTCGTATCCATTATTAACTAAGATAGTTTTAATCAAATTTATCTCAGCATTGAGGTTTTCAACGGATAAGGGCGTAGAAACAGCTCTGTGTATGGAGGAATGAAAAAAAGGAATTTTTATGAGATGGTGGGTGTGTAGAACTACCTGGTACGATTTGATCTGTGCAAGTTTCTTTTCGGTAAATGTTGAAAGAAATTTAAAGTCGATTAAAGTTAAAGTTAAATCCAGATAATTTAATTGACGATGTTCATTTTCTAGTTCAACTGTAAAACTGATTTTCTCGTGAAGTTCATTGAAGATTTAACTATATTGTCTATGCCGTTAATAGGTCCTTTGTAAAGAATAAAAATGTCATCAACATATCGGGAATATGAAAGGATACCTAAGGTTGCAGCTGAGAAATTTTTAAAAAATTTTTCTTCTAAGGAGTTAATGAAGATGTCTGCAAGGATACCAGCTAGTGTGTTACCCATAGCTAGACCATCAGATTGCTGATACAATTGTCCATTAAATTCGAAATAATTATATTTCACTACAATTTGAATGGGATTCATGAAATCGGTAACTTGCTCATCAGAGATTTCTTTTTTGAAGAAACGTAAATTATTTTCTACTATATTCAGCGTTTCCCTCACAGGTACGTTCGTATAAAGGTTTTTAATGTCAAGTGAAATTTTTTCTGTATCTAGATCACAATGCAAGTCTTTAATCTTTTGAACAAGAATTTCACTGTTAGGGACCGAATAATTGTTCTGAAAAACGTATGAGCTTTTTAATTTATCGTGTAAAAATTTTGCAAGGTCGTGGTAGGCACTGTTCATACTGTATGAAATAGGGCGGTTTGGGTTGTTTTCTTTGTGAATTTTTAATTGTGACCATAATTTAGGGGGCTGGGGATTCATGTTAATCAATTGCTTTTTGTGATAGGGTTTGAGTAGAAAATTTGCATCATTAACGGCAAACCTAATTTCTTTTTGCAAAGACGGAGTCGGATCCTCGTTTAGTTCGGAAATATTGTTTCCCTCGAAAAATTGTGAGGTTTCAGTTACATATTCACTTTTACTGGTAACAATAAGCGAACTACCTTAGTCGGATTTTGTCACTGAGGCATCATTTTCTTTAAGCTTCTTATTAATAGCTGTAACTAATTTCCTCTCATTGCTTACAATTTTTCGAGGAAAACAATATTTCCGAACTAACCGAGTATACTATACGTACAGAACAGTACTAACGCATTACAACAGAAGTTCGATGTGGCGACCACCAACGTTGTTACAGCCATTTTAAGGATGTTCTGGGCACCCTCTCCATTTCTAGCGCTGCAGCCAAAACTTGGGCCAGCATGTCTTCCTTTGTTTCGACAACAGGAGTCTCGTAAATTAAACTTTGCATACGACCCCACAAAAAGTAGTCATAGGAGTTAAATTCGTCAAACGCCGCGGCCACGCGGATGGACCACCTCGACCAATCCATCTTTCACCATATCGTCTGTCGAGATGTCTCCGAACAGCACGTGAGATGTGTACCGGCATGCTGAAACCGCATTTCCCGACGGACATTCAATTACGCTTCCAAGAACGGATCCAATACGTTTTGTAGGAAGATCAAGTATGCCGGACCAGTTAGCTTGAGGGGAAGGAGATATAGCCCAATCACACGACCGTCCAGAACACCTGCTCACACGTTAATACCAAAACGGTGTACGATGGGTTTCGTCTGCTGAGGCATGGGTGTTTCGCGAATTCAAAACACAGTCCCCAGTGAACTTACATTCATCCGCGAACGGAACTCGACGTGGGAACAAGGGAGTGTCGATGCAGAGGTGCAGGAGACTCGTGCAGCTGTCAACGCCTTGTGGAAAACCGGCTACAGCCTTAGCGTGTACTCATTGTAAGAGGTACGGACGTAATTGTCGCTCACGCACCATGTCCCAGACGATACTGTGGCTAACACCCACCGCACGCGCAATTGTTCGTATAGTCGTTGACAGGTTTTGTTCAACGCGAGGGGGAACAGGTTCGATTCCCGGCAGGGGACTGGGTGTTGTTTGTCCTTCATCATCATTTTCATCATCATTGACAAGCAAGTCGCCGAAGTGGCGTCAACTAAAAAGACTTGCAATATGACGGCCGAAGCCCGAAGGGGATATCCCGGCCAATAAATGCCATACGATCATTTAATTTTCGTTTCAATGCGATGACGTACATCTTCTTCAAATTCGCACGTGCGTCATTGCCGTGGAGCAACCACATTCCTGCCTCCTCACGGTGAAGGAATCTGTTTCTCGAAGCTGCTGCGTAACTTAGGCAAAAAATTTGTGTGATGGCGTGCTGCGTTGATGAAAACTTGCAGGATACAGCCCACTAACAGCTTTTCCATTACCTCGAGCTTCACTGTAGACAAGAAGCATGTCTGTGAATTCCGAAAACGTGTACCGAATTATGTTTACTGTATCGGAGACGCACAGAAATTGAAAAGCTCTCGCAAGATGGCAGACGCAGAGTGACATCAGGTGACCGTTTGACGTACCATACGTCATCCTGTCTACCCTAATGCATATCAGACAAACAACTCTGAGACTTTTCTCTTTCCCTTTGCTGAGGTGGACACGTTGCACATCTGAACTGAAACCGCTGTAGAACGGAAACGGTACGTTTCCGGGCACGGGTTCTTATTCAAAATATTGTGTAATCACTCTCCTTTACAGGTTCTAGAAGTTTGTAATGGGAATTTCCGAAACACTCGTATAACAATCTAGATCATATAAGGTGGCTGAAGGCTAGAAGATACCAAAAGTAGTTTGGAACAAGTGAAAACTGCTTTCGTCCATGAAAGAGCTCTACAGCTGTGTGATATTGATTTGTAACATATGAAGAAATTTCTGAAAGTGTACGCTTAGAGTGCAACCATTGTATGGAAGCGTTACGTGGATCATCGGTTATCCGGAGAGTGAGAAACTGGAAGTGTTATGAATGTTGTGGTATCAAAGAATGTTCGAAATTAATTGGACAGATAATGCACAAAATTAAGGAATACTACGAAGGCTTGGTGAGGAAAGGGATCTTGGGAAGATCTTTACCAGAAGAAGCAACAAGTTAGTGGGACATCTGCTAGGACATCTACGAATAGTTATTTTGCCAGTGGACTTCGCAATTGAGAGACAGAAAACTGCGAGGAGACAGAAACTGGAATATGCGAAACAGATTATAGAGAATGTTGTGTGTGCTAGATACGTAGGCATGAAAAGATTAGCACAAGGTAAGAAGAGAAGGAGTACAACACAAAACCAGTCGAATGAACGATGGTTGCCGAACTTGGTTCCTACGTATCCTAGGATGTAGAAAAAAAATTATTGTGCAGGTAAGACACTTCTGACACGCTTAGGAGCGAGATGAGAAAATAAAGGCAGTGAGAAGGAAAAAGACGTAATCAAATACATAGTTACACATTCATCCATCTTCCTATCAAATATAAGATTGTGATAAACAGGTAGCGTGCAACTCCAGATAATCAGCTAGTTAAATAACAAGTTCCTTGTCTGCTACGGTCATCCTAATTAACATCCTTGTTATAGTCATAAAGTCGTTGAATGAGAATCTTATCTTCGAAACATTTATTGAAATTAAAAAAATAATTGTGAAAAAATATAAGTTAAAGGTCTTTTGCTGTCTCGCTTTGCTTTCAAATATGCATATGTTTGAATGCAGATTTTTTAAAGCATGAATGGTAACTTCTGGTTTTCTCGTTGTAACTCCCTTCTGGTCCAGTAACACAGTATCCTCACTAGTGCTAAGCCACCAACGATAAAAATTTTACGTTGATCCGTAGGTACGGAATGAAACCTGCTGCCTCGATTCGTTTTCGTATTCAACGCCATGATTTATGGAAATTGCTGCAATTTGCTTGAAATACGCCACAGTTTAGTAAGGAAAGTCCAATGGTCCATCGACAGCAATGTAAATTTTATTTGTGTTTCGTTCATTCATTGCGGACAACTACCGGTTTATGCCTTCTGTCTCGAATTTACGAGAAAATCGTGTGCAAAGAGGAGTTTCGCAGCGTTTTCAGAATCTCACTTTTTCTCTCACACTCCCTCTTTATTCCTCGTTTAAAGCATACGCATATAAACGGAATAGTTATAACCTCATGTGAAAAAATCCGTTATTGGTGATCCAGCTTGTTACAGCAAAGTTGCTGTTTATAACAGAATTACATTTCAGTACTTTAATTATTCTTTACAGTCTCAGTTACATAAAGAAGTAGTGTTGCGTGGATATGACAATGTAATTTGGAACACATATTATAACGCAAAAGAACAATGAAAAATGTATAGATTCATTTGTAAATGGGCAATTAATGGTTACAAATGGAAGTTAATTTCGTTAAAAATCATACAAATTGTCATTTTTCAGATCGCTGAGCAGATGGTTGTTGTAAGTGCAATGGTCTTCACCTATCAAGGAATTTGCCTCTGAGGAAGCTAAATAGGAACATATCCATGAAAAGAAATTTTCCGTATTGATCTGTGCACACATTGGGGCACCCACTGAGAACAAACGGCGCAATGAAAACCGCTGAGGGGTGTGCATGCGACTGGTCGTTTTGCACACATAGCAGCTTCGTGAACTCCGTCGTGGCCAAAATTCGACGACATTAGACTTCCAATGGCTAAAACAAGCTGAGACTGTTGTCTTCTTCGAGAGCATAACCGTAAAAATCGGTATCAGGGATAGTCCTTCGTGGTCCTTGGTAGTATATTCTGAATGAATCTCAGGTCAGAATATGATACCACAGTCCGTGGACAACTAAAGGATGAATGATAATATCTGTCTGAAGTAGAATTGCCTCCAATCTTCTACTACCCATCGCAGTTCGAACGGTACATGTTACTCATTCAGACAAGATGGTTATCATTGCTATATTCTTCCACTCTTTCTGCTCTAAAAATGAATAATTTTTACATTTGGGCATCAACAACTTAGTTTACACATGTTGTCTCTTTACGAAATTTTGTTAAAATCTTCTAAAGAAACTTTTGGAAATCACAGTGTTGTTGATAATTTTTTATTCTAGAATTTTGTACAATCGTTTTCATGATACTGTAGTTGGATCTTCAGATGAAAAAACTCTACAAAAACATACGACGTGGATCAGAAGTAAATTAATAATACCATATACGTGATGTACCTAAACCAGAGAAAGTGGGAGTGAAATACTAACATAATTAATTTAACATTAGACTATTGAAGCAGTACGGTCTTCCAATGTTCGGCTGGGGCTCGACGTTAGCACTGTCAGTTAAACTGGATAATGATTAGTCGAAAAAAAGATAATTGTTGCTCTTACCATCACGTTATCCGGGTCATTTACCCGGTGCAAACATGTTCATGGGTTGAAACTTCCCGGCAGATTAAAACTGTGTGCCGGACCGAGAATCGAACGCGGGACCATTGCCTTTCGCGGGCAAGTGGTCTACCAACTGAGCTACCTAAGCACGACTCATGCCCCGTCCTCACAGCCTTACTTCTGCCAATACCTTGTCTTCTACCTTCCAAACTTTACAGAAGCTCTCCTGCGAACCATGCAGAACTAGCACTCCTGAAAGAAAGGATGTTGAGGAGACATGGCTTAGCCACAGCATGGGGGCTCTCTGCAATATCCTTTATTTCAGGAATGCTAGTTCTGCATGGTTCGCAGGAGAGCTTCCTCAAAGTTTGGAAGGCAGGAGACGAGGTACTGGCAGTAGTAAAGCTGTGAGGACGGGGCATGAGCCGTGCTTGGGTAGCTCAGTTGGTAGAGCACTTTCTCGCGAGAAGACAATGGTCCCGAGTTCGAGTCTCGGCCCGGCACACAGTTTTAACCTGCCAGGAAGTTCCATATCAGCGCACACTCCGCTGCAGAGTGAAAATCTCGTTCATGTTCATGGGTTGCTGATAGTCTAACGCGCCGCCCCTCACCACCCATACAACTGATGAACTCTGCCGGCCGGGGTGGCCGAGCGGTTCTAGGTACTACAGTCTGGAACCGCGCGACCGCTACGGTCGCAGGTTCGAATACTGCCTCGGGCATGGATATGTGTGATGTCCTTAGGTTAGTTAGGTTTAATTAGTTCTAAGTCCTAGGGGACTGATGATCTTAGAAGTTAAGTTCAATAGTGCTCAGATCCATTTGAACCATCAGATCAACACGTAGCCCACGATGCAACCTCGTGATAAAAATGGAATGACATACCCATATCTCTCATTTAAGATCAGTTCTACTTTATGCTCAGCCAGGCTTGAGCCATTGCTGCTAGCCAATGTGACAGCTCTGTGCGTTAAATTTCTCACCTTGTATACTCCCAAATAAATTAAAAGGTTAATCAAGTATTTATCCTATTACAGTGTTGAAACGTCCCCTTAGAAAAATTATACAAGACTGTGCTTAAACTGACACACAATATTTTTAGCGCGACGCAATCTGACATTCAATAATCCCTACAAAAGAATGGCTCTGACTAACATTAACCTATACCTTTCACAAATCACTTACCTCACTCAAGCTACTGCAATACAGCGAGTGCCACTACTGCCAGCTAAATAAAAGATTCAAACTACGGAAGGCATTAACTACTGATAGGCATATTTAGCAAATGAAAGATTTTAATAGAGAACAAACAATGTATTTACCTTAATGTTGTTATTGTGGTCTTCAGTCCAGAGACTGGTTTGATGCAGCTCTCCATGCTACTCTACCCTGTGCAAGCTTCTTCATCTCCCAATACCTACTGCAACATACATCCTTCTGTATCTGCTTAGTGTATTCATCTCTTGGTCTCCCTCTACGATTTTTACCCTCCACACTGCCCTCCAATACTAAATTGGTGATCCCTTGATGCCTCAGAACATGTCCTACCAACCGATCCCTTCTTCTGGTCAAGTTGTGCCACAAACTTCTCTTCTCCCCAACCCTATTCAATACTTCCTCATTAGTTATGTGATCTACCCATCTAATCTTCAGCGTTCTTCTGTAGCACCACATTTCGAAAGCTTCTATTCTCTTCTTGTCCAAACTATTTATCGTCCACGTTTCACTTCCATACATGGCTACACTCCATACAAATACTTTCAGAAATGACTTCCTGACACTTAAATCTATACTCAATGTTAACAAATTTCTCTTCTTCAGAAACGCTTCACTTGCCATTGCCAGTCTACATTTTATATCCTCTCTACTTCGACCATGGTCAGTTACTTTGCTCCCAAAATAGCAAAACTCCTTTACTACTTTAAGTGTCTCATTTCCTAATCTAATTCCCTCAGCATCACCCAACTTAATTCGACTACATTCCATTATACTCGTTTTGCTTTTGTTGATGTTCATGTTATATCCTCCTTTCAAGACATTATCCATTCCATTCAACTGCTCTTCCAAGTCCTTTACTGTCACCGAGCGAGGCGGCGCAGTGGTTATACAGTGGACTCGCATTCGGGAGGACGACGGTACAATCCCGCGTTCGGCCATCCAGGTTTAGTTTTTCCGTGATTTCGCTAAATCACTCCAGGCAAATGCCGGGATGGTTCCTTTCAAAGGGCACGGCCGACTTTCTTTCCCGTCCTTCCCTAATCCGATGAGACCGATGACCTCGCTGTCTGGTCTCCTTCCCTAAAACAACCAACAACAATTTGCTGTCTCTGACAGAATTACAATGTCATCGGCAAACCTCAAAGTTTTCATTTCTTCTTCATGGATATTAATACCTACTCCGAATTTTTATTTTGTTTCCCTTACCGCTTGCTCGATATACAGATTGAATAACATCGGAGAGAGGCTACAACCCTGTCTCACTCCCTTACCAAACACTGCTTCCCTTTCAAGTCCCTCGACTCTTATAACTACCGTCTGGTTTCTGTACAAATTGTAAATAGCTTTTCGCTCCCTGTATTTTACCCCTGCCACCTTTAGAATTTGAAAGAGAGTATTCCAGTCAACATTGTCAAAAGCTTTCTCTAAGTCTACAAATGCTAGGAACGTAGGTTTGCATTTCCTTAATCTTTCCTCTAAGATAAATCGTAAGGTCAGTATTGCCTCACGTGTTCCAGTATTTCTAAGGAATCCAAACTGATCTTCCCCGAGGTCGGCTTCTACTAGTTTTTCCATTCGTCTGTAAAGAATTCGTGTTAGTATTTTGCAGCTGTGACTTATTAAACTGATAGTTCGGTAATTTTCATATCTGTCAACACCTGCTTTCTTTGGGATTGGAATTATTATATTCTTCTTGAAGTCTGATGGTATTTCGCCTGTCTCATACATCTTGCTCACCAGATGGTAGAGTTTTATCAGGACTGGCTCTCCCAAGGCCATCAATAGTTCTAATGGAATGTTGTCTACTCCCGTAGCCGTGTTACTACTTAGGTCTTTCAGTGCTCTGTCAAACTCTTCGCGCAATGTCGTATCTCCCATTTCATGTTCATCTACATCCTCTTCCATTTCCATAATATTGTCCTCAAGTACATCACCCTTGTATAGACCCTTTATATACTCCTTCCACCTTTCTGCTTTCCCTTCTTTGCTTAGAACTGGGTTTCCATCTGAGCTCTCGATGTTCATACAAGTGGTTCTCTTATCTCCAAAGGTCTCTCTAATTTTCCTGTAGGCAGTATCTATCTTACCCCTAGTGAGATAAGACTCTAGATCCTTACATTTGTCCTCTAGCCCTCCCTGCTTAGCCATTTTGCATTTCCTGTCGATCTCATTTTTGAGACGTTTGTATTCCTTTTTGCCTGCTTCATTTACTGCATTTTTATATTTCTCCTTTCAACAATTAAATTCAATATTTCTTCTGTTAGCCAGGGATTTCTACTAGCCCTCGTCTTTTTACCTACTTGATCCTCTGCTACCTTCACTACTTCATCCCTCAGAGCTACCCATTCTTCTTCTACTGTATTTCTTTCCCCCATTCCTGTCAATTGTTCCCTTATGCTCTCCCTGAAACTCTGTACAACCACTGGTTCTTTCAGTTTGTCCAGGTCCCATCTCCTTAAATTCCCACCTTTTTGCAGTTTCTTCAGTTTTAATCTACAGGTCATAAGCAATAGATTGTGGTCAGAGTCCACATCTGCTCCTGGAAATGTTCCTAAATCTCTGTCTTACCATTATATAATCTATCTGATACCTTTTAGTATCTCCAGGGTTCTTCCATGTAAATAGTCATAATATATATAGCAGTTCATCACATCCAGTCTTACAACTTTCAAAACTCCGCCATTTCTCTCCCCACATCCACCACTGCTGGCGGCTCACCTCCAACTGCGCAACGCTACGCGCCGCTAACAGCCAACTGCCCAACACTACAATGGCAGACAACAATGCAAACCAGCCACAGACTGCACACAGAACAGCCAGTGATCTTCATACAGAGTGCTACGTGGCGTTACCAATAAAAAACCCACACAGCCTACCTACATAGCCCCCATGCTCTCCACAAAAAGTTTACTAATTGTTTTGGGCACTGGCCAATACGTATTTGTTAAAATTTTTCCACAATTACAACAACAAAGAAATCAAATGCACACACTTATTGATACAATGTTGGTCAAAAGCTAAAATTTGCTCACAGTCCATAAAGACAGTCCTGATCGTTCATCACAGTAAAATTGCAGTGTTTTTTTTTCTCTCTCAAAGTATGAGCAGTAAAAGAAAATGCACACGAAAGTAGTAAACTAAAATTTCGTTATTTGCTAACCTTCCTGGCGTTGCTGTTTTAATAGTCACGCCACGAGATGCCCCTGACAAAGGAATGAGAGGGACAATAAGAAAAAGTGCCCTGTGCGCATGTGCAACACCGGTGTAGGAAAACTTCAGCCATTGCATTGTTAATGTAGTAGGCGTGCAATGTTAATAGTTCAGACTGTAGATCTCGTGCCAGCTGGCATGCCTAAAAGCTGCTGTGACTTAAGCGTGGCGCCTCTTAGTAGACATTGGTAAGCCAAAACGTTATGACTACTTGACCAGCAACATGTTGGCCCACCTTTGGAAAGCAGCGGTTCTGTGTGACATGGATTCGAAAAATCATTGATAGGTCCTGAGAAGTATGTGACACCGGATGTCTAGGCAGAAATCAAGCGATTCCCGTAAATTACAGGACGGTAGTGTGTGGACACGGAGGTGCCGTCCGATAACATCTCAGTGGTGCTCCTTTGGCTTGAGAAAAGACGAATCTGGTGGATAAGACATCATCGTGAGTGCAATACCATACTCCTCAAACAACTCTAGCACAGACAGTTATCATACTGGAAGGTGCAATCGCCGTCTGGGAGATATCAAACATAAGAGGATGCAATTGATCAGCAATAATGTTCATGTAATCCACATTTGTCCTGGTGCGTTCGATTACTACCGAGGTGAATTTCTGCCTTAGCATGACACTCCTCGCAACGGCCTGTGTCCATGACGCAGCGCCCGTTGCTAGTAGCCGAGCCCTTTGCCTGGATGACGTAATAGAAAACGTCAGTCATCCCACAAGGTGACACATTTCCATTGATCCACGGTCCAATCTCGATAACGGGGTCCAATCTCGATAACGGGTGGCCACTGTAATCGTAATTGTTGATGTCATTGGGTCAGTTTGGGAACACGTAAGGGACGTCTGCCGTGGAGCTTGATATTGAACACTGTGCGCAAAAACGTGTGCTCTGAAAAAATTCTGCCTGCGGTAGAATCGTACTCTGTCGTCAGACCTATCAGAGATCGCCGCATATCATGCTTTACATAGTCGACAAGCCTCAGACGTTCACGTTCTGTGATGAGGAGTGAATGTCCGCCACATTATCGCCTGCTGATGTTTTCACTGTCCTTCAACTCTTTCTTTAGATTATGATGACAAAAGCAACCTAACTTCTGATAGCTGCCTTGTGTCAAAGTCGCCTGTACCTGTAAACTTCCCCATTTATTGCCGGCCGTTGTGGCCGAGCGGTTCTAGGCGCTTCAGTCCGGAACAGCGCTGCTGCTACGGTCGCAGGTTCGAATCCTGCCTCGGGCATGGATGTGTATGATGAACTTAGGTTAGTTAGGTTTAAGTAGCTCCAAGTCTAGGGGACTGATGACCTCAGATGTTAAGTCCCATAGTGTTTAGAGCCATTTGAACCATTTTGAACCCCATTTGTTGTCCGTATCGTCTTTGGAATGAACAACCATTTGTGTTTGCTTCCCTTATACACTGAGTGACAAAAAAATGAAGCGTCAGGAGGGGAAGAAGAAACGAAATGAAACTTCACTGACTGATATGGTATGTGATGAAATTTCAGTGGTACAATATTGAGTCAACTTTAGTGCATCAGTATGATGTTGCACCCCCTCTGGCTGCAGGCACTGAGTCGGTTGTGAAGGGAGTTGTACAGCAGCTGTATACTCTCCCTGGGGAAGTTGGCTCACAGCTGTTGTAGCTAGTCATTGATATCTTAGATACTGCCACTGGAACGTAGTTGTCTGAGCTGGTCCCACACATGTTCTATCGAGGACAGATCTGGGGATTTTACTGAACGTGGGCGTACTTCAACATCACTCAGATAATTTTTTTTGAAACTTTTTACCATGATTCTATTGGAAAGTCATCGGCTACAGTAATGTTAATTTTTTTGTAATGAAAGAGTCCCAACCACTTAAAGATGTTTATTTATTTACTGGCGACCGGTTTCGACCACTGTTCTGTACATCGCCCATGGAAGTCTGCTGAAGATAGCGAGGAGCAGGCGCCACTCTAGGAGCAATATGCCAGAACAGTGGTCGTAACCGGTCACCATTAAATTGATAAACTTCTTTGTGCAGTTGGGATTATTTTATAATGAAGAATATAATGAGAATGGTTAATAGCGACATATGACGTTTGTGGCCAAGCATTGTCCTACTGAAAAAAGTCAGCACGATTCTGTGCAAGAGAGGTAACACGTAAGGACGGAGTATGCACGTGTCACTGTGCCGCCAGAATTCCATCAGTACCCGCCGTGACCTGAAGTCGTCTCCGATGGCACACCACGACACTGGGACTTATAACTCAGTGCCTCACCACCGTACTTGCCAATGATAGTCATCTGGAGTAGGGCAGGAGCATGATTCCTCGCTGAACACAGCGCAACGCCATTCAATCGCAGTTCACGCTTCCAGTCATGGCACCTCCCCAAATACAACCGATGTTAGCAGCAGTCTACACTTCCTCTCTTTCGCTTACGCCATAGTCCCGCAGCGATTGCAGAGTCGGCGTGGTTACAACGGATAAGGCAGTGTTAGTTTTAGGGATGGCCGGATGCCCTTCCTGCCGCCACCCCATACCCCCCAGGACGGAATCAGTGTATCCCAACTGTCTGCGTCTAGTGTAAATCGTGAAAGAGTGCGGACATGTTTCAAATGTCTGCGACGCGTGTAACTGAGGCGGAACGTGGGGACCAGCCCGGTATTCACCTAGTGGGATGTGGAAAACTGCCTAAAAACCACTTCCAGGCTGGCCGACACACCGGCCCTCGTCGTTAATCCGCCTGGCGGATTCGATCCGGGGCCGGTGTGCGCGTACCCGAGTCCAGGAAGCAGTGCATTATCGCTCTTGGAAAGTCATCGGTTACAATAATGTTAAAATATTTTGTAATGAAACAGTCCAAACCACTTAAAGATGTTTATTTATTTGGCGGGTCTTAGCAGCAGCCTACATATGCGGCCGTAATTCTCTAGACCGGCTATTGCTAGTCTCAACCCAATTGTATGGGGGGATACAAAATGTTGCAGGGAGTCCATTACTTGTTCTCGGATGGCAAACCCAGATGTGAAGGAGTTACAACGTGCCTGGTGGACAATACTGCTTGTCTCCCTTCTGGAGGTCAAACGTGGTCAACCACAAACTTGACGGCTATGTATTCCCTCACATTCGAATGCAGTCCAACATCGGACCACTGTCACATGTGAATGGCGCAAAAATCTGGATATTGGATGACTCAATCAGCCAACCAAATGGAGACTGTTAACTGTCCTGTTCTGATAATGCTGTCTCCCACGAATATGTTGCATCTGCGTGTCCTTCATAGTCGTCACTCAAAATCTGAAGCTGTTCACGTCCCTCATATACCCTAGGCCTGAGTACAACACTGAATATGAATAAGGCTAATGCTCTCTGGCTGTGACAGAGGACAGCAACCGTAATCATTTATATGCCCGGCGATGCTGAGTACGTATAAACAGTTACAATGACATACGAACATATCTTCTCTGTTCTTCACTTTTTTTGTCAGGCTGTGTACTTTCTTTACCTGGCCACGTGCTTACAATCAGGCACCATTCTATCTCGCGGCGGTCACTTGTCATAATGTTTCGCTCATCGTTGTATAGTGCTTCAGCAGACGGTGGATTTTCGAACTCCTTTATTTCTCCTATGCGTACTGTATATTCAGCCATAATCCATGGTTTCGTAATTGATTATATAATCTGTGTTGTGCTCCTGAACAACAATGCTGTTGATAACATCTAGTCGTGTACTAGCATATACGAGGGTTGGAACTTTAATAGTGGCAACTATTTATTTACAGCTCTTGAAACAAAATAGATACGTGTTTCAAAGTTGTACTGACCTTCAAAGTAGTCACCAGCATTGCGTATAACCCGTTGCCAGTGATGTGGAAGTCGTAGGATACTCTTAGCAGTTCCAGTTGTGCTGACAGTTCTAGCGGCGCGGTCTATTGGCCGACGAATTTGCAGCAGTTCTGAAGCGAATGACGTGAAGTGTTTCCTTCAGTTCAGAAATCGAGTTGAACTCACGAGGGCTTAAGTCAGGGGACTGCAGTAGGAGGTATAGCACTTAGCAGCCCCATCAGGCAAACAAATCAGTAACAGCCTGCACTGTACGTGCTTGAGCATTGTCCTGCAAAATGATGGTCAGGTCATGCAGAAAGTTTCATCACTTCTGTCTCTAAGCGGGTCGTAGGTTGTGTGTCAAAAATGAACAGCTATGGGCGTCGGGAGTGAAGCTGCGGATCATGCTGCCTATTGCGCACATTTTGAGTCGTAACACGACATCCTGTGGCTGCACGAAAAGCATTATTCAACATGGTCGCGTTGCTATCAGGGTTCATCCGAGCCATAATCCGTAGGTAGCGGTCATCCACTGCTGTAGTAGCCCTTGGGCGGCCTGAGCGAAGCATGTCATTGACAGTTCCTGTCTCTCTGTATCTCCTCCATGTCCGAACAACATTTCTTTGGTTCACTCCGAGACGCCTGGACACTTCCCTTGTTGAGAGTCCTTCCAGAAACAAAGTAACAATGCGGACGCGATCGAACTGCGGTATTGACCGTCTAGTTGTGGTTGAACTACAGACAACACGAGCCGTGGGGTGGGTGGGTTTAGTGACATCTCTGAAGAGTCAAAGGGACTGTGTCTGTGGTACAATATCCACAGTCATCGTCTGTTTTTATGAATTCTGGGAACCGGGCTGATGCAAAACTTTTTTGATATGTGTATGCTTACAGGCGCATTTAAGCATTATTTGGAAATTTGTGGTAAGGCTTTATGGGACCAAACTGGATCGTGACAAGACGTCTCCGAACGCGCGGCTAAACATTATTGTTGTCTGCATTAAGGTAGAACGAGTCAAGGAGACTAACTGCTGAAAATGCAAATTACCTTGTTAAACGTTCGTGCTTACAGTGCAGCTTCAAGCGAGGCCTCTGCAAATGAATATTTTTATGTAACCCTATGCACACCACTTCTAGAGGCAAAGAGTTCCGTGCCAATCACAATGCATGAGAAACATACTGCCACTCGAAAAAGCTGTCCCCTGTTTAATGCTGCTGTATTGATGAGGTTTGTCAGTCCGTAATGTCGTCACATTTCAAAATGAATATTTTTTGTTGACCTTGCCTCCTACGCTCTATGCGTTCAAACTCGTTCTCTTTCGAGGCATTATACCAAGTTCACCGGGAATGTTGCAAGAGTAAATCACTTTGCTCATAGGCCGCTCATTTGTCGAATTTTTCGCTGTGGTAAGAAATATCACTTGATTTGTAGCCAGGAACAAATTTTCACTCTACAGCGGAATGTGCCCCAGGCTGTGCCAGAGCCATATCTTCGCAATATCCATTCTTCCAGGAGAGCTAGTTCTGCAAGTTACGCAGGAGAGCTTCTGTGAAGTCTGGAAGATAAGAGACGAGGTACTGGTGGAAGCGAAGCTATGAGGAGCGGTCGTGAGTAGTGCTTGGGTAGCTGAGTTCGTAGAGCACTTACCCGCAAAAGGCAGTGGTCCCGAGTTCAAGTCTCGCTCCGGCATACAGTTTTTATCTGCCAGAATGTTTCATAATTTGTAGCTGTTTGGAAAGAAATGTGATCTTCCATTTAACATCTTATAATGTTACACTTGGCATTTTTGTGTTTCGTAGTGTACGATACATGTAAAGTCTGTGAGTGGTTGCATAATTATCTAGAAACATGCGCTTCTCTACAGAGAACAAGGCTTGCCCCAATCTGTAAACATTATAACCAAAAATAAGTTCCGTAGATCTTAAGATGCGGCTGGTGGTACATTAGAGAATTGGTTCAAATGTCTCTGAGCACTATAGGACTCAACATCTTAGGTCATAAGTCCCCTAGAACTTAGAACTACTTAAACCTAACTAACCTAAGGACATCACACACACCCATGTCCGAGGCAGAATTCGAACCTGCGACCGCAGCAGTCCCGCGCTTCCGGACTGCACCGCCAGAACCGCACGGCCACCGCGGCCGGCCATTAGAGAATTAATAGCACATGTAACGAGTGCGGTTCTCTATCCGTGAAAAAGCGGATTTAGCAAAGTTGGATGCGGTGAAGTTATTGTCAGTAAGTTCGTTGTGAAATCACTTAAAGAATATGTAATAACTGTAGCTTGTCATACTGCAAACATCTCTACGAAAAGAGCAAAGTGATTAGGCATGTCTATGAAAAACTTGCTTAAGTAAGAAGCATCGTCAGTAGAAAATCCACGGTGACTCAAAGGAATGGATAAAAACAACGGTCATTGTCTATCAATATTTGGTGCGTGTTTCTCAGGACACCCATCATTGGTCTCCGTTTTATCGACGAGAATCTAAATCTAAATCTCAGGTTTCTAAGATATGCTGCTGCCGCAGTTATGGAAGACATGCCATTGGATATAAAACAATCAGTGTGGTACCAATTTGACGGATATCCCTGCCATTTCGAATGCGTAATGACCGACCGTCTTTAGAGAGCATTTGGAGAGTACTGGGACACTCGTTTAGGAAACGCAAAATGGTCTGCACACGTACCAAACTTAACACGTGTATACTTTTATATGTGCTGAAAATTAAAATAAGAGATTTGTTAGGGAACACCGAGGACTCCCGAAGGCGTAAATGCCCTATAGCACGGACCTGTGCTGACGTTAACTCCACATTGAATTCAACGTGCACTGTTGCTTCTCCAAATAACTTTATAGCGTTTAGCAGTGCTCAAGGTCAACATTATGAGCACTTGCATGACAGCCGTGATAATAGACACACGAACCGTGCCTGCTTACTTTTTCTATAGTAGGACGCGGGACAGTGGTTTGTGCCGACGTGATCTTGATACTGTTTGATCAAGTCCCACAGAGGTTATGTCGTCGAAATTCCCTTAGAAGCTTCTTTCAAATGCCACAGAATGAAGTATATAGTTCCATTAGAAACAGCAATCAGTGTCGTTACTAGGCGATTGTAAACGATAAAAATTACTTGCGAACGTTAGGAAATTTGCCACGTTGCCCACCGTAAACTGGCGGAAACCTCATCTCGATGTATTTATTCATTCTGAACATATTTGAGGTGGCCTGTCTTAGCTGCTTTACCCTGTGTAGATAGCACATGTCAAATATCTTAAAATATTCCTTCGTTAGAAACTGAATGTAATAATTATTTACAACTTCTCTTACCCATACGTGACACATATGAAGATAAAGACATGTGTGTCAGGTTGCTAAAATAAGCCAAAATACAGCAATTTTGCAGTGCTTAAAATTATGTACGCATTCCCCTTTTATTTTTTGTTCACTTTAACGTAAAGTAATACTTTAACTGCCTGAAAGTTTGTTTTACTACTGTTTAGGAGTCAACGTTCCACGCCGTCGCTTTTTACCAGTTAAAAAAACTTCTGATCTGTTGCTGGTGATGAGCAATCTGTATAAATTGAAGAACGGATCACTTTCAATGAATCCTCTTCGAGGAAGTGACACGGTACCCCTTGTTCACCTTTCTGAAGAGTATTATAAGGAGGTATGAAGTATGCCGTCTTCCAAGGAAGAAGTCTTATGAAGTACACTTGTAAGTATACCACTTCCCCTGGATTTCATTATAATCATTGTATCTTTTGTTTGCAGGTGAAGGACTTTCTGGCCAGATTTCAAAATATCCCAGATATTCTGGAATTGGAATTTCTAACAGTATCTGGAAACGTTTATTTTTCTAAGGGAGTATCTTTAAAGGTTAGTAGTTATGCAACTTTCAAGGCCCTACTTTAATTCCATGTTTACAACCAGTCCGCTAAAATTAGACACTACATACATCTGATATGCGATAAATACTTCTAGAAGTACATGATATGTTAAAAAACTACACGCTTGAAAGGCCGGCAGTACTTAGTTTCTAGGCTATAATATTATTTCATGCGCTGTTGTAATAATACTAAATTTTTTAGGCGTTATTGACTAACATAATATCTTACACACGTACGAGAGTTTTGATTACACGTTTAATGTCAGTGGTACCATAGGAAATGATATCATCATGGAATTGTTTATTTGTGCGAGTTTCAAACATTTTTGTGTAACATGAGTTAAGCCAAGTTGTTTATCATTGTAAACTATATGTCTTTATACAGGGTGAGTCACCTAACATTAGAGTTGGATATATATCGTAAACCACATCAAATACTGACGAATCGATTCCACAGACCGAACGTGAGGAGAGGGTCTAGTGTAATTGGTTAATACAAACCATAAAAAAATGCACGGAAGTATGTTTTTAACACAAACATACGTTTTTTTAAATGGAACCCCGTTAGTTTTGTTAGCACATCTGAACATATAAACAAATACGTAATCAGTGCCGTTTGTTGCATTGTAAAATGTTAATTACATCCGGAGATATTGTAACCTAAAGTTGACGCTTGAGTACCACTCCTCCGCTGTTCGATCGTGTGTATCGGAGAGCACCGAATTACATATGGATCCAAAGGGAACGGTGATGGGCCTTAGGTACAGAAGAGACTGGAACAGCACATTACGTCCACATGCTAACACCTTTTTATTGGTCTTTTTCACTGACGCACATGTACATTACCATGAGGGGTGAGGTACAGGTACACGCGTGGTTTCCGTTTTCAATTACGGAGTGGAATAGAGTGCGTCCCGACATGTCAGGCCAATAGATGTTCAATGTGGTGGCCATCATTTGCTGCACACAATTGCAATCTCTGGCGTAATGAATGTCGTACACGCCGCAGTACATCTGGTGTAATGTCGCCGCAGGCTGCCATAATACGTTGTTTCATATCCTCTGGGGTTGTACCTCACAGAAAGAAGTCCAGAGATGTGACATCAGGAGAACGGGCTGGCCAATTTATGCGTCCTCCACGTCCTATGAAACGCCCGTCGAACATCCTGTCAAAGGTCAGCCTAGTGTTAATTGCGGAATGTGCAGGTGCACCACATACGTCGACGCGTTTCCAGTGGGACATTTTCGAGCAACGTTGGAAGATCATTCTCTAGAAACGCGATGTATGTTGCAGCTGTTTGGGCCCCTGTAATGAAGTGAGGACCAATGAGGTGGTCGCCAATGATTCCGCACCATACATTTACAGTCCACGGTCGCTGTCGCTCTACCTGTCTGGGCCAGCGAGGATTGTCCACGGGCTAGTAATGCATGTTCCGTAGATTCACTGCCCCGTGGTTTGTGAAACCCGCTTCATCGGTAAACAGGTAGAACTGCAACGCATTGTCTGTTAATGCCCATTGACAGAATTGCACTCGATGATTAAAGTCATCACCATGTAATTGCTGATGTAGCGACACATGAAGCGGGTGAAAGCGGTGACGATGCAGTAGGCGCATGACACTACTTTGACTGAGTCCACCGGCTCTCGCAACGTCCCGTGTACTCATGTGTGGGTTCACGTCAACAGCAGCTAACACACCAGCTGCACCCGCTTCTCCTGTGACGGGCCTGTTACGGACCCGTCTGAGTGCTACGACCATACCTGTTGCATACAGTTGGCGGTAGATGTTTTGCAATGTGTGGCACGTTGGATGCTCTGTCCGGTTACTGTTCCGCATACACCCTGCAGGCTTCAGCTGCATTTCGTCGACGCTCGCCATAGATGAGTATCGCCTTTTCAGAGTTCGAATACACCATGGTCACAGTTCCTACAACACTACACTATCACAGACGTTTGGTAACACGGTGTACTACAGTTGGTCTGCGTGCGTAGACGAATGCAGAATAACAATACCAGCAAGCGTTACATGCGGACACTGCGACAGCTAGACCAAACCACAACAGTGCGCTACAGCCACACTCGTAAACACGGTCGTCATCGTAAACATGTCCCTGCAGATGCTGCTTGCCGACCATGGCCCGTGTTTGTTACAACACGCAACTGAACGTCGGAGGTTTCGAGCGTCAAGTTTAGGTTACAATGCAACAAACGGCACTGATTACGTATTTGTTTATATGTTCAGATGTGCTAACAAAACTAACGTGATTCCATTTAAAAAACGTAGGTTTGTGTTAAAAAACATGCTTCCGTGCATTTTTGTATGGTTTGTATTAAACACTTACACTAGCCCGTCTCCTCACGTTCGGTCTGTGGAATCGTTTCGTCAGTATTTGATGTGGTTTACGAAATATATCCAGCGGTAACGTTAGGTGACTCACCCTGTATATATCTAATTATTGCTGCTGCATTGCGTTTCAAAGATGGAATGACGCACTGTTAAGGTTGTGGTAATAGTTTGGTTCATCAATGCGCATTGTGATCTCCAATTTTTACCATCGAAGTTTGTCCATCTCCCCTTATATCATACTGTAGGTCTTTTCTTATCAAGAGGAGCAGAGCACATATTCTCTTCATCAATTTCCCTTCGTAGCATCTTGCTATATGCTGAGCCTACGTCCGTTTCGTTTTTGTAGCCGTCATTATTAAACCCTCAACTCGTGTTGTTTCTCTTATCCATTTGCTTGTTTTTCTGTCTCGTCTTCTTGTGTCCGACATGCATGTTTGCGTTTCTTGTCAGGAAACGCTCAAGTTTTGACCATCTTGCGCTTTTAACGTACATTTTCAGTTCTTTTATTTAATACTGGTTGTAGATTTACTGTTGAAGGTGTATTAGAAATTTCATCTTCCAATACTTTTTAAGTGTCTATCCCTTTATTATTTTAAATTGTACTCAGCATACAAACTCTTCAACATTTTCTGCGACCTCGTCATTCATGATAACATCAACTCAAGTGATCAGCCGAGTGGAAGCGCCATCTTGTCGCAACATTTCAATGAGTTTAGTGCCATCATCTTGAGGCGAAGAGGGCAGTTTTCGCCTGAAGATGATGAAAACAAAACTTTGAGACGTTGCAACAGAACGGCACCAGCACTCCGTTGATTACCCAAGAAGATTTTATCATTAATGATGAGATCATACAAAATGCTGACGAAGTTTTACTCTGAGTACAACTGTGACAAGACGATGCGACCACTCGGCTGATCACCCGAGAAGACTTCATTAATGGAATACGCCGAGAAAACCTGTAAACACAGACATTAATATTTGTTATTCCCCTACCGGCGTATTAACTGAGCATGTTTTCGTTTTTCTGCAGTTAATCTTCAGACCTCCAGTCATAAAATTGTGTCCACTTCCTCTATCGATTGCTGAAGTTCCTCTGGATTCGAAAGAAATAAATCAATGGTATCTGCAAACCAAAGGTGGCTCATATAATATCAATTTATGCGCAATCCTTCCTCATCGCAATTTAATGATTTAAACACCTCCTTTAAGGTTCCAGAAAATACTTTTTATCAAGTGGAGTAACCCTGTATAAACTCATTTCTCAGTTCTGAGCGTTTTTCTCTTTTGATCCAATAGATTGGAATCTGTAGCTTTGTTTTATATATTTTTAACAAACTGATGTGATGTAGGTATAGTCTATTTCTTATTTTATGACGACAGAATCAAACGCTTTGTAGTAGTCTATGAACCGCATAAAAAGTGGTCACTAATATCTGTCCCTTCTTTTTATCACTTACAAAGTGACCACGCCTGCTCATTCTCATCGATTTCGTACAGATTTATGGTATACACAGGGTTGGCTAGGAATGTAAATGAGAGAAGTGGGAGCACTAGATGGTCAACCCCTTAGCGAGACTAGCAGTTTTGACATGGGTCGGGCGAGGCGTGGGCCATTTTACATTAGCGTAGTGTCCAGGGGTAGTTGAGGGTACAAAAGAGTAAACTGAAGGTTGTGAGGACGAGCCTGTATGCGGAAATATTCTTTATTTTCAATTTTACGTTAATGACACAACAAATAAACCGAAATAATTGTCATTATATTGTATTTATTAATATTTTCATAAAACACATTAAAAAGACAGACAAAAGAAAATTTGAGATAGCAAATAAATTTCCAGGAGGGGATTCTAATGGTTACATTAGACTTAGCATATAAAATTAAACAGTTTTATAATTTTACAATTGCCGATTTGCACTTGCTGGTATGATAGTCATAGCAAAAACATGGGCAGCAGTAACTTTCTTGGCATCTTACACACTTTATAAACGCCACATTTTTACAATAACATGTTTGTTTTAAAGTTTCTTTTGAAAATCTAAGTTGTTTTGCATTCATAGAAGGTTATCTGCCACTTACAGTTGGCAACAAACCGCTGTTAACAAACCATTTCGCTAAAGACTGGCGAGGATGCTTGGTGACCTACAATGGAATGTGTTTTGTTGCGATCTTCTCGGGCCATGATTACTTTTTCTGTCGCTGAGACAAGAGCAATTTCGCAGCTTTTCGATGAAGCTATTTACCTGAATATAAAAACAGATATTGCAGAGTATCACTAACGGAGTGCATTGGGGGGTTATCCTTCATCATCTTGAAAAATCTCGTTGTATAATTATACATTTAATTGTCCTCCCACGAGTCACTCAACAGAAGAAATTTGTGATTCTTCAACTTCGTCGTTTGCCGAAATATTGTTCCGTTGGACTCTGACTTCTGGCCGCTCACAAGTGACCTGTTTCTCCATAAGAAATTTGTTCGCCTGCACATAAGGCTTCATCACAGCAGTCAAAAAACATTTGTGTTAGGCTGTTTCACAGATTTTGATGAAGTAATTGCGACTGTGCTACATTTTGCCACGTAGTCATCCACCGTTTTTTTAATCCTTGGTCAAAAAGATCCATTACTCTTGTAGGCGTACGAAGTCCTGTACTCTTTAATTACAACCACTTTATGGAAATTTTTTGCAAAGTCCTTTTGGACGCCGTAAGTACAATCCTTTCCTGGAAATATATTTGCAATCACAAGTTTTCCTTTGTCTTTCCTTTTCATGCCTTTTGTGGAAATATTAATTAAAACAATATACTGAGTACTATTTCGGTTTATTTGCAGTGTCAGTAACGTAAAAATTGAAAACAAAAAGTTTCATATAAGGACTCTACCACACGACACTTGAATTACCTTTCTGTAATCTTCTCTTTCTGCTGGGCCTAACGCTGAATGGAAACTATGCTAACATAAATGGCTCATACATCGTTCAACCCGCGCCAAAAATGCAAATTTTCGAAACGCTTGGTCGTCTAAATCTCCCACTTTCATCACTTTCATTCCTGGCCAAGCCCTTCACATACCATAAATTTCGACGCGTAGGCGCGCTACCCTTGTTTAGTGACACACAGTAGATTCAGTTACACCAACTAATGAGGCCGGCTTGTTCTTTTCATTTTTAAGGTTTGATGCTTGCTTTTAGTGGAGAAATAGGAAGAAATCTGTGAAAATTTTTTACACAACTCAAAATCTTATCGACTTGCAGTTTTCCACATCTTCCCTAATCGCTTTCTTGTGAGTTGCACTAATCGTAGCATATTTTCAGCTATCCGATATCGCCCTATTACGAAAACATACTACGATTCGCTGTGCAAGTTTTCCTTTCACCACTTCTTCCCATGATGATTTCTACTGTGTCTCATCAATTACGCAAGTTTTTCCTCTTTCCGTGCGCCGATTTGTTCCCCTACTTCTTCTGGTAGTACTTCCGGAGTGTACTCAGTCTTACAGTGTGTTTGTTTCATTTGGTGTACTATACAGCTTTTAAAGAAATTTTCAAACATGTTTAGTAGGGTCTACCAGTTTGTTGTAACAGAGACAGCCGATGTTCTGAGTAATGTGATATCACTATCCAGTGTACGTCATACCTCGGTTGTTGTAGTCTGTTATCCTTAAAATCTTCTAATTAAACTTCCCGACTTTTTGTTGGAGTGTTTCTGAATAGCTTTGTTTAATTCCTTCTGACTTCTGCTGCTATTTACTTTTAGCTCTTTTCTCTTCTTCATCAGCTGTCTTGTGTCTTCTCAAACTTTCGTATCTTTGTTCCTTTTCGCTCCTGCAACATCTTTTGCTGTTACAATACTTGTTAAATAATCCTTTCCCACATTTAAGTCTACTATTCTACACTTCTTAGAGCCTTACACAGTGGTTTCGTGGGCAAGATCTCAGTTTTGTCAAAGAATAACTGTAGTCCTATTGTTTGAAGACTGACGATCTGGGCACGAACTCCTTCCACATCCAGAGCTGAGATAGCTAAATATATCTTGTTTGTTGTAGAGTGTCACCCTTAAAATCGTCGATGTCATTAGACTGCCTTGTGACAGTGCTGATGTGTATTGTATTTACGCTAACACATACGCATACATGTAAATGAACTGTAGAGAGACTTAATTCCGTTTCTGATCTAATATAAGATTATGCCAGAGGGGCTGCTAATATACTTTACAAGTCACTGCATTAACTAAGCATATTTGTTTTCAGTGACTAGTTTGGAATATCTATTCATTTCACAGAGTATTAGATCACCGAAATAACCCATCCATTATTTAAAAAAGAAGATAAAACCAGCCCGAATAATTAAATATAAATAATTCTTCTGGACTGTACATACAAATATTTTACCCTCATGATTTACTACAAGCCCGAATAATTAAATATAAATAATTCTTCTGGACTGTACATACAAATGTTTTACCCTCATGATTTACTACAAGATCAAAAAAGTCCGGAACCACAACTTTAAGAATACGAATCGCCCATACAGAAGCTGTTCAGACCAAATTCTCTCCCTGAAACTGATAATTACATGTTACAAGAGAGCAGAAATAAACAACTCTTTACTTTATTCGTAGGGCTCAAAAAGGAGATGATAGCGTCGAGATGTACATTTTTAAAAACCCTCAGGCGTACAGTCTTCATGGAAGATTAATTAAAAAACATTGAATTCCCTTTAATCAACACAAATTAGAAGGTAAAGTTCTGGGGAAAAAATTCAAAAGCTTTCGCAATAATAATCAATCTTAGACAACGTGAAATGTTATCCTCACTTCTTTTCAATGTAACCGACTATTACACCATGAACCCACTAAAATCAAAATTGGAACAAACCTCGCAATAAGTACAAACTGTCTGGGATTAACGGATGAAGCTCTCTTAGCTGTGGACGTAGAATAAGTTCGTGCACAGATCAATAGTCTTCATAAAACAGAATTACAAGATCCCTTTAAGAAAACTGATATCTTGCCCCCGTGTATAAATAAAGCCTTCATAGACAACCAGAAAATGTTCATAGTTATTCGTTATAAAGATCATGGAGAAATCTCCAGGCACAACATAAGTGAGGAAGAAACAGGCAAAAATAGGACCAACCAAATGAGAAAAAGTTCAATTTATAACCCAGTCTACATATAATAAGAAAAGTTTGTTAATTGACAATAAAATCGAACACTATAAAACAGTAAGTCTCTCGGAAGCCACATATGCTAGCGAAACAAAGCTCCAACTGAAAGGAGAACTGATTGCCTCTTCGAAACCGAAAGAAGTGTTATCAGAAGTAGCACAAATAAAAAAAATACCACGTCGAAGAAGTCTGGAGAATTGTCCCCAATGAAACTGTCTATCGAGAGATTGACTCAAGCAATAGCATAAAGAGGAAGAAAAGAATCTCTTTATTTCTTTCACAACTTGCGAATGCAAAGAAACGGAATTTAACAACAACTGGAGGTGAGAAGTCTTAGAAAGAAGACAGGAGGACAATACGGATTGAAACATTACGATCGGAAAGACTGAAATAGTGTCGAGCGGATCTCAAGAACCGAACAGTACTGTATATCCTTTGAGATTTTTCCGTTATAGTACAAGAGTTTGCGTGAGGTAATGGTAATGTTTTCATAATATCGCAATCGGCCAGCAAGAAAGTCAGTGTTATTACTAAAGTATGTATATTTATTACAAAGGATTTGATGTGGGGACATCCGCAACCGAGTAACATATCCGTAAAGTGACTTTCCATACTGACTGGCCCGATCGCCGTGCACTAATGACTGTCTCTAATTGAGTGTATGAGTTTCTACGTATTGCCTCATCTCGTAACTCCTTGTACATACTCTGTAACCAACCTTTCCCTCTTGTTAATTTTTTTTTATTACAGCTGAAGCGGATTCTTACTTCACGAATAACTGTATTTGAGTAGTTTTCAGAAATTGACGTATGCCTACAGTTGTGCTACATCAATCGGATCTGACAATGAAGGTTGTTGTTTGAATACATGATCAACACTCAGACTATACTTCCACTTTTTGATCTTTTTTAAGACACAAAAGTGATAAGCTGTGGAACATTTTTGAGACATGAAATTATTATCATCAGTATTGCATATTACACACCGAAGTAGCAAATTCCTGTACAGAGCAGACGTTATTCATTCTTCCTCTTTGGTACTACCCTCGAAAAATATTTGTGAATACCGTCGGCGTTCTCCTTTTGTTGGCTGTTATCTCATACATCTATGAGATGTGAACGTCTGATCTCAGTATCAGTCAAAGTCATGTTTTCCTGACATTTCGTTAGATAATTACATAAAAGGGTTTCCATCCATCACGTCTCAGGTATCCCATACACGTATTTGCTCATGGAATTTTGAAACTTTTTTAAACATTGCTTTATGAAACTAAATACGTTTTATGAGGCATTGATGGCTACAAAACATCGGTACAAACAGAACTGAAGCGAAACTGACGAACGAGTGACCTCAACGTGTTACACAGCTAGCCCATTACATTACACTCTGCATCTTATAGTCCGTATGTTATAGCGTGTCACTGATTAACATTCAATTTTCTTAATTTTTACACAATGTTTACAATCGATAGTCGCTCTTGCTTTGTCCTCAATGATTCCTATTATCTTTCTGTATGGTTGTGATTCTGACAGTTGCAAGCTTTCATTTCTCGTTCTCTCGTTATTCGTGATTACGTCTTTTAATCGTATCTCTCTTCAGGAACCAGTAATTAATTTCGCTTTTCAAATATTATTTTAAAAGTCTTTAAAGAGAAAAGGTATCCCCTATCTCTCTAATCCCCTCTCACCCCTACCCCGCCCCACGATTTCCTGAGGCTAGTGCGTGCAACCAATGTAATTTGATTCTTACGTTCACAGGTCATAGTTCTAACATACTTTTACCAATATCTACCGCTATTTATAACTTTCACAACTGTTTACTATATTGAGACCAACATAAATATGACGTGAAAGAAGTTGCAGTGAATATGAATGTAGAAAGTTACCAAAATGTAATTATTTAAAGGCTTCACCTTGGTATGGCAAACTTCCATAGTACTTTCAACCAGCTCACATCATATACTGTTGGGTATCATAACCATTTATCTCAAATCAGACGTAAACTTGTGTTTTTAGATGTATGCTTGTGCCTGTTGTTATCAGAAATGAATAATTAACATCTTTTATTTGCAGGGTACAGTTATAATTTTTGGTAATGGCAGCAACAAAGTCTGCATTCCACCAAATGCTCTGTTACAAAACAAAATAGTCAAAGGTGCCTTAAATATTTCTGATTTTTAACGAAATTATTTTATAGAGATTTTTGTGAAGTTATTGGCTTCAACATAGCACAAGGTCTTCTGAACTTGTTTACAGCTATATTTTTATTACCAAGGGTTTTATCTGGACAATCTATAATTCTTGTATTCAGCAGTATATATAATTTCCGTGATAGTATATCAGTTTTAGATAAAAATTTTCTCATGTCTATGAAAAAATATTTCGTGAATATTTTTTTCACTAAATGATGTATCAGATATATTATGAACTCGTGTTAAAAGGTGAGTGAAGATATTGACAGCAATTCGCTGTAAAATCAACTGCACATTGTATGCAATGGATTTAAATTAAAAACTGCATCTCTAAATATCTCTTACTTTACATAAATAGCTAGACTTAATATTCGTTTCACTAGTTTCAAAACGTTTACCTTATGGGAATTAGGTTGTGCCTGATTATGAAATCAACAAAATCTTTACCCTTATGCCTACAAGAAACTCATCCCACCTCCGCTCAGACAGCAAAATACCTCGCCAGCTCTCACCGCCATGGATTTGTTCAAACTCAGGTCGCAAGTTGGCTTTGATAAAAAATTTAAGACAATTCACTTCAGGCATTCCTCTTAACATCACAATCTCCAAACTGAAGTCTTTAAATACTCCCGTTAAAATTTGTCGATGATCCACTTTGCCGCGCGGGGTAGCCGTGCGTTCTGAGGCGCCTTGCCACGGTACGCGCGGTTCACCCAGATGGAGGTTAGAGACCTCCCTCGGGCATGGGTGTGGGTGTTGTCCTTAGCGTAAGTTAGTTTCAGTTAGATTAAGTAGTGTGTAAGCCTAGGGACCGATGACGTGAGCAGTTTGGTCCCATAGGAACTTAACTCAAATTTCCAAAAATTGATCCACTTCCACCAAGCCTAAAATTGCTTGGTGGGAACTCAAAAACCCGACTCCCAAAACACATCGACTTTCAACAATGGCAGAATCATCAAATTTGCTTCAAACTCGATTCTCTGTCCTTTCGATGAATGAACTCAACTTTGAGCCCTCTTAGTGACAGAATGGAACACATCTCTGTGTCCTCACATATTTGAAAAATGTCCTCACAGATAAGAGAAAAGGGGTTGCCAGTGCGGAAAACAGACGTTAGACCTACTGGACCCGCAGATATCGCTACACTGGATTTACTGCCACGGCTTTTACTTCCATAACGTCGTCTAAAATCATTTCCTTTACGTCTTACAGCAAAATTAATACCACAATCCAACTCTTCTTACATCTCTTCTATCCATACTCCTCCTGCTGCTTATAATTTGTCATTTCGGGGGTACTGGCCTGTTCTCTGGCAGACTGCAAAGTGGGTCAATGGCGAATTTTTCCACATCTTGCAAAACCGTAAATCAATTATCGTTTCTCGCTTCAAACCTGTACTGGTTTTTTCAAGTAGGAAGCGATGGAAGAACGAACCGCGATACTGCTCAGGAGACATAAACTGGATTCCTGAGGGATCAAAAACAGATGAAGATTTGCGCCGATTATAAGGGGTACAGACTAGACTAGAGAGAGAAATCCCTCTAGAGAATATGGCGCTGTATTTCAGGTGGAAATATGTGCTGTCAGAGAGTGAGCAGCGGAGAATCGTGGTACTTACATTCTTTCAGACAGCCAAGCAGCTCTGAAATCTCTGTAAGCCGCAGCAAAGAGATGAAAGACCGTTGTGGAATGCCATGAAACCTTTGTGAGGTTAGAGGAAAACAACAGGGTAAAATAGTTGTAAGGGACCATTGTTGGATGAGAACCTGTCATAACCGCCGCTAAGGCGTAGCTAAGAACAAAACTACATGCCTGTATTAGAAGACAGCACGCAGACTATTAGACTAAGATATAAAAACAGAAACATGGCAATTTGATGACGTCAAAGTCATGTCTCTGGAGAAGTTCCATGGTCTTGGGTTTGAACAGGAGTCAGATGAAACTGCTGGAAACTTTAAGAAATACTTACATACGGTGGGTATTGATAAAGAAGTCTCTTAAGGGCGCACTACGAAGTAAGGGAGATGAATCCACACAATCTTTCAATTTGAAACGTTGAAGGCCAAAAGGCGCGAACATTTGGGGCATTAATTCCTGAAGGAATTTTGTCTAATAAAAGACTAGTAAAAGACCTCCTATTATTCTGTAAAGGTACTGGTTGGCTTTACTAGAATTACACCGAGAGAAATTGCACAATAAACACAGTTTCAGTGTGGGCACATTGGGCTAAGTTCACAGTTGTTTTGTCTCCCTGTATAACTGAATCAAACAAACAGTCACGCCATATTCCTACTCCCACAGATACTTGTCATTGGGATGTTGTACTTTTCTATGGTAGATTACTACCTGGATATACGGGGTTCATCTCCACATCTTGCAGAAATGAAATCTATTACTATTTCATGCTTTGGGTCTGTACTGGTTTTTCTTTTTGTAATTCTGCCTGTTCAGGCTTCGCATTCTGGAAGTAGACCGTCAGTGTATGTTCTGGACAACAACACGCCAACCGTATTCAAGAAAGGATGACTGTGTATTACAGCTGACCCAGTTGTGAATGTCATAGTCAAGGCTACTGGTGACACATGTGAAGATCATCCCTCAGGGAGGTGGAAGGGATGGGTGGGTGAGAGGAAGGGAGGGTGGGGGAGAGGAAGGGGAAGAGGAGAAGAGGGGGAGAGGTCGGTCAATCATGTTTCATCGACGTCATGATGCTGTCTGTCAATTGCTGTGATTCCCTGGGGCACTACTATATCAGGAAATAAAGTGCAGCCCTCCACCATTTGAACAATTTTGATTTTTATGGTTCAGTTATTTTGAGTGCTCTCATTTGTTGTCTGCGCTACATGTTGTTGAGAGGATGAAGAGGCTCTACTACTTTCGGGCAATATGCTCTCCATTCTAACATGTTCTCTGTAATGTGAAGATAAGGGCGTGGGTATTTGTTATAAAAATTATTTTTAATATTAATCTAGTTACATAAGTTCTGTCATTTGCTGTAGTCAGAAGCAAAGTTAAAAAAAGGCGAGGTAAGATACCTTGATAGTAAGAAATAATGACGTCATGCGTAATCTGCAAAATAGTAGAAAATATTAGTCGAGGGACTCCCTTGCTCTAACACAATCTTCTTTGAATTTTTTATCAAAAAGTTTTTAACTATTACAGTATAGCCCCATATAAGTCAAAGTATCTGAACTGTGTAATAAAGACGTTATTATTAACATATAAATAATGTTATTTTTCCCAGTAGGGAGTATTCGTCCATCTCTAATTGTAAATATGTATGTTCACTACTGGCCATTAAAATCGCTACACCAAGAAGAAATGCAGATAATAAACGGGTATTCATTGGACAAATATATTATACTAGAACTGACATGTGATTACATTTTCACGCAATTTGGGTGCATAGATCCTGAGAAATCAGTACCCAGGACAACCACCTCTGGCTATAATAACGTCCTTGATACGCCTGGGCATTGAGTCAAACATAGCTTGGATGGCGTGTACAGGTACAGCTGCCCATGCAGCATCAACACGATAACACAGTTCATCAAGCGTAGTGACTGGCATATTGTGACGAGCCAGTTGCTCGGCCACCATTGACCAGGCGTTTTCAATTGGTGAGAGATCTGGAGAATGTGCTGGCCAGGGCAGCAGTCGAACATTTTCTGAATCCAGAAAGGCCCGTACAGGACCTGCAACATGCGGTGGTGCATTATCCTGCTGAAATGTAGGGTTTCGCAGGGATCGAATGAAGGGTAGAGCCACAGGTCGTAACACGTCTGAAATGTAACGTCACTGTTCAAAGTGCCGTCAATGCGAACAAAGGTGAGCGAGACGTGTAAGCAATGGCGACCTATACCATCACGCCGGGAGATACGCCAGTATGGCGACGACGAATACACGCTTCCAATGTGCGGTCACCACAATGTCGCCAAACACGGATGCGACCATCATGATGCTGTAAACTGAACCTGGATTCATCAGAAAAAATGACGTTTTGCCATTCTTGCACCCAGGTTCGTCGTTGAGTGCATCATCGCAGGCGCTCCTGTCTGTGATGCAGCGTGAAGGGTAACCGCAGCCATGGTCTCCGAGCTGGTAGTCCATGCTGCTGCAAACGCCGTCGAACTGTTCGTGCAGATGTTTCTTGTCTTGCAAACCTCCCCATTTGTTGACTCAGGGATCGAGACGTAACTGCACGATCCGTAACAGCCATGCGGATAAGATGCCTGTCATCTTGACTGCTAGTTATACGAGGCTGTTGGGATCCAGCACGGCTTACGTATTACCCTCCTGAATCCACCGTTTCCATATTCTACTAACAGTCATTGGATCTCGACCAACGCGAGCAGCAATGTCGCGATACGATAAACCGCAATCGCGATAGGCTACTATCCGACCTTTAACAAAGTCGGAAACGTGATGGTACGCATTTCGACTCCTTACACGAGGCATCAAAACAACGTGTCACCAGGCAACGCCGGTCAACTGCTGTTTGTGTATGAGAAATGGGCTGGAAACTTTCCTCTTGTCAGCACGTTGTAGGTGTCGCCACCGGCGCCAACTTTGTGTGAATGCTCTGAAAAGCTAATCATTTGCATATTGCAGCATCTTCTTCCTGTCGGTTAAATTTCGCGTCTGTAGCACGTCATTTTCGTGGTGTAGCAATTTCAAAGGCCAGTAGTGTAATATCCATGTAAAAATCAGGAACAAAACGAAATTATACTCTAAACGAATAACGTAAATATTCTCCTAACATTCTATGCCCGAATCATCAGTATAAAACAAAATTAAGTTGTATCAAGATTCGCTTCCATCACATACAGGAAGCTAAAGGCATCGGAAATCCAGTAACAACACAACTAAGTGATACGAACATATTAAACGGATCTGACTGATCCATTTCAAAATATGCAGTCGTACCCCACGTCTGAGGTAAGTTGGAATAACTATAACGTATTCTTAAGCAGTTTTTTCGAATTCAGCACACAATTTTAAGTGATGTTTTTGTCATTAGTTACTAGCGAAAAAGTAGCTATCAGCAGAATCAGTTACATAAACAACAAAATTAGAAAGAGAAAACAGAGATGTAGAGAAACTGAAAACTGCATCAACTAGCCCTGATCTCTGCTCCTATTCCACAGATAATTCAAAGAAATATGTGCCTCTGATCGTCTTACCCGTGCAGGTATAATAAGTGGAGTTGTCATGATGTCACAAACTTGAAGTCTTCGTCCGCTATGTCAGTTGTCCCGTCTGGAAGATGAGTTTTGATAGAAAAAGATGCCAGCTTACGACATTTACCGGTGTACTAATCGCTATGATTGTAGTATAAGGAGTACAGGAACAAATTTCATTCGTAATTGGACTCGTTCAAGCGATATTTTCTTTTACATGCACGAAATTTTGGTTGCCCTGATTACTTTCACTGTTGTGGTTTTATTTTTGTCATTCGACTTTAGCGTTTCTATCAGTCCAACTCTAAAAGCGCTCTGGTTGACCGCGGTGAGAAGGAAAAATTGTAAACCGAACACACACACAAAAATAAATTCTCGGCATTTTCGGGAAGAGTACGTGTATTGAACATCAATTTAGTCAGCCCTTATTAAGGAAAATACTGGATTACGAAACCAGCCTTGTCACACAACGTACCTCTCGCTTTCTCAAAAAGTGTAACACAAACAAAAATACATTGACGAGCTTAAATGAATGCATTGTTGGATCAGATATGCGTTTAAAACCAGAAAAAAGTCTGAAAATGCCTTCCTGACTCTCTGCTATTCACGAAAGCACTGTAACATTTACTTCGTAGAACTGCTGCTGCATTCACAGGAAAGAAATTAAGAATAAGAGGCAATTGTAAATAAAAATTTTCTAGTGTTTTGAGACATGCAAACCGCAGGCACCGGCTTCAAAGCATTGTACAATGAAGTCTGTAGCGCCATCCTCCCTTCAATGGCCTTATGGTCATCAAGAACCTAATGAAGCCAAAATGAAGTGACTAGAACGCAATTTATCCTTCTGTATAACATAATTGAATAAATGGAAACATTGTGTCAGGACCGTTGGAAGGTGCTTTGGCGCGTTTTGGTTATGATTTTTGAGAGACAATCTTAGAGAAAACGAGAACCGGTAAAAATGATTTCGAACAATTGCATTTTACCTACATTTGTCATTCGTCGTAGTGAGGAACGGTTGTTGAAAATCAGATAACAAGACACTGTAGAACATTTTCTTTTATAGCAACAGTCATCACGTGAGACACTGTCTGCTCTTTATGAAACAAACTTAGACTTGCACTACAGTATTCAACAACATAATTTTATAAACTGTATTACTGTACTAATTTTATTCTAATATTTTAGTCTTTAGAATTTTAGTGCACTTTTTATAACAATAATGTGGCTAACAAAGACCTGTTGTCGTAAGAAGTAACGGAAATCGTTACTTAGTCTACTAGCAAGAATAGGACTGCAGTAATCGGACAGTAACTCATTTAGTCGTGGTTGTTCGATTTATGGAGCGTTAAGCAACGTTGTATTATTACGACACTTGCCTGGTGATCTAGTTCATATATTCAGTGCGGCTGTCGACAGATGATAGGTACAGAAAGGTAATAATTTGTGGTATGCAATCAAGAACTGTTACACAAAACAATTAGACAATGCCCTTTACTGAAATTTACATTCCTAACGAATATGGACTCACTTACTTAATTAATAGGAATACCTCTTTGCTTTTCTTGTATAATAATCTCTCTACACGTGCAAGACAAAAAGAAATCTCATACAGTATTTTTAAAGAGTCCCAGGTTTCATTGAACTTTTGTCGTGGCGTTTAAAGGTTAACATCTCGGAAAACGGTGAACACATGGCGGGCTACTAACATTTTCATTAAACTGCAGCTTTTTTGTGTTCAAAACACTGTTAAGACTACAAACAATAACTTTGTAGTCATGATCATCACATAATGGGTATTATATAATTTAACTTACATTCCATTCGAAACTGATGCCCATCGGCAACAGCAATATGAGGTGAACCCCAGAGACACACATGAATTTTGTATTCTCTGTGGCATGAAAGTAAACAACCTCCGAGATCATGTTGAGGGTTTCCCTGCTATGCCCGAAAAACATGTGTCATTTCGTGAAAATCTATGGGTTGCAATAAGAGGACGTGACAGCCCAGCGAAGGATCTGTACATTCCTCTAGGAGTTTGTGGTGTTAACTGTAGTGTGAAGTCTTGCATTACTGTGCTGGAGTATGTCATTTGGTACCCTGATCATGAAGGGTACATCAAAGAGCGTTTCCCAGTCTTGTGACAGACATACTGGTGAGCATTCAGCCTCCATTCAACAGTTACCAAATCATTCCCCTTGTCTTATCCAGGAACTCTCCACACCATGATTCTAGGAGTTGGAGACTACTGTATGTCGAAAATCTCTACTTCCTGGGTCCTTTCACCAGGTAGTCTACTGACAAGTTGGTGTCGACCTGATCGCTGGAAACGGAAGCAAAGCTGAAAGGTAAAGAACACAGAAAGCCGCTCGGGACTGAAGATGAATTTAGCTCTACGAACTGCATGTCTATGTTGTCTGTGGTATCGTGCCAGGGGTAAACAAGACATGGCAAATCGAGATCTCAATCCAACATACAGTAATGTGCTCTCGACGGTTCACGGTGACAGCCTGCCTATGGCACCTGCCCAGATTACAGCTGTCATCTACTTGTCAGAGCCAGTCGAACAGTGCTAATATTTTATCGCTGTGTAGTCCTTCTAGAAAGACCCGTGCCTACATTCCTTGCCATGTTGTTGTCCTGACTCCATTTGGTCACCTTTAGCTCTACAGGAATAGCACTACAGCCAACTGCTGTGAGATGTCTCGTTATGATGCTCCCATGTCCAGCAAACCAGTGATCTGACTTCCTTCGAAGTATGAAAGAAGGCGATAAATTGCACGTGTACCTTCTCGGAGCTTGCTGTGTTGTGCGCTCCGCTTAAAAAGTTACAGTAACGATACATACGTGCAATAGCCATCATGTACTTGAAACTTTCTTCATTGGCAGAAATCGCTTTATTTTGTACCAAAAATAATCAACATATCCCACAGGCGTGAGAATTCTGGATTATCAGTTCCGTATCGTTCGATCGAAGCTTCCATTTCCGCTAGCATTGATTTGTTCTCATTGTTCATTCTGGAGTGCAACGGGTAGCGACATATATGAGCATTGTTTCAGAAGCGCATCAGCCTTTTAGTTACTCTTGCGAATAATTTATTTCTTTATTTGTACAATCCCAAACAATACCATTGTTAATATAATAACTCAGTGTTCTGTTTTGCTGAGCTGTGCGCTTAGACGATATTTCTTATTTCAACTACCATAATTGCTTTGGCTTCTTAGTTTTTACGCAAATATCAACTAAATCACTGGACAGATTTCAAGCAAACTTGGTACACATATCACTTACTGCCAGAAAATCATCGCTGTGGTGGTGAGAACCAGCTATCTGTCAGTCATCCAGTATTTGAGAATGAGAGAACTTAGTGACCTGGTACAAATTTTATACAATTTCGAAACGTGACGAAAGTTTTTCCTTGCTGACAACCGCCACAAAATGATGGAAGCAAAAAAAAAAAATTGTAGCTTACTACATTTTCACTGTTTTTGCATGACGTTTTAATTTATTACTTCTTTACTACTAAATGTAATAGCGACACATTTTGCAGTCAGTATTCACTTTCACCACAGAATGCACCTGTAAGATTATATTATTGTACAGCAAATAGTTCAGCTGATATGGCGCCATAAAGTTTAGTCGTGTGCACGCGAAACGTCAGGGCGAAATTCGCTGGAGGCACGGGCGAAATACACTGATAAGCCAAAACATTAGGATCACTGCTCACCGCGACCTGGTGGCGTTTCGGACACGTGGTGCGGTAGTAAAAGTACGAGGGTTGAATGAAAAGTAATGCCTCCATCTTCGTTAATTGGGTTTGGCTGGGAGTATTTTAATAAATTAAACGCAGAAATAATCCTTAGAATGTGATCTTTAACTACCAATATTCACTTTTCCATATAATCACCAGCCAATTGGATAAATTTCTTCCAACGATGAACAAGTTTTCTGAAGCCGTCACGGAAGAAGTCGACACTCTGTTTCCGCAACCACAGTCTCATAGTTCTCTCAAAGTCTTCATCAGAAGCATAATGATGTCCCCGCAGAACGTCTTTCACTGTCGAGAACAGATGGAAGTCTGCTCTTTCATTTCAGGAGTCAGAATCCGGGGTACCCATTGTGCACAGATCTTCTGATAGCCAAGCAATGCAATAACATGACCCACACGTTCTTGTGAAATGCTGATTGTGTTTGTAGTTTCTCTCTGAGTGATACGACGATCGTCGTGAATCAATCCATATATAGTCTGTTTGTGAAACTCGGTGGTTGCTGTCACAGGACGTCCAAATCTTTATTTGTCACGCAGGTCAGATGTTCTCGCCTCAGCATCTTTACTCGCCCAACGACGCACAGTACTCACATCAAGACAATCACCATAAACTGCTTTCATTCTCTGACGAATCTCCTTTGGGGTGACACCTTCTGCTGTCAAGAATTCAATGACTGCAAGCTGCTTAAATCGCATTGACCGACTGTCTGCGCAGGTTTCCATACTTTACACTGTAACAACACAACCGTTCAATGCTAAGGCTTCCCGCCATCTGGAGCTGTAGAGAAGAGGCTACAGAACAAGCCAGTACCTGCCACACACCAATGCTGTCAACTGTTAAAGAGTTACAAAGGTGGAGGCATTAGTTTTCAGTCAATCCTTGTATGTAAGCGGAACAGACACGGACAGGAGACCGAGGTATGGCTGCAAATTGGGAAATCCATTGACGATGATGACTTTTGGTTCTTTTGGTTTGTGGGGCACTCAACTGCGCCGTCATCAGCACCTGTATAGAGTCTCAATGTTTTCACAGTCAAATTTTTTCACATTCCAATCTAGCCACTGCCATGAATGATGATGATGATGATGATAATGATGAAATGATGCGGACAACACAAACACCCAGTCCCCGGGCAGAGAAAATCCCCACCCCAGCTTGGAATCGAACCCGAGACCCCATGATCCAGAGGTAGCAACGCTAGCCACTAGACCACTAGCTGCGGACGGAAAATCCATTGAGATTAGCGACTTTGACAAAGAGTAGATTATTATTACGCAAAGTCTGTGAACGAGTATCTCGAAAACGCCGAGACTAGTCGAATGTTGACATGCTACTGTCGTGAGCATCTACGGAAAGAGGTAGAAATGCAGTGAAATTACCACTAGGCACTAAATGGTTGGATGTCCACGATTCTTCATGGAACGTGGGGTTCAGAGGCTTGGCTCTCTGTAAAGTGGGATAGATGGTGATGCGTGGCATTTCTGACGAAAGAGGAGAATGCTGGTGCACGCACAAGTGTTTTAGAGCACTTCGTTCATCGTACATTGTTGAACTTGGAACTCTGCAGCATACTACTACTACAAGTTCACATTTTGACCCAACGACGTCATCTGTTACGACTGCAGTGAGCACGGGACCATCGGGGTACGACCAACGATCAATGTAAACTTGTCAGATCTTCGGGTGAATCACATTTTTACTATACTAGGTCGATGGTCGTCTTCACAAACGCAGTGATCGAGGTGGACGGTGGCACGAAACGTGCAGCGCGCCAAGGACGCAGGCTGGTGGGAGGCTGTATTTAGCTATGGGAGACATTCTCCTGCGTTTGCACGGGATCTGTGGTAGTAATGGAAGACATACTGACAGCGGCGAAAAACCTGCATCCCTTCATACTTGATGTTTTCCTCGATGGCGATGTCATCTTGCAATACTATAACGCCCGGGTCTCGGAGCGAGGACCATGCTACAGTGGTTCGAGAAACATTACAGTGAACTCGAATTGATGTCTCGGCGACCAGATTCGCCTGAAGCAAATCCTGTTGAACCCATCTGGGTCGCTATTGGGCGCCATCACCGCGTGTGCACTTCAGCGGCCCGGTATTTACGCATGTTATATGACCCGTTCGCTGACATCTAATGCCACATATATCAATCCACAAACCAACCAACAAACTGTCGGCTCCCTGGTACGTGGAATTTGTGATATATTTCGTTTCAGAGGCGACAAACACGCTATTAAGCAGGTGGTCATAATGTTTTGGCTCATTATTGTATGTATGCAAATATGTGTGAAATATGTTAAATAGACGTGAAATACATTTGACACTCGCTTACGTGGACAAGACATGGTAAAGAGCTCCTCCTAAACCGCTGGGGCGATTTCAGTCAAATTTGGTATCCATATTAGTTATAGTCTGGAAAGAAATACTGTGTGGGTAAGACCCAGCAGCCTCCTATTGGCTGTGAGCACTATCGGACTTAACATCGATGGTCATCAGTCCCCTAGAACTTAGAACTACTTAAACTTAACTAACATAAGGACATCACACAACACCCAGACATCACGAGGCAGAAAAAATCTCTGACCCCACTGGGAATCGAACCCGGGAACCCTAGTGCGGGAAGCGAGAACTCTACCACACGACCACGAGCTGCGTACACCTGCTGCTGGGGAGGGCATGATAACACGTAGTGGATAGAACAGGAGGCAGAGCTGGACATATAGCGAGGGGCAAGGAGGGGTCTGGCAGAGATATGAGGGTGGGGGTGGGGGTGGGGGTGGGGGTGGGAAGGAGATGAACAGAGAAGGGAAGGCAAGAGATGAGCAGAGACATAGGAAGGAAGAAATAAGCAGAGGGTGTAGAAGAAGGAGATGAACAGACACAGCGGGGGGAGGAAATTGACAGAGACAGGGGAGGGGAAGATGGACAGAAGGAGTGGAGGAGATGGAGAAAGAGAGGACGAAGAAGAATACGGAGTAATAGAAGAGTTAAGTAAATACGTGTCCGGGTAACACGGGGTACTCAGCTAGTGAACACGAAATGAGACATGAACTGTCAATAAATAAAAATGTTGGCAACCCAGCAGCTACTGAGTAGCTGTTATTTATGTTGTATTGAAAGTTCTGTGTAATCTGGAGAAATTGTCTAATGATAACCAATTTTCAGCTGTAGCTCTGTATCGAGGTCCTGGTTGGTTTTAGCGTGCAGGTACAAGCAAGTCACAATAAGCCGGGAGTACTGGTGCAATAACACGGCGACACGGCTTCGTTACGAAGGTCTGAATCGCACAGTGCCTCGAGGGATGGTGGGTCAGCCCTACCGCGCTGTGTCGGCGGCTGCGTGCCGTGATGGATCGGCAGCGGCCGCAGCCTTCACGAGCACATTAACCCTCTTCTTCTTCTTCCCTTAACAACGCTGTTCCATCACAATCCCATCGGTCACCCTACGCGTCGCCTGTGTGTAGAACGGATGGCTTTCTGCACACAGAAATTCTGACATGTACCACTGTGAGTGAGGCTAAAAAAAAGTAGACAAAACATGATTAAAATTAACTGATATGGTTCAGTAGAGAACAGAAGCGTAAGGAGGGACTTGAGGTGTAGGCTCTATTATAAACACGAATACTCAATATAACATTACGGATATTGAAGAAGTCTGACACATAATGCCAAGACATGTTTAAAAGTGAGCCAGATATATTACACAGGAGTCACATCAATTTATCGAGATGCCCTCAGTCTGGTGAGGAGGTAGACGATTTCTACGAAGAGTTGCAGACACTGATAAAAGACAGCAGTTCCACCACTAGACGATAATAAGGGATTTTATTGCGAAAGTAGGACGGAAACTATCAGGCGACTTTTCAGTGGGGAAGTTTGGCTGTGGAAACAGAAGTGATGCGAGTCATATGCTAGTAGAAACTGATAAGGAGAGCGACTAGTCTCCCACTTATTTTTAACACACTCTTTCAGGAGAAAACAAAAAAGAACGATGTAGTAGGAACCAAACGGAATTAAAATGACATTGGTTGTATTTTATCAAATAGTAAAGCAACGCTACAGGATGTAACGGCCCTAATTCACTTTCCAATTGAAAATCATAGTAGACTTACCAGAAAAAAATGGTTTCTAAACGAGAACATATCAAGGTCAACAAGCAATAAACCATAAGCGTAGATAACAAAAATTTATTTAACAACAGGGCTAAATGAAGCAGAAATCGCAGCGTACTACAAAATGTAGGATTTAGACAGATGTAGGATTAAGATAGATGTAAACAGAGAATATGCTTGCCAAGGATAGCAAAAACAGTAGAAAAGTCCAATACAACAACTCAACTGTTAAAGAGAAGGCGAGAGTATCAAATAGACAATAATAGGAGCATAACAGAATACTCTGAATTAAACAAAAAGAAAAACTATCCGTGAAGGCCTTCGACGGGATGTGAGGAGATAATATAAAAATAGCCAAGAGAAAAATTGAACACAATAAGAACAGCATCCCGCGGCTCGTGGTGTTGCGGTAGCGTTCTCGCTTCCCGCCCACGGGGTCCCGGGTTCGATTGCAGGCGGGGTCAGGGATTTTCTCTGCCTCGAGGTGACTGGGTGTTGTGTGTGTTTCATCATCATTCACTCGCAAGCCGCCGTAGTGGCATTAAAGAACTTGTGGAGCGGTTGCCGAACCGCCCCGCGAAGGGTCTCCCGGCCACCAATGCCATACGCTCACTAATTAATTAATTAATAAGAATAGGAAAATAGAACAAACTTATGTAGTATAAACACAAATTTTCATTTGTTGCGATGACAGAAGACACAGTAACTAATAGGAAAGAAAATTTTGTGCGAGTGTCTAAATATTTAAAAAAAATCGAGAATGAATTTTCACATTGCAGCAGATTGTGCTCTGATTTGAAATTGGCTGGCAGATTAAAACTTTGTGACGGACCGGTACTCGAACCTGGGAGCACGGAACGCAAAGGTCCCAGGTTCGAGTTCTGGTCTGAAACGTAGTTTTAATCTGCTAGGAAGTTCCATTTCCTTAAATATTTGTTTAATTCAAAATATAGTTCAGGGATACACGAAGATAATAATGCAGATGACATTCCGAAGATCATGCCGAAATTGAAATGAACAAACCCGTTTGCGACATGAAAAATGATTCAAATGGCTCTGAGCACTATGTGACTTAACATCTGAGGTCATCAGTCCCCTAGAACTTAGAACTAATTAAACGTAACTAACCTAAGAACATCACACACATCCATGCCCAAGGCAGGATTCGAACCTGCGACCGTTGCGGTCGCGCAGTTCCATACTGAAGTGCCTAGAACCTCTCGGCCACGCGGTATGAAGAGGAAAGGCGTTTAGAGATGGAGTTTTAATAGAAACGGCGAAATTTTATAAGTGTAATACTTATGTCTATAACTTTACAGTAAGTTGGGTTGGGTTGGGTTGTTTTGGGGGAAGAGACCAAACAGCGAGGTCATCGGTCTCATCGGATTAGGGAAGGATGGGGAAGGAAGTCGGCCGCGCCCTTTCAAAGGAACCTTCCCGGCATTTGCCTGGAGCGATTTAGGGAAATCACGGAAAACCTAAATCAGGATGGCCGGACGCGGGATTCAACCGTCGTCCTCCCGAATGCGAGTACAGTGTGCTAACCACTGTTACAGTAAGTCTACAGAGGAAAGCAATTCACGAAAACAGGAACACTGCTGTAATTACTCTGCATCATAAGAAAGAAAAGAGACAAGAGATAAAGAAAACCATAGATGTATTCGTATTCTCTCCGTAACGTGCAAGATATTCGCTATAATGGTCTTTTGTAGTCTACAAAATATTGGGTTTTTAGCAGGCAAAAGGCAAACTGGTTATAAAAGTGGATACACTGGAATGGAATATCACGTTGTGAAACGAAATAATCGAACGGAACCAAGAGTATAAATTATTGCTTTCTCTAAAACGTTACCAGATTTACCTAGATAACTCGCCGTAGTGTAGGGGTAGCATCTTTCGCAAGTAATCAAACCGTCATGGCCGACTACTGCTTAAATTTTGTAACAAAAGCACAGCAATGGTGGCCGATCGCTTCCGGTATAAGAAGTCACCCACGTTCTGACAAGAGCGTTTTTAATGAGAGTGACAGTTTCTTTTGCCCTTGGGGTGGGAAACTGCCACTGAAAGACAGGAGAATCAGCAATGGTCAACGGTTTTCTATCCTGTTCTGCGTAGCCAGAACACAGTTTATGATCATTCACAGTGGCGGTGACGCGGAGACTGGTGGAACAAACTGGTGGCGGTCTAAAACATTGCCCCAACCTTGCCCATGACTGGCACCCACTCTCCTGAGAAAGAACGCAACAGCGACCCAGAAACCGTCGATCAGCCGTCAGTTCTACAGACAGTGCCGCCATATGACCAGGCAGATCACGACGAAGATACACAGCAGAAGCCTTTGATGAGGATTCAAGTATCAAGCTCTCTCCATCCTCGTCAAAGTCCGTGCCATTTCCGGTCCTACGTCCAAAAGGGAAGGGAGGTGTTTAGTATCCGGCAGTGATTCGAATTCTCCATCCATCTCGAGAGTGATTTGGAGGAAGCCTCAGAGATTCTCAGGCTTCGTAGCACGGTCGCATTTCGCTCCCATGGAGGGCGCCGCTGCCGCAGGAATGTCACGTTGGCTCGTCCATTGACGCTATTCTCTGAAGCGTTCTGTATGTGCCATTGATAGCAGACAAACTGACGTCGCCTATGCTTACGTTTTTCAGTCCGGATCGTTCCCTGGATTGTTTATTGCACGTTTACGACGACTTTCGGTACTGTTTGGACTTCGCCGTTTACTCCTTGAAATCCGCCGTCATCGACCACAGGAGCCACATCTACATCTACATCTACATCTACATCTACATTCATACTCCGCAAGCCACCCAACGGTGTGTGGCGGAGGGCACTTTACGTGCCACTGTCATTATCTCCCTTTTCTGTTCCAGTCGCGTATGGTTCGCGGGAAGAACGACTGTCTGAAAGCCTCCGTGCGCGCTCAAATCTCTCTAATTTTACATTCGTGATCTCCACGGGAGGTATAAGTAGGGGGAAGCAATATATTCGATACCTCATCCAGGAACGCACTCTCTCGAAACCTGGCGAGCAAGCTACACCGCGATGCAGAGCGCCTCTCTTGCAGAGTCTGTGGTGGCGGGATCCGGGAGCGACTTAGGGGATGAAAGTGGTTCCTGTGAGCCCCCGCATTGATCACTGTCGCCCCCCTGTTGGTGCCTGACATGAGAAGTTTGCAGTGGTGGTAGGCGGGCTGTGGGGCAAGGAGGTCCCAGGAGTTTTTACTCGAGTCTTGCCCAGTCTTCTGGAGAGAAAGACGAGGAGAGGACAGTAGAGGCGTTGTGTATTGTTGCGGCCGAAGCTGATTTCGATGTCTGGCTTTTAGCTCCTGGTCGGACGCGAGCTTAAACATTTGTCGCCCGCTATCGTCGATGACGACACCTTGGATGCACCCGAGGACCCGGCCAGATGTGCGAGCCCTTAGGCGGGAACCTGTTACAAGGTTATGTGCGTGTGTTTTAGGTTCGCTGACATCCAAACCTTCAGATGTCGGACACTCAGATCGGTACAAAACGTTGTAAGTCGATAGAGTATCAACCTAAACTCCGACTTAGTTCGTACTAAGTTCTTTCGTCCATCAGAACAGGCGTAAACGTTAATTAAAAGTAACGTCAGAGCTACTGAGCACAGGAAAAGCATAACTCTGAGTTACTAAGACGTATAGCTTTCATGGATAAGCTGGTAAAGTGTTAGACCGTCGTACCAAAGGTCTTGGTTCAAATCCCCAGGATGACGACTTTTTTAATGTGTTACGCGCGAAACAGAAGGGACTATTAATACCTCCGCACGTGTGATGCAACTGTTTCTTTCTTCTACTGTTCCGATTGTTTGTGTTTATTCTGTGACACTACAAATGTACTAGCTGTTTCATCACGAGCGGTGTCTGTTCTATCGCACATGTCCGACAAAACACCACACATATTTGTACAAACGTTTGCTACTTTCAACTAACGAAGCGAAAGCAGACTGCCAAAAGAACATCGCTACAAACTCCGAAAAGTCCGTTTACATGTCAGGGGATGGTTCTATCACATAATATTTTCAGGCGTAACGAGTTAAAACAGATTGTCGTCAGTAGGGTCTGAACGCGTGACCTTTGGTACGGCGAACTCGATTCTATCAACGTACCTATTACTCACAGATACTGTTTTCCTGTACTCCGTTGTTCTAGTATTACTTTTAATTACCGTTTCGCATGTTCTACTGGATGGCAGCACACAGCGTGAACTAACTCGGTGTTTCGGTTGATCCTCTATCGACATACAAAATTTGGTTCCTATCCGAGAGTCTGAAATGTGGATGTGTGGGTGCGAGTACAACGCGGCAGAACAAGGTGTGTGCCGGTCTGCAGCCGTGTAGAAATTCGCCCGGACTGTTTGCGAGTCACATTTTTTCGGTTTTCACGCTGCGTGACTTCATCTACATCCACATCTACATGGACGCTCTGCAAATTACACTTAAGTGCCGTCAGAGGGCTCATCGAACCACCTTCACAATAATTCTCTATTATTCCACTCTCGAACAGCACGCGGAAAAAACGAAAACCCGTGTCTTTCCGTGCGAGCTCTGATTTCCCTTATTTTATCACGGTGATCGTTTCTCCATATGTAAGTCGGCCTCAACAAAATATTTTGGCATTCGGAAGAGAAAGTTGGTGATTGGAATTTCGTGAGAAGATCCCGCCGCAACGAGAAACGCCTTTGTTTTAATGATGCCCATCCCAAATCCTGTATCATGTCCGTGACATTCTCTTCCCTATTTCTCGATAATACAAAATTTGCTTCTCTTCTCTGAACTTTCTCGATGTATTCCGTTAATCCTGTCTGATGAGGATCCAACACCTCGCAGCATAACTCAAAAAAGAGGACGGCCAAACGTAGTGTAGGCAGTCTCGTTAGTAGATCTGTTGAATCTTCTAAGTGTTCTACCAATAAAACACAATCATCGGTTCGCCGTACCCACAAAATTTTCTGTGTGTACTTTCCAATGTCAATTGTTCGTAATTGTAATTCCTAGGTATTTAGCTACATTTACTGTCTTTAGATTTGACTGATTTACCGTGTAACCGAAGTTTAACGGATTCCTTTTAGCACTCATGTGGATGACCTCACACTTTTCATTATTTAGGGTCAATTGCCAATTTTCGCACCAGTCAAATATCTTCTCTAAATCGTTTTGCAATTAGTTTCGATCTTCTGATGAATTTTCCAGACGATAAACGACAGCATCATCTGCAAACAACCTAAGATGGCTGCTCATATTGTCTCCCAAATCGTTAATATAGGTAACGAACAACAGAGGGCGTATAACACTACCTTGGGGAACGCCAGAAATCATTTCTGTTTTATTCAATCACTTTTCGACAGTTACTACAACTCTCTGCGATAGGATCAGGTATCCAATCACACAACTGAGACGGTAATCCATAAGCACGCACTTTGATTACAAGCCGCTATGTCATGCGATGTCAAAAATCTTCCGGAAATTTAGAAATACGGAATCAGTTTGAAATCCCTTGTTCATAGCACTCACTACCACGTGTGAGTAAAGAGCTAGTTGCGTTTCACAAGAACGATGTTTCCTAAATCCGAGTTAACATTGTGTCCATAGACCGTTCTTTTCGAGGTAATTCATAATGTTCGAACACAACACATATTCCAAAATCTTGCTGCATATCGACGTTAATGATACGGGCCTGTAATTTAGTGGATGACCCCTATTGCCTTTATTGAATACTGGTGTAATCTGTGCAACTTTGTAGTCATTGGATACGAACTTTTCGTTGAGTGAGCAGTTGTATATGATTCTTAAGCATGGAGTTATTGTATACCCTGAAAGGGACCTAACTGGTATACAATCTGGACCGGAAGAATTGCTTTTATTAAATGAGTGATATTGTTCCACTACTACTAGTATATCTGATTCTAAGTTACATTGGCAGTTTTTCTCGATTGGAATTCTGGAATATTTACTTCGTCTTCTTTGGTAAAGTGCTTTAGCACCACTATCGTCGATAGTATTTCCATTTCTTTCGCGTCGATAGTATCTCCGTTGCTGTCACGCAGAGAAAGCGTTGATTGTGTCCTGCCGCTAGCGTACTTTACACACGACCAGAATCTCTTTGGACTTCCTGCCAGGTTTCGAGACAAAGCTTCGCTGTGGAAATTATTGCAAGCATCTCACACTCACATTGCTCTAACGTGTATTTTATACCAAGGGGGATCAGCTCCTTCATTTGTTAATTTATTTGGTATAAATATTTTAATTGCTGTCGATAATGTTTCTTGAATTCAAACCACATCTGTCTACACTCACATCGTTAATTTGGAAGTAGTGGAGATTCTCCCTCAGGAATTTTTATGTGTGTTGTTGAATGGACACATTTTTCTTTTGAATTTGGTATTCTGTATCGCTACGACAACCCTGTATTCACTTATCCCTGTATCCGCTTTGATGCACGTTCTTAGCTCAGGATTATTTGTCGGTAAGAGGTCCCCTGGTCTTAGGATAGCGTCTTGAATTGCTAATCAAAACGTTCTCGCTTCCGGGCTCGAAATCCGTCACCCCATAAATTTTGATTAATAACCAGCATTGGTGAGGGAAGACTTCTGGCACAAGAAGTCACCCTCATCCTTCCAACGGTCTTGTCAAAGAGGGCGGAGGAGCGGACAGAGGTTCACGGCACCCTCTTGTCCTTGGGGTGGGAACTACCTGTAAAGGCGTAAGAATGATCGACAGAATGATCGGCAGAATGAGGATGCAGAAGGCAATGTAAGCCACTACATTAAAGATACGTAACGTGTATTCCCAGGTCATGTGGCTTGTAACTGAAACAGTGTTACGATGATCTCTCCATTAATACATGATTCCCATCTAGTCTCCCATTCGGATTCGCGGGAGGGGAGTGCCAAGGGTGAGAAAAACATTAAATAACCAACGAAAGGGTAACGTTCTACGAGTCGGGCATGGAATGTCAGAAGCTTGAATGTGGTAGAGAAGGTATCAAATCTGAAAAGGGAAATGCAAAGGCTCAATGTAGATGTAGTAGGGAACAGTGAAGTGAAATGGAAAGAAGACAAGAATTTCTGGTCAGATGGAACTTTCAGTGAAATCAAAAACAAGTGTGTTAACATTAAGAGTGCAAGGGGAATTTCATTGTTAAATGCAGAGGAGAGAGCGGATAGGTGGAAAAGGGGACATTGACGATTTGTCTGATGTGATAGAAGAAGAAACATAATTAGATTTAGAACATCAGGATTGATGGTCATGAAGCAGATGAAGTTAAGAAATTCTAGTACCCTGGCAGCAAAATAACCAATGACGGACGGAGTAAGGAGGATATCAAAAGCAGACTAGCAATGGCAAAAATGGCATCGCTGGCCAAGAGAAGTCTACTAATGTCAAACAAAGGCCTTAATTAATGAAGAAATTTCTGGAATGTATGTTTGGAGCACAGGATTGTAAGGCAGTAAAACATGGACTGTGGGAAAACCGGAACGGAAGACAAACGAAGCATCTGAGATGTGGTGCTACAGACGAATTTTGAAAATTTGGTGGACCGATAAGGTAAGGAATGAGGAGGTACTGCGCATAATCGGAGAGGCGAGGAATATGTTGAAAACATTGCCAAGAAGAAGGGACAGGGTAATAGGACATCTGTTAAGACATAAGGGAATGACTTCCATGATACTAGAGGGACCTGTAGAGGGGAAGAACTGTAGAGGAAGACAGAGATTGATATTCATCCAGCACATACTTAAGAACGTATATTGCATGTGCTACTCTGACATGAAGAGGTTGGCACAGGAGAGGAATTTGTGGCGGGCCGCATCAAACCAATCAGAAAGCTAATTACGCCCCCACCACCCCTAAAAAAAAGGTCAAGTGTGTTTTCACAACCGTTTACTATTCAGATGGACTCATGAACTAATTGTTCGAAATAATTTTCAGGGAATGTATTCAGCACAATTTCAGATGATATTTTATGCGTATTTCCGGGTTTAAACATGTATTTTCGCCAACATATCGAAGATAAATTGAAGTCACAACCAAGTGCAATTGTATGCGTTGGATACACTTTGAAATTAGACCCGAGCTTTCTCTGAATCTTTCGGTAATTGAATCATCTGAGTAGTGAGGTCGGTAAAAGGATCCAATTATTATTTTATTCCGGTCGGCAAGAGTAACATCTACTCGTACTGACTCACAGAAACTATCTTCTTCAATTTCGCTACAAGATAAACTACTTCTAACAGTAACAAACAAGCCACTGCAACTGTATTTAGTCTATCCTTTCTGAACACCGTTAGCCCCTTCACAAAAATTTCGGTTGAACCTATCTCCGGCTTTAGCCAGCTTTTAGCATCCATAACTATTTGAGCATCAGTTATTTCTATTAGCACTTGGAGCTCTGGTACTTTGTCAACACAGGTACGACAATTTACGACTGTTATACCAATGATTCCTGTCGACTGTGCTGCAAATGGTGAACTCTGCTTTCATCAAGCAAGCAAGAAAATGAAATTTGTGATAAGTTCTATGGGACCAAACTTCTGAGTTCATCGGTCCCTAGGCTTACACACTACTTAATCTAACTCACGCTAATCTAACTTACGCTAAGGACAACACACACATCTATGCCCAAGGGAGGACTCGAACCTCTGAAGGGGGTAGCCGCGCGAACCGTGGCAAGGCGCCCAAGACAGAACGGCTACCCCGCGCGGCCCCAAGCAAGACTGGCAGCGTTTGCCAATTCTGATAGCCGCTCAAAACCAGAGGTTATCTGTTACGATCCAAGGCCACACACATTATTGGTACTGACGTGTGCAACCACCTGCAGTTGGCTGCAATCTGTACTCTTCATGGCATTCAGAAGGATCCGTTCTACGGCTGGAATGACTCTATCAGGTATGCACAGGGGGTGAATGCACAGGGAGTGAACATCAGCTTTCTTCCCCTCCTTGGCAGCCATATCCCTAAGAGGCCCATAACACGCCTACCATTGGAGCTCCTAACTACCAATAATCCCAACCTCTGTGACTGCCCGGATCTTGCAGGCTGAGGGGTTTTGCCTGAAGCAAGACAAGCGACTGCATCTGATGTAGAGGCAGTGTCAACCACAGACAGATCCTGGAACCTGTTTGTCAGACTAAGTGGGGAAGCCTTACGTTCGGCCGCCGGGAAGTGACGGGGGGACTAAGAAATGTGATATATATTGGATATCTTAATAAAAGTTTACCGTTTAAATAATTAAGAGGAAAATTTTGAAAGAATTATTAAAAAATAGTTGGAAGGTACACATATCTTGAGTGAACTTTAACTGACACTAAAATAAAAATACCTTCAGTATTCAACACATATATTCAGCATTTAACATTCGTAAATTTACGTACATCCTTTTCTTGTTACCGCGATTGTGCATGGAGACTGGTATGACAATACTGGTTCCGTATCGCCCCTCCTCAGCTCACGCGAATTCTTCTTGTTAGCTTCGATCCTCTTGATGCAGGATCCTCAGCACGTCGCGGAATAATGAACAGAATATGACTGTGCGAATAAACTTTGCTATTTTGATAACACTTTTTAATGTACAATTGGAATATACATTATTTTAACAATATTAACTCGGCGAAAGTCACAATACGATCGCCCGCTATCACTTATTGAGACGGACAGACAAATCTAAAGCAATTAAAAAACTGAAGAGCGTCTCTCTACCTCTTTTGTTTCTATAACAATGTTATCTATCTTATATTCTAGTCAAGCTGTGCCACAAACTCCTCTTCTCCCCAATCCTTTTCAACACCTCCGCATTAGTTATGTGATCTAACCGTCTAATATACACTCCTGGAAATGGAAAAAAGAACACATTGACACCGGTGTGTCAGACCCACCATACTTGCTCCGGACACTGCGAGAGGGCTGTACAAGCAATGATCACACGCACGGCACAGCGGACACACCAGGAACCGCGGTGTTGGCCGTCGAATGGCGCTAGCTGCGCAGCATTTGTGCACCGCCGCCGTCAGTGTCAGCCAGTTTGCCGTGGCATACGGAGCTCCATCGCAGTCTTTAACACTGGTAGCATGCCGCGACAGCGTGGACGTGAACCGTATGTTCAGTTGACGGACTTTGAGCGAGGGCGTATAGTGGGCATGCGGGAGGCCGGGTGGACGTACCGCGGAATTGCTCAACACGTGTGGCGTGAGGTCTCCACAGTACATCGATGTTGTCGCCAGTGGTCGGCGGAAGGTGCACGTGCTCGTCGACCTGGGACCGGACCGCAGCGACGCACGGACGCACGCCAAGACCGTAGGATCCTACGCAGTGCCGTAGGGGACCGCACCCCCACTTCCCAGCAAATTAGGGACACTGTTGCTCCTGGGGTATCGGCGAGGACCATTCGCAACCGTCTCCATGAAGCTGGGATACGGTCCCGCACACCGTTAGGCCGTCTTCCACTCACGCCCCAACATCGTGCAGCCCGCCTCCAGTGGTGTCGCGACAGGCGTGAATGGAGGGACGAATGTAGACGTGTCGTCTTCAGCGATGAGAGTCGCTTCTGCCTTCGTGCCAATGATGGTCGTATGCGTGTTTGGCGCCGTGCAGGTGAGCGCCACAATCAGGACTGCATACGACCGAGGCAGACAGGGCCAACACCCGGCATCATGGTGTGGGGAGCGATCTCCTACACTGGCTGTACACCTCTGGTGATCGTAGAGGGGACACTGAATAGTGCACGGTACATCCAAACCGTCATCGAACCCATCGTTCTACCATTCCTAGACCGGCAAGGGAACTTGCTGTTCCAACAGGACAATGCACGTCCGCATGTATCCCGTGCCACCCAACGTGCTCTAGAAGGTGTAAGTCAACTACCCTGGCCAGCAAGATCTCCGGATCTGTCCCCCATTGAGCATGTTTGGGACTGGATGAAGCGTCGTCTCATGCGGTCTGCACGTCCAGCACGAACGCTGGTCCAACTGAGGCGCCAGGTGGAAATGGCATGGCAAGTTGTTCCACAGGACTACATCCAGCATCTCTACGATCGTCTCCATGGGAGAATAGCAGCCTGCATTGCTGCGAAAGGTGGATATATACTGTACTAGTGCCGACATTGTGCATGCTCTGTTGCCTGTGTCTATGTGCCTGTGGTTCTGTCAGTGTGATCATGTGATGTACCTGACCCCAGGAATGTGTCAATAAAGTTTCCCCTTCCTGGGACAATGAATTCACGGTGTTCTTATTCCAATTTCCAGGAGTATATATATATATATATATATATATATATATATATATATATATATATATATATATATATATATATATATAGAACAAGGGAGAAAGGAAAAGAAAGAAATAATAACCTCGATGTGCACAGTAACTAGGTTTGCCACTGATGAGGACTGATCAGCGGACTTATGGGTCGTGTTGGATGCCCATTGGATGCTGATGGCCAGGCGACAACAGTGAAGCCCATCCACTGCAGCCTCAAGCTGTGTAACCGAAGCCAACGCAGCCTGGAGCTGAGAGCTAAGTGTCGCCTCCTCGGATGGCGTCCGCACACAGATAACACAGTCCCTATCCATACTAAAGACCGTGGAAAACTAAAATACACATTCAAACAAAAGAAAAGCGGCATGCACTCGGGAACTCTACTGTAGACACTGACAGACACGCAAGAAATGTATCTAGTAAATTAGAGAAACGAAGATATTCAAAAACTTAACTACCAAAGCGCACAGATGAGACTAAACAATTCGCTCCTGTTTAGGAACTTGTAACGACCCACAAAAATCAGTTTACTTTCCAACACAAAAGAAACTTGCGGGAACTGTGTCTATTAAATATTAAATCGTGCAGAAACTCAGCAACCAACCTACCAAAGCACATAGAGTGAATTGTATAATTCGCTCCTGGTTAGGCATCCTTAACAGTGACAAAATGGTTGCTTCCCTGTTGCTGCTGTCTCTTGGCCAGCAGCTTCTGACTATCTTCCTATCTTCAAATAAAACACTTGAGTTGTCAACAACTGAGTCCAACATCGTCATCAGATCAGAAGTAACAGTTACGGTAGTAGAGTCTGGAAGCTTCCATAGGGGTCCGCAGTGACGCCTGCATGAGAAAGCGAGCTGGGTACTTCACAGAACCTCAAGCCCACTGTGCGACCGAGTGACATCTGATGGCGCAAGGGGTCGGCGCTACATGTGAACATCTCGCTTTTGCTTCGCTACGAGCATCAAGCATCCGTCCTTGCTTTTGATGAACATCCAAAGCCTGCCACCATGTCCTACTAAGTGCGTACCCATGGTCTCAGTTGTGTACACCTGGTTTCGCCGCTTTTCTGTAATAGCATCCCAATATGGTGATGCATGGGCGAAGACACTCTTCTTTTCAAACTGTGTTTTGTGCCCATTCTCCGGGTAATGTTGAGCCACAGCTGGCTTATCAACTCCCATTGTTTAATGTGTCGCGTGTGCTCAGCGCAAGGCACAGAAAAAGTGCTGGTAGTCTGGATTATACAGGTGCTGTAATTGTGCTGGTAGTCTGGATTATACAGATGCTGTAATTGTGCCACGGTACAGCACGTGTATATGGATTGTGTTCAGTCAGACTCTCATGACAGTTTTGGATGCTATGCAGTTGGTTGGGTCATATTTGACAAAAAAATATATTCAGCTGATGGCACAAATATTCCTTTTTCAAAAAACGTGCGAGTCAACAACGTACTGTCCGCATTGTCCCAGTTTCGCTGCTAGTAACCCTACCAGATGTGGTCTTAACAGGGACACGTTCCTTGTGTATCTTCGGCAATCCATGAAGCCTAGCAGGTCTGGCGACGTAAGGTATTAATTTCTTCACCACTTCATCTTTCAATAACTTCCCTGGCGATGGCTATCGTTGAATCACCACTGAAATTCCGATATGTATCATCCTCTAACAAATATAGCTCCTTCTGGTGGTAGTCTTCAGTGATAAGAACCGCAGTTGCATTCTCTTTATCGATTGGCAGGAGAACTAACTTCTCGTACTCCGGTAATAACCGTAAAAGCTTTCGCAGCCTGACGTGCTCCACTGCGTTGTATGGGATGTGGACTGCTCAATTTCACTAATTATATCCAGTACCGGCAAACTTTGGGGGAAGGGAGAAAAACTAAGACCTCTGCTGACCATTGCAACACAGCCATCGTCTAGCTCTTACGTGGAAAGATTAACGACTGTTCTGAGGGCCTTATTGGATTGCATGTCGACTTCTCCGCGAGTTAAGCGGTCAAACCTGTTACATTGCTTAGACGTTGTCTTGCGCAAACTCGCACACTGTTGTGGTGCCGTGAGTGGGTTTACCAGTTCTGATTAAAATGGTGATAAGTTTGATGACAGCAAAAGGCAGCAGTCAAGTAGGTTTTTGGTATTAAGATTAGGCTCACACCTGGTCTGTCACATTCGCTGCGGTGTCGTCGAGTATCGAGAGTGGCGGAAGAATTGTCGACCACATCAGAGAAAGCGCACAGCAGAGCGGCATCAGGAAGCGCCAGCGAGCTGCTAGGAAGAAGCCGTGCCGGTCGTAGGCCTGAGGCGCCTCTGCTGCGCATCTGCCCTCAAAGAGCCCCACCACAGGCCAGGAGGGCAGTTCTGTTCGACATGGGATCTGCACACTTCCAGGAAGTTCCTGTCGTAGTAACGTTATTGTGGCGCCTGCTCACCGTGCCGCAGCCCGTGTCAACCGTAGCGAGTGAAGAGACTTCCTTCTCCTGTGAACTGTGCCTACACGCCAACGCTGTCCGATTTGAGTCAAGTATCTACGAACTTATGTTTTCTAGAGACTGTAGTACCGCCATTCTGAACTTGTATCAATTCGCCACTCAGTAATCGTGGCTCATGTAGTGTGTTCTGAACGCCAAATCCACGGGTGCAGCCGGCCGCTATGATCGAGCGGCTCTAGGCGCTTCAGTCTGGAACTGTTTGACCGCTGCGGTCGCAGGTTCGAATCCTGCCTCGGGCATGGGTGTGTGTGATGCCCTTAGGTTAGTTAGGTTTAAGTAGTGACCTCAGATGTTAAGTCCCATGGTGCTCAGAGCCATTTGAACCACTTGTGCAGTTTCATAGGTATAGATAAGTTTTGTTACAATTAATAAAGTATTAGTTATTCAGAGTGTTGTAATTGACTGTGTTATTACTAGCCACATCAATGCCCAAGAAGTCGGACTCAAGATCCGCAGTGTTACTATGACACAACTAGTATTCATCAAAGCTTTATCCACTGCAGCACTTCGAAGGTGGTGCTTGACCACTGTATAGCGGTTGGAGCTATTATGAGATGCCCATGTTACCCTCTTTGGAAGGTTCCAGACGTTTCTTTCGTGTCCGTTTAGGCGTAAAACAGCGACAGCTCCGGCAGTCAGTTTTTCTCTCTCTCTCTTTTTTTTGTGATGACAGCGGTGATAGCAGTCAAAAACTGAAGTGTTTTACTTGAAGTGACGCGGCTTGAAAAGTGAGAAGGTTTCATTCAGACATGGCACCAAGAAAGACTCCAAGGAATGGTTCAAATGGCTCTGAGCACTATGGGACTTCTGAGGTTATCAGTCCCCTAGAACTTAGAACTACTTAAACCTAACTAACCTAAGGACGTCACACACATCCATGCCCGAGGCAGGATTCGAACCTGCGACCGTAACTGTCGCTCGGCTACAGACTGTAGCGCCTAGAACCGCACGGCCACTCCAGCCGGCACGGACTAACAATGTTCGGAAAAAGAAAACACTGTGGTGATAACCACCAACTACCTGCCATAGGGGTGGAGGGGGAAAGATTGTGACAAAGATGTGTAACTTAGGAACGTTTGAAACAGTTTCAGCCAAATTTTGTGTACACACCATCCATTATTTGTGTAGTTAACTGTATAAAAATACCTCGGGTGTACCAAGTTGATTGACGGTGGTGGACTGGCACTTTGTGAGGAAGCTGGTGACTACTTTACCGAAGTCGGCTGTCGCCATTATCTTGTTTGTATCCATATTGAAATTCCTGACCATCTGATCAGTTTCAGAACTTTACGTGGAATTGCAGACGCGGAGCACTGAGGGCAGTTGTCGGAAATAGGGGTAAAAGTTGAGCCCTGATTTGCAAATATGATGCAGACCGCACCGATATGGTGAAGATACACATCCGCCATATGTGCCACATAACGAAAGACACAAAGATTGACGACGACTGACAACCACATTGGTCCCTGGAATGGCCCAGCGAAATTTACTTTCTTGTTGTTATCAATATGTGCTTTTTGCCAGGGGTGGCGAGAGTCGGGGCAATGATTGAAACGCTGCACCAGACTGCACAGTAGAAAACACCCTGTGCAGTAGTGGACCACGGCCTATGCCCTGTAATTGGTAATCCGGTGAAGGTGTGTCTTTGTTTGGCTTCTAAAGGAAAACATAGTTCTTCGAACCTGTCGGACTTTACATCTCGGCCTCACAGCAAGCGGTAAAGCTCTTCTGCATATGACTCCTACATGACCGAGCGAGGTGGCGCAGTGGTTAGCACACTGGACTCGCATTCGGGAGGACGACGGTTCAATCCCGTCTCCGGTCATCCTGATTTAGGTTTTCCGTGATTTCCCTAAATCGTTTCCTCATCTACATCTACATCCATACTCCGCAAGCCACCTGACGGTGTGTGGCGGAGGGTAAATGCCGGGATGGTTCCCTTGAAAGGGCGCGGTCAATTTCCTTCCCAATCCTTCCCACCCGAGCTTGCTCTCCGTCTCTAATGACCTCGTTGTCGACGGGACGTTAAACACTAACCACCACCACCACCACCACTACTACATGGTGGTCCAGTAATGGATAGTATACTTATAGTAAATAAGGAATAATGCCCATCACTGCAGCTAATGCGCTGTCTTATCGCGTAGTCCCTAGTGGGGATCAAATAGTGAAAAATAGGTACCAAGTCAAACTGGTACCATAGAGATGCACATGAATCTTCTTGACACAATATATGACAGAGTATGCCTCTTTCTCTATTTGCGAGCAATTCCTTTTGCGCTACATTTAACGTTTTAGATGCAACGAAATGGCTTGTCCTGTACTTTCGTCGAAATTGTAGGACAGCACTGGACCAACAACGCAATACTGCAATGTAAGGCATCAGTGGATAGCATTAAGCGTTTGTCTACGTCGAACGTCGTTAAAGAAGTTTCCAACCTAACATAATTTGTAAGTTACGAATAAACTTTCTTCCACGCATCTGACTGCATGAATTTAACCCATTTTTAAGGTACACTCACACAGACGAAAGTTGGTGGGCGTTCTTCTACGTCTGAAAGACGATGTCTATTCAAATTTCACGCCAGTCGCTTTAAATAAACGCTGCAACGTAGTTTGCTTTAAATACCCCCTGTAACAATCCTTTGAGAGTGGACTTGGTGACTTGATGTTGGTCACGAATGCCTCTAAGGTGACAAAGACGCCATTATCAACACCTCACTAAATTTGAACGAGGTCGTGTAAAAGGGCTACGAGAAGTTGTATCTTCTTTCTGCGATACTGCAGAAAGCCTTGGCGGGAATGAAGCCATTGTAGATGATTACTGGCGGCGGTGATTATGAGAAGTACGGTCGCGAGAAGATCGCCTCCCGGCAGCCACGTGCCACTCCGAGAGGGAAGACCACCGTCGTGTTCGGTGTATGGATCTGGCGCATCCTCTGCATCTGCCGAAGCAATTTGAGCAGCAGTTGGCACCACAGTGACACAACGAATTGTTATAAATCGGTTACTTCAAAGATAGCACCGAGCCAGACTTCCTGTGGCGTGCATTCCACTGACCCAAAAACCACATCAGTGCTGTCAAGTGAGAGCTCAGTGGAGGGCAGCTAGAAGGACTGTTGTGTTTTCTGATGCAAGCCGGTTCTGTATTGGTGCCAGTGATGGCCGTGTGTTGGTTAGGAGGAGGCCAGTTGAATGCCTGCAACCAACCTGTCTGCGTGCTAGACGCACTGGACCTACACCTGGAGTTATGGTCTTAGATGTGATTTAGTATGGCACCAGAAGCACTCTCATGGTTATCTCACGCAGCTTGAGTGCAAAATTGTACGTCAGTTTGATATTTCGACCTGTTGTACTGTCATTCATGAACAGCATACAAAGGGGAGTTTTCCAACAGGATAACGCTCGCCCACATACAGCTCTTGTGATCCAACAGGCTCTACGGAGTGTTGACATGATGTCTTGGCCTGGTCGATCACCATACCTGTCTCCATTCAAGCACATGTGGGACATTATCGGAGGACAACTCCACCTTCATTCACAAACGGCATTAACCGTCCCTGTATTGACTGACCCAGTGCGACAGGCATGGAACTCCATTCCACAGACATCCGGCACTGTACAACACAATGGATGCGATTTGCCTGCTTGCTCCTACATTCTGATTATTAATGTACCAGCATTTCACATTCGCCATGGCTTATCGTACACTTAGGTTAGTCTGTTAAATACGTTATCTAGACAAACGTTTTCACGAATTTTCATCACTCTACATCAACTATTTTTTGTTGTAGGAATGTTTTTTGCCAGTGTATATGGTTAAGTGTGTAAGAAATCTGAGCTACGTTGGAGATGAATTTCTTATAATAATCAACTTTTCCAAAGAACGTCTGTAGTTCATTGAAGTTCTTCGGAGCTGGTAAGCTGTTGATTGTGCCCACATGATCCTGTCTAGGAGTAAGCTCTTCTTCATTTAGTATATATCCCAGGTACTTTACACTTGGCTCAAAGAATCTATGCTTGGAGAGCGGACGATGCAGACCATTGGCTTGAAGCCGCTTAGGTAATGTCTGTAGCTTTTGGTGCTGTTGTCCCACGTGTCCCCAGTAACTAACAAGTCTTCTAAATAATTAACACAACTGGAGATACCATAAGCGAATTGCTCAGAGTATCTCTGAAATAATGCAGGAGCACTTGCGACCTCAAAAGGGAATATGCTATAACAATATATGCCAACGGTGAACAAAGCGCTTCTGTTTGTGAACGTCTACCAACGGTTAGGGCAGGGAATCGCTAAATACTTCTCTAGCTTCACCAGACTACTGGGTAATTGGGTGCTCGATAGCTTGATTGTCATCAGTTGATCGTTTAACTCAACAGTGACTACCACTAAGAAAACGTCGTTTGGTAAGTATAGCTTTCTCTGATGGTGCCACTCCGCGAGCTTTGGCAGTTTTTAGAACACTGCAAAGCTTGGATCACATGTCTGTAAAGCCTTCACACTATTTTCTCCGCTAGGAGCTAGACGTGTAACAACAACACACATTAATGATACCACATACGACGCATCGCACTGCTAAGCCATGTAAGTCAGCAGCAAATACTGCCTGCATTTGCAGATGTTGTTTAACACAGTGATTAAATTTGAGTCTAGATGCAACTGCGTGATTTTGGTGACCATAATGGACAGGCTGCAAACCTCCAACATCTACGAATCTCAAACAATTGGGCTCCGAGAGTGGGCATAGTTTTTGTACTTCTTCACACGATTTACTACTAGGAGACAGTAAACGAGCACTGTGACGTTTAGGGTCAGTTATTTAACTTACCTTGCAGTGAAGAACAAAAGGACATAAAGAGATCGGTACTCTTGTTTCCCTAGCCGAAACAAGCCAATGGCTGAGGCTACAATGCTGCAACTGCGGCTTCTTGTCGGTAATACAGTAGTTGTATCAGCAATTTCTGCTGTTGCTGTCAGAATTGTTGGTACTCAGTATCTGAGTAAGGCTGTCTGTGGTAGGAAGGACGGGGCTAAAGGGAGATTGAGCATCATTCGTATTGTGAACTTTATTTTAACAGAACACACTAAATTAGATTTATTAAGCATCTGTTGGAAAAACACCTCCAGTGGTATTGACTACAAAGAAACAATAATTTACGGTCATAAAACTGTTCCACATTGATTAATAGCAAACAGGTTAAATACAATAATAATAACTTCAGCAGTACAACGAAAGAGATAAAAATTCTTCCTCGACTAAATAGAATTAGGCTCCTCAAATGCGCACCACATAAGAAAATTACTATGCTGCCGGATATCGGAGAAGAGCATGGCATACAAGATAAATAACCAGACAAAATTTATGTCAAATATTGCGTGATCAATGGTCCATATAGTCAGTATGGACCTTCATGAAATTAACAGATCTTAAACCTCCTGCCGGCCGTTGTGGCCGAACGGTTCTAGGCGCTACAGTTTGGAACCGCGCGAGCGCTACAGTCGCAGGTTCGAATCCTATCTCGGGCACGGATGTGTGTGATGTCCTTAGGTTAGTTAGGTTTATGTAGTTCTAAGTTCTAGGGGACTGATGACCTCACATGTTAAGTCCCATAGTGCTCAGAGCCATTTGAACCATTGGTCTTAAATCTCCTACAGCTGGCCAAATCAAAAACCAACAGCGCATACAGGGAGTAAGTTTGGTAATCATTCATTGGCCGAGCCACAGTTGCATAAATACATGTCAGCAAATGAATCTTGTAATTACTCAATAGGCAAATTAGCCACTTAACGCTTTAACAATTTGCATAAGGTAGAAATAAAAAAAATTAAAAGGAGAGCTGCAGTATGCGTGCAATGATTAAGACACAAATAAATACATCGACGTGTTATTCAATCCCGTCTTGGCAAGGTGAAGTGGGCTCGGAAAGATTGAGTGGTGCAGGGCCATCTGCACGACAGTCAAAATTACCGCAACAAGAAAAAAGAAGTAAATAATAGTTTTTCAATGAGTTAACGGAATCAAGTCCACGAAACTTGTAATGCGGTCAAACTCTAAATACAGTTACCAGAGAGGGAGTTCGACTGCCAACCACAAACTGTACCGAAAGGGCGACGGGTAAACGAGTAACTGGCACGCAGAGCGGAGCATCAAACCCTAAGCTGACGCATCCGGCAGGCTAACGAACCCTAGACTAACAGCAGACAGAACATAACATTTCTTGAACAATATTACAGCCAATGTAAGATAGTAGTAACAAACACAAAATAAAATCCTCACTGGGGGAGACTTAACAATTAAGATTTAAAAGCCTATCCCTTTGGGATGGGTTGGGTTGGGTTGTTTGGGGGAAGAGACCAAACAGCGAGGCCATCGGTCTCATCGGATTAGGGAGGAACGGGCGTTAGTGGACGAGCGGTTCTAGGCACTTCAGTCTCGAACCGCGCGACCGCTAAGGTCACAGGTTCGAACCCTGCCCCTTGCATAGATGTGTGTGATGTCCGTGGTTGGTTAGGTTTATATAGTTCTAAGTTCTATGGGACTGATGACCTCACATGTTGAGTTCCATAGTGCTCAGAGCCCTTTGAACCATCTGAACCATCCCGGCATTTGCCTGGAGCGATTTAGGGAAATCACGGAAAACCTAAATCAGGATGGCCAGAAGCGGGATTGAACCGTCGTCCTACCGAACGCGAGTCCAGTGTGCTAACCACTGCGCTACCTCGCTCGGTTCTTTGTTATGAACCCCCAATAAGACAACACATTAAATTGCGCGCTCCAGTAATAGTACAAGCAAGACGTGGAGCATGAAATGAACCCATTTCATATATACAAGCGAACCGCCGCAGATCCGGCGGTTTAGAGCAAATAAGTATTACATAAAGAAACAAATTCAGTAGTTTTATAGCAGTGCAAGCACAACTTCCCCGCCTAGAGACAGAAGCGAACTCAGTAATTAGAAGTCTGAAATGAAACCGGACGTGAACCTCTAACAAACAACTAGAAAACTACCGAAATAAAAAGTCACAGTACTGGTACAGGAAATGGCAGCTACAGCTACTGCTGATTCTCGTCTCACTCGTATCCGATGAAACAAATCGGAAGGTCACCAGACATATCCGTGAAACGATGCAGGAAGAACAGCGTGGAGCCGACGCACAAATTCAACACTGTGGCGGCCGCCGTCCTTCTCTAGGTCAGGCCGGTCGCTGACGCACACAACACGCTCCTCCCTTCGGTATGCCCCTATGAGGTAATGGGCGAGTCGTGGTACCCTGAAAATATTCAGAGTTGGCGGCCACTGCACGGGCCGCTCGGCCAGCCGGGGCCCCGCAGCAAACACGTGGTGGCGAACGTTAGCCGGACGAGAGGGGTAGCCCCAGCGCATGGTCAAGCCGCGTGGCTGGGAATTCCATTGGGACGCTGTGTCAATGAAAGAGACTTGTATGCCGAGAGTGACAAAGATGGCGGACTTTGTGAAACCATCAAGGCACACATTTCACAGTTCATATAGAAATTAATAGTAGCCAGATGAATCATGATGCCTCAAGAAGAAACATGCACATTACTATTATTTGCACGACGATTCTGATGATGTAATCAGATTTTCAATATCTTTAAAAGTTAAAGTTTAGTATCTGACAGTAAATTATACAAGTAACACCCAGCAACGAATTTCCAAAATATAAACGCTTCATCCGATTTTGTCGGTCGCCATGTCCTTAGAAAGCTATTAGTGTAAACCTAAATTGGTATGAGTTACAGGCATGTAACGTAAATAGTACATGAGTTATTGGAGGTCAAAGTGGCCGATTACTATCGATCGCGTCAGGCCACAAGTACTCCACAGTTACACGGAAAAACGGTAGCAGCATGCTTATAAATATATCTATTCACCTATGTCTTTGTTTACATCCGATATATACTATTCATGAAGAAATTGGTTAAATATTTACTGTGTTTTAGAAAGCACAGAGACATTAGGCGCTGGCCGGAGTGAAGGTGCGGTACTAGGCGCTGCAGTGTGGAGCCGAGTGTCCGCTACGGTCGCAGGTTTGAATCCTGCCACGGGCATGGATGTGTGTGATGTCCTTAGGTTAGTTAGGTTTAAATAGTTCTAAGTTCTAGGGACTGATGACCTCAGACGTTACGTGGCATAGTGCTCAGAGCCATTTGAGCCAGACATTAGGCTACTGACCTATCTTTTGCTTCTTTTCTTTTGATATATGTTTATTTAATTGTTTATGTATTTAATAATGTGTGTTATAGCGTGTTTATGGTCCAGCCGTAGGAATATTTATTTAATTTCAAGTAGTTAAATGTAAATCCAGTATTTCGAATGTGCTAAAATATGTTTGTGTGGATACGTTGGCATGGAGACATGGAGGGAGCGCTGTAGCCAATCACAGGGCTCGTTACTAAGAGAGACGTACGGAGGTTGGGGAGTTCTGAGCAGGGCGGCAGTTCGGGACAGTGCGGCGCGAGGGAAAGTCGCAAGGGACACAGGGAAGTGCTGGACGCGACGGCGCGACGATGAGGAGTCGGCGGAAAGACTTGGATGGAGGAGCAGTTTGCGCGTGGTCGCGGAGGACAGAGATATTTCGCAATGCCGACCTGTGCCCTTGTGTGATTTCCGTGGCTTGTACAGTGAAGACGTAGTGTGCGTTTAGAAGTGAATATCTCGCGAGCTATGTTGTTGTTCATAACTAATTACGTGCAGTAAGAATGTAGTGTTTCCCTGTTATTCAACTTATATTTTATTTAATTACTGGACCATCGACACCAGTAAGTGTTTTGCAGAAATATGCCGCATTCTCAAAAGTACTTCTACTTTCGTACTCATCACTTAAAGTCGCTAAGATCTGCAGATTTTATTTAATGGCAATCTTTCACTTATAAATTTATGTGTTACATTCATAATTCGCAATTGCCGATTGATAGAAACATTCGACCATTCGATTCATGTGTGTATTCTTATCGTATACTGTAGACTCAGCAGGATTTGGTCTATAAGGCGGCAACTACGTATCCCAGGCCCTAGACAACGAAACCAGCCAAAACCTTTAATACTGCAATTCTGAGTCAAATGGTGCGTAGTTATTTGAAAACCATCACGCCCCACACGTCCAAAGGTTTGCAGCCGGCTGCAACCGAGGTAATAATGGTTCGCAGTGGTGTAATCTGCCTGTGTGTCTGTGCCTGGTATCGCTGCTACGTTCAGAGCTTGTGACTGTTAACTGCCAACCTTGTACCAGCCGTCAACTGCCGGCACAGTAGCCACCTAGCCGCCAGGTTCCAAATCGGCGCCGCGCGGCATTAGCCGAGCGGTCTAGGGCGCTGCAGTCATGGGCTGTGCGGCTGGTCCCGGCGGAGGTTCGAGTCCTCCCTCGGGCATGTGTGTGTGTTTGTTTGTTCTAAGAATAATTTAGGTTAAGTAATGTGTAAGCTTAGGGAGTGATGATCTTAGCATTTAAGTCCGATAAGATTTAACTTTTTTTTTCTCCAAATCGGCCGCTTCACCCCTAGCGAACTGTTTCACTTTCTCGGTCTCACAGTCACTTTCCTCGCTTCGACCTTTGCACGAACTACGCCCTCCTGACGCTAACATGTTCTTCTACAGACCTTGGCGCGACCTATCACTCGCGGATCGGTTCAATTCCCTCAGCTTTCGTTGCTGCTGGAACTGCCACTGCTTCTCTTGGTGTTTCCGCTGCTGTTGATGATACTGCAACTGATTTTCTTGCTTTAGCAGCCGAAACTGCTGCTGTCAGAAGTTTAGGAACTCAGTATCCACGCTTCACACTGTATAGTTGCACGATGAGAAAGTCCTCGTCGCTATTTTTCTATCCTACTGTGCACAATCAGAACAAAGTTTCTGATGAATACAACTGTGTTGAAGCGGACAGTGGTGGAATATACATTCTAAGAGAAAAAAGAAATGACGGCAGAGTGCATGAAGTAAATGGCTAGCCAGAAACAGAGACTAGCGGAAGTCATCTTAAGCGTGCACAAAACAATCGAGGCAGCGATCTGAATCAAAAAACACACACACAAGCGAGGTAAGACACTCTGATATCAACGGGTTATAACGAAGGCTTCAGAGAATAGCAGCGAACCGAGGGACAAGTGTGTGGCCGCGGTGTTCACTCGTACGCTTGCGTTAGTGGTGGGGCACAGTTGACAAGCGGCAAAGCTCCACGTCGGAGTGAACTACGATCGCGTCACGAAGCTTGGGTATTTTTGAATTTTCCTCAAAAACCGATAATCAGGTTTTCGAGAAATCTGAATCATTACCAGACACTGAAAACGGCATGAGGATGGAAAAAGCAAATGAAACCATCGCATTAAATTGCGTAATTTATACCCACAGCACATGTGAAATGTAATTGAAAACATGTCATTGTTAGTTGTCCATTGGTAAAACATTCTGGATTAGTCCACCATTTGGATCTCTGAGAGGGGACTGCCAAGGTGGAGGTGACTATGGGAGAAACACGAATAACCACCGAAAGGGTAACATTCTACGAACTGGAGTGTGGAATGTTAGAAGACTGAATTTTGTAGCGAAGCAAGAAAAAAAAATAAAAAGGGAAATTCAAAGGTTCAGTCTGTATACGGTTGAATCAGTGAAATTAAATGGATAGTAGATAAGCATTAAAATTGTAGAGCCGCCACAAGTCGCATGTAGCCCTTTCTTTATTTTGCACCTTTCACTCGATCAACGCGAGCGTCTTCAGAATTTGCGTGACGACGGCACTATGAACAGCCCGATATTTGTAAAGAGCGGCACTAGGCCACGTAATTCCGGAAGATGCTCGCGTTGGTCGAACGCAACATGTGTAATAAAGAAATGCTTACATGCGACTTGTGGTGGCTCTAGCATTTTAATTTCTAACGGTCGCTGTTCGCTAGCAGGTAAATTCCTGTGCTCGCTATTTCTGGTCAGAAGAGTATAGGGTAATATCGACATCAGCAAAAAATGTTGGAACGGCAGCAGACCTATGAACAGAAAAGTAGGGCAGATAGAGAGTCACTGTAAACAGTGCAGTGGAAGGATTTCTCAGCAGAATCGACAAAAAATATGTGACGTTAACAATAGTTCGGGTATAGATGCCGATATCAAAAGCTGAACATGTAGAGACAGAGAAAGCTCATGAGGACATTGACGACACTGACGGCAATACAATACGTAAAGGGAGATGAAGATCTAACAAGCACAGAGAATTGGAACGCTGTTGGAGGGAAGGAATAGTAACAGTGTGCGAAAGAATGTGGACTCACAGTATGAATGAGAGAGGAGAAAGACTAATTCAGTTCTCCAGAACAAATCATCTAGGAAAAGGGGAGATGGTATACTTGGAAACGATCTGAAGTCACTGGACGATCCCAGATGGCTTACATCATGGCGACACATAGATTCCAAAATCAGATATCGGATTGTAGGACGTGTCCAGGAGCATATATACATTCAAATCACAGTTTAGTTATGATGGAAAGTAGAATGAAGTTCAAGAGAATCGTTCGTAAGAATCGGTGTGAAAAAAAGTGGTATACTGAACTACTGAGGAATTTGAGGCTTGTGGGAAGACAGCGCAACAACGAAAACCGCAGAAGGCGGAATGTTGAAGAGGAATTAACGTCTCTAAAAATGGCAACCACAAAAGTTAGACAGACAAGTATACGTACAAGAAAGAAAACTTCTACTTACAGAAGATACACTTCAATCGATAGACGAAAGAATGAAGTACAAAAATGTTCAATAAAATACGGGAATAGAGCAACGTAAGTGAGTTAGAAATGAAAAAAATATGAAGTGCACGAAGGATAAGGCGAAATGTTTGCAGGAAAAATCTGAAGAAAGTGAAAAGGAAATGCTTATCTGAAGGACAGGTTCAGTAGGTACGAGGGCGTGCTGAAAAGTAATGCCTAGCAATTTTTTATGCCAAACCTTTTAAGCTTTTTAAATAAAACAAACTTTATTAACATTCTGCATCTTTATTCTTCGTGTGTACATATTTATTTCTGAGCACAGTAACCCTGGTGACGAATACATTCCTCCCAACGAGAGATCAATTTGCTCATGTCGTCACTGTAGAATGTTCGACTCTGCTGACAGAGCCACAACCTCACGTCTGCTTGTACCGCATCGTCACTATCAAAGTGATGTCCTCGAAGCTGTTCTTGGTTCTGGAAACAGATGAAAATCGGATGGGCCCAAGTTGGCACAGTGTGAAGGATAGTCGGTGACAGGGAACCCAAGGCGTCGGATTGTTGCAGCTGTCGCAGAGCTCGTGTGTGGTCTGGCATTCCCATGTTGAATGAATAGATGCTCCACGTGTGGACGAACTCTTCGAATTCGTGCTTCCAGTTTTCAGACGATCTCACAGTACACTGACATAATTAGGTTACACACCGCCATATTACACGCATTCGGACCAAGTAATATGCATGCTGTGTAGTACTTCAAAAGATCTTGAGACTAGGGTATAAAATTTGGAGACATGACTTTTCAGCACACCCTCGTAGAAAAGTGAAAATAGTTGATGAAATTGCTGAACTGTTCAGAGAAGACTTTAGTCTCATTTCAAATACGTACCACATTCATACAATGAAATTATACTTGATGTTGAATTCGATCTACCCTTGAAATGTTGGGGGAAATACAAGTTTAAAGTCGGGGGTAGGCATAAAACTTAGTCCGAAATCTCGCTAAATGCTTTCTCCGAAAAATATTTCGAACAATTAGTTCAAGAACCCACTAGAAGTGTAAATGGTTGTGAAAACATACTCGACCTCTTAGCAACAAATAATCCTAACCAAATAGGGAACATTATCATGGATACAGGGATTAGTGAACATAAGGTCGTTGTAGCGAGAGTGACTTCCGCAACATCCAAAAACACCAAAAGTAAACTCAAAGTGTATCTGTTTAAACATGCAGATTCGCTTGACGCCTTCCTAAGAGACAGCCTCCATTTCTTCCAAACAGACTAGGTAAGCACAGGCCAGGTATGCCTTAAATTCAAAGAAATAGTATCGACAGGAGTTTACAGGTTTATACCAAATCAATTAATAAGAGACGAAACTGAAACCATCCCCCTCTCCCCGTATGGTACACAGAACAGGCCAGAACACAGTTACAGAAGCAACGAAAACAGCATGCCAAATTTAAAAGAACCCAAAAACCCGAAGAGTGGCGAAATTTAAAAAAAGTTCTGAATTTAGCATGGATTTCAATGTGAGATGCTTTCGAAAGTTTCCAGAAAGAAATTCTGTCTCGATATCTGACACAAAACCCAAAAAGGTTCTAGTCACATGTAATGTACACAAGCAGGACGACACAGTCGTTACGTTTCTGCACGATAGCGAAGTTAATATTGCGCATGACAGCCCTACTAAAGCAGAATTGCTAAACACGGTTTTCCGAAATTCCTTTACCAAAGAAGACGAAGTAAATATTCCGGACTACGTATCCAGAACTGCTGCCAACAGCAGCGAAGCAGCTTAAATCACTTAATAAAGGCAACTTCTCCAGTCTGGATAGTGTAACAATTACATTCCTTTCGGAATATGCTGATAAATTGCTCCGTACTTAACAGTCGTCTACAGCAGCTCGCTCGACGAAAGATCTGCACCTAAACACTAGACAGTTGCACAGGTTACACCAATGCTCAAGAGAGGGCACAGGACTAATACGCTGAAGTACAGACCCATATCACTAACGGCAATTTGCAGTACGATTTTGTAACATATAATGTGTTCGAACATTATGAATTACCTCAAATAAAACGATCTACTGACGCGCTGTTACCACGGATTCAAAAACTATCGTTCTTGCAGAACACAACTTAGTCTTTATGCTCGCTAAGTAATGGGTCCTATCGACAGGGGCTCTCCAAAAATGCTTCAAATGGCTCTGAGCACTATGGGACTTAACATCTGAGGTCATCAATCCCCTAGAACTTAGACCTACTTAAACCTAACTAACCTAAGGACATCACACACATCCATGCCCGAGGCAGGATTCGGACCTGCGATCGGAGCAGTCTCGCGGTTCCGGACTGAAGCGCCTAGAACCGCATGGCCACCCGGCCGCCTAGGGGCTCTCCAATCGATTCCATATTTCTAGATTTCCAAATGGTTTTTTATACCGCTCCTCACAAAGGGTTTCTAATCAAATTACGTATCTAAGTAGCATCGTCTCATTTGTGCGACTATATTCGTGATTTCCTCTCAGAAAGAGCACAGTTCGTAGTAACTTACAGAAAGTCATGGAGTAAAATAGAGGTTGTATCTGGGGTTCCCCAAGGAAGTGTTGCAAGTCCTCTGCTGTTCCTAATCTGTGTAAATGATTTAGGAGACTATCTGAGTAGCCATCTTGGATTGTTTGCACATGATACTGTCATTTAATGTCTAGTGAAGTCAATAAAAGATCAAACCAACTGCAAAATAATTTAGACAACATATCTGTTTGTTGCGAAAAGTGGCAACTGACTCTAAATAACGAAATGTGTGATGTCATCCACATGAGTTCTAAAACGAATCAGTTAAATATCGTGTACACTATAAATCAAAGTAATCTAAAAGCTTTCAGTTCAACTAAATACCTAGGTATAACAATTACGAACTAAAATTGGAACGATCACATAGCTAATGTTGTGCGGAAAGCGAGCCAAATCCTGCAATTTAGAAGCAGAACACTTCGAAAATGCAACAGGGCTACTGAAGAGACTGCTTGCTTTGGGCTTGCCGGCTTTCTTATGGAGTACTGCTGTGCGGTATGGGATTTACATCAGTTAGGATCGACGGCAGACGTTGAAAAAGTCCAAAGAAGGAAATAAGGAACACAGGGTTACGGATGGGATACGCGAGTTGGGGTGGCAATTATTAAAACAAAGGCGTTTTTATTTGCGACGACAGCCTTTCACGAAATTCAAATCTCCAACTTTTTTCTCTGAATATGAAAATGTATTTTTGGCACTCAACTACAAAGGAGAGATGATCATTGTAATAAAATAAGCGAAATCGGAACAGAAAGATGTAAGTATTCATTTTTCCCGCTCTCTATCCGAGAGTGGAACGGAAGAGAAATTTTAGTGGTTCGATGAACCCTTGCCAGGCACGTAAATGTGAATTACAGAGTAGCCATGTAGTTGCAGATGTAGAGAGGCACCAACATTAAGACTGCAACAGAAACTCCCTCTACGAGGGAAGGAACTGTGTCATGACATGACAGAAGAAGATATAGAAATCGATATCGAAGATACTGGGAATCAAGTATTTGAGTGGGCGTTTAACAGCTCTGTGGAAGACTTAACATAAAAAAATCAAATTTTCAGATGTGTGTGAAATCCTATGGGACTTAACTGCTAAGGTCATCAGTCCCTAAGCTTACAAACTACTTAACCTAAATTATCCTAAGGACAAACACACACACCCATGCCCGAGGGAGGACTCGAACCTCCGCCGGACCAGCCGCACAGTCCATGACTGCAACGCCTTAGACCGTTAACATCAAGTAATGCGGAAAGAATAGATATCATTCAGTCAGAATTTCCAAAATAACTGGAGGAAGCGTCGAAAAACGCGTTTCAGAATTTCTGAGGCTAGATATACAGGTACGATCATACTATCAAAAAATATTATCGATACAAACCTGAATAAAGCAAGGGCAAGTATATGCGAAAAATATTGTGCAATTAACCTAAAAGTTCATGCATCAAAGTTAATGAAAGGATAATGTAGAGAAGAAAGGAGAAGAAAGTATATGATCCGTTAGACGACGGCTAGTTTGGCCCTAGGAAAAGTAAAGACACCAGAGGGGCAGTTCGGACGTTGCGCTTAGTAATGAAAGCAAGACGTAAAATACCAGAACGTGTTCATAGGATTTTCGATCAAAGAAAACGTGTTCAACGACGTAAAATGGTACAAAACTCTCGAAATTGCCAGAAAAGTAGGTGTAAGCTTTAGGGAAAGATGGGTAATATACAATATGCACAATAACCAAGAAGCAACGATAAGAGTGGAAGATCATGAAGTGTTCGAATTGAAAAGGGTGTAAGAGAGGATGCCGTCTTTAGCCACTACTGTTTCACCTATACAGCGAAAAAGCAATTATGTAAATAATGACAAGTTTTAGGAGTGGGATTAAAAGTCATTGTAAAAGGATATCAGTGATAAGATTCGATTATGACACTGATATTCTTAGTGAAAGCGAGGAAAAAATGGAGGACATATTAAATCGAATGAGAGTAAAGCGAAAAAAGACGAAAGTAATTAGGAGAATCAGAAATGAGATTCGCTATTAGCTTCACATTAAAACTGGGAACCACGAAGTAAAGTAAAAATGAAGGAATTCTGCTACTTCGGAAGCAAAATGACAGGCGAAGTAAGGATATAAAAAAACAGGCTAGCACAGGCAAGGAGGACATTGCTAGCGAAAAGAAGGATACTAGTATCAAACAGCAGCTTTAATCTGAGGAAGAAGTTTCTGAGTTGTACGTTTGTAGCACAACATCGTATGAAAATGAATCATGGTCTGCGGAGAAATCCGGGAAGAAGAGAATCGGAGTGTTTGAAATGGTGAAAACTGGGTGGACTGATTAAAGGAGAAGTGATGAAGTTCTCTGCATATTTGGTGAAGACTGCAACGAATGGAAAACAGAGAAGAAGAAGGGACACAATGATAGGACAGGTGTTACCTCGAGGAATAACCTGAGGGATATGCAGAGGGTACATCCAACATTTAACTGAGGCCGTTGGGTGCAAGAACTACTCGATGTGAAGAGGTTGGCACAGGACACACAACTTTCAAATGATTTTAACATACGAACTGTGGCTATAAAATAGCGTGACTGATGTTGTCACAGAGTAAGTACTCATGCACCAAAGATGAACGACCAATAACAAAGAATTGTGAAGCCTTGTCAGTCGAATACGGCATATCTGGTGTGTAAGAGCTGTTACTTTGTTTTGTCGGAAAAATTATAAATGTAGCAATAGCGCAACGAATTATCCTGAAGTTTCAAATGCAACTTGGAAAAACTGCTACTTACACTTACTGTTTATCACGTACTCGAGTTTCTGAGTGGTGCAATCGTTTTTAAGATGGCCGAGAACACGTTGAAGATGATTGGCACCCAGGAAGTCCTTCAACATTAAATTCGGATGAAAATATCGAAAAAGTAAGTAATCTGATTCGATTTGACCATCGGCTGTTTATTCGACCGATTTCTGAAACTGTAGAAATTGAGAAACAATGCTTAAGACAAATTTTACATGATTAATTTAACATGAGAAAAAAGTGTGCAAAAAAATTGTTGCCGAAAAGTCTCACGATCAAAGAGAAGCTCGTGAAAATCTTTGTACTAACACTTTTAATACCATTGAAAATGATCCTAATTTCTTGAAAAGAGTGATAAAATGTGACGAATCTTGGTTTTTCACCTATGATCCAGAAACTAAGCGCCAATCAATACAATGGAAGAACACAACGACCGACAGCGAAGAAAAAGCTCGAATGAGCAAATCAGTATTCAAAGTGATGATGATTTGTTTTCGATATTCATGGAATTGTGTATCTTCACAGAGTTCCTGAAGATAAAAATATTAATCACCATTACTGTCTTGGAGTTCTCGGTCAACACCGCGAGAAAAAAGGAAAAAATGAACCGAAATTCGCCTGTTAAGAGGTTTTTAGTGAAGTACAGCATCCCAGTGTCAGAATACCCAGCTTATTTGCCTGACGTAGACCATACGACTTTCATCTATTCCCCAAGGTCAAATCGGCTTTAAAGACAACAAGATTTCAGTCCGCTGGAGCAGTGAAAGAAAAAGCTGCAGGTGTTATCAAGGAGCTCACATAACAAAACTTCTAGCACTGTTTGCGTCAGTGAAAAATTCGCATGGAGCGTTGTAGGGATAGAGAAGGGGAGTTTCCTGAGGGAGGAATAACTAGATACGTATGTTTCATCTTTTGTTTTGCTCATATTCTTGAGAAAATCATATGTCGTGGTCGGAAGTGGTCATTATGATTTTGTGTCTTTAAATTTTTCCTTAATCACCTAGAAATAGGTCGTAAAGCTGTGTCTGGAACTTTACGAATGTGCCAAGGAGGAAAAGTAGTAGTCACATTGGTATTATCAATGCTTCTGTTATTAACGTTATTTCGTTTATTTGCGGTGTAAAAAGCGAAAAAAATTAAATCAAATTTTATCATGTCTTCAGGGGAACATATGGACAATATTGCCCTTTATTAAATATATTTACCTTTGTAGGATAACTTTTGTTCCTTTCAGATGAATACCGCACTACAGAGAATCATACAGTTAATGTATCGTGTAACTTCAGTTACACGATAAATCAGTCTAATCCAAAGGCCGTAAATTCAACTAAATACCTAGGTACTACAATTACGAACAACTTAAATTGGAAGGAACACATAGAAAATGTTGTGGGGAAGGCTAACCAAAGACTGCGTGTTATTGGAGGACACTTAGAAAATGTAACAGACCTAATAAGGAGACTGCCTACCCTACGCTTGTCCGTCCTCTTTTAGAATACTGCTACGCGATGTGGGATCCATACCAGATAGGACTGACGGAGTACATCGAAAAAGATCAAAGAAAGGCAGAAAGTTTTGTACTATCGCGAAATATGACAGAGAGTGTCACCGAAATAATACATGATTTGGGCTGGACATCATTTAAAAAAAGGCGTTTTTCGTTGCGACGGAATCTTCTGACGAAATTCCAATCACCAACTTTTTCCTCCGAATGCAAAAATATTTTGTTGACACCGGCCTACATAGGGAGGAACGATCACCACGATAAAGTAAGGGAAATGAGAGCTCGTACGGAAAGATATGGGTGTTAGTTCTTTCCGCGCGCTATAGGTGATTGGAATAATAGAGAATTGTGAAGGTGGTTCGATGAACCCTCTGCCAGGCACTTAAATGTGATCTGCAGAGTATCCATGTAGATGTAGATGTAATGTAAGTGAATCTTCAACAGTTTTCTTAGCCATCGACAGCAATGACATTTTGTTAGCATAAATTAATTTTAAATTTCAACCTAGTCCTCCAGTTAGCTTCAACTGTTTTAGGTGTTTAGTTTTGTTTTCCTTCTCCAGTGCAGAAACAGATGTCCCAGCGTTCGAATTTCTGAAACTTACTGTATAACGGAAAGGCAGAGAAGAGGATAACCATTCGTTCTCTTTAAATAAAAACTGTAATCAATGTCTCACAACGGATTTTATGTGATGCACTGCGCTTTACTGCGTTTACCTCACTTCATTGAGAAAAGGTATTCAGTCTTTATGTAATTTGACTAATTTTGACTAATTTTTGGAACACTCTTTGTATCACTGCCAATGTGGCCTCTTATTATGTTTGTAAGTCACCACAAAAAGTGAGTTTTGTTCGTTGGATTGCAGAGCGCAGCGCGTTTCGCAGGGTAGCTACGCAGACGCTGGCGGTGCGTAACCAGAGGCTCATCCACGGCGTGCCGAGACTGAGGAGCGAGAACTAATTACACCGCCGGAACGGCGACGGGCGCAGAGTATAAATTTGCGAGGAGGACCGGCCGTATAATATCTGCGCCACCCGCACCAGCACTTGGGGGAACCAGTTCCCTAGAATCCGATTTAAAACCAGGAAATTGGAGTGCGGCCCGGAACGTTCTCCCTGGCCTCCTGTAATAAGTCCTCCCTCCTTACGTCTGCCTACGTTCTCGGACCTCGCCGTGTGATTCTCGCCCACCTGAGGTAGCGCGAACTTGCTGCATACATGTTACCAGAAATCTCTTAAGGTAGTTCACTACTTATGCTATTGCTGGGGTCCCTGTGTTGCTGCGTACGTGAAAAAATTTCTGTCTATTCAGTTTTTCGAGGCACTGAATTTACCTAATGCATGACACAGGTAAGAGAAAGCTTCTTTGCATTCCCAATACATGCTCATATGATACCAACGGCAGACTAATTTTAACAGGCACTGTCACATTATTTGCCCATTTCTATACCGCGAATATTCGTAGGCTCTAATTGAGCAAATAATAGGCCAGTAGCAGGCTGCGTCTCTGGTCAGCGCTTTGGTGTAAGCAAGGAGGGGCCACAGTGAATCGTCAACAACCCAGTAATTCCACCAAATGGACGTATAGTAATCATTCTCAATGGAGAGAAGTCTTCCGAAGTAAGAGTGATTTCAGGTGTGCCGCAGGGGAGTGTCGTAGGACCGTTGCTACTCACAATTTGCATAAATGACCTCGTGGATAACATCGGAAGTTCACTGAGGCTTTTTGCGGATGGTGCTGTGGTATATCGAGAGGTTGTAACATTAGAAAATTGTACTGAAATGCAGGAGGATCTGCAACGAATTGACGCATAGTGCAGGGAATGGCAATTGAATCTCAATGTAGACAAGTGTAATGTGTTGCGAATATATAGAAGGGAAGATCCTTTATCATTTACCCACATTATAGCAGGTCAGCAACTGGAAGCGGTTAATTCCGTGAATTATCTGGGAGTAGGCATGAGGAGTGATTTAAAATGGAATGATCATATGAAGTTGATCGTCGGTAAAGCGGATGCCAGACTGAGATTCATTGGAAGAAGCCTAAGGAAATGCAATCCGAAAACAAAGAAAGTAGGACACAGTACACTTGTTCGTCCACTGCTTGAATACTGCTCACCGGTGTGAGATCCGTACCAGATAGGGTTGATAGAAGAGATACAGAAGATCCAACGGTGAGGAATGCGCTTCGTTACAGCATCATTTAGTAATCGCGAAAGCGTTTCGGAGATGATAGATAAACTCCAGTGGAATACTCTGCAGGAGAGACTCTCAGTAGCTCGGTACCGGCTTTTGTTGAAGTTTCGAGAACATACCTTCACCGAGGAGTCAAGCAGTATATTGCTCCCTCCTACGTATATCTCGCGAAGAGACCATGAGGATAAAATCAGAGACATTAGAGCCCACACCGAGGCATACCGACAATCTTTCTTTCCACGAACAATAAGAGACTGGAATACAATGGAGAACCGATAGAGGTACTCAAAGTACCCTCCGCCACACACCGTCAGGTGGCTTGCGGATGTTGGATGTAGATGTAGATTCTGTTGCTTCCACAGCACTGGAAGTTGCTGTGAATTATTTTGTTTTGAGAACAAGCAAGACAAATTTTGCCACAGGAGTTTCTTGTTGGCATGGAAGAGGACAATGAATGGCCGTGGAACATTCTATGGACAACTCCAAGGACATGTCAATACGCAGAACTGCACAAAGACAATTACTCTATACTTTCATTTAGCTGCGTTTATTGTTTGAATTTTTTACATTTGATTTCGAAGCAACTACAGCTTCATATTCAGACACTTAGCAGTGTTATCAGCCTGTTATAGTACTGCAATTCTATTAGAGTATCCTGTAGTGTAATTAAAAAATGTTAAGGTGTCACAAATATTCTTCACGCTGTGAGAGGCGTTTGCTGGCAAGTAGATCCGAGAATCTACATTAACATTCAGGTTGTCTTTTATTAAAGTTCCAGTTTGAAAACGCTGTACAAAAAAGAGAATCATTGCTCAGCATGACGTCTAATTTGACCAACGTATAGTAGGGGCAAACGTCATGGGGAAAGTATTGGCAGTTACATGGCTCTGTAGGCGTCAGAATATGCACAACAAGAGACATTGGGCAGCCAGCTTTTCCTCACTTTGCGTCCGAGATGAACGACGTGACTAGCTCCACAGCGGAGCACACGTTGCTGGCACAGCTGTGCGCCAGCTGCCCTACAAAAATGGTCAAATGGCTCTGAGTACTATGGGACTTAACATCTGAAGTCATCAGTCCCCTAGTCTTACAACTACTTAAACCCAACTGACCTAAGGACATCACCCACATCCATGCCTGAGTCTGGATTCGAACCTGCGGCCGTAGCAGCAGCGCGGTTCCAGACTGAAGCGCCTAGAACCGGTCGGTCACAGCGGCCGACAGCTGCGCTACAGAAGTTCTGGACCTTCGAGGGTATGAAAAAAGGCATTGCTTCGATGTCTACTAGGGATTTGAGCAAATTATTTCAAAATTTGGAAAGACAGATTATTTTTAAGTTCAGAGGGAGGAAAGCAGTTGTTGCGATGTCTGTCGAAGATGTGGCCACAGCACTGCAGCAGGCGTCAAGCACTGGTGTGCAAAGATGCAGTGTACGGGGAATTGCCCGAACGTTGGACATGCCTGCTAGCGAGGTGCATAAAATCCAGCTAAAAACCTTCATCGTTATCCATAAAAATTCACCAAAGTTCAAGAGTTGCTTGCTGTTGACCTGCCAGCAAGACAAGTTTTCGTTCCGCAATTTCCTGTTGGCATGGAAGAGGACAATGAATGGCCATGGAACATTCTATGGGCATCTCCAAGGACATGTCAATACGCAGAACTGCGCAATATAGGCAACGGAAAATCCTCACGCAGATCAACTGCCTCTTCGTTGTGCAAAGGTGTGGTGCGGGTTGCCGGCATAGTTTATCGTAGGGCCGTATTTTTTTTTTTAGATGACTCAGCGGGTGCTGTTACCAGTATTGCCACTGATAAACGCTGTGAGAGTCTTTTGCACACCAACGTCATTCCAAACCTTCAACAGCGTGGATGTGTGTTTAACATCACTTTTATGCAATATGGCGCTCCTCCGTACATCGCACAGCCGGTGAAGCGGCTGCGCATTGCTAAAATGCTAGAGTTACCATTCCTTATGTCCTCACAGCCTTCTAATAGTTACAGATTGGCGTTGTCGTGATCGACGGACGCCGTTCCACGTCTTCTCGACTGGGACACCTCTAAACATTCATGGTGGTGTCTGTTTGCTCTATATCGTGTCTCCCTACCACTTTCACACAACGACGCTCTGAGCGTGTTTTTAGGGAATTAACTAGTTTGAACCTGGGACCTGTTGCTGGTAAGGAGACGCCAGACCACACATGACATGTAGAATTCAGAAGAGTTCAGTGAGACTAGCGATGATATAACCAAATACTAAATGATCTCAGCGTCAGCTCCACTGCACTCCCTGTAAAAGAATCTTAATACTAACTAAATTTAGTGGAAAGGGTTCAAGGCTTTCCTATTTTTAGTTAGCAGGTAAAATAACGTCGAAAAAGCAGTTAAGTTTACCATTGGAAATTTTATTCTACTCACAAAACAACGTTTATAAATTGCACTATTGATAAAAGGAAATGTTTCAATACAGGATGGTAAAAACCAACTGCGTTCAACAAAAATGTGAACGAATATTCCCTGAATGGGTTTCCAAATTCTACAATCGATCGAAGGATGACCTATGCCATATCACATATATAATCTAGGTTAAATTTAAGTTTCACAGAAGAAAAAAGTATCAAAATGGTCTACAGTGACCCTCAATTATCTTTAATTACATATCTAACTTCTCGTAAATTTCAGTGGCTGATGTGGCTTCTCAATAACTATATAAAATAAAAATCATCGCGTTTCAGATCTGTTCTTCAAGTGGCAAATGTGAACACCATAAATTTTAATTAACGATCGACACTAGTATTACGCAAAAAAGGGGTGTAACAGATGAGTCTTCTGCAGTTCTGAGTGAAACCTTATGCGCTCAAAAATGCGGCATCGCGTGCGTTCATTACCTTGTCGGTGTTTAGTCAGCGTCAGGGCGACAGCGGCCGGCGCACCAGCCATCCAGCTCGCCGTCTCAGAACTAACTCTTTCCTAACTTCTCCTTACTACAATTTACCGAAGTTAGTTAAAAAAACTATCTGGCTGTGTTTTCATCTGACCAATCAGGGTCTCAATGTTAACCTTAAGCTCCGCCTACAAAAATTCTGTCTATCCAATGAGGAACGTTATACTTTTCGTGGTGGGGCAATGTTTTTAAAGTTTGCAACGTAACAGAGACGCTAAAAAGTCTCACGCTAAAACCTGCAGCTGGTGTGATCCTTTTAGCGTTATCGTAAGATCTATACTGTTCTTCTGGAGGGCTCTATCTTTTAACATGGGCTGGGGGGTGGTCCTTGACGTACCTGAGACGCGAAAAAGTCTCACGCTAAAACTTGCGGGTGGTAGTGGCCCTTTTTGTGTTATCATAAGATCTATACTGTTTGTCTGGAGGGCTCTAGCTTTTAACATGGGCTGGGGGGTGGTCCTTGACGTACCTGAGACGCTTTACCTCACGCTAAAACGTGCGGGTGATAGACTTAGCGGTAGGCTAGCGACGTGGGTGTCCACTCCGTCCGTTATCGTAGGGCCTTCTAGCTTAACACGGTTCTGCTCTCGGCTTCTGTCCTCGTTTCTCCCCTCGGAACTGCGTTTGCCTCACGGTGGGAAGGTACGACATGCATTTAGGCATTCTTGTGTTAGTCTGTGGTATACCATTTGCTCACTCGTTACTCGTATTACTTTGGCTAATTTAATGTCACGATTTATTCGGAGCTATGTGACATACTACTAGATTTGCTTATTATGTCAGGGTTTTCATGGACGGTGTTGGATTTGCCTGACACCTTACACACCCGTCACCATCGAGCCGAGAGAGAACAGCGCCACACTGCCGAACTTGTGCAGGCTTGAACATTGAGCAGTACGGATGGTGTAATGTGCAGTCGTTTTGCGATCCATGTGCCATTTGTAGGCGACCCCATTTACATTAAGACGCCTACAGCGCCATCTATTGATACATTTTTCGTTTAATTTTACCTTTGTTCCATGACGTTTCCCCCCTGCGTGAATAATATGCTGTTCTAATTCTACATCATTCTGAGCAGTGGTTCTCTTTCTACAGTGTTTTTAAACTGGAACTGTAATTGTCGAAACCCTATATATCAGGCTCTGGTAAGACCTTATTTGCACTACGGATACATCTGCTACGTTCAGCAACACAAAAGAGCGAGGAGGAACTAGATACGTTCCAGTACAAATGGTTCAGTCTGTAAAAACCACACAGCAAATACATCAGCGTCAAGGTCCTGTTGAAAGATTTCCAGTTCTTACATGACAGTTTATTAACAAGGATTCAAGCTTTGAATCAAAACTGACTGTGATTGAGATGGAGGTTTGCGTGTCGTTGAAGGAGATAGTAAGCTCTTACGCAATAAAAAGGATTTACGTAATATTTCTGTTGCAATTAATATATTGGAAAATTTCAAAAAATGGCTCTCTGTACTATGGGACTTGAAAATCTATAGTCATCAGTCCCCTAGAACTTAGAACTACTTAAATCTAACGAACCTAAGGACAGCACACAACTCCCAGCCATCACGAGGCAGAGAAAATCCCTGAGCTCGCCCAGGAACCCGGGCGTGGGAAGCGAGAACGCTACCGCACGACCACGAGATGCCGGCAAATTTTAAGCCGTTGGGATGTTTGTAAGCCCAAGATATACAATCAGAAGTTTCATCTTGATATTTTTTTATGAAAGTTTGGGTGATGTCTGTGAGGAACAAGCCGAGCACTTTCTTCTTTCATCAAGCCGTCAAAATGAGTACAAAACGGTATTGGGATAACTGGAATGCGAAATGATGAGAGACTGTTGTTTGTCACTTTGTCACATGCTTTAAGGAGAAGAGATGAATGAAATGTAAGTCAATGGACACACAATTCCTGTTTGATAAGTAGATGTTTTCATGTTTATTCTTCAATGAAACCTTTTATGATAATGAAAAATTAGTTTTATTTCTAATTACATTTGTTTTTCTTTTTTTTCTATTTTATAACCAAGTCAAATTATGATAAGGCAACGGCCTTGCCACAGTGGATACACCGGTTCCTGTAAGATCACCGTAGTTAAGCGCTGTTGGGAGTGGCTGGCAGTTGGATGGGTGACCATCTGGGCCGCCATGAGCTGTTGCCATTTTTCGCGGTACACTCAGCATCGTGATGGCAACTGAGGAGTTATTCTACCGAATAGTAGCGGCTCCAGTGAAAGAAAACCAGCATACCTACCGGGAGAGCGGTGTGCTGATCACATGCCCCTCCTATCCGCATCCTCATTGAGGATGACACGGCGGTCGGATGGTCCCGATGGGCCACTTGTGGCCTGAAGACGGAGTGCTGTGCAAATTATGATAAAATAGGTGACTGAAAGAAAACTGGTGCGATATATGTAATGAGGGTCCAAAAATCATGGGATCAGCTATTACCTAACAAAAAGTAATTAAAATATATGTTTTCGTTTGCTTTTGTAATTGAGAATTGCGGAGCCTTTAAGTTTTTGTATACTAGTAAGTTGTCCATTTACGTGTTAAGACATACGAACTTCAGCTAGTTCTTAGATATAATGACGCCTAGGTATCTGACGCTTGTCTCAGACAAACTGCATTTACTCATCTTACTGTGAAGGTGACATTTATATATTACGCGAATGCTGCTCCTGTTCGGTGCCTGATACACTGACATAGTCATGGTAGTTTGCATGTTGGGGAATAATTACTCAGCACAACTCTGAAATATGATGAAAGTTTAGCTTCAGACTATAACAGGCGATCACAAAAATTCCGTCCGAGGTCGTTTCTTTATCGTATATGCAACGTCTTGCGACTCATGAACTTGGTAGCACAGAGAACAGGTGCATTCCCGTCTAAACATTCCTTTTGCAGTATTCTTTGACTTCCACATTTGACGACGTTTTAAAAAATAGCATATACGACGTTAGATAATAATGTTGAGACTGAAGGTAATTTCAGTCCATCGGGGATGGCTCCATAGGGGACATAATGTTGTCTTTGTGAAAATATGTAGTATTCTAGTAACTTTAGTGAAAAACGGTGGAATATTTGCTGAGTGGCGTTCAGTACTACCACGAACGCAATGGCCCGTTAAAACACGTTGTTGCGTGAGGTCATCCCTGCGTTTCTCTGCACGGAAAAAGTGTTTTTTCCTCTCTCTAAAAGCAGTCGTCATCACTTCCGTCCGAATAACTGCGTGTTTATTGAGGCGCTGCAGCATGTCAGGCTGAAGATTTCATTTTTGACGCTTCTCTGAATAGTTTAGAGAAATTAACAAGCGTATCAGATTATGGTACAATTTCCGCCCTGCAACTTTCCATGTAAATCATGGAAAGGTATTTCAATTGCCGTTTCCCGCTGCCCGCGCAGTCGCTCATTTTGTACACCTTTTTACTCTTCGTGGCACCGCGCCGTCTGCGCTTGCAGGACCCATTTATCGTCTAAATCAAAGGCACTATGGTGGCTTGCTGATTCCAAAAGCTACACAGTAGTTGAAATTTTGAAACAAATATTATTATTAACACTGAGGTCGTCGGCAACTGAGTATTTGTGACGGTAAGCCACATTGGTTATTCCAAGAGAAACGAATCTGTTGTAAGAGTTACCTTTTTCAAGGTGACCTTAAAGGTCTGCAGTTCTCACATTAATGCTAAGAAGTGATTGTTGTTACAAACCTTTATGCAGAACCCTTAAAACTCTCTTTCCTTGAGGGTCACTCCAAAAGAAATGTATACTATTGTTGTAAAAATACATTTTTCATTCTGCATGTGTGAAAGTCTTACAGTGTGTAGATACATCCTTCCTCTTGTTTTCAAACTTAGTTCAACCTGTTCCCATGAGTGGCGCAGTCACAGCATGTCTTCAAGATGGCTGCTACACTTGACCTTCGTCAGAAGCAACGTGATGTCAGAGAATTCCTGTGCTGTGAAAACCAGACAGTGGGAAACATCCATAAGAGGTTGAAAAAAGTTGTATGGAGATGCTGCTGTCGATCGCAGTACAGTTAGTCGGTGGGCAAGCAGGTTACGTGATGAAAGCGGGCACGGCAATATTGAGGATTGTCCTCGCAGCTGCAGGCCTCGTACTGCACACACTCCAGACAATGTGCAGAGAGTTAACGAAGTGGTGACTGCTGACAGACGCATCACAGTGAACGAATTGGGAAGGAAGTGTTTGCAGAATACTGAGAGTGTTTGCGTTAGAAAAGGTTTGTGCCAGTTGGGTTCCCAGGATGTTAACAGTGGCTCACAAAGAAATAAGAAAAATGATATGCAGCGAACTTTTGGAACAGTACGAAATTGTGGAAATGAATTTCTCGGAAGAATTGGCTCCATGTGACTATCATCTCTTTGGGAAACTGAAAGACTCTCTTCGTGAAACAAGGTTTGAAGATGATGTCTCCCTTGTGCACGCTGCCAAACAGTGGCTCCAACAGGTTGGTCCAGAATTTTACCGTGCGGGTATACAGGCGCTGGTTCCAAGATGGCGTAAGGCAGTTGAGAGGGATGGAAATTTGTGGAGAAATGAAAATATTGTTCCTAAAGGATGTATCTACACAATGTATAGCTTTCAAGCATGTAGAATAAAAGATGGATTAAAAAAAATAGTGTGCATTTCTTTTGGAGTGACCCTCGTACAAAATACGATTGAATTCTCATTAGAAAGACTTTTTTTTATCTACCGTATTTTATTTAGGGATTCAGCGAGACAGAAAAACAAAGAAGAGGAACGCTGTAAATACCTCGCAGCGTGATACAGTAGAGAATTTAGAATAATCACCAAAATATGCCTTCTCACCGTGTCACGATTACATCCAGTATGAAGTAAATGACCAAGCGGATAAAGTTGCAAGCTCCACGAGATTATTTAGTGTTGATGCTACTGTGTGCAGAGAAGTCACAAGTTATCGGAAAAAACTTAGTTATTGCCATCTTCAGGTGAGTGCTTTGTGCAGGAAATTGCTAGTTCACTTTAAACCAAAAATTGGCGCCGAAACGCATGCACAACGACCACTGTTACATGAGAGATCTCTGTCGAGTTTCGCACTCCATGGCGCGCAGGCGCAGCCGTAACGGTGATACTGCATGCAAGCTCCCTGTCGGCATGTAGGCTTGCAGAGTTAAAATTCAGATGTCAAATTAATAAAATTAAACGTTTTTGGACGTGTCATTGGTCATAAAATTTCTCCTTTCTGCAGATATTAAAAAAACATCAGGCTTCAGGCATTATCCAGCTGAAAACGTAACCATGACTGACAAGGTATCCCATCAAACGTGCTTCCATCGATTCCTTAATAACTGAATCACAGACGGAGCTCGTAGAGGCCAAGATTTCCATGGCAGAATAATCTATAGAAAAGAAATGGAGCAACCCATCTGGAATGTTCCTTTTCATTTAATGTGAGAATTACACTACTTAGACCATAAGGAGTGCTTTGGTGAAATACGATAGTAATGTGATTCTTCAATTTCTCCAGGCGTATTTTATGACGAAATAAATCTCGGGTGAACAGCCTGGTATGAGTGTGCATGTTGTTGTTGTTGTGGTCTTCAGTCCTGAGACTGGTTTGATGCAGCTCTCCATGCTACTCTGTCCTGTGCAAGCTTCTTCATCTCCCAGTACCTACTGCAACCTACATCCTTCTGAATCTGCTTAGTGTATTCATCTCTTGGTCTCCCTCTGCGATTTTTACCCTCCACGCTGCCCTCCAATGCTAAATTTGTGATCCATTGATGCCTCAAAACATGTCCTACCAACCAATCCCTTCTTCTGGTCAAGTTAGGCCACAAACTTCTCTTCTCCCCAGTCCTATTCAATACCTCCTCATTAGTTATGTGATGTATCCACCTTATCTTCAGCATTCTTCTGTAACACCACATTTCGAAAGCTTCTATTCTCTTCGTGTCCAAACTAGTTATCGTCCATGTTTCACTTCCATACATGGCTACACTCCATACAAATACTTTCAGAAACGACTTCCTGATACATAAATCTGTACTCAATGTTAACAAATTTCTCTTTTTCAGAAACGCTTTCCTTGCCATTGCCAGTCTACATATTATATCCTCTCTACTTCACCCATCATCAGTTATTTTACTTCCTAAATAGCAAAACTCCTTTACTACTTTAAGTGTCTCATTTCCTAATCTAATTTTCTCAGCATCACCCGATTTAATTTGACTACATTCCATTATCCTCGTTTTGCTTTTGTTGATGTTCATCTTATATCCTCGTTTCAAGACACTGTCCATTCCGTTCAACTGCTCTTCCAGGTCCTTTGCTGTCTCTGACACAATTACAATGTCATCGGCGACGCTCAAAAGTTTTTACTTCTTGTCCATGGATTTTAATACCTACTCCAAATTTTTCTTTTGTTTCCTTTACTGCGTGCTCAATAAACAGATTGAATGACATCGGGGAAAGCCTACAATCCTGTCTCACTCCCTTCCCAACCACTGCTTCCCTTTCATGCCCATCGACTCTTATGACTGCCATCTGGTTGCTGTACAAATTGTAAATAGCCTTTCGCTCCCTGTATTTTACCGCTGCCACCATTAGAATTTGGAGGAGGGTATTCCAGTCAACATTGTCAAAAGCTTTCTCTAATTCTACAAATGCTAGAAACGTAGGTTTCCCTTTCCTTAATCTTTTTTCTAAGGTAAGTCGTAAGGTCAGTATTGCCTTACGTGTTCTAACATTTCTACGGAATCCAAACTGATCATCCCCTAGGTCCGCATCTACCAGTTTTTCCATTCGTCTGTAAAGAATTCGCGTTAGTATTTTGCAGCTGTGACTTATTAAACTGATAGTTCGGTAATTTTCACATCTGTCAGCACCTACTTTCTTTGGGATTGAAATTATTATATTGTTCTTGAAGTCTGAGGGTATTTCGCCTGTCTCATACATCTTGCACACCAGCTGATAGAGTTTTGTCATGACTGGCTCTCCCAAGGCCGTCAGTAGCTCTAACGGAATGTTGTCTACTCCCGGGGCCTTTTTCGACTCAGGTCTTTCAGTGCTCTGTCAAACTCTTCACGCAGTATCTTATCCCCCATTTCGTCTTCAGCTACATCCTCTTCCGTTTCAATAATATTGTCGTCAAGTACATTGCCCTTGTACAAACCCTCTATATACTCCTTCCACCTTTCTGCCTTCCCTTCTTTACTTAGAACTGGGTTTCCATCTGAGCTCTTGATATTCATACAAGTGGTTCTCTTATCTCCAAAGGTCTCTTTAATTTTCCTGTAGGCAGTATCTATCTTACCATTAGTGAGATAAGCTTCTATATCCTTACATTTGTCCTCTAGCCATCCCTGATTAGCCATTTTGCACTTCTTATCGATCTCATTTTTGAGACGTTTGTATTCCTTTCTGCTTGCTTCATTTACTGCATTTTTATATTTTATCCTTTCATCAATTAAATTCAATATTTCTTCTGTTACCCAAGGATTTCTACTAGCCCTCGTCTTTTTACCTACTTTATCCTCTGCTGCCTTCGCTACTTCATCCCTCAGAGCTACCCATTCTTCTACTACTGTGTTTCTTTCCCCCATTCCTGTCAATTGTTCCCTTATGATCTCCTTGAAACTCTGTACAACCTCTTATTTCTTTCAGCATGTCCAGATCCCATGTCCTTAAATTCTCACCTTTTTGCAGTTTCTTCAGTTTTAATCTAGAGGTCATAACCAATAGATTGTGGTCAGAGTCCACATCTGCCCCTGGAAATGTCCTGCAATTTAAAACGTGATTCCTAAATCTCTCTCTTACCGTTATATAATTTATCGATACCTTTTAGTATCTCCAGGATTCTTCCATGTATACAACCTTCTTTTATGATTCTTGAACCAAGTGTTAGCTATGATTAAGTTGAGCTCTGTGCTAAATTCTACCAGGCGGCTACCCCTTTCATTTCTCTCCCCCAATCCATATTCACCTACTACATTTCCTTCTCTCCCTTTTCCTACAACCGAATTCCAGTCACCCATGACTATCAAATTTTCGTCTCCCTTCACTACCTGAAAAATTTCTTTTATCTCATCATACATTTCTTCAATTTCTTCGTCATCTGCAGAGCTAGTTGGCATATAAACTTGTACTACTGCAGTGGTCATGGGCTTCATGTCTATCTTGGCCACTATAATACGTTCACTATGCTGTTTGTAGTAGCTTACCCGCACTCCTATTTTTTTATTCATTATTAAACCTACTCCTGCATTACCCATATTTGATTTTGTATTTATAACCCTGTATTCACCTGACCAAAAGTCTTGTTCCTCCTGCCACAGAACTTCACTAATTCCCACTATATCTAACTTTAACCTATCCATTTCCCTTTTTAAATTTTCTAACCTAGCTGCCCGATTTAGGGATCTGACATTCCACGCTCCGATCCGTAGAACGCCAGTTTTCTTTCTCCTGATAACGACATCCTCCTGAGTAGTCCCCACCCGGAGATCTGAATGGGGGACTATTTTACCTCCGGAATATTTTACCCAAGAGGACGTCATCATCATTTAATCATACAGTAAAGGTGCATGTCCTCGGGAAAAATTATGGTCGTAGTTTCCCCTTGCTTTCAGCGGTTCGCAGTACCAGCACAGCAAGGCCGTTTTGGCTAATGTTGCAAGGCCAGATCAGTCAATCATCCAGACTGTTGCCCCTGCAACTACTGAAAAGGCTGCTGCCCCTCTTCAGGAACCACATGTTTGTCTGGCCTCTCAACAGATACCCCTCCATTGTGGTTGCACCTACGGTACGGCCATCTGTCTCGCTGAGGCACGCAAGCCACCCCACCAACGGCAAGGTCAATTGTTCATGGGGGGAGGTGCATAGGACACCATATTTCGGCAATAGACCATGTTGCCATCATCAGGTGCGCTTATGTACTGACCGGCGGTGGGCCGGCGCCATTTGTATATCGACAATCCCCCTCGCGCTCCTCCCTAAGGCGCTTCCTATGAGTCGGGGTACATTCTGGGAAATATCCTTTTTTCTTCTTAATCCGGGTGATCGCGCATTCCCACGCCTTGCTAAGGATGTAACCGCTGTCACGATTTAGTTGTGGCTCCCTTACTCTGATCTCTATGGCTTCTTTGATGACGCAGTCCCAGTATTTGGAAGTCTGTGTCAGGACTTCCGTTTGGTCATAATCCATGCTGTGGGGTTCTGACGGGCAATGCTCAGCGATTGTCGACTTACTGGGCTGTTACAGTCTAGTGTGCCATTGATGTTCTCGGTATTGGTCCTCAATGGTACGAATGGTCGGCACTATGTAGACACTACCGGATTGGCAAGGTATCTGATAAACCTCTGATTTACGTAGACCAAGGTTGTCCTTGACACTACCAAGCAGGTTCTCGGTTTTGCTTGGAGGACGGAAGATTGTTTTCACTTGGTGTTTACGTGAAATGCGTCCAATTTTTCCGGATAAGGCCCCACAAAAGGGTATAATAGCCACGGCTGCCTCCTCCTGAGGTTCATCCTCAGTTTCCGCCGGTGCTGCAGGGGTGGGGTGTAGAACCTTCTGAATGTGCCCTTCCTTGTAACTGTTCCTCCGATACACGGTCTTCAGATGGTCCAATTCTTGTTGGACTCTTTCCCTGTCGGAGATGGTGTGAGCTCTGTGTACAAGAGTTTTGAGAACTCCATTCTTTTGCGCCGGGTGGTGGCAGCTATACTCAGGGAGGAGGGAAGAATAACGAGAGCGGTGCTGGCCGACCCTCCTGAACGAGAAGACCTAGGGCGCAGCGCCCAGACGGCGGGAGAACGGACGCTGCTCCTGGACCGCGCGCGTGGAGAGGACCGCACCGACTCACAGGAAGCTCCTAAGGGAGGAGCGGGAGGGGATTGTCCTATATATACCTGGCGCTTGCCCACAGCCGGTCAGTATATCAGCGCACCTGATGATGGCAACGTGGTCGATTGCCGAAATATGGTGTCCTATGCACACTCATACCAGGCTGTTCATCCAAGATTTATTTCGTTATGATAGTAATGTTTATGAAAGTAAATTAGAGTGCAGTGAGTGTACATACTGACATCTAACTTCAGATCTTAACTACATTTAACATGGTGTGGGTCTTCGTGCTTTGGGGAGTGCCTGGGAACAGGGCAGAATGCTGGATCTGGGACAGGCACAGCAGTGTCTGACGTATCAAAAAAGTAGCATCTGTCTTCCACATCGGCAGGGAGCCTCAGGTGTTGCTTCTGTGAAAGTTGCCTCTTCTGGTAAGCTCCAGTGGGTTGGAATTATTGTGCATTTATGACTCGCCCCCAGCTCTGTGGCCAGGCGGAGGCCAGGGAGGGAACTTAATCAGTGGGGACCGGTGCTCTCCAATATTCTGGAGAGTGCCTTCAGCAGATAAAAACCTTAAAGTTTCCTAAAGAAACATGGCTTTCAGAAAAATAAGAGCCCAGCGTCGGGTACATATTTTTATTTTCGAGAATCTCCCATGCGGGACTAGGTGCTGGGCATAAAAAAACGCGGTTTTGGTAAGAATGTTTGCAACAACACAAAGATGGATCAGAAACAGTAGCTTTTTTTTGACAGAAGGGCGAATCGGAAAGTCATTGGCATTTTAATTTGATGCGCTTTCTTGGCGAGATTTTTGTGCAAGAAGGAATCACGCCATTGACTGGCTGAGTGTTCTAATTCAGTAACCGGTTTCGTGAGAAGAAAAGACCAGACTGTACAATTCACCTGCAGCATGGAGATTGGTTGTGTAACGGAGATGCAGATGCATCAAAGAGTTCGTTCAGAGATGGGAAGATACGGATCTGGTGTACATCTCAGTAACCGTTCAGGATCCAGCTCTCATATTGGGAAAAGCGCGACCTTCGCCCTTTACCACACAGGGACAACAGTACCTCTCGGCACATCTCACGCTGAATATTTACAGTAAGCATTTTTAGCAGCACCTGCATCATAGGATAACCCTTAGTGCGCATTTGACTCAGATGATTACGGTTGTCTGTTTCAAGTCCAACACTGCTTTAGTAGATGCATGCATTCCTCAATCAAACTGTCAGACCAACAGTCACTGTACTTTTTGGAATAAAAGCTTGTGAGTAATTTCAGAAAATCAGTAGTAGTAGTAGTAGTAGTAGTAGTAGTAGTAGTAGCTTTACTCATCCATAGATCTCTTTTCACAAGGATATAGGACATGTCAAAGTTCATTTGTAAATTGTCTCTGTTAACACCTATCATTAACATCAAAGTTACAGGCAATAGTTCTCTATTCTACACTTTAGGATCCAAAGATAGGACCATAAATTCTTTGTGTCAGTCATTCATTTGTGTACAATAATTTCAGCTTGGGTATTAAAGGTGTGTGCGGCTCTTGAACAACTTCCTCAGTTGGGGTAAATGTTTTAAACACACACAGGATTTTGCATAAATTGTCAGGAGATTTTTTGGATTTTCTTGTAAACACTCCATAATGTATGTATCCGGAAGTCCATAAATTGATATCTTCTTGTAAGTGACTTAGCCTATGTGAAAATATGTAGCACCACGATAGCCCATGGTACTCTACTGTTATGAGTAAATAACACATGTAATTTAATTTTGAGCTTCATGTTCATGGTTTTGTGGATTTTGTTCAACATCTGATTGTCTACCAATGTTGAAAGTTAATGTTATAAAATTTTGGACAGGTTACATATTATGTTGAGAGGATTTGGGTCAGGTTACGATGTGAATACACTCCTGGAAATGGAAAAAGAACACATTGACACCGGTGTGTCAGACCCACCATACTTGCTCCGGACACTGCGAGAGGGCTGTACAAGCAATGATCACACGCACGGCACAGCGGACACACCAGGAACCGCGGTGTTGGCCGTCGAATGGCGCTAGCTGCGCAGCATTTGTGCACCGCCGCCGTCAATGTCAGCCAGTTTGCCGTGGCATACGGAGCTCCATCGCAGTCTTTAACACTGGTAGCATGCCGCGACAGCGTGTACGTGAACCGTATGTGCAGTTGATGGATTTTGAGCGAGGGCGTATAGTGGGCATGCGGGAGGCCGGGTGGACGTACCGCCGAATTGCTCAACACGTGGGGCGTGAGGTCTCCACAGTACATCGATGTTGTCGCCAGTGGTCGGCGGAAGGTGCACGTGCCCGTCGACCTGGGACCGGACCGCAGCGATGCACGGATGCACGCCAAGACCGTAGGATCCTACGCAGTGCCGTAGGGGACCGCACCGCCACTTCCCAGCAAATTAGGGACACTTGCTCCTGGGGTATCGGCGAGGACCATTCGCAACCGTCTCCATGACGCTGGGCTACGGTCCCGCACACCGTTAGGCTGTCTTCCGCTCACGCCCCAACATCGTGCAGCCCGCCTCCAGTGGTGTCGTGACAGGCGTGAATGGAGGGACGAATGGAGACGTGTCGTCTTCAGCGATGAGAGTCGCTTCTGCCTTGGTGCCAATGATGGTCATATGGGTGTTTGGCGCCGTGCAGGTGAGCGCCATAATCAGGACTGCATACGACCGAGGCACACAGGGCCAACACCCGGCATCATGGTGTGGGGAGCGATCTCCTACACTGGCCGTACACCTCTGGTGATCGTCGAGGGGACACTGAATAGTGCACGGTACATCCAAAACGTCATCGAACCCATCGTTCTACCATTCCTAGACCGGCAAGGGAACTTGCTGTTCCAACAGGACAATGCACGTCCGCATGTATCCCGTGCCACCCAACGTGCTCTAGATGGTGTAAGTCAACTACCCTGGCCAGCAAGATCTCCGGATCTGTCCCCCATTGAGCATGTTTGGGACTGGATGAAGCGTCGTCTCACGCGGTCTGCACGTCCAACACGAACGCTGGTCCAACTGAGGCGCCAGGTGGAAATAGCATGGCAAGCCGTTCCACAGGACTACATCCAGCATCTCTACGATCGTCTCCATGGGAGAATAGCAGCCTGCATTGCTGCGAAAGGTGGATATACACTGTACTAGTGCCGACATTGTGCATGCTCTGTTACCTGTGTCTATGTGCCTGTGGTTCTGTCAGTGTGATCATGTGATGTATCTGACCCCAGGAATGTGTCAATAAAGTTTCCCCTTCCTGGGACAATGAATTCACGGTGTTCTTATTTCAATTTCCAGGAGTGTAGATATGTGTTGCAAAGAGGTTCTATTAATTGGGTTTTCAGGTTTAGGTTTGGACATGAAACAAAACACATCTCTAATTAGGCCAATGCAAATAAAAGCAGAACAAAGGAGCAAAGAAAAGTCATGTGTGTTTGTTACTCAGGAGAGGAACAAGTAATTTATCCACTGGAACAGTCAAGGTCAATTGGTAGAGACAACAAATAGTGTAATGCATAGGGCACTGATAGAAAATGAATTCAATAAAGTGAAATGCCATATCCATGAAGATGAAGGCGAAATCACACTGCAACATGTAGAACTAGTGATTACAGTTTGCAATTTGATAAAGTGGAGAGTGAGAGATTTAACAAGCTGGTAACAGAAGTTACTCTATTAGGTTTACATTCGTCTTAGTAATGAAACTCTCTTTGATTTATTATGGTTCAACTGTTCTTGAGATGGTAATGGTTTCCTTTCTCTAATTTCAGATTATATTTTACTTATTTCTTCAACTTACGTTTTCATAGATTCAATAAATTTTATTCAACAATTTGGTCCTCTAATTATAACTGGATTTTTATGTGATACATTGATATATTTAATGTAATAACAAAAACCACTTGGTTCAAGTTTGTGACGTTTTTGTACATAATTTTTCTAGATTAGGCTGACAATAAACTTTCAAAATCAACATATGAAAAGGAACTTTCTCTGTATGTTGCTAATTTTTGAAATTAGCATATTAACTGTTAGCTAGTAATTTAACTTTTAACGCAGAATGAGATTTTCACTCTGCAGTAGATTGTGCGCTGATGTGATACTTCCTGGCAAATTAAAACTGTGGGCCGGACCGAGACTCGAGTTCGAGACCTTTGCCTTTCGCGGGCAAGTGCTCTAGTAGAGTCTCGGTCTGGCACACAGTTTTAACTTATAATGGTTAGTTAAATAAACTATTTGAAATGAGATTATCTAATTTTTCTTTATTATTAAAGTGTAGTAATTGTATATCTCTAATAAATTTTTATTCTTTATGTTTTGTTACTTATGTTGACATAAGCTGTGATAAATGTTTAATCCAACAATACTGTAGAATATTTTCATCTCCAAAATGTAGTAATAGATTAATAAGCTTGTCTTGTTTGCATTTAGTTATTTTTAATGGACATAGTTAGTATTTTTCATCAAATAAATATTAACAGATAACTTAATTTCATTTTCAGTTTTTGAAATATCGCCAATTAATGCTGGAAATCAGATATTAGGTATTTCTTCTTCAAGCTCTAGAATAAATATCTTATAATTACTCATCCTATGTGGATTTTTACATTTTTTACTTTCTGCTGGGTATAACGCCAAAGATCTAGACCACAAAAAATGTCTGACTGTTAATTTTAAAATTAATACAAGTTTTTTATTTTTAGTTTTATTGTAAATCGATGTAAGGTGAACATTTTAGTGGACTATATTTATTAACTGTCAATTGTACTCTAATAATTCGATCTAGAGTCCAACAAGAGTCTCAAGCTTGAAATTCCAATGTTTGTACTACATCTTCTTTTTCCCTTTTTGTGAGCTTTAAATTCCATTGTTGTTCAGAATCAGATGATTCCACCTTACAGTCACAAAAAAGTAAAAAACTTTCTTTCATTTCATTATGTAATTTTAAATTTTCTTTCAGTATTTCTATAATTTTTTTACTTTGATGCATTCAAAAGAAATATGGATCAAACAAGTTAAGACTGTTCACTAAAATTATTATTTGTAACCTATGATGTTTCATTACAAAATCAATTAAATTATCAATTTTTAACTTCTTGTATACAGTTAAGTAAATTCTTTTACAATGGTCATGAAGTTTTGCGACTATGAACTGTTTCAGTTTTGTCCCATCTATAAGAGAAAACATGTTATTGAAAAATACAAAAATTACAGAAATACAAAATTATTAAAATTAATGAACCTGCAAAATAAAAACAATCCAGAATTATTATAAATTAATTTCACATGTGGAAACAGTAAATTTAATTGAATTCAAGGTAAAAGTAAATTTAAATTACTTGTAATTTGGTTCAAACATTTTAATCATAAAATTTCTTATTTTTTTATGTGTTCTAAAATACCATTTCTAAATTTAGTTGAATATTTGTCCTTAGAAGATGGATTTAAGTAAAAACACACACAATCTTTAATTTCTTGACAATTAATATATTTTTGTTTTCTATCTCACTCAGTTTGTTGTCCATAATAATTTTTCAATGTCAGTATCATTTTAGAATTTATTTTCGAACATTCAGCACTCAAATTATTTTAAATGATTACTATAATAACATTTAGAAATATATTTTCCACATACACACAGAATTTGATACTTTTATACAATTTTTGTGACACTTATTAAAAAATTATCTACATTTTGCTCTATAGCCATCCAAGAGCGGAATTAAAATTCAAGAAGAAAGGATATCAATGATAAGATTCATTGATGACCTTGCTGTCCTCAGTGTAAGTGAAAAAGAATGAACACTCCAATGCGTACAGAATATGGTCAGGGAGTAAGAGGAAGGAAGATGAAAGTAATGAAAAGTAAAATGACAATGTGTGAAGCTTAACATCAGGATTTGCACCCATGAAGTAGATGTAATTAAGGGATTCTGCTACTTAGCCTGCAAAATAACACACAACCGATGGAACAAGGATGTACTGAACAGAGTTGGTGAGGAAAGGAATATATTGAAAACACTGACAAGAAGAAGGGACAGGACAGTAGGACATCTGATAAGACATGACAGTGTAACTTCCATGTACTAGAGGGAGCTGTAGAGACTAAAAACTATAGACGAGAGTAAAAACTATAGACGAAGAAAGAAATAGGAATACATCCAGCAAGTTATTGAGGACATAGGTTACAAGTTCTACTATGGATGAAGAGGTTGGCGCATGAGAGAAGTACATGACAGGTCACTTCAAACTAGTCAGAAGACAAACAACTCAAAAAAGCAATCTTTTGCATATTCTTGTAAATTAAAATTATCAATTGATTTCTAAATTTTACACTTTTTACATTGTTCTGTTTTGGCATAGTCTGAAGTTTGTTTGGGTAGTCACTTGTCGCTTCCATTTAATAGATAAAAGTATTTTGCATATATGAAAACGAAATGAAAAATCGTGAATACACTTTAATTGTGTCATCTAAAATACAGATGAACCCAAAAAATGAGATTATAGATCAAATATGTTTTAACAGAAACTTTCTCTAATAAATCAGGCTTATCCAAGCTACAAATAATTCTGAATCAACAGCAATGTTAAATACATGTTGAGGCATCGTAGCTAGGGCGTGATCGCCAATTTTGTCTATTTAAGCTTTCTTGTATGAATGTATGTGGGCTCCAGTGTAAGCAGTCAGGATCTTATACGATCTGCAATGGGCGAGCTGACGTGCATCATGACCATATGGTGTGACTGCAGCGTGTCAAAGTAGTGGAGAGGTGCTTACAGAGTAGTTACATTCTCTGGAACTATAAAAAGTTAATAACTGATCTAGAAACAGCTTGATGTACTTCATGTTAGGTACATAACCTTCTGTTGTGTAAAGGAACAATCTGCCAAAATCTGAAGTCAAAAACTGTCATAATTCGGAAGTTACAATAAAAAGAAAAGTCAGTAAAAAAACGTAACTATCCAACACTTAGAAAACTAAATCAATATGTACACAGGGTTGAAACGTCCCCTTAGAAAAATTATACATGGCTGTGCTTAAACTGACACATATTATTTTTAGGGCAATGCAATCTGACTTTCAAAAATCCCTACAAAAGAATGGCCCTGACTAACATTAACCTATACATTTCACAAATCACTTACCTCACAAAAATCTTGGTTACTCGAACTACTGCAATACAGCGAGCGCCACTACTGCCAGCTAAATAAAAGATTCAAACTACGGAGGGCACTAACTACTGATAGGCATAGTTAGCAAGTGAAAGATTTTAATAGAGAACAAACAATGTATTAACCTTACTAGTGTTCAAAAGTCATAATGTATATAGCAGTTCATGACATCCAGTCTTACAAATTTCAAAACTCCGCCATCTCTCTCTCCCCACATACACCACTGCCGGCGGCTCACTTCCAAATGCGCAACGCTACTCGCTGTTAACATCCAGCTGCCCAAGACTACAATGGCGAGTATTACAACAATGCCAACCAGCCACAGACTGCACACAGCACAGCCAGTGATTTTTCATAAAGAGCGCTATGTGGCGTTACCAATAAAAAAACCTAAACAGCCTACTTACATAGCCCCCATGCTCCCCACAAAAAAATTACAAATTGTTTTGGGCAGTGGCCAATACAGATTTGAAATTTTTTTTCATAATTACAATAACAAAGAAATGAAATGCACACACTTATCGATACAATGTTGGTCAAAAGCTAAAATTTTGTCAAAGGCCATAAAGAAAATCCTGATCGTTCATCACAGTAAAATACCAGTGTTTTTGCTCAATGTCTGAGAAGTAAAAGAAAATGCACACGGAAGTAGTAGATTTCCATGCAGTCTTGAAGAAGTAGTGTTGACCTTCCAACGGAGAGACAGTGCTGACTCTTGATATGCAGACAGGTAAAGGTCCACAACAGAGCAAACCTACAGCAGAGTCAGTCGAAGTTTTGAAGAATATTGGCATGTAGGTCATCACAGAGCAGACCCACTGTAGTCCTGGTAGAGATTACGTTATTGGTGGGCCACCAGAGGTGCTGGCCCACTACAGTCCTTATAGAAATAATGGTATTGGTGAGTCATCAACAGTTCTGACCCACTGCAGTCGTTGTAAAAATAATGGCATTGGTGGGTCTTCAAAGGTGCAGACCCACTGTAGTCCTTGTAGACGGCCAGCAGCCATCTGTTGCAACTGTGCAGGTGCACAATCACCATAGAAGAGTCTTGCAAAGCATATAACAAGTCCATAAACCACCACTTGTCCACTCAAAAAGAATTCGTTTGAAATGTCCTTAGAACCAGCAATGCTGTTATCCAGTCCCTTGCTGAATTATTAACACACGTGCAAACTCTATCAGTCCCTACTTCTCACATATTGTCCATATACTATGACCAACAGAAATGTGTGCAGTGAAATGTAATTTACAAGTTACTCAATTTGATGAACTGGTGTCAATTACAATTTTATAACATGAGAATACAATAACAAAGATACAAAATATATCATTAAAGAACACAATAGTACAGATAACATTTGCAGTAATACAAGCTTTACAAAAGAATCGAAATAACAAACACATCAGTGTTACAAAAATTATGACATAAGTACATACATAAAAGAAGAGAATAACTGTTGAAACATCAACTTCACACATGAGCATTAGAACAAAACAGAATAAATAATGTGTAAACATCTTTACAAAGTAAATAACATGTTATTAATGCAAATTATATTTGAGGATAACAGTATTCCTCATCATAGTGAATGTAGCTTAGTATTAGAAGAGAAAAAATTATATGAAACAGTACACAGATCTAGGAAGAAAATAAATACACAAGGGTACACAAACACATAGTGGGATAACACAAAAGGAAAGGACAGGGTTTGTTTTCAGGGTAACATTTGGTACTGCAGAGTAACCCAAAACTTCGTTCTATAGATCGTCCCTCTTATTTCAACTTTTGCTCCAGTCAAAAAAAAAAATCCTATCCAAGCATGCTTTCTGTATTCTGTTCACATTCTCTTTTTCAAAAATAGTTTTTCTCCACTGTACACTACTTCTCTGGCCAAACCATTTTCTTATAGCTTCTCAATGCTTTTCTTCCAATTCATCATAGTTAGTTTCTTATATAGTCTACCCCTCTTAAGCTAACTTAAACCTACTGAGCTCACATGCTAAACTAAGGGACGACGCAATGCAGCAGCACAAAACAATTAACACAAACAGCAATGACAAAAAAATGCAAATTGCAAAAAAAGGCAGCAATATAGGACTTAGCAAAGGAAATGCAACATTACAACTAATATGAAGCAATGAACAGCAACAAGAAAAATGAATCAGTAGTAAAACTGGCTTAACAGAGTAATACAAAGTGAAATTCAGTAACACTACGCCTGGCAAATAGCAGCAGCAAAGGTAATAACTTATATCTAAACATGACAAAGCTCAAGCAGAATAAATATTACAGTAAAGACAACAATGCAGAAAAGGGAAATGTCTATTCACATATTAATATCTATGTCATTAAAGTGGTGCACCACAAAACTAATTCTACAAAAGATATTACCAAGTAGTTGACAAGAAAATTAAGTATGCAGCAACTGTTATTAATCCCTTCTTATTGTTCTTTCCTTTCCAAGTGCTCCTTTTTCGAAGAACGTGGATCATTAAATGATTATTTAATAGATCTGTTGACAGAAAGTGTTCACACTAGCAAATGCATTTAATTTTATTTTATAAAACCAATGCTGCAACAAAGCTGGAAACCAGATATCAAATGAAATAAGCAACTATGAAAGGCAAAGCATAAAAATATCATCCAATAGTCATGTGACATTTCATAAGTTAGTACAAATTCTCTCAACTCTCATAGAAAGACGCTTGTCATTATCAGGTGTGCAGACGTAAGAAAGTATCTTTCCAAGTAATGAGAGTGTCGTTTTTGCGATACTTTCTACAAAGGAATGTCAATAGCGAGGATAATGGCTCTTTTTCTTTTTACCTAATGGCTTTCTTTTGTCAGGTGGCTGCCGCGCAGCTGGGTGCCCACGACGCATTACGTGCAGGTGGTCACTTAACTGCCTTACCGAAATATTTACTACACCAGTTTCCGCTACAGTGGCAGTCTCATATAAAAAATTTCACAGGTCAAGAATTTGCGTTACACATCTGTAGAAACAAAATCCTATTGATATAACAGTGCCCAAAAAATTTTCGTCAGCCTTCTAATACATTCACGAATTTACATACATTTCATATCTCTTAAAGTACGATTCTTGGTTTACAACAACCTTTTTCACAAACCAGAGTCCCTAACCACTACTCATTATTCCTTACCTTATTCGTTGACACTTCTTCAATATTTCATCGTAACAGACACGTAGCATAATAAAATAACTTATATAGCATCAGCTCATTGATCATAAACATACCGCAACAGCATAATACACATAGTCATCGTAATAATAACATCATAACACCTCAGTCAACTCTCGAAATCGTCGTAGCTTCCTCCAATAATCCCAAAACCTAAAAGAAATTCTCTGCTCATGTCAAAAGTGTCATCTGCCTCAAACGTCCTTTAAAAATCATGATCCCATACCAAACGCGACATTCAAAGCTCTCATAGTATCACAATGGTTCTGAAAAATTAAGAACAGTAAACACAGTACAGACGAACTACAATTTCATAAGTGTGAAGTTATCCAACTGTGTAATTACACAACCATCTGTCATTGATGTAGTAAAATAAATGTTTGTCTCTCTCAGTTAAATGATCAGATAGCTGTGTAATTTATGTGTTAGAGAAATATGGTACCGATGTGTAAAGTTGTATAAGCAAATACCATATTAGCTAGGGCTCCTTGTGCTTGCCAACACATGGTACACAAAGTAAGCGTGTACCCCCTGAGGATTAATGTAATTATATCCTCAGGTGTTGCAGATTACAGCAATGGAATGAAATGTATCACGGAAAACCTTTCTATCATTGTACTTCAAATATCTTTAAAAACAAATGTTGTAATTACAAAATTAGTCACTCAAATACGTGTGCTGTAGCGCTAAACTGTGCGTCGTGTTGTAAGATAATCTCTGTGGAAGTGTCGTAGTTATCGTCCTCCAAAAGCTAGGTTCTGCAGAAGTCAATGTACTCACCTCATGATAAACAAAAGTGAAATGCTATGCGTATAGATATCGTAGTTATTACGTACCTTATCGTGATCAAGTAAGTACTATAATGTAACGTATTGTTGTGCTATGGAAAAGGCTGTCTCATTGTAGCTATACCACAAAGTTACTAGTAAAACATGTTTTACTTTCCAGAATAATTCAGAAAAACTGTGCACATATAAAACAGATGCACCGCAAAAGCAACATTTAAATTGTCACTCATTAGTAGCGTCGTGATATAATAGTGTAGCTGTCACATAAACTAACCACTGTGTCATCTGATATGTCACAGAAAGTACTTTAAATCCAGAATGTATTTTCAAGTAAACCAAAATGTTGCATTAAAATCTCATTAGCAGTACTGGTAAATGTTCTAAGTATGTAAGCCTTATAGTCGTTACGTAATCGTGCAACTAACAAGCAAGAATGTACAAATAACAACAATGTGTCATCTGTCCACTATAACAATGCACTCGTAAATACTGTCTAAATATGTTCCGTAGGTTCTAGACTGGATAGTAAGCTTCAAACATTGTTGCATGTTAACAGTTTCTAAGTGTGACAAAGCATACTAATAACGTGAAGTGAAAAGTTATATGGCAAAGACAAAGTTAAAAAGCAGATTATCTTTCAATAAACGGTTTTACATGTGAAATGTGGTGTAAACCTTTACTCTTCACAGTACTCAGAGTTTCAACTTGAACGCAATTATCATGCGGTATACGTCGGTAAAGAATACTGGAATTTTTTCTCAAGGTTAGCGTCTATGTTATTTTTCGCTGAGCCAGCCGGCGCACGTGGCTGCCTGCGGTGCGAGTTATCGTCTGTCCCTTTGTTGACGCGTGTCGTTATTGGGATTAGGAGACCTAACTTCTACAAATTCACCTTGCCGAGAGGGCCCTGACCTCTTTGAATCCCGCCAGTTCTGCTGCAATTCAGGTCTGTCGTTACGATCATATCGTCTGTCGTCATGTCGGTAGATTCCATAGTTTCTTTCTTGTCGGTCACGTGGTGGAGAATTTCTCCCTGAATCGTAACTGCGCGCTGGACCGTTGCGTCTTAAGTTATTCTGTCTCCCTTGATAATAATTATATTGGTTGCCAAATTGTCTGTTTCTCTGATTATCTCTGTGATAGTCATTACTATGGAAAAGCCATCTTTCTCTGTAACTATTATTCTGCCAGTGGTTGTCATACGGATGGTGTCTGTTTTGGTCACGATTTACGTGGTACGAATAGCCTTGTCGTGTCCAGTTATTATTTCTTTCATCGCGGAATTGTGACAGGTGTGACCTGTAATTGTTGTGCTCCTGTTTTCGCGTTCCGCGATTGTCAGTGTCAATTTCCAGTTCTTTTAACAGTCCCTGAAAAGCTTCAATGTCGTCTTTGCATCGTCCTGCTAAAATAATATGTCGTAAATGTTCAGGTAATTTGATTAAGCAAATGCGGATGAGTTCTGAGGGGTTGTATGGGTTTGAAAGATACTGATTCTTATGTAACATGTCTTCGAAAGATTTGACAAGACTGGAAAATTCAGATTGTTCGAAATGTTTGATCATTATGATGCTATGTTTTACTCGGTCTTGTGTAGCTTGAGACCAGTATGCTGAGAGGAAGGCATGATAAAATTCTTCTTCACTGTGAAATTGTGAATGACCGATCGCATTCTTACAGCTGGTTCATTCTCCAAGTAGCCACACATAAATTCTAATCTATGCTCTAATGACCAGTTGGGAGGAAAACAATGAGAGAATTGATGGAGCCACGCTTGTGGATGAATGTCGTTGCCAGAATTCTGAAATGTTTTGAATTTACATGCAGTAATGAACAGCTTATAGTCAAAATCATCGTGTCGGTGTGTAGCATATAGGTCATTGTTACGTCGTGTCGGCGGTTCCATCTCAAAATTCGGTGCACCTTGCCAATTTCTTTCATGATTTCCGAAATGCTCTTTGTTATTTCACCGTCAAAAAAGTATGTCACTGCACATTCTTCACGAAAGCGCCCTGCAAAGTTAATGAAATCTCAAAATCATTGTTAGCAACACTATTACTGCAAGACGTAACAGACGTAGAGTATGTCAACGTATTATTATTTCAAGCGGCGCAACAATAAGTTTAGTTATGTAGTCTTGTAGCGAGTAGCAGAGCCATTGTCGCGGTGTATTGGTCACGATAGGCCTCGAAACTCAATTGTTGGCAGTATAGGTACCTCAAATATTTGGCGGGCCGGATACCGGGGATGAGCGGTCAGCTAACGGGCGACTGTGTGCCAGCCCTCGCGGGCCGTAGTTTGAGTACCCTAAAGGGCTGGGATACGTAGTTGCCATGTTACAGGCTGAATACTGCTGACTCTAAAATAAGGATACACACATGAATGGAATGGTCGAAGGTTACTGTCACTCGGCAATTGCGAATTATGAATGTAACATATAAATTTATAAATGAAAGATTGCAATTAAATAAATACTGCAGGTACTATCTTAACGGCTTTAAATGATGAGTGCGATACTAGAAGTACTTATGAGAAAGCGATCTATTTCTGCAAAACACTTATCGGTGTCGATGGTCCAGCAATTAAATAAAATATAAGTTGAATAACAGTGAAACAACAGATTCCTACTGCACGTAATTAGTTATGAACGACAACATAGCTTCCGAGATATTCGTTTCTAAACGCACACAACGTCTTCACTGTAGAAGCCACGGAAATCTCACAAATGCACAAGTCGGCACTGCGAAGTATTTCTATCTGTCGTGACTACGCGCAAACCGCTCCGCTGTCTCCAAGTCTCTCCGCGACTCCGTGTCTATCGCGCCATCGCGTCCAGCACTTTCTGTGTCCTGTGCGTCTGTCCCTCGCACCTCCACATTAAACTGTAGGGCCGGTGTCCCCAGTTGGATATCTGTGTTGGGTTATGGACATGTAAGTCACTGAAGAAGCCACCAATTGAAAGACTTGCACCAGTTTAGTGAGCCACACGAAATTATTATTATTATTATTCACGTTTCACTGAACGTAACCTATACTGTAGCATACTGCACTTGTTCTTGCTTACATACTTTATGGCTGACTGAGGGATCATGGGAGCTGTAGAGAGTGAGAATAGATTGGGGGGCCGGGGAGAGAATGGAAGGATTGTGGGTCACGGGGCACTGCATGTGTGAGTACTTTGTCCCTTCTACTTTCGTTGAACCTCTGCATGTTGCCTGCAGTCTGCTTCGCCTTTTGACTCCTTTCTCCTGCTCACTGTCAATAAATTTACTGACGTCGGTTGCAAGGCGTCTTGTCTGCCCAAAGATTCATTTTTATGAGATAAGTTTCTGTGCTTGCACCATAACATTGTGCATTACTGAAACGTGTCTACACCAAGTCACGCGACCAAGTTTCTTCGTGTTACGGATACATCTACGGTTAGATTTGTCGAATAATAACGGATTACTCACAAATAAACAGAAATACTCGTTACTGGGTACCGCTCGGGTCTAACGGCGCCTTGCCACTGTTCGCGCCGCTTCCCCCGTCGGAGGTTCGAGTGCTCCCTCGGGAATAGGTGTGTGTGTTGTCCTTAGCGTAAGTTAGTGTAAGTTTGGTCCCATGGGAATTTGACACTCGTTATTGTTTGATTACATGACTGCCGAACAATCACGAGAAACACTTAGATCCATTAAATATCTGAAAGGAAAGACCACGTAGGAAAGGCAAGTGCCAGAATTTGATTCACTGAAATAATCTGCACAGACTAACTTTATGGAGTAAAGCACCGATGGGAATGACACCCCTTTCCCGCTACGCAACCCCAACAAATTATGCCTCAAAACGTTCATTCTTACGAATACATTCTTTTTATGTTCACCCAAACTTCAGAAGTTTACGGTTATTTATGCGTCGCGAACATTGTTGCTATATTTATAACATTTTACAATATCAATTTTGAAAACTTTCATTGTAAAATTTTGCAACGCCGTTGGCAAGGAAATAATGTTCACGGCCCGAAAATAAATGTACACATCTGAAGATGGGATGTCAGGTATTTTGAAATTTCATCATGGAATAAAAGGCGCCAGTAAAGGCATCTGGTTGTAGCTAATTCATTAGAACTTACCTTCAACAGTTTGTGTGTTATAATGCTTCCACAACGGACAACAATTATTTGCTAATGTTTTAAGAGGAAGAAAACTGTTTGTCCAAATGTTTAAGTGTGTGTAAATTCCTAAGGGGCCAAACTACTGAGGCCATCGGTCCCTAGACTTACACACTACTTAAACTAACTTACGTTAAGAACAATACACACGCCCGTGCCCGAGGGAGAACTCGAACCTCCGGCGGGAGGGACCGCGCAGTCCGTGACACGGCGCCTCTAACCGCACGGCCACTTCGCGCGGCAAACTGTTTGAAATTTAGTGTGTTAGTAACCACAAACACTATTAGCTAACGTACTTAAATATTAGCTCAAAAAATACTTTTGATGTCTGACAGCATAGCCATGGGTTGTTTCTGCACAGAAAATAAATTAAGCCACTATTTCTGTCTTCGTTTTAAAAAGTTTAAAACTCTAAAGCGCTCGAACGATAGCTTACATCGGCCGTATTGTACAGCATCCAAACTAGTAAAATTGTAACAACAAATTGGACAATTGTCAAACTGATGATACTCGCCTTCACACACTCAGAATGTATTGGCCATGCTAAGAATGTTTTAGTAGGCATCGCCATCAGGTGATCATTATAGTGACGTAACAACAATAATACTGAACGGGCGGGAGTCCCTTATGTAAGACATTACTACTACAGCGAGCCGAGCGGTGACGGAAATATCCGAAAATGGGTCCCGGGCGCAGTACAGTGCGAGTACCTTGCTCGCTCTTCCAGAAATTTCTTCCACGCGCCCTACCGAAACGAGTGGCTCACCCCTCCTGTAGACCCACAGTCACGTCCATTTTAATCTTTACATCATTAACCTTCCTCTTGCACACGACATGGACTAAAGTGCGTTGTGTGCTGTACTAAAGAAAAAATACTCATTAATGCAGTTGTTTGGTTGTTATAGTTATAGGTGAATACTACAGTTCGTAACTGTGGGCTATGGATAACATTATTTCAATGGATAATTTTCATCTACCTGAGGGCACTTCTGCTACCACTACCATTTTAGTTCCTTTTCTGTTCCATTATCGAATGGTGCGTGGAATGACCCACCATATAAATTAAAATTTCTCTGATTTTTCCGTTTTTATCAGTTCACAGGATTTAATTAAATAACGGAACGCCCCCTCTTGTACCCATCCTGCGCCCCTCCCCCACCAATGTTATCGGGCAATAACAATATTTACGTCAGACAAACTAAAACAGCAGGACGAACCAAAGTGTGGTATTTAGAATCCCCAGAAAAATGGTTTTATGGTTTGTAGAAAAGATTCACCTAACGTGTGGAAAACGCTGATTGAAACCATCGGAGAATGAAAATAAGACCGTTGGAATGTTTATCGCTCATTGAGGCAATCTCCAATAAGGTCAGTCTGGTTTCAAGCAAGTGTGGAGTTGAACCTGAAATTAGACCCAGCAGTCTGCAGCGTATGTGATTCAAATTATATGCTGCAAGTCACCAAAAATATTAACTAGCGATCCAAGGACCACTCCTGGATCACAGAAGCACTGCAGTTTTAAGAAGACGGCTCTTGCGTGACTCTGTCTACCGATGGACACAAATGATCGTTTCATAGTTTGATATCGTTAATCTCTTGGCACGTCACACATTAATAGTAGTTTAAGCACCAAAATGATTCAAGTGGAGCCATCGTTCCCGTCTCATAGTGACTACCCAGCCCTTGATGGGTGCAGTCGCGGCTTCTCTAGAGAACGTCTTCAGTCAGCCATAGCGAACATTTAGGTCTCTAGCAAATAACGTCGCCGATACAGGAGCTGGACTGAAACTGGCAGTCGGAATTTTTTTTATCCTAACAGTAATGAACGTTGGAAGCCTTAGTTCTGAATTATTTCACTCAGCTTACCGGCCAAGAATTTGATGTTTAACATTCTTATATCCTATCAGTGTTCGTAGAAACTCTCCAATAAAAGGGAAAAGCGATCAGGTTCGTGTCTTTTTCAACTTAGCCAGCACTGCGATGCACGATACCACTTACAAGTCCCCAGAGAGATGGAGAACATAACTGACGTGTCTACGTGATAATTTCTAGATTTATGCGAGTTCAGATTATGGGAAAATATTGCTGCCATATCGAAGCTCTAATTCAGGTCGTATAAAGATTAGGTGTTTCATGATGAACTCTATCGAACTGTCACTGACTCGTCTGCAATCCGCACGAGCAAACGTGATCTATCACTCACCATTCCGTGCAAGTCTTCGTGCTTTAACGTTGCGTTGGCGTTTTTACTGCCACCTACGTCTTGCACGAAGAGAATTAGTTTTGCACGGGATGGTTCTAGAAGTTGTCCGGCAGAGTTGTCACTATCTGCTTCATTGCTGTTAAAATCAGATTTAGCCAACGGCAACAATGTCCTACCAGGTGACCTTCTTAATGGCAACCTACCGTATCGAGACAATGGCAATAGATCGTCGAGACTGTAGGCAGTGGAGTAAAACAACAGGAGTCGTACAGTCAGGGCTCTTGTGATCTGGCTGTGATCAAATTCACTGAAACATCCAGGTGCTGAAGTAACGGTCAGTCGACCACTGCAATATCTAGCAAATACCATAAGTACACCTCTTAGCTAGCTATTCATATCATAAGACGAAAGTAGCGCTATCTGCCCACCAAGTGTAGCTCAGTTGTTTATTAGTGTAGCTTTCTTTGAGGTTGTCAGTGTTCTGCTTCAAAGCGGTCCGACATGTTTTTCTGAACGTATGCGAGTTTCCTCATCTCAGCGCTTATACCCAACAGCTTCAGTTATTTGTCGTGCGTATCTCAATAGCTGTCATCATCTACGATGTTGGTCCTCTAAAATCTTGGAAGCAAGACGACTCATGTGGGACGACGAAAGGACATAAAAAGACAGGCATAAGCGAATGGAGTATTCAGCGGTAAAAGAAGTGTAGGAGTGCCGAAACTAAGTCTTCATTTGACAAAGGAAAATCTGAGCGTAACTTCAGCACATAATTGTATAGATGTAAACTATGGTCAGTAAGAAAACCAGAAAAGAGTAGTAGAACTCGAACGTTTCATATGTGTTGTAGAAGGATGTTGAAAATTAGCTGTAGTCATAAGCTTTGGAGTGAAGAGGCCCTCCACAGCACCGGCGAGGACAAGAATACCAGGAAAACACTTGTTACAAGAAGGAATAGGATAATGGGCTCGTAAAACAGGTAATATTATCGTAATAGTGTATTCCCCGTCGCTACGATGGCCTCATATGGGTTACTATGTCCAAGACCATTATCGATTAATATCAACCCCACCCGAGAGTTTATTCTGTGTATTGGGCCATCATCATTATCTTCATCACATTTGGATTACTTTGTGATGGAGCTTCGTGAAAAGTGAATACCATATTCTTTGTGGCGTTGGTGTGTGTCGGGCACCAAAGATTATTTAATCAATTAAAAATAAGCGGTATCTATGAGAGTAAGTCGTAAAGAACAAACTTTTAACTTACTCCATGAAGCTTCCGGACCATTTCGTCAATAAGACAAATGACTATTAACGCCTGACAAAAATTACTAAATAAATAATAGCCCCAGGCACACAAATCTGTTATGCCTGCTTATAATTGTGTCGCTCGGGAATATCCTGCAGTTGTATTTGTGTGAAAATCTGAAAGTGTTACTATTAAGTCCGACTGTCATGAACTATATCCTTTCAGTGCGAGAGCTGCACCACTCCCAAATTTTTCTACAGCAATGTGACATTGGTATAAAACGGTAACAAACATTTAGAAATTATGAAATTGCTTGACCATTCTATTGAGCACAAAACTCAATTAATGACACGGTGAGGAATAATAGAAGTAGTGAAGACAACACGAACATGAATCAAGCAGTAAGAAATATAAACTGAGAAACATGCGATAAAGGGAGGATTTGACGTCTTATCTGCAAAACAGACTGGGAGTCCCAGATGCAAGACGTCTTCGGTAGTTACAGTACAGTATTTTGTGCAAAATTGATGTGACCTGTCAGAAATAGCAACAGTAAATGCTAGAACTGTTTGACATACTTGGTTATTTTAAGACTTTTCGAGAATTCACATCACTTCCCTGCAAACACTGTACTCCGTGCCGCGCGGGATTAGCCGAGCGGTCTTGGGCGCTGCATCCCTGGACTGTGCGGCTGGTCCCGGCGGAGGTTCGAGTCCTCCCTCGGGCATGGGTGTGTGTGTTTGTCCTTAGGATAATTAAGATTAAGTAGAGTGTAAGCTTAGGGACTGATGACCTTTGCAGTTAAGTCCCATAAAATTTCAAACACATTGAACATTTTGAACTGTACTCCGTATTTGATAGTTACCAAGCGAAGTGGAGGTGAAATTGGCAAGACGTTAATGAGAAACACTTTGCTAAACGAAGAGAGACATGGGATTATTACTGCTAACAAACCTACTGACGTACATAGAAGAAAGGAAGGAATCTGTGTGGAACACATATCTGAGTTAGCTATACCTAGAGGCACGCGAACATGAGGATAATGTAGATGCTGACGATAAACGTGAAGTTCACAGCAAGCGATGCGAATGATGCTGTAAATTAGATTTTAAGGGACGCAAAATGTCCGACACAAATTTTGGAAGCAAGTGATGTTTCGACTAATAGTAAGTTTCTTGTTTCGACTAATAGTACGACTTCACTTATACGCTTGTTCCAGACGAACTTCACGGGTCTGCTAGGTGGAGGAGACATGAGCGACGTGACGAATGAGATCATCAGCGACCTGGTGCCGCAGATCCTCGACAGCCAGAAGGACAATATCCTGGGAGCCATCGTGCCCGTCATTGTTGACGCAGTTAATGAGGCAATTTCCGCCTATACCTTGAACGACATCATCTGCAAAGTGGTGGGAGTCTTCTGCTAAAGACCCATCTGCGGACCACTCAAAAAGCACTGTTATAAATAAAATAATTACGTTTTATTACAATAGTGTCAAATTTATTTCTCATCAAGCCTTAAAACTTTATTGTCATCCGTGCTCATAAGTCATGATGGCCTGGGGCGACTTACCGTGCATCGTTTGATTTATGAGTTCTCCGTCTGGTGCAGCTAGCCAGTGATGGTGATCATCTTAATCACTGCTCTGCTCGTAACTACCGCCGTTGGATAAGCAGCTGCAGCAGCAAGTCGTATAACCCTAGCTTACTTATTTGTTAGATAGTTTAATTAATTTCTTTGCGTGTTTTTGGGTACTTGCATTGTTTAATTCATATATTTCGGGCGTATTATAGTTAGTATTTGACAGTTGTAGCATCGCGCTTTAGTGTTTACTTGGTAGATTCTTATTTAAATTGCGTGTGAGTTTCGTATAGGAGGTGCAATTTCGAGTTTTAGTTACTGTAATCGTAAATTCAGCAGATTGTAGAGCAGTCGTTAGGCATTTGTACAGGTTAGTTGATACATTCTTTGGGTGTTTCGCTTGCGTTATCTAGGCACGGACTCGTGTTTCAGTAACTGTTGTTCAAAATCGATTAGAATGGACAGGGACTGCGATTGCTGTGTTCGGATGAGGGCTGACTTGGCATCCCTTCGCTCACAGCTGCAATCGGCGCTGACTTCGGTCGCGCAGCTTGAGGCTGTTGCCAATGGGCACCACTGTGGGGAGCCGGACTTGTGTATCACGGGGATGTCAACCTCGTCCCGTCTGTCCCCAGACCGGTCTGCCGCTGTGGTTGCCCCGGTTGCTGCCCGCAGTGGGGCTGAGCCTTCGCTTGTGGTTGATTGGGAGGTCGTTCCAAGGCGTGGCAGGCAGCGAAAGGCGTCCCCGGAGGCTGATCAGAAAGCCTCCCCGATGCGTCTGACAAACCGGTTTCAGGCACTGTCTCTGGCTGAGCCAGATGCAGCTCCTGCCCTGTTTCAGAGGATCATTCTCAGCCTTCAAGGTCCGGGCAATCGCAGAAGGTGGGCTTACTGGTAGTTGGGAGCTCCAATGTTAGGCGCGTAATGGGGCCCCTTAGGGATACGGCGACTAAGGAGGGGAAGAAATCCAGTGTGCACTCCGTGTGCATTCCGGGAGGAGTCATTCCTGATGTGGAAAGGGTCCTTCCGAATGCCATGAAGAGCACAGGGTGCAGCCAGCTGCAGGTGGTGGCACATGTCGGCACTAATGACGTGTGTCGCTTTGGATCTGAGGAAATTCTCTCTGGATTCCAGTGGCTATCTGATTTGGTGAAGGCTGCCGGTCTTGCTTACGAGATGAAGGCAGAGCTCACCATCTGCAGCATCGTTGACAGAACCGACTGCGGACCGTTGGTGCAGAGCCGGGTGGAGGGTCTGAATCAGAGGCTCAGACGGTTTTGCGACCGTATTGGCTGCAGATTCCTTCACTTGCGCCATAGGGTGGTGGGGTTTCGGATTCCGCTGAATAGGTCAGGAGTTCACTACACTCAGCTGGTGGCTACACGGGTAGCGGAGGCTGAGTGGCGTGGACTGGGCGGTTTTTTAGGTTAGAAGGCCTCGGGAAAGTGCGGGATGGGCTGCAATATCAAAGGGTGCTTGGCAATTACAGGACGTGCTTGGATCAAGGAACAGTCGAAATTATAGTTGTACATTGTTGTAGTTGCGCTGGAAAAGTCCCTGAGCTTCAAGCGCTAATAGAAAGCACAGAAGCTGATATCGTTATAGGTACAGAAAGCTGGCTAAAGCCTGAAATAAGTTCTGCAGAAATTTTTACAAAGTCTCAGACGGTGTTCAGGAAAGATAGATTAGGCAGAATTGGTGGTGGAGTGTTTTGTGTCTGTCAGTAGTGGTTTATCTTGTAGTGAAGTCGAAGTAGATACAAAGTGCGAATTGGTATGGGTGGAGGTTACACTTAACAGCCGAATTAAGTTAATAATTGGCTCCTTCTACCGACCCCCAGACTCCGATGATACAGTTGTGGAACAGTTCAGAGAAAGTTTGAGTCTCGTAACAAATAAATACCCCACTCATACGGTTATAGTTGGTGGGGACTTCAACCTACCCTCGGTATGTTGGCAAAAATACTTGTTCAAAACCGGTGATAGGCAAAAAACGTCTTCCGAGATTGTCCTAAATGCATTCTCCGAAAATTATTTCGAGCAGTTAGTCCACGAACCCACGCGAATTGTAAATGGTTGCGAAAACACACTTGACCTCTTGGTCACAAACAATCCAGAGCTGATAGAGAGCATCATGACTGATACAGGGATTAGTGATCACAAGGTCATTGTAGCTAGGCTCAATACCATTTCTTCCAAATCCATCAGAAACAAAGGCAAAATAATTTTATTTAAAAAAGCGGATAAAGTGCCACTAGAAGCCTTCCTAAAAGACAATTTCCATTCCTTCCGAACTGACTATGCGAATGTAGACGAGATGTGCCTCAAATTCAAGGTATAGTAGCAACAGCAATTGAGATATTCATACCTCATAAATTGGTAAGAGGTGGAACAGATCCCCCGTGGTACACAAAAAAGGTCCGAACGCTGTTGCAGAGGCAACGGAAAAAGCATGCGAAGTTCAGAAGAACGCGAAATCCCGAAGATGGGCTAAAATTTACAGACGCGCGACATTTGGCACGTACTTCGATGCGAGATGCCTTTAATAGGTTCCACAACGAAACATTGTCTCGAAATTTGGTAGAAAATCCGAAGAAATTCTGATCGTATGTAAAGTACACAAGCGGCAAGACGCAGTCAATACCTTCGCTGCGCAGTGCCGATGGTACTGTTATCGACGACTGTGCCGCTAAAGCGGAGTTATTGAACGCTGTTTTCCGAAATTCCTTCACCAGGGAAGACGAATGGAATATTCCAGAATTTGAAACACGAACATCTGCTAGCATGAGTTTCTTAGAAGTAGATACCTTAGGGGTTGTGAAGCAACTCAAATCGCTTGATACGGGCATGTCTTCAGGTCCAGATTGTATACCGATTAGGTTCCTTTCAGATTACGCTGATACTATAGCTCCCTACTTAGCACTCATATACAACCGCTCGCTCACCGATAGATCTGTACCTACAGATTGGAAAATTGCGCAGGTCGCACCAGTGTTCAAGAAGGGTAGTAGGAGTAATCCATTTAACTACAGACCTATATCATTGACGTCGGTTTGCAGTAGGGTTTTGGAGCATATACTGCATTCAAACATTATGAATCACCTCGAAGGGAACTATCTATTGACACGTAATCAGCATGGCTTCAGAAAACATCGCTCTTGTGCAACGCAGCTAGCTCTTTATTCGCACGAAGTAATGGCTGCTATCGACAGGGGATCTCAAGTTGATTCCGTATTGCCGGCCGCGGTGGTCTCGCGGTTCTAGGCGCGCAGTCCGGAACCGTGGGACTGCTACGGTCGCAGGTTCGAATCCTGCCTCGGGCATGGATGTGTGTGATGTCCTTAGGTTAGTTAGGTTTAAGTAGTTCTAAGTTCTAGGGGACTGATGACCACAGCAGTTGAGTCCCATAGTGCTCAGAGCCATTTGAACCATTTGATTCCGTATTTCTAGATTTCCGGAAAGCTTTTGACACCGTTCCTCACAAGCGACTTCTAATCAAGCTGCGGAGCTATGGGGTATCGTCTCAGTTGTGCGCCTGGATTCGTGATTTCCTGTCAGAAAGGTCGCAGTTCGTAGTAATAGACGGCAAATCATCGAGTAAAACTGAAGTGATATCAGGTGTTCCCCAGGGAAGCGTCCTGGGATCTCTGCTGTTCCTGATCTATATAAATGACCTGGGTGACAATCTGAGCAGTTCTCTTATATTGTTCGCAGATGATGCTGTAATTTACCGTCGAGTAAGGTCATCCGAAGACCAGTATCAGTTGCAAAGCGATCTAGAAAAGATTGCTGTATGGTGTGTCAGGTGGCAGTTGACGCTAAATAACGAAAAGTGTGAGATGATCCACATGAGTTCCAAAAGAAATCCGTTGGAATTCGATTACTCGATAAATAGTACAATTCTCAAGGCTGTCAATTCAACTAAGTACCTGGGTGTTAAAATTACGAACAACTTCAGTTGGAAGGACCACATAGATAATATTGTCGGGAAGGCGAGCGAAAGGTTGCGTTTCATTGGCAGGACACTTAGAAGATGCAACAAGTCCACTAAAGAGACAGCTTACATTACACTCGTTCGTCCTCTGTTAGAACATTGCTGCGCGTTGTGGGATCCTTACCAGGTGGGATTGACGGAGGACATCGAAAGGGTGCAAAAAAGGGCAGCTCGTTTTGTATCATCACGTTATAGGGGAGAGAGTGTGGCAGATATGATACACGAGTTGGGATGGAAGTCATTACAGCATAGACGTTTTTCGTCGCGGCGAGACCTTTTTACGAAATTTCAGTCACCAACTTTCTCTTCCGAATGCGAAAATATTTTGTTGAACCCAACCTACATAGGTAGGAATGATCATCAAAATAAAATAAGAGAAATCAGAGCTCGAACAGAAAGGTTTAGGTGTTCGTTTTTCCCGCTTGCTGTTCGGGAGTGGAATTGTAGAGAGATAGTATGATTGTGGTTCGATGAACCCTCTGCCAAGCACTTAAATGTGAATTGCAGAGTAGTAATGTAGATGTAGATGTAGATGTATTTTCGTGATGTAAAGAAGAATAGAAGATATTAAAAATGTAATTATAATTTTATTATTTTAATTTTTGTGCTCAGTGAATCAAAGACTTTCTGGTGCACGGAATAAACTAGCATTGTTTGTACTACGAAACTATATATGATTGTTAAGTGAGAACTGATATCTATGTAAGACATTTTGTCTGGGCGGATTTTGTTCTCGTATTGGTCGGTAGAGAAAGAAAAGTTTCTTAATCTATGTATGTAATGTGAATGAATAAAGGCTATAAAAAGGAGAGAGAGAGAGATAATCCTTGCGGACAATCACCATATTGTATAAGAAAAGGTAAATACGAGTTATTCAAAACAAATATCTCTAAAGTGTATCGTCTTGTGATTTCAAAAGATTGAAAATTACGCTCTTTAATTTAAACGAGTCCTGAATAACAGCGCAGAACATTTGTCATCATATATTTTCTTCGTTTGACCACGGTTATGACTCGCATGTAACATTTTGTTGCGCGACGAGTTAGGAATATTTTCATTATACGCGCAAAAGTGCACACAGCTTTAATCGAACCTGGAACTTTCGGAAACGATAACTCTTAATCAGCACAATTACGCGAATACCCTCTAAATCGCAACCGTGATCCCAAAAGTGTTTCCTGGACCGATTTTTATAAATGTGTAGACTTGAAAGCGAACAGCATTGCATCATCTCTGGCTCGCAACAATTTAAAGAAAACAAAACAGGGACTGAAGGAGAGGTGACATATCAAGCTAAAACTAAACAAAGGTCGCTACACTACGCATATATTGATTACCAAAAACCTATTGATAGTGTACCCCACTCATGGTTACTACAAATATTGGAAATATACATAGTAGATCGTAAATTGATACAGTTCCTAAACATAGTAATGAAAAATTGGAAAACCACACTTCATATCCTAACAAATTCAAATAATGACTGCCAATACAGATTAAGTGTGGAATATACCAAGGAGACTCATTAAGTCCTTTCTAGTTCTGCCTTGCTCTGAACCCTATCCAACATGCTAAATAATACAAATTATGGATACAATATTACTGGAACATGCCAACACAAAATCACACATTTGCTAAACATGGATGATCTAAAACCACTGGCAGCAACAAATCAACAACTCAACCAATTACTAAGGATAACAGAAGTATTCAGCAATGATATAAATGTGGCTTTTGGAACAGACAAATGTAAGAAAAATAGCATAGTCAGGGGAAAACACACTAAACAAGAAGATTACATATTTGATAACCACAGCGACTGCGTAGAAGCGATGGAAAAAACAGATGCCTATAAATATTTAAGATACAGACAAAAAATAGGATTAGATAATACAAATATTAAAAAAGAACTAAAAGAAAAATATAGACAAAGACTAACAAAAATACTGAAAACAGAATTGATGGTAAGAAACAAGACAAAAGCTATAAGTAGTTATGCTATACCAATACTGACCTACTCATTTGGAGTAGTGAAATGGAGTAACACAGACCTAGAAGCACTCAATACACTCACACGATCACAATGCCACAAATATAGAATACATCACATACATTCAGCAACAGAAAGATTCACATTAAGCAGAAAGGAAGGAGGAAGGAGATTTATCGACATAAAAAACCTACATTATGGACAGGTAGATAATTTAAGAAAATTCTTTATAGAACGAGAAGAAACTAGCAAAATACACAAAGCAATCACTCATATGAATACATCGGCTACACCACTGCAATTTCATAACCACTTCTACAACCCTTTATACCACATAACATCAACAGATACAAAGAAAGTAAATTGGAAAAAGAAAACACTACATATCATCTAACACAGCCACACATTGATCAAGACGCATCCAACACATGGCTAAGAAAAGACAATATACACAGTGGGAAGGAGGGATTCATGATTGCAATACAGGATCAAACAATAAACACCAGATATTACAGCAAGGTTATTATTAAAGATCCCAATACCACAACAGATAAATGCAGACTTTGCAAACAACAAATAGAAACGGTATATCACATCACAAGCGGATGTACAATACTAGCAAATACAGAATACACCAGAAGACACGACAATGTAGCAAAAATAATACATCAACAACTTGCCATACAACATAAACTAATAAAACAACACGTTCCCACATACAAGTATGCACTACAAAATGTACTGGAGAATGATGAATACAAATTATACTGGAACAGAACATTATAACAGATAAAACAACACCACATAACAAACCTGACATCATACTCTGCAATAAAAAGAAGAAATTAACACAACTAATTGAAATATCCATACCCAATACAACAAATGTACAGAAGAAATCAGGAGAAAAAATTGAAAAATACATCCAACTGACTGAGGAAGTCAAGGACATGTGGCATCAGGATAAAGTTGACATTGTACCAATTATACTATCAACTACAGGAGTCATACCACACAACATCCACAAGGACATCAACGCAATGCAGCTACATCCAAACATATACACTCCTGGAAATTGAAATAAGAACACCGTGAATTCATTGTCCCAGGAAGGGGAAACTTCATTGACACATTCCTGGGGTCAGATACATCACATGATCACACTGACAGAACCACAGGCACATAGACACAGGCAACAGAGCATGCACAATGTCGGCACTAGTACAGTGTATATCCACCTTTCGCAGCAATGCAGGCTGCTATTCTCCCATGGAGACGATCGTAGAGATGCTGGATGTAGTCCTGTGGAACGGCTTGCCATGCCATTTCCACCTGACGCCTCAGTTGGACCAGCATTCGTGCTGGACGTGCAGACCGCGTGAGACGACGCTTCATCCAGTCCCAAACATGCTCAATGGGGGACACATCCGGAGATCTTGCTGGCCAGGGTAGTTGACTTACACCTTCTAGAGCACGTTGGGAGGCACGGGATACATGCGGACGTGCATTGTCCTGTTGGAACAGCAAGTTCCCTTGCCGGTCTAGGAATGGTAGAGAGATGGGTTCGATGACGGTTTGGATGTACCGTGCACTATTCAGTGTCCCCTCGACGATCACCAGAGGTGTACGGCCAGTGTAGGAGATTGCTCCCCACACTATGATGCCGGGTGTTGGCCCTGTGTGCCTCGGTCGTATGCAGTCCTGATTGTGACGATCACCTGCACGGCGCCAAACACGCATACGGCCATCATTGGCACCAAGGCAGAAGCGACTCTCATCGCTGAAGACGACACGTCTCCATTCGTCCCTCCATTCACGCCTGTCGCGACACCACTGGAGGCGGGCTGCACGATGTTGGGGCGTGAGCGGAAGACGGCCTAACGGTGTGCGGGACCGTAGCCCAGCTTCATGGAGACGGTTGCGAATAGTCCTCGCCGATACCCCAGGAGCAACAGTGTCCCTAATTTGCTGGGAAGTGGCGGTGCGGTCCCCTACGGCACTGCGTAGGATCCTACGGTCTTGGCGTGCATCCGTGCGTCGCTGCGGTCCGGTCCCAGGTCGACGGGCACGTGCACCTTCCGCCGACCACTGGCGACAACATCGATGTACTGTGGAGACCTCACGCCCCACGTGTTGAGCAATTCGGCGGTACGTCCACCCGGCCTCCCGCATGCCCACTATACGGCCTCGCTCAAAGTCCGTCAACTGCACATACGGTTCACGTCCACGCTGTCGTGGCATGCTACCAGTGTTAAAGACTGCGATGGAGCTCCGTATGCCACGGCAAACTGGCTGACACTGACGGCGGCGGTGCACAAATGCTGCGCAGCTAGCGCGATTCGACGGCCAACACCGCGGTTCCTAGTGTGTCCGCTGTGCCGTGCGTGTGATCATTGCTTGTACAGCCCTCTCGCAGTGTCCGGAGCAAGTATGGTGGGTCTGATACACCGGTGTCAATGTGTTCTTTTTTCCATTTCCAGGAGTGTATATACAACTACAGAAATCTGTAATTATTGATACACTTTCAATTAGTCGAAAGTTCCTAAATGCAATGTAACATATACCGCACAGTTAAAAGGAAGTCACGTTTGATCAAGGTCCGCGTCACTTTCCATTTTTAACCGGACATAACGTTGGAGAAAGGAAAGAAATAATAATAATAGCAGGTACACTGAGTTTTTCTTTGCTAATACGGCAAATAAACTGAAAGACGCCGTGATCTATTGTATCGGAAACAAGAATAAGGAATATTCTGGATACTTTCCTTATTTCGTGAATCTAGAAGAACCCTTCATCACTATAACACAGAATAAGATACTCTCTGTCACGAGAGGAGCGGATGTAAAGTGCAGAACCGGGCAAATAATCTGCACCATATACAAATACCAAGCAAGAGTGATGAAAGTGGAAGATTAAAAGCGATAAGTTTTAAGTGTGGTGCAATTTATATTTACTGTTAGTTAGATTAGCTACGATAGAAATCACTGAAACTTCACGAAGACAGACAGAAATTGTATGAAATCTTAAACCAGAGTTAAGGTCTGCGAATGACATAGCCATTTGTTTGGCTGATTGCAAGAAGAGTAAATCACATCTGTAAACCTTCTTTCTTTTTTTAGAAAAGAAGAAAAAACACTTAGGAATGATCAGAATGTAACCGTATGTACAAATTAATTTCCGATGTGAATGTAAAATGACTCGATCTACATCATTACGATTTATCGCGCAAAATTATCCATGGAACATGCATCTAACTAACTAATTAACTAACCCTAGATAAGTTGTCCCGGTGGGATGACTGACAATTCGCTATTCGGACTGTGTCTTAAAGGAATCGATTGAAATTAAGACTTGAAGATAATATTATGAACAGAGAGGACTATCCTTTAAGTAAAATGTGGAATCCTGTTTTACTGATATTAAAAAACAAAAAACAACGTTCTCGTCTTGTTCGGCAAAGGTACATATGTCGTAGTGAAACATAGTTTTGGAGCTCTACCTCTGTAACTTTATGTTATGGGTCAGCAGTAACAGTTTCCCTGGCAGACACCTTTGGTTGCGAACACTCGGTTCACAGCGCCTGAGGCGGACGTAAAACGCTGAATCGAAGATGGCAGGATCTGTCTATCGACTTCTGTGATCGTTTGGTTCACAACATGTGAGCCGAAAGTAAATCGCTGTATCGAAAATGGCAAGAATGGTTGAAATGGCTCTCAGTACTATGGGACTTAACATCTGAGGTCATCAGTCCCCTAGGCTTAGTACTACTTAAACCTAACTAACCTACGGACATCATATACATCACTGCCCGAGGCAGGATTCGAACCTGTGACCATAGCAGCAACACGGCTCCGGACTGAAGTGCCTAGAACCGCTCGGACACAAAGGCCGGCGAAAATGGCAAGAGCTTTCTATCGACTTCCGTTCGGTTCACAACATATGAGGCGAACGTAAAATGTTGTATCGAACATGACAAGAGTTGCCTATCAACTTCCGTCATTGTTCATTTCACAACGCATGAGGCGAACGTAAATCGGCGTATCGCAGATGGCAAGAGCTGTCTACCGACTTCCGTGATCGTTCGGTTCACAACACATGAGACGAACGTGTCACTCGAAAGAATAACGTTCTCCTTAGAGTGAACTGGAGGTTTTCGTTTTCTGTACTACAGGGTTCATTAACCTTGCAGATACGTTATTTATAAATGTGTAAACTTCTGCATTCTCATGTGTGGGTAAGGGAGACAAAGTGTTCGCAAGAATAATTTCGAAAATTACTGACAGTGTTTTACTAACTGTTTTTCCTAATACGCTTTTATTACATGCAAAAGTGAGACGTCCTGGTGATTTACAAGCAAAAAACCAGTTGAAGCTAGTCGACATTGCCACCAATAATGTATTTAACACCGTTCATAAAGGTGTCATAACAACGTTAGCTGTTTATTAATGCTGAAAATTAGTTTCAGGAGTTGGTCTATATTTAGAAAGGGTGCCTAGGTATTTTTGCCGTCCAATTAAAGCAGCACATGATTGTATCTTCAGCTGATAGATTCACTGCAATTCTGGAAACTATTTCTTTTTTTCTTTCTTAGAATAATCTTTACTTAGATATGTGTTACGGAAAGTACGTGATAAGCTCCACAAATGGTAAATAAATGTGTTGGCTGTGTGAAATATGAAGTCTCTTGAAATAAATGGCTTGCAAAATTTCCTCTTTTAGTTTATACATTATTGACAATAAGCCACACTTAAGTTCTTTTCATATGTGCCAGTTTTTTCTGTCTTTCATACAGACTGGTAGTTGCTTTACCCAGGTGGTCAATGTGTTTTGAATACTTACTCGTATTTGCGTGTCTCGTGCATAATATGCAAATAGTTGACCATGATAACTCATTCCTGAGAGAGAGTTCTCTTACATGTAGGTAACATCGAATGTTACGGAAAATTAATAAGAATGCCACAGAATCTTTTAGAACTGCGAATGTGAATTAAAATTCTTTTGGAAATAGCAGGACGCAAACCAGCTGCATTAGGTGACATAACTCTATACCTCTATCCAATACGCCACGGTGAAATTCGTGTAGCTTGGAGACCATACCCTGTGTCTTAGATCTCCTGCAGACTTTAACCGCCGAAATAACATTACCCGATATGTAATTAACAAACAGTACCAAGAACGACGTGTTTTTCGTAAATCTTTCATACTTGTTGGCTCAAAACGGCGTACTTTTATAACACGCAAGTTATAATACAAAATCAACCACTATCAAAATTATTTAACCACCACTATGACGTTTTCGTCATTTTATTACATGAAACAGTACCAGAAATGACGCATTTTAGAGACTGTCATTATGCTAGAGATTTGAAACACTATATATTCATAGGACATAAGTTATAACATAAACCCCATCAAATACTAGCTTCAACTAACAACAACGATATCGAATAGAGCGTCTCCAAAATTATCGAGAAAGTTTGCAGACAGCTATTTTCGTCTTCGACACAGCGTATGACGTCAAAATGACGTCACGGTCGCCCCAGGCGTTGTGAACTGACTGTTACCCCTTTTGGTTCTCCTGGAGTACATAAAAACAAAAAGGTAAGAATGGAAGGGACAAAACAGTTGGGGCTAATCCATGGGAAGTTACACGACTTGTGCGCTCCCTACCGCCCTAAAGAGGCTTCGTAGACTGAAAGTGATATTAAGCTGCGGAAGCTAGAGCAGTAGCGTGCCTAACACTAAAACTCAGAGTGGTACTGTCACAGACGTTGTGGTATGTTTTACCTCGGAAAGATGGTGAAGCAAGGAAGATATCTGAAGAAGGTCGATGTAGACGAAGAGCGCTTTCTCCAGTAACAGAGCTCAGCTAATATCAGATATTGACATGAATTGAGACAGCAGCACCTCGAAGTGGAGATGTGGATGAGATATGTTTGTATGGAAATAAAGCGTACGAAATACGAAGGGACCAATTGAATTATTGAAAACTGAAATGACAGAGGTGGTACGAAATTAAGAGACACTAGAAATGTATGAAATGTACTGATAAATCGTAGAAAAAGAGGGAACATACTAGTGGGATAGAGAAGGGTTAGCAAAGAGTCATAGCGGAGAAAAGTTGTAGAGGCATATAAAGACTAGAACATCCCTAAAAGATGAAAGGTGTCATTGAGCTAAGTGTTACGTAGACACGAAAACAGTAGCAGAAAATGGCAAGAGACGGAAGACAGAATGAAATTGGTCAATAAACAGACAACTTAACAAAAGTCTTGTTACTGACCTAGAAAATAGCATTTATAATTCCGGCAGAATTCAGATAAAATGCGGTTGTTGTTGCGTACCTCCTGTCCCTCAAGGAATTGCCCACCTATTAAAAAGTGTAGGTGATTCACAAAAACCTTGTCTTGTTAATCGTAAAAAAATTGTGTGGTGGTGTTTTCGTATCATCAACATGGAGAAATACAATGAATATGGATGATACAATACTCTATGGTATTCTGCGGTTTGAATTCACTCTGTTACTTAGCAGTTGCATTGATTTGATTTTGCAAATCATACTGACAATATTATACACATGTACAATGCACTATTCATACTACAACTTCTCCCGGATAATTATTTTGTTCAAATTGCACAAGAATTCTACCTGACTTAGAGTAACAATGCTGACTATAAGTTGTGTTCATATTACTAAAATTACAGACCCTACATCACAGCTTTTATAATTTTTGTCTTCGATAGATTTAACTATTCTTAGCATATTGATCATGAAAAGGAACCACAGAATACCACCCGCACATAACGCTGACGTATGATACCAGAAATATTTTTCTCCGTGATTCGTGCGTAGTTTAATTTTGGCCTCATACATCAGCAATAAAAATCTTGTTCAACAATAAATACCATCAGCGCTTTTCTTAGAAAATGCAGTCTAATTCGATTAATTTTTTCTTTTATAAATAGAGTTCAGTACCATCGGTGCACATTTGTTTCTTACACATCGGAATATTGTTTGCAGTTTCAAGTAATTCAAATTTGCAGCTGTGATAAAAGTTAAGACGGTGGCCAACAAAAGATGGAGGATTTCTTTTTTAATTAAGATATTCCTTTGCTCAATAAATAATTACTCATTTAAGTTGATGCCACCAATAAAAAAATTATTAAATTGTTTTGCAAATTAGTTTAATACAAACCCATGCTATTTTCAACTAGAAGTACAGACGAAGTTCCTATATAATCGCAACTAACAATGGCTGCGCTTCTTGCAGCTATGATAAAACAATTAATACTATATTATAATTAAAAGAGGTAGTGATTTTTCAATTATTAAACATAAATAGTTTTAACGCATTTGGCTCTATTTGTTTTTTACGAGCAAATGAACATAAAAGTACAATAATTTTACAGTAAATATTTTTCATTCAACAGACCTCAAGTCGGTTCGTGTCTTGCGTCAGCGACGTACATCAGAAGAAGACGACAAAAGGGTACAAAACAAAAAAAAAGAATGACATAGATTAACAAAGAATATGAGACAAATATTGTCTCGGTTTTGCATAATTATCATCTTTTTAAGAGATAATTACATAATTGAATGGATATTTTTGAGTTACGTAATTTTCCACACGTTCATATTCCACTCGTAATAAAATATATATATATCGTGGATGTTATAATTGATTATCACCATTGACATCTTATGGTCTTTAGAAGAGTCAATTCAGTGGTTCGTACAGGTGCTTGATGTAGTCTGTCTTTTTCATTACCCCCTAGGGTTCAGTTGATGCTAATTAACTAAGGCTCTTTGATAGTTTGTAAATAAGTATGAGCCTCTACGTTAAATTCTTCATATTTTTCTACTATCTGCTTGAAAGTATAAACTGTATCTGTGTATAATCTTTGCGGTATAAAAAGGAAATAAGCTCCAATTTCTAAATATGCTGTAGAGTAGATACTCACGGCCTGCTGAAATAATCCCGAGGCAGGCCACAAGTCTATACGGATAACAAACAATGAAAAATAAAGGTTTTGTGTCTTGTTTGTTTCAGTGCAGATGGCTTAAAAATACACGAAAAAATAGTATTCGCAATGTTGTTTTCTTACCTGGATATGCTGAAGTAACGTTACGAAACACGGCGTACGTTGCAGAGCAAGTGACTGGGGATGGTTAGTTCTTCTCCACATTCGCTGATTGTCTGAGTGGATAAGCCCCCCTCCGTGGCTCTCTTCCGGACTACCCAACAACTACGCGTCTTCTGTGCTAACCAAGCTTGTTGACAGTCTCGCAGTAAACACTCTTGATGCAGCACCTACACGTATGCTGCCCACTCACCTTCCCACAATAGGCCGAGTCGGAGCCGAAGCCGCACTGTAACTCGGGAAGCTGTTGTTGGGTCGGATTTCACTATTGGCAAGCGACGTTGTTGTCCTTGAAGCGGATGTTTTGCACAATCTTATATCAGTTAGTTAGTTAATTTCATGTTCTATGGATCATTCTCACAATAAATCTCAATTGTGTAGAACGAGTCATTTTACATTTGCATCCCAAATTGATTTGTAAGTATGGCTATTTTTTCTGTTCTTTCAGTACACCAATGGGAGTTAGTAATTCCTACCTATCATATTTTACACGTCACACTAATACTAAATTTTCTACGGAATAGAAAGAGTTGTCAGAAACTTTTTCAGTTTGTTTTTGAATTTTGATTTGCTGTCCGTCACACATTTTAGATCACTCGGTAAGTTACCCAAGTTATATTTGCATCATTGTGCACCCCTGTTTGAGTGGAGTAGTAAATGTCATTTTTTTGTGGTATTGTAATTATAAGTTCATCATTGTTCCTTTTGAGCTGTAATGGATTGTTTACGACAAACTTCATAAGGGAATAAATATACTGTGAAGCAGTAATCATAATGCCTATCTCCTTAAAAAGGGGTCTACAATGTGACTGTGGGTGAGCACTTCATACAATTCTTACAGCACTTTCTTGACCAATGAAGACTTCCTTTCTTGAAGACGAGTTACCTCAGAACACTATTCCATATGCCATTACTGAATGAAAATATGTCAACTTACCGTTACCGACTTCTCTCTCTCAAGATTTGCAAAGATTCGAAGTGCAAATGAGCTGAAATAAGTTGTTTTAGGAGTTCCAAAATATGCTTTTTCCAGTTTAAATTCTCATGAGTGCGGGCACCTAAGAATTTCGAAGTTACCACACTATTTATAATTTCCGCACTATGTGGAACACTTAGCATTGTCCTAAAACCCCTAGATGTGCAGAACGGAATATGTTGTGCCTTTTTAAATTTTAGGTTGAGATCATTCGTAGAAAGCCAGTCAATGGTAATCTTAAGAACATTGTTTACCATAATGTCCTGGACTACACTGGTTGAGTTACAGAGGACAATTTTCAGCATTCTTTTGGTTAGAAATGACATCAGCCATTCGTTGACTGTACTCTCAATCCCAGGAAAGTTCAGTTTTTGTAGGAGAATGCTGTGATTCACTCCGTCAAACTCGCTACAAAGGTCGCAGAATTTATCAACTCGTACTATTTCATTATTTAATGCTCGTAAAAATTGTTGAGTGAACATGTATATGGTTTTTTGGCCGGAGCAACTCTCTTGAAATGCGAACTGTGGTTTTATTAGGATATTATTGTTGTTGAAGTGGTATACTATTCTAGAACACATCATCATCTCAAAAATTTTAGAAAAAGATGTCAGCAGCGAAACAGCTCGGTTGTTATTGAAATCTCTACTGTCACTTTTCTTAGGGATGGCATGTCTCACTGGAAAAAATGCCTTTAGTTAGTGATGCATTACATGTTTCACATAAGACTGGGCCTATTACGTGGGAATAAAACTTTGGTACTCAATGGGAAACACCATAAAAACCACATGAGTTTTTATTTTTGATACAGTATACAATTTTCTTAATCTCAGAAGGAGTAGTTGGTGATATATGACTGAACTTTATGACTTGCTTTTTTTAACATACTGCTGTGATTTTTCACTTGAACTCTTTGTCTCTATACTTCCTACTATATATAACAAATGATTATTAAATGTATTTGCTACCTATGAATAATCATTTATAGCCTCCCACACAATTCAAAAGTGTTCTGTGGCTGGTTGTCCTGTCTCTCGTTTCATTGCATTCCATATAGTCTTAAATCTGTTACTGGAATTACTGATTTCTTTCATTGTGTCACGTTCTTTGATTTTAGTAACTTTCTATACTAATTTTGAGTAGTTTTCGTAGTGTGCACCTACTGCAGGATCTTAACTTGTTTCTGGCAATGTACGTCCCACTTTTCCTTTCACAAGATATCTTAAACCCTTTACGACTCGATGGTTTTTTTATATCCTTTCTGATTAGCTTTCGTGGAAACTTATTTTCAAATAATGATATGATTTTGTCATAGAACAGATCAAATTTTATGACAGAATTTGGATCATTATAAGTTTCACCCACGTCGTCTCTTGTAAACTATTCCTAAAAACATTTGTCCTGGACTCATTAATTATTCTAATTCCCAATGTAAGGCACTATCTTATCCATCCCAACTAACTGTGCATCATGATCAGAGAGAGCACGTGTTACTGGGTAAGCAGTTATTTCTTGCTTTGGGCTTATCAGTTAGGGTTCTACTGTCTTTATTTTCTTTGTCGTTAAATTAATTACCGTGATCAAATTGTACTATCCGAATAAGGTTTCAAAATCATTTTTCCTATCAGAATCCATCAGAAAATCTGTATGATTGAAGGCAATAAAGACTACAGACTGGTTGCTCTGTCTGACACATAGCTTAGTAATGAATCCAGATCCCTCACAAACAGTTCAAAATTGCCCAGTGGGGATCCACATATCGGTACAATTAAAAGTGATCTACGTGCTGATCATTGCAAAGTCTACTTGTCTCAGCGTTTTTGAACTTTTGTTCGGTCTTAACGTATGTAACAACTCCTTCATTCCCCATTTTAGTACTGCAGGAGTATATTACTAGCGTATAATCTTTTATATGTAACTTACCTAATCCTTTGGTTTGTGGTGATGAGGCAGTCGCAGGCTGTCTATCTTTCCAGAGCCCTATAAATTTTCCAAACAAACAAGGTGCTCTTGTACCTTATTACACAATCCCTTAATATTTTGATGAAATAAGCTAACCTTATTTTTTCTGTCCATTCTTAATCATTTTGTGGAGCTCTTCCGTATTTTGGCTTCTTTCAAAATCCCGTGTCTGAATCCCGATGTACTCTCTGACACCATTATACGCAAGGTCCTTGCTTTGTGTGATGGTGGGGCCCCCGTACATTTTCTGCAAGAGGCTCAGCCAACCTATGTCTCTCCGTCCTATTCAGATGTAGGTCGTGGCTAGCATATCCTCATCTTCCAGTTGTAGAGAAAGCACTTCACTGTTATGAGATTTCGTTTCAGTCAGCAACAGCCTGCTCAACTGCACACACGGATTACAGCACTGCCAACCCAGGGTTGGTCATGGCACTGTGGGTCCGCAAAAACTCGCATTAATGTGTATAGTTGTTACTCCTATTTCACTCAGGTATCAGGAATGCTGTAATTTCTGTCCTTAGCCAGTCTGTTGCCTCTACGCCTACTACAATAACCTGATGCTCTTTGGCAAAATGCTTTATCTCTGTTACCCGGTTAACCTAAGCACCTGTCTACACAATACTTGTGGCCTGTTACTCTGTTCCTAATTTATCCTGTATCATCGTGTCACCGAAAGCATGTACGTCGTATAATGTTTATTTCAAAAGAAAAAAAATTCACTTCCAATATTGTATGTAGCAACCAAATAAACGGAATAGTATCAGGAAACAATAGAACCAAAGGAAAAAAATCTTCCATAAGAGGAGGGAAGAATGTTGCTTATTGAATGGTGCTATCAGGAATGTCAACAATAACTGAGCGCTCTGTCTTAGCAGATCGTTATGTACCTGTACAATCTCACGCTATACTCAGCTATATAGAGATCTCTCTATCTCTCTATTTTGTGTTCAACCCTGAGATTAGATTTCAGTTGTGTTCTGTCTGTTTTCCTCTTCATTTCCGCGTATATAGTTCACCCCACCTGATTCATTATGTGCTGCATGTATGACATCCTTGGTCGTCCCCGTCGATTTATTCCCTAACTAGTTCCTTCTGTTATTCTTCCAGTTATGTTATTGTGTCTGAAAATGTGTCCTACGGGTTTGTTTCTTCTTCTTAGGATGTGCCTCCAAATATAACTGGTTTCCTGCACTCTTCTCAGCGCCTGTTCGTTGGTAACTGTCTCTCTAGTTGATCATCATCCTTTTGTGGCGCCAAACCTCCAAGGCTTCTATCTGTCTCTTCTCTTGTTTTCCTATTGTCCAAGTGTCACACACGTATAAGGCCGCACCCCAAACAAACGTTTCCATGTAATGTTTGCTTTTTGTTCTGATGAAAATTCTTAATCACAAACACTTCGTTCTTACTAAAGTTGTGTGTCACCTGAAAGTCTTTGTATTTTAGAACTGCTTTCTTCAGCGCTTTGAACATCTCTTGCCAGGAAACATTATCAAATTCCTTTTCCAGGACTACAAAGGCAATATAAGTTGGTTTATTCTTCTGCGTTTGCTTTTCGATAAGAAGCCTCAGTGGCAGAATCGTTCTCTTGTTCCTACTCCCTTCTTGAATGCAAAGTGATCTTCACTCAGCATTTCTTCCAAGTTTTCTTAAATTCTCGTCATATTTCACAATTTCGGTATACCGGCGGGTGCAGTATTTGGATTAAAATTTATAAATAGGCATGCAAAAATGAAATATGCTATTTGAATTGCTATTTGCTGTTTCTGTTATCTACGGTAGATATATTTTCATCACATCTTAGGCGCACAACAAACACAGATACAAATTCTGAGATGTTGACAAACAAGCTATGCTGGGTCATTGGAAGTACGTCAGTAATATTCTTCTGAAAGGCATCACATATACGCTAAAACCGCCAGCGTTTCGGCTGCAACTGGAAAAGCATTCGTCTACTCACCCTGATGACATATCTGCGGTAGCTGCCGAAACGTTGGTAGTTTTATTACGTACTGGCGATCCGCCCAATCCTCACACGTATCTACGACAGGACGACTTGTATAGTGTAGCGATAATAAATTATGTACATCAACCTTGCTTGTGAATAAGTCTGTCTATTAGGGAAAACTGTATCAAAATCCCTACTGCAGTTCCTGAGGTTAGCATTCACACACAGACAGAAAAACGCATGAGGGGACCTTTAATTTACAAATTTTTTTAAGAAGAAGATACGAATAGATGTAAAAATCTTGTAATCAGTTCTGTAGCTCAGTGGTCTGGTGGAAATTTATCAATCGGACGTCACTTTGGCGATTAGCATTTCTCTAATCTACCCCAACTATCCAACAGACTAAAGGGGAGCTACAGGTTAACTTGGAATCCCAACTGCGTATCGTTTTTGGGGAATTTCCAAACCAATGAGAGGTCAATGCTAGGTTATAAAGTAGACTGAAAAAGCAGTGGTCCGTTCGCGATTCGATCCCACCACTTGTTTGTTCCTAAGCAGTACTTTACCGTTAGGATATCAGGACCAATAGAGAGTCTGGTTTAGTTTTGGTGCTTTCTCGAGTTACGGTGAATGATTGCTACAGTTTTTTTTTTTTTTTTTGTACATTTAGCCTCCTAGCAGCTGAACAGCTTGTAGGTTCTACAACTGCCACGAGATTTTGTAAGGTGTCAGGCAAATCCAACACCTTACATGAAAACCCTGACATGATAAGCAAATCCAGTAGTATGTCACATAGCTCCGAATAAATCGTGACATTAAATTAACCAAATAACACGAGTAACGAGTGAGCAAATGGAATACCACAGACTAACACAAGAATGCCTAAATGCATGTCGTACCTTCCCACCGTGAGGCAGACGCAGTTCCGAGGGGAGAAACGAAGACAGAAGCCGAGAGCAGAACCGTGTTAAGCTAGAAAAGGGAGGGGCTGGGCACCCACGCCGCGAGCCTACCTGTACAACTATACAACCCGCACGTTTTAGCATGAGACTTTTTAGCGTCTCTGTTACGTTGCAAACTTTAAGAACATTGCCCCACCACGAAAAGTATAACGTTTCTCATTGGATAGACAGAATTTTTATAGGCGAAGCTTAAGGTTAACATTGAGACCCTGATTGGTCAGATGAGAACACAGCCAGATAGTATTTTTAAACTAACTTCGGTAAATTGTAGTAAGGAGAAGTTATAGAGTTGGTTCCGAGACGGCGAGCTGGATGGCTGCTGCGCCGGCCGCTGCCGCCCTGACGCTGCTTAAACACGGACAAGGTAATGAACGCACGCGATGCCGCATTTTTGAGCGCATAAGGCTTCACTCAGAACTGCAGAAGTCTTTTTGCGTAATACTAGTGTCGATCGTTAATTAAAACTCATGGTGTTCACATTTGCCACTTGAAGAACAGATCTGAAACGCGATGATTTTTCTTTTATATAGTTATTGAGAAGCCACATCAGCCACTGTAATTTACGACAAGTTAGATAAGTTATTAAAGATAATTGAGTGTCACTGTAGACCATTTTGATAGTTTTCTCTTTTATGAAACTTAAATTAAACCTAGATTATAGATGTGATATGGCATAGGTCATCCTTCGATCGATTGTAGAACTTGGAAACCCATTCAGGGAATATTCGTTCACATTTTTGTTGAACGCTGTTGGTTTTTACCATCCTGTATTAAAACATTTCCTTTTATCAATAGTGCAATTTATAAACGATGTTTTGTGATTAGAATAAATTTCCAATGGTAAACTTAACTGCTTTTTCGACGTTATTTTACCGCTAACTAAAAATAGGAAAGCCTTGAACCCTTTCCACTATATTTACTTAGAATTAAGATTCTTTTACAGGGAGTGCAGTGGAGCTGACGCTGAGATCATTTAGTATTTGGTTATATCATCGCTAGTCTCACTGAACTCTTCTGAATTCTACATGTCATGTGTGGTCTGGCGTCTCCTTACCAGCAACAGGTCCCAGGTTCAAACTAGTTCCCTAAAAAACACGCTCAGAGAGTCGTTGCGCGAAAGTGGTTGGGAGACACGATATAGTACAATCAGACACCACCATGAATGTTTAGAGTTTGAGTTAAATACGGAACAGACAATTACACATATGTTACAGTCATCATTATATAGAGGCAAACGGTCCAGTCACATTAATTCGACCACCACTTATGTTCGATGTCAACGTGCAGTAACCACTCACAAATGGCAGTTCGAGAATATATAAAAATCTAGTTATGGAAAACAGTGCAGTCGCTGTCGTAATGCGGAAACGGAGCGATATATCTGGAATCCACAAGCGCATGAGCATTGGCTTTCGTTTCGAAGGCGGAAGCATTTCCGAAAAGTTTCAGATTGTAAACTGTTCGCGTGCCGCCGTGGTTAAGAATGTGCAAAATGGCTCAACCCGCAACTGGCGCCGAGACAACTGCGATCCAACGCGGGTCATACAGGACAGTCTTCAACGACGGTTCACTGTATGTTCTTGCGTATGAGCCTCCGTAGAAGCCACCTGGTTCGTGCACCCATGCTGACTGCTGTTCGTCTACATCTATATCTACATCTTCATGGATATTCTGCAAATCACACTTAAGTGCCTAACAGAGGGTTCATTAAACCACCTTCACAACAATTCTCTATTTTTCCAATCTCGTACAGCGCGCGCAAAAAACGAACACCTATATTTTTCCCTGGGAGTTCTGATTTTCCTTATTTTTTTTTATGATGATCGTTTTTCCCTATGTAGGTGAGCGTCGACAAAATATTTTCGTATTCAGAAGAGAAATTTGTTGATTGAAATTTCGTAAGAAGATTCCGCAGCAACGGAAAACACGTTTGTTTAATGGTGTCCATCACAAATCCTGGACCATGTTCCACTGTCTCCCCTATTTCGCGATAATACAAAAGGTCCTGCTCTTCGTTGAACTTTCTCCAAGCACTCCGTTAATCCTATCTGCTGAGGATCCCAGGGCGCGCAGCAGTACTCCAAAAGAGGTCGGTCAGTCGTAGTGTAGGCATTCTCTTTGGTGGACATTTTACATTTTCTATGTGTTCTGCCAGTAAAACGCAGTCTTCGGTTTGCCTTCTCCAGAACATTTTCTACATGTTCTTTCCAATTTAAATTGTTCGTAATTGTAATTCCAAGGTATTTAGTTGAATTTACGGCCTTTAAATTAGACTGATTCATCCTGTTACTGAAGTTTAACGGGTTCCTTTTAGCACCCGTGTTGATGATCTCACACTTTTCGTTATTTAGCGTCAACTGCCAATTTTCGCACCATTTAGATATCTTTTCTAAATCGTTTTGCGATTTATTTTGATCTTCGGATCAGTTTACTAGACGATAAATGACAGCATCATACGCAAACAACCTTAGACTGCTGCTCAGATCGCCTCCTAAATCGTTTATACAGATAAGGAACACCAGAGCGAGTATAACACAACCTTGGGGAACGCCAGAAATCACTTCTGTTTTACTTGATCATTTACTGTCAGTTACTACGAACTGTGACCTGTCTGAGAGGAATTCGAGAATGCAGTCGCATAAGAGATGATATATCATAAACACACAATTTCGCTACAATCAGCTTATCTGACAGCATCACCGGCGACGAAGGCTGGAGGGTCTCCTGGGTGGCGACAGTTGGTCCTTTCAGATCAATCACGGTTGAAGCTCCTACTGACGGAAGGCCGTTGGCGTCTACGGCGTGAAACGCCTGTAAGCAAACACAAAAATCCTCGGCCGAAGAGCATTCCCTGGGTGATCTGGAACGCACAATGGATCAAAAAAAGTGTACATCCATCCTTGGGGACCATGTACACCCCTACATGCAGTTTGTTTTTCCTCCACATGATGGTATCTGCCAGCAGGACTATGCAACATGTTACACAAATCACAATGTATCACAATGGTGTAGAATTTTGCACAGAGCACAACTTAATCATAGGTAATACTTGGTTCAAGAATCATAAAAGAAGGCTGTATACATGGAAGAAGACTGGAGATACTAAAAGGTATCAGATAGATTATATAATGGTAAGACAGAGATTTAGGAACCATGTTTTAAATTGTAAGACATTTCCAGGGGCAGATGTGGACTCTGTCCACAATCTATTGGTTATGACCTGTAGATTAAAACTGAAGAAACCGCAAAAAGGTGGAAATTTAAGGAGATGGGACTTGGATAAACTAAAAGAACCGGAGATTGTACAGAGTTTCAGGGAGAGCATAAGGGAGCAATTGACAGGAATGGGGGAAAGAAATACAGTAGAAGAAGAATGGGTAGCTTTGAGGGATGACGTAGTGAAGGCAGCAGAGGATCAAGTAGGTAAAAAGACAAGGGCTAGTAGAAATCCTTGGGTAACAGAAGAAATATTGAATTTAATTGATGAAAGGAGAAAATATAAAAATGCAGTAAATGAAGCAGGCAAAAAGGAATACAGACGTCTCAAAAATGAGATCGACAGGAAGTGCAGAATGGCTAAGCAAAGATGGTTAGAGGACAAATGTAAGGATGTAGACACTTATCTCACTAGGGGTATGATAGATACTGCCTACAGGAAAATTAAAGGGACCTTTGGAGATAAGAGAACCACTTGTATGAACATCAAGAGCTCAGATGGAAACCCAGTTCTAAGCAAAGAAGAGAAAGCAGAAAGGTGGAAGGAGTATATAGAGGGTCTATACAAGGGCGATGTACTTGAGGACAATATTATGGAATTGGAAGAGGATGTAGATAAAGATGAAATGGGAGATACGATACTGCGTGCAGAGTTTGACAGAGCACTGAAAGACCTGAGTCGAAAAAGGCCCCGGGAGTAGACAACATTCCGTTAGAGCTACTGACGGCCTTGGGAGAGGCAGTCATGACAAAAGTCTATCAGCTGGTGTGCAAGATGTATGAGACAGGAGAAATACCCTCAGACTTCAAGAAGAATAGTCGAGAGGCATGAAAGGGAAGCAGTAGTTGGGAAGGGAATGAGACAGGGTTGTAGCCTATCCCCAATGTTATTCAATCTGTATATTGAGCAAGCTGTAAAGGAAACAACAGAAAAATTCGGAGTAGGTATAAAAATCCATGGAGAAGAAATAAAAACTTTGAGGGTCGCCGATGACATTGTAATTCTGTCAGAGACAGCAAAGGACTTGGAAGAGCAGTTGAACGGAATGGATAGTATCTTGAAAGAAGCATATAAGATGAACGTCAACAAAAGCAAATCGAGGATATGGAATTTAGTCTAATTAAATCGGGTGATGTTGAGGGAATTAGATTAGGAAATGAGACACTTAAAGTAGTAAAGGAGTTTTGCTATTTAGGGAGTAAAATAACTGATGATGGTCGAAGTAGAGAGGACATAAAATGTAGACTGGCAATGGCAAGAAAAGCGTTTCTGAAGAAGAGAAATTTGTTAACATTGAGTATAGATTTAAGTGTCAGGAAGTCATTTCTGAAAGTATTTGTATGGAGTGTAGCCATGTATGGAAGTGAAACATGGATGATAAATAGTTTGGAGAAGAAGAAAATAGAAGCTTTCGAAATGTGGTGCTACAAAAAGAATGCTGAAGATTAGATGGGTAGATCACGTAACTAATGAGGAGGTGCTGGTACCTGCAATTATCCTAACCACTTTCATATCCGTAACCTCAACCTTATGAATAAGGTAACCTTAATCAACCCAGCTTTCGCTCCCATACAACAAAGTTGGTCGAAAGATTGAACGGTGCACAGATAACTTAGTCTTGGTACTGACTTCCTTCTTGCAGAAGAGAGTAGATCGTAGCTGAGCGCTAACTGCATTAGCTTTGCTACACCTCACTTCCAGTTCTTTCACTATGTTTCCATCCTGTGAGAATATGCATCCTAAGTACTTGAAACCGTCCACCTGGTGTAACTTTGTTCCTCCTATTTGTCACTCAATCCGTTTATATTTCTTTCCCACTGACATTACTTTCGTTTTGGAGATGCTAATCTTCATACCATAGTCCTTACATTTCTGATCTAGCTCTGAAATATTACTTTGCAAACTTTCAATGTAATCTGCCATCACAGCTAAGTCATCCGCATATGCGAGACTGCTTATTTTGTGTTCACATATCTTAATCTCACTCAGCTAGTCTATTGTTTTCAACATACGATCCATAAATAATATGAACAACAGTGGAGACAGGTTGTAGCCTTGTCTTACACCTGAAACTACTCTGAACCATGAACTCAATTTACCGTCAACTCTAACTGCTGCCTGAATATCTATGTAAAGACCTTTAATTGCTTGCAAAGTTTGCCTCCTGTTCCATAATCACGTAGAACAGATAATAACTTCATCCTAAGAACCCGATCATATACCTTTTCTAGATCTATAAAACATAGATACAATTCCCTATTCCACTCGTAACACTTCTCCATTATTTGCCGTAAGCTAAAGATCTGGTCCTGACAACCTCTAAGAGGCCTAAACCCACACTGATTTTCATCCAATTGGTCCTCAACTAATATTCGCACTTGCCTTTCAACAATGCCTGAGAAGATTTTACCCACAACGCTGATTAAACAGATACCTCTGTAGTTGTTACAATCTTTTCTCTTTCCATGTTTGAAGATTGGTGTGATTACTGCTTTTGTCCAGTCTGATGGAACCTGTCCTGACTCCCAGACCATTTCAATTATCCTGTGTAGCCATTTAAGACCTGAAATTCCACTGTATTTGATGAGTTCCGACTTAATTTCATCCACCCCAGCTGCTTTATTGCACTGCAATCGACTGACCATTTTCTCCAGTTCCTCAAATGTGATCCTATTTCCATCATCATTCCTATCCCATTCTACCTCGAAATCTGAAACATTGCTGATCGTATTTTCACCTTCATTCAGCAACTCTTCAAAATATTCCCTCCATCTGCCCAAGGCATCCACAGGATTCACCAGCAGTTTTCCTGAGCTGTCCAAAATACTTGTCATTTCCTTCTTACCTCCCTTTCGAAGACTGCTAATCACACTCCAGAATGGTTTTCCAGCAGCTTGACCCATAGTCTCCAACCTGTTTCCAAAGTCTTCCCAAGATTTCTTCTTGGATGCTGCAATTATTTGTTTGGCTTTGTTTCTGTCATCAACATAACTTTCTCTGTCTACCTGAGTTCTAGTATGTAGCCATTTTTGATACACCTTCTTTTTCCTTTTACAGGCTGCCTTGACTGTGTCATTCCACCAAGCTGTTTGCTTCATCCTACTTTTACACACTACTGTTCCAAGACATTCTTTAGCCACTTCTAGTACTGAGTCCCTGTACCTTGTCCATTCTTTTTCCAGTGACTGCAATTGACTGCATTCAAGTAACTGGTACCTTTCTGAGATCACTGTTATGTACCTGTGTCTGATTTCCTTATCCTGAAGTTTCTCCACTCTTATCCTCCTACACATGGACCTGACTTCCTGCAGTTTCGGTCTCACAATACCAATTTCACTGCAGATTAAATAGTGATCAGTGTCATCAAAGAATCCCCTGAATACACGTGTGTCCCTCACAGCCTTCCTGATTTCCTGATCTGTTATTATATAGTCAATGACAGATCTGGTTCCCCTGCCTTCCCAAGTATACTGGTGAATGTTCTTATCTTTAAAAAAGGAGTTTGTGGTTACTAAGCCCATAGTGGCACAGAAATCCAAGAGTTGTTTCCGGTTCCTGTTGGCCTCCATATCCTCTCCAAATTTACTCATAATCTTTTCATACCCTTCTGTTCGATTTCCAATCCTGGCATTAAAATCACCCATGAGCAGAACACTGTCCTTGTCCTTTACTCTAACAACTACATCACTGAGTGCGTCATAAAAACTATCCATCTTATCTTGATCTGTCAATTCACAATGCGAATATACTGACACAATCCTAATTTTCTTGCTAGACACTGTCAAATCTATCCACATCAGACGTTCGTTTACATACCTTATTGCAACTACGATGGGTTCCATTTCTATCCTGATGAAAAGCCTTACACCCCATTGTGCTATTCCTGCTTTGACTCCTGACAGGTAGACCTTGTATTCTCCCACTTCCTCTTCTTTCTCACCCCTTACCCGAAAGTCACTAACAGCTAAAACGTCCAACCCCATCTTACTTGCTGCCTCTGCCAGCTCTACCTTCTTCCCAGAGTAACCCCCATTAATGTTAATAGCTCCCCATCTCGTTACCACTCGTTTGCCGAGTCGTGTCTTAGGAGTCCCTGGTTTGTCAATTAGAGGTGAGACTCCATCACCTCCAAAGGTCCGAGGCATTTTACTCTGATTGTTGCCAGCATCAAATTTATAGTACCAGGGAAGCAGGTTGCTAGCCTTACTTTCCCCGGGTCCCATTGAGTTTTACCTCTAACAGTTGAGGGAGTAACCGGTGGATTTGGTAGTCTTTGCCGTCTGAGCACAAAGGTGGCCACGACTTGGAATATGTCCGAGATGCCCAGCCTTATTCCAAAGTAACTAGTATCCCGACTGTCAGGACCACTTACTTGGTCACTCATACGTTGCCCGTGGTTCATGAACTAGAACGTGATACCAGGAACCCACACCATGAACCACAAGTGTCTCATTTCCTAATCTAATTCCCGCAGCATCACTCAAGTTAACTCGACTATATTCCATTTTCCTCGTTTTGTTTTTGTTGATGTTCATCTTATATCCTCCTTTCAAGAACTGTCCATCCCGTTCAACTACTCTTCCAAGTCCTTTGCTGTCTCTGACAGAATTACAATGTCATCGGCAAACCTCAAAGTTTTTATTTCTTCTTCATAGATTTTAATACCTACACCGAATTTTTCTTTTGTTTCCTTTACAGCTTGCTCAATATACAGATTGAATAACATTGGGGATAGGCTAGAACCCTGTCTCATTCCCTTCCCAACCACTGCTTCCCTTTCAAGCCTCTCGACCCTTATAACTACAATCTGATTTATGTACAAATTGTAAATCGCCTTTCGCTCCCTGTATTTTACCCCTGCCACCTTCAAAATTAGAAAGACAGTATTCCAGTCAGCATTGTCAAAAGCTTTCTCCAAGTCTACAAACGCTAGAAACGTAGGTTTGCCTTTCCTTAATCTTTCTTCTAAGGTAAGTCGTAAGGTCAGTATTGCGTCAAGTGTTCCAGTATTTCTAAGGAATCCAAACTGATCTTCCCAGAGGTCGGATTCTACCAGTTTTTCCATTCGTCTGTAAAGAATTCGCGTAAGTATTTTGCAGCAGTGACTTATTAAACTGATAGTTTGGTAATTATCACATCTGTCAACACCTACTTTCTTTGGGATTGGAATTATTATATTCTTCTTGAGGTCTGAGGGTACTTCACCATACTTCTTGCTCACCAGGTGGTAGAGTTTTGTCAGAACTGGCTCTCCCAAGGCTGTCAGTAGTTCTAATGGAATGTTGTCTACTCCCAGATCCTTGTTTCGACTCAAGGGTATTAAAAACTATAAACAGTAAAACTGACTAAGAAGACTTTAGAAAAATGACTTTTAAACAGTTGCCACTAACTATGAGCCGCCAGGTATGAAGTATACACCAAAAGTACAGAATTTTAAAAACAATCAACTGCAGTTGGCAAATTTAACCAAGCAACTTCTTTTAACTAAATGACCTTTCAACAGTTGTCATTAATTATGAACACAATGTCACTCAGTAGACAGCAAAGGTACAGAATTTTGAAAACAATTAACACTCACTGAATAGTTAACTACAGATATGATTTGATCCATTATGTATGGTTCTGAATTTTTTGATGCTAATAATATTCAACACATTGAAAAGATCCAACCATACAATTTCACAATAAAATTAAGGAACAACTAAAGAACACACATTTCCTACTGAGAGAAACTGAAGAGAAATACCTAACATGCATGAATCCAAAAGCACCACACCTAAGAGCACAGCCAAAAATACACAAGGATGGATATCCGATACGTCCTGTGGTCAACTCTATAAATAGCCCAGCATACAAACTATCACAAAAACTGAATAACATACTGGTGAAAAATTATACGTATGAAGCAACATATTCCATAAAAAACAACATGATACTAGCTAAGGAACTAAAAACCAGAAAGCTCCCCCAAGATGCTCAGTTTATATCACTTGACATCACCAATCTTTCCTCAAACATACACATACAAGAAGCTGTAACAGTAATACAAAAGGATCTTACGAAACAAGAAGCTTTCATACATAGGAATAGTTGAATTTATGGAACTCCTTCAGCTAACCCTAAGTTGCAAGTACTTCACTTTTAATGCCAACATATATAAACAACCAGATGGCCTAGCAATGGGATCATGTATATCTGGTACCATAGCTGACATATACATAAATCACTTACAACAAAAATTATTTAACAGCCAAGTACCTTGCCTAAAGAAAATTGAATTTTATAGGAGATATGTAGATGACACACTTCTGTTAGTGAAAGGGGATATGAAAGACATCACAGACATTAAAATTACTTCAATAATCTACACGAGAAAAACAAATTTACAGTGGAACATGAGCAAAATAAAGGCATCAACTTTCTGTACCAAAATGTTGCAAGACACAACAATACATGCACATTCAAAAATCATAGGAAAAATGCAATTTCTGACACCACAATCTCTGCAACCTCATGTTACCCAAATATCCATAAACAGGGAGCATACAGGTCAATGCTACATCGGGAAACTAAAATACCATTGAACCAAGAAAACACGCTACAAGAAATAAACACAGTGAAAAAGCTTGCAGTTGCCAATGGGTACAATGCTTTTGTGGTTGACACAATCCTAGACAAAGTGAAGAAAGACCCAGGTACAAACTGCATCACAGAAGAAAAAGAGAAAAACAGATGTGTATCTAGTATCCCATACATTGGCAATGTATCACAGAAGATTGCAAATACACTCCTGGAAATTGAAATAAGAACACCGTGAATTCATTGTCCCAGGAAGAGGAAACTTTATTGACATATTCCTGGGGTCAGATACATCACATGATCACACTGACAGAACCACAGGCACATAGACACAGGCAACAGGGCATGCACAATGTCGGCACTAGTGCAGTGTATATCCACCTTTCGCAGCAATGCAGGCTGCTATTCTCCCATGGAGACGATCGTAGAGATGCTGGATACAGTCCTGTGGAACGGCTTGCCATGCCATTTCCACCTGGCGCCTCAGTTGGACCAGCGTTCGTGCTGGACGTGCAGACCGCGTGAGACGACGCTTCATCCAGTCCCAAACATGCTCAATGGGGGACAGATCCGGAGATCTTGCTGGCCAGGGTAGTTAACTTACACCTTCTAGAGCACGTTGGGTGGCACGGGATACATGCGGACGTGCATTGTCCTGTTGGAACAGCAAGTTCCCTTGCCTGTCTAGGAATGGTAGAACGATGGGTTCGATGACGGTTTGGATGTACCGTGCACTATTCAGTGTCCCGTCGACGATCACTCACCAGAGGTGTACGGCCAGTGTAGGAGATCGCTCCCCACACCATGATGCCGGGTGTTGGCCCTGTGTGCCTCGGTCGTATGCAGCCCTGATTGTGGCGCTCACCTGCACGGCGCCAAACACGCATACGACCATCATTGGTACCAAGGCAAAAGCGACTCTCATCGCTGAAGACGACACGTCTCCATTCGTCCCTCCATTCACGCCTGTCGCGACACCACTGGAGGCGGGCTGCACGATGTTGGGGCGTGAGCGGAAGACGGCCTAACGGTGTGCGGGACCGTAGCCCAGCTTCATGGAGACGGTTGCGAATGGTCCTCGCCGATACCCCAGGAGCAACAGTGTCCCTAATTTGCTGGGAAGTGGCGGTGCGGTCCCCTACGGCACTGCGTAGGATTCTACGGTCTTGGCGTGCATCCGTGCGTAGCTGCGGTCCGGTCCCAGGTCGACGGGCACGTGCACCTTCCGCCGACCACTGGCAACAACATCGATGTACTGTGGAGACCTCACGCCCCAAGTGTTGAGCAATTCGGCGGTATGTCCACCCGGCCTCCCGCATGCCCACTATACGCCCTCGCTCAAAGTCCGTCAGCTGCACATACGGTTCACGTCCACGCTGTCGCGGCATGCTACCAGTGTTAAAAGACTGCGATGGAGCTCCGTATGCCACGGCAAACTGGCTGACACTGTGCAGCTAGCGCCATTCGACGGCCAACACCGCGGTTCCTTGTGTGTCCGCTGTGCCGTGCGTGTGATCATTGCTTGTACAGCCCTCTCGCAGTGTCAGGAGCAAGTATGGTGGGTCTGACACACCGGTGTCAATGTGTTCTTTTTTTCCATTTCCAGGAGTGTATTTTCAAAAGTCACAAAATAAATATTGGGTTTTCGACATCTAATAAACTACAACAAAAACTAATACACAATATAAAGTGTAAGCATGATACATACTCAGACTCTGGAATACAGGTCACATGCCAGGAATGCTCCATGTTGGATCCGGGACAAACAGGCCGAACTTTGAACACCAGGTACACAGAGCACATAAAAGCCTACACACACAACAAACACACTACATTAGTCATAGCAAGACATGTACATAATACAGGACACCCATTTGGAAAAATAAAGCAAAATGCCGAACTACTCCACCGACTAAACAAAGGACATAAAATGGACTTGGAGATATAATCACATTACAGAAAATGCGAAGATAAAATATTAAACGAAAAACTTGAAAGTGAATCAATGAATTTCTTCAGATGTTTCTATAGTATACTTAAATAAAAATAGTAAGACACAGAAATGAGCACAATTGTAAAATAGACATAAGTAAATTATGATCCAAATTGTTAAGGTAAATAACGTTTGCACAAAAGCATATCACACTCTGTGGAAGAACTACAATGTCATCTCTGTTAAATACTTGCAAGAACATCTGTGTAACTGTTTTGTTTATGTAAAATGTTTTCGATGTTTAAAAGTGTACAACAAGTTGTGTGTGATGTTAAGTGTATGAGACTCTGCACAAACGGACCATAGAAACTGTAAGTACAAATTCTTCAAAATTTCGCCACTAACTTCACAACAAACTAAAAATCGCGTGTTTTCAGATATATTGCAGTAAAGTCAACGAAATGAAGCAGAATCTCACACATCGCCAACATCACATAGGAATGACATAACAAACACAAAAAAGGCACTTGAAAATGGAAATCATCTTTCGAAAAGCGTCGTGCGAAAAATAAAATAAAGAAAATCGTGACTGGTAGCAAATGAGTTATTTATAAACAAACGTATAGTTAACTACGGTTAACCAAAATTCCCTAATCAGATTTGAAGAAAATGATGTTTAAAAAGCTGCTATTCATTATGAACACACTGTCATTCAGTAGACAGCAAAGTACAGAATTTTAGAAACAATTAACAGTTATTGAACAGGCACCGAGAGTTAACCATAATTCACTGATAAAATGAGCAAATAATTTTTAAACGGCTGTTATTAATTATGAAAGCACTGTCTGTCAGTAGACAGCAAACTACAGAATTAAAAGAAAATTGACGCTCGTCGAATAGGCAGTTACAGTTAGCCAGACTTCACTGGTCAGATTATAAGCAAATGAGTTTTAAATACCGGCTATCAATTATGAGTGGTGGAAGGGGAAGACCGAGAGGTGAGGGCATTCACGGAAGTTACTGAACTTGGTCAGAATGGCCGCAGTCTATACACTATTTAAGCCTGGAAGAGAACGAACCGCTTTCACTAGCATCGAACCGGCCAAATAACCTCCAAATTGCTGGTGTATTTCCCAAAATATCATGCCCACACGCGGATACAGCTTCGCAGTACAGGCAATAACCATCAGTCAAAACCATACTCGGAGGTTTCATAGTAGCCGATTCTTTCTCTCTTTTACCATCTAGAATTCCAAACCTCTCGCGCCCCCGGCTGATTCGCTCTGTACGCCATATATCCACTCACTAAAACCTTCCTGCTTCGCGGCTTTTGTCCCCACCGATGACGCCACCGGCGCACCTCCAAAGTTATCTGGATAAAGTGCGTCAACGAGGGGCGAAATCAGTTCATTACACACGCGAATTGAATAAAATTTGAAACACTTGCATGAATTACACATTAAAAAAGACAATTTTTCTAAACAGAGTAAATAATCCAAGTTTAAGACTGAATAGCAAGGAAACTTTTTTAAATATTTGCTGGCAGTGGGTTGTAGGTACACATTTGAAGTTTCCATCCAGGAGACAGCATCCTACCTCAAGTACAATACTGGCCATTAAAATTGGTACACTAAGACGAAATGCAGATGATAAACGGGTATTCACTGGACAAATATATTATACTAGAACTGACATGTGATAACATTTTCACGTAATTTGGGTGCATAGATCCTGAGAAATCAGTACCCGGAACAACCACCTCTGGCCGTAATAACGGCCTTGATGCGCCTGGGCATTGAGTCGAACAGAGCTTGGATGGCGTGTACAGGTACAGCTGCCCATGCAGCTTCAACACGATACCACAGTTTATCAAGAGTAGTGACTGGCGTATTGTGACGAGCCATTTGCTCGGCCACCATTCACCAGACGTTTTCAATTGGTGAGAGATCTGGAGAATGTGCTGGCCAGGGCAGCAATCGAACATTTTCTGTAACCAAAAAGGGCCCATACAGGACCTGCAACATGCGGTTGTGCATTATCATGCTGAAATGTAGGGTTTCGCAGGAATAGAATGAAGGGTACATCTGAAATGTAACGTCCATTGTTTGTCGCTGGTGTCCACACTCACACTTGGCACTTTCAGCGATTCCCCACTTGTGCTTCAAGTCTTGGCAGCTTTCGTGCTTGGTGTATATGCTATTTATGGTGATTCACAACATCCTAGGTCGGTGGAATCAGGGATGTGCTCGCGTAGGATCGGCAGTGAGACCTTCAGAGTCAGGACTAGCTACGAATTACTTATCCCGCCATGCTCTTTACGGCTGGAATCTTTCAGAAGTGAGCCTTTTGCTAAGTCTCAAGAAGGGTTTCCTAGACTTCAGCCGTTGCCTTTGAGTGGCAACTCGGGATTTCGGGAACATTTCTCCCATTCCCATTCGAGCGCAGCTTGGCGTCGCGTGTTCGGTTGTTCGATATCACTGTGAGTGTGGGTTTTATTCTACCAGATATATTTTTCATGGCCACATTCAGCTGTGTATCAACGGTGTCTGTATGAACACTATTGAACCACACTGCTCGTCAAATTTACCAAAAGGGTACACAGGCGAGAGGGCATTTTTTTCCAGATCTTACGTCTTAGCTCCCCAGATAGTTCTAGAGAGTTTGTGTAATATGTTGTTTCTGGTTCTCATTTTTGAGGCTCTTTCAGTTGGCTGTTTATGTCTAATAGGGAGCGATCGAAGATCACGCCGAGATATTTTCGGAATGGATTATATGAGAGCAGCTGATTCCAGAATGCAATTTGCCGTTTATAGACAGTGTCTGTTACTGAGATGGAAACTGGAATAGTAGACTAGCCTCTAAGTGGTGTAATCTGGGCAAAGCAACTAAGTTACTGCTGAACAGTCCATAGCTACACCCTGCTGGACATCTGGCGATTCATAATCACCTCTGGATATTACAGCTGTGAGAAGATACGTAGCAATGAACTAAATACTTCTCAACATAACAACTTGACAAAGGACTTAGGGAACACCCATCGGCTCTTCCAACTAAACACAGAGGGAATAAGCAGAGCAAAACGAGATTATCTCACTCAGATTGTAAGGTGTCAGGCAAATCCAACACCTTCCATGAAAACCCTGACATGATAAGCAAATCCAGTAGTATGTCACATAGCTCCGAATAAATGGTGATGTTAAATTAACCAAAGTAATACGAGTAACGAGAGAGCAAATGGAATACCACAGACTAACACAAGAATGCTTAAATGCATGTCGTACCTTCCCACCGTGAGGCAGACGCAGTTCCGAGGGGAGAAACGAGGACAGACGCCGAGAGCAGAACCGTGTTAAGCTAGAAGGCCCTACGATAAGGGAAGGTCTGGCCTCCTACGGCGCCAGCTAACCAGTAGGGCCACACAACCCGCACGTTCTAGCGTGAGACTTTTTCGTGTCTCAGGTACGTCAAGGACCACCCCCCCCCCCCCCAGCCCATGTTAAAAGCTGGAGCCCTCCAGAAGAACAGTATAGATCTTACGATAACGCTAAAAGGACCACACCAGCTGCAGGTTTTAGCGTGAGACTTTTTAGCGTCTCTGTTACGTTGCAAACTTTAAAAACATTGCCCCACCACGAAAAGTATAACGTTCCTCATTGGATAGACAGAATTTTTGTAGGCGGAGCTTAAGGTTAACATTGAGACCCTGATTGGTCAGATGAAAACACAGACAGATAGTTTTTTAAACTAACTTCGGTAAATTGTAGTAAGGAGAAGTTAGAGTAGAGTTAGTTCCGAGACGGCGAGCTGGATGGCTGGTGCGCCGGCCGCTGTCGCCCTGAGGCTGCCTAAACACCGACAAGGTAATGAACGCACGCGATGCCGCATTTTTGAGCGCATAAGGCTTCACTCAGAACTGCAGAAGACTCATCTGTTACACCCCTTTTTTGCGTAACACTAGTGTCGATAGTTAATTAAAACTCATGGTGTTCACATTTGCCACTTGAAGAACAGATCTGAAGCGCGATGATTTTACTTTTATGTAGTTATTGAGAAGCCACATCAGCCACTGTAATTTACGACAAGTTAGATAAGTTAGTAAAGATAATTGAGGGTCACTGTAGACCATTTTGATACTTTTCTCTTTTGTGAAACTTAATTTAAACCTAGATTATAGATGTGATATGGCATAGGTCATCCTTCGATCGATTGTAGAACTTGGAAACCCATTCAGGGAATATTCGTTCACATTTTTGTTGAACGCAGTTGGTTTTTACCGTCCAGTATTAAAACATTTCCTTTTATCAATAGTGCAATTTATAAACGATGTTTTGTGAGTAGAATAAAACTATCAATGGTAAACTTAACTGCTTTATCTTCGTTATTTTACCAGCTAACTAAAAATAGGAAAGCCTTGAACCCTTTCCACTAAATTTAGTTAGTATTAAGATTCTTTTACAGGGAGTGCAGTGGAGCTGACGCTGAGATCATTTAGTATTTGGTTATATCATCGCTAGTCTCACTGAACTCTTCTGAATTCTACATGTCATGTGTGGTCTGGCGTCTCCTTACCAGTAAAAGTTCCCAGGTTCAAACTAGTTAATTCCCTAAAAAAACACGCTCAGAGCGTCGTTGCGCGAAAGTGGTAGGGAGACACGATATAGAACAAACAGACACCACCATGAATGTTTAGAAGATATTGACGGAAAATAAGATGGATGTCATTTTACTACAGGAAACTCACTGCTCAGATGAAATCCAGCTTCTCTCAAGTTGTAATATCTCTGTCTGTATGTCAGCTGCTGCTACACATCACCCAAACTATGGATCTCTAACATACATAAAAAATAACATTCAAGAGGTTACAGCCACCCAAATAAAAACAGGAAATATCTATGCCATGAGTCTGAAAGTAGCCGACTCATAGATTGTGAACATCAGAACAGTGGGTAAAGAAGATCCTCAAAATATCCAACATTCGGGGGTAGTGTGGGGCGGCGAAGAAGTTGTCGAATGAGTTGTTTGAATGTTGATTTCACGTAACAGACTATTGCCGATGCAACATATGTGGGACGGCGAAGAAGTCGTTGTTTAATGTTGAATGAAAGTTGAACATTGCCACCTTAAATCACGCGAGCCTGGCAACTAATTTGGTGGCCAGTCAGAAAGCGAAGGGAAACTTACTGACCTTAGTTCCCAGTCTGCACGGCCACATTCCTGTACAGCCCAGCTAAACGAAAAATATCCATAGTTCTTCACGGGATTAGGGCTGCTTCAATAAAATTTAAAGTTCCAAACAAGATTTTATTATCTTAAAGGCTCACACAAATTACTCGAAACTTCTGAAAATGCTAAAGACATTAAATATTGTTAATTCAGCCAATCGTTTAATAGTTCAGAGGCGACTTCTACAGCAAGTTCCTCCCGAATAGTTCATTACTCTAACTAACGGTGCTCTATTAATAGTTCGCAATAATGTTAAAAAAAAAAGATTAATGCTCGCCTTAAAAGTGGAGTTAGTCACCACTTGCCACGCGGAATTATACTTCACACGGACGGCACAATAACAGTTTGTTACCGCAGTCTAAACGATCCAGGACGGTGTACAGTCCTCGCGATTTTCAATGTCCGTTTACATTGCTAAGTACGTGCATGTCACAGCCCGCTATGACGTCACCCGAGGCGAGGCGCGATCGGACGTTTAGCTCGCGTGGACTAGGCGTTGGTCTAATGCGGAGTGAGCTTACTACTGCCTCTGCCGCTCTTTTTATATAGCTCCGGCGCGTACCGCCAAGAGAGCATCTGTTCTTTCCGTTCCTATGCAGATGCCTGCAGCCTCCAAATGATCGCTATCTCAGGCACATAATCTTAAATATCACATTTAATAATAGCTTTACAAACTTCTCAATTTTTGTATACATACATCTGAGCAGTACAGAAGCACGTAGAAAATCTCAGCCCGCTAAAATTAAAACTTTACTCTCTAGAATTTTTACAATGGAACTAACGGTAGATTGTTACCTCTGAACCATAGCTTTATCAAGACTTGTATCAGCTGTTAATTATGCTACAAGACTAAAACTTGGTGTAGCTTTGTTAATTGTCCTATCTGATCATTGGTCTTAAAGAATTTGTTTTATCATTAAAATTTAAAGTACTTAATCTATAATGCTTATGTACATTTTACTCACAAAAGTAGTTTTTACTAAATTACTAAAAAAACTAGAAGAGGTAACTGATTGTGGTATTTCCATTATTATTATTAGGGTGAACTGAAGCATCCTACCAATTTTCAATATTGTAGCTCTATTACTTCGCGCCTCTGATTTTTCCGAAAAACGCGGATTCTGGAGTCAATTTTAGTTTTATGGTTTTGGAAACCAGCACCACTCATTAATGACTTCTTACTGCACCTTCTCACCAAATTTTGGCTTCCTAGCGTCATTATTTAGCGCCTCCTATTTTTCTTTCAAAACGTGAATTTTACGTAAACTACTAATTTTATAACATCAAGATTTGTTACCTGAAACATTATTACATAGAACTATACTTTAACAAAGTTTTACACACAAATCTTAATTTTTACTTTTATGTTAAATGTGGTGCAATACTATATGCAGGCGCGTTACGATGACGTGACGCTACTAGCAGTGAACTAGGGTAAGTCCCGTGCACTCGCTCGCCTCTGTATCTTATACATGATACAGCGCTTGCTTTGCTTCATCACCCCCTTTTTAATTTTCGTGAAAATCTATTTTTGAACAAAATTAAATTTCTAAAAGTACAAACAAGCGATGGATTACTTTAGTATACCTCTTTCAACTTAAGTTGCTTCTTCTTAGGAAATTCCTTATTACTACATACACAAAATAACCATACTCATATACACATAGAAAACCTAGTACAGAAGACATTCACAAATTATTTACATACATTTACATGGAAATTTTTCAATGGTTACAAAATAGTTATTTTTTTTTTCTTTAAAATCAGTCTCTTCCTGAAAAAGAAAATACACACGACTTTTATCACTGCAACGCACTTACATTTTTCTTTTACTATAATACTCGGCACTGTGGTGGGTGTCCTATTGTAACACTCATCTAATTTCACTGATTGACAAAATTGTGGGAGGAAATTGTATTCACTGTGGTTTGCGTCTCTACTTCCAATCTCCCTACCGCTTGTTGTCAGTCATTCATGCAGCCTGCATGTCCCTGAGAAACAGACAATACAGTCTAAGTTTCTGTTTTCAACTTATATCTAAGGTAGGACAAAGTACATTTTATAGTTTATATTCTGGCACTATTTTACTAATTGTGAAGTTGTCAGAAAGACATTTAGCACTAAGTCGTATCTGATACAATAGCTCCTACTTTCTTCTTTCATAAATAATCTTTTAGGTTCCTAAATAGTGAAAATTCTTTTAGCAAATTAATATATTAAGATCTTGCTTCAACTTAGAAAATTGAGTAACCTTTTAGTTTTAATGTACTCTGGCTTAATTATCGTATGGATTAGTTCATCAAAGAAGTCATTTGGTGACCAGCACTTTGCTTTATTGTATGAATTACTAAAGAAATTAGTTATTTTCAGTATACCGATTCCAAATTTCTGCATTTTCCAATATTTGTGTGTTTCTGTTGTCTGTTTAACTATTTATTTGCCTCAAGCAAGATTTAGCGTTTTTCACCATTTCACGAGACGTGAGGGAATTATTCTTTAATCCTACATCATTTACTTCAATTTACTTACTTCACTTCTTCACCTTATTCATTTTCTCCCTTTTCTTCCAGATTCAAAATACTTCATTTCTCCACTTCTTTCTCCCTTTTCCTTTTGTCAGCCTACTGACGTCCTGTTTCTATATATTTGGTGCGATCCTCACACCACTTCCACACATCTCCATTTATTTAATTCTAAAACGCCATTGCTTGCCTCTATGAGCATTACCTTCTTACGCTGTTTTCCTTCAGACAACCTTATTTCTAGCAACACACTACCTTCTGCATAATCTCATGGATTATTCATATTCATACCGTACTTCGTATACTGCAAAGTGTCTCTCTTAGTTGTAGTTTCTAACCCTTTACAATTACATGAAATATTTTAATTTATTTATTTTAGCCATGTTTGCCTCTTATTGGTACTCAGACTTTTGTTTTGCCATTCACTAGGTAGATCCTTACTAAGAATACTTAAAACCTAATAGCATATATACAACATGAAGACATATGTGATTCTTACCTGTTATGATAGACCAGAAGAAGGGAATGAAACTTGAAAAGGAAATAAAGTTTCACCCAGCTGGGACTGCACGGTACGCCAAACCGTGTATCCGCCAAAGAGTGGCAGACTCCCTACAGTAATTAATTACTGTTAATTTTAAATTCCTTTAGATCCACAATATTTCTTAGACCTAGTTCTCTCTTACTCTTTGGATATTCCAAACGATAGGCATTTGCATGAGGTTTACTTACTATTCTAAATGGTCCATGATATACATGCATAAACTTTTTAGTTTCTGCAGAAATTTTCTTTGATTTTTCTTTTGTTTTGACCAGCACTAGCTCACCAATTTTAAAACTAGTGGGGGAAGCCCTTGCATCATGCCTCTTTTTCCTATCTAAAGCTCTTTTGCGTATATTTGCCCTGGCCTGTGCTCTCTTCTCATTCTCACTGAAAACCAAATTTTCCTGCAAGTATCCTTTATTCTTTATTACTCTAATGGGCAGTTCCCAAGTTTCATTACTACCGCCTATATGACTTCCTATAAAAGACTCTCTTATCACTTTAGAGTCAGGTAAAGTTAAAATTAAGTTGTTCTGATCAAAATTGATCTTTCCCTGGTACTTTGATAAGAAATCAGTACCAATCAACATATCAACACTTAAGCCTAGCACAATCAAACAAGGATGATCTATTACTACGTCATTTATACCAATGGGTATCAAAGCTTCGTGTTGAACTGGTCTAGAGACTTTTCCAGTAGCACCTATAATCTTTAAGCCACTTACTTTCATAACTGTTAACTTCTCTTTATTGGGTATGGTGTCAAAAAATATTTGTGATAAAGCACTTGCTTCACTGCCACTGTCAAGCAGACAACGCACAGTGACTCCTGATATGTTTACTTTGATAACAGGGTGAGTTATTTTACATTGAACAGGTTGCTCACACACCTTGTCTAATAAATCTCGTTCTATGTTCTTCCAGCTAAAGTAATTCTGATCAGTTGCAATTACATTTACATTTACATCCTGGGGCTCATCATGCTCTATAATCTTAGCTGCTTTCTCTAATCTGTCCACTAACTTTAAATCGAAGCATCTGACGACTTTTTCTACTTTTGTTTGCTGCATATCAGCCAAACTATCCTCTACCTCTGAGCAACTGCGTCCCTGCGCAATATTGCTGTTCATAAGAATGTCGTCACCTTCAACCATTTGTGGCACGTTTACACAGCTACTAGATTCTTTCACCTCGTTACTATTTCTACCCCCTTCATTCATCATTTCCTCCTCTCTAAAGTTTTGCAGTACTGATTCTACTTCTGCTACTTCTACTTCAGCTTTTAGATTGCCATTTTCATCGAAGATGTAAGCTTTTACTTCATCATTATTCCCATCAGACTCAAACCCATTATCTATTTCTTCCCCATTATCTACCTTGAGTTCCTGTTCTTCCTTGACCCATTTTTCTAGTGTATCCAAAATACTATCCACTATTTTGTGAGAGTGGCTTAACACATCACTGGTATTATCTGTATTTATTTCGTCATCCATGTTGTCTGTCTGTGTATGTTGGCTGATTGTCTGTGTTTCCGTTACTGGCTGTGTTACTGTTACCGCTTGGTGAGCGCCAGTTTCCTCATAGACGGGATTTAGTTTCCCACACGCGGCCTGTTGTGTTCATCTGTGACACCACTAGATATAGTAGCATCATGACTCCCTTCTTGTCTTAATGGCATAGTATTTACTTCTCCACTTTCGTCATAGTAGTTGTTACGAAAGCGTGTTGAGTATCTACCCCCTCTTCCTCTGCCACGGCTTTGGTTTCGATAGTTTGTTCTGGTGTGCCTAACTTCCATATTTCTAACGTTCACGTTTCCATTATTTTGTACGTGATTGTTAGAAGATTTGTTATTCTGCTGCACCTGCTCCTCAGCAGCAGCTACTCTTTCCACTGTTTCCAGATATTCAATAAATTTGTCTATATTATCTCTAAGGGCGGAAATGATCCTCTTCTGCCAGTACCACGGCAGCTTACCTTCTAAACCCATAATGATCATATCTGGCTTCATCTTTTCTGTCAAATGTGACAGTCTTGAAACCCACTTCCTAGCGAAATCCTTTACTGATTCACGCCCTGGGAAAAACTTCTTACCACTCCAGAATTCCCTTAACACATCATTTTGTTTGTTATGTGACCAGTATTCGTTGAGAAATGCAGACTTAAATTCAGATAAAGTTTTACATTTGATCATTACATCCGCTGACCATCGCAAAGCATCACCTGACAAATGACTTCTTATAAATGAAATTTTTTCTCTTTCTGACCAAGTGTTGGGGAGAACATCCTCAAAGTCATTCCAAAATTCAAGAGGGTGAATGTACTTATCAGGATCAAAGCGCAAAAACTGTCGACACCCTATAAAAGCGGCGTCAACTGAAGTCACATGCTGTACAGTAGAATGACTAGAATTAACAGAGGTTACTCTATTTTCTAGGTTAGCAATGTTAGTATTTAATTCCTCTACTTGTGACTCTACTGCTTCTATCCTGGCAGAACATCTTTGTTCCACTGCACCACGAATTTCGGTACAGGTTTCTTTTACTTTCTCAATGTTTTTCTGACAAGTATCTACTTTAATTTGTACCTCTTTAACTTTGTCAGAGCAAAGTTTGGACTCGTTGCTCAATCTTTCGGACAACCTCACTTCCAAAAGTTCATCTGCCTCTTGATAATTTTTTTGAATTTGATCTATTTCACATTTGAAAGTACTATGCATTTTAGTTAACTGTTGCCCTACTTTTACTTGAATGTCATGATGAATAGCATCTATCTTATAATTCAAACTATTCCATTTTGATTGCAGTTCTTCTTTTAGTTCTTTATTACTATCCTCAATTTTAGCCTCAATTTTATTTTTCAACCCTTTATTACTAACCTCAATTTTATTCTCCAACTCTTTATTACTATTTTCAATTTTAGCCTCAATTTTATTTTGGTTTGATTCGAGTTTGGCAAACAGTATTTGCATCCAATCCGGAGCTTCTACCTTGATACTTTGTATCTCTTGACTTGACTGAGCTGGAGATATATTGAGCTCAGTTTCACTACCTGACAAAGTTAGCAACTCTACTGGCTCCCTTTTGACTTCTATTTCACTTATTGATTGCATCCCTGCACTCTCATTTAAATTAAAGTCATAATTTACTGGTGACAAATTACGTTCTAGTTCAATATTTGAGGGATTAATGGAACCATCCTCATTAAACTCAATTCCTGATCGTGAGGATTCTTGGTCAGAGACCGGTTCCCTTCTGAAATGTACACTACTTTCCATATCTTTTAGTTTGTTAGCAGCAGTTAATAAATATTTTAAAAGTCTTTGACTTAACTTAAATGCTTGATTTCGACGAATGATGTCGTCGCGGTGTACCAGCAATCGTGATGCGACGCGTCGCGACGTATTGAAGGCAGCAGCAGCAGCTGTAGCGTCGAGTACCGCCACAGGAATCGCCTACTGCAATAGCTCCAGGGGGGGCAGCAAGGCACCGTTGACCGCTCGGCGCAGCCGGCAGCTGTCTCGCAGATCAGCGCAGCTCCGCGATGACGCACCGTCTTCCTTTAGTCTCAGCGCCGTCGGCAGCCGCGATCCAGCATCGTCGCCTTCCTCACCATCGTCACTAACCAACGTACAGCGGTAGACACTTATTGTTTATACACTACACCCGCCTTTACTGGTAACACTGTTCCCACACTAGTTCAATTCAGTGTCCTGTTATTGCCTACCGAGTTCGTTAATTTATACCAATCGCTTTCACACATCGAGCACTTTTATTTGCTTTTAATTCAGTTTTCCCGGCCGATAAGCACCATATGTGGGGCGGCGAAGAAGTTGTCGAATGAGTTGTTTGAATGTTGATTTCACGTAACAGACTATTGCCGATGCAACATATGTGGGACGGCGAAGAAGTCGTTGTTTAATGTTGAATGAAAGTTGAACATTGCCACCTTAAATCACGCGAGCCTGGCAACTAATTTGGTGGCCAGTCAGAAAGCGAAGGGAAACTTACTGACCTTAGTTCCCAGTCTGCACGGCCACATTCCTGTACAGCCCAGCTAAACGAAAAATATCCATAGTTCTTCACGGGATTAGGGCTGCTTCAATAAAATTTAAAGTTCCAAACAAGATTTTATTATCTTAAAGGCTCACACAAATTACTCGAAACTTCTGAAAATGCTAAAGACATTAAATATTGTTAATTCAGCCAATCGTTTAATAGTTCAGAGGCGACTTCTACAGCAAGTTCCTCCCGAATAGTTCATTACTCTAACTAACGGTGCTCTATTAATAGTTCGCAATAATGTTAAAAAAAAAGATTAATGCTCGCCTTAAAACTGGAGTTAGTCACCACTTGCCACGCGGAATTATACTTCACACGGACGGCACAATAACAGTTTGTTACCGAAGTCTAAACGATCCAGGACGGTGTACAGTCCTCGCGATTTTCAATGTCCGTTTACATTGCTAAGTACGCGCATGTCACAGCCCGCTATGACGTCACCCGAGGCGAGGCGCGATCGGACGTTTAGCTCGCGTGGACTAGGCGTTGGTCTAATGCGGAGTGAGCTTACTACTGCCTCTGCCGCTCTTTTTATATAGCTCCGGCGCGTACCGCCAAGAGAGCATCTGTTCTTTCCGTTCCTATGCAGATGCCTGCAGCCTCCAAATGATCGCTATCTCAGGCACATAATCTTAAATATCACATTTAATAATAGCTTTACAAACTTCTCAATTTTTGTATACATACATCTGAGCAGTACAGAAGCACGTAGAAAATCTCAGCCCGCTAAAATTAAAACTTTACTCTCTAGAATTTTTACAATGGAACTAACGGTAGATTGTTACCTCTGAACCATAGCTTTATCAAGACTTGTATCAGCTGTTAATTATGCTACAAGACTAAAACTTGGTGTAGCTTTGTTAATTGTCCTATCTGATCATTGGTCTTAAAGAATTTGTTTTATCATTAAAATTTAAAGTACTTAATCTATAATGCTTATGTACATTTTACTCACAAAAGTAGTTTTTACTAAATTACTAAAAAAACTAGAAGAGGTAACTGATTGTGGTATTTCCATTATTATTATTAGGGTGAACTGAAGCATCCTACCAATTTTCAATATTGTAGCTCTATTACTTCGCGCCTCTGATTTTTCCGAAAAACGCGGATTCTGGAGTCAATTTTAGTTTTATGGTTTTGGAAACCAGCACCACTCATTAATGACTTCTTACTGCACCTTCTCACCAAATTTTGGCTTCCTAGCGTCATTATTTAGCGCCTCCTATTTTTCTTTCAAAACGTGAATTTTACGTAAACTACTAATTTTATAACATCAAGATTTGTTACCTGAAACATTATTACATAGAACTATACTTTAACAAAGTTTTACACACAAATCTTAATTTTTACTTTTATGTTAAATGTGGTGCAATACTATATGCAGGCGCGTTACGATGACGTGACGCTACTAGCAGTGAACTAGGGTAAGTCCCGTGCACTCGCTCGCCTCTGTATCTTATACATGATACAGCGCTTGCTTTGCTTCAGTAGTAACTGAAGACTTCAACAGCCATAACACACAATGGGGCTACAGAACGACGAAGGAAGGTGGTGTGAAAGTATCGGAATGGGTTGAAACGGAATGTCTTTTCTTTTTATTCGACGAGAAGAACAAAAGGACATTCCACGCAGCTAGCTGTGCTCAAAACTACAACACAGACCTCTGTTTTATTAACAATTGACAACGAAGGATTAGTACAACGGAAAACTACTCAAAGTTCCTAATTTCGCATTTTTTGTTCGCTGGGCGACTAGTTTCGGGTCTGAGTCCATTTCAGCAAAAGCCTCCATGTTGTGTGGCCGCATCAGCTATATCTATACACAAAGTTCCAACGTGAATTTGGTATAGACTTCACTATTGGGATTTGTAGGCTAATGTTGATCAAAATAAGTCGGCGTTGGCTTCTAGGAAAAGCACTGACCACCTTCCTGCTTCTCTGGAAGAGTGGTCCTTTGTTCGAACTTCCAGCATGCTGGAATAACTATCGGTCAGCCTGTTCTATTAATCAGGACAACAAAAAACCAGTCGAAGTTGCAAATTACACTTTTTTTATTCACTCGATAACTAGTTTGGCACCGGGACCCATTTTCATATCAACTTAACATAATCAAAAATGGTATTCGCAAAAATGCAAAAACCATGTTAAAATGTGGAAACGAACAGTTACAGCGCATACAGATATCTTGCATATTTTTGTGAAATCGTGTGGCTTTGTTGCAAATAAGAACTTTGTAGTCCTACACTTAAGCTAAAATTTACCTCTAAATTTACCATCTACATTCACCAGATTTCATTTACCTTACACTACTGGCCTTTAAAATTGCTACACCACGAAGATGAGGTGGTACAGACGCGAAATTTAACCGACAGGAAGAAGATGCTCTGATATGAAAATGATTAGCTTTTCATAGCATTCATACAAGGTTGGCGCCGGTAGCGACACCTGCAACGTGCTGGCATGAGGAAAGTTTCCAACCGAATTCTCGTACACAAAGAGCAGTTGATCGGCGTTACCTGGTGAAACGTTTGTTTTGATGCCTCGTGTAAGGAGGAGAAATGCGTACCATCACGTTTCCGACTTCGATAAAGGTCGGATTGTAGCCTATCGCGATTGCAGTTTATCGTATCGTGACATTGCTGCTCGCGTTGGTCGAGATCCAATGACTGTTAGCAGAATATGGAATCGGTGGGTTCAGGAGGGTAATACGGAATGCCGTGCTGTAACAGATCAAGCAGCCACGTCTCGATACCCGAGTAAACAGATGGGGACGTTTGCAAGACAACAACCATGTGCACGAACAGTTCGATGACGTTTGCAGCAGCATGGACTATCAGCTCGGAGACCATGGCTGCGGTTACCCTTGACGCTGCACCACATACAGGAGCGCCTGCGATGGTGTACTCAACGACGAACCTGGGTGCACGAATGGCAAAACGTCATTTTTTCAGATGAATCCAGGTTCTGTTTACAGCATCGTGATGGTCGCATCCGTGTTTGCGCAATCGCAGTGAGCACACATTGGAAGCGTGTATTCGTCATCGCCACACTGGCGTATCACCCGGCGTGATGGTATGAGGTGCCATTGGTCACACGTCTCGGCCACCTCTTATCGCATTGACGGCACTTTGAACAGTGGGCGTTACATTTCAGATGTGTTACGACCCGTGGCTGTACCCTTCAATCGATCCCTGCGAAACCCTACATTTCAGCAGGATATTGCACGACCGCAATTTGCAGGTCCTGTACGGGCCTTTCTGGATACAGAAAATGTTCGACTGCTGCCCTGGCCAGCACATTCTCCAGATCTCCCACCAATTGAAAACGTCTGGTGAATGGTGGCTCAGAAAATGGCTCATCACAATACGCCAGTCACTACTGTTGATGAACTGTGGTATCGTGTTGAAGCTGCATGGGCAGCTGTAACTGTACTCACCATCCAAGCTCTGTTTGACTCAATACCCAGGTGTATCAAGGCCGTTACTACGGCCAGAGGTGGTTGTTCTGGGTACTGATTTCTCAGGATCTATGCACCTAAATTGCGTGAAAATGTAATAACATGTCAGTTCTAGTATAATATATTTGTCCAATGAATACCCGATTATAATCTGCATTTCTTCTTGGTGTAGCAATTTTAATGGCTAGTAGTGTATGTAGAAGATATTATCTTGTGAAATTTGATTAACGTTTTTGAAATTGTATATACTATACAATTTTTTAAAGCGAAATAGGGAGCGAAATATTACATTTCATTCAAATGTAGGGTGACGGACTATAGTTGGATAAGAAGCTTCTGTAGATATGTGGTTCTGAGAACGAGATCTGTTGAAGACTAGACCTCCGGTGTGTGCTGCCGTACTGACATCTCTACGTGAAGCTGCGTAAGGGGGGGAGGCATCCGCAGGCAATAGCTGCGCGGGGGCAGAAGCCTCGTTATCTCACTGTCTTGAGTCATGTCTCCGGAAGTTGGAATGAGGCTTGCGGGAGCAGGGTAAAGCGAGGGCGAGAGGCAGTACTTTCGGCTCCGAAGGTTGCCATTCCCAACTTGGACACTTCCTGAGGCGATAATCGGAACCGGAAGAGAGAGTCGTTGAGCACAAGTGAAACGCTCGCAGCTTAACCTGGGAGAGGATGTAGCCAGCTAGGCTCTGGTACGGTGGAAGGGGGTATCTTTAAGTTCGTATTATCGGGGTGAGGGGGGGGGGGGGGCAACAACGTGGAGTAACTTCATGTTCTGCATTGTAGATTAATCGCGTCTCGCTCTAGTGACGGCTGTTCCCCTTGACAATATGAAAACTCGAGTGTCAATTAACACTACAATCCAGTGCCTCACGTATTTTTAAGCTGCCTGATTTCATGGGATTAAAACGTATACGTATACATGAATTTTGTCAGTAATTAGCTTTTGTGAAAATGTAATGTATGTCGAAAAAATAAGTAAGAAATAATTATGTTAAATCATTATGGCAAACACTCTGGCAACGAGAGCGAAATTTAAATTGGACCAAACACAAAGAATATATTTCATGCAACAATAACATAATTGGTGCGAGCGCGCACAATCGTAGAAGAGAGGGCAGAGTTGAGTAGCAAAGCATCCGTAGTGTGGTTCAGTGTCTGTATTGGTACTCAAATGATGAATGGAGATTGTGGTGGAAATGGTGTATATAATATGAAGCCAGGCAAAATACAAGTGAGAAAGGAGGGGTGTGGGCACAGTAAATGGTTGCGAGAAGCTTTTTTAATGAAACGAAATGGTCGTATGTCATTGTTGGCCGGTAGGCCCCATTCGGGGGAGTTCGGCCGCCGTATTGCAAGTCCTTTTTTAGGTGACGCCACTTCGGCGACTTGCGAGTCATTCATGATGAAAATGATGGACATACAACACCCAGTCCCATGACGGGAATGGAACCCTGGCCCTCTGGGTGGTAGGCGGTAACGCTAATGCTACGCTAAGGAGGCAGACAGCTTTTGAAACTAATGAAGGACACTGCGTGGCACATAATGGTTCAAGCTGGTCGCTGATCAAGAAAAGCTTATTACCAATAATGAATTTCATAATAAGCATTACATCACACGACAAGCAACTCATTGCAAAGACCCAACCAGTATTTTTATAGCTGCGTCATAGGCACGTCGGCGTAATAGTAACTTTTTTTCGAAAATTCGAATGTGTTTAGTCAAAGTAGAAACTTTTGGATAGGAAGTTATTGTCCCAAGCATTAGCCGGGCCGTATCCTCTTCACCTTATCTTTTGAGAAAGTCATGAGTGAAAGAAATAGTTAACAGAAAACAGACTCAGTTAAATTTACTGTTGATTTTCAGTCAAGTAATTATTTTAAAAGAAAGCAGTAGTTACTCTTCAAACTAAAAGTGATTTAAATGCGATGCATACTTCAGTCACTAAAGTATGTTGACTCTGTTGTACTCAAAGTAATTGTGTGATTTTATGTTGTCTTCTGCAAAACATATTATGTGCGTGCGTCTACGTGACATTAGTATTGATAAACAGTTCTTGTCATGAATGAAAGTTGTTATGGCACCGTTTGATAAGTAATCAATAAAGAACAGCAATTAAATTTGTTCACCATTATGGAAACATCGAAACAGGCAGCATTCCCGTGAGTTACATTATGCAGTACAGTTTCTGCCAAGTATTGTTAATCGTTGCATATTATTTGTTTTCATAATTATAATTAACATCGTACGTGTCTCGAAAACCCTATTATACACCGGAGAGTCTAAGTACCAATTGTGGCTATCCAAATTATAGTCTTATCATTCTTACCCAGTATTTGAGTGATTTCGAAGTCAAACGTATGCTTGGTTTGGAGCTAGCAACTGTTTTTATTCCACAATCTAAATTCATTCAAACAATTTTTGGTTTACAAATGTACGGTTAACTACAATGAATATTTATGTTGTTAACATTTTTTTACATTTCGGTCACTGTTATAAATAAACTCTAGTGCGATAAAAAAACCGGCTTGTAACTGTGTTGTATCAGTAAACACTGATCTTCGGACTAGATGCCTTTTTTCCATTTATTACGGAATATTAGGTAGACGTGTCACAAAAACCTTATTATACACCGGAGAGTGTAGGTACGTTATAGAAACAAATGTGACGGTCCTCCTGTCGTTGAGACGGTCCTTGGATGGCAGACATTTCATCGGCCTATTGGCCCACTGGGGAATCTAGGCGCACCAGGTACAAGTCATCGCCCTAGGGCCTAGGGAAATGCCACCCAAGTAAGGGGCCTGGGCAAATCTCTTTTGTAAGTGCCACCTAAGAATAGCAAATCAAGCCATGAATTAACTGAAATGTAACTACGTACTCAATGTCATGGGGCGATATCGCCTATAGCTGCTATTTTCGAAAGTCATGAAAACCACCGAATAACAGTTTCACGAAATAAACAGTTTGTGACTTTCAATAAAACGTCCTATACTAGTTCTGCATTCAGACATGTAGGAAATCGTCCCATCAATTCACCTAAACACTTTTCTGAATTCAGAATTCGAATCACAGCCACACTCATTGAAATGCACATCAGTATTTCTTTGTACTCATGTTTATACAGCAGTGAGAGTTACTATTCTCTAACTTTAATTGATTACAATCATGTCTACTAGAAATCAGTTCGAGCTTGACACATACACCAATACTAGATCAAGTACAACAGAGATCTCCTTTATTTTGCAAGTTATAAGCTCTGGGAATGTGCCAAAGGAATTGTTATTTGCGTCGTCTAGCAACGATAATAGTAGTGATTGTGCGTTGTAAAAACTTTGGGCAGGGAGTTGTTGCGCGGAGAGAGAGAGAGAGAGAGAGAGAGAGAGAGAGAGAGAGAGAGAGACGGGCTCCTCATCATGTACGAGCACCGGCCAGATGTCTAGTAGCAGGAGTACGGAAAGTAGACGGGCGGAAGAGGCTGTATGAATTACAATTGTCTGTTCCTGTAATTAGCTGTGGCTTCACAAGATGCTGCCGTCTTCAACAACAGCAGCAGTTCCAGCAACACAGCTCCGTTGTCGGCTCCGAGTTTCGTCATATGCACAGCACTGATGTAAGACTGTTTATTGGTAGAAAGTATTAACGGCTAACCCAGGAGCACAACTGAATGTGATTTGATTGATGAAGTTTATTTAGACAATAATCAGTTAAATTCAGGGCTATTGTGTCGTCATTTCCCCCTGACATTGTCACCAAGCAGGTTCCTTGTTCCCTTTTTTCCTTATATGCTAACTGAGTGTCATAAGAAAAAAACTGAATTGTTACAGCTAGTTTATTAGTGAATAATTTCACTTTTAAGAATTTTAGCCTCATCCATTAACTGTTGTGCAACAGAGGATTCAGTATATGACTAAAGTAAAGCAATTTCATTTTTCAAGTTTGAGAATCAATCACTGGAAAAATCCAAATCTAAATCCAAAGAAATGCACAAATTAAGAGTGCAGAAGTTTTATTTGTTTTACATATAGCTTGGAGCACATGGCTGTTTCGTTTGGTATGTATTCTAGTATTTAATTCTGTTCAAGTCAGTAAAAAAGGCTCAGTTGTTCAGACAATAATATGAAATCCAATCTGCAAAATAAGTAACTGCAAAGTAAAAAGTGCTTGCTTTTTTTTCTAAATTTCTTTGATGACGTTATGTTGAGCTCACTGAAAGTCATTGTTCACGTAACAAAGTTCAGTACTAACATACACTTTAAGTGCATATTTTCAAATTATTATGCGATTGCCTTTTTCAAAATTTAATGCCAAATATAATGTAAGAGTGACTTCTCCGTTTTCTTTATCATTACATACTCACCTAAAATTAGTGATAAAAAAAGTGACAACCTTCAGTTGCCACGTCAGTGTTTAATAATACATGTCTTTTCTTTCCCGTTCATTAGTGTAACTTTTGGATTCATGACCATGGTACCCTTTTTCTGTCCAGCATTGGTCGTGAGGGAATGCACAAAATAACTTTATTTTTTTCCAAATTATAGCCCTGTTCGATTTAATTCCTTTTTATTTTTTAGTATACTTTTTCCATCATAAGGGTCGGTTGTACACTTTCCTCCTACTTATCGGTATTAATTCTTCGGGAGAGATAGCCTTATCCAATTAGTAAAAATCCATTAGGCATACATGTGATACACGGTCATATTTTGTAATGGAAGCAGGATAGGACGATTAGTAAGGGGGAGATTACACGTGGCGACGCAGGTGACACGACAATATCAGTTTGACATTGTTCTGGGCACGAATTTGCATTGTGCAGTTTTGTAGCGAAATCCGTTAATGACTATTCTCATGGGGGCCTTATCATCAGTGATTAATACAGTTGAGACATGAGCTGTCGAAGTATGTAAGCGACCATGATTGTATTGTTGTGTAGTAATAGAACTGAATAGGCCACTTCAAAAAAGTCATACAGCCGGTGAAAGACGACTTTATTATTCAAATTGCTCACTTGACGCGGTTCGGATTTATTTCGAACATCCCTCCCAGATATCCAAGTGGACAGAGGTCACAGGCTACGATAGTTACTAGGTGTATATGTATCTAACATAACATGAGAATGACTAATGTTGCGGTTTATTTTCAACACCAATATAACTGTAGAGCTATAAGGCGGTGGAAGCATTTGCAGGACGGCGAGCAGGTTATAGAACAGCTGGATGAATTTTAGTAGCCGAGGCGACGAATTCTTCACTGATTCACTCATCGGAGAGAGAAATGTACCTATCTGTGTAGAGCAGTGGTTGCCAAATTTTTTTCGTTCTCTGCGCGTTTCACACATCAGATCCTTTTTGCAGCTAAGTCGAAACATTGGTCAATTTAACGTGCTAGAAGTGCTTTCTTTGATGTTGTTAGGCTAGTTATAAAACATAATAACAAATAAGAAATCTATTTGAAATACAGGACCAACTAACTGAATAGATTTAATAAAATTAATGGTATTAAAGGCAAGATGAACTTTTTGTTTAATTCACAACTTCATAGATCTCAACATAGAAATGGATGAAGTTAACATTATTTCCTGTCACTAATTATATTTTATACGACATTTCGCGGAAATATTGTACTGAAATGCAATTAATGTACATCGAACTTTACAACTGAGAAGCAGATATTGATCTTTTACCATCATTCCAAAAACCATTAACTCCATACCTTCAAATTTTATACTCAGTGTATCGTCACGGAAGAATTCAATTAAATTTTCTTCTATAGACGTAAATTAAGATGGAGATTTGACTTTAAATAGCTGAATCCAAGCGAATTATTCCTTACTGTCTGCTGGAATGCAATTTTCGAGCCATTTGATGAGCTGTGACTTCTGAATATCGATACCAGATTTTTATTCCAAGTTCACAGTCATACCATGGTCTTCATATCCAGGGTGAGTCAGCTGCCTCTTTCATGCAACCTACAATTCTGAACTGGCCGTCAGAAAGCGCACTCTATATTTTCATATTGTGTCAATCGCCACGTGTGAACTTCTAATCCTACAGAAAAGAAATCATTTCATAGGAAATTAAATGCAGAAATTTTTTTCTGGGAGACGTTCTCACTGGAGGCCACAGTTTATTTATTTTTTATTTATACGTCAAGTTCCTTAGGACCAAATTGTTGAGCAAATCTCCAAGGTCATGGAAAGTGTCAGTACATGAAATTACAACATAAAAGTAATAACAGTTAAAAATAAATGTTTATAAACCTGAAAAAATCAGTCCTTAAGTTAAAGTAAAAGCAATCAACAATACAACAAGAATCAGCTTAATTTTTCAGGGAGCTACTACTGCTTGCCTAACACCGTTCGGCATCATCACTGCCCTATTCCACGCAGGCTTACCTGCGGTTAGGCGAGCAGTGGTAGTTTGATCTGGTGACTTCAGTTTTATATTTTATGGAAAGAACGACCATGAAAGCAGTTTTTTTATTATTTTTATTGGTTGTGACGATGACGTTATCAGATGGTCTGCCTCATATGCCATGATGTCCATATGGTTTTATAAATGTTAATCCACGTTTCAGGTATGTGGTTCTGTAATAATTGTAATTTATATAGTTAACTCATGTAAGCCCTCCCTCAAATCTGTTGTGTTATACCTTCACAGATTTGATGATGGCACTGTCAGAGTGCTGAAACCGGTCATCCAATAAACGATTGAAGCGATCGTGGCTTTTCAATTATTTTAAAAAAAGAGTGATCGCTCCATGACACACTATGTGTTCAGTGTAAGCTAATATTGTTAATAAGAAATGACAGTAAGGAATATATATATTGAGAGGCCATTGTCAGAATACCCAGACTCTTGAACAGGGGTCTACAAGAGGTTCGCGAACTTACACCACTTATTGCCCTAACTACCCGTTTCTGAGCCAAAACTATGCTTTTAGAATGGGAAGCGTTACCCCAAAATATAATTCCACATGACATAAGCGAATAAAAATAAGCAAAGTAGACTAATTTTCGTGTCGAAAGATCACTCACTTCAGATACCATTTGAATAGTAACAATGGCAGGATTAAGTCTTTGAACAAGATCCTGAACGTGGGTTTACTATTTATCTGAACATGTAGAAATTGTAACTGTTCAGTTTCACTAATCATATTCCCATTATGTGAAATTAAAACGTCAGGTTTTGTTGAAGTGTGTGTTAGAAACTGTAAAAACTCTTGCAGTGATTTAGCATTAGTTTATTTTCTACAAGCCATGAACTTACGTCATGAACTGCACTATTTGAAACAGAGCAAATATTTCACACATCTTCTTTTACTACCAAGTTAGTGTCATCAGCAAACATAAATATTTTAGAGTTACCTGTAATACCAGAGATCATATCATTTATATAAATAAGGAACAGGAGTGTTCCAACACTGATCCCTGGGGCACCCCCCCATTAGGCTGAACCCCACTAAGACCCCGCATCACACCCAGTCTCAAAATTGTGAATAATTACCTTTTGCTGTCTGTTGCTGAAGTAAGAGGTGAACCAATTGAGACCTACTCCCCATATTCTGTAATGGTCTAATTGCTGGAGCAATATTTTGTAATCAGCACAATCAGACTCCTTAGTTAAACCGTAAAAGGTGCCTAGCGTCCCAAACCTTTCGTTTAACCTATCCAGTACGTCACAGAGAGACAAGAGAATATAGCATTTTCAGTTGTTAAATCACTTCTAAAACCGAACTGTTTATTTGATAGCAAATTTTGTTAATTAAAATGATCCATTATCCTTACCAACAGTCTTTTTACACCTTTAGCAAACACTAATGACATAGAAATAGGCCTAAAATTGTCTACATTACCCCTTTCTCCCTTTTTATGAAGCGGCTTTTCTAGTGAATGCTTTAATCATTCAGGAAACTGACCATTCTTAAAGGAGAAATTACAAATATGTCTACATACACAGCTAACATATGCCACACAGTATTTAATATTGTGCTAGGCACTACAACATTTCCATGAGAGTCATTAGTCTTTAGTGATTTGATTATTGACTCAGTCTCCCACTTGTCTGTGTCACAGGAGTATTTCAGACATCAATCTCAGAAAGTCAAGAAAGTTATGTGATTCTGTGTAAAAATTAAATTTTTATTTAATTCACCAGCAATGCTCAGAAAATTATTATTAAATACTGTACATATATCTGATTCATCAGTAACAATTATTTTTACTGTAAACTGACTTTATATTGTCTACCTTGTGCTGCTGTTCAGACACTTCCTTCACAACTGACCATATGGCTTTAATTTATCCTATGAATGAGCTATTCTATTTGCATACCACATTCTCTTTGCCTTCCTAATAACATTTTAAGCACCTTACAATACTGTTTGTAACGGGTTTCTGTAGCTTGATTAAGACTACTTCTAACATTTTGATATAATTCTCGCTTCGTTCTACATGATATCCTTATCTGACTAGTCAGCCACCTGGGCTGCCTATACTGCTACTAACAAGTTTAGAACGTTCTAATGGGAAGCTACTCTCAAAGGGCATTAGAAACGTGTTAAGGAAAGTATTATATTTACCATCTATGCTCTCAGCACTGTATGCTCCTGCCACTCTTGTTCCTTGACAATGTATAAAAAAACTCTCTATTGATGTTGGATTAACTTCCCTAAATAGTTTGTAATTAAATATGACATTGGTTTGAGTACAAAGCCTATTATTGTTAAAATTTGTGCATCATGGTCTGAAAGGCCATTCACCCTTTAACTAACAGAGTGCCCATCTAGTAATGAAGAATGAATAAAAATATTGTCTATGGCTGTGCTACTGTTCCCCTGCACTTTAGTTGGAAGAAACATTATCTGAATCAGATCACACGTATTTATGAGATCTACAAACTTCCTTTTTCTTGCACCATCATATACTGAATTTATATTGCAGTCACCACATGTAACAGATTTCTGGTACTTCCTACAAAGTGAATCGAGAACGCTCTCTAACTTGAACAGAAATCCTCTAAAGTCAGAATTACTGGACCTATAAACAAGAACAATCAGAAGTTAAGTTTCACTAAATTCAACAGCCCCTGCGCAAAATTCAAATATCTGTTTAGGGCAGTGCCATGATACGCCTGTAGACTGAAACGGAATACTTTTTTTTTTACATACATAGCCACTCTCGCTCCCCACAAGGATTTCATTGAGTAACAGCCAGCTAATCTGTATTCTGGTAAAGGAAGCCTCCGAATTGTAAAATTATTTAAGTGGTGCTCTGATATACCAATAATTTCAGAGTCAACATCTATAAGAAGTTCACTAACATTATCTCTAATATCTCTTATATTTTGATGAAATATGTTAATTCCTTCTCTACGTGGAAACATTACAGTACATCCTACGTAGGTGAGCCCTTAGCTAGAGGGACTTCCTTTTAGCAGGTATATCTATCAGCTGACTTCAGTCTAAAATGGGTGCAGCTCTAACACCAACTACTACAGGAAATTTTCCATGAGTGATCCCACCACCACCACTATCACCACCATCCACTAAACTCTCACCTATAAACTTTGCCAGCCTTCCCTTCCCATACCTGTTAACGTACAGGCCATGCCTAGTGAAACACAATCTATAGTTGTCCCAACTGGAACCACCGAGATATGACCCATGCCCTCTGTCATCAGCACCCTTCCCAGCTCCATGTTAATGGGCCTAATAGCCACATTAAGAGGAGGCCAATCACGACGCTGAAACAGCTCATGAAATGCACATTAGTGGCACCAGTTTGAGTAGCTACCTTTACCAGGTCATCAACTATGTAGTATTCCCCGTCCATATCAAGACTGTTCCCTGCTACACCGACTGTTACTATCTGATCATCCTTTGTGAAATTCCTATATAACTCTCCTATGCTGTCAGTCACTTGAGCCAACCCTGCACTAGGTGCTGGTGACCTGGTACTCATACTCACTCCCAACACTTCCTGCAACTGCTGCCCACACCTCTACTGTGTGAACTACCTAGCAGCAGAACCTTCTTTCTGTTAGGCTTTGCAACTGACATAGGTCTCCCAACTTTTGAGGACTGCTGCATGTTCCCTACATCTACAGCTACACGAGGCTCCACTCAACACTGACAGTTGGTCAAATCTATTGCATATACGCAAAATATAACTGTCTGCACACCTCTTCTTCCTTGCTGCATTCTTGCCGACTGCCAGTTCCCATTCCCCACCACCTTCACCATCCTCAACCTATCTAGTTCCTCCTTTGTGCGTTGTAACTACACTTAAGGGCACGGACCTTACACTCCTGCTCGTCTATCAACTTATTTATGCTACAGGTTCTGCATTCCCAGGAGAGCATCTTGCTAGAATGCCCACTGGTTTCCCCACTGCATTCCTCCCAATGAAAATACTTTGAACAAATTCCACACCATAACCCACTACTCACAAACCTATTGCAGAGCCCACACTTCTCACTCATGGTAAAACTTCACAGTTACTGAAAAAAAAATATATATCTACATCACCAAAGTTCACTTACACCAGTAGAACTATTTATAGAGCTAATAATAGCGGTATCGAATTTCTCTGTCCACTAAGAAAGCAACTGCTTGTATTAATACCACAGCTAATACCATTGCCAACAAAACATAACAAAATTAATCAAAAATGGTTCAAATGGCTCTGAGCCTTATGGGACTTAATATCTGTGGTCATCAGTCCCCTAGAAGTTAGAACTACTTAAACCTAACAAACCTAAAGACATCACACACATCCATGCCCGAGGCAGGATTCGACCCTGCGACCGTAGCGGTCTCGCGGTTCCGGACTGAGCGCCTAACAAAATTGTTAACTAAAACCAAAATTCAAAAGGCCACTGGAACACTCAACGAAGTTAAAACACTGAATGTAAATTTTACTAAAATATTTCATACTACTGAGGCGTGAGGCTTAGACGAACGACGTAAACACACTCACAAATAACAGACCACTCGAGTCAATAACACAGGATTAATGAAATTACACCAATAAATTACTTTTATAGCAAATAGTTCTTAATAGTATCAGATAATACGAATATTACATACCACCTTATTTCTGCAGAAATTCAGTGCTGTTCAAATGGTTCAAATGGCTCTGAGCTCTATGGGACTTAACTTCTGATGTCATCGTTCCCCTAGAACTTAGAATTACTTAAATCTAACTAACCTAAGGACATCACACACATCCATGCCCGAGGCAGGATTCGAACCTGCGACCGTAGCGATCACGCGGCTCCAGACTAAAGCGCCTCGAACCTCACGGCCACAGCGGCCGGCTAACACAAATAAACTTTAAATTAATAATACACAAGTGATCTGGAAAAAAATCACGCACACCAAGTGTAAGGAATAAATAAGAACAAAAACCCACTGTGATGGCACAGTGGTGCTGAAACATGTTTGGGTACTGAGAAAAACGGTGTTTTGCATAACTGGCAGACCTCACACCCAGCAATTTTAACTTAAGTAAGTGAAAGCTAAAACTTTATAAAATATTGACGAACTCTTCAACAGCAGTCCAGCACATGTGACGTCACACCAAAGATGCTATTGAGAGTTTTATAGTTATTCAAGAAAAACTTACAAAAGAGACCTTCACTTGCACCTCCACTACCATCCTCAACACCTACAAATGCTTAATCTTTCCCATCCTCTGTTATGCCAGTCCCGCCTGGATATCCACCTCCCCCCCCCCCCCCCCCCCCCTCAAATTCTATAAGTCCCTCCAGATCCTCGGGCGCAATGCACTCCACCTCGTCTCGCGGTTCTAGGCGCGCAGTCAGGAGCTGTGCGACTGCTACAGTCGCAGGTTCGAATCCTGCCTCGGGCATGGATGTGTGTGATGTCCTTAGGTTAGTTAGGTTTACGTAGTTCTAAGTTCTAGGGGACTGATGACCACAGCAGTTGAGTCCCATAGTGCTCAGAGCCATTTGAACCATTTTTTGAACTCCACCTCGTCATCCGTATACACCTCCCATCCCCCATGCAGATCCTCTACGACATGGATTCCCAAAGTGCTCGATATCGACCCCTTGGGGTCGATAACGGCTTCCTAGGGGTCGACATAAACGAAAACTGATTTTGGGGGTCGACGAGGTCTAAAAATCGATCCCTTCTAAATTGACACAAGTTCTTATTTAAAACTTTCAAGATAGGTAGGTATTGTATTGTTTATGTTGTTTTACGTGTACTAAGAATAATTAATATTTTTGTAGGAAATAGCATTGTTGTAGTAATGTAAAGTCTCAAGTTCGTACAAGATGAAAAACTCTGCAAGTCTGCGTGGACAAGTTTGTACAAGATAATGAGTTCGAGTGTACGTCTTTCAGGCGCGTTTTGACTTGCTCTCTATTTGACGCTTAGCACCTAGGTATTTTGTATCAATAGGAAAAAACGAAAGATAGGCCACCTTATGCATAATAGTCTGCTAACTTAAAGCGTTGCTAATTCTCACTCTGTCTTCTTCTATTGACATAAGTCAGAATGAAAAATAACGCTCTGTAGCAGCTGTTTTAAGTTAGCGGACCATTATGAATAAGGGGGTTGATCTTAAAAGTAGGTAATTTGGCCAATGGGGTCTGAGGTAAAAGTACATTTTGGAAAAGGGGTCACTTGTCCAAAATAGTATGGCGATACCTGCTCCACACCTACAAATGCTTAATCTTTCCCATCCTCTGTTATGCCAGTCCCACCTGGATATCCCCCCCACCCCCCCACCCCTCAAATTCTATAAGTCCCTCCTGATCCTCAAGTGCCATGCATTCCACCTCACATTCCGCATACACCTCCCATCCCCCATGCAGATCCTCTACGTCTACGACCTGATTCCTTTACCCCATCTGCTCCTTTTCCTCGAACATATCTGCGCCCTGTTCACCTCCTACCGACTTTATCCCCCTCATCCCCTGGTTGCTCCCCTCCTCTCCAACCCCCATCACTCTGCCACGCCTTCACTGTTATGTCCCTCCTACCGTTCACCTCTACACCCTTCATCTCTTTTTACTAAGCTGGTTTCCATCAACTCCCCCTCCCGGGTGATGCCCTCCATACCTCCATTTATCCCTTGTATCAACTCTGATCCTCACCTCCCCCTCCCTCCCTCTGTCCTTTTCCCAGGCTCCCTCTGACCATCTTACAGCCTGCTTTTTCACCACCTACCCTCTTTCTGACTCCTTTCTCTCCCCCCGAGTCCTTTTGCTTTCCCCTGCACTGCCTTCTCCACTCCATCTCATGTCCACCTTGTCCCCCTTTTTCTGTGCACTCTCCCTCTATCGGCTCGCCCCTTTTCTCTCGTCTCCCCCCTTTTTCACCATCAGTCCGGGTCCTCACCCCGCACCCCTCTGCTGCCGTGTCGCCTCTATAGTGCTGTTTAAAGTGGATGTTCAGTGTTGTGCGTACCCTGTCAGTGTTGTGAATGGCCACCATACTGTCGCTAGTTGTGTTTGTTATCTCGTGCGAACAGAAACCAGACTGTCGCCGTGTTTTTTAAATTGTGCCTTTCTACTTACTGTGTGTCATCCTCCGCATCGTCAACGCCGTGTTTTTATATTTTAAATTCGACAACGTTCCACCATTTTACAGTTTTTTTATAGTGTCATCGTTTTATCACCTGTTTTTATGTAGGCTGTAGAGCGGCCTGTTACGCTGCTGCCAGCCCGACCCTTCCTCTAACTCCTCAGTCATCCGTCACTGGTCACGATTTCTGTTATGTTGATCACGGCTCTCACTTCTACCACTGTACAAAAAATTCCGAATACACAAACTATTCGATCATGTTGGTCTCTACTGCTTGGGCTACTACGCCACCAGCATAGTCGGCTATTTCGTTAACATTAGTAATTTCAACCTACCCGCGAGGGTAACGAAGAAAAACGACTTTTATAATCGTTACGACAATACTACGTACGTTGACAGATCGTTCCAAACTCAACCATTACACGAAGAGTAGCCTCGCAGTGAAGTAGGCCGACGAATACAACAATGTCATTGTTTATTTTATGCCGTTAAAATTCACAAAATGCTTTGGTAAATGTAAATGTCGTGTGACTAAGGCCTCCAGTCGGGTAGACCGTTCGCCGGGTGCAAGTCTTTCGAGTTGACGCCACTTCGGCGACTTGCGCATCGGAGAGGATGAAATGATGATGATTAGGACAACACAACACCCAGTCCCTGAGCAGAGAAAATCTCCGACGCAGCCGGGAATCGAACCCGGGCCCTTCGGATTGACATTCTGTCGCGCTGACCACTCAGCTACCGGGGGCGGACAAGGGCTAGGTACATTTTACACAAACGTCAGTTTTACAATTAGTAGGTACTCGCCAGCCAATGAAGACCAGAAAATGTCGAATAGGGGAAATAATTGGTGCACTCATAAATTTTTGTATAGTGGTAGGAGGGAGTGCCATGAACGACATACTAGAAATCCTGACCAGTGTGGGCTAAGTGTGGGAGAGGGGTTGCGTTTGAAGGTAACTCTTGTACGTTTTTCTTGAACAGGTCGGAAACTACGTCATCTATCGAAAACGTACGCGGTGCAAATTTTAGCCACGTTAACAAAAAGGTTTTGTCCATTTTTTTCTGTAGGAGCAACATTTTTTAATTAGCGAACGAGAGAATATGAAAATCTCGCGCGTGGTTTGTATGCCAGGTACAGAATTTCGGGTTGCGTAAGCCGACATCGGTAGCGGCGATTAAACCTCTCTATATGTTTGTAAGTGCTAACGTTTGTTCTCATAGTTGAAATCTTGTTTAACAGTGTTTTGATATGCAAGAATAGATTTGACATCTCTATCTTGCTGAGTTGTATTGCACCAGTACTGAAGAGAAAATTACCAATGGAATTTTATTCGTCGACTCTGTACAAATGAGTGTTGCAGAAGGTATCTAACATTGGAATATTTTCGCAGCGTACCTATAGCACATTAAAATCACCATCTAGCAGATCTGGACGTAACATAATGTTATTAAGGAGAAGACATAATGTTGTATGATAATCAGTTATCTACACTTAAAAATCTGTTATGTTGTACAGTGCGAGGGGCGTTGAATAAGCAATGCACCACATGTTTTTTTCGTGACAGCAGGTTGCTTTCATTCAGGATTCCAATACACCATATTATTCCCCACTCTTTCGCCTACAAAACTCTATTTTTCAGCATAATCTCCGTTCAATTCTATGGCCTTACGCCATCCTACAGGGGGGGGGGGGGGGCTGTCTGGTACGCCTCTGGTGGTAGGCCTCTGAGCCAGTGTGTTTTTTGCGTCAATAACCTTCGCATCATCTACAAACGGCTTCCCGTGGAATCGATCCTTCACTGGGCGAAACAGATGGAAGTCTGGAGGTGCGAGATCTGGGCTGTAGGGTGGATGATGAAGACCAGCCAAATGAAGTCTTGTGTGCAACTCTCGGGTGTGCAGACTTTTGTGAGGTCTTAGGTTGTCACGGAGAAGAAGTTCGTTTGCACTTTTGCGACGACGAACACGCTGAAGTATTTTCTTCGTTTTCCTGTGGGTAACACAATACAGTTCGGAATTGAACCTTTCACAATGAGGGAACAGAATAACCCCTTCACAGCACAGAAGGCATTCGCCATGACTTTACCGACTGTAGATGCGGCTTTGAACTTTTTTTCCGGTTCGAAGTGATGAATCCATGTTTCATCACCAGTGACGATGTTCGACAAGATTGTCACGACCAAGCTCATAACGCGCAAGTAATTCCACACAGGCGGTCCACGTTGCCCTTTACGGTCTTCTGCAAGGCGACAAGGAACCCAGCGAGTTCACGCTTTTGAGTGCCCCAACTGGTCGACTAGCTTATCATCCTGTTGTGTAGCGAGGTATTTGACTGTAATCCTTCGAACACCTTGAAGAAAGGTTCGAAAGTTCCAACATCGCAGAAGTTACAGCTGCGTGCGGCCGACAGGCACGCACGAGACAAGTTTGCTCGGCCTCGTTGCGATGATAACAAGCGCCCCATCCAACGACTTAGCGTGCTTTTGTTCACTTCCATGTTTCTGTAGACATTCTGCAAGCGCCTCTAAATATCCGCAATGCTCTGGATTTCCATCAAAAGAAACTAAATGACAGCTCCCTGCTTGCAACGCACCTCCTTCACAGACGCCATTTTCAAAGTTATGTATAGCGCTGCCATCTATCGGAATTTCAAGAAACTATAAGGGCTGAAGCGCTGTCCCGCAACAAATTCCGCAATTTGTTAACTGAAATCGGCCGAGAAAAAAAGTGTTGCATTTCTTATAGACCACCCCTCTTATATGTCTACAAGTCTTAAAAGATATTAAACGAGTAACTTTTTCTCCCCCTGAGCATAGGTGGACCTATAAACGCAACTGTAATGAATAATTGTACGTTGCTGTTCCTCATCGACAGCAAATACATTCCAAATTCAGTCAGGACATACCTGGGCAAGGCACGACATTGCGAAAATGCAAATGCAAAGTGAAGTAGATCAACGCGTCCGATAAAGAATCCTTTTATAAGTATTCCTGTACCGAATGGGTACAGATATTTCAGGATCAGAGTGTGGTTTACTACAAATGCGGTCTGTCACGATGTCCTAGACGCAAAGAACAGCTCACAGAAAGCTATCTAAAATGTGCGCTGCTTAGGGTAACACCTGTAAAACCCGTATACGTGATCAATTAATGTAGAAGTTCAGTCGCACGCAGGTCTTTCAGATCTTCGTACATTTTAGAGTGCTTTTTTTATTGAAGTAAGCAGGAATAAGAAAACACATACGAAAAACTGAAAATAACCTTTTAAAAACACATAAAGTTTTAGGTTTTTCCTGATACGTATTTATTAAAGCGATCATTGATTGTTCAGCACCCGATACATGCGACTGACACTAGATGTGTGCCAGGTGTCAGGTATGTGTCAGAAACACACTAATAATGACAGCCGAGAGTGTGTGAGAAATAATTCTTAATTTATAGAAACTGAAATAGCTGTTATAATTTGTAGTGGCTTCGGCCACTGGAAATCTATGAAAATCTACAGAAAGCTAGAAAAAGACAGATAGAGAGATAAATAGGGAGGGAGAGAGGCAGCTGAGAAACAAAAATGTGTCCCCCTTCCTCTGTGTGGAAAATTTAATTCTGATTAGCTCACTGAAATTCTACGTGGGACAGACAAATCCAGTTTCCATGTAAATTAGCTGACGCTGCCTAAAGCCTATTTTTCTGGGAAACGAAGGCATTACAGCGTGCTTTCGTACCAAATTTTTGTACGATTCACTCGAAATAAGATCAACGTGAACGTTTCCACGAGCCATAAGTGAACAAATTATCGAGAAAAGCAAATATAAGTCCCCCATTTCTGTTTGTGTCAATAAATCCCTATTATACGAGATGCTAATCCTGTAAAGTTTATTCTTAATGCTGGAACTCTTCGCAGAAATTCAGTTTTGGTGCACAATACGCCGGTGAAAACGTTGCTTTATCCTGACTTGAATATGGAAAAAGCGTTCATGATAAAATGTTATCATTGCTTTAAAACTTTCGCATACACACTACTGGCCATTAAAGTTGCTACACCACGAAGATGTGCTACAGACTCGAAATTTAACCGACAAGAAGAAGGTGCTGTGATATGCAAATGATTAGCTTTTACAGAGCATTCACAAAAGGTTGCCACCGGTGGCGACATCTACAACGTACTGACATAAGGAAAGTTTCCAAACAACAGTTGACCGACGTTGCGTGGTGAAACGTTGTTGTGATGCCTCGTGTAAGGAGGAGAAATGTGTACCATCACGTTTCCGACTTTGATAAAGGTCAGATTGTAGAGTATCGCGATTGCGGTTTATCGTATCGCGACATTGCTGCTCGCGTTGGTCGAGATCCAATGACTGTCAGCAGAATATGGAATCGGTGGGTTCAGGAGGCTAATACGGAACGCCGTGCTGGATCCCAACGGCCTCGTATCACTAGCAGTCGAAATGACAGGCATCTTATCCGCATGGCTGTAACGGATCGTGCAGCCACGTCTCGATCCCTGAGTCAACAGATGGGGAAGTTTGCAAGATAACAACCGTCTGCACGAACAGTTCGACGACGTTTGCAGCAGCATGGACTATCAGCTCGGAGACCATGGCTGCGGATACCCTTGACGCTACATCACAGACAGGAGCGCCGACGATGGTGTACTCAACGACGAACCTGGGTGCACGAATGGCAAAACGTCATTTCTTCGGATGAATCCAGGTTCTGTTTACAGCAAGATGATGGTCGCATCCGTGTTTGGCGACATCGCGATGATCACACATTGGAAGCGTGTATTCGTCATCGCCATACTGGCATATCACCCGGCGTGATGGTATGGGGTGCCATTGGTTACACGTCCCGATCATCTCTTGTTCGTATTGACGGCACTTTAAACAGTGGACGTTACATTTCAGATGTGTTACGACCCGTGGCTCTACCCTTCGTTCGATCCCTGCAAAACCCTACATTTCAGCACGATAATGGACGACCGCATGTTGCAGGTCCTGTACGGGCCTTTCTGGATACAGAAAATGTTCGACTGCTGCCGTGACCAGAACATTCTCCAGATCTCTCACCAATTGAAAACTTCTGTCAATGGTGGCCGAGCAACTGGCTCGTCACAATAAGCCAGTCACTACTCTTGATGAACTGTGATATCGTGTTGAAGCTGCATTGGCAGCTGTACCTGTACACTCTGACTGTACACTCTGTTTGACTGTACATTCTGTTTGACTCAATGCCCAGGCACATCAAGGCCGTTATTACGGCCAGAGGTGGTTGTTCTGGGTACTGATTTGTCAGGATCTATGCACGCAAATTGCGTGAAAATGTCAAATGTCAGTTCTAGTATAATATGTTTGTCCAGTGAATACCCGTTTATCATTTGCAGTATGGCAAATGGCCAGTAGTGTAGTATCTAATTTTAAGAGAAAAAAAGATGGCAGCTGTTCCCTAGTAATTTGTGAGCACAACTTCAGACATAGCTTCTACATTTTGACGTTATTTTATCACTTTTTAAGAAAGAAATATGTGTCTAATGATCCCTGCTTATACCCGTTTAATTATGTTAAATCTCTGGAAATTCGGTGTCAGAGTATGTCATTACTCGTATATTCTCATTACAGGACTGATTTAGTCGTATGTGACATAAAACTAATGAAACATATGCGTTGTGTTCGTCGATACTGTCTGCACTGAAGAGTCAAAGAAACTGGCGCACCTGACTTATATCGTGTAGGGCCACCTAGAGCACGCACACCTGAGGCAACACAGTGTGGCATGGACTCGACTAATGTCTGAATGGATGCAGGTGTTCAGACAGGACGCGTACGTACGTGTCACGTCGGAGTCGTATCTAGACGTATCAGGAGTTCCTTATCACTTCAGCTGCACTCGTCCCACATCGCTATAGAGCCTCCACCGATTTGAATAGTCCCCTGCTGACACGCAGGGTCCATGGATTCACGAGATTGTCTCCGTATCCGTACACGTGCATCCACTCGATACAATTTGAAATGAGACTCTTCGGACAAAGCAACATATTTCCAGTCATCAACAATCCAATGTCGCCGCTGACGGGCTAAGGTGAAGCGTAAAACTTCGTGTCGTGCAGTCATCAAGGGTACACGACTGGGCCCTCGGCTCCGAAAGCCGATATCCACGATGTTGAGTTGAGTGTTCTGATGCTGACATTTGTTGATGGCCCAGCATTGAAATCTGTAGCAGTTTGCGGAAGGTTTGCACTTCTGTCACGTTGAACGGTCCTCTTCATTCGTTGTTGGTCCCGTTCCTGCAGGATCTTTTTTCCGACCGAAGCGATGTCGGAGACTTTTATGTTTCACCGTATTCCTGATATTAACGCGGTCTTCAGTCCTGATGCATGCTGTGCAAGCTTCTTCATCACCCAGTACCTACTGCAACCTACATCCTTCTGAATCTGCTTAGTGTATTCATCTCTTGGTCTCCCTCTACGATTTTTACCCTCCACGCTGTCCTCCAATACTAAACTGGTTATCCCTTGATCCCTCAGAACATGTCCTACCAACCGATCCATTCTTCTAGTCAAGTTGTGCCACAAACTCCTCTTCTCCCCAATTCTACTCAATACCTCCTTATTAGTTACGTGAGCTACCCATCTAATCTGCAGCGGTCTTCTGTAGCACCACGTTTCGAAAGCTTCTATTCTCTTCTTGTCTAAACTATTTAGCGTCCATGTCCATGTCCATCCATGGCTACACTTCATACAAATACTTTCAGAAACGACTTCCTGACGCTTAAATCTATACAGGATGTTAAAAAATTTTTCTTCTTCAGAAACGCTTTCCTTGCCATTGCCAGTCTACATTTTATATCCTCTTGTTGTAACCGCAGAAAAGCCAAGTCTAAATGCAGTTGTTCTCAGACGATACACCAGAAATCATACGGGGAGATAGAGTTAACAGGGGACGCCAGGCGTGTCAGAGGGGTCACATAAGATAACGACGCAGCCAGATAGCCGAGGCGGCGGTCCAAGCGGCCAGGCAGCTGCGCGTGATAAGCAGACTCAGCTATTAAGATAAACAGGGCGCTCTGGGCAGGTCCCTTAATAAACAATAACTTGCAGTATCAACACTCTTGGCTAGAGGGAGAAGTCTGGGAGCGGAGAGAGAAAGAAAGAGGGCCCTAGGTGGGGACCGCACTACGTCATGAGGAGCCAATGAAGGGCTCAGGACGCAGTGCGTGACCATATAGGGAGAGGCCCCTCTACCCCTCCACCCAGCTTCTGACGAAAAGTACTGAAGTTAATACTAAAACAATCCCTAATAAGGAAAAGTTGCACTCGACGCTACGTCGTGCCAAGCGATGGCGGGGTCGAAGGGGAAGAGCTAACAAAACTCGGAGGCACGCCGCTCCGGGGATCTCTCTCTCTCGGGTTTAGGCAGCGACGGTAGTCAGCGTGAGTAGCAGCCGACTTGGGCTGAGGGCGGGCTGCAGGCAGACAGTTGAAGATAGTCGCCGATGAGCGTTTAGGCAGCGACCGCGGGACTCTGACGTAGGGTGCTAGTGTGGGCAGCAAAGTGCTGGAAAGTTCTATCAGGCAGCCAGAACGGTGGAAGTCAGTCACCGTCTCTGTAATGGGCTTGGCTATTCTGTAGGTACAATCACTACGCAGTTAGGGTGATCTGTATTCTTTATGAATAAATTAGAACCTTTATAACGTCCATACGAGTTTACTTCTACCAACATCCTAGCCTTTTACCTTCACACCAGGGAATTTAACATCTTAGCCAGATCAAAAGTCTCCCTCTCAATTAGGTCAACCGGCTAATTCCCGTTTACGAACCGTGTCGCTCAATCCCTCGCAAAACCCACGCTTGGGACGCGACACTCTCTACTTGCACCATCACCGGTTATTCTGCTCCCCAAATAGTAAAACTCCTTTACTACTTTAAGTGTCTCATTTCCTAATCTAATGCCCTCAGCATCACCCGAATTAATTCGACTACATTCCATTATCCTAGTATTGCTTCTGTTGGTGTTCATCTTATATCCTCCTTTCAAGTCATTGTCCATTCCGTTTAACTGCTCTTCCAAGTCCTTTTCTGTCTCTGATATAATTACAATGTCATCGGCGAACCTCAAAGTTATTATTTCTTCTCCATGGATTTTAATACCTACTCCGAATTTTTCTTTTGTTTCCTTTAGTGTCTGCTCAATATACAGATTGAATACCATCGGGGAGAGGCTACAACCCTGTCTCACTCCCTTCCCAACTACTGCTTCTCTTTCATGTCTCTTACAACTGCCATCTGGTTTCTGTACAAATTGTAAGTAGCCTTTCGCTCCCTGTATTTGACCCCTGCCACTTTCAGACTTTGAAAGAGAATATTCCAATCAACAATGTCAAAGGCTTTCTCTAAGTCTACAAATGCTAGAAACTTAGGTTTCCTTTCCTTACTCTATCTTCTAAGATACGTCGTAGGGCCAGTATTGCCTCACGTGTTCCAATATTTCTACGGAATCCAAACTGATCTTCCCCGAGATCGGCTTCTACCAGTTTTTCCATTCGTCTGTAAAGAATTCGTGTTAGTATTTGGCAGCCGTGGCTTATTAAACTGATAGTTCGCTAATTTTCACATCTGTCAACACCTGCTTTCTTTGGGATTGGAATTATTATATTCTTCTTGAAGTCTGAGGGTATTTCGCCTGTCTCATACATCTTGCTTACCAGATGGTAGAGTTCTGTCAGGACTGGCTCTCACAAGGCTGTCAGTAGTTCTAATGGAATGTTGTCTACTCCCGGGGCCTTGTTTCGACTCAGGTCTTTCAGTGCTCTGTCAAACTCTTCACGCACTATCATATCTCCCACTTCATCTTCATCTTCATCTACATCCTGTTCCATTTCCATAATATTGTCCTCAAGTACATCGCCCTTGTATAGACCCTCTATATACTCCTTCCACCTTTCCGCTTTCCCTTCTTTGCTTAGAACTGGGTTTCCATCTGAGCTCTTGATATTCATACAAGTGGTTCTCATTTCTCCGAAGGTCTATTCAATTTTCCTGTAGGCAGTATCTATCTAACCCAGAATGATATGCGCCTCCACATCCTTACATTTGTCCCCTAGCCATCCCTGCTTAGCCATTTCGCACTTCCTGCCGATATTAACGGTACACGTGTGAAATGGTAGTACAGTAAAATGCCCACTTCATTGCTGTCTCGGTGATGCTGTGTCTCATCACTCTTGCGCAAACTATAACACCACCTTCAAACTCATTTAAAGCTCGATAACATTGCATTTTAGCAGCAGTAACCGATCTAAGAACTGCTCTAGACACTTGATGTGTTATATAGGCGTTGGCGACCACAGCGTCGTAATCTGCCTCTTTACGTATATCTGTATTTGACTACGCATGCCTATGCCAGTTTCTTTGGCGAATCAGTGTATATTGCCATTACAGGATTAATTTAGTCGTATGGAACATAAAACTAACGAAACAAATGCGTAGTTTTCGTGGAAACTATCTAATAACTATTGTAATTTATGTAGTACCATTATAATTTTTTGAGAGTTTGTGCAGTCTTGTCGTCGAGAGAAAAGACAGGGCTCATGCAGGACATGCCAAGTGGTGTTTGCACCATCCTGCCACGAATTTGTTATTTCCTACGGCGATGGAAGGAGTACATTGGCACAGCATCTGCGTTTCTAACCACTATAAATAACCATCAATTCTAGCAGAGGTATTCGCGGTCGGGCAGCGCCTATTATGATGAAATGACTGCAGAGGGTGCCGGAGGGCTATGGGCTGAACAGGCTTCTGGACGTCAGCGTTGCTGGTCGCAGATGTCATGGATGGTTTCTTGGCCGACAGTTGACCACCGCGGCGCGCGGCGAGTCAACCACACCACGCACAGTAGGAGAGTGAGCACCGCACAGCAACGCTACGAGTCTCAGGAAAATGTCTAACTTTAGAATATTGTTTTCATGAGCTACCACTGCCCTGCACCCCCACCACGACTCATCGCTGCATCCTCTTGCAGAAATGGATATTCGCCCGAGGACATTGCAGTTGATGACAAAAAGGGATCCTAAATGCGTACACTCTATCCATGGATGAAGAAGATGATTCGACTGCTGCAGGTTCATAGCTTCGTTAGCTTGTGGTGAAGTGAATGCAGTCTTTTTTGAGTTCTTGTTTTACAGTATCATAGAGAGTTATTTGGTCTTTCGCCAAAAGTGTAATTGTATCAGGAAGTTCAGTATGTAATGGGTAGTCATAAACAGAGTTTTGCAGGTGTGCAAATAAGAATTTTAGTTTAGCAACATATGTTATGACTAACAAGGGGTATGGATCGTTGTCTAGGAGTGTATAAGATGTTAATAACGTGTAAGGAGTCAGAGGTAAACTTGAATATTGTCAAGGCATATTCATTGCTTTCATTTTGTTAAATAATAATTTTGAGCAGCCTCTCTGGCAGAGTAGTTAAGTTACAGTAAGAACAGTATTGATAATATTATGTATAATCTCCTTGTCCGTTGCGTTTGTGCAACTGACAAAGGGTAATCACGATGTGGTCAATACCATAGGGCGAGGATTTTTCAATATCCCAGGGGCTTCCATGTGGGAGGTATTCAAAATTGTGAGGCTACCATATGGGAGGTATTGAAAATTGTAATGGACGAAGTAGACAGGATGCGAGCGGACAGTATAAAGTTGTCTAAAAGACATACAACCACTGCCACCGTCATACCTTAGCAAAAGGCAAAAGATCTTACTGAAAACCCAAGGACATTCTGGTCTTACATAAAATTGGAAAGCGGATCGAAAGCTTCCATCCAGTCACTGATAAGTCTGACCTGGCAACGCAAGACAGCAAAACGAAAGATGAAATTTTAAATTTAGCATTTGAGAAATCTTTCACGAAGGAGGATCCTACAAACATACCGCCGCTTGAGTTTCGTACAGATTCCCGAATGGAGGACATAGTGATAGACATCCCTGGGGCTGTGAAGCAGCTGAATGGGTTGAAAATAAATAAATCTCCAGGTCCTGATGGGATTGCAAGTCGGTTTTACAGAGAATACTCTACTGGATTGGCTCCTTACTTAGCTTGCATTTATCGCGAATCTCTTGCCCAATGTAAAGTCCCGAGCGACTGGGAAAAAGCGCAGGAGACACCTGTACATAAGAAGGGTAGAAGGACGGATCCCGAAAATTACAGACGAATATCCTTAACATCGGTTTGTTGCAGGATTTTGGAACATATTCTCAGTTCGAATATATTGAATTTCCTTGAGACAGAGAGGTTGCTGTCTATGCATCAGCACGGCTTTAGAAAGCATCGCTCCTGCGAAACGCAACTCGCCCTTTTTTCACATGATATCTTGCGAACCATGAATGAAGGGTATCAGACAGATGCAATATTCCTTGACTTCCGGAAAGCGTTTGACTCGGTGCCCCACTGGAGACTCCTAACTAAAGTACGAGGATATGGGATTGGTTCCCAAATATGTGAGTGGCTCGAAGACTTCTTAAGTAATAGAACCCAATACGTTGTCCTCGATGGTGAGTGTTCATCGGAGGTGAGGGTATCATCTGGAGTGCCCCGGGGAAGTGTGGTAGGTCCGCTGTTGTTTTCTATCTACATAAATGATTTTTGGATAGGCTGGGTTGCACTGTGCGGCTGTTTGCTGATGATGCTGTGGTGTACGGGAAGGTGTCGTCGTTGAGCGACTGTAGGAGGAAACAAGATGATTTGGACAGGATTTGTGGTTCGTGTATAGTATGGCAGCTAACTCTACATATAGGTAAATGTAAATTAATGCAGATGAATAGGAAAAAGAATCCCGTAATGTTTGAATACACCATTAGTAGTGTAGCGCTTGACACAGTCACGTCGATTAAATATTTGGGCGTAACATTGCAGAGCGATATGAAGTGGGACAAGCATGTAATGGCAGTTGTGGGGAAGGAGGATAATCGTCTTCGGTTCATTGGCAGAATTTTGGGAAGATGTGGTTCATCTGTAAAGGAGACCGCTTATAAAACACTAATACGACCCATTCTTGAGTACTGCTCGAGCGTTTGGGATCCCTATCAGGACGGATTGAGGGAGGACATAGAAGCAATTCAGAGGCGGGCTGCTAGATTTGTTACTGGTAGGTTTTATCATCACGCGAATGTTACGGAAATGCTTCGGGAAGTCGGGTGGGAGTCTCTGGAGGAAAGGAGGCTTTCTTTTCGTGAATCGCTGCTGAGCAAATTTAGAGAACCAGCATTTGAGGCTGACTGCAGTACAATTTTACTGCCGCCAACTTATATTTCGCGGAGGGACCACAAAGATAAGATAAGAGAGATTAGGGCTCGTACAGAGGCATATAGGCAGTCATTTTTCCCTCGTTCTGTTTGGGAGTGGAACAGGGATAGAAGATGCTAGTTGTGGTACGAGATACCCTCCGCCACGCACCGTATGGTGGATTGCGGAGTATGTATGTAGATGTAGACGACGAAAAAGCTTACCGAAACTCTCCGGAGTATGAGGAGGATTTGAAGAGGAGATGTGGAGAAACAAGGTGACATGTCGTGGCGTTCCGCCTGCACCGCCGTCAACCCGCCTGGCGCAACAACGTCGCTGCTTTCCTGGACGTAATGCTAGTGCCTTGCACCAGAAACCAGTTTTGCTGCAGCTCCACCAGGAGTCGCGGACCGGGGTGACCTATTTGCATCAGAGACCCACGTGACGCAAAATAGTTACTTTTGAATTCAATAAACTTTACCAATAGCAGTACACTTTAAGATATTTTATTTTATTTCGAAAGCAGCCAGTTTCGGCAATTCATTTTGCAATCTTCAGGACCATGCGTAATAAAAGAGCAACAAGTGGTAATATAATGTGTACAAATCAAGTTTACAAGAAGTGAAAGGTATTCATAATATCGCTTAAGCTTAAAAATCATGAAAGTATTGGCATTAAATCAAATCTATGTGTACATCCAGCACAGCTGACTAAAACATATGTATTTATTTGTTAGTAGCATTAAACCAAACCTCTGTGTGTATCCAGCACAGTAGACTAAGCCATGAGTACATATTTGTTAGTCATAAAACAGATTTACTAGGGAACATGTAACTTCATTAAAAACATCAGCACTAGACAGCACACAATCAAGAGCTGCGTAGAAACAAAGCTCGTTATTTATTGAATTGGAAAGTACGTACCAGCCGATATCCCCTGGCCATATGGACCAACACAGATTCAAAATAGTTCCTGCCGCGCTGTAGTATTCAGGCCCGGTCACTGCAGCGCAGAGTTCATGTCGAACCAGAGCTGCAGACGGACGTATTCTCCACTACGACTGCGATGCTCCCTGCGACCAGCTGCTCCCTCGATGGACTTCGCCTGGCCTCTGTAGCTCTGTCGTCGGTCCAGTCTTTCGGGATGGATCTTGTAACCTGGCTCACAGACTTTGGTAGAACCCTGACTATAATCTGTTTTTCCACTGCCCACTGTGCACGTACTAAAAGTAAACTCTTGATGTACTTGATTTCCGTGTGCAGCAATAGAACTTTGTAAATAATAATTTGTGGAAAACTCGATCAAGTTCGAGACTTTGAGTTCTTGAACAAAGGCTTTCAGCCTCTCAGACATTTTTGAGTGTTAATTGTGTTTGGTTCGTCGGAGCAGTCAAGCATACTATTTTTTTCAATAAACTATTTGTGGAAAATTAGTAACTTTAGTTCCACCTATGGCGGATTTTTTCCAAGGAATGCAAAGAGGAAAACAAGGAAAAGAGAGGAGGAGGGAGGAGGAAGAAAGAGAAATTTGAAAGGGAGGTGAACGGTCCAAAGGCTAGCTTATCTGTTTTCACAGTACGTCGAACTACCACTGATATAGTTAAATCTTTTGATCCTGGGAGGAATAGGACGATCTCATGAAAGGGCAAATTGAAAAACTGTGAACGGAATACTGACGTGATGCAGATTCCGAGAAAATTCCTTGATGGGCGGAGTCCTAAGTTGTTGCCATTAAGGAGAGTAATATTCAAGTACCATCTCAGATAACGTGTTGAATTGTGGAGACTGAAGTAGCTGTTATGTCAGATGAAGCGACTGAGTGCTGTGTGGGAGTGAATAAGTCTGTGGATAGTTACATGGGTGAATCAAGCGCAACAGCACCTACCGCACTGGATGATAATGGGTGTCATTTAAAGGTCGTGGAGCCTGGGTCAGACGTAGACGGATGTATCTGTACCACTGTTTTTTGTGTCGTGCAGACTAGAACTGCGGACGATGATGATGTTATAGGCGCTACAGGGAATGCACAAGAAGTATTGATTTTGATAGTTGTGTTGCAGATGTTATGGAAGAAACGGTACAGACGTTTGTGTTACTAAAGAACGGAGACTGGCTACCGCCTGCGGCAGCGTCGCCCTAAGATTTTGTATGGTACAGTAGCGTGAGCACTACGTCACAGCCTTGCAGTGTAAGGTGCTGATGTTTGCTTTGAACTGTATACAACAAGGCCGCAGTCAGATATGCACGACAGGTGTAAAGTAGATGAATATGAGGCAAATCTGAGAGTAAATTTCTTGGTAAAAACCTTCTATAGACAAGACTGTATAAATACTTATTTGTTTCGACAAACGGTTTCCACAGACTTTACTGTAATCTTCTCGTATATAAAACAGCGCATGCACATGGAATACATCTCGTATCATGATTTTTGACGTAATATTTGAGAAAAAGTTTTTGTTTGAAATTACAACAAATGGAAACTACATTTACATACCTTAAAAATGTTTTTAACAAAACGTGTTCACTCTGAGTTGGAACATCATGCCAAGTTGTGATATTAGTGGATAAAATGTAGCACATTATAGTAAAATTTGTCAGAAATTAACAATTTATGCGCGCATGGCGATGTCCATATATGCAGTGCTCATAATTGATTGTTAAGTCTTAAAAATCACAATATGCAGGATGAGACAAAAGTCTATATACACCCTTATAAAAGTCTAACGGTGTGAGGAATCATAATGGAGTCGGCTATAGGGTGTCTGCAGCTGGGGGTGCAATTTACAGGAGCTTTGGCGACAGCGGTGGCCATCTTGACATACGCCATATTGGATCTCGGTTACATGTCTCAGATGTTGAAGTGGGTCATGTGACACATAATTTTGAACTGCCTTTTTCTCAGGAATACACATGTGGAATCTGTTTTAAGATATCTTTATTTGTGTAGTAATTAGGATCTGTTAATGTTTAGCACACTTGCCAGAGTCGGTATTACAGTGTATGACGTCCATTGCGCTGGACACACAAGCAGAGTCTTTTTTGCCAATCTTGCTGCACAGTTCGCAGGATCTATTGGTCAACAGAGGTACACACATCTTCAATACGCCGACAAAGGTGGGCTACATTGTTGGTGTTTATCACATACACAAATGATTTCAAATGTCCCCACAGATAAAACTGAAAAGATGTAAAATTAGGGGACCATGGTGGCCATTAGATAGGGCCCCTCCAACCTAACCAGTGACCTTCAAAATGTTCATCCAAAAACTGTCTGACTTACGTAGCATAGTGCACCATCTTGTTGGAAGAAGGTTAGGAAGTCACCCTGGAGATTCGACACCGTTGGCAGCACATAATCATGGAGTACGTTAAGATAGCTCTCCCCATTCAAGGTCCATCAATAAACACTGTACCCGCGATTCTTGTATCACAAATCTCACACCAAACCATCACTCTTTCACCACCAGCACCTTCACAGGTAGCTACCCACTAGTGGGATTGCATCTGATCCGTAACGATGATTTTGTTTGTTTACTCCACCTTGCTCATAAAAATTAGCTTCGTCACTGAAAAATACCTGTCGTATGAAGTATGGATTCTTGTTTCGCTGATCCAGAGCCAATTCTGCAGACTGCATCCACCGATCCAGGTCGTCCTCCGAGAGATGACGTTGCAGGTGTAACTTGTATGGGTGCCATTGGCGTGCTTGCAATACGTGCAGGACTGAACGCTGACTGACACTTATATTGCTAATACTGGCGCCCACTTCCTGCAAACGTTGCCTCCATTTCTGCAGCAGTTTCCTCGTTGTAGCGGTTCTTGGACGACCACTGCTTGGTCTGTCCACCACAGAACGTGTAGCACGAAATTTGTTCAATAACTTGGATACTGTCATATCTAAAATGTCATTTCTCTGAAGATGCCGAATACTGAAATCAGTAGCAATCACTCTGGTACTTCGTTCACTATTCATTAACACGATTTCACTAAGCTCTTGCTATGTAAGTGCAACTGTGCATCACTTGCAACAATAAACAGAACTGACTACGTCCTTGCAACTTCTAACTCTTACACAAATAAGGACATCTCACAACAGATTTCACATGTGTATTCCTGAGAAAGAGGCACATGACTCTCTTCCCATCTGAAAGACGTAACTAAAATCCAAGATGGCGGATTTTAAGATGGCAACCGCTGTCGTTATAGCTCCTTTAAGTTGTGCCCCCACCTACAGACACCCCATACCAGACGCCATTAATCCTCACATCGCTTGACTTTTATAGGAGTGTATCCAGACTTTTGTCTCACCTTGTGCAGTAAAATACACATTAGCACATCTGTTTACATGAACTTGACACACTCCATATATTAATGATTCACTTTAGATGGGATGTGACTGTATCAAGTCAAACGGTTTACCAAGTAAAACAGATTTCTCTTTCTCATTTCTCAACACGAGAAAATTCAAGTAAATTTCTCTTAGAACATCATGTCAAAAGTGACTTTCAGCGACACTTGTTACTACTTGAAGGAACGAAATTCCAGCTAGGGGAAACTCTCGCCAGTGGAGTACTTTCACAAGAATTGTCTGCCTTACGGGGCAAATCGATTAAATTGCGGACTGTAATCTGTCTGTCCCTATCATGAATAACTGTAAAGCTCCTACTGCCCACGATCTATTAATGTTGTGGCTACTGGATTCGAGTATGGCAACTTTGCAAACAGGACACGCAGCGTTACTAAATAAACCTGGCAATGTACCTAATACAAACAAGTCTCTTTCACGCTTTATGTTAAAGTTCCTCAATTATAAAATGGTAGATGCCATTTTGAAATAATAACAAAACAAATTATTGTTATCTCGATTTATTGTCGCTTTAGCACGTTACTTAGTCGCTAACAATGCCTAAGCTCATCCAGTTTACAAACTGTGCTGTGAGGACGGTGCGTGAGTCATGCTTGGCTATCTCAGATGGTAGAGCGTTTGTCCGCGAAAGGGAAAGGTCCCGAGTTCGAGTCTCGGTCCGGCACACAGTTTTAATTTGCCAGGAAGTTTCATATCAGCGCACACTCCACTGCAGAGTGAAAATCTCATTCTCATCCATACTTGTATCAACAGTTAAGCTCCTCTCATATTCATGCTGAAGTAATCATTGCAGTATTACATTTACACTTTAATTTAACAGATAATCACTGATTACAGATGTTGTTCTCAGTAATGTAGTGACATATTGGGGTGAAGAAAAAAGGCCGCACTTGGATGTCGGTTGTCGTCGTTTATAAGGAGGACATCATTAAACTGCGTGCAGGTGTCTACTAAATGCACAGTGCACAACCGTAACTTGTCCTGGATGAAATTTTCACTTTGCAGACGATGGGTGCTGATATGGCACTTCCTGGCAGATTAAAACAGTGTGTCGGTCCGAGACTCGAACTCGGGATCTGTGTCGCTCGCGGGAAACTGCTCTGCCGGCTGTGCTTCCAAAGAGCGACTCACTACGGCTTCTCGCACCTTTACTTCCGCCAGTACCTCGTCTTCTATCTCCCAAATTTTACAGAATCTCTTGCGGAACTTGCCAGGCAAATACTCCAGAAAATTAGGGTACTGTGGCGACACAGCTTAGCCACAGCTTGGGGGGTGGGGGTGGGGGGGATTTTCCAGAGTGAAATTTTCATTCTGCAGTGGAACGAGTGTTGAAGTGAAACTTCCTGGCACACAGTTTTAATCTGAAAACGCACCCTAGTCTGTATCTAACTGCGTCTCTTCTATATCCTTCCTTCCAGGAATATTAGACTTGCAAGTTTCGCAGGAGAGCTTCTGTGAAGTTTGGAAGTTAGGAGACGAGCTGTTAGCAGAAATAAACGGGTCATCAGTCGCGCTTGGGTAGCTCAGCTAGTAGAGACTCGCCGCGAAAGTCAAAGTTCGAAAATTCGCTTCTCGGTTTGGCACTTTGTTTTAATATGCCAGGAAGTTCCATAAAAGTTGCTGTCAGATTCATGTAGGACGTCTTTCCGACTGAGTACTCAAACGATGAGCACGTCCAGATGCTTTTGCCGCCAGATGCATCCGATAATCAAACTACTGCAGCCGCTCGTCCGCACGCTGCACGCTGTTCACGAAGCCGCCACTCCCATAGGAATGCTTGTTGAAGTGTTGCACGATGAAGAACCGCATCCATGTCATTACATGTTAATTTAACATCAGCGGCCAGAAGACCGCATTCGACGAGTACAGTTTTGTGAATGGCTTTTGCGCCAAGCGGAAGATAACGAACATTTTGTGAATAACATGATATTATCTGACGAATCTACCTCCACTCGTGATAGTATTTTCAACCTCTAGAGCAGCCGTTATTGATTGTAACGCAACTCACATGTCACTCGTGAACGTGGCTTTCAGGCACGCTTTGGTATAAACCTGTGGGCTGGAATAGTGGGAGGAGTACTTATGAGCCCTCACTATTGCCGGAAAAGTTGAATACCCCCTGTATCTTACGTTTCTTTGAAATATTTTGCCTGACTCATTAGAGAACGTTCTACTCGACGTTCGGCGACATTATGACTTCAGCATGATGATGCACCGCCACATTTTGGAACGAATGTACTTAACTGTTTAACTGAAACGTGGAGCTCCAATGTTCTGTCCTCCACGTTCCCCATGCCTTCATCCACTAGATTTTATTTTGTGGTTACACTAAAAGGAACACGTTTATAGTACTTTACCCTTAATTACTCGCGTGCATACCACTTCGGCAGTGGTGGCTGCAGATGTGTTGCGTAGTAGGGTCCAGCAAAGTATGATCCGGCAAGTGGCAAAGTGTCTGCAAACGCAGTGTGGTCGGTTTGACATCTTCTCTGAAGTGAACGTTCCATGTACATGTACGTACAGGCTCTGTGAAGATAAGCCGGAACTTTAAACATACCGTAGCAGCACCACCGTTTAGGATAGGGAAAGTTAGTTTTGTGCGATATTGGAGCACGCGTTACAGCCAGGTGCAGGCCGGATTGCAGTAAGTTACGCATACCAGCAGTTGCAAAGACAAATAGAGCACAGCAGTTTCCATGGCGCAAGTCACAGGCAGAAGAGGGCCACTGGCCAACCTAAGTATTATGCATACGTGACGCGAGGCAGCACACTTCACAAAATGGAGTCACACAGCCAAGTATAAATAGGTGCCGGTTTATAACGAGAGTCATTAAAGGGTGACAGCTCTCCTGGACAGTGGGGCATGTCACACACCTGGCTACACACAGCAACAGATGGGTCGACAGCGTCTCAGTCCACGGTGGGTCTCTGAGGCCGACTCGGGTCCACAGCCAGCCAGTGGCGGGCCACTCTTCGGCTCGCTACTGCGGGCAGTCGTCTCGGCTCCCGACACATGCCGGAGACCTGCGGGAGGAGGGCCACAGATTCGGATGCTGGACCGTGGGCAGTCGTTGCTGCCGCGTTCTCAGCTACGCCAGCGAGAAAGAAGCACCAGCGGGGCCAGCCTACGGCTCCCAGTGGAGCAGCACGGAGTCAATGGAGATGGTGGCCACTGAGTCGGCTGCTGGTGCAGCCATCCTGACATCATCGGATCTCAGCGGGCCGGCCAAGATGGCACGACACAGTGTTGCATTGCACAGGCCGCTGGGGTGCTTCCTCAGCATTGCGGGGCCCTGTGATGCAGACCGAGGTGAACGGAGCGCATTGTAGTGGAAGAAAATAAATCATTTGAAAAGTTCGGGTGAGTTTTAACATGGCACCTCCTGGCACCCACCCACTACGTTTGATGTCATCCCGCTACATTTGGTCATCCTGACACGTTCGGTGGTGGAAGATGCCACAGCAGTACAAACGGAATTATTGTGCCTAGCGTAATGTAAAATCTAATGTAGCCTACCTATTGTGCTTTCTGCACATTATTAAATATAGATGATGTTACTGTGTCCACTATTATTTTCGACTGGCTGTGTGTCATGGACATAACAAAGTGGTCGTCAATGACTGTAGGAGGTCCATGTTGTGTCTTAATGTTTAAATAAAGGTAACAGTGAAACGTCCCCTTAGAAAAATTATACATAACTGTGCTTAAACTGACACACAATATTTTTATCGCAACGCAATCTGACTTTCAGTAATCCCTACAAGAGAATGGCCCTGACTAACATTAACCTATACGTTTCACATACCACTTACCTCACCAAAAATCTTCGTTACTCGAACTACTGCAATACAGCGAGCGCCACTACTGCCTACTAAATAAAAGTTTCAAACTACTGAAGGCACGAACTACTGATAGGCATAGTTAGCAAATGAAACATTTTGATAGAGAACAAACAATGTGTTTACCTCAATAGTGCTCAAAAGTCATAATGTATATTGCAGTCCATGACACCCAGTCTTACAGATTTCAAAACTCCGCCATCTCTCTCCCCACATCCACCACTGCTGGCGGCTCACCTCCAACTGCGCAACGCTACGCGCTGTTAACATCCAGCTGCCCAACACTACAATGGCGAGTATTACAACAATGCCAACCAGCCACTGACTGCGCACAGCACAGCCAGTGATTTTTCATACAGAGCGCTACGTGGCGTTACCAATATAAAAAACCTAAACAGCCTACTTACATAGCCCCCATGCTCCCCACAAAAAAATTTTACAAATTGTTTTCGGCAGTGGCCAATACAGATCTGAAATTTTTTTTTCATAATTACAATAACAAAGATATCAAATGCACACACTTATTGATACAATGTTGCTCAAAAGCTAAAATTTTCTCACAGTCCCATAAAGACAGTCCTGATCATTCATCACAGTAAAATTGCAGTGTTGATTCTTTTTTCTCAAAGTCTGAGCAGTAAAAGAGAATGCACACGGAAGTAGTGGATTTCCATGCAGTCTTGAAGAAGTAGTGTCGTCCTTCCAACGGAAAGACAGTGCTGACTCTTGACATGCAGACAGGTAATGGTCCACAACAGAGCAAACCCACAGCAGAGTCGGTCGAAGTTGAAGGATATTGGTAGGTAGGTCATCACAGAGCAGACCAACTGTAGTCCTGGTAGAGATTACGGTATTGGTGGGCCACCAGAGGTGCCGACCCACTGGAGTCCTTGTGGAAATAATGGTATTGGTGGATCATCAAAGATGCAGACCCACCAAGATACCACACTAAAGAGGTGTGAATTTGAAACAATCGTATGCTTTAACTAAAAGAAAAGGAATGAAAAAGGGGTTTGGTGCGAACACAACTCGAATATCGGCGCACATGCGTTCATCATGGTATTGCTTCATCCCTCTTCTTCTATTTTGTTTCTTTTTTTTTATTAAAATAATTTTTACTGTAAATGAATAATAAATGAATTAATAATGCATCTCCTGTAGTCCATTCCTTAGGATCATTATTTGAGGTCATATGGCTGCATTCAGATAACCAAGAATAATATGAATTACACTTGTTGCTGTTTTAATACAACTAAAATTGGCACATTTCTTAAAGAGTCTGTGTAGTGAAGTTCCTCACTCAATTATTATGGAAGCGAAAGAACCCATTCTTGTTGAGGTAAGTAACACTAAACCCATTTTCTCCTTCTTGTGATAACACAACAAATAAAAATCTCCGAAACTATTCTTGGTATTTCACATGTTTAGCTATACAACGCAACCATCCAACATGTAAGTTATACAACCTAACAGTATTGGCTCTTCTTTTCCCACCACTTAGTAAAGAAACTGACTGTAGAGCCTGTTATTCTGTTTATCTTCGCAGTAGCGTATAATTTCCTGTCGGGTTTTATAATATCTTCGACCATTATCGGTGTCTCTGATGTCCGATTAACGACGGATCATTTTTTCCTGGTTCACTGCCATATGTGGTTGCGATCACTGCATATGAAAGTGTGTGCTAATGTGGTGGCGAGGTGACTCTTTTCGTAGTAAGGATTCGGCTTGAGGTATATGTTGCACAGATTTCCAACTATGGGAACTACCTCACTGACTGCGTCAAACCATAGTGCAGTCACGTTAGAGCTTAGCTTGGGATTGTTAATATTGTTTCATATGAATTTCCAGTTTCTGTGAGGGTACTTCTCTTCGAGATGATTGACAATTCGTAACTTGGCGATAAGCCTGTAAATCTGACTGGTATTAACCTTTCTTGGGCTGCTTGGTAGGTGACTGATTTCCGTGAAATGTCGCCGAATGTATTCCACTGCCGTGATGAGGTCGTCGATTTTAGTTGGTGGACCCTTGTCCTTGCGATCTAAGACATCAAATAAATTTTTTGTAACGCTTGACCGGCTGTCTTGCAATATTCTAGCTGTGTTCTTGCATGGGGGGCTTAATTAAATAAAATGGTGATAATTTTAATTTTAGTCGCTGTTTGTCCGGTTACGCAGTCTCGTAACCGGTTGGCCCTGAATAATATTAGTACGCAATCTGACTGCATAGAATAACAACAAAGAATGAAAGGAAATTTCCGTTAACACAATTAATTAATTAGTCCCCAGCAACTATAAAAGCTACTAAACAACAAAGCACAAGTGTAACTGTTCTGTGTGTGGAAGTGTGAATCAACGTACACATCTGTCACGGTTCTTCCTCAATAAGACAAGATATTTTAAACACCATTTACACTGAAGTAATTAAAAAAACCAGAAATACTATAATTGCATATAGAAACCAGAATTACAGTCTAATACAAGAACACAAGCCACATGATTTGTTGACTGAACCTGTGACAAAGAGGCATTATTATTTAAGACATCTGAAATAAAAAAAATTCTTTACCTTTACATATATTGACGAAAAATACACTCTGACCATTACAACATCCCCAATCCAACAACATCGGCTGTCTAGCCCATCAGAACAACTGCACACGACATGCTCACAACTAGTACTGCAACCTCCGCAACCTCAGAACTACAACTGACCACAGTAACTTCTCAACAAGCACTGCTAGTGGAGGCGGTTGAATAATACTCTTTGGCGCAATCTCTGGCGCTGTGACTCAGTGTAGCCACCTTTCATATGCCCCTCCTCCACAGGCTAGAATTTGATGGTATTTTGCCAGCATCGGTGGTCAAAATACCACCAAATTCGTCCAAAAAAATACAAACAAAAATTAAAATGTAATATTAATAAGTAAATATCACATAACTAAATAAATTTTGGCTTTGCACTGACCCTTCAATAACCTAATATATAAAATACAGTAAGGAATACAAATGCTTTCATACATGTGATTTTACATGAAGTTTACACAAATATAATTCAATCAATGGCACCAGCAATGACGAATAGGTGTAGGTAAGAGTCTCATAACATTTCATACACAGTAAATATACAAAAAAATCAGTTTATACAAATATTCACATAAAATCCTTTCAATAGTTCAATAAACAAGTAGGATTCGTCAGAGTAGTTGACAATTCCAATAGTAGCACCCACAATGGTCAACAGGTGCAAATACCAGTCTCATAACATTTCATCAGCAGTATTTAAACAGCTCCATCAGTGGCACCCAGCAATGTTGAGCAGGTGGAGACAGCAACAAGTGACATCATCTCCGTAGATGCAGTTCCATCAGTGGCACCCAGCAATGTTGAGAGGTGCAGACACCAACAAGTGACATCATTTCAGTAGAAGCAGTCCCATCAGTGACACCCAGTAATGTTGAACAGGTGCAGGTAACAGTCCATAATATTTACTATCACTAATCAGACAGTTCATCAGAGTTTATCAGCAGAAATTAAACATTTCCAAGTGGCACCCATCAATTTTGAACAGGTGCAAGCACGAACAACAGTTTGAATGCACACACAATTGCTTTTACATAATTATTATCAATGCTCTTACACTAAACATTCAAATTATAGCAAGCACACAAATGATATCAGATAATTGTCATATTAAGTGTTGCAATACACAAATGTCAGTAAACCCATAATATTTATGGGTGTCAGTGCAAGCCACAATAAACAAGTAAAATAATATTTAGGAGGTAGGTCGGTACCAATTATTTGGGATTAGGAAAGGAAAACACACAAAACACGCTCACTCATCTTTCATCCACATTTAAGTACTACTTTGTTGTTGAATGGTGTTAACTGTGTAAATGCAATTCTGTCAAAATTTGATGCCCAATATGTGTATCAAGTAGTAGTGGTACAGTGTATAACAGTCAATAATAGTTAGTCAACGTCATAGTCATCATGTCAAGACCAATGTTTGCCAAGCCAACTTTTTCTGAACAACTGTGTGTGCCATGATATGCAAATACTTCCTTTCTAAAAAAAAAGTATATACTGCTTATTGATTTAACAAAGTGTGTGTGTGTAGACAATCTTCTAGTGTTCTAGTCTGCCATCTTCATCCTTCTTGTTCCATATAAACCAACAGAAAATTTTGCTCCCCACTTACTTTACCTCTTATCCACCAAAACTCCAATAATCATCAGCTTCACATAATCTTAATACTTCAACAATACCTCTTCAATACGTCGATGCATATAAACCTTATCACCAATATCATTTACCTTACATCTTGTCCATCAAAACTCCAATAATCATCAACTTCACATAATCTCAATACCTCAATAATACCTCATCAATACGTCGATATATATATATAAACCTTATCACCAATATCATTTGACTTCCATAACAACTCTTCCTCTAGTCAGTCTCCTCAAACAAGTACAGATAAAATCCTAGTGCAAACTTCAGTTCGTCATCCCATACAATACGAAGACACAATGTCCATACACAACCTCTGTGTTATCCATCTGACCCAAATCTTCTACTCATTATGAATTATAAAATACATTTTGGTTACCTTGTCCATCATTAAATAAAAGAAATGCATACATGACCTCTAACAGCCTTTAGTTTGAATAACTTTCAGTAAGTAAGGACAAGTACGGAGTGTGAATGATTGTAATATTTCACAGTGTGTACACCACTTCAAGGATCAGGGCAAAACAGAAGCAAACATGTGGAGTATTTCTTGTATCAAGTGTCACTTGCTATTTCAATTGCTCACGAAGAATGCAGTGTAATAACTGTCAATGGTCTAAACCTAGTGTTGGTATTTCATGTCGTTAGCTTCCTTTCTATTAGCATAAATTTATACAGCTTCCATGAAACCTCCAGCTCATGTGACTTCAATGAAGTTCCTTGTACCAATGTCGTTCGCAGAATTTTAGCAGTTCATTGTCTTATCTTAAAATATAAAGCACTGAGCGTAAGCAAAACATGCAATATCGAGTAAATATACCAGTAGAGAACAGAATTTTAACAAGTGGACGTAGCACAATCCCTATAACGAGGCTCTGCCAAGCGAACAATCTACAATTAATACCATAGTGTGACCTAAACTCCATGTTCGTACACAGTATAGAAGCATTTCTATATAGAAAATTAGAGAGTAGTTATGACAACAAACAGAAATGTGTAAATAAGCAATTAATACGCAATGCAGCAAATATATATCTCACATAATAAACAGGTCATTAGCATCAAATCAGCATAATCAAATAAATGTTTATATGTAATCTTAATAAGTAAGCAGATAAATCACAAAGTATAACTTACATACATAAGTATAACAGTACAATTAATCAAGTGACAATTATAATTTAAATAAATAAGAACAGCAGGCACATAATAATAAAAATGTGACATCAGTGAAAAAGCATAGCAGCCAAGCGATGTATAATATACACAAGTAACAACCCTGTTCATTAATAAAACATTGTCAAAATCAGAAAGTGTACGCAAGCAAGTCGTTTCACAAGTAAATTCATAGAACATAAAATTTAGCACTAAGTATAAATCACGTAATCGCGAGCAGCACATTACGTATAAAGTACATACCTAAGTAGAAATATATTACCTGAAAAAATAAACTCAATTAATAGTTACCTTTTTAGTTTATTACTTTCTTCTTCGAAATTACATTCTTCCTGAAATTTTCTCGATAGCAAGTCCTCTTAACGTCAGACAGACACAGAATTTACCTGAAGTTCTTAAATATTTTATACAACCGTATCCTGAAAAATACTGAACATTAATAACATAATTCGTCAAGTCACTATAGCTTTATACTGAATTTAATCGGAGAAATTAGACTGTGTATTTGTTTACGGCTGTCAGTGCATTCGCACTGAGCGCTCGATCAGCTGTAGGTACGCGTGAAGTAGGAAGTAATTGTCTGCGGTCAACGACTGCCTTGTTGGGCGCGCAGACTTGACTGTTGCTTTGAGTATGTGCCGCCGCCAGAACACGGCGTGGTATCCTTGTATTCTCTGTGTGTTTACGTATAACTGTTGGTTTATGAAAAGTATGTCATTCCACAAAAATTTTAACGTTCGATATATGATGTATTCCCTTAGAGCACCGTGATTTAAGAGTTTCTACTTCGACAGTGTTATCATGAATAATTTTGCGAACTCTATATGGACCGTTATGAAGCAGAAAAAATTTGCGACACAAGCCCTTTCCTTTGTGAGGCAAACGATGAGACTTAATTAACACCTTTTGACCAACTGACAAGGTTTTTAAACGACCAGGACGTTTAGCTGATTTCTCTCTTCTAGGAGCCGCAGATCAAATATTTTGTAGAGCCAGTTTGACTACTTCAGAATGCCGCAGTTTCCGTGAAGGCGGAAAAGGAACGATTTCTGAAATGCGATTTGTCGGTGCTTTATTTGTTAATATCAATATAGGCGGTAAAGAAATTGAATCATTAGGGACTTAATTCAGAATGTTTTGAAAAATATGAAGATACTGATCCCACGTTCTATGATTCTGATGACAATAAAGTCGACACAATTTATTGATTTCCTTCATCCATCTCTCTGAAGTGTTCGATTGAGGGTAAAAAAGTGAAAAGAAAATTGGTTTAATCTTACGACGCCGTAGAGTAAGAACCCATATTTTAGTGCGAGACTCTGATCCATTATCTGATATAATCTTATCAACATGTCCAACTTCTTTAAGAAAATGTTTAATGAAAGCATTAGATACTGAACGAGCTGTTGCTTTGCGTAAAGGTGTAAAACACTCATATTTTGATGTCAATTCCATTGCTACCAAAATGTACGCAAAACCATTAGTAGAACGAACCACTGGACCGAACAAATCGACTGCAGCCTTGTCCTTTAATTTCGCTGGAATGATAGGAAACAACAGTGCTCTGTGAGAAATAGTTGGCGGTTTAGCCTTTTGACATAATTTGCATTTGGCAAGAACAGATCGAATACGTTTTCCCATATTACTGAAGTAGCAATTTTCTCGTAATTTATAAAAGCATTTTCTAGGACCAAAGTGTGCATAACTGAAATGTGTATACCAAATCAATTTAGTATCCCACTCATCAGGAATGCAAACTAACCAAACAGAGTTGTCGACCGATTTTCGTTTAAAAAGAATATCATTGCGAACTAAATAATACTGTCTAGTCGCTACACTTTCCTTTCTCCTCCACTTCTCCTTAATGTCCTTCCAGATTGGATCCTTGTTTTGCTCCTTAGCGAAGTCCTGGAGCGAAGACGTAATAAAATTTTCAAACGCAACACCTTGAATATACATCAAACAATAATTGTTTTCTTTGCAGTCCTCCTCAGCACTTTGTTTCAAACCCATAGGTGCACGTGATAAAGCATCAGCAATAATATTTGAAGAACTCTGTATGTAAACAATACTAAAATCAAATTCCTGTAGATACAGCGCCCATCGTGACAATCTTCCATGTGTTAATTTTGCTGATATAAGAAATTCCAGAGCTCGATGATCGGTGTAAACCTTAGTATGTCTGCCATACAAAAAGATGCGAAATTTTGTGAAAGCGAAACAACAGCCAAGATTTCAAGTTTCGTAATCGAATAATTCTTTTCTGATTTAGAGAGAACACGACTTCCAAATGCAATAGTTTTCTGTGCTACAACGCCGTTTTCTTCTATCTCTTGAAGTAAACGTGCACCTAGGCCTTTGTATGATGAGTCCGTCGACAAACAAACATCTTTAGATAAATCCGGATGTGAAAGAAGTTGAGCAGCAACTAAAGCACCACGAAGTTGTTCAAATTCTGATTAAGCTTCGTCATCCCAACACCAATTAGAATTCTTTCCAGAAAGTTCACATAAACGAGGTGTGGCCAAATTGTCCAGTCTAACAAAGCGTCTAAGAATATTACTGACACCAAGGATACTACGAACATCACGTTTTGTAGTAGGAACAGTATAATTACGAATAGCGTCTAGTTTCTCTGGATCAGGAAGAATACCTTCTGTAGAAATAATATGACCAAGAAATTTCACCTCAGAACGACCAAATTCAGATTTTTCCAAGTTAACTGTAATGCCAACTCTTGCAAAAATACGTAATAATGAATCCAAAATTTTGTTATGCTCACTCCAAAAGCGTTTAGCAATAAGAATATCGTCAACATATTAAGTAATATTGTCACGAAGATAAACAGGTAAAATTTCGTTTAAACTACGAATGAATGCTGCTGAAGATACAGTAAGTCCAAATGGTAATTTCCGAAATTGATAAGTTACCAAAGGCTAAAAAGGCAGTGTATTTTCTACACTGAGGGTGGAGTTCTATTTGCCAAAAACTTGCGCGCATATCAATCGTGGATAAAACTTTAATTCCATGGAAATGTTGAAGAAGTTCATCTAAATTTTGTGGACGGTCAGTTTCAGGAATGATGATAATATATATCTGTCTGGAATCCAGAACTACACGAATTGACCCATCCTTTTTAAGAACGACATGTAATGGGCTGGTATAAGGACTGACTGCTGGCTCAATAAAGCCTTGATCTAACATGTATTGAAGCTCACTCTTAACCTTATCTCTGTAAGCCAAACGAATAGCGTACGTTTTTCCTCGAAATGGTGTGTGTTCTTTTACTTTAAATAAATATTGTAAGCCTTGTATAGTTCCTGTGTGATGACTAAATACTGTAGCATGTGAAGTCAAAATTTGATGCAATTCTTCTCTTGCAACGTTATCTGGCACTTCAGCTTTGTTAACATTTTCATTAATTAATTCTTCGCTATTAATTACATCATCCATCCCGTCTCTGTATCTATTGTCGTTGTCATGAATGAACACATTGTCGTCATAATACTCAGCGAAAACATCAGAAGTAAGAAACCTCAAACATTTTGTGTCTGATTCAGATTTCGTTAAACACTCGAAAAATTTCAAACATTTCGGCATTCCGGCAACAGTCAAGTTCACACTTCCTTCCTTAAAGTTTAAAATTGCCTTATGTGTGTTAAGAAACTCCATACCTAATATAATTTGTGTACTGAGTAATGGAACAATAATAAAATTAGTAGAAAATTCATATCCTTGACAAATGAAATTTAAGTTGGTCTGTTGTTTGACTTCCACACTTTTTCCAGAAATAGCTCCTCGAATTGTAGTTTTAGAAATAGGTAACACAGGACAAGCAACAATTCTTACACATATACAAAAACTGATTCACTAATAACATTCAGTGGGCTCCCAGAATCTAAAACCGCAATGAACTAATTCTTACACACACATACTTCAACAACAGGATGTAAAAATGCGTCTACATTATTTTCCTTTTCGTCTAGCAAAATGTCTCTCATGTCTTCCAGGCGTACGTAGTGTAAAGTCGTAGTGTTGTTGCTTTCTGAACCGTCTATATTGCTGCCAGAAGCCGAAGCTACAAGCAATTGTCGATTGTTTGCGTCACGTCTTTGATTATCCGCGTCATTTCGCAGATCAATTTCTACGATTTGCACTTGTCTCTCTGAATTTCTGTCACGTGGAGGATGCCATTTAGGTCCTTCCTGTCTGTTAGACGTAAATCTTGGTTGTGTCTGTTATTAAAATTTATATTTTCCTGTCTATCTGCATGACTGCTTCTTGTGCAATTTCGACTGTCACTTCTGAAATTACTGTTAGATCTACTATCCTGGTTATTTCTGTAGTAAGAATTTCTATTATTGTATGAATAATTTCTGTCTTGATGATACCGATTACTGTTTCCGTATGATTGATCATTCCGGTAGGAATTTCCGTTATTATAATTGTCTTTGTAATTTCTGTTAGAACGTCTGTTATTGGCATAATGCTGGTATCTATTATCCTGTCTGCTTCGTCTGTCATTCTCAAAATTACCCATATAAGGTCCGTTCCGATCATTATCCCTCCTCTCTGAAAATATATTGTGATTACCGTTACTGAAAAAATTACAAGAAGTCCCGTCATCGTTGTCACACTCAAGTTCTTATAGCAAAGTCTTAAAAGTCTCGATGTCATCTTTACATCTTCCGGCTAAAGCAATTTGTCTTATCGATTGTGGCAGCTTAGTTAAGCAAATGCGAATTAATTCAGTCGGGCTATAAGGGCTGGAAAAGAACTGATTCTTTCGAATCATATCTACAAAGTATTCTGCCGGCGTGCGGAACTCCGACTGTTTAAAATCACGCTGCATAATAAGACTATGTTTGACTGTGTCTTGCGTGTTTTCGGACCAATATGCTGATGGAAATCCATGATAAAAATCATTTAAATTATTACAATCTCTAATAAGTGAGCGGATCCGCGTCGCCGGTTCGTTTTCTAAATATCCACTCATAAACTCCAGTTTGTGATTTAGTGGCCAATTTGGTGAAGTGCGTACATTAACTGATCTAACCATGAACATGGATGTAAGTCATTCTTAGAATTGCGAAAGATCTTAAATTTCCGAACAGTTAAGAAGTGTTTATAGTCAAAGTTTTCGCCTCGTGGCGACAAAGACCTACAGCGTCTGTCCCCGTCCCAATGTCGATTATTGTCAAGTTCGCACGCCTGGTGTTTTCTTGTTGCTTCTCGTAAATGAAATAAATTATTTTCTTCAAAGCCCTCTGCTATCTGTGATTCTAAATTTTCCTCTACGGTCCTTTCCTACGATTTCGCTTTCAATTTGTTTGACTTGCTTTCGTAACGCCTCAAATTCCCTTTTAACGCGTTCATTAAATTTTCCCTGATTTTCAACATGTTTATTTATGTTCTGGTACTCTTCGGTTTCTGCAAATGGCAATGGAGCTGTATCACCTCAATCTCTGTCCCCATTTAAACTAAAATTTGTCAATTTATCTGAAATCTCCTCAACTCTTTCCGATAAGTCACTTATTTGTTCTTTCTGTTTATTTATGTCTTCCGTAAGTGTCGCGACTCGGGTTTCAGTATTGACACATTTAGTAGTTAACTGTTCATACTGTTGTGTTAGGTTATTTATTCTGTCATTTGGTACGGATTCCTCATTTTTTTTCAAATATTTCTTTCTTATCGTGTGCACGTTGTAAATTTAACTCTGAAAATTTTTGTACTATCACGCTATCTCTTTCTTCCTGTTCTCTATCCTGTTCCTTTTGTCTAATTTCTATTGCAATTAATCTATTATTGTGGGAATTCAAAATCGGTTGTACTTCTTCTCTAATTCCCTTCTGTAATTCATCTTTCATGTTTTTGAAACATGTCCGTATTCGTGAGTCTAACCGTGTTGCCAGTGTTCCCATCTCTGTTTTTACTTCAGATCCTAACTGTGATCCCAATGAGTCTAACCGTGTTTCCATTGTTCCCATCTCAGTTTTAATTGTTCCTATTTGTAAGTCTAACCGTGATCCCAAATTTAATATTGCACTCATCAACCGCTCCATATTAACTTGTTCGAAATTCTTGTCGCCCCTAACATTTCCCCTAAAACTAACTTCCTTCGTCAGAGCAGTAAAGCTACCTGTGGTCGATGCTATTCCAGAATCTTCTGTCATTAATCTCGTATTCTGAAAACTTTTTGATTGTGAAAAATTTTGAACTGGTTCCGGACTATTTTCCCGACTTATTAAATAGTTTTCTACTTGATTATTCGTCATGCTGTTCTCCTGTATTGGCGAGTTCGCCATGTTAACAATTTCGTCATTCTCACTATCCATCATTTTTGCCTTTTTCATCGATCGCGTAATCATTTACAAAACATACAAAACTCGTCACTATACGAAATTTACACACAATATGACACTTTTTCACCAACAATACTATTCACACAAAATGCTTTCCGACAAACACGATTAACGAACAGTTGAAATCTTCATAATTGCACAAAATTGTCAAACCTCTATACAAGACATCAAAAATTAAATTCTGCAAAAATACGATTAGAAGAATGACAAGACAACTACAAATGTTCAATTACCAAATTTACACATGCAATATAGACTACAATTACTAAACTACAAATTACTACAACAATACTACTGTCTGCTATTTTTACTATCAAAAGAATTCCAAGGGACGATCCTGGTAGGGTCGCCATGTGCATGGGGGCTTAATAAAATAAAGTGCTAATAATTTTAATTTTAGTCATTGTTTGTCCGGTTACGCAGTCTCGTAACCGGTTGGCCCTGAATAATATTAGTACACAATCTGACTGCATAGAATAACAACAAAGAATGAGAGGAAATTTCCGTTAACACAATTAATTAATTAAGTCCCCAGCAACTATAAAAGCTACGAAACAACAAAGCACAAATGTAACTGTTCTGTGTGTGGAAGTGTGAATCAATGTACACATCTGTCACGGTTCTTCCTCAGTAAGACAAGATATTTTAAACACCATTTACACTGAAGTAATTAAAGAAAACCAGAAATACTATAATTGCATATAGAAACCAGAATTACAGTCTAATACAAGAACACAAGCCACATGATTTGTTGACTGAACCTGTGACCAAGAGGCATTATTATTTAAGACATTTGAAATAAAAAATTTTCTGTACCTTTATATACACTGACGAAAAATACACTCTGATCATTACAACATCCCCAATCCAACAACATCTGGTGTCTTGCCCAAGAGAACAACTGCACATGACATGCTCACAACTAGTACTGCAACTACGGCTACCTGAGAACTACAACTGACCACAGCAACTTCTCAACAAGCACTGCCAGTGGAGGCGATTGAATAATACTCTTTGGCGCAATCTCTGGCACTGTGACTCAGTGTAGCCACCTTTCACTCTTACTGAAGATTTCTATGGAATATGATTCTGTACCTTTGATTCCAAGTCCGTACGCCTGTGTGTCCTCCTAACTTGAAAGACTCTAAAGATATTCCCTTTAAAGATGTACCAACAATCGAGATCTATTTCTTTTTTGCTGTTATAGCTGTAATGGCAAGAATCGCAGCCACGTAGTAATACTCTTCTAAATACGTACGTATGGAGAAAGATGACTGACTGGACTGGGTTAGAATTCCGCTCTCGATGATGTTTGATGGTACGCCTTAGCGCAGTAAGTTTCGTTTTCCATTCAATTTGATCATATCCTCCGGAATCTGGGTCAACATTATACCTAGACGTTTAATCTCTTTCGTGCGCTGTGACCAGATTTGGTCCATGTATTCGAACTTGGGAACTTAGGAGCATTATTTTAGATTTGTTGGAACTGAGTTTTGTTCCGGTTGCATCTATATACTTTTTTGTTACTTGTCTAATTTTTTTAACCTCTTCCCTGGAATTGAACATCGCATATCCTCTGCCTAAGCTTCCCATATATTAAGTATCTTACGACCTTATAGTGAACTATGGAATTTACCGAATAAAGGTTCTGTTGCTATGGCGACACGAACTGAAAGGGGACATCGCTGCCGTACTCCTTGTTCAGTCGACACCGAAGCTCTCAGTTGCACATTAATCTTTAGCGTCGGTCCTATGTTAGCTATACACTTTTTAATCAGCTTTTTGACTGGTTCACTAAAACACATTTACTCCATAGATTTAATAAAAATGTTTGGTTAACCCGGTCAAAGGCTTTATTACAGTCTAGAAAAGCTATTGGTAATCTCGTTTCCAACAATCAAGTTAAATGTAGAGTAATGCTCAAAACTACCCGAATAACTGAACTGTGTTTCGCCTGATTTGAATGCAACTCACATACCATAACTGTCGTACAGGTCCTCTGGTGTCTTTTCGGAACCTTCGTTTGACTATACAAAAAGGTTACGTCAAGAGGCCAAAGGAGATATCATTCCAGATGCAATTTAATGTCACGATAATGTAAATATCGGGAAACACTTATTAAATTGACATAACAATTACACATGTAAACACAAATTATTACAGAAATGACGAGACGAAATAGTTTTTACCTACCCGGATTAGAAACGAGTATCTATCGTCGTAGCCACTAAAAACTGTTTTTTTTTTACCAGTAGCGCGATGTGCACATGTCTGAAATGGGAAAAAAAACATGACTTAAAGTTCTGTGCTGACGGAGTCTATCCCTGGGTTTATCATTGTCGTTGACTACACACGAAGAGACGTTGAGAGTCGAATTCTTTACTTCAGTAACTAACAATGGCATGTTTGAATCTGGAATGACACGACGAAAAGATCTATGTCTGACTGGGAGTGGAAACCGGTACCAACCATTATTGTTGAAAATGCATGGGGAGGTGTTAAGGGTCGTAACCATTTGTCACGTGAAGTTTTGTGTGCCCATGCTACAAGCTGAAATGACACCATGGATTTTGTGGCAGATCAGGATTTGAACCAAGACACATGACTCATGGAGAACTTGAGAAGTTCGGAATACTGGATTATCAATAAAACGATGGAATTGCATCGTCTCAAAGGCATCAAACCCAGCGAAAGGAGAGATGTGAGTTCGAATCTCAGTCCAACATCAATATTTTCGATATCTCAGCTTGAGATAGAATAAGAAATAAGTGCCCATTGACCTTAATGACGACTCGCTCATTATTATTATTAATAATAATAATGATAATAAACTGACGAAAGAAAGCAAACTCATGGCATAGTTTCTATTTGGTGTAACTACTGCTTCTGTCATGCCCCAACACACACCTAGTCTTCTGAAGTCGATACTGAAGGGATTTTATGTTTATGTGGATCTGAAACCAAGATGTGACCCTATGTTGTTCACTTGCGGATACCAGAACTGGAGAGAGTTTTTCCCTGCTTGTCAGAAATGGTTACATCATTTGTGGGTCGAACCTGGACCTTAGGCAGACGTAGCAAGCATCATTCCAACAGGCCAACAACCTACATGGAAGATTACGTCCTGATTGTGTCGTAGAGAATGAAGCTCCACACAGAAAGAGCATTCTGATTATCTAGAGGTTGACTACTGATTGCTCGATACATTGATTTCCTTGTTCGTCCGCATCGAATTCACTAGCTATCTACTCAATGTGTCTTTATAACCTGATTGTTTAAACACTGAAACCAAACTACATAACAGTCACCTGCACGAAATGGCAACAGTGTAAGATGCCGAAATCCCTGCTCTAAGTGTGGCTTTTCACTGTTGATTGGTTATGTACTTATGGTCTACTTACAAATATGGTGCACCGTAAACACAAAGGCCAGATTTTGATCACACTCTCATCTTTACGTTTAAAACCGCATTTCGTATGATTACGTAGGTAAGGGCATAGTGACATTTTTTCATGCACCATATTATGTGAAGCATATTAATGAATGTAATCCATCAGGGCAAAATTTACCTAAAAAACTGGACAGATGCCGTCGGGACTCGAATTCTGAGGACTCCGTTCAGACTTACGTTTATACATAATCGTAATAATAATAATAATAATAATAATAATAATAATAATAATAATAATTTCATGTGTCTCAGTGGCATAATGCAAGTCCTTTTACTAGACGCAACTTCGGCTACTTGCGTGTCGCTAACCTACGCCAACTATTGAGCCTGCCACTGGGGATCTACTGTTTAAAGTGGACTCCTTACATAGTTGAAAGATGAAGGTTAGGTTAAAACGAAGTCTCAAAAAATAGGTGTGCTGACCGAGAAACGACCCCCAGACTTACCAGCTTCCAGGCACGGGCCTTACCATTAGACCACCAGGACCAACGTGACTCTACCTTCTTCATCTATAACATGTGAGTTTGTGAGTTTCAGAATATGTGACTGATATCGCCGTATCTTTTGATTGCATTGAACTGTACCCCTAAATTTTGTACACCCCAAAGAGACCTTAGACATTTGTATTAAAAATAAATTTCAAATCAATAGCTGTGCCCGGTACTGAGAAAAAGAGATCTTGGCATACGGAAAGACAGATGTGCAACAAATGTCAAAAAAGTCGATTTAAGGAAATGACGGAAAAGTTACATAATCATCTCGATGATCAGACGGGCATTTGAACCGATGCGTAGTAATTTGATAAACAGAAAATAGCGGTTGGCATTAAGAAAAAAATAAAACGATAGTAAAGCAAATACCGGTGTGAGTCCTCAAAATACATCTTTATGCATCTAGTGGCGGAACTGTATGTTTTGTGCTAATAACTACATCCCAGAGGTATGTCTATCGCAGTTGGCATCTTTTTCAACAAATGAGGCTCCTCGTACTCGCAATATACGAAAAGCAACGTAGGAAACTGCAATTAGTGTTGCTACTGTACGAGAAAGCCCGCTCACTCTGTCCTGATTTCACAAAGGAAACCTATTCAGGAGTTTGGCTGGAGAGCAATCCCAATTGTACGTATTCTTCTGCGATAAATCTTAAACGACGAAATAAGATTTCCCTAATGGTTTTCGATCTGGAAGCTTACATATCGGTGAGAGATGACGTAAAAGGCAGACAAAACGTTGACGGTTCTTGTGAGATGAGAAATGAGAGCTAACACAGCATTTCCTTTCACTATGCGGCAACGTTACCAGTTTTCTATACGTTTTTGTTTCTCATTTTTTATTACTGTTTCTTTTTAATTGAAGAAAAAAAGATAGGTTTTGTTTGCTCCATAGCCAAAATGATTACGGCATTTCTTCTATCTCTTGTATACGGAAACGAGCAATAAACTGAGAACAAATGCATCGCCTGGAAATCATATATCGCGAATGCTCGCTTCGCACTTGTTTTTTTTTCTGAGTAGCACAATCAGCGATAGGCAAGCGCATCATAACATTTTTATCTGTTTCTTTTTTTATATATAATTGTATGATTAAATGGTGGCGGCGTCCTCTTGGGTAAAATATTCCGGAGGTAAAATAGTTCCCCATTCGGATCTCCGGGCGGGGACTACTCAGGGGGACGTCGTTATCAGGAGGAAGAAAACTGGTGTTCTACGGATCGGAGCGTGGAATGTCAGATCCCTTAATCGGGCAGGTAGGTTAGAAAATTTGAAAAGGGAAATGGATAGGTTAAAGTTCGATATAGTGGGAATTAGTGAAGTTCGGTGGCAGGATGAACAAGACTTTTGGTCAGGCGAATACAGGGTTATAAATACAAAATGAAATAGGGGTAATGCGGCAGCAGGTTTAATAATGAATAGGAAAATAGGAATGCGGGTAAGCTACTACAAACAGCATAGTGAACGCATTATTGTGGCCAAGATAGATACGAAGCCCACACCTACTACAGTAGTACAAGTTTATATGCTAACTAGCTCTGCAGATGACGAAGAAATTGAAGAAATGTATGATGAAATAAAAGCAATTATTCAGGTAGTGAAGGGAGACGAAAATTTAATAGCCACGGGTGTCTGGAATTCGAGTGTAGGAAAAGGGAGAGAAGGAAACGTAGTAGATGAATATGGATTGGGGCTAAGAAATGAAAGAGGAAGCCGCCTGGTAGAATTTTGCACAGAGCACAACTTAATCATAGCTAACCCTTGGTTTAAGAATCATGAAAGAAGGTTGTATACGTGGAAGAACCCTGGAGATACTAAAAGGTATCAGATAGATTATATAATGGTAAGACAGAGATTTAGGAATCAGGTTTTAAATTGTAAGACATTTCCAGGGGCAGATTTGGACTCCGACCACAATCTATTGGTTATGACCTGTAGATTAAAACTGAAGAAACTGCAAAAAGGTGAAAATTTAAGGAGATGGGACCTGGATAAACTGACTAAACCAGAGGTTGTACAGAGTTTCAGGGAGAGCATAAGGGAAAAATTGACAGGAACGGGAGAAAGAAATACAGTAGAAGAAGAATGGATAGCTTTGAGGGATGAAGTGGTGAAGGCAGCAGAGGATCAAGTAGGTAAAAAGACGAGGGCTGGTAGAAATCCTTGGGTAACAGAAGAAATATTGAATTTAATTGATGAAAGGAGAAAATATAAAAATGCAGTAAACGAAGCAGGCAAAAAGGAATACAGACGTCTCAAAAATGAGATCGACAGGAAATGCAAAATGGCTAAGCAGGGATGGCTAAAGGACAAATGTAAGGATGTAGAGGCTTGTCTCACTAGGGGTAAGATAGATAATGCCTACAGGAAAATTAAAGAAACCTTTGGAGATAAGAGAACCACTTGTATGAATATCAAGAGCTCAGATGGAAACCCAGTTCTAAGCAAAGAAGGGAAGGCAGAAAGGTGGAAGGAGTATATAGAGGGTTTATACAAGAGCGATGTCCTTGAGGACAATATTATTGAAAGGGAAGAGGATGTAGATGAATACGAAATGGGAGATAAGATACTGCGTGAAGAGTTTGACAGAGCACTGAAAGACCTGAGTCGAAAAAGGCCCCGGGAGTAGACAACATTCCGTTAGAACTACTGATGGCCTTGGCAGAGCCAGTCATGACAAAAGTCTACCAGCTGGTGAGCAAGATGTATGAAACAGGCGAAATACCCTCAGACTTCAAGAAGAATAGAATAATTTCAATCCCAAGGAAAGCAGGTGCTGACAGATGTGAAAATTACCGAACTATCAGTTTAATAAGTCACAGCTGCAAAACACTGACGCGAATTCTTTACAGACGAATGGAAAAACTGGTAGATACAGACCTCGGGGAGGATCAGTTTGGATTCCGTAGAAATGTTAGAACACGTAAGGCAATACTGACCTTACGACTTATATTAGAAGAAAGATTAAGGAAAGGGAAACCTACGTTTCTAGCATTTGTAGAATTAGAGAAAGCTTTTGACAATGTTGACTGGAATACCCTCTTTCAAATTCTAAAGGTGGCAGCGGTAAAATACAGGGAGCGAAAGGCTATTTACAATTTGTACAGAACCCAGATGGCAGTTATAAGAGTCGAGGGGCATGAAAGGGGGGCAGTGGTTGGGAAGGGAGTGAGACAGGGTTGTAGCCTATCCCCGATATTATTCAATCTGTATATTGAGCAAGCAGTAAAGAAAAATTCGGAGTAGCTATTAAAGTCCATGGAGAAGAAGTAAAAGCTTTGAGGTTCGCCGATGACATTGTAATTCTGTCGAGACAGCAAAGGACTTGGAAGAGCAGTTGAATGGAATGGATGGTGTCTTGAAAGGAGGATATAAGATGAACATCAATAAAAGCAAAATAAGGATAATGGAATGTAGTCAAATTAAGTAGGGTAATGCTGAGGGAATTAGATTAGGAAATGAGACACTTAAAGTAGTAAAGGAGTTTTGCTATTTGGGGAGCAAAATAACTGATGATGGTCGAAGTAGAGAGGATATAAAATGTAGACTGGCAATGGCAAGGAAAGCGTTTCTGAAGAAGAGAAATTTGTTAACATCGAGTATTGATTTAAGTATGAGGAAGTCATTTCTGAAAGTATTTGTATGGAGTGTAGCCATGTATGGAAGTGAAACATGGACGATAAATAGTTTGGACAAGAAGAGAATAGAAGCTTTCGAAATGTGGTGCTACAGAAGAATGCTGAAGATCAGATGGGTAGATCACGTAACTAATGAGGAAATGTTGAATAGGATTGGGGAGAAGAGAAGTTTGTGGCACAACTTGACCAGAAGAAGGGATCGGTTGGTAGGACATGTTCTGAGGCATCAAGGGATCACCAATTTAGTATTGGAGGGCAGCGTGGAGGGTAAAAATTGTAGAGGGAGACCAAGAGATAAATACACTAAGCAGATTCAGAAGGATGTAGGTTGCAGTTGGTACTGGGAGATGAAGAAGCTTGCACAGGATAGAGTAGCATGGAGAGCTGCATCAGGACTGAAGAGCACAACAACAACAACAATTTCCGGCCTGGTGTGGCCGAGCGGTTCTCGGCGCTTCAGTCTAGAATCACGCTGCTGCTACGGTCGCAGGTTCGAATCCTGACTTGGGCATGGATGTGAGTGATGTCCTTTGGTTAGTTAGATTTGAGTAGTTCTAAGTCTAGGGCACTGATGACCTGAGATGTTAAGTCCCATGGTGCTTTGAGACATGTATATAACAAGAAACAAAAAGAAGCGAGACATACACCAAAAATTATGTGGATAATGTGAGCTAAAAAGGGCCATCTTACCCGCCTTATTGAAGAGGGCAGCTAGTAAGAGGCGGTCGTCATTGCAATGGGCGTCATCAGTCATCAAGCGCCGGTGTGTCCGTGGCCGGTGCACATAGTCGGATACTGATTCTTTTACCGTACGGGAATCGTGGAAACATAACGTCTGCAAGTCAGTTTCTTCTCACACCCGGCACGCCCCATCTGGACGGTGGGTACACGAATGTTAGCAAAAAGGTTCCGGTATTGCTTTCTGTTCGTTAAGGCCAGGAGCTCGTCGATCATGTATTGCCACGAGTCCAGGAATTTCTTTTTGCCGTCGCAGTACATGTAGTGTACCACTATTTATTGTACGCAATTGACCGTATTCATCCGGGTCACCGGGAAATAGAGGGCGTCAGGATGAAAGAGGTCCAGGGGCACAATCGAAACATAGTGGTGGCGTAGTAGGAGAGCCAGTATCTGGCGGATCAGTTTCCAGCAATCGCGTGCCGGGCCACAGTTCAGTCTGTGTACGTCCGTGTCTACCGACGCGCAACGGGGGCACATGGAGTCGTCAGTTAGATGAATGGCATGTAGGCTTCGTCCGGTCGGAAATTTGTATTCAGTGACAACATACCACATCGACAGTACTAAACTTGACAGGAAGGGCGCATGGTTGGTTAGCCAAACCCGTGTCCAGCCGATCGTGGGGTGGCATCGTGCAGTGTCGTTAGCCGGATTCCAGCGTTGGAGAACAGCGAAATAAATCTTTGCTGTCGCTTTCGTGTCTCCGGTATAACTCCCAACATACAGCTGTGCTCCACGAAAAAACGTCCTAATATGTGATAGCGAGGGCGATAAATGTCAAACAACTACCGCTGGGCACAGGTTGTGTGGGGCCACCTCTGCTGTCAGGATGCCAGGAAGACTGTCTGTTGGTGAAAGCCAGAGTCGCCGCATTGGACGAAGGGACAACGCCAACGCTTTGTGTTTGACTGAGTCCATCACCTCCTTTGTGGAAAGGTGAAGTAAGAGTAACAAAATGGGCCTTAAAAACTGCACCAGCATTCACCATGTGTCCAAACACTGCCTGCATCCTGGAAGCCATCGTGTCTGTCATCTATAATACGTGGACGTAATGGTTAAGTTGAGAAACCACGTACACATTGACATGCTGAGCGCATTGAAGAATGTCCAACGATATGAATTTGTTGAGACGAGCCTCTATGGTCTATAATCAAGTGGGTGACAGCCTCCTCATGATTTGGGCACTGGAATCAAGACACTCTCAGTGAATTCAGATGGTACTTGAAAATCGCGGTCCAGGAGTTCTGTGTGCATCCTGACCCACTTTGGGCCTGTAAGACCAAATCCCTTTTGTAAAATTCAATAAGGATTCCGTCAGAGCCTGGCGGTTTCTTGGGAGCACCGCACAACATAGCCTCACGTAGTTCTTCCAAAGTCACCTCTGACAAGAGCGTAGCATCAACTTGTGGGTTCCGAAAGACTGGTAGGTCAGACAGGACTTCGTTGACTCCTACATCCATGTTGTACTCTCGCACGTAGAGAAGTGTATGTGACTGTGTGAACACTCTAACGATGTCCATTTGCGTTTCAGATCGTCGTCCATCCACCGTCTGGACCTCTGAAATGAGCTGCTCTTGCACCTCTCCTATGGTGGAGGCAAATTCTTTCTCCACTAACATCATCAGTCCTCTCTGGGGGACACCACCTTGCCAAAGTACTGCCAGTGTGGGTGGAGAGGCTTCCATATCTGTGTGAAGCTGGGGGTATACTGAAGGTAGAGGACCTACTGCTGGAAAGGCCTTAGCTGATGGATCAGACTAAGAGTGTCCCACAATGTCCTATCTTCCCTATCCACTCCTAGTCCTTACCCAAGTCCCTTTCCCTACCCAAGGTGTGATGTGCTCCATGCCACAGCGTGCGTGGCACATGGGAAGGCGTGTTACAAATGGAACCTCAGAGATACCAGGTGACCTGCCTGGGTGAGTACCCTTACACTGCATGGGGTATTCGTGGTGTGGACCGTGTAGATCCCAAAATCTCGTGGGACCAAGATTGACAAGACTAAAGAAAATAAATTAAAACAAACTGAGGTGCAAACTGAGACCTCAAACACCCAAACGTTGGGGTCAGGACCGATGGAAGGGATTACCACTGCTTCATCAGGGTCTAGACCTGACCCAAAAGTGAGAACTCTGAGAAGTTGGACTAGATCAAGCTTAAAGCCTTGTCTGGGGCTCAGAGGAGGAAACTCCTCAGGGAACAGAGACAAAAGGAAGGGAAAGAATGGCTTCCCAAAGACAACTGGAGGAAATTAAAAGGGCCTGAGCCTAAGACCCAGAAGAAAAACTGTGTCAGGTTGAAGGGGATACGCAGGCCTCCACAACATCGAAGACAGGCAGCAAGAGGATGAGGGAGGAATCTAAGACTCTCTCCTACCTGGATAAGCGAGCCCAGAAAAAGCTGAAATAGGGAAACAGACCTATAGATTTGCAGTCTCGGTTTTTAAGATGGCAGTTATCCAGGAAGGTTACCCACTGGTAGCCATCACCTCGCAACAGGAGGAACTTGTACAGATGGCTCTCTCTTTGAAAAGACTGGGGAGGGGGGGAGGGACACTCTGGCGCAGGACCCAACTTCAGGAGGGTCTATCTTTATCGTGGTGCCCTCATTTCTGTCTGTGAGGGGGCGCACTTGGTGGAATAGCTTAATGACAATGTGCCCATGACATCCCTATGGGAGGATACAAAGCTGATGGTTAAGACAGCAGCGGAGCTTCTTAAGACCGAAAAGGTATCAATATGGGTACCAAAGATCCTTAAGGATGTCTCCGCTAACACTCTGTTCGAAAAAATAGGGTCCAGAACGCTAAAGTCTCGACAGAGGACTGGAGAGTCAACCAGAAGGTTGTACTGGAAGGACGAATCCTGGTGGTGGAGGTCAGGGAGAAGTCCCTGAAGGCCATGCAAGAGCAAGACCTGAAATTGTTTTTAGGGTTCTTGCAGGTCACCGTCAGGATTATCAAAGACCTCAAAGGCAATGATGGCAGCAAGACAGAGACTGGAGGTGGTGCAGATTAATCTGCAGCACAGTAAAGGGGGCCTCTGCTGCCTGAGCCGCTACCTGGGGAAGCACGAAGTGGACATGGCCCTAATACAAGAACCCTACTTACATAAAGGGGGTGTACTGGGCCTCGGTAGCACTGGAAGTAAGCTGATTTATAATAGAAATGTAAGAAGCTCCAGAACATGAATCTACGTAAGAAATGGAATTTATTTCATGCCAATGGTGGATTTCTGCACCAGGGACCTGCAGCAGTGTGAAAAAAGTATCACGAGGGAAATTGTTCAGGCCTCAGCATACCTTCCTTAGGAAGACAGCTCTCCTCCTCCTCATGAGGTGAGGAGACTGATAGAAGCTTGCCATCGGCAAGGTGACCTACTTTTTTGTTGGATGTGACACCAACAAGGACACCAATAGTAGAGGTGAGTACCTTGTTGAATTACTCTTAGCTAACAACTTGGAGGTCCTGAATATGGGCAATGAACCTACATTCAGGAATGCAGAAGGGAAGAAGTAATTGAAATAACCTTCAGTTCCATGATGGGCGGCTGTGTCAAACAATGGCATGTGATGTTAGAGCCATCTTCATCAGAACACCTGTACATTATGTGGTGTCACCGCCAGACACCACACTTGCTAGGTGGTAGCCTTTAAATCGGCCGCGATCCGTTAGTATACGTCGGACCCGCGTGTCGCCACTATCGGTGATTGCAGACCGAGCGCCGCCACACGGCAGGAGTAGAGAGACTTCCTAGCACTCGCCCCAGTTGTACAGCCGACTTTGCTAGCGATGGTTCACTGACTTCTACGCTCTCATTTGCCGAGACGATAGCTAGCATAGCCTTCAGCTACGTTATTTGCTACGACCTAGCAAGGCGCCATTATCAGTTTCTATTGATATTGTGAATCATGTACTGTCAAGACCGACGTTCATCATTAATGGATTAAAGTTAAGTATTCCACCAGCTACGTCCGTTGTTTCTAAATTCTAATTTCCTTGTCCTGTTCCAGACCTCACGCCAGCCTGCGTGAGCTAAATCGCGAGCCTTTCGGCCACCTCTAGTAACACGGTGTTGGCTCTCCTGCCAACCACAACACATTACATTCAAGGTTGAAATAGGAATCAGACAGACCATGACCTATAGGAATCCCAGGAAAACAGACTGGGAGAAGTGTAGGAGGGACTTTGACTTAAGCTTATCGGAAATTAAAACGTTGGTAAGGAATCCAGTAGAGTTTGCGGAAGTAGCAGAGGCTGTTACCTCTGCCTTAGTGACCACATTTCAGGACTACTGTTCAGTCACCAAGAAGTGAACAAATAGGAGTGGGCCTTGGTTGAATAATAACTTGTAAACGCATAGACAAAAGGCATGAAATCTGTTTAATCTTACGAGAAGTAAAGGACAATGGGAAAAATACCGTGAGGCCCTTGTTAACTACAACCTTGCAATTAGACAAGCAAAGGAGGCATCCTCGAAGGCATTCTGCGAGGAAGTGGAGAGCACGGCTGCTCAAACCAGATTTCACAGAATCCTCACTAGAGTACCAACCAATCCAGGAGGTATTATGAGAAAGGAGGATGGGGAATATACAAAGACAGCACATGAGACGCTGGAACTGCTCCTCAAAACTCACTTTCCTCAATATCCTCCGCTGGACAACACAGACTGGAATGAGATCCCAGAGAGACAATGGTTCTCAGGCACCTGAAAAGAGGATTGGGGATCGACCAAGGAGTGTGTGGGCTTCAATAAAATCCAGTGGTCGATGGGAACCACCTGGCCCAGATGGCATCTTTCCAGCTCTCCTGCAACAGGCAGGAGAGAATCTCATGAGTCCTAGGCGGGCTATTCAGGGTTAGCCATCAGCAGGAATCATTTCCAATGCTTGGAGCGCAGTGAAGGTTGGCTTCATTCCAAAACCAGGGAGAACTGATCGTATCACAGCCAAGGACATGAGACCAACCAGTCTGCCATCTTTCATTCGCAAAACATTGCAAAGACTCGTTAACGTATATGTTGGGGAGAGGAGGCTAATTAGGGCCCCTCTACATTCAAACCAACACGCATTTCAACCAGGTAAATCATGTGAGACAACTCATTGGGACTGTGGAGAAAGCACTTCACTTCCAAGAAATAGCCCTCTGCATCTTCCTGGATATTGAGGGGCCTTTTTGTAACACGACCTTCGATTCCATGGTAAGGGCAGCAGAGGTGCACGACCTAGGGACCACTATATGCAGGTGGACAAGGGCCATACATAGTGGAAGAAAGGTAGAGGCTACCACGATGAATGAAGAAATGGTAATTAACACCACTAGAGGTTGCCCACAAGGAGCAGTTCTGTCCCCTTTATTGTGGAATTTAGTGGTGAACGAACTCATTGAGGAACAAAATTTCAGACATTGCTTTTGGCAAGGATACGCAGATGGCCTTGGTATAGTAATACTTGGCAAATTTTATTGACACAATTAGAAATATTGGACACTGTGAAAGATTGGTGCATTAAACAGGATCTAAGGGTTAATCCTAGAAAGACTGTTGTGGTGCCATTCACGAAGAGGCATATTCAGCACTCAAGTTGGATTCTAAAGCTCTTCGATGAAATTCTACCTGCGAAGGGGATAGTGAAATATCTACGGGTAACCTTAGATGAGAAACTATCATGAACCTCTCACGTTAAGAGCATTTGCTCCAAGGCGAAAGGTACTCTAGTGAGTATCAAAAGGGCTTGTGGTAAGCCCCAGAGGTATGCACTGGATATACACCACAGTGGTTAGACCTAGGATTTCCAATGGGGCCGTATTGTGGTGGAAGAAGGTAGAACAGCGGGATGCAGCTAAGGAGCTTACTAAGGTGCAGAGACTGGCCTGCCTAGCCAGACAGGGAAGCTAAGATAAAATGGTTGCATGACAAATGTGAAGACTTTTTCTTCACATTTGTGAAGAAATTATTGCCGGAAGAACGGATTCAGCATATAGGAAAGTCAAAACAATCCTCGGTGAAACTAAAAGTAAGGGCGTTAACATTAAGAGTGCAGTGGGAATGCCACTTAAATGCATATGAGAGAGCGGAAAGAGTACGTTGAAGGCCTCTACGAGGTGGAAGACATGTCTGATGACATTATAGAAGAAGAAACTGTAGTCGACAGGAAAGGATAGGCAGTCGAATCTGATCGGCTGAGGGTGTCTGCACGAAACGGCGTTGCAGGCATTCGGTACGCACGTGTCCTACCTGTCCACATCCGGATCATGTCCTCGACTGACCGTCATAAATAATCATCGCCGGGCAACCAGTGGCCTTGAGATACGAATGTATATGGCGGTGCAATTCAATAGGGACAGGGTAAGTTTCAAGGTCTTCCATGTTTCGGCCGTATGGTTGAGGTCTGTTCAAATGGCTCTGAGCACTATGGGACTTAAAATCTGTGGTCATCAGTCCCCTAGAACTTAGAACTACTTAAACCTAATTAACCTAAGGACATCACACACATCCATGCCCGAGGCAGGATTCGAACCTGCGACCGTAGCGGTCACGCGGTTCCAGACTGAAGCGCCTAGAGCCGCACGGCCACACCGGCCGGCGGTTCAGTTCTGTGCCATAGGGTCGAAGAGCAAGGGTGACCAAATCCGCTGGAACTTTAAATGGTAGTTCCACCACGCGCACATTTTGTATTCCCTGTCCAGCTCGTTCAAGTGTTACCACACCCACGTTTCCGTCAGAGACGCAGAACCTATAACCTTCCGTCGAGCGTCAATGAAGATATACAACGCTGGAGACTATAGATAAATGAATATCTAGCAGCTCTTTCGGGTCAACATGTAATCCGTCGCGTAAAAATCTCTGTGCTTCGTGGGCCTTGGTTCTAGAGTACGTAGCGTCAAACTGCATCCTGATCGTGGTTTTCCGATACGAAGGAGCTATCGGATGCCAGGAACGTAACTGTAACACTCCACAATGGCGCGGTGGCGCGGTAAACAACAACACACCCGGAAAACGCGACACGGAGCGGCCAGAACTAACCTCACCGCTCCACTGCCAAATACAGCCGGCAGGGTAGCTCAGCGTGTTCGATCAGAGACCTGGCTGGTTTCTGTAATAATAATAATAACAATAAAAACTGAGTGAAAGGATCAACAACGAAGTTCAGTAGACGTCGTCTGACATCCGCTAAGAACAAATACAACGACCAGCAGCGAACAAAATGCACAAAACAAGACCGACTGCACTGAGCTAGCGGACAGCCCTGGACCAGGTTCGCTCACTCTTGTATAGTTCACTAACAGAGCTCACTAGTAATTTTAAATATAAGATTAGTTATTGATTACGTGTGGAATGAGCCTCCTGGAATCAAATAATAAATTTGACAGTCCAGTGTTGCACCTTAAGTTAGATTCTTTTAGATTATTTATCGGAAATGACAACGAAATATCAAGTGACTTCAGCAGGATGATTGTAAACCACACCAGGAAGTAACTCGGGGTCAAGTAATTACCAAAGGTGTTCTAGAATGTTGCCAATTCTCTGTAGTCTAACGGCAGGAGGAATACGCTGCACAGCCGATATGCTAAGCTGGTTAGCAGTTAAGAAACTCGCCTTTCGAAGACACGACTACGCCGGCTGCTACCGCGTTTACTGGAAGCCGAAGTTCTGAAGCATAAGCCAATGGTTTCGATCCAAAGCAGGGGTTTCCCAACTACGGACTGCAGGCCAACACCACCCCACGAAATGCACCGTAACGGGTCAGACACGACGGTATCCAGCATACCGTAACTTTTTGTTACAGTCGAATCTTGCTTATAAGAGCTCCTCCCATAACGAATGATTCGCACAATGAGTAGAATACGATGGAAGAAGTTGACTCACTTAGAACGATGTTTCTCGTAAAGAGTCTGTTTATTTTCAGTCATCGATAACAATTTGGAAAACCACCTCCTGGCCTTGATCAGTCTCTTTGGCCAGTATAAACAAAACTACGTCACGCATTCTCCCTTAAACTACCGCTCTGGTAAGTAGAAGCTCAAGCAATGGTGTGTTGAGGCGGCTGTACTGATCTCAATGCGCTTCGCGCCGTTGTTGTTTTCACCCTTACCACTGCTTGGTCTTCCACGGCAATTTTGTAAATTCTCTGCAGCGACACTACAAGATCTTTTATTTGACAGTGCATGGTAACCCTTTTCCTTGCAATATTTGTTTACCAATTCCAGCTCTGATTTGGGGTCGTTAACGAACATGATCTAAGGAGAAGATAAGCTGAAGTTGTGAATAAGTTTCGTAGGGAGGGCATTGGAGGAGGGTAGTCAGTGCATGTGTGTTAGCTCTTCTGCTGCAGTGTTGTAGAGGGTTGTACCCCTGCCTCATACGCGAGGAGACCCATGTTCAATTCCCAGCCATGCCACAAATTTTAATTCATTTTATCAGCTTCTATCCCTAACACAAATTCATTAAAGATGCCCACAAAGCAGTAGCTATGCTCGCTGTATCTTTAAATAACAATAATGCTGTGTCACTTTCCCTAATCTTTAGGCAACTTCCTTCTAAAATAGGGTTTACTGTACTATAAGTAACACAGCTCTATCTGTCATCTTCTGGCATTTAAAAATTTTTTGTTATAAAACGTGTTCCATTGTGAATTACTACCTTATACTTTGTTGTCGTTATGGTAGATAAAATATGTCACATCACGCACAGGTCTTTAGACAATAAAATCATTTACAGTGAAAAACACCTTATGTACATGGGCCTGTTCACATGTTTGCGTACGCAGCACCCATAGAGGCTTGTTAATCCTGAAAACGCATGCTATAAAGAAAAATAGACATTTATACATCTATTTATGTTTGTGTGACATGTTACATACTTATACGTCGTGGACCCATCTTAGACGAAATATACGGGGAGAATACTGTGTACATAGTTTTACTGTCGGCAAACCTCTGTATAATGTGCTGTATTTTACTAACCATAATTACAACCTGGCATGAAGTGGTAACAGTGGAACACTTTTTTATAATGAAATTTTTTGAAGATCGGAAGTGAGAGTCTCAACTGTCAAAACTGCTTGTCAACTATAAAGACTACTTTATGCGATCTTGGCTACTGAATGTTCTTTCTCAAAATTTATTTTTAAAGTAATCAGAGTGCCACTTCCTAAGTCTACAGGAAATGGAATCTCTGATTGCTGACTGAATGTTTCTCAGGTACTGAAATGTATGCATCATTTTTGTTCACTTGAAACTGAAACATTTTTTGTTGAAAGAGTTTAATATGAGTGTACAAATCAGGCAGTAGCGGTTTTCTCCTTGTAATTACGGTCGTTTTTATCTTTACTTAAATCTGTATCAAATGATAACTTCCATAACCACTCATAGTTTTGTAACACAGCCAGAGAGAGAACAATACCGGTACATTTCATTCAATAAAATTCCGGTAGTTATTCGGAGCTCAAAACATTGCGTCAGAGCTTTTCCACGCTTAAGCCAGAATATTGCTGTATATTATGGTAACTAATTTTCTTCGATTTCTTTAATAAACCAGCAGAATTGACTGTGATTGTGAGCATGTGATTGTACACAGTTAACAGCTGACACGACTCGCTTTAAAACTTGTGATGTATCTAAGCATCTTCCGCACTGTTTATGAATGATGCAGTGTACAATTAAAGGTTTTGATCGACCGTCATTTTCTACTGTCCTTGACACGAAGCAAAGACACCTTTACTTTTTCGACACCTATTTTTTCCACCATCACTTGTGATACACCTTAAGTTTTTCCACTGAAGACTGTTTTTCTGAACACCATTTTGTATTCCTGTAAAAATTTCTTTTCTGAGACCTTGCTACGAATGCTATGAACGTCAAAAAGCTGTTCATACACATCATCATTTTTGTTTATGCCTCGAAAAGAATTAACATCTGTGCAGTATCTGAAATCTGTTGACTCATCCAAATTCAAAGAGAACCACTATAAGTGTCGAGACTTCTCAGACAATTGACTTAATATATTTCGGCACCATCATCTACTCTTCGAGCCACGGTGTTTGCTGACACACTGGTATTTTTAAATAAATCAGCTTTTTTTGCACACATTTCGTCAACTCCTACAATCATACAAACCTTCATTGAATCACCGTCAGTTGATGGTTTTCCATTCGTTGCTGCTGAGTGAACCACGCGGAAACTAACACGAGTTGCTGGTTCTTGTTCAGCATTTACTTTCTTACGCAAAAGGGATGTAACTGTAAATCAAAATAATGCCAGTTAATAGTATTAACAGCAAGGTTTCTAAACAAAGAATTGAACTAGATTTATCTATAAGGCAATTTTAATTACATTAATACTCGCTGTTGAACACACTGTATCTGCACTAAGAAACTGTAGTTAGAAAACACACCAGACGCACTATATTTTGCTTTTCATATCGCAGATGTCACCGCTACCCAAAACATGGTGCTGTAATACTGAACTCAACTTCTTTGTTCTCCGGAAGACTTCACTACCATACATTTCATTGTCGGAGTGAAATCCACTCCCGCACTCCGCGCCATAGATATGCCAACACCGTCCAGTCCTGAAAAGAAAATTTGCGCGTATGCAGCACTTGAGTATATTGGTATGATGAACTACAATCTATCCAGCTTTTCTTGAGTGATGCCAGTTGTGACCGCAGGGAGCGAAGAAATAAGCACTATTGCCGCCGCGTGGCGAGAAATACTGCGGTGGTGAGATAGCCGCAGTGCTGATACCGTATGCAGTCGCGCTACATTCTGAGCACTTGCTGTAATGTTAATGACGCACGGAAGTAACGAGGTTTCGTGAAAGCGCGTTACAACGACCTTCACGAGAGGTACTGATTTTTAGTAATGTGTATGAAATGAAATTAAAGCCAGAGCTCAAGGTCAAACAATAAGTAGTTCACTGCGTAATGACTACTGCATTGATACTATCAGCTCGTAAGGACTCGCAGCAGAGGTAAGCGTTACGAAAACTTCTTGATGTACAGTACTAGGATATCATGCCTTAAGAAAACTTACACTATAGTTAGGTCTTGGACTTTTGGACTTTCAGTGGGAGAGCCAGTGTACCTCGTAGGCTTAAATCTTTGGAGACCGCTGAACTAAAGTATACTTACGAACAATATTCATATTCATCGACTGTAACTCAAGCACCATAAACAAAGAGCAGGGGGAATTATATAGGCCGCCTCCCTCGTCAGTAGCTGTCATAATTATCTTTTCCGTCGAACTTAGAAACTCATTGGCCAGACGCGATTCACTTCGGTTGACTTTCTACCATCACCCGTGGTTATTCTGTAAAGATCGTAAGGAGATGTGACTTCCGCTTCTTCTTATCATTATGAACTTGTAATTTTTCTTAAGAATATTTTCACTGGCATGACAAAAGGTTTCAAATCAAGGAAGCGAAGTGAGTAACAACGAAAATGCAGGATACATGGCACCTGTTACCGATATATGATTTTTTTAAAATTGTATGTAAATATTTGTAATTTAAATGCTTTCTTTTAATAAGTAAGGAATTTGCTTCACTGTATGTGTACATTTAGGTACAAGTCTGTTGACGTTTCATTGTATTTATCTGGGTTTTTACTGTGAAACCTATACGCTCTGGGAAAAAGCCAAAGGAATTGTTATTTGCATCGCCTATCAACGATAATAGCAGTGCCTGTGGCTGTAAAATCCTTGGGTAGTGAGTTGTTGCGCAGAGCGCGCGGAGAGAGCGGGAGACGAGTTCCAGCTCTTGTAGTGTGCGGAAGTGTGGTGTTAACGGTCTCACAGTAGAGAGTACCATATCGGCGGCATCATTTACACGAGCCGGCCAGGTGACTAGTAGCAGGAGTAAGGACAGTGGACGGGCGGAAGAGGCTGTAGTAATTACGATTGCCCGTTCCTGTAATCAGCCATGGCTCCACAAGGTGCTACCGTCTTCGACAACAGCAGCAGTTCCAGCAACATAGTTTCGTCGTCGGTTCCGAGTTACGTCGTATGCACAGCACTGAAGTAAGACTGTTCATTGGTAGAATGTATTAACGGCTAGCCCAGAAGCACAACTGAATGTGATTTGATTGATAAGATTTATTTAAATAATAATCAGTTAAACTCAGGGTGATTGTGTCCTCATTGCCCCCAGACATTGTTACCAAGCAGGATCCTTGTTCCTTTTTTCCCTAATATGCTAACTAAGTGTCATAAGAAACAAATGAAATATTTACAGCCAGTTTATTAATGAATGATTCCTCTTTTAAGAATTTTAGCCTCAGTCTACTTTCAATTAACTGTTGAACAACAGAGGCTTCAGTTCATGAATAAAGTAAAGCAATTTCATTTTTCAAGTTTGAGAATCAATCACTGGAAAAAATCCAAATATAAAGAAATGCACAAATTAAGAGTGCGGAAGTTTTATTTATTTTATATATAGCTTGGAGCACATGGCTGTTTGGTTTGGTACGTATTCTAGTATTTAATTCTGTTCAAGTGAGTAAAAAAAAGCTCAGTTGTTCAGACAATAATATGAAATCTAATTTGCAAAGTAAGTAATGGCAAAGTAAAAAGTGCTTGCTTTTCTTCTAAATTTCTTTGATGGCGTTATGCTGAGATCACTGAAAGCCATTGTTCATGTAACGAAGATCAGTACTAACATACGGTTTAATTGCATATTTTCAAATCATTACTCGATTGCCTTTTTCAAAATTTAATGCCAAACATAACATAAGAGTGACTTCTCAGTTTTCTTTATCATTACATACTCACTTAAAATTAGAGTAAAAAAACAAAAAAAAACAAAACAACGTGGCAACCTTTAGTTGCCACGTCAGTGTTAAATAATACATTCTTTTCTATCCCATCATCTTGTACAGGATTTGGGATGCAATTTGCACTAGTGGGCTGGCGACTGTTAATTACTTCATTTTCGTTCATTAGTGTAACTTTTGGATTCATGATCAGTGGTACCCCGTTCTGCGCAGTGTTGTTCGTGAGTGAAAGCACAAAATAACTTTCATTTTCCAAATTATAGCCCTGTTCGGTTTAATTACTTTTATGTTTAGTAGGCTTTCCATCAGAAGGGTCGGTTGTACACTTTTCTCCTACTTATCGGTATCACTTCTTCGGAAAAGATACCCTTATACAATTAGAAAAAAAATCCATTAGGAATACACGTGATCCACGGTCATATTTTATATCGCAAGCAGGATAGGCCGATTGGTAAGAGGGAGGTTAGAAGTGGACTCATACACTCGCGAAGAAATGGGCCCGGCGAGTGTGTGTGTGGAGCAAACCTGATTAAAAGATTGACATGATTGTCTCTATTGTGTGAAGTACTGTTGTGTTGGCTGAAGAGCCAACACCGTGTTACTATTGGAGGCCGAAATGCACGCGTTTAGCTCACGCAGACTGGCGTGGGTAGGGAAGAACTATACTGACGTGAGGTCTGGAACATGACAAAGCATTAGAATACAGAAAGCGGACGTAGCTAGTTGATACTTAACTTTAATCCATTTATGATGAACGTCGCTCTTGACGGTACATAATTCACAATATTATCTGTTCTGGATACATAGTAACTGAATATGGCGCCTTGCTTGGTCGTAGTGAATGACGTAGCTAAAGGCTAAGCTAAACTGTCGTCTCGGCTAATGAGAACGGATGTAGACAGTGAACCATCGCTAGCAAAGTCGGCTGTACAAATGGGGGGGAGTGCTAGGGAGTCTCTCTAGACCTGCCGTGTGGCGGCGCTCGGTCTGCAATCACTTATAGTGGCGACACGCGGGTCCGACGTATACTAACGGACCGCGGCCGATTTAAAGGCTACCACCTAGCAAGTGTGGTGTCTGGCGGTGACCCAAGTACGTCTTCACTAAGCGATACTGTTATTATCTCTGCAGCAATCAATATAACTCATAGTATCATGTACTTTTATTAATTAGGTATAATCGCTGATACTGCTTTGTAAGCGAAAGCGAAATGCTTCTCATGAATGACCCTGTCAACACGTCAGACTGAGGGAAACCAAAACATCAGTAAGAGAGCTATCAGTTTAGGGTGAAGTTTCTACGCACAGCTTCGCAACTAGCGATGCTTCCCTTTCCATTATTTCCGGATTTTTCATATTCGCGAAGCCTCAAGGATATCAGAAACCCTTATATGAGAATTAATTTAATGTAATTGTTAAAACAGACTATTGCGTAAAAGGTACTATACTTGTGTTTGAATGTGACTATGTCGGTGACCCTAATTTTAATTTTATTTCATCTTCTGATGACATGCAGAATGGGTCCTAACTGCTTTGGAAGTAGTGCTGCCTGCCATGTGAAAGCTTGAAGACAGTATTGTTTCGGCTGACAATCAGAACTGGTTGCATTCAGGTGCCAAACTCTTCATCGCTGTACGGGATGTTAGCTACTTATTGCTTACTGCTGTAATTTGTTGCTTCCTGCTTTCTCATCCGTGTCCATTTTCGCTACCAATTGCGATATGTGCGATATGCAAATCGTGAATTTGAGAGCCAAGGGAGACGCAAGCAGATGCTATTGATTGTGACAGTACTGTATAAAACTCTCCCTGTTATGGTGCCTATGGCAGCCCTCTCAGCTTTGCACCCCAAGCGGCTTGTGTCACTTCGGTCTGAAACGGTCCCTGTAAATTCCATAGAAAATTTGCGTAACGAATCTTATCGTCAGGAAAACAAGCGAAATGATGGTACTGCACATGTTGGTGCTACGACGAATGCTGCCTTGCCACTTAAAATTGATACACTTGTATCTGTTTAGTTACCAGCAAATAATTTTTTGTATTTATACAGTGATCTCCAGCAATATAAAAATTTACGTGAATGTATAAACACCTGAGGATGGGCATAAGCACCTGAGGATGGGCATAAGCCCGAAACCGATCATGTGACAAATAAATAATCTTCTATTGTAACTGGTATCGGAAATTTTTCTACATCCTATAAAGGAACAGTCACAGAGTTCAACAGCATCCACTGTGGATAAAATTCCCTTTATTTGACAAATAATCAGTTCAGTGCCACCTATCTTTCAACGTTCAAAATTTTACAGAAAGTTGACATGTCCTGTATGAACGTTCCCAAGAGTGTAATACATTTTTGTAGACACATTTCCGTCTACACTTCACAAGGTAGCGCCTCTTTACAGAAGCTCAAAACAACTGCGGAAGCCGATTTATTCGCTGTTCCTCAGCGTTTTATCGTACTAGAAAATACCTAATGTATTCTAACTATTGGAATGGCTCATTCTAAAACTTTTACCCAGGTATTTTCACCTTTGACAGTTTTATATTTTCATTAATGAAACGGAAAAGAAGAGAGTCGATTCATTTGAGGTGAAGTTTTACACAAAAGTGATGAAAATTGTCTGATAAGAAATGAGGAGCTTAGCTATAGCAACGACGACGAAAGGAATATGTGGAAAATATTAACTAAAACAGGGTGACAGAACAAGTGTTAATATAGTAGGAGAAAACATCCACGGCGCTAGAGGCAGCCTTAGAGGCCGAAAACCGTAGCAGAAGTCAGATATTCAAATACATGCATCATATAACTGAAAATGTTTAGTACAAATGGTGGGGTTGGCGCAGGAGAGGAAGTCTTGACTAGGTGCATCAAATCATTCAGAAGACTGGTGGAAAGAAATCCCTTCATTAGAGAATTATGAATATGTTGTTGCTGTTGTGGTCTTCAGTCTCAAGGCTACTTGGTTCTGTTCTCTACCCTGACCTGACAAGCCCATCATCTATATATAACTGCTCCAATCTGCTGCCACTTAAACATCCATATTATTTTCATACAGTGGTCGTTCTGAATTGTTCTTCCCTCTCCTTCTTCTCCCCCCCCCCCCCCCTCCCTCCCGCCTCTCCGCTTCCCACCATCCATTACCAAAGGAAGTGTCCTATCAAACGATCCCTACTTTTAGTCAAACTGTGAATTAAATAACTTTCCTTCCCAGATCGATCATTACCTTCTTGTCTGGTATATCCCTCTATTCATCAATATTCTTCTGAAACACCGCATTTAAAAAGCATCTGTTTTCTTCTCGTCTGAACCACGTTTAGTTCCGTTAGAGGCTACACTACAGACAAATACTTTCCAAAAAGACGTTCCAATATGTAAATTTATATTGGATGTAAGTTAGTTTCTCATTTTCAGAAATGTTTTTCCTTATTGTCGCACCTTGTTTTTTTTATGCTCTCTGGTTCAGCATCTTCACATATTTTCCTCCCTAAATAACAAAACTCGTCTACTACTTTTCTTCTTCCTAATCTAATTCCCTCACTATCTCCTGGGTTAATATGACTACATTTCATTAACCTTGTTTTACTTTTGTTGATATTTATATTACCTCTTTTCACGCCTACCATTCAGCTTTTCCTCTGTCTTTTCCGTTACTGACCGATTTACAATGTCATCGACAAAACTCAAAGTTTTTATTTTTTTCTCTTGACTACCAATATTACGTTCCTTTCTTTACAAATTTATCCCTTGTTTTGCTTAACTAGTTGCTCAATTCACAGGTAGAATAACGTCGGGAGTAGACTACAGGATTCTCTCGCTGCCTTCTCAAAAACTGACACCCTTCATGTTCTTCAACCACAATCAAGTTTTTCTATAAGTTGTAAATAACCTTTGGCTCCCTGAATTTTATCTCTGCTGCCTTCAGAATATTAGTGTGTCCTCCAGGCAACGTCATCAAATGTTTTCTTAAAATCGAAAAATATTAGAAACGTAAGTTTATCTTTGCACAATCTACGTTCTAAGGTAGGGTCAGTATTGCCCCATGTGTTTCTACATTTCTCCGAAATCCAAGCTCATCGTCCCTGAGCCAGGCTTCCTCTGCTTATTTTCTGTGATATATTTGTAACTAATTTGTGTCAGTATTTTGGAACCATGACTTATTAGGCAGATAGTTCGCTAATGGACATAGTCTGTCAGCAACTGCCACTTTTGACATTGAAATTGTTACGTTCTTCTTGACATCTGGCAGTATTTTTCCTGTACCATATATTTTGCATATCCAGAGAAATAGTTTTGTCGTGGTATTTTCTCCAGAGAATCTCAATAGTTTTGAGGTAACGTCGTCTAATCCACATGCCTTGTTTCGATTTATGGAATTCAGTGCTCCGCCAGTTCAGTTCAATACCTCATCTGTTATCTAAGGACTTTGTTTACCTGTCGCTGAAGCTACTGTCAAAATTAAGTCTTGCAGCAATAATTCTTAACGAAAGGGATTTAATTCCAACAGGAATTTACATTCAGATAAACGAACAATAGACAGTGTAAATAATGTAAAAATAAGAGTGTAAATAGTTTATTTATTGCCTGTGTAGCGTGTGGGTTGTTGGGGTGTCGATGCAGTTAACATATAGTTTAGAAGCTTTTACCCTGTCAGAGATTGTGAGTTATAATGACGCAAAAACTGGCTGCTGTTAAACTGCGACAAATAAATGAGCTTTTCAATTTGCAGCACACATAAGGCAGAAAGAATTACAATAGCTACTGAAAAATTGGGCCATCCAAATAATTCCTCGTGATCTTAATTAATTGTGTGTCGGCTGCAGTCGGTGAATCTGAAAACTATTCATGATTACGATCCCTAGTTCCAGAAATGTAAATAAAATTCTTTGGCCTGTTCATTTGGTTAACCATGTAGTTACCTGCTCCATATCTTTCAAAAGCAAGTGAGAAACGCACGACATACAGGTTAGCTGTCACTAGTTAGAGACATGATATCCCAGAATATATTTGGCAAAAACGTTACCTTCAACTTACTTCATAAGTGGAAGAAAATTATCCATCTACATTAACCTCAAATTTTTTTGCCGTTTTGATTAAACATGCTGGATGGTTCATTTAAGGAACGACAAAGTAGAAAAAATTATGTTTCTGAGTGCAAAAAGCTCGTTTCAAATTGAAACTACAACCACACTTGTCGTTTACATTGGCAAACTATCAGTCTTTTCTATCATTAGGGCAAACACAGAGCTCCATATGACAGTTGTTTCCTAGCGCAGCGGTGAAGTGGGATAAGATTTTTACTTCTTCTGTCGCAAACTTACAGTCAGGCAGATCGACAATCAGTAAATAAATCTGTAGAAAACGTCTCCTTCTTACGTTTGTTTGCTTCCTCGATTCAGTACCCAGTATATGTAAAAATGAAAAACTGCAGATTTACACACTTGTTGTTACTGATTTTTCCGCTGAGCTGTTTTATGTTTTTTTAATGCAGAAACAAATGTAGTGATTTAATTGTGGCACTGAATAGTTTGTTAACTGGTTTGCGTTATTTGTCTCCGTGCACTGTTACATTTCCATACTTTCAGGGTAGTTCTGTAAAGCTACTTCAGTATGATCATGGACTGTTCATAGTCACAGATGGTTTTTAAGCCAAAAAGGATAATATCTTGCCGATTCGTGTGGATTTGGAGACGGTTGTTTTATGGGTACCTGATTCCATTATAGAAGACTTCTGTTGTTATAATGATAAGCTGCAATTCATTTGTAATGGTATACTTTATAGCGTTTTTCCATTAGTTTATTGAACAAGCAGATAAACTTATGGAACAAATTAATCATCAGCAACGTATTCTCCCACATTATTTAACATTATTGTAACTTGCACTGTACACATTCACTTGTTTCATCTTCTTTGCTGACCTTTGAGTACGAAAGATTTCCTTGCACCGTTTGCTTTTCCGACACGAAGTTATGTTTGTTTGCAGCTTATGAAATACTTTGTGGATGTTATTGTTTTGTAATCAGTGTTTTGTTATATTTTCATTTCCGTTATTATATGTTAGAGGTTTTGACAATAAAAGCATTGTTAAGGAAAACTGCTTTATGTGAATAACATTAAAGACAATAATTTTTGCTCGTAAAGTTAATTGTACCACGTGATGAGTAAAATGCGAGTCACTTATGCTGAATGAGTTTCAAGTCTGCTGAATACGTTAGACATAAAAAACAAAAATAAGTACCTCAGCAACTGAAGGGCCTCCCAAATAATTCCCCTGCTCTTTGTTTATGATGTCTGAGTTATAGCCGGTGAGTCTGGACATTATTTGTGAGTATGCTTTCGATCAAAATCATAGTTACAGAAATGTAAATAAAACTCATTGGGCTATGCTTCATATATTTCGGCTACCAGTACTTACGGTAGCAGCTAGCTTCGCAGCATCTTTGAAAGGAGAGCTTCCCAAGGAGAGCTTCCCAACTGCTAGCCAGCTCAGCCCATTGGTTATCGCTAATCTCATGCAGAACTGGCAACATTTAGAATTCGTTTGGCAACTAGGTGACCATAGATTTACTTCCTTGTGTGGTTCAGAGGTGTCTTGATAAATTCAGTTCATATTTCCTCATCATTTCCGATGAGTAATCTCACTTAAGGTGTAACATTGGGGTGTCATTTGTTATTTGATTCCAAGAAGGTTATTCCACACAGAATCTATAGCTAATTCCACTATTTAGCGATATCAATTGTCTATGCATTTAAAATACTTAAGACGAGAGTGTGATTGATATCTGGCCTTTGCGTTTACAGTGCACCCTATTTATAAATAGACCTTTAGCACACAATCAAAAGTGAGAAGGCACATTTACAACAGGGATTTTGGCATCCTACAATGTTGCCAGTTTGTGCAGGTCGCTGTTATGTGATTTCATTTCCGTGATTAAAAAATCATGTCATAAACACATTGGGTAGATAGCTAATGGATTCTATATGGACAAACAAGAGGTTAGGCAAAGGTCCCGAGTTCGAGTCTCGGTCGGGCACACAGTTTTAATCTGCCAGGAAGTTTCATATCAGCGCACACTCCGCTGCAGAGTGAAAATCTCATTCTAGGTTGGTGTTGTTTAACGTCCCGTCGACAACGAGGCCATTAGAGACGGAGTGCAATCTCGGGTTAGGGAAGGATGGGGAAGGAAATCGGCCGTGCCCTTTCAAAGGAACCATCCCGGCATTTGCCTGAAACGATTTAACGATTTTGGGAAATCACGGAAAACCTAAATCAGGATGGCTGGAGACGGGATTGAACCGTCGTGCTTCCGAATGCGAGTCCAATGTGCTAACCACTGCGCCACCTCGCTCGGTGACAAACAAGAAATAAATGTATCGAACAAGCTGTAGTGAACCTCCAGATAGCCGGCCAGGGTGGCCGAGCGGTTCTAGGCGCTTCAGTCTGGAACCACGCGACCGCTAAGGTCGCAGGTTCGAATCCTGCATCGAGAATGGATGTGTGTGATGTCCTTAGGCTAGTTAGGATTAAGTAGTTGTAAGTTCTCTGGGACTGATGACCTCAGCAGTAAAGTCCCATAGTGCTCAGAGCCATTTGAACCAACGTCCAGATAATCAGAATTCTCTTCTCGTTTGGAGATTCGATCCCTACGACAAACTCAGAACCCAATCTTCTAAGTAGGATGGTGGCCTGTTGGAATGATTTTAGCTACGTCTGCTTAAGGTCCAAGTTCGATCCACACATCATGCAACCATTTCTGTCAATCACGAAAAAGCTCTCTCCACCTCTCGTACCTACAAGTTGAACAATGTGGGGTTACATCTTCGTTTGAGATCCACATTAAACATAATGTTCCCTGGGTATCTACTTAGAAGAGTAGGTGTGAATAGCGGCATGACAGAGGCGCTAGTTACACCAGGTAGAAACGATGTCACGAGTTTGTTTTCTTACGTCCGTTTATTATTATTATTATTATTATTATTATTATTATCATTATTATTATTAATGAGCGAGTCGTCATGCAAGGTCAACTGGCACTTATTTCTTATTTTATCTGAAGCTGAATATCGAAGATACTGATGCTGGACTGAGAGTCGCACTCACATCTCTCCGTTCGCTGGGTTTGACGCCTTTGAGACGATTCAGTTCCGTCGTTTTATTGTTAGCCCTAGTTTCCGAACTCCCCAAGATCTCATGAATCACTTGTCTCAGCTCGATTCTTGACCTGGCGCGAAACGTTCCGTGGTGTCATTTCAGCTTGTAGCACGTGCACACCAAACTGCAGGTGAAAAATAGCTATGAATTTTAACACCTCTCCAAGCGTTTTCAACAACAGCGATTGGTACCAGTTTCGACTTCCAGTCAGACATAACACTTTTCGTCTACCAACTCAGGTTGAAACATGCCATTTTTAGTTACTGCTGAAGAATTCGATAGTCAAAGTCTCTTCGCGTGTAGTCAATGACCATGATAAGTCCAGGGTTCGACTCCCAGTCAGTACAGAACTTTAAGTTATGTTTTATCCAGTTCATACATGTGCACATCTGTCTACTTGTGAAATGAACCGATTTTTAATATCTATTCGTGACGAGAAGTCAACGGCGATAGGTACTGGTTTCGAACTCGGGTATGCGAAAACTTTTTGGTCTCATCATTTCAGTTTGTCAGTACACTATTGGTGATAAATTAGGACTTATAACATTTCGTTGAGCTTACCTAACAGTTCGATAAGGCGCTGGTTTCTAATTTCCGTCCAACACAAAACTTTATAGCTCGTCATTTCAAGTTTAAATCTGCACACTTTGTTACTTGTGGTCTAAATGATATTTAGGATCTTTCGTAATAAGTTAAATCGACTAATTGTTACTGGCGGATCCCAGACAAGTGCAAAAGTTTTTTTTAATGTAATTGGAAGTTAAAACTTGCTTTTCGAAATGTCATTTGTGTTTACAAGCATAATGGTTGTGTCACATCTAATAACGTGTTTTCCTGATATTTACTTTATCCTGATATGAAACTGCATCTGGAATGATAGCCATACAGAGCAGTTCTCTCTTGTGGCCTCTTCAAGTAATCATTTTGTTTAGTCAAGCAACTGTAGCGAAAAGAGAGCAGAGGGTGTTTAAGATAGTTACGTTACGTTGCGGGCGCTGATAACCTCGTTTTTGTGCGCCCTAAAACACTAATCATCATCATCGTTACGTGAGTTGCATACAACTCATGCGAAACGCAATTCAGTTCCTAGGGATATTTTTGGACATGATACTACGATATCTCTGTACTCGTCTAAAACATGTATCATTGGCCCCCCTGTAGACGCCCTGACTTGATATGGTCATATTATTTTACGGAGTATTTGTTTTATTCTGTTGTCGATAACGCGCGTTAGAATTTTAAAGTCGGCGTGGAAGAACGTAAGAGGAAGGAAATTTTTCATTGGTATGAGAACTGTAATTTTTTCCGTAAATTGTGGGGGAAGACGCTATTTACCAAGAGTTCATTGTACATTTTGGTAAGTTCCTCTCCTATTATATCCCAAAACTGTTCATAAAATGCAATGGGCATTCCATCTAATCCAGCAGTTTTCCTCTTGGGAGCGTCGATAATGATACGCTTGACGACCTCTTTTGTTATCCTAGCGATTAGTTCTTCGTTATCACTTGAGTCAAGACACAGAGTATTAATGTTCAAACAGTAATCTGCCGTCGTCTCTTCTACATACGGTGCTGAGTCTGTACTGTTGATGGTGCGAATGGAGCGGTCTACTGCCTGTCGAATCTCCGGTACAGTTCTGAAGCGAATGCGACTAAGTGGATCCTTCATCTTCGGAATCAAATCAAAGTCACAAGGACTTAAGTCCGGGGAGTATGGTGGACGGTACAGTACTTCCCAGTCTCATCGACGGAACAGAGCAGCCGCATTTTGCGTTGCATGCGCCCTCGCATTGTCGTGGAAAATGATGGGTTGTTTGCGAAGAAAGTGTCGCCGCTTCTTTCGCAAAGTATTTTGGGTCGCCGCGAAAGTCGGGTGTGCGTCAGAGCCCTAGTATGGTGAAAGTTATGGTGGTTCTCGTGTACTACTGTGATGGTGTTATCCTACCGCTTTACGTTCCTCCACGGCAGACCGTCAATGCATAGTATTACTGTTCGTTTTTGGAGCATCAAAAAGTAATACAAGGCGAACAGCAGGCAGCCTAACTGAATTAGGCGACGTTGAGGGATTTAGATCAGGAAATGTGCCACTAAAAGTAAACTATAAATTTTGCTATATTTGTAGCAAAATAACTGACGATGGCCAATATACAAAATACAGAATGGCAATAGAAGAAAAGCTTTTCTGAACATGAGAAATTCGTTAACATACAATATAAATTTAAGTGTTAGGGAGCGTTCCTTCACGGCATTTGTCTGAAGTGTAGCTTTGTAGGGAAGTGAACGAGAACGGTATGAACTGGTATGGAGAGGTACATCGAACCAGTTGCACCGCTGTGTACCACAACATAACAATTGCACTGCTCCAGAAATTTGAATCCATATTTTACAATGCAGCTTTATTACCGCCGATATTTCATTCCAATTTTTTTATTGCGCCAAAAATGTTAAAAAATATTGTGTATGTGAAGTGCGACATAGAATGTAACGATCTGAATTTTTAGACTGCGGTGATATTTGGATGGGGCGCGATTTCTTTATTGCAGCAGTTAAAACACCAATGTTCACCTATCAAGTAAACCTTTGCCGGAGATTTGTGTGTGCAGGGAGGCTGCTAGCGTAACTGTGGAGCTCTTCCGAGTACTCCAGACTGAAGCTTTACAATCTGTCGCCTCAGTGGTCTTTACGCGCAACCTGCCTCTGGAAGAGTCGTGCTGTTTAATCATCAGTAGCTAGCGGACACATCTGTGCTGCCCACCAGGCACCAACCGCAGTCTGTCCCATTACGGAAGTCCATTTACCTAAAATCCAGACGATAACAACGAAATTCGAATAGCTTTGAAACTTTAAAACTTGAATGAATACCGATTAGGGAGTTTATGGCCACTTATAATGTCCCGAACATGCCGGAGAGAAAACAAAGCAGCGTAAGGCAGAAGGGGAAGAAAGTATGAAAGTTTAGATATAGTATCGACTGCTGCCATAAAATAGAATATTTCCAACGAATGGTGCAAGAATGCTGAATGACGGTGTCAGTGAGTGGAGAGGCTCAATGGGGCAAATACCCTGCGCACCGAAACAGGATTCCGATCAAACAGTTTAATATAGAGTTGTATTACCGGAGGACACGCAACAATTATGTGCGTCACCACAAGTTGGGATACTTGACTCTACGGTAGATCAAGCGGAGAAAAATTTCAGTGATAAGGTTGAGAAGCTGCAGGCAGATCTTGGAGGCAGCGTAAGAAATTGTATGAGTAGGCAAGATGCTCTAATGGCTGAGACGACAGAAGAGCAACTTATCTGTTCGAATAGGTAAAGCGGAGAGAGAAGTAGATAAAATAAAGGAATAAGTAGAATTTGGCATTAAAGTTGAAAATAGTGAAATTGAACGTTCTTTATTTAAATGTGTGAATCTGTACTTAAATTTATGAATGGCTGAGAAGATGAAACCTCTACATTATTTGTTTCTGAAACAGCTGAGTAAAACTGAACGTACTGAGCCTCATTTCCCTTTACTTTTTCTTATCATGTCAACGCTGACACACTATATTATAGTTCAACACAGTCTGACTGCTCAAAAAAAATTACAACCTAACTTCAAATAATTAATACAAAACAATGGCCCTGACTAAAAAGAAATCAACGATAACGTATACATTTCATTAAGCATTTACCTCACAAAAATCCTGATTACATGAGCGTCAATACTGGCAGCTAAATGAAAGATTCTAACAACTAAAGCCACTAAATACTAATAGGCATGTGGTTAACAAAGGAAAGATTTTGTTGCAAACCAATCGTTAGCCTACGCTAACACTTCAGACCTCTATCCTCCATCAATGCTGAACTTCTGACATTTAACATCCATCACTGCTGACTGTTCACCTCCAACTGCTCAACAGTACTTCCATTACTTATGGTGACTAACTTACAAATGTCCAACACTACTGGCGATTAACTACCAACAACGAGTCCAATCAACCACAGAGCCTCTTACAAAGAAAGCGCAGTCAGCGATCCAATGCAAAGCGCTACGTAGCACTGCCAACACAGAAACAGCTCAAACTAAAAAGCAAATCAATGAAATAAAAATCGAATTTAATTCTTTAGCTGCTCATCAAACCTCTACAGTGATCAGTGTTCCGTGGATGAATTTGGGATCGGTCAAATGTTTTGGAGCCGACGAGAAGTATCACCCAGTAAATTTTCTAGCAGCATGCAGGGATGGTTTTATAAGGTGAACATCCGACGAGGTGAAGATAAAATTCGTGAAAAGTCATTTGGAAGGTGAGCCACAGTCATGGGCGAATGCACAAAATGGTGCGTTCACTACCTACGAAATATTTGAAAGTCGTTTCCTGAACGAGTTCTGAAGTGAAGCGAAGCAAACGCGACTCCAAAATGAATTTCTGAATGGGCCAACATTTAAATACGGGAACAGGTCGATGCGAGAATTTTGTAAATGTGAACTTGTGAGATTAATGCATGTGAAACGTCCACTGGAAGTGCTTACTGAAATTACGATGTTGTAAAGGCGGTTACCGGAATATTTGCAATGGGATCTAGTGCAGTGTCCTAGCAACTCAATAGACGAATTTTTGGACTTTGTATAAAAATTAGAATGGGCGTTGAAATTTAAACAACAAAGTAAGCAGACAAATAGTTTTCAGAGTCTAAATCATAACTATAGTCCGAGTAGCTACTATGAAAGACATCTGGGAACTTATCAACGGAACGCAAACAATTTTGATAAGGAAAACGGTAACAAGAACATATGCAATGATAAATTTCAAAAGGGTAATAGGAACGTATACTTTCGTGACAGGGACCAACGCGAAGAACTTAGATCTGATAGACCGGCGCCTGGCGAAATAAAAAAGCGTAATGGTAGATCGGGAATCTAGGTTTCGCCGCATTTTAGGTCCGGAGATGGCAAAATAAACCGGCGATGAATAGGACGCGAGTAAATGGAAATGTGACATATGTCAATAAATCGGAATAAAGGCGCCAGAATATTGAAATGGAATTAGTAAGATGGTTCAGATGGCTTGCCTTCAATGTACTCTTTTTTTTAAAAAAAATTGTGATTATAGCTGTATCCCTCGATATTTAATTTGTAAATGGTCGCTGATCACGCAACCATGTTTAAGACTTTACCTTTTCTAGTTTTAAGTACTTCTGATTGCTATTACATTGATTCATAAATAAACAGCTTTAAGTTCACTTTCATATAATATGAAAATCAGTTCTTAAGTCTAGAGAAATCAGTTTAAATAAGTTTCGGCAGTCTCTTTGTCCACCAGAGTTGCGGCTAATGTACTTAGCTCTCCTAATTTTTGTCTTTCAAGTTAATCCACTACTAGCAACAGTTGCTAATTTACTCGTATAATCCAACAAAAATCGTGTTAAGTAATTTCTTTCAGGTATTTCCAGCAAATCACGACACAAATATCTTATTTTCTTCAGTTCTTCAAACACATTTATTGTACTCTGCAACACACATATTATAGCCACGTAAAGAAAAATTTTGCCGTCTGCAGTGTGGAAACTTTCGCGGCAAGTCTAGGACACAATACAAAACATAATTCCAACATTCATCATTTTATTTTCTCCACATGACTTCACTCGTCTTCAGTGTCATCGCAGGGGTTGGGTTGCTGTATCGGGCTTCCTCCCGCGACTGTCATGTCCACACTATTATACTGTAACCCGAGGTTGCTATCTGTCGCGCAGAAGGTAACGTATGTTGGTATGGGATACATGTCAGGCACTTGAATATGTACATGTGACTCTACATTTAATTCAATATATTGTGATTTGTCAGAGTAATGACTGTATTATAGTGGACAGAGGCTGTAATCAGTAAACCACACTGTTACAAGCATCGAGAAGTCGTACTCTCAGTTTTTTTTGACATGTGAAAGTAGCTATCTTACATTTTTCTGCCGCATATCTGTGGCTTTTCTCTGCCTGATGTCAAGCTGTGAACCAGTAACTGGCATTGTGGCTCCGAGCACTAAGGGACTTAACATCTGAGGTCATCAGTCCCCTAGAATGTAGAACTACTTAAACATAACGAACCTAAGGACATCACACACATCCATGCCCGAGGCAGGATTCGAACCTGCGACCGTCGCAGTCACGCGGTACCTGGCTGAAGCGCCTAGAGTCGCTCGGTCACAGCGGCCGGTGAAATTAGTAAGAGAAGAGAATGAAATCGGTCAATTTTCAAATCAGATCGCACGTAATAGGCGTAACCCTAAGATAATAAAAGATAACGATAAAGACGATGACGACAATTTAGGGCTAAATGATTTGTTTTGTGAGTGTGAGACAAAAAAGTGTGTGAATGTTAATACAATGGAAGATTCTATGTGCCAAAACGTGGCTGAGGTGGAGCTAAATTTGGTGGAGTTAGATGGTATACAAATTCTAAAGAGGTACTAACCAGCGGTAACGATTATAGTGATGAAGGTGATGACGTTTCAGGTGATATTGTGATGGCGAATCTTGTTAAGGCGTAGCATTAGTCTCGTCAGCTGTTGACGAAATTGTGTGTGTATCGGCGGATATTGGTGAATTATTTTTGAAGGAACGTGGTAATGAGGTTTTAAGAGCTGCAGTTACGAAAGTTGAAGTTGCTGGTATTGATACTTCAGAGGAAGAAATCTAATCTTATCTTTCTACTAATGGAGGTGAACCCGAAATTCTGGATGGATCTGTGGATCTTGAATGTTTGTTTGAGAATGAATGTGAATCTGAATTTGATGTGCGATCTGAAATTAATGTGGCGCAGGAGAGGAAAAGGTATTGTGTTCAGGTTTAAATAAAAAAGCAGCGGGATTTAATGGTACTGTTCACTATGAAATTGCACTACGCTGTAGCTATAATTTATGTGATGTAATGGCGTAGGATGGTGATACTATGAACGGTTCTTATATTGGTGATCTGTAGACAGAGGTAAATGAGGTTATATGTAGCGAGTTGTTGAAAGTGCTGTTTGTGAAGTTGTTCGTAATGACGTGGAAGTAAAATGTAAGGCCTTATTTCATAATAATGATGTTGTAGCTACTAATGTCGACTATATTAAGGGAGAATACAGTGAGTTTGAGTCTAATATAGAAAGTGATATTTAAAGAGAATGGTATCTTAAGGAATAATGTGATTTTACTATAACTGATTGGCGATGGTGCGGTAGAATATTATTATCGTTATTGCCTCATTTGTGGACTTGAGGGAAGTTAAGATAGCGAGAGGTCTAGAAGGGAGAAAAAAATGTAATTGGGGCGAAAGAAGCATTTAATGACTTATTGTGGGATGAGTACGAAATTGAGGGGTGTATCGAACTGGATATGTGCACTCTAGAGATCGAAGAGGAGTAGACAGTAGGTTAAGAAATAAGTGTATCTGTGTTTAGATTATAAGATTATGTTGAGGGTAATTTGCAATGTTTTATTTCAGGATTTATTGTAGCTTGTTTGTTGTTTCGCTGTCAAAGAATTATTTTGGCACAAGGTCCGTGCAATTATAAACCGATAGTTTAGACGCACATGTGGGTGCGAGGAGGTCGGAGAACTCAACTATTTGGTGAACGGTATCAAGTCAAAAATCAGTGCACAGTATGTATATAAATTCAATTTTTGGGTGTATATAAGGGATTTATTTATGTGTATGTATGTGTTAGACTTAAGTTTTTGGATGGTTTTATGATTGTTGTAGTTTCCAAATTATAGGTTATGGTCACATCAATTTTGGTGCATGATCAGAGAAATTTGAAAAATGAAAATTAATAATGCTTACCTAGGGATATAGATGTAGGTTTATCTAAAATATGAGAATATTCTGGGGGAATAATTCATTGTTATATGGAGTATCGATTTGTGTACGCAGCTTCACTGGACGGAATGAAACGAGGGGTGAGATTTTTTTCATATTTGTTGTTAGTTTTGAGTCTGAGAGAGTTATTTAAATTAATGGGGCTTGAATAATATGTCAGAATCACTGAAGAATTTACGAATATCTTGCAAACCCTGTAAATCAATTGTTTACTGTGCAGTTTAGATCTGTTTGCATCGATACCACTGGGTTAAGAGATCCTTGGTGGTTTCGGAAAGTGTTTGTTTTCTGGTACCTACACCAGATTCGAATTTCAACAGACTTGTTCCCGAAAAACGTTGGCGATGGAATGCAGAGCCATACGGAATTTCGGCGCGGTACTCGGATCCGAATCTTTGGAGCTCCGCTGGAGACTTCGTTGTGACAAAAAAAGGTTCTGTGATAGTGGGCGCATTGGCACTGATACTTCTGCGGCATTTCAATCGACAGTCGATTTTGATAATTGTATGGTTTTATTTGGTATTTACGTAATATGCCGCAATTCATAATTTATGTTAGATCTGCGTTTCTTTAAATTTCAAGCATGATGCAGTAACACCACTACAAATAATTACACTATTGATCTGGCGCTTAGGATATTTATGTTATTGTATTATGAATTTGTGTCTTCTAAATGTGGATGCTACTTCGTAACATATATGACACGACAACATGTTATGAAGTGGAGCTGTGTGAGTTAACAAGCACTACGCTCCCATTTAAATATATGGCCGAAAGAGTCAACGTAGAGGCATTGTGAAACGAACCCTGTCGTCCAGGACCGTGTGCCACAAAGAGCGTGGGTTCACCACGACATGGGGAAACTCACAGGCGTCTATTGCCTATTGAGGCACAGTAGTGTTCGAGTGAGACAGACGAGAACCTAATTCATACAGAAACTCAGTAGAAGGCGTTTGTGGCCAGGGAGACATAGCACTGTTAAATATGGCGGACCTAAGATCGGCCATAAAGGGGAACATTTAGGGAAACTATTTAATTCCGTAGTAATTCAGGGAATGAAGCCACAGTAATTTTAATCTGCCTTACTCCATAAATTTTCATTGTGATCCCAATAAAACTTGAATACTGATCATATCTTTAATAGTTTACGATTTACTGCTAAAGTCAAATTAACAAGTTTTGTAACAAAGAACTGAATGCTAAAATCTGACCGCTTTGGTCGATCTTAACGATCGACATTTCATATACAAGCGCATGACTAAACGGACAAACGTTTGAATATCAACTCTGTAATTTTGTTTAAAATATATAGTAAATTTAAATTGTCAGTGTTTTCAGTTAAGCGTCAGTTCATCATTTCTTCCACACAGAACACATTGAACGATGGCACCATGACACCTTATCGAATCATTAGGTAACCCAAAATTTGTTGTAAAGTTTAGTGCATAATGGTTACTTTTGTTTTTCATTTATTTATCAAAAAGTACATCGGTGTAAGGCTAATGGCACTGGCTTTCAAAGCTAAGAAGGAAATTGTGTTGGTTTCATGTAGTAGAATTTAACGTTTATTATGTAATGGATATTATTGTTACTTTATTTAGAACGTGAAAGTGATCAATCAAGCTTTGATTATTTAAATATGTGAGAACGTAAAATAATGCAGAGTAAGCTGTAGCCAATCCGATGGGTGGCTTCAGGAAAGGGAACTGCCCTAGTCAGTGAAGCGAGGATATTCGGCGGTCAGCCGTGGTTGCCGAGCGGTTCTAGGCGCTACAGTCTGGAACCGGTCGTAGGTTCGAATCCTGCCTCGGGCATGGATGTGTGTGGTGTCCTTAGGTTAGTTAGGTTTAAGTAGTTCTAAGTTCTAGGGGACTGATGACCTCAGAAGTTAAGTCTCATAGTGCTCAGAGCCAGTTGAGGATATTCGGCGCGCGGGAAACGCGGCCGGGGACGGGCAAAGGGCAGTTCGGCTGGAGACAACAAAGTGAACAGTTAGGATGTAGACGCGAAACCGGACAGTCCGTCTTTAGGCAGCTAGGAAGTGAAACGACTTAGAAAATTTCGCGTTGTGTGGTCTCTCTGCGGTGAGCAGCCGCTCGCCTGGTGTGAACTCCTAACTTTTCGCGTAGATAACTTGTATTTCGCGATGAGATTGTGGATGATCGAACTGTGTCAAATGGATATGCGCTTGAGTGTAACAGTATCTCTAAATAAGACCACTTTCGCTATTAGTTTGCTTCCTAAGTTAACATCATTCTAACCGAATTGCAACTGAGTGGCCTACATCATTTATGGGTCGTTAATTTAGTTCTCGATATTAATATTACTGTTATTATATGTTATATTAACTTTGTATTTCGTTAACATGCCACTAGCCAGACAACTTGACCAAAGGGTCACAAGTGTCTAATTTAGTGCGTGTAATGCGACACGTGCAGTTCAACCCCTGTACGAGTTTGAGCCAAGACGTTTCGACGATGGGGCACCGCATGTGAGACATAACATCTTTGGGATGTTAGCTTGCATTCTGGCACATTTGCCTACGCCAGTAATTACCATGGCCACTGTAGGAACTGTATGGGAGGATGAGGAAGAAATCTGGAAGCACTTCGTTTCTGTACATGTGTAGTCATTATTTCCGGGCGCCGCGAACCGGGACGCCGCAAAGTGTCTACACCCGAAACTGTGGACTGAAGAGTTTCGTGAAGCATTCCTGAGATCCTGGCCACACGTTTTAAAAATTAATTTCTTACGTACTCATTTCAGAGAGAACGCCGCAACAAAAATGCCAGCAATTGCAACGCAATTCCAAACATATGATAAATTTACACGAGCCTTTCTCGAAGAATATTGGTCAACAGGATCACAAACACAGATAAAGACGAGGATAGTGATGACAGAAAATTACGTAGAGTTGGACGGATCCCGCTCAGTTTTTCAAAGATGTTGTAGGCAGGAACCATTTTATAGACACGCCGCATGGGACAGAGGAACTCTACGCCTTTTCTTGAAAAAGCTTTTACATCAAACTGAGAAAGAGATTAGGCTTGCTATGAAAAACGTGTTCGATATGTGCTTATCCCATCATCTACTGCTTGGACTGCAGTAAGACAAGAGTGGAGAGGCGATAGAACCGGTATCCTTGATTCAGACGAAGTTTCCGCCGAGAACACAAATAAATAATCAGAAATGGAGGGAAAGGAACGGCACCGCAATTGTATGGAGTTGACGGGGATAGGAGTAACGATAACTGACGCTGGGGACTTACCTATCGGACACATGACCGAAAATCGAGTTGGAGACGTGATGACCGAGCAAATAATGAAAGACGAGATTATGGATAAGAGGGGAGAGAGGGGATCCTTGAAGTAAGTGGACTAGATCAAAGAAACAACAGGAGAAGTGAGGAACAACAAAACACACAGATAAGATGACCAGCAGTCGAAGCTGAGGCACTATAGATAGTAACACTCAGTCTGCAAATAGCACTATTCGTGCGTTATGAGGAGTTAAACGAAACGGTACCTGAGAGGATAAGGTATTTAATAAAAAAAAGCAGCGGACGTCGCCTACTCGATTTTAAGAATGACGCTGGGGGCAAAAGAGGTGAAACGTATTCTCGGCTGAGGCAGTCAAGTCTCGGTGCTCGATAAAGAATTTTATGAATAGTGTGACAAGAAGGAGCCAGTGGCCATTGTTTAAAATGAAGTGCATGAGCATGCGAGTTGCAGTGCCCGGCAAATGTGCGGAAATTAACAAACAGATACGTGATGATGTCGATGTGTCAGTTGCATATGTTTAGTGCATACGTTTGGTAGAAAAAAAAGGGCAATGAAGGCTGTACTTGGACACGACTTCCTAAAACGATTTAGCATTGTACTGCATTTGTAAGAGAAATTTGCACTAGTAAAATTAAATGACGAGAAAGGCAAGGCAAAATTCGTAGACGATACAGAACCCACAGAAGAAGGTAGTTATTTATTAGGTTTGATTTCCACGAAAGGAGTTGGGGAAAAGACAGACGAAAATGAGGAGGAACAAGGAGAAGCATGTGCAGATGCAGTTAGATGTAGGTCAATGGGAGCATGTGAGAATATTAAGTTAGAGAAATTATCGGAAATTTTGCCTAAAGATTTAATTGCAGAATGAGATTTTCACTTTGCATCGGAGTGTGCGCTGATATGAAACTTCCTGGCAGATTAAAACTGTGTGCAGGACCGAGAATCGAACTCGCGACCTTTGCCTTTCGCCGGTAAGTGCTCTACCAACTGAGCTACCCAAGCACGACTCACGCCCCCTCCTCACAGCTTTACGTTTGCCAGTATCTCGTCTCCTACCTTCTAAACTTTACAGAAGCTCTCCTGCAAACCATGCAGAACTAGCACTCCTGAAAGAAAGGATACTGCGGAGACATGGCTTACCCACAGTCCGGAGCATGTTTCCAGAACGAGATTTTCACTCTGCAGCGGAGTGTGCGCTGGTGTGAAACCTCGTGGCAGATTAAAACTGTGTGCCGGACTGAGACTCAAACTCGGGATCTTTGCCTTTCGCGGGCAAGTACTCCCAGATTTAGCTGTGGAAATAAATGATGTAACGGAATGTATAGCTTCGGTTTTGATAGTAGAAAATCAGAATTCAACGAAAGACTGACTCATACTTCGTTTGGAGCTGTCCTGGACAGAGTAAACGGATTGGACGAGGGTATCGAAGACAATGACGAATGGGAAGATGTACGGACTAGTGAAGCCGAAAACGAACAGGCAAGTAATTGTACTGTAACTTAGTAGAAATGGATATTCTGGTCTTTGACAGAGGAGGCTATGTCGACGCACTGTAGAACATAACGGAAGAGTAAGAGAACCCGAGTGTAGTTGAAGAGACTTCAAATGCAGGGAGTATTCTATGTGCTCAAGGTCAGAGCAGAGAAGGATTATTACAAAAAGAACAGCGGAATGATATCCAAAGACAATTGCGGAGAGGATCCATGGGGTGACCTACTTGAGTTAACAGAAACCAACAAAAAAATATGAGTTGAAAAGCTTAGTGTCACATTAAAGAAAATTTCATGTAATGAGTGTGAAGGAAGAAAATTGTGACTGATGCACCTATTATAAAGGAAAGAGGGCTTTAGTGTGGGAGGTAAAGGTTCAACAAGGGCAAGGAAAAGCTCAAAGAGGAATCGGTATTTAAACAACAAATTTATCTACATATTTTGTGAGCCTTGCCGAGTATGAAGAGTTGTACACTGTTACGTCATGGAACTGTGAACTCTGCGAGATAGTTAAGTCGATCGAAAACCACCACATTTTGCACGTTCAAGCATTTAGGGAATGAAAAGTACTGAAGAATAGAGATGCGATATCTAATCACATAGAGCAAGAAGTTTTGGAACCTAAAGGTTCATTGGCAGAAGTGAAGGAATACCGTTCAAAAATGGTTCAAATGACTCCGAGCACAATGAGACTTAACTTCAGAGGTCATTAGTCCCCTAGAACTTAGAACTACTTAAACCTACCTAACCTAAGGACATCACACACATCCATGCCCGAGGCAGGATACGAACCTGCGACCTTAGCGGTCGCGCGGTTTCGCCTAGAACCGCTCGGCCACTCCATGAATGCTATACCGTTGGGGTTTAGCAGACGAGAAGAAACACTGCACTGCTAGGGTTTAGCAGACATGAAGAAACGATGCACAGCTAGGGGTTAGCAGACGTGAAGGAATGCTGCACAGCTAGCAGATGTGAAGGAACGCTGCATGGTTAGGGTTTAGCAGATGTGAAGGCATGCTGTCGTGTTTGAATGATGAGTTACAGTGATGATACGTTGATTTAGATGAGAATTTTTGTGGGTGGATGAATGTGTGGTTTGATCATCTTATGGATCTCCATGAGCTGTTGACCGGACACAGAGCTCAATTATTAATAGTAACCATGTCAAAGGTAAAAGCAAATGGAAGAATAAAAGAGATTACGACATATGGTGAAGGAAGGAGTACTTAAAATTTGGTATCTACTGCAAAATAGAGAGGCAGACCACAAATAATGCTTAAATGTGGGTTAAGGTAACATATAACAATGAAATAAAGTAAGATGAAGTGAAATGACACAGAGAAAATTTGATATGTGCCAAGATCCACATTGTTATTGTGTTTCTCTGTTGGAGATGTGTGATCTACAATTTTAAGTGAGCATACAGTATGAGTAGCTAATGATCTGATACGATGGTGAATGAAAGGGGTAAATTTGGAGAAAAAAGTAATGAATTGAAATACCATGAAAGAGGAAGATAATGCTGTTAATGTAGTGTGGACAGCTGCATAGCTATGATTTAGCAGCCGTGAAGGTACACTGAGTAACTGAGAAAAGGCTAATGAGTATTGGCAGACTTCTCTGGTGTACCTTGTAGTAAATAAAATTGCGAGGTAACTGTGTGACTAACCAATAACTACTGTAACATCACGTGAGCTCGCAACCAAAAGGATTTTCTGTAGTATTTTAAAGATGATCTAAGAGATAAGGAATCGCAATAAAAAAAGAGACTCGTAAATAGTACTTACAGTTTTACAAATAGACTTCAAATTAAAGTTTCAGTAAACTCATTGAAAGTAATAGTGACATAACTTGACGTAAAGTTAAATAAGGTATTTGAGTAAATTCACGGAAGGTAATAGTGATATACTGATGTAAAGTCGTGGTAAAACTGTAAACAGAGTGTATTTGTATTTATTTGAACTGTATTGTAGTTGACTGTATTGTAAATTTGTTCATTACAGCCACATGAGAGTAGGAGTTATGAGAGAAATGCAGACGGGAGATTTAATGAGAGAATGGATAGATGTTAAACCACTGCCGAACAGCCACCATCGAACCAGCAATGTTGGACTGCTGAGGCTTATGATTTAGGTCACTGCGTACAGCTGGGAACCGTTTTCTATCCCGGTCGACGCGCCGGCGGATTACCTGTCGACAAGAGAGGGAGAGGCTCTCCACGCAAGCCACCACTCAAAGACACTGCCACAACCATTCACCACCTGCACCATGGGGTGTCCTGCAGCCTCGCCACTACCCAAGTGAACGAGTCCCAACAGTGCTACTTGTATATGCAATGTTCGTGATGTCAAGGGGAAACTTGACGTAGTGTGCTGTGAATTACCCAGACAGTAGGACAGTGTATTTCCGTGGTTACGGAAAAATACGACAGTGACTTCATACTGGACATTCCTTTTGAGCTACCTCAACTGGTCGCTGAGCCCCACAGGCAACATGGATACGATGTCCTGTAGCGTAAGGCATCCAGTGGCGACTGTGTTTACGACACGAAGGTACTGAAATCCCTGGGCTAGCAAGACAGAGTCGATAAGGTTATATTTGTTGAAAGGGGCCAAAATAAGTTACTGTCAGTTGCACTCAACTTATAAACTTTACTTCTTAAAACACACAATCACACAAGCAAGAATCAAAACTCTCAAGGTTTTAACGAAAGACCTCCTTTCTTTTAATTTAGATCAGCTGAAGGCCGCATCTAAAATCCAAGGCACAAGGCCTAAGCAAGGAATTGAGGTACAGGAGTTCCTCTAGAAATTTTTTTTTTGAATTTTTAATTTAAGAGAGATTAAAACCTGGCTTAAGGCCACACACCATGCAGAAAACAATTCTGCTGCGCAAGGTCTAAAGGGAAGAGCTTCTAAATTCCAACCAAAATAGGCTAAGGACTTTATCCTAAAATGCTTCACATAAAACTCGGCTGAAGGCCACATACGAAACCCAAACAATCTCACGGCTTAAAGCGCAGACAAAGGAATTTCCAATTTTTAATTTAAGCTGGAAAACTTGGCTGAAAGCCACATACAAACTAGAAAATACATCTTACGGCTTAAGGCCTAGACAAAAATTTTCAACTTTTGATATGAAAAGGCTGAAAACTCGGCTAAAGGCCACATAACTTGAAAGAAATTTACGGGTTAGGGCCTAGGCCCAAGTAAATTTGAATTTGAATTTTGAAAGGCTGAAGCTCAGCTGAAGGTCACAAACCAAACAAGAAACAATTCTTTTATGGCTTAAGGCCTAAGAAGGAAAGCCTTGCAATTTTAATAATCTAAAACTCGGCTGGAGGCCACACAGAGTACGTAAGACTAAAAAGGAAATCACTATGTAAAACACAAGGAGCGGCGTTCAGACGGTTCCAAGGATCGGCCTGAGAAAGGTAACACTAACGCACGTTTAGGTGAGACAGGCAGACAGGCCGACAACCTCTTAATCGGAAGGCAACCCAACCAAAAGCCAGCCGACGAACCAACCAACAAGATCAGTTCTGCTCCACCCAACCAACAAAGCGACAAGATATCAATTGCACGACGTTCTGGATACTGGTGCCCAATCCAGCCAAGTCAGAAAAAACGGCCAAAACTACCAACAGCACCTCAGCTGTCGAACTACACGCCTCATCAACGCGATGAGGAAAATACACTGCCAAAGAACCACGTCAACGACAAGGGCAGGTCACCGGAACATCAATGGCCACAAGGAAGAAGATAACGTTGGTATATTTCATTAATGAAGGAATGAATTAAATTAAGTTAAACACCACACAGGAAGATGGCTGCAATGCTAGACGACTTCAATGCACACATGTTGTTTCTCATGGGAATCTCCCAGAAAGTGACAACCAGGATCAAACGAAGAGATGTGATAGCAGCTGAGGCTAGACAGTAGGTTAAGTGAGCGCTCAACTTCAGTGTCCAGGCTCGGTGGGCGACGCACTTCGTCACCCTCGCAAGAAGCGCCTCACAACTCCAACCGCGCGTGCACGCCGCCGCCGGCTCCGGCCTGACTACGCGCCACGGAGACTTCCTCGCTGCTCTCCCCAACCGACAGACTGCCTAGGCCTGCGGTCGGCGAGAACTCGCTGTCCGAGCCTCACCAGCGCTCCACCCCCGACTTCACTGCTGCACTCCTGGTCCGCCTCCAAATGGCATTCAGGCACACGACGACCCAGAAATACTATTGGCCGATCCAGAGAATATATGACAGTGCGCTTATCGATGAGCCTCCCTGCTTGAAGTTGTGGAAAGGGGCAAAAATAAGGGGATGTCAGTTACACTCGAACATACAACTTTATTATTTGATCAAACATTACAAGAGCCCAAAAAAAGTTTTTTTTTAAAAGGCACAGCTTTAAGCTTTGGGACTGGCTGAAAGCCACTTTAATTTAAAAACAGCTGAAGGCCAGTAACTTAAAATGGAAGCATAATCAGAAATTTAAAAGGCAAAGATCTTACAACAGTTTTTATTGAGGCTGATGGCCCAAAGAATCTGAGATTTTCAGAGCTAACGATTTGAATTCAAAATCGGATGAAAGCCTAACACTAAAGGCTAAACAACATTAAAATTTAAAAACAAAAGCAAAGGTCTTACGTAAAACAGCTCTTATTGAGGCAAAACTCAACCAAAACATAAATATAAAATTTAAAACCCCACACTCTCTGACACCGCGTTGAGACCATCCAGTGGCCCCGGCCAAACTACGTTCTGCGGAGAATTCCTCGCTGCTCCAAGATAACCAACCGGCTGCCCACGCCCGGAAACAGTGAGAGGACCAAGTGTACGTCGGCCGATGAGGCGACCAACTGAACAACCAACCAACGGTCGTCCCGCTCCAATCTCCCTCCGTCGGACAGTTCATGTGTGTCGCCAGCGGTCGGCAAGCACTTGCTGTCGGCGCCTCACCGGCGCTCCGTCCCCGACTTCACTGCTGCTGCGTCCCGACTGCACTGCTGGTCCGTCCGCAACTGACTGCCAGACACTTTTCTTTTTTGGTGGTGGTGCTGAAGTCTGATCAACTTCGTCGATTTTTACTTCTGTAGGGAATGGAAGGGGTAAAAATTTTCTCTTTATTTATTTATTTATTCTTCTTTCAGCTTTAGTTTGGGCACACAGAAGGGTCCTTTAACTCACTGCTTTTGGTGTGTGTCTGAAAACATGAGTGTAGAAGTGCTAAACGACTATATGTCCTTAAATTATGGAGAATTACGTAGGGATATCATTTACGGAGACTCAAATACTATCGCCTTCGGTACTTTACATTTGTGGTTGCGTAAGGGTTCTACCGTACCTACTGTGGTGAGTTGTGGTGTACTGTCACGTACCATGTCCAACTTCCGAAATAAGGTTCGAGCCTTCTCCTTGACCTCGATGAATATCATGATTCCGGATCCACCATTGGGCTCCAGTGATCCATCGTAGGCATCTGCTTTGTACAACCTGTAACTTCTTGTAGTTAGTGGCACACGTAGTACCCCAAGAGGTCGATCCATACAAAATAGATGGTTCGACTGTGGCGTGGTACAACTGGAGTTTCGTGCGTTGGCTGAGGTACGAGCTCTTCAGAAATGGGAGGAGAGCTCCCAGCATTTTGAGGCCAGACGTCTTCTTCTCCATAATGTGATGACTATACAGCAGTTTGGCGTCCAGATGCACTCCCAGGTATTTTACAGTTGTTGCCCAGGGGAGTGGCTGGTCTGATATCCGTATGCGTTCATTGACGATGGGTCTCCGACGTGTGAAGACAATAACTTTGGTTTTCTCTGCATTGACCGTTATTTTGTTCATGTGGGTCCAGTGATCCACCAAATCTAGTTGGCGCTGCATCCGTGTGACGAGGTCGTCCATTCTGGTGGCTGCAGTCAGGAGCGCTGTATCGTCGGCATAGAAACTGGCAGTAACATGTGGCACCGTCGGGAGGTCGTTAATATATAAATTAAATAGCAGTGGAGATATGACCGATCATTGTGGAAGTCCTTCAAGGACAGGCCGTGTTGTTGAATTCTTGTCATCAATGCGAACATATTATCTGCGATCCTGAAGAAAATTGTCGAGAAGTTTTAAATAGGAGTCTGGTAGGGGAGCGGTACGTCGGAGCTTGACGATCAGGTTGCATCGCCATTCTTTATCGTAAGCCTTCTCTATTCGAGAAAGACTCCAATAGTATGTCGTTTCTTGTTGAAATTGTCTTGGATAAATTCCGTGATTCGCAGTAGTTGTAACTCAGCCGATGGCTTCGCCTGGAAGCCAAACTGCTCCGATCGGATGATGTTGTGTGCCACAAGGATGTCCAGCATGCGATTCAGTAGGACACGTTCCAGTGCCTTTCCCAGAGTCGGCGGTAAACTTATGGGTCTGTAGCTGTCAGGGAGTGAGAGATCCTTGCCCGGTTTTGGTATTGGCACTCTTCTGACAATCTTTCATGCCTCTGGGAAGTATCCAGTCCTGAGGCAGCTGTTCACTATCCTTGTGAGAAGCACAACAGGCTTTCTCGGTAGGTGTTTCAATTCCGTATTGCTGATTCTATCTGTTCCAGGTGAGGTGTGTTTGCTATACTTGATAATCCTCCGAATTTCCTCCGGCGTTGTCAGCCGGGGCATAGTGTTAGTCGGGGCATCCCGAATACCTTCCCAGACTGCCTCTGGGTCCTCCTCTGCACGGTGGAGTGCATCATCTCCATCCTCCGTGGGGGGCGTAGTCACCTGTTGTTGGTATGTATCCGCATTCAGCTCCGCCTGCGCCAGTGAGTCGTACAAGAGGCCATGGGGTCCTCGAATTGCCGTTTTGGAGGGCTGTTGCTGTCTGAGACTTTTAACTATTCGCCATTCATCTTTGGTGCGTAATAGAAAGTTGTCCATTTTGAGTTCCCACGTGTGTTGCTTCCAGTCCTGAACCTTCCACCGGAGTTCTCGGTTTAGTCCGTCAGTCTCCCGTCTATCGTTCGGATGGCAGTAACGGACCCATCGTTTCCGAAATCGACTGCGCCTTGTCTTAAGTTCCTGCGGTGACTTCTGGTTGTAGGTGCTCCGTGAGTGCTCCTTGTTTCGCACTGTTAATCTTCTTCGTGAGTACTGCGGCTGCCACATCAATCGCTTCTCTGGTAGTAACAACCTGGGTTGGTCGCACATTGTTATTGAGGTACGTTTGGAACTGCTGCCAGTCATAAGTTCTTGTCGTCGGCAGTGGGAGTTGCAAAGTAGCCGTCTCTATGAGTCCTAACACCGGTCTGCGGTCCGACGAAAGACCAGCCAGCGTCCGCAGATGGAGATTCGGGTTGACGTTCTTGATTATGTCTATGTCTAGAACGTCAGGGTCTTGTGTCTGGACGTAAGGTATCCTCGTCGGTTCCCGTGGTCCATGGACGGAAACATGTAAATTCTCAGCCAGTGCAAACAACATATGTCCTTTTGGGTTAGTCTTACGGGAATTCCAGGCAACATGTTTACTATTGAGTTCCCCTCCAAGGAGGATCTTGTCGTAACCCTCTCTAATGGTGTAAAGATCTTCTGGATGGAGAGGCTTCTTTGGGCTAAGGTAAGCCGCAATACAGGTAATGTTTCCGAGCGACGTGTGGATTGTTACTGCAGTGGCCTCTAAAGTCTGGAGTTGGGGTAAACGTTCTTGATGGTGACGAATAGATTTTTTGATCAGAACTGTGGACCCTCCACCCCGTTGGTCCCGTCCGTCCGTCCGGTAGATGTGCATGTTCCTCAAGCGGAGGTCGGTTGACTCGCGGAGATGTGTTTCGGAGACAAATGCTACGGCTATTTTGTGGCGATGCAAGAAGTCCGTGAATTCTATTTTCTTCAGTTTCAGGCCGTTGGCATTCCAAATACAGAAGTTAAGATTCCTCGTGTGACGCCGTCCATCCATTTAGGGTGTTTGAAAAGCTGTCAGTACGCTTTCTTCAAGCGAGACGATAGACGTCAGCTTCTGCTGGAGGGCGGTGAGTGGTTGAAGAATATCTGTTAACGGGGTGTAAAGGTGGTCGACCAGGCAGATGACGTCTCCGCTGGTGTTGGCGTCGGTGGATGGGCGTGCAGTGCTTCGGAGTAAGAGCGCTGTTGTCTTGTCTGTCGCAGAGTCACTCTGGGTGCCGGTTGTGGTCGAGAGGCGACTGGTTCCACAGGGAGAGATGCCGCTTGTTGTTGGGTGGCCGGAATCGCTGCCTTGGCCTAGTTCTTCACAATTATAGCCTATTGTGGGGTCGACTTCTTTGGTGTCCTTCTAGTATATTTCCGTAGGGGTTCTTGAAATTTGGGGCAGCCACGGAAGGTCGCTGGGTGTTCTTGTTCATAATTGGCGCACTTTGGGGGCACCGTCCTAGGACAGGTACAATTCGATGATCTATGGGATCCACCGCAGCGGACGCAGCGTGCTGGCATACTGCAGTAGTTCGCTGTATGCTCGAAACGTTGACAGTGTCGGCACTGGACTGGTCCTTCTTTACTATTATAGGTTTGTATTATCACTCGTGTGTAGAGCAGGTATTTGACATTATGTATCTTGTCACTGTGTCTTCCGGATGGGAGGGTGACTCGGTACACAGGTTGCGGTATCAATTGTTTCGTCTTCTCGTCGCGTTCCTTAAATTGGTAGACTTGTAGCACTTTGAAGCCTTTTTCCTTGAGGGCATAGTAAAGTTGTTGTTCGGTAACTTCCGCCGGAAGTCGTTTGAGAACTATTTTCAGTTCCCTGTCGTCTGGTGCTTGATGCGTAAAATAGGAGAAGCTGTGGTTCGTGAAGAATTTTATTGCACGTCTTTGGTCTTCGGAGGACTCAAAGTGGTATTTGATGCGGTCCTTTTGGTATATAGCTTTAAGGTAGCCCTCTAGAAGTCCGTTGAGCGTTTCATTGAGGCGAACGTAATCCTTTGTGTAATAAATTGTGACTGGGGGCACTTTGCGAAGCACATTCTTGTCTCTGTCCACGGCTCCTGCGGCATTAGAAGTTTGTGCCTGTGGCTTGTCGGTGGTTGATGGAGGCGCAGCTTGAGGTGTCAGTGGGACAAATCGGTTCGTTGTGGGGATGGTCTTCGTTCGTCTCTTAGCCGGGTTGGCTAAGTCCTTGGCTAATGCGTTGCTTCTGTGCCGTTTGTCGTGTACGAGCGTAAAGTCACCCTCTGCGTGTGGGGAGTCGTTGTCGTTTTCTGCTGGAAAGGCCGCTGCCATCTCCGCGTCGTCGACCGTTTGTTGGGAGTGCTGTGATTCGACATCTGAGTCCACAGTTGGAGATGCCAGACAGGTGTCGTTATCCTGCTCTTGCGTTTCCCGTGAATAGCGGATTAGGCGTCGTATGTCCTTCAGCGTTTCTCTGTCCTCCTCCCGACATTCATCGAGTCTTCTGGCGTGGTCCTGGCGGTCGTCTTCATTGCTGCGTCCGTCGTGATGTGACGTACGGCCGACGTCCGAATACGGTTTCGTCGTGTGGTGTGCAGTCTTGTGCGGTCGAATACCGCCTGTCGATCGTCGTTCTATCCTGTCAGGAACCGGTGCCGGAGCCTGGGTCGTCAACCTGGGATCCGTCCTGTGTGGGGGTCAAGGCCCAACCAACCGACCAGCGCCGACTCCGGCGCGTCCGAGGCGGCTGCCCCGGCCTCGCGCCCTTCGCCCTCGCTCGTCGGCATAGCGAACTCGGCTGTGGGCCAGACACACGACGACCCGGAAATACTATCGGTAGCTCCACAGTTGGTAAGACAGTGCACTTACCGATACGCGCTGCTGCCGCCGCTCACAGGAAAGTAAGGCAGGAAGTTAGCGACGCCAGCAACAGAATAAGATAACGAGGCGGCGGTACCGTAATACAAGATGAGAAACAATCAATGACATGAACACGAGCCATGCACGGCTCAATCGATACGCGGTGCTGCTGCTGCCACTCACGGGCAAGTAAGGCAGGAAGTTAGTGACGCCAGTAAATGGAATAAGAAAACGAGGTGGCAGTACCGCAATGAAAGATGACAAACAATAAGTCGCATGAACACGAGCCGTGCACCGCTCAGGTATGAAGAGGAGAAACGCTGTTTCAGCAAGGACCAGGAAACGCACAATTGTGGACAAAGCGTAGAAAACTGTATTTCTATGGGATACGCCTCACATAAGGTAAAAGAATAGAGTGAGAGCCCACAGTTTGAGACCTATTTGTAAGCATGGGTTGCTGAGAAATGCCTGGATTGGATAATGTAAATAAACTGGAAGTTAGAGAAAATCGCCTGTGTTGCCGTGGTCCCACTTCACTTACCACAGAGAAAGAGCGAGATGTCTTTTTGAGCACTCAATGGTGCGAAGCACGCTACTGGTCAACTACCTGAGGAAAAACTTAGGGAAGGGGACTAGTATTTAACAAATATTTTTACTGGTCGGCATTAGAACATCTTAAGTCCAGCCAGCTCGATTAGTGTAAAGAGCACAAAATGGAAAAATTCAATTCTTCCTTTTAATAATCAGTCGTTACAAATTCATTCCATTTTCGACATTCAACACTTCCACTTAATCTCTGGGAGTCTTCACCATCAGACTTCTTCTCAGCTGGGCTGCCAGACTGCCAGGGCCCATCTGCAGGCAAAAAAGTGAGGGACTTAGCGTAACCGCAGACGAGGCTCGTTGGTGCACCGCCAATCACAGATTTTAATTTTTTTATTTTACAAATTTAGCTCCATGGGACCAAACTGAGGAGCAAACCTCCAAGGTCATGGAACGTGTCAGTACACGAAATTGCAACATGCAACATATCTTATTCAAACATTTTCTTGGTATTTCCTTACTGATGTTCCTTTTCTATAGTTTTTCTTTCGTAGAGTACGGTAATATTTTTTCAGAGATACCTTACTCTCATACTTACTTAGAGTATAAAAAGTCTTCCATAGTGGAATTTTTTCCAGAAACCGACCGAGAACATCAACTCGACAGCCTTTAAGAGAGCCTCCCTACCATCAAACTCTTGGCCCTATTGTAAATGGGAGCTCTAAACAGTAAGCATCCAAGGCTGCCGGGTTAGCACCACGGCCGATTCACATAAACTTTTTCAATGGAGGAAGAAAACAGATAGAAAAAGCTGCATTTCCCTAGATAAAAGTTTACTCGGCCTTACACTCAGATCATTAAGACATTTATTTACTTTTTGAATTCACTGAAAAATGGAGTACCTAATAGGTTTCTCCGGGTATTTATCTGTAATCTTTTCTATTTTCTTCTTCTGGGCGTAAACGAACTCACTGTGTTCTCTTGCTTCACGTGTGCGTGTTCTTACCCAACAGCATGGGGTAAGAGCAGGCAAAATTATTTATTAGGAAAACTCTAATGACAATTGGATGACAATGAAACTTTTACACAATGTTACCAAGATGTAAAACTAGGGGTTCATGAGGAACTGACGTAATATTGCTGTAAGTTTTGTTTAAATGCCACGAACTCTATAAAGATATTAAATATAAGTAGAAACTGTCGGTATTTTAACTGGTTATGTGAGGTTAGTGATGCTTTGTGTCTTATTGTTTGTAGCATAGAATAATTACTGAGTGTATACAAGGAACTTCTAACCTTGACTTATAAGATCGTTGTTGTGTTCATTCGAGTGTTACAAATATTCATGTGAAAACTGTATGCTGCCAGTAGCTTACGGGACTTATTTATAAGTGATGTTATTACTGTCTGCAGCTTTTGACTTCATGGTTAAGCTAAAACACACACAAATTTTTGACATCTAGCTGCAACGTATAAAAATCAGCCTCCTCACCCTTCTGAAGATAAGGGTACAAAACTCCGAAATACGTCTGATTTTAATGAAAGGAAGGTGACTGCCACAGATACTGGTTTTTATTATTTTGCTACATAAACAGTAGCAGATTTTCAAAACCACAGTCCAAAAATGACGAAATGAAGGGCAATCTTATTTGTTTACCGTATGTCCTGTTAATGTGAGTACTGTTCACTGATGGAACTAAATTGAAGCCAGAGTCGTCTGACGGGATATCAAACTTTATAGCGAACAGATGATGAGATCGTCCTGGCTTTCGGGTGTTTGATGTATTGTGTGTTACACATCTTGTAACTGTGTCAAAGTAATTGCATGTCCAACGAGAAGCCTTAGCAAATCGTCACAAGTAACGCCAGAGTCGTCAAAGAGACTCAGCAGCCACAACATATTCTGGTATGGCCAGGACACCACGCTCCGCCCACGAAACTTCTGCTTGGGGGTCGTTGACACTTAACTGAAAGATGATTTAGAAGCATATCAAACATTACTTCAGGTCTTGGAATTAGACAATGACAAAAGTTTAACGAAAAGCAACAATAACAAAAAAGACAAACTATGACATGCAAAATGCGTTTGTACCGCGTGAAAACAAAAACTATGAGAACTCGCCCAACAAACACAACCGCAAAAACAATTACAGACAGGGTAATCGACATCATACCAATGATGCACAATTGTCGCAGCTGAATAGTGATTACTGTGATAGAAGTAATTTCTGGAGCTTTATCTATGAACATGCCAACAGAGTAAAATCACAGGAACTCTACGACTTGACAATGTACGGGGAGGAGATGTGGGGAAGCTGCATTTTAAGAGGGTTAATTTATTAAGCTCTCTAGCCTTTCTATTACGCTGCGGTGAAGAGAAGATGATTCCACGCTTTGCTGCCATGATCATGACAATCAATATAGTCATATCAGTACTCTCACTCAGGTGGTAATCGCACAAATTTCGTGGGAACAGTTCAGGTACATGGAATCTGCAAAATACACGGCACTACAACAGATAAGCAAATAGCAAACAACACAGTCAAAACCAACACAACTACAGTAATCAATATCATAATTTAGATTGGCAGAATTCCGGAAGGTAAACTCAGCATGACAGACACAAACAGGTGAAGCTAAATCACAAAATCTATGAGATAATCAACGCCAAAGACACAATACAGGTCAAACTCATTTACACATTCTAAGAGATTCTCAATGAACTACTACACGATTCTACCCCTTTATCTCCTTTACACGTACTTAAAAATCAACAACCACCAGATCGTATCAGTGAGTTAATACCACATCAGGCTTCAAAAAACTTAAGTCATAAGGAAGTAGTAGATACACAGCAAAAAGACTGCAGAAAGAAGAAAGAAATCTCAGCAGGGGCCTTACACTCTTACAGGATTTGTAGAATTGCACATGACAGAGTTGTAGAAACTGAAACTATTCAGAACACAAGAGCAAGGGACGTCATTACATTTCTCATATCGGACCATATATAGAAAAATTCTATTTACTAAAGTGGTACCCAGATGATAGAACTATATGTCACCTATTTCTAAAATATTTCTTCCATTGCAGAGCGCAGCAACAGCTAGCAATAAACAATGCTTTTGCACCACATGCCAGGGCGACGCCCGTCGCGCGGTACACAACTTTTGACAAGAATGGGGCTACTAACATCGAGCAACAAACTTCAATTATCGCTCAACAAATCGAGCGATTTGCTGCCACGACGTGTACACTAAACAAACTGCTACGAACTTCGAATAAGAATAAATATTTTCTAATGAAATGCATATTGACACTAATTTTTTAAACCAGTCTGAGAGGATACACAGGTTATCAGCAATGTGTTGTTTATTTGAGAAAATTTCAGGAGATATTGTCAGGTAGTGATGCTGTGTTTACTGAGCTGTAATATTTACGATTGTAACTATGAAGTGTTATGTGGAAATAATTGGATGAAAAAAGAGCAGGTAACTTATTTGAAATGTATATTAAGAGAAACACAGCGAATATGATTGATGTTGTAATAAGATAATGGGATTTATGTTGGTGAGGTACATGAGATGATAGTTGAGATTTATGATGCATGCTGTAATAGAATGATGCAATGATTACTATGATTAATGTAGAGAAAAAGTGAGTGAGTAATGGTTAGGGCACAGCGACCCTGTTTCTTGTTATAGCCAATTTTTATGCCATGTGGATATATTTCGGGCTTATAAGCGTAAATGGTAAGTTTTTCAAAAGATGTGGCTGAATTACAGTAGTGAATGAAGATAATGTGACTCAAGACTTCATAGTTATTTCCTTGATGTGAAGTTGATAATTATCTGATGCAAACTATTTAACCTTTTTACGAAACTTATACTTTCATTTTCTCATTGGAACAACACAACATGTAACAGTTATGAGACTTCCTGGCAGATGAAAACTGTGTGCCCGACCGAGACTCGAACTCGGGACCTTTGCTTTTCGCGGGCAAGTGCTCTACCATCTGAGCTACCGAAGCACGAATCACGCCCGGTACTCACAGCTTCACTTCTGCCTGTATCTCGTCTCCTACCTTCCAAACTTTACAGAAGCTCTCCTGCGAATGTTACAGTTCTGCAAGTCGTGCTTCGGTAGCTCAGATGGCAGAGCACTTGCCGGCGAAAGGCAAAGGTCCCGAGTTCGAGTCTCGGTCGGGCACACAGTTTTAATCTGCCAGGAAGTCTCATATCAGCGCACACTCCGCTGCAGAGTGAAAATCTCACTCTGGAAACATCCCCCAGGCTGTGGCTAAGCCATGTCTCCGCTATATCCTTTCTTTCAGGAGTGCTAGTTCTGCAAGGTTCGCAGGAGAGCTTCTGTAAAGTTTGGAAGGTAGGAGACGAGATACTGGCAGAAGTAAAGCTGTGAGTATCGGGCCTGAGTCGTGCTTCGGTAGCTCAGATGGTAGAGCACTTGTCCGCGAAAGGCAAAGGTCCCGAGTTCGAGTCTCAGTCGGGCACACAGTTTTAATCTGCCAGGAAGTCTCATATCAGCGCACACTCCGCTGCAGAGTGAAAATCTCATTCTGGATGTAGCAGTTATACTTTCAAATAATTCGATAAACGTATATTTTTGTCTCCATTTGTGCATAGAAAATATTTTTCAAAGATGTGGCTCCTCACTGACTGCTCTTCTGTGCTGCTACACACTCTTTTAGTATATGGTACCTCACTGAACAATTTGTGATTTGTCTTTGTGGTAGTGTATATTTTCTTGTTTATACTGATGAATGACATCGTTTTTTGGTTCTAATGGCTCTGAGCACTATGGGACTTAACATCTGAGATCATCAGTCCCCTAAAACTTAGAACTACTTAAACCTAACTTACCTAAGGACATCACACACATCCATGCCCGAGGCAGGATTCGAACCTGGGACCGTAGCAGTAACCCGGTTCTGGACTGAAATCATCGTTTTTTTCTGATTTTTATATAGCCTACATGCAATCAATTTAACTTTTACTGAATTCTGCGCAACTAACCTGCCTTTTCTTTGTCTAAAAGATAAACTTTACGTAAGTATGAAACGATGTCATAATGGTTAAGGTGTTTGGGAAATTTTAAATTCTTGGGAAGAGAAGATGAAATTCATAACTCGTGAGGTGTGATATGGAGAGACAATATGCAGGAAGTGTAAGGAATATTAACTGTGCTGGCGTAAGCTGTCGCCAGCACACCAGTCGGCAAAGACGTAACGCGAAGATCGATAGAAGGCTCTGGATCAAGCGCACTTAAGACAAGAGAGATTAGAGACACACCAACTGGCAATACACCACCAACGCCCAACGCCCTCTCGACCTCATCTATTTAGTCCACTCCCACTGACCGGAAGGCCTCACTAAGTGACTGTCGCTGACTCAACTCACTACTCCAGGTTGGCATCTGTCATTCATTCACAGAGCAGCAAAGTTCAGCGCAGGGTACGCCAGTACACAGCGTCCAGATTGTGACTATAGCAAGATTACTGATATTGTCTACAGGTGACGATTACTGATGATCTTGAACTACAACACATGGGCTCTATTCAAGATAAGTAAATACTTCAAGTACATGTAAATAAAGAACTGTATTAATCCAAATGTGATTTTTTTTTTGTAGAAAGAGGATGCCAGCCACCCATAACAACATCCTCTCCCTTGCTCCCTTGGTACAAGACTCAACATTAATGATGATTTTTTTACACTGCAGCTTTCCTCTTTTTGCCATAGCATAGAAAAAGTTTCTTTTATATACATATTTTTGTACTAATGTGTGTGACATTGGAGACTGTTGTCTTGTATTTACGTATGATGTGACACAACTACATTTATTGCTTTAGCTTAAGGAATTTTCAGTTTGTACTTGCCTTTTACACTTGTCATGTATTGAGTTTCTTTACAATGCACATTCTCTGTATAAATTGTTAGTATAGAATGCAGTGCCATTACTATTATAATTATGTTAAGTGTAGTACTGTAGGACGCTAAGTCATGAAAGAAGTGTCAGAATTCATGAAACATGTTTAAGGAGGAAGCAAAGCGAAAAAGGTAAGAAAGGAAGTTGTACAACTTATATATGAGCTCATGAGCAAAAAAATGGTTACAAAGATGAATGTGAGATGAAATGATTAGGTAGGGCAAATATGGGAAATGATTAGGTAGAGCAAACATGAGAAATGGCTAGGTAGGGCAAAGTTGACAAATGGTTAGCTAGGGCAGTGGAGCTAAATAATATGAACTTCTGAGAATGTGTGAAACGTATGACAGAAAGAAGCACTGAGTACAGTAAACATTGGTATTTGTTAAAAGTTTGATGAAATTATAGTCAAAAGGATTAAATGGTGCATTAACTAAAGGCTGCAATATAGCTAGATATCATCCTAATTATTGATCATATTAGGCGCAATGAAAAACTGACGTTTGAGTGACTGTATAAAATATTCTTTGATGTGAATCTTGGTTACTATCTAATCCACGTTTTTCCTAATTATGTGTTTGTGTTCTCCCTATCAGAGTGTGTCTTCACTATCCTTATGTATCTTTTTCTACTTTACTCCTTATAGTTTTATGTATTTTTACAGATTTTATGCATACCTATTCTTCCAGTAGATTAAAAATTTTCTGTATGTCTTATCATGCCTATTACTGTATATTGTTTTATATGATTTACTTTTCTGATGTTTCTATATTTCATTATTGTAAAACCATGATGCTATATTTTCTTAGTTTGTTATAGACATAGATATCTGTTGTCACCATTATACTGCATGTGCATCCCACATATACAACTATGTAAAATCTTATTACACCTGCCTTAATATAGGTAACTATATATTGTAAATGTAAAGAATTGTAACTGATTGATCATTCATCACAAATGACTGAGACGTGTCACAGTTGAAGAAACATGTCTACTCATTATACGCCGAAATATTCTGTCAAATGTTGGCATACTTTACCGATACAAGCTGCAACCGATTTTTATAAGGAACTCTTCGATACTACAAGATGGCTTTGGAGTTATCCATGGATCTAGAGTCTGCGTTAAGCAGTTTACTGTTTGTGCATTGTGGAGTTGTCAGCTGAGTCCTGTGCTTAGTCTCACTGCCTGCTTCCACATAACTTTGCACAACAGTGAAATTATTGCAATTAGCTAAAGAAAGTTTGGTCTTTTGTGACAAGGACACTCTTCTACCTACTTTGATTGTGCAAATTACTACTGCCATATGTCACTGTGCTTCCGAAATGTAGGCCTTGTGTGATAAAGAATCTCTAACCTACTTCCTGTGTGCCGCAAAAACAGTATATATCACCAATACTACTTCATTACAGAATGTGACATATAAACTTTCAAAATAGCCCCATGCAGAACGTTCTAATAGACATAATAGCCTACTAGTGATGAATTCTATTGATTAATCGTTCACATGTTCTTGATTTTGTAAATATTTTTTATTTATATTACTCATATTATTGTCAAGCTATTTTGGTCTTTGTATTTGCAACAGGTTTTGTATATTCCTACACATAATGTTTAGAATTGTGTCCTCATCCCATTCCTATTTGAAATGCCCCTCATACGAAATCCTGCTAGGGGAAGGTGGAGGATTTGTAAGGTGGTCATGTTATTTTGGTTTTTGTTACTTATGTGCACGTCAGAGAGAGACAGCAAGTTACTTTAGTGTTAAACAGTCTTTGGCTTTGTCGTGGCATAGTCTTTGCCTCTGCGCAGTCTGGTACATTCTTAGTTGAAGTGCAATAGATGATGTACATATTTAGCAGAGCTGTGTAGACTTGTGATTGTATTTGTTAGATGAAGAAAGACTGATTGTAAAGAACAGCAAGGATGATTATGATGTGTATATTGGAAGGCGAAGAGGATTTAAATTTTGAAAAATGGTATTATTTTCGAAGAGAAGTTTGAGATAAGATTGCAGCACTGTGGAGGTAGGCATGAATACTGTTAGCTAGTTAACTTGCTCTGAGCTGAGAGGGCGACCAATCCACTTCCCTGAGTCATGCAGTAACCTGTTAATTGATTAAGTTATTTGATATTTATATAAATTTTCTGTTAAAACTGTACCCTTTTAAAATCATTGTTCACGTTGTTGAGCATAGTATCGTTCATACCAATGTTATGCGCGAGGGCCATGCGAAGTTCTACTCTGTCTTTTTAAATACATTGATAGTTTCCCTCCCCAAACCACTATTTATCATTACCATATGCATCAGTTTGAACATGTATTTACAAACATAAATCTCGCTTAGTCGCTGCCTCCTTGCTGTTTGCTGTGGTGCTATCGAGAAATCTGCAACAATGTTGTCAAGATGCGAGGCAAGTGGAAATTTTGGTGAGTGCATTCAGATCAGTTACAGCTCAGTTCAGATTAGGTTCTATTTCGTCAAAGGTTAGCATACGAGTTTAAGTTGGATAACAGGTTGTGGCTACATTGTTTTGGTAGTACATTGACTTTTACAGAGTTGTAGGTGAAACTGAGTCAAATTTCGTACAGAACCAAATATAGTGGGGAGGTTACAAATGTACTGTACACTAACGGAAACTGACTGCTCCACATACAGATGAAGGAATGACGTCTATTCTAATGGAACTGTCTGAGGTAAAAGCACGTAATTGTTGCTGTGGATAAACATCAGTGCCCCTCTATGCGAACAACCGGTAAAATACACAATACTTCTTATCAGGACGGGGATATGATAGATTATTCGAAATGGTAACGCAGTTTTTACCGCAAATCTTTAATTGTCATAACTGATTGAACACTTTTTAGCGGTAGTTTCTATATGACGAAAAACGCGATGTAATTTATACACGATCTGTTCTCTGCATCTGTTTATCAGTATCTCTTTTCTTATATCAGATGACTATCACCTTTTCATAACTGTAATACAAAATCTGATACATTCAGCTTCTTAGCTGTACCTGTCAATAGCTCTAAATGTCCCGAAAGCTCTTTCTTCTTTTGGAACTAACAACCAGCAACCTGTATCTAATCCAAAACCATAAACTAGATCCATACAAGAAGAAATAAAGCTTTTCTATGTTATCATCGGCATATTCCATCGGTTTTGCCCTGTCCAACAAGGAACTTGTGTCCAGTTCACTGACTGCTACGCTCTTCTAGTTTTCTTCATATCTATAAGTTTCAGTTTATTTCTTTTTTCCTGTTTGCTCTATGCTAATTTTAGCCGCTTGTTTCTTGAATAACTTCAGTTACTTGGGAAGTGTAATAATGGATTATATGTATTGCCCAAAAAAACTAGTAAATGAATTGAATTGGCAAAAGTAGGATTCAAAAGTGAACAGAAATTACTTTGTGGACCACTAAACAAAGATCTGAGGAAAAGACTCGCCAAATGGTACACCTGGAGCGTTGCACTATATGATTCGGAGACTTAGACATTGAGGAAGGAGAATGAAAGAAGACTAGAGGCACTAGAGTTGTGAAGATGGAGAAGAATGGAAAAAGTGAAATGGGAAGACCGGGTAAGGAATGAAGAAGTATTAAAAAGAGTTGGAGAAGAAAGAAACATGCTGAAAGTCATCTGAAAGAGAAAATGGAACTGGATTGTTTAAGGACGGACTGTTTATTGAAATAGGAATAGATGGCATGGTGGAGGGGAGAAGGGGAAGAGTAAAAAGAAGATATCAAATGCTGCACTGTATCAAAGGAGACAAATATTCAGAAATGAAAAGACTGTCTATGGACTGACAAAAGTGGAAGAGGCTTAACCCATGACGAGACCTGCCGTAAGGCAGAATACTATAATATTACTACTAATTCTTGCTCTTAACAATACCAGTCACGTTTTTCTCTAGATTTGTTTCTTTTGGTACTGATACCGTGCCTTTCTGTTACCATATCTCCACTCTCCTTTGACAGCAACGCTATCTTATGAGAAATTTTAATAGGATTTCTGCTACTGTAATATCTATTACATTCAATATTATAGCTATAATTAATACTGTCTGTAACTCAGGTACTACGCACATTTCAGTCTTTACGGTATATAGAAGTTCTAAGGATGTCTGGTCAGATACAAGGAGTGACTAAATATTGTCAGGTAAAATAAATGTATATATAAAAACAAGTAAATGAATAAAATAATGATCACGTCCATGAAAATAGTGATGAATCTACGAAATTTCTATGTTTTTTGTTGTTGTCGTCTTCAGTTTAAAGACTGGTTTGATGCAGCTTTCCATACTCCTCTATCCTGTGCAAGCCGCATCATCTCCGGGTAACTACTGCAACCTACATCCCTCAGAATCTGCTTCGTGTATTCATCTCTTGGTCTCCCTCTACGCTTTTTACCCCACACGCTTCCCTCTAGTACCAAACGGGTGATCCCTTGATGTCTCAGAATGTGTCGTACCGGCCGATCCCTTCTTTTGGTCAGGTTGTACCACAAATTTCTCTTCTCCCCAATTCTATTAAGTACCTCCACATTACTTACGTGATTTACCCACGTAATGTTCAGCATTCTTCTGTAGCACTGCATTCAAAAAGCTTTTATTCTCTACTTGTGTAAACTATTTATCGTCCACGTTTCACTTCAATACATGGCTACATTCTATATAAATACTTCCAGAAAAAACTTCGAGACACTTAAATTTATACTCTTCTTCAGAAACGCTTTTCTTGCCGTTGCCAGTCTACATTTTGTATCCTCCCTACTTCGACCATCATTAGTTATTTTTCTTCCCAACTAGCAAATCTCATTGACTACTTTGAATGTCTCATTTCCTAATCTAATTCCCTCAGCACCACCTGATTTAATTCGACTTCATTGCATTATCCTCGTTTTGATTTTGTTGGTGTTCATTCTACATCGTCTATTAATTTCAACTACACTTCCAAGTCCGTTGCTCTCTCTGAAAGAATTACAGTGTCATCGGCAAACCTCAAGGTTTTTATTTCTTCTTTCTGGACTTGAATTCCTACTCCGAATTTTTCTTTTGTTTCCTTTACTGCTTGCTCAATATACAGATTAAATCTCACACGGGATAGGCCACAACACCGTCTTACTCTCTCCCCAACCACTGCTTCTCTTTCATGCCCCTCGACTCTTATAGCTGCCACCTGGTTTCTGTACAAATTGTAAATAGCCTTTCACTCACAGTATTTTACCCCTGCGACCTTTAAAATTTGAAAGACAGTATTCTAATCAACATTGTCAAACGCCTTGTCTAAGCCTACAAATGCTATAGAGGCAGGTTTGTCTTTCCTTAACCTCTCTTCATGAAAAGTCCTAGAATCAGTATTGCCTCTCGTGTTCCTACATTTCTCCGAAATCCAAACTGATCTTCCTCGAGGTCGGCTTCCACGAGTTTTTGCATTCTTCTGTAAATGAGTTGTGTTAGTATTTTGTAGCCGTGACTTATTAAACTGATAGTTCAGTAATTTTCACACCTGTCAGAACAGGATTATTAAATACTTCTTGAAATCTGGAGGTATATCGACTGTCTCGTACATCTTTTTCACCAAATGGAAGTGTTTCGTCAAGGCTGCTCTCCCAAGGCTCTCTAACGCAATTGGGTCTACTCCTGGGGCCTTTTTTATTCTTAGGTCTTTCAGTGCTCTGTCAAATTCTTCACGCAGTATCACATCTCCCTCCTCATCTTCCTCTACGTTCTCTTCCATTTCCATAATACTTCCCTCAAGTGCATCTCCCTTGTATAGACCCTCTATATACTCCTTCCACCTTTCTGCTATCTCTTCTTTGCTTAACACTGGTTTTCCATCTGAGCTCTTGATTCTCATTAAGGTGGTACCCTTTTCTCCAAAGGTCTCTTTAATTTTACGGTAGGAGGTATCTGTCTTACCTTAGTGATATATGCTTCTACATCCTTACATTTGTCCTCTAGCCATCCCTGCTTAGCCATTTTGCAATTCGTCTCAGTCTCATTTTTTTAGAAGTTTGTATTCCCTTTCGCCTGCTTCGTTTATTGCATTTTTATATTTACTCCTTTCATCGATTACATTCAATATCGCTTATTACTCAACGGTTTCTCCTAGCCCTCGTCTTTTTACCTACTTGATCCTCTGCTGCCTTCACTAATTCATCTCTCAATGCTACCCATTCTTCTTCTATATTCCTTTCACCTATTCTTCTCAATCGTCCCCTAATGCTCCCCCTGAAGTCACCGGCAACCTTTGGTTCTTTTAGTTTATCCAGTTCCCATCTCCTTAAATTTGTGCCTTTTTGCAGTTTCTTCAGTTTTAATTTACCGTTCATAAACAATTAATTCTGATCGGAGTCCACATTTGCCACTGGAAATGTCTTACGATTTAAAATCTGGTCCCTAAATGTCTGTCTAACCGTTATGTAATCAATCTGAAACCTTCCGGAGTCTCCAGGTCTCTTCCAAGTATACATCCTTCTCTCATGATTCTCAAGCCAAATGTTAGCTATGATTAAATTATGCTCTGTGCAAAATTCTACAACGCGGCTTCCTCTTTCATTCCTTCCCCCAGTCCATATTCACCTTTTCCTTCTCTTCCTTTTCCCACTATCGAATTCCAGTCCCCCATGACTATTAAATTTTCGGCTCCTTTGTAAGCTAATTTCTCCTGCATATAAAGAATGATTTCAGCTATATAAAATTCTGCTTATTCTGTTACTCCTTCCTTTTATTATATTTCAGTTTTCTTACAGGGGAAATATTCCTAGATTTGTGGCTCCGTATTTGACGAAGAGAACTACACAAATATTGAAAATTGTTTACTGCAGCAACGTTGTGATGCGGTAACAGTACTTCAAAGTAAAGCCGGTCATTCGCTGTGACCTTTGGCAAATATTAGCAGCAATACTCTCGTTTGGTTTTAATTATTTTCAGTATTTGCTTGGATAATTCCATTCTATTAGCCGAGGGCCACATGAAATATTTTATATATATTTTAAACTTATTTCTCACAAATTGCTCCAACTATACTTAATAAAAAATGAATATTAGCTGACAGAACACTTGCGGAATTATAAAACGCAGAGCAGTTCGCAATAAACCGCAAATGGAAGAACACTTCTCTTATAAAAATTATGTATTTATTATTCCGATGTTAATATTCCGATGATTTGATACTACTGACAGATTACAGACTATGAGAAACGAAATTAGTAGCAAACTGTGATTGCAGGTTGCTGTGAAACAAATTTCAAAGGTCAGAGTAGTGAAACTTCTGCTGTAATATGAGTGCGTAATATCTTTTGTTGTTTTGATAATTATAGACTTCAGGATGTTTCTTGGTTAGAGTGACGTATTTTAATAATTACTTTCTCTAACTTACAGAATTTCTTTGCGAATGTCTGTTTTTTTTTTTTCATTCAGGGCTGCTTCGTATTTCTCCTACTTTTGTTTCTGTGTTTTGAGGCTACTGCCAATGAGATCACTCTTATATCTGTATTAATCAAAGGACCATCTAGTCGGAACGTTTATTGCAGAGCCATTAAGAAGGCTTTTTGAAAGAACTTCATCGCGTCTGGTCACTGAGCTTTTCAAATTTTAATAGATTTAAGAAAAAAGGAGAAAGGTGTAACAGTAGCCGCATAGGAACGTCCTCTAGGAATGCCCTCAACTGATTCTTCTGATAGTACGTTACAGTGATTAAATCAGCGCATCGCAAAATACCTGTCGCCGAGCGTAGTTACAGAAATAGAAAGAAAATTGTATAAATACAGCTATTTTTCGTTTTTTTTTTTTGCTTCTTACCTAGGCTATCCGGTGAAATATCAGGACATGGAATGCTGGAAGTCCGATTGTGGTAGAGAAGCAAGAATATCTGGAAAGGGAAATGCTAGGGCTCAGTCTAGATATAGTGCGGATCAGTTAACTGAAACTGAAAGAAGATAAAAATTTCTTCTCAGGCAAGTGTAGAATCATATCAACAGCAGCAGAAAACCATTGTAACGTGAATAGTATTCGTCACGATTCGGAAGGTAAGGGAGAGGGTGTGTTACTGTAAACAGTAGCATGATGGGATTATTGTCATCACAACTGACTGCGAACCAACACCATCCAAAATAGTTCAGCGATACATGCCGACGTCGAAAATAGAAGATAAAGTGACACAGGAAGTATATGAGAACGTTTGGCGGTTAATACAGTTTTTAAAGGGAGATAAAAGTAATAATTAATGGGGACTGGAAACCTGTAGGAGGTTAGGGAGGAGCAGGATGAGCTACGGAATAAGGTGGGATCGGTAGCAGCAATAACAGAAAAGAAAGACTAATTAAGTTCCGCATTAAATTCCAGTTAATTGAAATCCAGAAGAGGAGGAGGTATACTTCGAAACGACCAGCACACAAGGGAAATTCCAACTGTATCACATCGCGGTGAGAGAGATTAAAAAAATCAGCCTAATGTAAGATGTAGTCAGAAGCTGATATGGGTACAGATCATAATTTAGTAACGATGGAGGTAGGCTGAAGTTTTAGAGAATTATTCGGATGGGTTATTGTTGAAAATAGAGGGGTAGTGAAATACTGAAGAATAGTGAGACGCGCTTGAACTGCAGTCTGTAAATACTACTGTAATGAAAACCACAACAGTTCACTTGAAGAGCAACGGACATCTCTAAAAAGCGCAATCCTATAAGTTGGACAGACAGACATACTTAGGAGGAGGGTAACCACGAAGAACCTTAGGGTAACAGAAGAAACGTTTCGCTTTATAGACGGAAGACGAAAATACAAAAATGTTCTGTGGAAGAAAGGAATGCAGCTATATAAGTCACATACAGATTAAACCAGTAGGAAGTACAGGGAAACCAAAGCGAAATCCCCACAAGAAAAATGTGAAAAAATCGAAAAAGAAATTGTCGTCGGAAGGAATAATTCAGCACATAGAAAAATGGTTCAAATGGCTGTGAGCACTATGCGACTTAACTTCTGAGGTCATCAGTCGCCAGAACTTAGAACTAATTAAACCTAACTAACCTATGGACATCACACACATCCATGCCCGAGGCAGGATTCGAACCTGCGACCGTAGCGGTCGCTCGGTTCCAGGCTGTAGCGCCTAGTACCGCACGGCCACTCCGGCCGGCTCAGCACATAGAAAAGTCAAAACAAAGTTCGGCAAAATTAAAAGCAAGGACGTCAACTTTAAAATCGCAATGAAAGGTCCGCTATTAAACGCAGAGGAGGGAGAGAGAGGATAGGCAGGAGTATTTGTCTTATAACATGATAGGAGAAGAAATTGGAGTTGATATAGATGAATTAGAGATTCAGCATTAGAGTCAGAATATAAAAGAGCTTTGTTAGACTTGCTATAAGAAAAGACATAAGAATAGATAAAATTCCAGCGAAATTTCTAAAACCACTAGGCGGAAAAGGCAATCAAACGACTGTTCAAGTTAGTGTGTGGAACCTATGAGTTTGGAGACATATCATCAGATTTTCGACAAAATATCATCCACACAATCCTGTAGATTACAACGTCACAAGAGCAGGTAAGTGTGACAACTACCGCGTAATCAGTTTACAGACACACACACACACACACACACACACACACACACACACATATATATATATATATATATATATATATATATATATATATATATTGGTACTCACCACATGGAGATATAGAGGAGACGTCGACGCGCAGACAGATACAACGAAAGGATTGCTGGATTGCTATACTATTTAGCTTTCGGCCAGAGACAATGGTCATGTGTCTGTGTGAGTTATGCTTGTGTGAATGTGAAGAAGAGTTACGTTTTAGTAGCATAGGTTATGTTCTTGTTGCATATCACAAATGCCGATTTCATCCTCCATGACTTCCAATTTTAATACCCTAAATCTCATTGAGCTATGGTGCTACTAACCACAGCTACTCGAAGCTCCAAGGAAGCCAGGGATCTTTGTTGATGGATAACTTGTGGTTGGTACTTAATTTCGGTTTCAACTAAAGAACAAATTTCAGAATAACAATATAAAATTTTAATTCTGACCTTTGTCCTCTTAAAAAAAATTCATCTGGCTTTTAGAAATGGCAGAAACTTCTACTTAAAATTCTAAATTATTTACACCCGTTAAGCTAATGAATTGAACAAATATAAAAGCAAACAAATTCAGAATCTTAAAACTTTATTTAAATTAGTTGCTAGCTGCATCAACAAATGGAAGGGTCAGCTCTTAAAAAACGACTGGATGAAGTTGCCTTGTAAACACATTCGTGAGAAAGGTTAACAACACCAACTGAAATACAGTAATACTAGAATGTTTAAGTGAATTGCTTAGTTGGCCGAGGCTCCGCATGGACCCACAGTGAGGTTGCCGTGAAGTTGGACGCCAACACCACTGCCAGGGAAGGCAAACTGACAGCCGGTCAGACCAGAAAGAGTGCTTGCGAAATATATTAAAAAAACTAAAGTTAGAATAGACAATGACAGATCAAAGACAGACAAAGGAATACTAGTACAGGAGCCAATGAGGGCGTGAGAGTAAGACGGGCAGGCTCAAGTGACAATGTCTAATCCAACAAAAGGCCTTTTAAAGCTTATCAGTGCTCACAATGAAACTGACTTATCAAAAGTTCTGCCCTTCACATCAAAGAAACTCGAAAACTAAAACTGGGAGAAGAGCACACTAACCTACTAAATTAAATTACCACCGAGAGGAACCTTTAAAACAAGCAGTAAAACTCTAATTAGACTCCGCTCCGCGGAAACAACACTTCGAAGTCTTAGGCTTCGTTAAGTTCCGTATAAGACTCTCTTTTTCAGAACCATCCTTAACGGACCTCCGGTAGATATAACACGCTGCAATCCACAAATCTTCCCAGGTTAACAGCAGAATACGAATCACACGTAACTTCATGCTTCCAGTTACGCGATGAGAAGACGCAGCCGCCACCGTTTCGCACGCAAACGCGCCGACTAATCAGCGCCGTCCACCCGGCGCACAGCCAAACGGCAAGAACGGCGAGGACGGCGAGGCCCAAGTACAGCGGATAGATACGAGGGCTTGCTTTCAACACATGTTGCCTGGTTGAACGTCCTTGGACACACGCCAAGCCGGAAAACCAAAGGCGGAACAGTCAGAGATACAAGACCAGGCGAGTGTCGATATCAGCGACGCACGTGGTGCATAACAAGCGCCAGTCGCCACGGCTCACTCAATGTTTTATCGGAAAGTTTCAATGCAACGTTAACAAGCTTTATATTACTACACTCATTTTTTCAAGAACTTAGGAATTACGCTACAAAGTATGCTGTTCCATTTAAAAATATCATACTTGGTTTGGTATCTCGGTAGATGCAAGACTAAAAGAGTGTTAATTATGTTAAAAAAATAATTATATGTCGCTGCGCATATTATCATTTGCCGTAAAAGGGGTTTTGCACCTTACTTACAGTATAGGGAGTGGAGGCAATGCCTTACAAATTTTGTTATCTTAGTCATTCGTGACATTTTGAACAGTTTCGTTCTACAATTACTGTTTCTGTCATTAAAATAAACTTCTTCCTGGAGCTAAGAATGATACATGTTTAGCAAATTTGAATTTCAGATAAACTTTAATCATGGTGATATAATGTTGCTCAAACATATATATTTCTCTTCCTTGAAGGTAGATCTCCAGCTCCCTCTGGCTACCCTTTCAACTATTTGCTTACCTTGTGTCACAGCGATTCGCCTTCACAGAGCTGTAGTCTGTAGCATTCCTTGCTGGCCGCTGCGGCCGAGCAGTTCTAGATACTTTAGTCCGCAACCGCGTGACCCGTACGGTCGCAGGTTCGACTCCTGCCTCGGGCATGGATGTGTGTGATGTCTTTAGGTTTGTTAGGTTTAAGTAGTTCTAAGTCTAGGGAACTGATGACCTGAGAAGTTCAGTCCCATAGTTCTTAGACCCATTTGAACCATTTTTTGTAGCATTGCTACTGTCACATCTTTCTTATTCGATGAAATAAATACTTTGCCAAACAAGTGGACCACTGGTCTAAATCTTTTAGTTTTAGGTTTCATCGCCAGCTGGTTTGTCATCGATTAAGGTACCCGGGATTCTCTTCGCATCGCAGAGTGCGCGTGTAATCTGCAACTTCCCCTGTTGTTCTCACATTTGCGGGCGTAGCAGTATTTTGAAAACGAAAGTTGCCATTCACCATATAGCGAAGATGCTGAGTCGCAGACGGGCACAACAAAAAGAATGTGACAATTAAGCTTTCCGCCAACAAGGCCTTCGTCAAAAATAGACGACAGACACGCATTCACGCCAACGCAACTCACACACACATCACTGCGGTGTCTGGCAACTGAAGCCACACTGGCAATTTCATGAACTTTTCTTTTGTAACAGAAGATTGTAGCAGCTAGTTCTTAATGAGCAAGTCAATGCAAACTTCAACATGCTGTGCAGTACATCGCGAGGCTCACAGCTCACGAACAACAGATCTACTCTGCCTGCGTCACAAACAAGATGGCTTCCAGTGGCCAGGCCGGTAAATGATCTTTTGGATAAGGTGGATAGCAATGTGGAGCTGTTCGCTGATGATGCTGTGGTGTACGGGAAAGTGTCATCGTTGAGTGACTGTAGGAGGATACTAGATGACTTGGACAGTACTTGTAATTGGTGTAAATAATGGCAGCTAACTCTAAATATAGATAAATGTAAATCATGAAGATGAATAGGAAAAAGAATCCCGTATTGTTTGAATACTCCATTAGTAGTGTAGCGCTTGACACAGTCACGTCGATTAAATATTTGGGCGTAACATTGCAGAGCGATATGAAGTGGGACAAGCATGTAATGCCAGTTGTGGGGAAGGCGGATAGTCGTCTTCGGTTCATTGGTAGAATTTTGGGAAGATGTGGTTAATCTGTAAAGGAGATCGCTTATAAAACACTAATACGACCTATTCTTGAGTACTGCTCGAGCGTTTGGGATCCCTATCAGGTCGGATTGGCGGAGGGCACAGAAGCAATTCAGAGGCGGGCTGCTACATTTGTTTCTGGTAGGTTTGACCATCACGCGAGTTTTACGGAAATGATTCAGGAACTGGGTGGGAGTCTCTAGAGGATAGGAGGCATTCTTTTCGTGAATCGCTACTGAGGAAATTTAGAGAATCAGCATTTGAGGCTGCCTGCAGTACAATTTTACTGCCGCCAACTTACATTTCGCGGAAAGACCACAAAGATACGATAACAGAGATTAGGGCTCGCACAGAGGCATATAGGCAGTCATTTTTCCCTCGTTATTTTTGGGAGTGGAGCAGGCAGAGAATATGCTATTTGTGGTACGAAGTACCCTCCACCACGCACAGTATGGTAGATTGCGGAGTAGGTATGTAGATGTAGATGTAGAAACCATTGGCTTAGAGAGTCGCTGGTGTGAAAAGCTGAGGTGACGTCAGCGCGACATCCGCGAATAATGTGGGAGATCACGTTCATCAGGCGAGTTCGCGATAAGGTCGGCACGGGTTTCAGTGATGTGATCGCAACAAATTGTGTACATACATGTTTTAATCATTCAAACAATACTGAAGGGTGAACGCTCAAAAATACTGAAGTCTGAAAATAATAAACGCCTTAATGTCCACCCTCCGCCCTCATGACGGCTTGAACGTTGCGGGTGACATTTTCAGTGACAGGTCTGAATGTATGTGGAGGAATGGCAGCATTATCATCCTAAAGGGCCGAAACCAGAGTAGACAGTGATGGGGGACGGTGGGGTCTGGGGGGAAGTCGACGGTCTGAATCATCCCACAGGCATTCCACTGGGTTTGGGCCTGGGTTGTAGCAGGCTAGTCAGTGTTAGGAATTCTATGGTCTACAAACCAACGGCTTACAGAGCTCCCTTATGACGGGCTCTACTGTCGTGCTGATACAACATCATCGTCCGCGAAATGTTTCTCTTCTGTACACCGAACGCAATGCTGTGAAATGTTTACATATCCTTTCACGTTTAGTGTTTCCCTAAACGCAGTAAGGGGACGGCACAGTAACCATGAAAACACACACATACCGTAACATCATGTCGTCCTTACTTCACATGATGGTAAGTAACTTTCTCCTGGTATTAGCCAAACAAAAATCCTTCTATCGCATTATCACAAAATGTATCACGATTCATCATTCAAAAGCACTTGTTTCAAGTCGTCCACTGACGAGTGGCATCGCTGTTTATACCACCCCAAGCGTCGCTTAGAACGGACTAAGAAAACGCTTGGCTTATGAGGAGCTACTCGACCATTGCACCCATTCTTTATAACTATGCACGCCTGGGATGTAGATAAGTTTTTCTTCTCGGGGGAAGGGGGAAGGGCTTCAGCTCTGTTCAAGTACAAGATTTTTTTGTTCAGATCAGTACCGATATCGCAAAATATTAGCAGCTGAACAGTCACAAACTATTTCAGTGTTAAGAACTGGAACACAGGTTTGCATCTGTTGAAAATTCTGATACAATGATGATAACTAGAAGTGGTGGTGCGAGGTTGAGAGGTGTGCAACCACATTGAGGTAACACTCTTATTAATCACACAAAATCATAACTGAGAAATCAAAATCAAGGGACCCCCAGTTAACCATACAACACAATACATAGCTTACAGTGACCTCAAACACAACCAATAAAAGGAAATACAGAACTGAATTATTTATACGGAAATTTTTTAAACTGAATTCTAACACTAATCAGTTGCCAATGGACCATAAAAAACCCCTAAAAGTCTCACATGTATGCGCCATTTACATTTGCCCTCTTAAAACAACATAACGTGCATTATTGTTTCAGATCCAGTTACGACCTTCCAAATCAAATATCATCCTCAAACAGTCGTCACGAAAGGTTTTGAGAAATATGGTATTGTCAAAATAGGGCCACTCAAAATGCTCAACGCTCAAAACATAGCGGGCCAAAAATAAAGTATGAGCTCCATTTCATACAAGCCAAGATGAGCGGGCACCAATCCAGGATGATATGCTGGCAACTGGAGAACATGCTGGCAACTCTAGTCGAGTGATGTCGTTATCCTGAAGGAAGTCATTCACAAGATGTGCCGATGGGGGCGCAAATTGTGGTCCATGAAGACGAATGCCTGGCCAATGCGCTGCTGATATGGTTGCACTATCGGTCGGAGGATTGCACTCACATATCGTACAGCCGTTGAGGCGTCTTCCATGACCAGCAGCGGCGTTCGTCTCCCCCACATAACGCCACCCCAAAACAACAGGGAACCTCGACCTTGCCGCACTCGCTAGGCTTTCAACCTGACCGGGTTGCCTCCAGACACTTCTCCCACGATTGTCTGGTTGAAGGCAACACTCATCGGGGAAGAGAACGTGATACCAATCCTGAGCGGTCCATGCGGAATGTTGTTGGGCCCGTCTATTCCGCGCTGCATGGTGTCGTGGTTCAAAGATGGACTTCGCCATGGGCGTCGGGAGCGAAGTTGCGCATCAGGTAGCGTATTGCGCACAGTTTGAGTCGTAACACCACGTCCTGTGGCTGCACGAAAAGCATTATTCAACACGGTGGCGTTGCTGTCAGGGTTTCTCCGAGCCATAATCCGTAGGTAGCGGTCACCCACTGCAGTAGTAGCTCTTGGGCGGCCTGAGCGTGGCATGTCATCGAAAGTTCCTCTATCTCTGTATCTCCGAGAAACATCGCTTTGGTTCACTCTGAGAGGCCAGGACACTTCCCTTCTCGAGAGCCCTTCCTGCCACAAAGTAACAATGCGGACGCGATCAAACCGCGGTATTGACAGTCTACGCATGGTTGAACTACGGACAACACGAGCCGTGTACCTTCTTCCTGGTTGAATGACTGGAACTGATCAACTGTCGGACACCCTCCGTCTAATAGGCGCTGCTCATGCATGGTTGTTTATACATCTTTGGGCGGATTTAGTGACATCTCTAAACAGTCAAAGGGACTTTGCCTTTACGGGCAAAAGTTCCCGAGTTCGAGTCTCGGTCCGGCACACAGTTTTGATCTGCCAGGAAGTTTCATATCAGCGCACACTCCGCTGCAGAGTGGAAATCTCATTCTGGAAGCTTCTTTCTGTTTGGTGCCTCATAAGTTCCCATCCAAGATTGGTTAGGAAACTAGTTATCCTCAGTAATTTATCTTCTTTTTTTCTTCAAGTTTAGTAGAATGTAAAACATTACCACAGGTCACCATCTAGTATTTAGGGCTTAGGGCTACATCATTTTTCGAGACAGCTGGTCAACCAAATCCGTGCCAATCTTTGTCATGTTGTAAAATGCTATGATCTCAGACTTTTCTGCGTCCTCCGTGTTACTGTCGATAACATCCTCATACTGCAACGTAGAAATTATAGGGACAGTTTTATTCTTCTTGGTATAGTACTAAACAATGGAAATGTCCTTATGTAAGCCGAAAATGAAAGAATTTTAAGTTCTTTGTTCAGGAAGTAACTGCGTTTGTTTCGGTGAGATGCCCCCATTTTTGTGAGACCTTTGCCTCCGAGACTTTAAGTAGGACTTAAACACTAAAAACTGTCCATATATTCTACAATACGATACTCGCTCGGGGAGACGTATTTCTGAATATTACCTACTACCAATTAAAATTATGGAGACTACCTTATCAGTTGCCTTTCTCAAGTTTCTGTCCCTTACGTCGTCAGAAGTCAAGCATCGTAAGAATAAGTGGAATCTTTGTTCACTCACTCCTTACTAACATGATTTAGGCTATTGACTTTGAATCTGTTCCGCATTTGATGGTTGTCGTTCCATAAGATACAGTAAACCCAACAATGCTCTGATTTCTCTTTTATCTGTCTTTCGGGAATCGTGGTCCCTGGCAAAATGTGTGGACCTTAAAGGCATCTATGTAAAAATGTATTCCACTGATTATTAGTCAATTGACATTATCATCAAAGAGTCCGTTCCCGGTAGCTGAGTGGTCAGCGCGACGGACTGTCAGTCCTAAGGGCCCGGGTTCGATTCCCGGCTGGGTCGGAGATTTTCTCTGCTCAGGGACTGGGTGCTGTGTTGTCCTAATCATCATCATTTCATCCCCATCGACGCGCAAGTCGCCGGAGTGAGCCGCCAGCAGTGGTGGACGTGGGGAGAGAGATGGCGGAGTTTGAAATTTGTAAGAATGGATGTCATGAAAGACTTGCAACAGGCGAACGGCCTACCCGGGAGGCCCTCGTCACACGACGCCATGAAAGAAAAGGCGAAACCAGTTTCGGAATTTGCTTTAGCGATTCCGTTTTGTGGCGCAGGCAGAGGTGTGAATAAATTGTGTGACCGAGCGAGTATATATGTTGGTCGCAGTCTTCAGTTTCATCCCTTTTTCTGGCGTTGCCTTTACCCAAGAACTACCTTTCATTTGTGTGATGCCTTACAATATAACCTTCTTTATTTTCTGGCATCTCTTGCTCAGACGCTGAATGGTGGTCACTGAGAACTACATTGTCTTCTTCGCCTACAGAATCGTCGGAGAGGATGAGATCCTGCTCATTGGAGAAGTGGGAGATGGTCTGGGAGAGGGGGGATGGGAAGATGAGGGGGAATGAGCAGATGGACAAAGGGTGAGTAGCAGATGGATGAAGAGAGGGACAGAAGGAGATGGACTGACAGACGGATAGGGATTTGGAGAAGTGGATAGAGAGAGGGGCTGGCAGAGATGGAATGAGAGGGGGTGAAGGGGGGATGGTCAGAGGGGGGTGGGGTGAAGCAGCAGATGGAGTAATAGAATGCCAGGTACTCAGTATAAATGCAATGTGAAGCAAACTGTACAGCATTTATGTAAAATCAATACGCAGCTATCAGCAATACATAATACATATTAGCTAAACACTGAAAAATAAAAAAGTTACCTATCGAAACGGGAATGGAAATAATAAAACGTGTGACAGTGCCAGTTGTCAAACAGAGCACACCGACTGGTGAAATACTGTTGCGCTTTGCATAAAAAAAACCGGTTTTTGTGACAACTAGCGCTTGGTGCATTTAAATATACCCAGCTTCAACGAAGTTTCGCAGTCAGCACCGCATTGTGTACGGGGCCTGACAGCAGATTCAGAAGAATTGTGGGTGCCTGTGATTCACGAGAAAGTTAGTGAAATATATATTTCTTTCAGTAGAGCGTAGTTCCAAGAACATCGCTAAAGAAACGGAAATCCAGAAATTCAGTGTGCTGGAATCGCAGCCAGCATCGGCTCGGCGGGGCAGCCAGCCAGCCAGCCAGAGCCACTTCCGCGCAAAATTGCGGCCGGCACAATGCGGCTCCGGACAAAGGATCGAAAACAGGCGGCAGCCCGAAACGGTGAGCCTGGAGCCGGAGGCTGGAGCCCGGCCGCTAGAGGCTGTGGCCGTCACGCAGCCAGCATTGTGTGTGACCCGCACGACCTCCAGCGTCGAGGATGCGAAACACAAGCCGGCGGTGCGGCTTTCAGGATAGGCGGCTTGTGGTCCGATATCGATGGCGCATCCCGGCTGCTACTGCTCATGGCACTGTCTGCACTTGCCCCATTATGTTTAAGCGCTCAGCATACGGTACAACAACAAAGAAGGAAACCAACGGAGAAAAATCGCCACCCTCTAATACGCCATATCTAGTGGGAGTGCCCCGACTGCTGAGCCATTCAATGTACGATCTTTTTCTAGTCTCCCGCCCGCTGCATGATGGATTCTAGATTTTCTCTTGATAATTGACCTTATCATATTGTTGACTGCACAATAAAACGGCAGTGTGGAATTATGATCAAAAGTGACTAACTTGGGAAGTTCTTTGTAATTGGAAAAGGAGTCCATCAGTGTGAGAAGGCGTGTGATATGGCGCGCGCCGCTATGCTGTAATCGTGTTCAGAGCGTGCACTGTAATCGATTATACAGGGTGTTACAAAAAGGTACGGCCAGACTTTGAGGAAACATTCCTCACACACAAATGAATGAAATATGTTATGTGGACACGTGTCCGGAAACGCTTACTTTCCATGTTAGAGCTCATTTTACTGCTTTTCTTCAAATCAATCATGGAATGGAAATACACAGCAACAGAACGTATCAGCGTGACTTCAAACACTTTGTTACAGGAAATGTTCAAAATGTCCTCCGTTAGCGAGGATACGAGCATCCACCCTCGGTCGCATGGAATCTCTGATGCGCTGATGGAGCCCTGGAGAATGGCGTACTGTATCACAGCCGTCCACAATACGAGCGCGAAGAGTCTCTACATTTGGTACCGGGGTTTGATTAGAGAAGAGCTTTCAAATGCCCCCATAAATGAAAGTCAAGAGGGTTGAGATCAGGAGAGCGTGGAGGCCATGGAATTGGTCCGCCTCTACCAATCCATCGGTCACCGAATCTGTTGTTGAGAAGCGTACGAACACTTCGACTGACATGTGCATGAACCACATGTTGTGTCGTACTTGTAAAGGCACATGTTCTAGAAGCACAGGTAGAGTATCCCGTATGAAATCATGATAAAGTGCTCCATTGAACGTAGGTGGAAGAACATGGGGCCCAATCAAGACATCAAAACAATGCCTGCACAAACGTTCACAAAAAATCTGTGTTGATGACGTGATTGCACAATTGCGTGCAGCCTACACATGTTGACTGTGAAAATTTACAATTTGATCACGTTGGAATGAAGCCTCATCCGTAAAGAGAACATTTGCACTGAAATGAGGATTGACACAATGTTGGATGAACCATTCGAAGAAGTGTACCCGTGGAGGCCAATCAGCTGCTGATAGTGCCTGCACACGCTATACATGGTACGGAAACTACTGGTTCTCCCGTATCACTCTCCATACAGTGACGTGGTCAACGTTATCTTGTACAGCAGCAGCTTCTCTGACGCTGACATTAGGGTTATCGTCAACTGCACGAAGAATTGCCTCGTCCATTGCAGGTGTCCTCGTCGTTCTAGGTCTTCCCCAGTCGCGAGTCATAGGCTGGAATGTTCCGTGCTCCCTAAGACACCAATCAATTGCTTCGAATGTCTTCCTGTCGGGACACCTTCGTTCTGGAAATCTGTCTCGGTACAAACGTACCGCTCCGCGGCTATTGGCCCGTGCTAATCCATACATCAAATGGGCATCTGCCAACGCCGCATTTGTAAACATTGCACTGACTGCAAAACCACGTTCGAGATGAACACTAACCTGTTGATGCTACGTACTGATGTGCTTGATGCTAGTACTGTAGAGCAATGAGTCGTATGTCAACACAAGCACCGAAGTCAACATTACCTTCCTTCAATTGGGCCAACAGGCGGTGAATCGAGGAAGTACAGTACATACTGACGAAACTAAAATGAGCTCTAACGTGGAAATTAAGCGTTTCCGGACACATGTCCACATGACATCTTTCCTTTATTTGTGTGTCATGAATATTTCCTGAAAGTTTGGCCGTACCTTTTTGTAACACCCTGTAATTCGCTGTCCTGGTGCGGGTGGCGCTCCGGTGGCGATTTGCTATGACGTCGCTGGCGTGTGTTTGCTGTGGCCGGCGGAAAGCGAGAGGGTAGTGAGTTTTCCGGGTATTGCACAGAACGTGAAGTTCGCTCTGTCTGACCTGCGAATGACTAGCGCTAAGGTTGTTGTGCCTCGCAATATGAGCAGCTTGGTCTGGGGCGGAGGCGACTCGCCTCTGTGCTGGCCATGCGGTGGTGATTAATTGGAGTCGGCGTACTTGTTCTTCCTGCCTGTCTGATGTGGAGGTCCGGTGGCGTCCTATGATACTCTGGCCCGGAGACAACTAGTTGCTAAATTTTGGAGTCATCTGACAGGTTAGGCTGTGGGATCGGTTGGCTCTTCAGATTTTCCCCTGGAAGCTCCAGCAGCGGCTTCTGAACATTTCTGATGTGGGACGGTGCTGTTGGAACCTTTTGCTGTGTGTGTGTCTCGTTACGATATTTGTTGGTACTAATTTATTTGCTCAACTGGAGCCCTGCTCGGAGTTCCGTTCATGTATTGTACATTTGACTGTCGATGTGTTAGGTAAAGTCCGCCTAAGAATGGCGGTTTTGTACAGTATATACATACTGAATTACTGCTGCTTGGTATGATTGTCTTCTGTGACCTGAACAACACGATCTCATCAATTTGGTTGTGTAATAGCATTTAGTGGTATGTTCTGTATTTTTTTACTGTGTTATTATTAACTTGGTGGAATAGTGTCGTTGGTGTCGTTAAGGCACTTCTAACACTGTGGTTTGACCATTCATGTGCGCTTGGCTTTTATTGTTTCGTTTTCAGAAGCGAGAATTGTTTGAGATTTGTGAGTGTTGGCTTCTGGCACTGAGTTAACGGCGCTGTGGTTATCATGTGCTGTGGGGATGTTATACTGTATTTTTGAATTTTATCTTGAGTTGATATTATCTGCCGTGTGTTACAGAACATAACCAAGGTGCGTAAGTGATGGGCAGTTTTGGGAGGCAGGTCGGGGAGCTCTCAGCGGTTTATTTCGGGGACCGTTTCTAGTGGGAAGGCTACGAAGTGCCGAGAGCTCGCTCGTCTGTGATTGCGTTGGGAGTTGCCCTCGCCCGTTGGTTGTATCAAATTATTATTTTGTTATTATATTTATTGGTTGTGTGTTGCGCTTCTCTCATTTTGTGGTACCAAACGCCATTGTCTTTTTCAAAGTTTTTTTTATATAAATCATTTTTAACTGTAATGCCAAGTTAACTTAGTATTGGATTTTGTCTTTTAGGTAAACTCTAAAAGCTCTATTGTAAAAGGTTCTTGATTTTATGGTGGCAAGACGCCGTTATTGTTTTCAGAACTAACTCTTTAACCATTTGTTAAGTTTTGTAAGTTATATGAATTTGTTGTTATTTACAAGAATTTAGTATTGGCAGTTTAATAAATTGTGTACAGAGTCTGCTGTTTGGATATTACTGGGTAGAACTCCTTAGATAGTTGTCCTATAAGAATATACATTTCAGGCGCGGGTCCAAGGACGGAGGGTGATTTAATGGGGGTGGGGGGATAATGACACCTCACACCCTCAATCCTTTGAGTACCAGTGGTTTCTGCTTGAAACCACCATCTTTTTTCTCGTAATTTTTTTTCAAGTGCAATTGCATCGATCGATGTTATTGCTTGATAGAGACATCTAGCGGTACAAAAAATCGTTCAAATGGCGCTGAGCACTATGCGACTTAACTTCTGAGGTCATCAGTGGCCTAGAACTTAGAACTAATTAAACCTAACTAACATAAGGACATCACACACTTCCATGCCCGAGGCAGCATTCGAACCTGAGACAATAGCGGTCGCTCGGCTCCAGACTGTAGCGCCTAGAACCGCACGGCCACTCCGGCCGGCCTAGCGGTACACTGAGGTACTTCTACAAATGTAGTGCATTATGACAGTCATTCATAACGATCAAGGTAACAGTTGCCGTGGAGTTTGTGCTGCGTGACTGTTGCAGACAGTGACTTGTGCGTTCTTTTTTTTATAGTAATCATGCTGAGGTGGTCGTTGACAGTGAAACTATGTATATATAACGCTACTTAAAGTAAATTTGAGCTTGTACTACTGTTGTTATAAATGGTTTAGAAGTTAAACGCCGGTCGCTGTGGCCGAGGGGTTTTAGTGCTTCAGTCCTGCCTCGGGCGTGGATGTGTGCGATGTCCTCAGGTCAGTTAGGTTTAAGTAGTTCTAAGTCTAGGAGACTGATGATCTCAGATGTTAAGTCCCATAGTGCTCAGAGCTATTTGAACCATTTAGAAATTAAACGACTGGACTAGGAGGAACTAACTTTTGGTAAAAATTTATTAAACTTTGCGCCCATTTTTGCCTATTATTTAGGACTACAGTTTGGTTTGATGTCCCAATGGTTCCAAAGCGAAACCACGACTTTAAAACAATTGGTTGTTAATTTTTGCAGCTTTCTTTATTATTCGTTGTTTGCAATGCTGACAAAGGTTAAATTTGTGCAAAAGTTTGGAACTATAGTCCAAAGTGAAACCACAACTTTAAAATAATTTTTTGTTTACTTTTTGCCACTATGTTTTGCTTTCGTTCCTTTTTTAAATTGTTGGCGCTCGCTGCGTTAAAAACGTTTTACTAAATTCTGATATACTTTTATGTATCAGTTTCCAAATTTCAAAGATAACTTTCTGAGAATGAAAACGAAGAGTTCCAAGAGCAGCAAGGAATTCTAGAAATTATAAGCCACATTTTATACGCAATTCTTTGCAGTTGCTTGTCTGAGGGCCTCCCCACATCGACGGACATGCAGGCCGGCTGGTAACGCTTCAAGCAGCTGGGGGCCCACCTTTACCATCTGATGCTCCTTGTTGTCTACAACAAAACCGACACGGTTTGGGAGCCCTCCAGTGGAACCAGCAAACCGCTGGTGAACCGCTTTTATTTCCTAATCCGTGCAGGAAAACGGGCTGTCCAAAGCTGCGATTGCACTCAAATGTCTCCGACAGATGTTCGCCACTCTTGTCCGAAGTGCATGTCGACTGGACGAATTGCTAGGTTCAGGCGAAATAAAAGGGCAATCGGCAATAATAACCTTAATAGGTCAGCCATCGAAGAAGCATCGGTATTCATTATTCTACCACGAAGCTAATAACATGTTATTGAATCTGTCTTTACGTGTGCGAAAGCACTCAGCAAAACCTCAGACACTTGTCAGTGATGGAACGATTTTTATGTGCTTTTATCTTGTAGTGATAGTTTCTCTTAGTTATGTGCATTATAATGCTCACTTGATAACGTCCAATGAATGTGCCCGCTGTGAAAGTTGTGGTGGTTTACATGTATCTTGTATGATTAGCAGTTATGGTAGCATAATTCAGCAGATGTATAAAAATACTTTCTTTGTGACTGTAATCTGTCTTCTACCACGGCAGGCAATAAATGCTGGATCTTCAGATAGAAAATTCTCGACGAAATGTTTTTGCAGACTATCAACAAGCAAATATGACTAATTTTTTCCATTGGCATACAGCTTTCACAGCTACAGCATCCCATGTGGGCTACATTTTTCCATATCCGATCGGTCGCAAAATGGATATCTCACTGAAAATAACATTTAGCTACACCTTCGTGCTACTTCTCTACGCAATCTCAGGCCGGACTTAGCCATTTGTCGCATAGTGGTCCCATCTATCCAGTTCCTCGTCATAGAAGGCAGCCGCCAGAGCTTTCTGCCAATTTTGTACGCTGGTCTGCAGCTCGTTGTCGGTGCCAAATTGCAGTCCTCGTAGGCAGTGTTCCAAGTGAGTAAAGAGATGAAAATGGAAGGAGCCAACTCCGGGCTCTGGGGTGGGTGATCACACACGTCCCATTGAAAACGCTGCAATGCCTGATGACAACATTATTCTTTGCTTGATCTGAATTGCCCTTGGTAGATGATTTTGTCGGATATCCTGATCCACTCGCTGACCAGGATCATCGGTTGGCAATCGCTTTCTTTCCTCACTGCTCTCGCTATGATCGTGTCTACGTCCTACTTCGAAGTCACTGCACCATTGCCACACTTCGCTGTCGCTCATGACAGTTACGTTATGTGGGCTGTTTCGAAATCAAGCAGAGCCCTTCAGCAAGAGGAAATCGAGTGACAGCACGAGCCGCTGATGATTTGAGGAGAAATTAATATTCAGAGTGTTAAAAAAAGTGTCGAATACTTTGAGAGGTGGTAATTCGCATCGAAGTAAGTCCAATAAAATGGATCCAGAATTGTATACTTTCTGAGATAATTCCAATAAACATGGGTCCAGAAAAGCTGCGATAAACGTGTGTTTACAGGTGGTATTCAACATGTCGTCCATTCATTACAATGCACCCCTCTGCCCTACGGCCTAAGGAATGATGCACACTTTGAAGTATATGCAGATATTGTTGCAGCTGCTGGCACATATTGAAGACGCGACCCTGTAGTTTCCGCACATCGTTGATTGGCGTGACGTAGACCAGTTCCTTAAATTCCCATTACCAAAAGTCTAGGGGATTGAGGTCTGGGAAAACGAGCAGATAAGGTGTGGGAGCACCCAGTGTGCTATTGCGCAGTCGTGAATGAACCGTATTTGTATTTATTGCTGCAGTATCACAGCTTCCAGCAAGGTACGTAATACATTAGTGAGAAAGTCCAGATAAGCGCCCTAACTGACCTTTGTGGTAGCACATATGGCCCGCCCATACATTCATTGAGAGTCGGTGTTGACGCCCCCTTTCCTTAACTGCATGCTGATTCACATATACCCATACATGCTGGTTATGGAAATTCACAACACCATCTCTTGTGAACCCTGTCTTATCTGTAAATAAAATCTCGGACGTGATCTGTGCCACACTTCTGCAACGGCCATTGATAGAATCACCGTCTGCCATGATAGTCCTGTGAGCTTAGGGACTGAAAGGGCTGTATAAGATATGAGTACAGCAATTGTTCATAAAGTATCATCCCCCACCCTCCCCCTATACACACACACAAAAGAGTGAGGCACGCTTTCTGTTGCTGCTAATCGTCGCACACTGGTCCCAGAGATTTCCTCCACACGATTCTTCACGTCAGGCGTGCAGACTGCTGTAACTTCCATTGGCAGTCTTTGAGATGCAAGGGTACCTGTGTTCCTTAGATTCTAGAAAAGTCTGCCGACCAGTATATCAGAGGGCACTCTGTGCTGTGAATATTTTTCAGCGTAGGGGGCAAGGGCTCGCAGGATACATCCGTTTGCTAAACTATAGCAGAATATGATATCCATCATTTCACTTGTCGAGTAGTAGGCTCCCATCGCTAACAAGTGGTGGAAGAGAGAAAATGTAAATATACTACACCATTTGTACGTACAATCAGCGCAATAACAGTAAACACATAAGTGAATCCGCGTTTGGATGAACGTAAAACACCATGATATGTACACAGGATTGATAATACTGTACATCAAGGCACACAAACAGACGAACACTAACGTAACTGGCTGCAGACCACGTAAAGGTACGTACAGTACTGTGAGTAAGACATCACAATACCCTGCCGATGCATTTGACGGAGCGCCAATGCAACGACTTTGATAATATCTGCAAACAAGCGTCGAGCAGCCCTTCCTGTAAACACATTTTTATCTCGGAAAGTATGCATCTCCGGAACCATGTTTATCGGACTTATTTTTCTTGTTTCGGTGAGTAATACCACGCGCAAAAATGGTCTATCTACAGACAGAGGCGGCCGTCAGCTGCACAGTACAACTATAATAATCTTCGAATGTTGTAAGTACACTGCTTCCATTGTTGTAATAAATCTGACCTTCTTATGGGGATCTATTTTAGCTGCAGGTCAGTCAACAGAAAGATGAGTCATTTGATATGCAATGGGCGAATGGTCTTCGTCAGTTAGTCGTGTATAAAAAAGTGTTAGTGCCGAAATCTAATGCGGAAACAACTAACTTTATTTGCTTTCTTTCCTAATAAAAGGCAGCGTACTGCAGAAAATGTGGATGAGCATGAATCTGTTGAAAGAAATACTTGTGAATGAGATGGTGAACTACTTACTGAATCTTCACTTACTCTTCCCCTGTCTTCGAACGAAAAATGTAATATTTCTGACTTACCCTTAAATCATCATCCTAAACAAAGTGTTGAACGCGAGATTAAGTACCAGCAAAAACAGTAGTGTAGATACAACTGGGCTCGGGATTTTTGCAAATCTTGTGAGAAGCATTTAAAAATTGATATCAGCGCTCTATAAAAAATAAGGGCAGTGGTTATTTCTGTACCTTTCGCTTAATTTAGAAAAGGCACTGGAATCACTAGAAAACTATAAAAGCACGACACGTCAGAAAAATTGCAAAAGCCGTTGCACTTGAAAACTGTAAATTACAGAGACTGAACACTCCAGCCCACCGCAGATAATAAAACTAAATGAAACTTAAAAGACTTAAATCACCAAGCAGTGTCTCCTTTAATTTGAAGTGTGTATTTCCCTAGTAAGGAAGAAAACCCCCACAAAACAAAATATAAATCTCTAATTCATAAGACAGTACTAAAAAAGACATTAATCTTCAAAAGTGGGTTAAATTTCAGATTGAAATGCCCATATGTGTAATCAAATATACTGATCCAGAACTATTAAACTGCGCAGGTGAGGCTCTAGACGATCAAGGTGAAACAGGTCTCCCTGATAAATTCTTATCCTCGACGGATCGTCCAGTTTTTATAACCAAAGTGCTAGTTCGTTATGTTGCACTGTCTCCATCATTTGAAATAAAGGAAAGGTTTTTATGTTGAAATGAAGAGTACTACAGCTCAATCTACATTTACAGCAATGGACAGCGAACTAAAGTATTGAAAACTCTCTTAACGCAAATGAGTAACATGCTCTTTCGATGGTGTTTCTAATTGTAGTGATTCTGTCATTGGGGTCCACACTCGGTTATCAGAGAAAAGGGGGCATGGCCTGCCATACATTGACTGCGGAGCATATGTTTTGTCAACTGTGTGAATCAACGCCCTATAAAAAAAACACATTACAGTGTGTTAAGGGCATTTACAAATTTATTAATGCTACTGCTAACCCAGAAAACCTATTTCATTAAATACAGTGTGCTTTAGATCGCTCTCTTTTAAAAATACCCGGAGCTGCTGAAATCCGCTGATTGAGTACCTATCTCACAGTTCGTGCTACATTCCTACGCTTTACGTCCATTATGATAGCTTGTCAAAACATGAGAAAGGACGGTGTGGATTGAAAGGTGGCTGCACTGAGTCACAGCGCCAGAGATAGCGCCAAAGAGTATTATTCAGCCGCCTCCACAGGCAGTTGCCGCTGAGAAGTTGGAGAGAGTAGTGGTAGTTCTGAGGTAGGCGTGATCTGTGCTTGTTGAGACGTCGATAGAGTACTAGTTGTTCTATTGGGCAAGACACCATATGTTATTCAATTGGGGATGTTGTAATGATCAGACTGTATTTTTCGTCAATATATATGAAGGTAAAGAAATTTTTTTATTTCAGACCTAAATAACAATGCCTCTTGGTCACAGGTTCAGTCAACAAAGCATCTGGCTTGTGTTCATGTATTAGAGGGTAATTCTTGTTTCTATATGCAATTATAGTATTTCTAGTTTTTTTTATTACTTCAGTGTAAATCGTGTTTAAAATATCTTGTCTTATTGAGGTAGAACCGTGCCAGATGTGTACGTTGAATCACACTTCCACACACAGAACAGTTATACTTTTGCTTTCTCGTTTCGTAGCTTTTATAGTTGATCCCCCCATGAACCATGGACCTTGCCGTTGGTGATGAGGCTTGGGTGCCTCAGCGATACAGATAACCGTACCGTAGGTGCAAACACAACGGAGGGGTATCTGTTGAGAGGCCAGACAAACGTGTGGTTCCTGAAGAGGGGCAGCAGCCTTTTCAGTAGTTGCAACAGTCTGGATGATTGACTGATCTGGCCTTGTAACATTAACCAAAACGGCCTTGCTGTGCTGGTACTGCGAACGGCTGAAAGCAAGGGGAAACTACAGCCGTAATCTTCCCGAGGGCATGCAGCTTTACTGTATGATTAAATGATGATGTCGTCCTCTTGGGCAAAATATTCCAGAGGTAAAATAGTCCCCCATTCGGATCTCCGGGCGGGGACTACTCAGGAGGATGTCGTTATCAGGAGAAAGAAAACTGGCGTTCTACGGATCGGAGCGTGGAATGTCAGATCCCTTAATCGGGCAGGTAGGTTAGAAAATTTAAAAAGGGAAATGGATAGGTTAAAGTTAGATATAGTGGGAATTAGTGAAGTTCGGTGGCAGGAGGAACAAGACTTTTGGTCAGGTGAATACAGGGTTATAAATACAAAATCAAATAGGGGTAATGCAGGAGTAGGTTTAATAATGAATAAAAAAATAGGAGTGCGAGTAAGCTACTACAAACAGCATAGTGAACGCATTATTGTGGCCAAGATAGACACAAAGCCCACGCCTACTACAGTAGTACAAGTTTGTATGTCAACTAGCTCTGCAGATGATGAAGAAATTGAGGAAATGTATGATGAGATAAAAGAAATTATTCAGGTAGTGAAGGGAGACGAAAATTTAATAGTCATGGGTGACTGGAATTCGTCAGTAGGAAAAGGGAGAGAAGGAAACATAGTAGGTGATTGGGGGGAAGAAATGAAAGAGGAAGCCGCCTGGTAGAATTTTGCACAGAGCATGACTTAATCATAGCTAATACTTGGTTCAAGAATCATAAAAGAAGGTTGTATACATGGAAGAATCCTGGAGATACTAAAAGGTATCAGATAGACTATATAATGGTAAGACAGAGATTTAGGAATCAGGTTTTAAATTGTAAGACATTTCCAGGGGCAGATGTGGACTCTGACCACAATCTATTGGTTTTGAACTGTAGATTAAAACTGAAGAAACTACAAAAAGGTGCTAATGTAAGGACATGGGACCTGGATAAACTGAAATAACCAGAGGTTGTAGAGAGTTTCAGGGAGAGAATAAGGGAACAATTGACAGGAATGGAGGAAAGAAATACGGTAGAAGAAGAATGGGTAGCTCTGAGGGATGAAGTAGTGAAGGCAGCAGAAGATAAAGTAGGTAAAAAGACGAGGGCTAATAGAAATCCGTCGGTAACAGAAGAAATATTGAATTTAATTGATGAAAGGAGAAAATATAAAAATGCAGTAAATGAATCAGGCAAAAAGGAATACAAACGTCTCAAAAATGAGATCGACAGGAAGTGCAAAATGGCTAAGCAGGGATGGCTAGAGGACAAATGTAAGGATGTAGAGGCTTATCTCATTAGGGGTAAGATAGATACTGCCTACAGGAAAATTAAAGAGACCTTTGGAGAAAAGAGCAAGATTTATGAGACAGGCGAAGTACCCTCAGACTTCAAGAAGAATATAATAATTCCAATCCCAAAGAAAGCAGGTGTTGACAGATCTGAAAATTACCGAACTATCAGTTTAATAAGTCACAGTTGCAAAATACTAACACGAATTCTTTACAGACGAATGGAAAAACTGGTAGAAGCGGTCCTTGCGGAAGATCAGTTTGGATTCCGCAGAAATGTTGGAACACGTGAGGCAATACTAACCTTACGACTTATCTTAGAAGAAAGATTAAGAAAAGGCAAACCTTCGTTTCTAGCATTTGTAGACTTAGAGAAAGCTTTTGACAATGTTGACTGGAATACTCTCTTTCAAATTCTAAAGGTGGCAGGTGTAAAATACAGGGAGCGTAAGGCTATTCACAATTTGTACAGAAACCAGATGGCAGTTATAAGAGTCAAGGGACATGAAAGGGAAGCAGTGGTTGAGAAGGGAGTGAGACAGGGTTGTAGCCTCTCCCCGATGTTATTCAATCTGTATATTGAGCAAGCAGTAAAGGAAACAAAAGAACTTTTTGGAGTAGGTATTAAAATTCACGGAGAAGAAATAAAAACTTTGAGGTTCGCCGATGACATTGTAATTCTGTCAGAGACAGCAAAGGACTTGGAAGAACAGTTGAACGGAATGGACAGTGTCTTAAAAGGAGGATATAAGATGAACATCAACAAAAGCAAAACGAGGATAATGGAATGTAGTCAAATTAAATCGGGTGATGCTGAGGGAATTAGATTAGGAAATGAGACACTTAAAGTAGTAAAGGAGTTTTGCTATTTAGGAAGTAAAATAACTGATGATGGTCGAAGTAGAGAGGATAATAATTGTAGACTAGCAATGGCAAGGAAAGCGTTTCTGGAGAAATTTGTTAACATCGAGTATAGATTCAATGGTCAGGAAGTCGTTTCTGAAAGTATTTGTATGGAGTGTAGCCATGTATGGAAGTGAAACATGGACAATAACTAGTTTGGACAAGAAGAGAATAGAAGCTTTCGAAATGTGGAGCTACAGAAGAATGCTGAAGATTAGATGGGTAGATCACATATCTAATGAGGAGGTACTGAATAGAATTGGGGAGAAGAGAAGTTTGTGGCACAACTTGACAAAAAGAAGGGACCGGTTGGTAGGACATGTCCTGAGGCATCAAGGGATCACACATTTAGCATTGGAGGCCAGCATGGAGGGTAAAAATCGTAGAGGGAGACCAAGAGATGAATACACTAAGCAGATTCAGAAGGATGTAGGTTGCAGCAAGTACTGGGAGATGAAGAAGCTTGCACAGGATATAGTAGCATGGAGAGCTGCATCAAACCAGTCTCAGGACTGAAGACCACAACAACAACAACAACAACATAGGTGCTGGGGACTTAATTAATTTGTTAACGGAAATTTCCTTTCTTCTTTGTTGTTATTCTGTGCAGTCAGATTGTTTACTATTATTATTCAGGGCCAATCGGTTACGAGGTTGCGTACCCGGACAAACAGCGACTAAAATTAAAATAATTTGCATTCTATTTAATTAAGGCTCCATGCAGGATTTAAGAAATCTGGGGGGAGGGATCTTGTTAGAAATGATCAGTTACAATATCATTGTGAGTTTAATAATTTTGGACGCTACATTAAATGCCAACTCAAATTTAAGTAAAGTTTTGCGAAAACACGAACTCTCGAATACTTATAACAAGTCGACTGCCTTTTGCAATTGTCATGAAAACAGTGTGAAATGAAACACAAAATAAAATTATATAACTGCAAGTGAACCCAACAGAAGTTAAAAGTATGATATTCATGGAAGACAAGAGATAAACTGCGAAAAGCTTATGGAAAGTTTTGAAAGATATGAATAATGAAACCGAGCAACGGTTCTATGAGAAGACTTACAATGACAGGACTACCTGCATATTTTGAAAGGTTTACAATATTTCAACAATTTTGTGTTAATGATTGTGAAGAACTGTACTAGATTTTAGAACTTAAAAATGCGATGCTGTTCTTGCAGATTTGAGTTCTTTTTATTCTGTTGCTCGTGATAAATCAGAAGAACCGTCTCCTGAGGTTGCTTCTTCAATCGTAAGGGTCGACATCGCCTATGAAGCACTAAGGGTACTTGCTGAAGTTGTGCTGTGCATTCCTGTTTCCACTTCCAGTAAAGAAAAGTCATTCAGCACAATGAATAGGAGGATGTCAAAATTAAGAAATAAGGTTGGTCAGGATCTGCTCAAAGCTTGTGTGAAGGTGTCAGCAGAAAGAGACGAAAATCTCACACGATCTTTCGTTGATGATGCCATTACCAGATATGCTGTAAAATGAAGCCTCGATGCATTAGTTTGCTGTAAATGTACGTTAAGAAATGCAATAATGTTATTTTATTGATTCTTATAATTTTATTCTTTAAGATAATTACCTGGCTGTACCTGCTTAGCACTTACATATAATTAAATTGAATTTGGAGATTAAGGGGAAGTTGTAAATATCAAAATTGTTGCTACTTTTTAATATGGTACAATAAAAATTTGAAGACTATAACATTCCCTTCTCCCATCAAACTAAATATCCCACCCGCTGGAAAGCGGTTGTAATGCATTCTTTTCTCTTGCACTAAACAGCAAATATAAGTGATGGAACAAAAAATTTACTTTCACCAGTCGCTTTTTATTTGTATCCACGACGCGCTTCAAAGGTTTAAACCTCCATCATCAGGTAGGTTTACATTTGTAATTGCGACATGTGTGTGTGTTGTGTTACGATTTTTTGGAGGTACTTATGGCACTGTCTAGTGAAGAAACAAAACACTATTTCAGGACATGGTTTTGGATTATTTTGACAAAACACTAAACGTATGTCCTACGGTAAAAACAAAATAAGTAAAGTAGAGTATCTCAAGTGGTCACAGGTTCTGAAATACTGTTTCGTTTCTGCTGCGGCCGTACATATCGGACATCGTAGCCCCTACTACACCGGCATCCCACTTTGCGTCCAACCATCACGGGATGGCTGCATCACATGGTATATATTCACCAGGAAAACATATACTCCTGGAAATTGAAATAAGAACACAGTGAATTCATTATCCCAGAAAGGGGAAACTTTATTGACACATTCCTGGCGTCAGATACATCACATGATCACACTGACAGAACCACAGGCACATAGACACAGGCAACAGAGCATGCACAATGTCGGTACTAGTACAGTGTATATCCACCTTTCGCAGCAATTCAGGCTGCTATTCTCCCATGGAGACGATCGTAGAGATGCTGGATGTAGTCCTGTGGAACGGCTTGCCATGCCATTTCCACCTGGCCCCTCAGTTGGACCAGCGTTCGTGCTGGACGTGCAGACCGCGTGAGACGACGCTTCATTCAGTCCCAAACATGCTCAATGGGGGACAGATCCGGAGATCTTGCTGGCCTGGGTAGTTGACTTACACCTTCTAGAGCACGTTGGGTGACACGGGATACATGCGGACGTGCATTGTCCTGTTGGAACAGCAAGTTCCCTTTGCCGGTCTAGGAATGATAGAACGATGGGTTCGATGACGGTTTGGATGTACCGTGCACTATTCAGTGTCCCCTCGACGATCACCAGAGGTGTACGGCCAGTGTAGGAGATCGCTCCCCACACCATGATGCTGGGTGTTGGCCCTGTGTGCCTCGGTCGTACGCAGTCCTGATTGTGGCGCTCACCTGCACGGCGCCAAACACGCATACGACCATCATTGGCACCAAGGCAGAAGCGACTCTCATCGCTGAAGACGACACGTCTCCATTCGTCCCTCCATTCACGCCTGTCGCGACACAACTGGAGGCGGGCAGCACGATGTTGGGGCGTGAGTGGAGGACGGCCAAACGGTGTGCGGGACCGTAGCCCAGCTTCACGTAGACGGTTGCGAATGGTCCTCGCCGATACCCCAGGAGCAACAGAGTCCCTAATTTGCTGGGAAGTGGCGGTGCGGTCCCCTACGGCACTGCGTAGGATCCTACGGTCTTGGCGTGCATCCGTGCGTCGCCGCGGTCCGGTCCCAGGTCGACGGGCACGTGCACCTTCCGCCGACCACTGGCGACAACATCGATGTACTGTGGAGACCTCACGCCCCACGTGTTGAGCAATTCGGCGGTACGTCCACCCGGCCTCCCGCATGCCCACTATACGCCCTCGCTCAAAGTCCGTCAACTGCACATACGGTTCACGTCCACGCTGTCGCGGCATGCTACCAGTGTTAAAGACTGCGATGGAGCTCCGTATGCCACGGCAAACTGGCTGACACTGACGGCGGCGGTGCACAAATGCTGCGCAGCTAGCGCCATTCGACGGCCAACAGCGCGGTTCCTGGTGTGTCCGCTGTGCCGTGCGTGTGACCATTGCTTATACAGCCCTCTCGCAGTATCCGGAGCAAGTATTTTGGGTTCGACACACCGGTGTCAATGTGTTCTTTTTTCCATTTCCAGGAGTGTATGTTGTCTATGGTGTCAGAACAAAGAATTAAACGTGGCCACAACACAACACACCACCAGCTCTCCACCAACGGCCGCCAGGGACCGCTACCCGTTCACGGAGCCTGCAGAACAGCCTCACCATAGGTCGCAGCTAGCCTAGGACCTACTTTGCTGCACCAGACACGTGATCGCAAATAGTTCCAGCAGATACATCAGCCAACGGGCTTAATAAGGCGACGCACTGCCACAAAAGGCAGTTCGACGCACCACTCGGGAGGATATAGAGCTACCTCCCCGGCAGACACGGCCAAACGCCTCTTCTAGCTGGGCGATCTCTTGGTATAGTCAACGAAACTCTGGTGTTGTAGAACTGTTTGTGTTCACTCCCCGTGAGGAGTCGTGTCTTTTTTATTATTATTATTGGTTATCTTGTATTTGTGTCGATCCACTGTTGGCACCGAGTCAGTTGTTCTTTCGGACATTGTCTTACTGTTTCGTTTCGGTGACTGTAATAATTTTATTTAGACTTGTATTTTCAGCATTTCTATTCTGCTAGCGCAGAAACTTGAGTGGGGACGAGTTGGTTTGCGAGTTTCCCGCGTTTGCTTTGTTGTTGTTCACTATGGAAGGCGGTATTCCAGGTCTTGATGAACCCACAACGCGAGCCATAGCACTGTTGGACCATATGCAACAAACGAACGAGCATTATTCCGCATTTACAGGTGATATCCACCCCTGCCGTCGAGCTGCCTGTGCAGGGGTCCCTCCCCACATCCCCGCTTCCGGGGCTCCGTGCCGCGCTCCTTGCGTTTCCCAAGTTCGACAAATCCGTCGAGCCCTGGGGCAACTATATGGCCCGTTTGTAGTAACATTTTATTGCTCATGATGTCACTGGCGACGTTCAGAGCCGCACATTTTTCCTCGCCTATGTTGGCCCGGAAGTTTGTCACCTACTGCAACAGTTGCATCCCGAAATGGAATCTCATCCTATCCCCTACGAGGCATTGACTTCTAGCTCATTGGATTATTTGACTCTCAGGTCACGTGGCGGCGGCACGTCATAAGTTCTTCTGCTGTCAGAAGCTTCCCGCATAGTCATACAAGGGATGGATTGTTACACTGCAAGGTGTCTCCCCTGACTGTCGTTATTTCTTTGGCAACCCCCATTGCAAGCAGTCTTATGGTTGGCCACTCGTTCTTTATATGATTCTTGTCCATGCCCCGAAGGTCTAACATTCTGCGTCGTGTCTGTTTGTTCTAAGTCGTGTCTCCCTACCACTTTCGCGCAACGACGCTCTGAGCGTGTTTTTTAGGGAATTGACTAGTTTGAACCTGGGACTTGTTGCTGGTAAGGAGACGCCAGACCACACATGACATGTAGAGTTCAGGAGAGTTCATTGAGACTAGCGATGATAGAATCAAGTACTTAATGATTTCAGCGTCAGCTCCACTGCACTCCCTGTAAAAGAATCTCAATACTAACTAATTTTAGTGGAAGGGGTTCAAGGCTTTCCTATTTTTAGTTAGCTGGTAAAATAACGTCGAAAAAGCAGTTAAGTTTACCACTGGAATTTTTATTCTACTCACAAAACATTGTTTATAAATTGTACTATTGATAAAAGGAAATATTTCAATACAGGATGATAAAAACCAACTGCGTTCAACCAAAATATGAACGAATATTCCCTGAATGGGTTTCCAAGTTCTATAATGGATCTAAGGATGACCTATGGCATATCACATCTGTAATCTAGATTTAAGTTAAGTTTCATAAAGGAGAAAACTATCAAAATGGTCTACAGTGACCATCAATTATCTTTAATTACTTAATTGACTTCTCGTAAATTACAGTGGCTGATGTGGCTTCTCAGTAATTATATAACAGGAAAATCATCGCGTTTCAGATTGTAACTTCTAGTAGTAAATGTGAATACCATGAAGTTTAATTGACGATCGACACAAGTATTACATAAAAAGGGGATGTAACAGGTGAGACTTTGGCAGTTCTGAGTGAAGCGTTATGCGCTGTTATGCGGCGTAGCGTGTGTTCATTACCTTGTCGTTGGTCAGGCAGCCTCAGGAAGCGGCGGGCGGCTCTGCTCCACACACCTCGCCGTCTCGGAAGCGACTCCTTCTAACTTCTACTTACTATAATTTACTGAAGTTGGTTGAAGAAAAGCTATCTGGCTGTGTTTTGAACTGACCAATCAGGGTCTCAATGTTAACCTTAAGCTCCACCTACAAAAATTCTGTCTATCCAATGAGAAACGTTATACTTTTAGTGGTGGGGCAATTTTTTTTAACGTTTGCAGCGTAACAGAGACGTGCATAGTCTCACGCTAAAACTTGCAGCTGGTGTGGTCCTTTTAGTGTTATCGTAAGATATATACTGTTCTTCTGGAGGGCTCTATCTTTTAACATGGGCTTGGGGGGTGGTCCTGGCGGTCGGCTGACGATGTGGGTGTCCGTCCTTTATCATACAGCCTTATAGCTTAACACGGTTCTACTCTCGGCTTCTGTTCTCGTTTCTCCCCTCGGAACTGTGTCTGTTTCACAGTGGGCAGGTATGACATGCATTTAGGTGTTCTTGTGTTAATCTGTGGTATTCCATTTGCTCACTCGTTGATCGTATTACTTTGGTTAATTTAATGTCAGGATTTATTTGGATCTATGTGACATACTGGCGGATTTGCTATCATGTCGGGGTTTTCATGAAAGGTGTTGGATTTGCCTGACACCTTACAACGGTACGTTATGGACTGGTCTTCTAAAGCTGAATGACCCCTCTTTAACAACTGTCTATCCATTATCCGAGCTCATGAGCAGTGCTTCCGCTCTGCTTCCCTGCTGCAGTCCCCGGTGCAAGTCACCGCCGCCCTCCCCATCACCACAGCCGCCGCAGCTGAGGCGGCAGCAGCAGCAGCAGCGACAAGAGTTGTCCTCCTGTAGTCACGCATCAGAGGCAAAATTGCTGCTTCTGGAGGGTGACTTGTTTCACCTGTAGAAAGCGGGGTCACAGAGCCGAGGTCTATCGGGCGTCTTCGTTGATGGCCATGGACACACCGCTGTCGACACCTCCAACTCCGTGATGGATGAGACGGACCTGCTGCCGCCAGTTTCCTTCGTGCAGTCGGTTTTTCTGCACACGACGACGGTGATCGCTCTGACTCTGCATCTCCCTTTTCAAGTGGATACGGGTTCCTCCACAACCATCGTCGATGGGGATTCCCACCGTCAGTTGGGTTCACCACCGCTTCGTCCATTCCATTCCTCTCTGAAGAGCTGCAGCAGCTACGTCATCCGACAACAGGGGTGGTTCTTGGCTCGGGTCCAGTATTTCACTCACAACGTCACAGCCTGGGTTTTGGTCCTCGCCACCCCCAAGACGCGATACCCTATCAGTCTGCTGGCTTTCCAACAAAGTATGTTACACATCCTGAGATACTTTTTGCCAGAACAGAAAACGGCATAAAAAACATATGTGAGGAATCGTAGGGTGACTACACTAGTGGTAGACTTTTCTGATAATTATGCCCACTTATTATTCAGAAAAATATAAAGATTTGTCAGTTACACACAGTACGCCTGTGCTGCGAGACCGAACAAGCGATAATGATTATATTACTCTTTTAACAAGTGACACACAGAATATCGGTACATGTATCGGAATCTGTTCACTTTCATAAAAAGTCTTTGCTTTTGCACTCCTATTGAAGAAGTCTATTTTCTTTTTTATCTTACGCTTGGTAGGATACATTTTATTACGACAGTACGGACACATTAAAACTGTCACATTATGTTATTTCTTACGCTTTACTATTGGATTCATCATTGACGCCACATCACCTTTGGCAGCAGACACTATTGTTCTAGCCATCTTTACGTACTCAGAACTGAGAAGTGCTGTGCGCCACGGTTGACGGGCTGATGGAAACACTGCGCAACACATCTGCACAATTCCTCGTCGGATTTTCGCTGTGGTTCTAGTTTCGCTACTGATCCGAGTTTGAAACAAGTTAGCCCTATTACCATATCTGCAGTCGTGCATATTTTTGTATTGTACCATTATCATTGGTACTTAGAAGATCAACGCACCAAGCAAAATGCAAATGTTACTATTAATCGTGGTCATGACTTGTAAAGCCTTAGTTGCAGAGAACGCGAGGAGAGCTGTAGCCAGCCAGTGCTTTTCCCACAGGTAGTTTTGGTGTAACAACAACGACTCTGTACTGTTGTACATATAAGTAATTATTTTCATCTGATTTTACGATAAAATTGTGTAATTGATGTTCTGATTTCATTCCTTTTGTTTCATGTCATTATGTTAAGAAAACTGTAAATAAATTTCAATGTGAATATTAATGTTTATGACAAACGTCAAGTAATATTGTAATAGAGTTGAAACGTAACAAGTATTGAAACTGTTGTAAGATGTTTAAAATTGTAACTGTGCGTCTGGTCCATACGTAGGCAATGTGTTAGGATATGTAGAATGCAAAATCTCGGGTGAATATCCGGTCTGTCAGGGTGCGGTAAAAGGTGGATGGAAGACGAGCGCGGGAAAATGCACGCGGGCACTGCACGGCAGAACGGGCGCAGTAGTAGTTGGAGTTTGGCACTGGTTTGAGAAAGACCTTCTGGAGCGAGGAGGCTCTCCTGGAAGACATAGCTTCACTGAGCCTCGGGTATGACGTTCCACAGCCCACACAGCAGGCAAAATTCCATAGGCACTAAATGGAAAACTTTTGCGGCGCTAAGAAGAATTAAAGTGCCGATACGTCAAGAGCCATAGCTGTGGTTGTATGTGTGCTCTGTGCCTCGCCATCTCGCCGCCCGCCAACCGCCGCATCGATACAAGCAGGTTGAAACTTTTAGTACTGTATTCGTATTGACCATAGAGTGAACTGTTCAATAATAATAATAACCACAATTTTACCACAACTTACCCCACATTTAATTATCATCACATCTAACCTAGACAGGGTCCTTTCCAAACGTTGGGTAATCCGAGTGTCCCGAAAGGAAAATTAAAAATTGTGTTAATAATAATTATTTGCAGAACTAGCTTTATTAGAATGGTGTTTAAAGAAATGTTTTGTTAATGAACCAGTAAATGAATAGCGAAGGTCTAACGAAGTCGAAAGATAACTTTAGTATTGACATAGTAATGAAGTTTATTACTTCGAGAGTGATTTAAAGGCATTTCAATGAGCAGTAAATAAGATGAAAAGAGTAGTAACTTGTATACTGGAAATCTTGAATGAATAATAAATTCAGTAATAATTTCTTTAATACAGCGATCATAACAGTTTCAGGGTCGCCCCCGTTCGTTCATTTGAATTCTGAAGTGTGCTAAATTGGTTTGACCAGAAAAAGTTAGAGTTAATGTAAAAGTCAAAATTCATCAGTGTTTTATCTGTATCAAAATCGACATTTTGTGTATGTGCCACGAAAGTACAATTTCTAGGGTAACCTATCAGATTAATAGACAGTATAAAGTTTTATAGTAAACATTGTAGTGTAGCGTTATGTATTCATGACGGATCATTGTTATTACGGAGTGGATGTAAGTCTGATTTGCCACAATTCAGGTAGACGCGGTCGATATGCTGAATCCAGCTCACTTACCATAGCACAGGCTTTAACGAGTGCTGTGTCAGGGCTGTTACAGTGGGACAGACGATACGGTAACAGAGCACAGTGGAATGAGGGTCGGTGGTTCTCGTGGGATGGTTAGTTGGAGGTAGTAAGTGAGAAAAATTACTCGAAATGTTTGCGAATCGCACAACTCAGGCTGGATGTAGGTACCAGCCCAGTGTTCACCTGGCTGGATGTGGGAAACAACCTAGAAGCAACGTTAATACGCCGGGCCTATACAATCCGGGATAGCTGCGTCTCCCCGGCTACCATGCAAGGTCTGCGTAATGTGATCGGGCAACACGATACGACTATTGCGACCGCAAGACAGAATGTTGCCTAGTGACGTTGAAGGCTCGTAACGCAGTAAGGAAAGCATAGATTGAGGTGACAAAAGTCATGGGATAGCGATATGCACGCACAAAGTTGGCAGTACACATGGTATAAAACGAAGCTGTCATTTGCACTCAGGTTGTTGTTGTGGTCTTCAGTCCTGAGACTGGTTTGATGCAGCTCTCCATGCCACTCTATCCTGTGCAAGCCTCTTCATCTCCCAGTACCTACTGCAGCCTACATCCTTCTGAATCTGCTTAGTGTATTCATCTCTTGGTCAGTGCGCCCCCAGTAGCTGAGTGGTCAGCGTAACAGACTGTCAATCCTAAGAGCCTGGGTTCGATTCCCGGCTGGGTCGGAAATTTTCTCCACTCAGGGACTGGGTGTTGTTTTGTCCTAATCATTATCATTTCATCCCCATCGACGCGCAGGTCGCCGAAGTGTCGTCAGATCGAAAGACTTGCACCAGGCGAACGGTCTACCCGACGGGAGGCCCTAGCCACAGGACATTTCATTTCATCTCTTGGTCTCCCTCTACGATTTTTACCGTCCACGCTGCCTTCCAGTACTAAATTGGTATCCCTTGTTGCCTCAGAACATATCAGACCATATGCCACAAATTTCTCTTCTCGCTAATCCTATTCAATACGTCAGGTTATTCATCTGAAAATGTTTCCGACGTTATTATGGCCGCACGACGGGAATTAACAGACTCTGAATGCAGACTAGAGGCAGGGGACATTACGTTTCGTAAATCGTTAGTGAATTCAGTATTCCGAGATCCGCAGTATCTAGAGAGTGTCGAGAATCCACAGTGTCAAGACTGAGCCGAGAATATCAAATTACAGTTAGTAAGAACTCATGGTGGGGTTTGAATGTGACACAGATACCACGAAGCAATGGACACACTTCTCAACAACGCACTGTGCAAGCTGGTGGTGGCTCCATAATGGTGTGGGCTGCGCTTACACGGAATGGCAGGGTCCTCTAGTCCAATTGAACCTATTATTGATTGGAAATGGTTATATTCGGCTGCCTGGAGACCATCTGCAGTGATTCGTGGACTTCGTTTTCTCAAGCAACGATGGAATTTTATGAATCTATGAATGACAATGTAGGGGATTGGTTTGATGAAAATTCTGGAAAATTCGAGCAAATGATTTGGCCAGCCAGATTGCCCGACATGAATCTCGTCGAACATTTATGGGACATAACCGAGAGATCAGTTCGTGCACAAAATCATGCACCGGCAACAGTTTCGCAGATGTGGACGACTGTAGATGCAGCATGGGTCAGTGTGTCTACAGAGGTGTTGCAACAACTTGTTGGGTCCATGCCACGTCGATTTTGCTGCACTGCTCAGGGCGAAAAGATGTCCAATCCGATATTAGGAGGTATGCTATGATTTTTGTCAGCTCATTGTATTATGCTATGGGAGACATTCACCTGAATTCCATGGGACATGTGGTAGTAATTGTAGACAAAATGACAGTTGTGGACTGGGTGAACATTACTGTGGACCACGTGCATCGGTTCATGCCTGATGTGTTCCTCATCTGAAAACACATATAGAGCGCTACCGAGCGCCATCTCCACGCTCACAAACCGTCCCACGTAAACGCCACATGCCTCTGGAAATATATTAAGGACTTGTAGAAATCATGCAATGCACAATCGCTGTGGTACTACGTCCGGAAGGAGACCAACACTTTATTAAGCAACTCGTCGTATAATATAATGAAATGATAAGCAGCCAGCTGCATAAAAGAAATTTAAATTCTTTACCGGTTTCGGGGACTTGCCACCATTCGTCAGAATGTTATACCTATCGCATTTTTGACTCTCAAATAATGCCATAGGTATAACCTTCTGAAGAGGGGCCCTAAGTGCCCAACACCGGTAAAGGAATTAAATTTCCTTTATGTAGCTGGTTGCTTATCATTTCATTATATATGACTACAGTTGGTGAGGATCGATGTGTCTCGAGAGTAAAAGTTATGAGGGTTTTGTAAACATTTTTCAGCTCGTAGGACACTACATCTGGCTGCCTCGAATAAACGTCAATTAGTCTCCTTTATTACTCGAGACGACTACACCACAAAGCAACCGTTTCATAGAAATCTCATAGTTATAAGGGAAACTATCCTCAGCCAATTATGCTCCATCTGCGAGGGACGTAGAGTGGTGACCTGTGTGGTACATATGTTGCTGAGACCAGACAGACTCCAGCTCCGGGTTAGGTACGAGTTAATCGTTTCCCAAAGTGCAGCTTCCTGTTCGGCGGAGGCAGCCTTAAAGCAGGTTGCAGGCACGTACTCGTCTGCTCGTCTGTGTACCACTAAGTGTTACGCCTCCTACGGGAGGAAAAGATATGCCGCCTTTAGAACCAGCGCGCCATCTGATAACTAACTAGAAGAGCGACAGTTCCGGAGGTTATTTCGGTACCTGGCCTGTTTGTCTGAAGCAATCAGGGAACGAGTAGAATTAGAGTGGGTGAAAAGGGTGGTTCGGTGGCCGTCGAAACGCAAAGCTCCTCCCGTGATTAATCGCAGGAGGTAATAACAGCACTGCTGGGTGGCGTGTCGCTTTGAAGTGTCCTGCGAGGGCGGCGGCGGCGGCGGCGGCGGCCCGCTCTACTCACGGGGGCGCTGCGAGGCTGAGCCCCACTCTCAATGACCCGCCGGCCGTGGTCGCCGCCTTTGAAGTCGTGCAAACACCTACAAGCGTAGCAGGATTCGCTATTTTCGTAATTGCAATACTCCCGCGGTAACAAACTTAACTGCGCTGCAGCGCTAATACTCGTCGCAAATCCGTGAACAGAATGGAACAGCTTACTCTTGAGAGCGACGGAATTACTTCTCTACCTGTTGTGGGGAAGCTGAGATTAAGACAGGCCATTTTACATCCAACGATAGAGAAGTGAGCTGTGTTGTAAAGTACGAGGGTAATTCCGAAAGTGGTGCCTCCAATAATTGTAAATGACCTGCATTGGCAGATTACACTGGTGTAGAAATAGTTTTTGTCGCTTTCTTCTAATGAGCTGTTGAATTCGTTGTTCTGCAACATACAGAAGCAGCAGAGGAGCGTCTGACATTAAGGTGCGTATAAGACACTCCTGAACGAATTGCGCCAGTTCAGATGCATCGACGATGGTGGAACATATGTATAGACGATATTGTAGATGACAGTATTGTGAGGTGGCGGTTAATGCGTTTCAGATTATAACACTGCAACTGGATTTACGTAGCCTGCGCAATCAGATACCAAATTTGGTTTATTACGTACTATGCACCAACGAAACAACTTGTCCTGTCACGGAAAAGCCACGTATAACACTACCGTCTGCTAACGTTATACCATAACCTTAAAATTGGAGGCAGTTCGTATAATGAAATTATTTTTATTCAAGCAATTATGGTATGGAGCAACAGAGCAGTTTTACCCTCTGAGAGGAATATTGTTATGTTGATCGTGTTGTACCTAACGGAGGTGGCTTATCGGAAGTGAAAGTCAAAATTACTTAAATATTTAAACAGTAACAAACAATGTTTTACCTATTTACACTGTCCAAAGAATAAAGAAAACGGCCGCCAGCCTAATTAGGCACGAGAATGAGTGACATCCTTATTTAAAAACTGAAAATAAGTATGAGTAACTTTAACGGACAAACACATCCTATACTTTGCCACACGCGAGTGCAATGAACTCTGGCACCTGAATACAGTATGTTCACTTTAAGGTTAGAGCTATCAGATCAGAACAAACTATTTGCATAAATATAACAGATAACAAAACACACTGAATGGTCTCACTAATGTTACTATTAATATTCACTGCAAGATCGTAAATTTGGCATAGGCTCAATATTATTTTTCAAACATTTTCCTATACGACAAAAAATTGTAAATGTAGTTCACTGCAAAATTATGAACTGGTCATAGGTTAAGTCTCTCTCAGCTAAATACTTTTCTATTTAGAATGAAAGTTAAATGGAATTCACTAACAGGTTACTTCTCACTGTCTTTTGAATAAAGTTATTATTCGTTTCATAGATAGTGGTTTTTCTGTTACTTGTTACCTAGCATAAGCACGATAGACAAACTGTTGGTCCTGTTACAACATTAATATGCACTTTTAATACACAAGAGGAACCCGATATTGTAGAGAATAGGACTTGAATGGGAAGAGTAATTGAAACTTTCTATAATTAAGTAACTTGGTGCAGCTGAAATACTTTCAATGCAGGGGGGCCCTTAATCTTGACCACTGAAGCAGAGTAAACCAAACACACTTTCAATTCACTACAGAAACAAGTACTTAGCAACCATGAACATATAACTCTCAATAGCTGCAGTTCTGAAATTTTACTTCGGTGAAACACTAATTTGCGATTTTTGTAAGATCTTTTCAACAAAAAATATTAAATGTACAACACTTTATTGCCATATTAATTTTAATATGCTTTCAATAAAGGACACTCGGTAATCACTTTAGTTCAAACAGAGAGGAACCTGAGAGGTGTTATGATAAGGAAAAAATCAAGGTAGGTACATAAATTCATTTAAATTTTACATTATATTTGAGTGCACTATAACATCCTATAAGCTGACCCTTCACTGTACATTATTGTAGTGTTCCATTACAGCGATTGCTCAATATGGTGGCGATTGCATGTTGGTAGGTGGATTTGCAGTTAGAATTGCTGGGCTCTGTCATTTCATGGTGGCGATGATAGATACCAATTTCAGAATAGTTCCAACTCTTTACCCATCCATCCGAGGCATTGGAAAGAATCGGGAAAAGCCTCTCTCGGAACCAGCACAATATACAACTTTTATATGAGCAGTTGATAGTTTGGTATCTCGTCCCCGACTGGCTCCTGGTTCCACCTTTTCTACCAAGGCCAACCACAATTTGCGCACGCTACACTGTTCCGTTCCACAGAGGAACCACAACACATTTTACATACAAAATAACTAAGAACCCTAAGTGAAGGTCAGCAGTTTACATAATAGCAAACAAATATTTTAAATAAAACAGAACATTTGCATTTATTGGTAGTTCTGCACAAAATTATGTAAATAAAATTATTTAATTTTAAACATAGCCAAAGAGATCATATAAAAAAGACAAAACATACAATTTGCTCATAGATTACACTTCCTACACTCTAAAAGACACGAACGTTTTTACAAAGAAGGGAGTATAGAATTTTGTATTATCGATTCAATCGAACACATTTACAGAATCTCAACAATGTAACATTAAATAGAACAAAAGGAAAAATAATTCAGTAGAGCATTAGAGCTATGGTGTTACAAGATTATTTCTGATGACTGCACGTTTGCGATCAGAGCATCGTGTGCGCAGCTGAATATCGAATGTAATGCCTTAGAGAAAATGTTACGCATTCACGGTTATCGCTAAGTTTCTGCGAGATACTGCAATGTGTATGCTACACTTGTGGTAGTTGCGCGCTTCGAGCTCTTTGTTAAGTGCACGCTACGACTGGTGGATCACTGAGACCTTAATAGTTATCATTTTACTAGCATGGAAGAAACTTGTAAATCATATCGTTTAAAGGTAGCTGTTGATTGTAGCAATGAAAAGGCACTACTTTTGAAGCGCACACCAGCATGCATTAAGTCTTTGTCTGTGAAAGCAACATTCCCCACAAAATCCAAATACCTTTTGTAGAGTTACAACAATTATAGCCCTCGCTCACAAAACTTAAAGTCTTTTGACCTAGTTTCGACACTTCTATGAGTGCTCTCATCAGAAAATTAAATATTCAAATTGGCCTATAAGTATAAGGGTTATGGGAAAAATATTTTTTTATAAAAGTATAAGTACTGACTAACAGCACAAGAAAGAGGCAGTACTTACATGTCACGTATAAAATTAAATGTCAAGGGATAAAGATTTAGTCACAATTTTTTTAAAAAGGAGTACATGGAAAGCAAGCCACTGTGGGCTGCTCACGTATGTCAAGCCACAGGTCGCAACAGATTGCAGCGACTGCGTTAGCAAATGCGGGCAGGTGAAATTACACCACGAATGTCATATAGTAGATGTCACATATAGAATAAGATATTTATTCTATACGTGCCATCTACTAGATGGCACTTTTGGTGCAATTTCATCTGCCCTCAGTTTCTAACGCGGCAGCTGCTACCTGTGGCGTGACAAATGTGAGCAGCCCATAGTGGCTTGCCTTCCATGTACTCTTTTTTTTAAAAAAAATTGTGACTGAAGCTTTATTACTTGATATTTAATTTGTAAACGGTCGCTTATCACGCAGCCATGTTTAAAACTTTAGCTTTTCTATTTTAAGTACCTCTGATTATTATTACATTCACTAATAAATAAACAGCTTCTAGCGCACTTTCATATAACATGAAAATCAGTTCTTCAGTCTAGAGACATCAGTTTAAATAAGTTTCGGCAATCTGTCTGTCCACCAGAGTTGCGGCTAATGTCCTTAGCTCTCCTAATTCTTGTCTTTCAAGTAAATCCACTACCAGCAATAGATGCTAATTTACTAGTATAATCCGACAAAAATCAAGGTATCTTCAGCGAATCACGACACAGACATATGTACTTCAGTTCTTCAAACACATTTATTGTACTTCGCAACACACATATTATAGCCGCGTAAAGAAAAAATTTGCGGTCTGCAATGTGAAAACTTTCGTGGCAAGTCTAGGACTCAGTACAAAATTCCAACATTCATCATTTGATTTTATCCACATGACTTTACTCGTCTTCATTGTCATCGCAGGGCTTGGGTTGCTGCATCGAGCTTCCTCCCACGACTGCTGTCTGTCTTCACTGGAATACTGTAACCCGAGGTTGCTATCTATCGCTCAGAAGGTAACGTATTTTGGTATGGGATACGTGTCAGGCACTTGAATATGTACATGTGACTCTACATTTAATTCAATGTATTGTGATTGATCGGAGTAATGAGTGTATTATAGTGGGCAGAGGCTGCAATTAGCAAACCGCACTGTTAAAAGCATCGAGAAGTCGTACTATCAGTTTTATTTGACATGTGAAAGTAGGTATCTTAAATTTTCCTGCCGCATATCTGTGGCTTTTCTCTGCCTGATGTCGAGCTGTGAACCAGTAACTGGCACCGTGGCTCTGAGCACTATGGGACTTAACACCTCAGGTCATCAGTCCCCTAGAATGTAGAACTACTTAAACATAACTAACCTTAGGACATCACACACATCCATGCCCGAGGCAGGATTCGAACCTGCGACCATATCGGTAGTGCGGTTCCAGACTGAAGCGCCTAGAACCGCTCGGCCACACTGGCCGGAACTGGCATTGTCCTGTAATCGATCGAAACAGATTATATTGTAATCTCGATCCAAATTGAATTTATTTGAAAGTGCCTTAGCTTTCTCGATTCTCGTGTAACGAATATAGTTTATTTTTCTAATGTTTCAGCGGCCACTTCGAGAACATGGTCTGTGGTATAGCGAAGGAAGACTTCACGTGTTTTCTTGTTATTTCTTCTTTCATACGGAGCCGAACCACCCTGAGATCTATTTGCCGATCGTGTCCTCATTCCAGCGTACATTTGTATACCAGAAACTTTCTATATTGATCACTCATTACCGCTGAATACTGACGTCATCACTCGCTTCACGGTTTTCTTTTGACGATACATCAATTCGTTAGTTAATGATGACGTATGATTACTCGCCGACGGCCTTGCCACAGTGGTACCACCGGTTTCCGTCAGACCACCAAAGTTAATCGCTCTCGGGCTTGGCTAACACTTGTGTGGGTGAGCGTCCGGGTCTGCCGAGAGCTGTTGGCACGTGGGCTGCACTCAGCGCTGGTGATGCAAATTGAGGGGCTGCTTAGACGATTAGTGCCCTCGGCCACGAAAACTGACAACGGCTCGGAGAACGGTGTGCCGATCCTGCTTAACCATATTCTCAGTGGCGTGGAGTCTTCCGAAGTAAGAGTGATTTCAGGTGTGCCGCAGGGGTGAGTCTTAGGACCGTTGCTATTCACAATATACATAAATGACCTTGTGGATAATATCGGAAGTTCACTGAGGCTTTTTGCGGATGATGCTGTGGTATATCGAGAGGTCGTAACAATGGATAATTGTACGGAAATGCAGGAGGATCTTCAACCAATTGACTCATGGTGCAGGGAATGGCAATTGAATCTCAATGTAGACAAGTGTAATCTGCTGCGAATACATAGAAAGAAAGATCCTTTATCATTTAGCTACAATGTAGCAGGCCAGCAACTGGAAGCAGTTAATTCCATAAATTATCTGGGAGTAGGCATTAGCAGTAATTTAAAATGGAATGATCATATAAAGGTGATCGTCGGTAAAGCGGATGCCAGACTGAGATTCATTGGAAGAATCCTAAGGAAATGCAATCCGAAAACAAAGGAAGTAGGTTACAGTACACTTGTTTGCCCACTGCTTGAATATTGTTCAGCAGTGTGGGATTCGTACCAGATAGAGTTGATAGAAAAGATAGAGAAGATCCAACGGAGAGCAGCGTGCACCGCTACAGGATCATTTAGTAATCGCGAATGCGTTACGGAGATGATAGATAAATTACAGTGCAAGACTCTTCAGGAGAGACGCTCAGTAGCTCGGTACGGGCTTTTGTTGAAGTTTCGAGAACATACCTTCACGGAGGAGTCAAGCAGTATATTGCTCCCTCCTACGTATATCTCGCGAAGAGACCATGAGGATAAAATCAGAGGGATTAGAGCCCACACAGAGGCATACCGACAATCTTTCTTTCCACGAACAATAAGAGACTGGAATACAATGGAGAACCGATAGAGGTACTCAAAGTACCCTTCGCCACACACCGTCAGGTGGCTTGCGGAATTTTGATGTAGATGTAGATGTAGATGACGTCAAACGCCTGAGGATGACATGGCGATCGGTCGGAACTGTTGGGCCTTCAGAGGCCTGTTCAGGAGGAGAGAGTTGTGATTACTCGATATTTTGAGACATTTTGTCAAAAAAGATGTAAGGGTCTCATATGTTTTATGCTACTGTAAATAACTTACTACTGTACCCGTGGTCTAGGGGTAGCGTCTTAGATTCATAATCAAAACGTCTTCGGTCCCAGGTTCGATCCCCACCACTGCCTAAATTTTGATAAATAATCAGCATTGGCGGCCGAAAACTTCCGGCATAAGATGTCAGCCTCATTCTGCCAACGGCCTTGTCAAAGAGGGCGGAGGAGTGGATAGAGGTTCAGGGCACTCTCTTGTCCTACAGGTGGGAAACTGCCCCTAAAGGCGGAAGAATCAGCAATGATCAACGACATGAGGATGCAGAAGGCAATGGAAACCACTGCATTAAAGACACGTAACGTGTATCCACAGGACATGTGGCCTGTAGTTGAAGAAGTGTCATGATGATCTGTCCATTGGCAAAAGATTACGGGCGGGAACTGCCAAGGGGGAGGTTACCATGAGAAAAAGATTGAATAATCAACGAAAGGATAATGTTCTACGAATCGGGGCGTGGAATGTCAGAAGCTTGAACGTGGAAGGGAAACTAGAAAATCTGAAAAGGGAAATGCAAAGGCTCAATCTAGATATAGCAGGGTCAGTGAAGTGAAATGGAAGGAAAACAAGGATTTCTGGTCAGATGAGTATCGGGTAATATCAACAGCAGCAGAAAATGGTATAACAGGTGTAGGATTCGTTATGAATGGGAAGGTAGTGCAGAGAGTGTGTTACTGTGAACAGTTCAGTGACCGGGTTCTTCTAATCAGAATCGACAGCAGACCAACACCGACAACGATAGTTGAGGTATACATGCCGACGTCGCAAGCTGAAGATGAAAAGATAGAGAAAGTGTATGAGGATATTGAAAAGGTAATGTAGTATGTAAAGGGGGACGAAAATTTAATAGTCATGGGCGACTGGAATGCAGTTGTAGGGGAAGGAGTAGAAGAAAAGGTTACAGGAAAATATGGGCTTGGGACAAGGAATGAAAGAGGAGAAAGACTAATTGAGTTCTGTAACAAGTTTCAGCTAGTAATAGCGAATACCCTGTTCAAGAATCACAAGAGGAGGAGGTATACTTGGAAAAGGCCGGGAGATACGGGAAGATTTCAATTAGATTACATCATGGTCAGACAGAGATTCCGAAATCAGATACTGGATTGTAAGGCGTACCCAGGAGCAGATATAGACTCAGATCACAATATAGTAGCGATGAAGAGTAGGTTGAAGTTCAAGACATTAGTCAGGAAGAATCAATACTCTAAGAAGAGGGATACGGAAGTTCTAAGGAATGACGAGATACGTTTGAAGTTCTCTAACGCTATAGATACAGCAATAAGGAATAGCGCAGTAGGCAACACAGTTGAATGAAGAGGAATGGATATCTCTAAAAACGGCAATCACAGAAGTTGGGAAGGAAAACATAGGTACAAAGAAGGTAGCTGCGAAGAAACCATTGGTAACAGAAGAAATACTTCAGTTGATTGATGAAAGGAGGAAGTACAAACATGTTCTGGGAAAATCGGGATTACAGAAATACAAGTCGCTGAAGAATGAAATAAATAGGAAGTGCAGGGAAGCTAAGACGAAATGGCTGCAGGAAAAATGTGAAGACATCGAAAAAGATATGATTGTCGGAAGGACAGACTCAGCATACAGGAAAGTCAAAACAAGCTTTGGTGACATTAAAAGCAACGGTGGTAACATTAAGGGTGCAACGGGAATTCCACCGTTAAATGCAGATGAGAGAGCAGATAGGTGGAAGGAATACATTGAAAGCCTCTATGAGGGTGAAGATTTGTCTGATGTGATAGAAGGAGAAACAGGAGTCGATTTAGAAGAGATAGGGGATCCAGTATTAGAATCGGAATTTAAAAGAGCTTTGGAGGACTTACGGTCAAATAAGGCAGAAGGGATAGATAACATTCCATTATAATTTCTAAAATCATTAGGGGAAGTGGCGACAAAACGACTATTCACGTTGGTGTGTAGAATATATGAGTCTGGCGACATACCATCTGACTTTCGGAAAAGCATCATCCACATAATTCCGAAGACGGCAAGAGCTGACAAGTGCGAGAATTATCGCACAATCACCTTAACAGCTCATGCATCGAAGCTGCTTAAAGGATAATATACAGAAGAATGGAAAAGAAAATAGAGAATGCGCTAGGTGACGATCAGGTTGGATTTAGGAAAAGTAAAGGCACGAGAGAGGCAATTATGGCGTTACGGCTAATAATGGAAGCACAGCTAAAGAAAAATGAAGACACGTTCATAGGATTTGTCGACCTGGAAAAAGCTTTTGACAAAATAAAATGGTGCAAGCTGTTCAAGATTCTGAAAAAAGTAGGGGTAAGCTATAGGGAGAGACGGGTCATATACAATATGTACAACAACCAAGAGGGAATAATAAGAGTGGACGATCAAGAACCAAGTGCTCGTATTAAGAAGGGTGTAAGACAAGGCTGTAGCCTTTCGCCCCTACTCTTCAATCTGTACATCGAGGAAGCAATGATGGAAATAAAAGAAAGGTTCAGGAGTGGAATTAAAATACAAGGTGAAAGGATATCAATGATACGATTCGCTGATGACATTGCTATCCTGAGTGAAAGTGAAGAAGAATTAAATAATCTGCTGAACGGAATGAACAGTCTAATGAGTACACAGTATGGTTTGAGAGTAAATCGGAGAAAGACGAAGGTAATGAGAAGTAGTAGAAATGAGAACAGCGAGAAACTTAACATCAGGATTGATGGTCACGAAGTCAATGAAGTTAAGGAATTCTGCTACCTAGGCTGTAAAATAACCAATGACGGACGGAGCAAGGAGGACATCAAAAGCAGACTCGCTATGGCAAAAAAGGCATTTCTGGCCAAGAGAAGTCTACTAATATCAAATACCGGCCTTAATTTGAGGAAGAAATTTCTGAGGATGTACGTCTGGAGTACAGCATTGTATGGTAGTGAAACATGGACTGTGGGAAAACCGGAACAGAAGAGAATCGAAGCATTTGAGATGTGGTGCTATAGACGAATGTTGAAAATTAGGTGGACTGATAAGGTAAGGAATGAGGAGGTTCTACGCAGAATCGGAGAGGAAAGGAATATGTGGAAAACACTGATAAGGAGAAGGGACAGGATGATAGGACATCTGCTAAGACATGAGGGTTTGACTTCCATGATACTAGAGGGAGCTGTAAAGGGCAAAAACTGTAGAGGAAGACAGAGATTGGAATACGCCAAGCAAATAATTGAGGACGTAGGTTGCAAGTGCTACTCTGAGATGATGAGGTTAGCACAGAAAAGGAATTCGTGATTCGTGGCGGGCCGCATCAAATCAGTCAGTAGACTGATGACAAAAATTACCTTGCTAGTCAGTCAGTTGTGTAGCGGTGAGGCATTGTTATTGGAGGCATAGAAGCGTGCAGTTGAACTTTTCAAACGAATGAGACCTGTTTTCTGTGGATCTGGAAGCAGCTGCCTAGAATACTTTACTATGGAGAGGAAAACCGATTTATTGTACTTCCTTGTTCTTTATATTGGATAAGATTTTGGAGGAATTAAAAGGATGTTTGTAATTTTTGTAATGAGAGAATGTTGTTATTATTAAGACTTCTTATGTTTCGTGTCTTTTTCTCATGAAGCAGAGTTTGATTTCTCAAAACCGATTTCCTGTAAATTAAAACCCACCTCCACGACTCATAGTTAAGTTATGAATTTTTACCATGTGTGCATTGCACCTTACGACAGACGAAGCGATATTGCATTTGGAGGCTTTCGTAGCGTTGAAGACAATACCAAAAACCGTGTGAAACATTCGAGTGTTACCTAGATCTTTCGCAATTATTTCTACTCCGTAAAAGAATTTATTACTTTTGGTTATTTAACTACAAACAGAAATTTTGTTTGGTGATTCAGTTTTTACATTTCAACATTATGGCTAGTAACATAGTATTTCATCGTGGCAAACCACGAAATAATGACGGAATTATTAATGAACCAGAAGAAGCACAACAGCCGTTACATACAGGTAATTTATCTGAGAGTTCATAAAATGCTAATAACTGTCCAAGACAGATGAGATGTTTATTTGGAAATACAACAGAACAAATTTCCAGCTGTGAACAAGAAATTTCAGAAGACAAATCGCCAGGCGACAAGTTGCCTCAGCTTTGCGAAATTTCACAACGACCACTTCCTGGGACAGTTGATTGGGGTTTTTTCTTCTGTTTCTTTCAATCTAACAGTACTCGTGGCAACTTCAGTTCCTGAAAATTCGCGCTCAGTTGTTGCACATCGAGTAAACACGAATGCGGAAATCAATAATCCAACTCTTTTAGAGTTGCTACTAAATATGAATAAAACTGTTGGACGAAACACAGAACAATTACAGAAACTAGACAAAACCCTCTGAAATAATTTAAAACTACACAACAGAAACGCGAGGTAAATGCTAACTCAAAATTAGCCGACACTATTCTAAGCAGTGAAATAAATCCACGCAATGGCAAAGTAGAACAACCATCCAAAGAAAACAATGTGATATCGTGTAACAACCATTACAGCTCATGGAGAACAACAATCGAACGTCTTGCTATCCGAACCCGTGAATAACACGAACAAACAGCCATCATTTCGAGTAACATAAGCAGAAACTCAGATAACTTTTTACTAGTTTGTTCTTCACGTACAATGCAACATTAATGTTTGAAATAGCATGCAGACGATCATTTAAGAATAATTGAACAACAGCTTACACGCAGTGAAAGGAAATGCAAGTACAATGACTTTGGTCATTCTTATTTACGTTTAGACTCATTCGATATTTTCATCTATTCATGGGAGGTATGTGATTATTGCAAGAAAAGAATTACTCTAGCATACGGAACAGTAACAGCCTTGGTGGCATACTAAAGAAGTTTTGTAGATACAGAAACCTTACAGTTCCGGTTATAAGAATTTTTATACAGTCGACTTAGTGGTTCATGGTGTGGGTTCCTGTAGTCATGTCCTAGTTCATGAACAACGGGCAACATGTGAGTGGCCAAGTAAGTGGTCCCGACAGTCGGGATACCAGTTACTTTGGAATAAGGCTGGGCATCTCGGGCATATTCTGAGTCGTGGTCACCTTTGTGCTCATACGGCAAAGACTACCAAATCTATCGGTTAGTCCCTCAGCCGTTAGGAGTAAAACCAAATGGGACTCGGGGCAAGTAAGGCTAGCAACCTGCTTCCATGGTTTAAATATGATGCTGGCAACAATCAGAGCAAAATGCCTCGGAGCTTTGGAGGTGACGGAGTCCCACCTCTAACTGACAAACCAGACAAACAGATACGACTTGGCAAACAAATGGTAGTGAGATGAGGAGCTATTAATATCAATGGGGGCTACTCTGGGAAGAAGGTAGAGCTGGCAGAGGCTGCAAGTAAGATGGGGCTGGACGTTTTAGCCGTTATTGACATATTGACATATTCTGGTAATGGGTGAGAAAGAAGAGGAAGTGGGAGAATACAAGGTCTACCTGTCAGGAGTCAAAGCAGGAATAGCGCAATGGGGTGTAGGGCTTTACATCAGGAAAGAAATGGAACCCAGCGTAGTTGCAATAATGTATGTAAACGAACGACTGATGTGGATAGATTTGGAAGTGTCTAGCAAGAAAATTAGGATTGTGTCAGTATATTCGCATTGTGAAGGGACAGATCAAGATAAGATCGATAGTTTTTATGAGGCACTCAGTGATGTAGTTGTTAAAGTAAAGGACAAAGACAGTGTTCTGCTCATGGGTGATTTTAATGCCAGGATTGAAAATCGAACAGAAGGGTATGAAAAGGTTATGGGTAAATTTGGAGAGGATATGGAGGCCAACAGGAACGGGAAACAACTCTTGGATTTCTGTGCCAGTATGGGCTTAGTAATCACAAACTCCTTTTTTAAACATAAGAACATTCACCGGTATACTTGGGAAGGCAGGGGAACCAGATCTTTCATTGACTATATAATAACAGATCAGGAATTCAGGAAGGCTGTGAGGGACACACGTGTATTCAGGGGATTCTTTGATGACACTGATCATTATTTAATCTGCAGTGAAATTGGGATTGTGAGGCCGAAAGTGCAGAAGGTCATGCCCATATGTAGGAGGATAAGAGTGGAGAAACTTCAGGATAAGGAAATCAGGCACAAGTACATAACAGCGATCTCAGAAAGGTACCAGTTAGTTGAATGTAGTCAGTTACAGTCATTGGAAATGGAATGGACAAGTTACAGGGACACAGTACTAGAAGTGGCTAAAGAATGTGTTGGAACAGTAGTGTGTAAAAGTAGGAAGAAGCAAACAGCTTGGTGGAATGACACAGTCAAGGCAGCCTGTAAAAGGAAAAAGAAGGCGTATCAAAAATGGCTACATACTAGAACTCAGGTAGACAGAGAAAGTTATGTTGAAGAAAGAAACAAAGCCAAGCAGATAATTGCAGCATCCAAAAAGAAATCTTGGGAAGACTTTGGAAACAGGATGGAGACTATGGGTCAAGCTGCTGGAAAACCATTCTGGAGTATAATTAGCAGTCTTCTAAAGGGAGGTAAGAAGGAAATGACAAGTATTTTGGGCAGGTCAGGAAAACTGCTGGTGAATCCTGTTGGTGCCTTGGGCAGATGGAGGGAATATTTTGAAGAATTGCCCACTGTAGGTGAAAATACGATCAGTAATGTTTCAGATTTCGAGGTAGAATGGGATAGGAATGATGATGGAAATAGGATCACATTTGAGGAAGTGGAAAAAATGGTCAATGGATTGCAGTGCAATAAAGCAGCTGGGGTGGATAAAATTAAGTCGGAACTCAAATACAGTGGAATGTCAGGTCTTAAATGGCTACACAGGATAAATGAAATGGCCTGGAGGTCGGGACAGGTTCCATTAGACTGGACAAAAGTATTAATCACACCAATCTTTAATTATGGAAACAGAAAAGATTGTAACAACTACAGAGGTATCTCTTTAATGAGCGTTGTGGGTAAAATCTTCTCAGGTATTGTTGAAAGAAAAGTGAGAGTATTAGTTGAGGACCAATTGGATGAAAATCAGAGTGGGTTTAGGCCTCTTAGAGGTTGTCAGGACCAGATCTTTAGCTTATGGCAAATAATGGAGAAGTGTTATGAGTGGAACAGGGAATTGTATCTGTTGTGGTTGGCAGGAGAGCCAACCGTGTTTTTCTAAAGGAGGTCGAAAGGCACCCGTGTCAGCTCACGCAGGCTGGCGTGAGGTCTGGAACATGACAAGGGAATTAGAATTGGGAAAAACGGACGTAGCTGGTGGAATACTTAACTTTAATCCATTAATGGAGAACGTCGCTCTTTATGGTACATGATTCACAATATCAATAGTACGGATACCTGAGCCTTGCTAGGTCATAGCAAATAACGTAGCTGAAGGCGATGCTAACTATCGTCTCAGCAAATGAGAGCGTAGACGTCAGTGAACCATCGGTAGCAAAGTCGGCTGTACAACTGGGGCGAGTGCTAGGAAGTCTCTCTAGACCTGCCGTGTGGCGGCGCTCGGTCTGCAACCACTGATAGTGGCGACACGCGGGTCCGACGTATACTACCGGACCGCGGCCGATTTAAAGGCTACCACCTGGCAACTGTGGTGTCTGGCGGTGACGCCACATTCCTCCCCCGCAAAACAGCGTACGGTTGTGGAATAAGGCATCCGCCCGCCGTGGGGAGGGCCGCATGTTGACGTATGCGACGAGGTGGAGAGCCTAACAACAGGCGAGGCTGTGCCACCCGCACTCTGCCATTCGGACCGCGGGGAGCGAGGAAACGCCTGAAAACCTAATCCAGGGTGCACGCCAACATGCGGTGTATGCGCCCGTAGAGAGACAGGAGGGGCCGAAGGGTCGATCTCCATCGGGCCGGGGCACCCGACGGGCGAAGGAAACATATGGTCCGGAGCGGGCAAGAGTTCCATGTCGGAGGACAACTGTGCACGGGAAGCGATCGGCGGCGCGTGACCCAGGGAGGCGCCCGGCGGTTGCAACGAAGCGTCCACTGCGGGCGTCGCCGGCGGGAGAACAGGTGGCGGCGGCGGTGGCCGCGGCGCGTCGCCATGGGGCAAAATGGAAGGCAGCGTCGGTAATACCTGGGGCTGAGGCAAGCCAGTAGATGGGTCCCCACGGCGCTGACCGGACGGCACCGTCGCTGAAAGCAGACGGCGAGCGGCAGATCCCGTGCCACGACAGAGGCTCAGCTGATTGAGATGCCGACGCTCCTCACCAGAGGCCCCCAAAACCAGATACATAGCGCGTCCGAGGCAGCGAAGAATGCGCCCTTCGAGCCAACGCCGTGAACCTCGTTAGTGGCGATAGTAGACAACGTCGCCTGGAGCAAAAGCAGGTCTCTGCCGCGGCACAGGAACCTGATGCGGCAAATGTAGCAAAGACATCAAGGTTCGATGAGGGCGACCGTGGAGCAACTCAGCCGGCGAGAGACCATCTCGAGGCTGAGAGCGATACGAGGACAAAAAGAGCAATAACGCGTCCTCCCGAGAATGCGACTCTTTCAACTTCAACATCTGTGACTTGAAAGTCCTGACCAATCGTTCAGCGGCACCGTTCGACTGTGGCAAAAACGGCGCTGACGTCAGATGTTGAATACCATTGGCCTTGCAGAATGACTGAAATTCTGCGGACATGAATTGTGGGCCATTGTCGGAAACAATAGTATGTGGAAGACCTTCAATGCAAAAGATAGCGGATAACGCTTGGATGGTGGCAGATGACGTCGTGGAAGACATCCGGACAACAAAAGGAAAATTACTGAATGAATCTACCACAACCAACCATCGAGCATTCCAGAATGGACCAGAAAAACCTATGTGTAAGCGTTGTCAAGGGGAAGTGGCTTTTGGCCATGGAAAGAATTTCCGCGGTGGTGCTGACTGTTGTTCGGCACACACCATACAAGAAGAGCACATATTCGTAATCGCGGCATCGATTCCGAACCAAGTACAGTGCTGACGAGCAAGTTGTTTCGTTCTCACTGTACCCCAATGTCCTTTGTGGAGAAGCTGTAAGACAGAGGACTGTAACGAACGTGGTACCACGACCCTGGTCTGATCATTATCAGAACGCAACAGCGAAACACCACGTCGTACAAAAAGTCTCTCCTTGTGAGCAAAAAATCGGCGAACTAACGGGTCCCCGATCCGTGACTTTGACAAGGGCCATTGCGTAGCAACAAAACGCAGAACGAGAGCAAGGACAGGGTCGGCAGCTGTGGCTGTAGCTACACGACGAAAATCAATCGGAAACGATTCGACCACGTCATCGATTTCCGCATCAATGAACATGCAAGCAAGTTCGGAGGAATCGAATGCCCTATCCTCAGCAACAGGCAAGCGGGACAACGCATCGGCGTTTCCGTGCTTAGCAGTATACCGATACAAGATACCGTAGCGGTACTGCGAGAGGAAAATAGACCAGCGAATGAATTTCTGCGCTGTAAGTGGAGGTACAGACTTGGTCGGATGAAAAAGCGATGTTAAAGGTTTGTGGTCTGTGATTATGGTAAAGTGACGACCATACAAGAAATCATGAAACTTTGTAACACCAAATACGAGAGCCAACGCTTCTTTCTCGATCTGTGAATAATTTGTTTGCGCAGACGAGAGCAATTTGGACGCAAAGGCAATAGGGCGATCTTGCGATCCGTATTTGTGCGCAAGCACAGCTCCGATCCCGAAATCCGATGCATCCACCATCAACAAAAGGGGCTTCCGGGGATCGAATGGCGTAAGGCAAGTATTGGAAAGCAACGCCGATTTCAACTGGCGAAAGGCGCGTTCGCATTCCGTCGTCCAGACGAACGGAACACCCTTACGGCGTAAGCGATGAAGCGGAGCTGAAATGGAAGAGGCGTGTGGTATATAACGTTGATAATAATTAATTTTTCCCGGCACACTCTGTAGCTGCTTCAAATTCTGCGGGGAAGGCAAGTCTTGAATGGCACGCAGGTGCGTGGAACTGGGATGTATGCCTTGGGAATTGATTACATGTCCCAGGTATGGCAAGTCCCGAGCAAAAAACACACATTTGTCCTTCCGTAAACGAAGACCATTTTGTCGAAAGACCTGAAATAATGTTCTGAGATTGGCCAAATGTTCTTCTTCCGTCTTTCCAGAGATCACAATATCGTCCAGATAATTTGGTGCAGTAGGGACCGACGCACAAACAGTTTGTAGATATTGCTGAAACAATGCAGGGGCGGATGCACACCCGAATGGCAGTCGTTTGAATCGCTAGAAATTAAGATGCTTGTTAACCACCAAAACGCGCTGGGATTCTTCGTCCACCGGTATTTGCAAGTACGCATCTGCGATGTCCAACTTAGAAAAATATTTATCCGGGCACAGTTTGTCAAAAAGATCTCCCGGGCGGGGTAAAGGAAAAGTTGCAATCACTAGTTGTGGAATCACTGTTGCCTTGAAGTCCACACACAGTCTCAATTTTCCGGAAGGTTGTGGCAAAATTACTAAGGGTAATGCCCAGAGAGAAGCCTGCACACGATCAATTACACCTTGCGATTCCAAATCGTGTAATGTTTTTGCGACCTGATCACGCAATGCGTGGGGAACATTGCGCGCTCTGAAAAATTTCGGTTGCGTGTTTACTTTCAGTTCCAAATGTGCTTTATAGTTCTTAGCGCAACCGAGGCCCGGTGCAAAAATGTCCGCAAATTCTTCACATAGACGAGAAACACTGTCTGAAGGCACAGTCTGGTTCACTGATAGGACGTTATTTACTATAGAAAAGTTAAACAACTGAAATAAATCGAAACCAAACAAGTTCACTGCAGAAGAAGAACGAAGGACGTAAAATGACACAAGTTTTGTTTGTCCTTTGTATGTTGCAAGAAGGCTACACTGTCCTAACACAGGGATCTTTTGTCCTGAACGCGCGCAACGGAGGTGTGCCCAGCAGTTTGTAAGTGTCTTGATTGATCAGTGAAACTGCAGCTCCTGTATCGAGCTGGAATGGTATCACTTTGCCGTTAATGTCCAAGTCTACAAAAAGTTTATTGTCCTGCTGACGACAAGAGCGACTGTCTCGTGCAATGGGAGCTGACACTGGTACATAATCACTTGCGACTTGACGGGAGTTCCGGCGATGTCGACGCACACTATTTTTGGGACGAACACAGTCACTGTTAGAGAGAGTGGCACTGGGCGGAGTGGAATGAACTACATGAATTTCCATGGGCGAAGTTTCGCGAGCCTGAGTATCCTTGGTTCGATTCCGATTCCGGCGCGAAGCAAAGGGCCTGTAATAGTTTTGAGCTTCCAATCTGAGCTTTTTCTGGCAAACACTCTGAACATGTCCTTTTTTATTATAATAAAAGCAAATAGCTTGGCGTGACGGGCAATTCTCACCCGAATGTTTAGTAGCACACCGCGGGCATGATTTGATCACTGCATTTGCCTGCCGGCGCGGCATACGTGACTGAGAGCCTGGCGGCAGCGGCGCGGCCGGGCGCGAGGGCTGTTTACTGCTCCGTGCAGCTCGCCCGGCGGGCTGGTTAACCTGACACACTGCTGGCGAGGTTTCAAATGATTCCTGAGCAAAGTCAAGTGTGTCCTGCCGATCCAATATGTCCATCACTTGTTGAAGGGAGGGATTGACTAGTTTCAAAATCTGTTCCCTTATACGAACATCAGAAACTTTCTGTGCAATTGCATCACGTACCATAGTATCTGAATAAGGGAGTCCACACTGACACTCAAAAGCACAATCCCTAGTAAGGCCTTGCAAGGTTGCAACCCACTCCCGATTAGTCTGACCTGCCGTACGTTTTGTACGAAAGAAGGTATACCGTTTGGCAACTACACTGTCTGATTCTTTGAAATATGCATCTAATGCAGATAAAATTTCTTCGTAGGACAGAGTTGCGACGTCGCGTCGGGGAAATAATTTGACTATTACACGGTATGTGTTCACGCCGACGGAAGACAACAGAAATGGCTGCCGCTCGTTACCTTGAATTCTGTAGGCGGCGAGATGGAATCCAAATTAGCGTGACCACTCCGTCCAGCTTTCCAGTGCAGCATCAAAAGGTCGAAAAGAGGGTGCAACAGCGTGTTGTGGCTGCGTTAGCGGCGAAGCGGCTGCTGCCGCATCGTTTTGCATCGCACGCTGACCCTGGACGAGCTGTCCAAGGGCATCCAGTAAGGCCTGCGTCTGCTGATTCTGTAAGCGATAAAATTCGGACAGTATATTTGGAGAGTGTGGCGAAGCCATTACACAAGTAAATCAGGGCAATATCGATAAGAACGCGGTTGTGCCTCGTCGCAACTTTTGTGGTTGGCAGGAGAGCCAACACCGTGTTACTAGAGGAGGCCGAAAGGCACGCGATTTAGCTCACGCAGGCTGGCGTGAGGTCTGGAACAGGACAAGGAAATTAGAATTGAGAAACAACGGACGTAGCTGGTGGAATACTTAACTTTAATCCATTAATGGAGAACGTCGCTCTTTATGGTACATGATTCACAATATCAATAGCACGGATACCTGAGCCTTGCTAGGTCGTAGCAAATAACGTGGCTGAAGGCTATGCTAACTATCGTCTCGGCAAATGAGAGCGTAGAAGTCAGTGAACCATCGCTAGCAAAGTCGGCTTTACAACAGGGACGAGTAATAGGGAGTCTCTCTAGGCTAGACCTGACGTGTGGCGGCGCTCGGTCTGCAACCACTGATAGTGGCGACACGTTGGTCCGACGTATACTGCCGGACCGCGGACGATTTAAAGGCTACCACCTAGCAAATACCACTCTGGCGGTGACACCACAGTATCTATGCTTTATAGATCTAGAAAAGGCATATGACAGGGTTCCTAGGACGAAGTTAGTGTCTGTTCTACGAGATTATGGAATAGGAGGCAAACTTTTGCAAGCAATTATAGGTCTTTACATGGATAGTCAGGCAGCAGTTAGAGTTGACGGTAAATTGAGTTATGGTTCAGAGTAATTTCAGGGGTAAGACAAGGGTGAAACGTGTCTAAACTGTTATTCATATTATTTATGGGTCATATGTTGAAAACAATAGACTGACTGGGTGAGATTAAGTTATGTGAACACAAAATAAGCAGTCTTGCCTATGCAGATGACTTAGTTGTGATGGCAGATTCGATTGAAAGTTTGCAAAGTAATATTTCAGAACTAGATCAGAAATGTAAGGACTATGGTATGAAGATTAACATCTCCAAGACGAAAGTAATGTCAATGGGCAGGAAATATAAACGGATTGAGTGCCAAATAGGAGGAACAAAGTTAGAACAGGTGGACGGTTTCAAGTACTTAGGATGCATGTTCTCACAGGATGACAACATAGTGAAAGAACTGGAAGCGAGGTGTAGCAAAGTTAATGCAGTGAGCGCTCAGCTACGATCTACTCTCTTCTGCAAGAAGGAAGTCAGTACCAAGACTAAGTTATCTGTGCACCGTTCAATCTTTCGACCAACTTTGTTGTATGGGAGCGAAAGCTGGGTGGATTCAGGTTACCTTATCAACAAGTTTGAGGTTACGGATATGAAAGTAGCTAGGATGATTGCAGGTAATAGTAGATGGGAACAATGGCAGGAGGGTGTCCACAACGAGGAAATCAAAGAAAAACTGGGAATGAACTCTATAGATGTAGCAGTCAGGGCGAACAGGCTTAGATGGTGGGGTCATGTTACACGCATGGGAGAAGCAAGGGTACCCAAGAGACTCATAGGTTTAGCAGTAGAGGGTAGGAGGAGTCGGGGCAGACCAAGGAGAAGGTACCTGGAATCGGTTAGGAATATTTTTGAAGTAATAGGTTTAACATCAGAAGAGGTACCAATGTTAAAACTGAATGGGGTGTCATGGAGGAATTTTATAAGGGGGCTATGCTCCAGACTGAACGCTGAAAGGCATAATCAATCTTAAATGATGATGATGATGACGACTTAGGTAAATATCTTCGTGTACAAAAATGCATCTCCACACAAGACAGTGAACAGTCCAAGCTCTTTTATTCGGATCATTTGAGCAAAAGAATTAATAAAATAAGTTACTGTCTCAATTCCATGTATTTTGCTAAGTTCAAGTGTAGATAGGAGATCCATTATACTTCTTTTGGACAGATCGATTGGAAAACGATGATTAATAATGTGTCATAGTGGCGGCCAAGTACAATCCGAGACTGCCAAACTGAAAACTTCGATTGACGCATTTAGTGACTGTAACAAAATCTGACTGTTAAAAAAACATCTTACTGATAGTCCCTGACACAATGTTAAACTGCCCACCATTAAAAATAGAAACAGGAGTCGAGCTCTCACTAAACATTTTCTAACACAAAGTTTTTGGAAGTGAAACACATTGACGAAACAAGAATACAGCTTTGAACACCATCATTTCTACGTACAGCAGCAGCGGTCATGAGCTATAAAATTGAGATTTAGTACCAGTTCTAAATAGATATACGTATTATTGGGATTATAGTTGTCCAAATGGAAAGCCAGTTTTGCAAATAGTAGTTTTGCAAATGCAGGATCCACATTGAAATTTATATTCGCCAGATGAATTACATTTACCGTCCCTCTGACCTGCTCCCAGATTGACGAGTCTGTGCTTCAACTTATACCTTAGTTACCCACTCCTACTGAATGCTAACCTAAATCTCTTTCTGAAAGGAGCGCACTAACTTTTCGAAGATTGGTCCCCTATATTGGAACATTAAGTACGTTTTTATATCATCTGTTGTAGTTTCATCTGCCTATACTTCCTGTACAAACCGGAAAGCAGGGATTGCTTATAGCCGTTAGCCAGCGCAATCTGCTTCAAATTGTTTAACTCTTCATTAACTTCGTCCTCATTTAGAGGCAAACTCAACAGTCGTGCTACCTAGCACCAAAGTTAGTTACCTTGTGTCTAATGGCATGACTGGCATCATTTCATATAGTGGCATCAGACTGCGTTCGCTTCCGAAAAATTGAGAAGCCAAGGCTATTCTCAATTCTCGTAATAAGCAAATCCAGAAAACTCAATTTCCTGTACACTTCAAATTCGAACTTGTACTTAATATTCGGATGCTACTCACTGAATAAATTAGAAATGGACACAAACTTGTCGTGCAAGTGCCCTCCACAATCATGAAAACATCATTAACCTATCTTTTATAAAAAGCAAAGCCATTGTAGAGATTCTTATTCAGTTTAAAAATTCTATTCACGAAATTGTTAGTAAAAATGTCAGCCAATAAGTCTGAGACGCACTTGCTCATAGCAAGGCCATTTTACTGTTGGTAGATCGTACTATCAAAACCAAAGTAATTATATGACAGACTGAACCGGAGGAGATGAAGGAACTCAATTAGCTCCCCGTTGGTGATCGCGGCATTATGCAAAATGTTATACTTGATTAGGGAAGGTTTTCGTCGACTGAGATATTGGTGTATAAATTCACAATATCGAAAGAAACCATTACCATATCATTGCTTTGTAAAAGACAGATTTTTGGTTTAGTGTCTGTTTTTACCTGGGACCTGTTAGGAAACGTTTTGTCTTCGCACAATTTGTCAAGTTTTGTTACGGCAAAGTTTTTATGCTTGTAGTTAGTCGGAAGTGATGAAGATTTTTAATCTCCTATTGTTTTGGTTTCTTTTCATACTAATGTTGTTGTTCACGTTTAATGATTTTTGCCAGAAATAAGGCATGCAGCTTTGTAATAGGCGACATATGTGGCGCTACAATGTTTCACTGTTCAGTGATTTTAAGTATTTGACTGTGTTTGGTAAAGGTTGTAAAAAGTATTAATTTTATTGTTGACTTGTACGGTTATTGTATTAATTGTTGTATTCTCGATGGTTGGAGAATATTTTAATAATTAAAAAGGGTTTCCTATATTCTGATAGGGCGCCCCCTTCCCGAGGTTTTCTTCACGGCAGCGGAAAGAGTAAACCGCCAGTTTCTTGTACGCGCTGTAGCTGTTAGCTGCACACTTTTCAAATGGTTTTCACATATTTGGAGATACCATTTTTCACTACGTTACATAACTATTGAAACAGTATGTTCTGTATTTCTGGCATGTGCTTAAAAATATGGTAATATCTGTATTGTGCGTGAGTGTAAATTCGGTTTTCTGCCCTGTAGGATGATTTGAAAATGGGTCTCAGCCCGAAACCAGTCATCGAGTGAATAAAAAAGTAAAATTTGCAACTTTGGTCTGGTTCGCCGTTGTACTGGTTCACAGTGTTTTCTTATTACTTAGCCACAGGGAAAATACAGTCCGTGCATGATCTTCCCGTGCAAAAACCAAGTTGGGCATCTTATAACATAGTTTCAGCGATAGGCTATACTCGTTTTTTTAAAATTCTAGCTCACAATTTATGGCATGCATTTAGAACGCGAATACCCCTGTAGCTATGATATTCATGTGTAGCCTATATTTGCCTAATTTATAAGAAAAGAAGTATATTCTATTATTGAGATATACATACGATAACCAGTTTTCCATCACTTATTCATAAAATCAATTATTCTCGTTTTTGCATAAATTGGTGTGTATTTTGTCAGTTCTATATTTATTTTATCGTGTCCTAGTGTCTTCCTGTTCCTGGTAGAGGTTGTTGAACCGAATAGTTTCACCGCTGTTATTAAGTCAATACTCCTTCCTGCTTGAGCTAGGACCATCTGAGTATCATGCTCATCTATCCAGATAGTTCTGTAGTATTGTAACCAATTAATTTCGGATATTGTGTATATTTATAGATTATGCTCATCTTATTTGTTTAAATGTTCCATTGTTTTGTATTCTTTGTTTTGTGTACTTCTTACATCATGTTTACTATCTGTAACACGTATATTTTTCCGAACTATAGCTTTTAATTTGCCTTTTCTTTATAATCTAGTCTCATTGATCATCTGGGGAATTTAACATTTTTAGGCAGACATGTTTCTTATCTTTAATTACACCACGTATTCCATCGTCTCAGTATTGCAGTCCCCTTTTGAAACAAAAAAGTTTATTTTACCAAGTGCTTCTGTTAAAGCTATCATTAGTGTTTCCTCTACATTATTCCATTCCCAGTTGATGTTATCCACTTTCCAATTTAAACCTATGTACTATTCAAGCCTTTTCCACCAAATTGCTCTTTTCCTGAGGTAAATGTTCTTTAATTGTTGCATCAGCATTATTTTGTTTCTGTTTAGAAGTTTTCCTCCTTCTTTTAAGTACTTTTATTTACGGTACTGGCAAGAAATGATGTGAGGAGGCATCTGGACCTCCGAAAACTCTTGCGTCTTGCACTACAGGCCGAATGTTCCTGTTCCTCATTTTATGTCCCATTGTGGCAGATCCTCCAGCTAACCAGGTGTATTTGTGAATCTGTTTATCCATGAAGAAATTGTGTAATATTCTTAACTCATTATTTAATGAGGACTTCTTCGTTCTATATCCATTATCATTTAGTACACTTTTCTTTTCAGAACCAATAACATTTGCCATGGAGGCAGGTAATAATTTTCGTTTATCTTATATAGGGTTCTTTGCAAAATGTCGTGGAATTTTTCAGAATCATCTTCCCACCCCTCTTCTGGGTCTATACTCCAAATACTAATACATAACTTCTTGGTACCTTTATCGTAAACACAATTATCCATTCATTGATGAAGGTGTAAGAGTATATTTTGATAACTGAAGTCTTCTTCCATAGAACAGTAACTCAAGTACAGGTTCTATAATTTTGAGGGACTACACTGTAGATCATGTCGTACCTGTTTATTGTTGTAGAACCTCTTGATTTCGTTTTGCTTGGTGTTAATGATAACCAAATCATTATTTTGTGAATTTAGTTTATTTTTCAGTTCCACTCCCTTATCGCTGAAGCCGCGGCTGTTCCAGGTAGGTAGTTTGAGTTATCTATTTCAAGTGCTTTGTTCTTGTTGTGTGCCACGCTCGTGTTCAATTTATCCACCTGGCTTGCTTTTATGTGGAGATGCTTGGTTTTACTTTAGAGGTCGTCATGCTTGAGACAAATGTGAAATGTTGAAAATAAATGTGGAAATTGGGTAGAGCATCAGTTCGTATCAAGGACATCATCTACAGAAATGAAGTAACCACAATTTCAGGTGGAACGAGATGAAGAGCTGGGAATCTACTTAGGGATATAGCGAAGATATACGTGGACACAGCCATTCTTTTTATGGCACCGATGACCTCGCTGTTTGGTACCCCTCCCCCAAATACATGAACCAAAAATTATTTGTTAAAGAAAGCTGTTCACTCAGAAATTAATCGCTATCTAAACGTTTGACCCTGAATGTTGTAATTTCAGTAATGTGCTGGCTCAATTCTCTCGCAGCATGAAGAATTACGTACAGGTTTATACAAGAGCTTTAACAACAGAAAGTAACAGTCATATTTATACAAGATGTCTGGCCAAGAAAAAGGTTCGACATTGTCAGTAAAAATAGGTTTAAGATGTAGGGAAAGACGGGCAGTACACGGTGCGCACAAAAAAGCAAGTGTTACACAAAGAATGGAGGACCACGAGCAAATTGCTCTGATTAGAAAGGGTGTACGACAGAATGCAATTTATACACCGAACAAGCAATGACGACAACAAATGCGAGGTTCTGGAGTAGGATTGAAATTCAGGGTGAAAACATATCAATGATAAGACTCGCTGATGTTATTGCTATCCTCAAAGTGAAGAAAGATTACACTGCGTGTTCAATGGACTGAACAGTCTAATGAGTACAGAATATCGACTGAAAGTTAGCCGAAGCGAGACGATACTGATGAGGAGTAACAGTAATGACATTAGCGATGAACTTAACATTGGGGACCACGAAACCACTAAGTGAAGGAATTCTGCTACTTCGGAAGCATAGTAACCAGTGATGGACGAACCAAGGGGGGACACAGAAAGCAGACTGGTACAGGCGATGAAGGCATTTCTGGCCAAAAGATGGCTACTAATAGCAAACATCGGCGTTGAAGAAGAAATTTCGGAGACTGTACTTTTGGGGCGAAGCAGGGGTGAATAATGTGAAACGTCCCCTTTGAAAAATTATACAAGACTGTGCTTAAACTGACACACAATATTTTTTTGGCGCAACGCAATCTGACTTTCAATAATCCCTACAAGAGAATGGCCCTGACTAACATTAACCTATACGCTTCACAAATCACTTACCTCACAAAAATATTCGTTACTCAAGCTACTGCAATACAGCGAACGCCACTACTGCCAGCTAAATAAAAGATTCAAACTACGGAAGGCACTAACTACTGATAGGCACAGTTAGCAAATGAAAGATTTTAATAGAGAACAAACAATGTATTTACCTCAATAGTCATAATATATATATATATATATATATATATATATATATATATATATATATATATATCAGTTCATGACATCCATTCTTACAAATTTCAAAACACCGCCATCTCTCTCCCCACATCCACCACTGCTGGCAGCTCACCTCCAACTCCGCAACGCTACGCGCCGCTAACAGCCAAATGCCCAACGTCTTGAAGAGGTAGTGTTGTCTTTCCAACGGAAAGTCAGTGCTGACTCTTGACATGCTGACAGGTAATGGGCCACAAAGAGCAAACCGACAGCAGAGTCAATCGACGTTTTGAAGAATATTAGTAGATTGGTCATCACAGACCAGACCCACTGTAGTCCTGGTAGAGATTATGTTATTGGTGGGCCACCAGAGGTGCAGACCCATTGCGTTCCTTGTAGAGATGTCCAGCAGCCGTAAGTTGCGACTGTGCAGGTGCACAATCACCATCGAAGAGTCTTGCGGAGAATATAGCAAGTCCATAAACGACCACTTGCCCACTCACAAAGAATTTGTTTGAAATGTCCTTAGAACCAGCAATGCTGTTATCCAGTTCCTTGCTGAATTATTAACACATGTGCAAACACTATCTGTCCCTACTTCTCACATATTGTCCATACACTATGACCAACAGAAACGTGTGCAGGGAAATGTATTTTACAAGTTACTTAATTTGATGAACTGGTGTCAATTACAATTTTATAAAATGAGAATACAATAACAAAGGTTCAAAATATATCATTAAAGAACATAATAGTACAGATAACATTTGCAGTAATACAGGCTTTACAAAAGAATCGAAATAACATGTAAATCAGTGTTGCAGGAATTATGACATAAGTACATACATAAAAGATCAGAATAACTTTTGAAACATCGACTTCACACATGAGCATTAGAACAAAACAGAATAAATAATGTGTAAACATCTTTAAGAAGTAAATAACATGTTGTTAATGCAAATTATATTTGGGGATAACAGTATTCCTCATCATTGTGAATGTAGCTTAGTATTAGAAGAGAAAAAATTCTATGAAACAGGACACAGAGACAGGAAGAAAACAAATACACAAGGGTACACAAACACAGTGGGATAACACAAAAGGAAAGGACAGGGTTTGTTTTCATTGTAACATTTGGTACTGCAGTTCAACCCCAAACTTCATTCCATAGATCGTCCCTCTTATTTCAACATTTGCTCCAGCCAAAAAACAAAAAAAAAAAAAAAAAAAAAAAAAAATCCTATCCAAGCATGCTTTCTGTATTCTGTTCTCATCCTCTTTCAAAAATAGTTTTTCTAGACTGTACACTACTTTTTTTGGCCAAACCATTTTCTTATAGCTTCTCAATGCTTTTCTTCCAATTCATCATAGTTAGTTTCTTATGTAGTCTACCCCCTCTTAAGCTAACTTAAACCTACTGAGCTCAGATGCTAAACTAAGGGACGACGCAGAGCAGCAGCACAAAACAATTAACACAAACAGCAATGACAAAAAAATGCAAGTAAGCAAAGCAAGCGGCAATAAATGTAATAACTTATACCTAAACATGACAAAGCTGAAGCAGAAAAAATATTACAGTAAAAATGTTTAATACCTATGTCACATCTTAACACTAGAGTGATGCATCACAAGAACATACGCTAGCAGATAAGTTACCAAATCGTAAAAAAATAATTTTTGCAATTCCTGTGAAGGGAAATGTATGAAAGATTTTAATACAGAACAAACAATGTATTTACCTTGATAGTCAAAATATATATATAAGTTCATGACATCCATTCGTACAAATTTCAAAACTCCGCCATCTCTCTCCCCACATCCACCACTGCTGGCGGCTCACCTCCAACTGCGCAACGCTACGCGCCGCTAACAGCCAAATTCCCAACGCTAGAATGGCATTACAACAATGCCAACCAGCTACAGACTGCACACCGCACAGTCAGTGATCTTCATACAGAGCGCTGTGTGGCGTTACCATTAAAAAACCTAAACAGCCTACTTACAAATGGAGTGTAGGAAAACAGGGAAAGAAGAAACTTAAACCGTTTGAGATGTGGTACTACAAGAAGAATATTGAAAATTAGGTGGACCGTTAAGGTAAAGATTGAGGAAGTTCTGGGCAGAATCGATGAACAAAGGACGATAAGGATAACACAGATAACAAAAAGGGGCAGCGTGGTAGGACATGTGTTAAGGCATCACGGCATATTGCCAGATGGAGCTATAGAGTGTAAAAACGGTAGGGGAAAGACAGATATCGGAATACATTCAGCAAATAATTGAGAACGTAGGTTGCAAATGCTACTCTGAGATGAAGAGGTTGCCACAGGAGAGGAAGTCGTGTTGCGCCGTGTAAAACCATCAGAAGATTAATGACCTAACAGAGTTATTCCAAACATCTAGGGATGAAATTATGGAGATGTTATAGGAATATAAACAGAATGCTTTCAGATAAGGAACTGATAGTTGGAAATTAGTATCTAGTACTTCACTGACTTAAGCAACCTACACCTTATAGCAACAGCTTCAGGTCGTAGCAACACTCTCTCAGTTGCCCGATATCACACGAAAAGATACATTTTGAATTGCACTGTGTCAGTTATTGTATATTTTTTCGTGGAATTACTCCATCAGCATATTGAAAATATTACCAAACAAATTACATTTTAGCCTTAATTACTTGTTACGTTTTGACGCTTGATTGAATTGAATGCGGACTACACTGCGTTTAATACCATCCTGCTAATCAATAATACAGAAGCTTTTTGCATCTGACATGTAGAAATTTTGATGTCACTGACTGGATGTAACTCAGACACATTGTGGAATCCGAAAGCATCTCACAGCTATTATTTACACTATAAAACAATATTGAGCATCTGAAGACTATTAGAAGAAATTTTTGGAAAAAATTAGTTGAAGAAAATATTTGTGTGATAAAGAAAAGTGATGAGTAATGGTCGTGAACTAATAGGTTTATTTGATTGTCGCAATCATAAAAGTAAGTCATGTGTACTGCATTTAAGAAAGAGATAAGTAATCTATTGCATTCCAGTTCCGTCTGTTGTGGTTGGTATTAGAAGCGTTCTTGTGTTGTTAGCGCAAACAATGGATAAAAGTATGCTAATATTTAGAAAAATTGGGAATTTATTAAAAATACGCAACGATGTCGAACTGTGGGAACCTTATATTCACTTTACATCAGTTTTGCACCATCATTGCATAAATTATCTCGTACTTGGTTTGTGTCTAGAAAAACAGTAAGAGATTTATGGGTACTTATTGATAAAAAACACTTCGTTAAAAGCAATTTCTGCCAGACTGTGGCCAACGTCAATGTGATTTTATTTAGAAAATACATTAAATATACAAATTGAAACCAGATTCATTATGTGTTGTTTTGAGCGGTTGCATGAGCATGCTGAAATCAGATTCATTAGCAGTGTTGTTCTCTATATTTGCATGAGCAAAAATGTTACTAAGCATGCTGTCACATTTATTTTCTTCTCTAGTGATTGGGAGTACATTTTGTAAGTGGTTGGAAGTGATACCCAGTGTAATTAGAATTATAAGTGTGTTCCTAACTGTCCAAATTCTAACTAAATTTTTGCCAGTGTGAAGAATAGAAACTTATGAAAACGTTACCAAAGTGAATCGTAGTCACATGCAGCTTAAGTGTGCAACTTGTTCATAACTACAAGTGCATCTGATAAGTCCAGTATCAGACAAGGTGCAAAAATGGAATTTCACTGCTTTAGCTACGTGAAGGAGTAAATTCGTTTATCTCCAATATTGGTTTCACTATGCAGTGGTGAGAAAAGGGGAATCGCTAACTCAGTTATGTAGAAAATGTGAATCTGAAACCTATCCAAAGCAGAGAACTGAAGTCTCCTTCATCTTGCCTTCAATATGCCTAATATTACGAAAGTGGTGCGATGTGTATCATGAGTAGCAGGAAGCTAGTGCTGTTAGTAAGGAGTAGCTGTTGTACATTACGTAAGGTAAGTTACACCCCTTTGTCATCTCCTGTGAAAGACAATCAGTTACGAGATTTTTCGAACGACAGTCTACTATTGTCTATAAGCGGAATAACATATTGAAGCTTCTTATTGCAGCTCGCATTTTATGCTACAGTATCTATTGGTGTTATCTTGTGCATCATGTTATCTTGTGCATCACATTCGAGTGTCATGCATGTTATGGCATTTATAAACACACACAGAAATCTGTCACAATAGGAGTCACAGCCTCCATTTAAATTTATTGTAGTTAAATATACCAATGGGTTTTATACTGCCAACCCGCAATTCCTTCTTATGCCATGTGGAAGTTTTCATATTCTCTCGAGAATTTTTATTCCTACAGAAAAAAGTGAAGTAGGACCTTCTTGTAGCAAATTTAATGTGTATAAAATTTGACCTGGGCAATGTTTCCGCTAGAGGTCGTATTTATCGAGTTATTCAAGGAAAACTTACGAAGTGACCACTCCCATCATCGGCCTCACTGGTCAAAACATCTACTACGTCGTTCGTGGCACTCCCTACCTCTGTACATTACGTAAGGTTGTAAGAGGTCCATAATTAAAGAATTTGTTGCTAGCGCACTTGAGCTGATGTAATTTCGATGTATTGCTCACGCGCTGCCTGCGATATGTAAGCTAGAAGAGAATCTGAGACCAAAGAGCAGTATTGACTGCAGTAGGAACTGTGTAGCAGTAGCAGTATGTTGTTGCTAGCGAGCAGTCTGGTCTGGTGTATCGTGTTGGCTGGGCCGGTCGTGTGCAGCGATGGCGGAGCCTGAGTGTTGTAGGATAAGGTAAAAGCAGCCTCGCGCATATGTAGTATTGTTACATCAAGTCCCATGTAAATGTTTTAAAAAAATCTGTTAATAATAATCTTTCTCATATAAAGTAACTTTTGACATTTATCTCAATTTAAAGAATTCACTAATTTCTCCAATCCTTGGCAATCCCGATTATTGAAAAGAAAAGTCAGTTCTTTCCTTTTTTATAAGACAAATCTATCGGCCAGCATTGCACTTAGCTGCGCCAGGAAAATTTCTTATAGGAGTAGATATATACACGTTATCCGGCGATCTAATTAAGGTAAGATTTTTCAGTTTATTCAGAATGATGTATCAGGGCCATGACGTAGCATTGCTCACGTCCAAAATTTACCAGGTTAAATTGACTGTCAATTACTGAAAGGTTATAGGTTTGTCACATTGTATTATATTTTCACTGTTGGGTAGTTACGATAAATGAGAGTATTATTCATATTATTTTATTTTGTGGGGAGGTTACATTTGGCGACAACCGGCCAGGATCGTATTTTTGTGAATTTCTGAGAAGTAGTCAGCTATATATCTGCTCTTATTTACTTAATATTAAAAGTAGTTTGCATCTGGCGCAACGCATTTACTAATTTGTCACTTTTTCTTTCACAGATCATCGGCAATTTATTGCTCTTTGTTGTAACTGTATTTGTTCTATTTTTGTTTTGTCTTTGTTTGATTTTGTGCTTAACTTTGAGTTGTGAAAATGCCGCGAAAAACTGCTAACAGTACATCGCGAGTCGTAATGAGTGATGACTCAGTGTCTTGATGATAATCCTCCAGTTACAGACAATCAGTGCGTACCGACCACCAGTAATGATTATAATCTAAATGATGAGCAAACAAATTCAATTGTGTCCACTGTAAATTTAACGACAATTGATGACGCGGCACTTTCCGTTACAATGAACGCTGTCCAGTTTGACACAGCTGATTTGCAAAATTTACGTAGCGAACAGATCATTGTTTCTAACGAAGGTGATCAATATACACAAAGCACGTCAGATTTATTTGATTCCGCTGTAGTGACCGACAGAGCACATATGATTAGCAAACCTTTTTGTGAATCAGACAATGACCAAATGGTTATACAAAACGTGACACATGCAGATACACCATCACACAGCACAGAGAATACAGCAGCTAATTTTGGCATTGATCGAGTTATGGCATTATTGCTACAACTTAATGAAAATCTAAAACAACAAATGAATGAATCGAACAAACAACCTAATGAAAATCTCAAACAACAAATTAATGAATCGAACAAACAACTTAATGAAAGTTTCAAACAGTCAAATGAAAAACAAGACAGCAATTACGAACAACTTAATGAAAAACTAGACAACAATTCCAAACAACTTAGTGAACAGATTACAGCCGTTGCCGTGCAATGTCATGATACTAAAGAATAATTACGTGAGGAAATTAAGGCTTGTGCTAGGAATAGTAGTGAAGAAATTAGATCCGTTGCACAAGAATTAAGTAATACACATGCAGCCACAACTAAATTACTTAGAGATGAAATTAGTGCAGTCGCTAAACAATGTTCTGAAAACGCAACACAGTTACGCGACGAGTTTAAATTAATGTCAGCAGAACTTTCACACACGCTGGACGCGAAAGTCCACAAGAAATTTGAGCAACAAAACAGCCTAATTGACGAACGTTTTAATCACCACCTACTAAACAGTGAAACGCGTTACCGTAAATTCATACAGGAACAGAACAAAGTAAAGAAACAAGTCATGGAAACAATTACTGCACAGAGACAGGAAGATAAGCGTAAATTATTTACGAAAGCAAAAACATTCGTAGACAATAACATTGCTACAGTATCAGACGAAATCAATACTATTAAACAGTTGAACACCGAATTGCATGATGAAATATCCGATCTTAAAACAAAAACAGACACACACACAGTAGACTTTCAGACAGTGACCAACAGACTTGAACAATTAGAATTAATACAGGATCCCGATGCCATTAAAGCAGAAATTAAGAAATTGAACAAAACTACCCGTAAAATCTAAAAACAAATTAATGCTTGTGACACTAAAAATGATGATCAGGTTAAAGCATTGACTGAAAAATTTGATAAATTGGCCAGTCGTATTGACGTTATCGAAAATAACAATGACATCAAATTAGACGATACGTCACCAGTTTCGTTTAATCAAACACCCGAATTCCAAAATTTACAGCAGACGATTAGTGAGATAGGTTCGTTCAATAAAACATTGCCTAAAAAATTGTCATCTTTACAGCATGAAATGACTGAAATGAAAAATGTTACAGCCTTTAACACGTCACAGCATACACCACTTTCCGAACATTTCTCACACTCTCACAGCCAGTATAATTTAGGTAATTTACAGAAAGTACGTGACTTTCATTCCGGGCAGACACAGACAAACGGATTATCATACAATCCTGAACCAGTTCACACATTCAGAGACGATAACGTTGATTATAAGGAATTTTTATCTGTGAAAAAATCTAAGGTATTTAAAAATGACAGAGCACAAATACATTCTTTGTACTGGATACGACAATTTGCTTTTGTATTTTCATCAGCTTGACATTTAATGAAGAAACTAGAATTGGACTGGATACAACAATTTGCTTCTGAATTTTCACCGACATTGCCTGTAATGCAGAAACTAAAATTTATTTGCAGCGCGTAAGTGACCTCAGGGGATTCATTACACTTCGATGAATATGTGCCGTAGCGTGCACAGGGCCCCGAGCGTAGTAGTGCTATTTCATCTTTAGTTTTCTGCACTGCTGCCTTCTCTTCTACTATCCTTTATATCTATCAAAACAGCTCTTCAACTATCGACCTACCTAGGGTTATGAATAAGTAAAGAGATATGACAAGTTTTACCGAAAGTGACAATTTTCATTAGACACTCCAGAACTACCAGCGTAATTTTAATAACAGACAAAATGTTAATCATCAGTATGTACAAAATGTTCAGCAATCGCAAACATTTTGGTAACAATAGAGGTTTTTCTCCGCAACAGCATCAAAGGCAGCCGGTTAGCATACCAAACCAACAATGTAGTCTGCAAGGTCAACCAAGCTTTAATGTTTCGCCGCCTACACTTATAGCGTCGGCTCCACCAAATAGTAACGCACAGCAACAAGGAAATCACTACGTACAGAGAACACACCATTTCAACTCATATCGCAATGCGCCGTATAGCAACGATTATTATGACAGACGTAAAAGTAAGGAGCTCAGTTTTCAGCGTAACAGTCGGTCTTACCAGCAGCAGAATCATCGGCAACAACAGATTATCATGAATGAACCAGACAGTAGATATCATCCCCAACGTAATATGTCAGGAAGAAATAACAGAACAGTACAAATAGTGGAAATGCCACTGCATCCTTCCGCAAATAACAGCACGTCAGATAGAATTTGACTAGATACAGCACAGATTGAACCTTACAGCGATGTAAGCAATACTTTTGATACACAGACTCTTGTTCACGAAAATGTTAATACTTTTGACGACATACGAGACACTCTTTTGCAGGAGAAACTAGTTATTCAAAAAACCATTTCCCACCCTGTCATTGAAGTAAAGATTGGATCATCCACATTTTCAGCAGTAATCGACTCTGGATCACCTATGTCAGTTATAAATTAGGAAACTTTCAACGAATGTCACGAAGAGAATATTTATCCTGCGTTACCATTAGGCAAAACTAAAGTAAAAGGAGCAGTATCTAGTAAGGGAGTAGATGTAAAATTACAGACACACTTATCATTTTGTATTGCAGATCATACGTTCCACTCAAATTTTTGGATTGTTCCCTTATTGATAACAGACGTTATTTTAGGTACGGATTTTTTGGTACAACACGACGCAATTATTGACTTTCAAAATTCCTATTTAATGTTAAAGGATGAAAATGTACAACTGGCATTAGATTTTCAGCACTCTTTATCTGCAGAAGAACAAACAATTAATCGAACACAGGTCATTTCTGCATCACGTAACACAGACTGTCATTCCACATTGTTCACAGATACGTATGTTAACAACTACAATACACCAGACGAAGCCGACTATGACGTTATAGAAATGATTTCGGATAAGGTTAAACAGAGCAGTGCAAATACAAACGACGAACGTACGCAACTACGCAAAATCCTTTTACAGCAAGCTCCAGTTTTTGATAAGATCCCTGGTACTATGTTCGGTTTCATGTATGAATTTTAAGTTAAACAGCAAGGCACGTTTAAAGCCAAACATTATCCCATTCCATATATTCACAGAGAACAAGTTAAGAAAAAATTGCAAGCTATGCTTGACCAAGGTATTATTGAACCAGCAGTTAGTCCGTACATAAACCCGCTCCATATTGTTAAGAAAAAGGATGGCTCACTTCGCCTCGTACTTGATTCACGTCACATCAACGACATTACTATTAATGAAACAGATCGCCCACAAACACTAGAGGAACTTCTACCGAAATTTCATGGTACTGCTATTTATTCCACATTAGATTTGAGATCGGGATTTTGGCAAATTCAGCTCCATCCGAACTGCAGAAAGTACACAGCATTTCTCTGTTTTGGTGACTGTTATCAATTTTGCAAATTACCGTTCGGTTTAACAATTTCTTCAGCAGCATTTATTCGCGGTTTGAATGCTATACTTCCGACAGAACTTAAAGACAGAATCACAACGTATATATACGACATTCTTATTGCAGAAGCTAACTGGTCTGAACATAATCTGATTCTGGAACAACTGTTGCAAACTTTTTATGCACAAGGACTCAAAGTTAATCTTAACAAATCGCACTTTGGCAGAACTTCCATAAAATTTCTTGGACATGTAATTTCAGCAGAAGGCATTGCGCATGACACGGAAAAACTTCAAGCTTTACGTGACATTACTGTTCCAACGACGAAGAAACAACTACGCAGCTTTCTGGGGTTAATTAACTTTTTTCGTAAATTTATTCATTACTCTGCTTCAGACACCCCTAGATTATGCCAACTGACGGGTAAAAACACTATTTGGTCCTGGGATAGCCAAGCGCAGTCAGAATTTGTCAATCTGAAACAAGCTTTGTTGAACGCACCACTTTTATCACACCCAGATTTCACTAGAAATTTTTCCATTGCCACCGACAGTTCCAACACAGCTTTAGGCGTACACATTTTACAGGAAATTGAAGAAGACGGTAATACAGTAATTAAAAACATCGCCTTTGCAAGTCGCATTCTGTCACCTGCTGAATGCAATTATTCTGTTACAGAACTTGAAACATTATGTGTTTTATGGGCATTTACCCGATTTAGGCATTTTCTTTATGGAAGACATACTACCGTTTACACAGACCATAGAGCTATCCAGTTTTTACTTTCCGCTAAATTTACACATGACAGATTAAGCAGATGGAAACTGTATTTACAGGAAATTAATTTTACAATTGTTAACATTCCCGGTACACAAAATATTGTAGCAGACGCACTATCCCGTTCTCTCTGCAACAATCAGCAATACATCGCAACCAACTTCTGCCAAGCAAATTCTAGCCTCATGTATGTTCAACAAGTTGCATTTGAAAACTTCATTTCATCGTCATTACGAGACATAGCACAAGAGCAGAGTAAAGACAACGTATGGAAAGAAATTAAACACCTTTGGCAAGATAAGAATAACGTTACCATTAGAAACCATTACACGGTACGCAATAACATTCTGTTACGCCGTTCTCACCCTGATGGCAACAACTGGTTATTATGCATTCCTGACGAACTTGTTAACAAATTAATTTGGTATACTCATTTAAGTTACGGACATTATGGAGCCAGAAAATGTTTTCTTATACTGAGACAGAACTGTTATTTTGCCAACATGGAGAAACGTATTCGACGAGTTTTAGCGTCATGTAAAATCTGCCAGAAACCTAAATCAGACACGACTTCACATATTCCTCCGTTACATCCCATTGTACCTGTTAAACTGAGACACATGGCCACTGCAGACATTTTTGGTCTGATTCCCAGAAGTAATAGAGGTTTTTTCTACATCTTTGTCGCTGTTGAACTCACTTCGAAATTTGTTACCTTTACTCCCTTGCGCAAAGCTATTGCTAAATATTTTTCGAATGCATTTGTAAAACATTTTTTATTTCATATAGGTCATGTATTGAAAGTAATTTCCGACAATGGACCACAATTTCGATCTGCGATATGGACACGTATGTTACGAGCTAGAAACATTTCTCCGATCTATATATCCAAGTATCACGTTTCTTCGAACCCATGTGAACGACTGATGAAAGAAATTGGTAAACTGTGTAGAATGTACTGCCATAAAAGACATATTGATTGGGATACACACATACACTCATCCCAGGATGTAATTAACTCCATACCAAATGAATCTACTATGCTATCTCCGACTGTTATATTGAAAAATGTTGAACCACCTAACAAAATTAAAGAATTAGTATCCTTTCCTACATCTCGTCGACTACGCCACCATGAAGTAATTTAGATTGCGCTCAACAACATCAAACGTGCCGCAGAGCGCCGGAGAAGACAGCAAAAACAGGTTTGTACACTCCGTGACTTTCACATTGGACAGAAGATATTAGTACGCACACACTATCCAACAGAGGAAAGTTAAATTTGAACTTCTATACGCAGGTCCATACAGAATTCGCAGCATTTCTCATCCCAATGTGGTACATGTTGAAACTTTGAGAACCAGAAAAAGCAAGGGCAATCACCATATTTACAATATTAAGCCCTTTATTGAATGATCATACTTTACGATTTATCACACTGTACCGCCATTTCCTGATATTTATATGACCACTCACGCAATTATATTTATGTGACTATTTACTGATGATTATCATATTTTTTCCTGACAAGTGCCCAGTACGGTAAGATTAGCAGGTCGCCTTTCTTGTCGTTATATATCAGACCGTGCACATTTTCGATTTTTTGTGTATGTATGATTGTTTTCCTATCGAAAGTAGAATTTTTGTCTGTATGCACTATGAAATCTTTAAGATGTAACAAACAACAGTTGACTTTGACATTTTTCATTATGATATCTCAACATCTTGACTATTTTACGTTTTTTGCTACTACATTATGATACTGTGTGTACATTTTTTGCACTTGAAAACTGTCTATATTTTTAACCTAATACGTTTTCTGTCATGATATTTTGCCTATTCTAGATTTTTTTTGGCACTACATTATGATACTGTGTATACATTTTTTGCACTTGAAAATTGTCTATGTTTTTGACATAATGTTTTCTGTCATGCTATGCTGTATGCTTAATTATATTACTAGAAACAAGTTTTTATTTAATGGGTATATGAATTAAATGCAAGATATTAATCCATATTCATCATTTTTCAGAAAGCAATACCGTGTAAAAGAAATGATTTAAACAACCACAGTGGTTTACTACGAAATGGAAATTTTACCATCAGAATGAAGGAAAGAAAATGCAATATCTTGTCATGAAGAGTAAATGGATCAGAATTAACAAGCATTAACCAGAATATACCGTACACATCGTATGATAACAGTCTTGACTAATTATTTTTCTTTCAGAATACAAGGCGATTGATGCAGACTGTCAGACAGAACTACAGATGTTAATTTTAGTGATGAAATATGCTAGAAGTAAGAAACTCTATACTATATGTAGTTACGAATGATAATGAATAGTTGTATGAAGTAAATGGTAATATGAATATGCATAATGAAGTGTCTATTTTTTGAAGATGATAATAAATGATGATGAATAGTTATATGAAGAATATGCTAATGCGAATAATGAAGTTTTTCTTTGCAGGTGATTATAGTGATGAAGTTATGGTAATATGAATAATGACGTTTTTCTTTGCAGATGATGATAATGATTTATATATTTACTGTTAGTTAAGAAATGCTATGTAGTTATTTAAGTATTTGTTGCAGTTCCTTTTGACAGTATGTCTTATGTTGCATAGTATAATGACTGAATGTTTTGGAAAAGACAGCTAGAGTACATACATATTAAGTACACGTTTCTTTACCTGTTAATTCAAAGTTCACTATTTTTCTGCATAATATGCATTTCTTCTTTCAGCTCAATAATGCCTTTTGTATTTTTTCCAGGAGAAGCTTTTCGTGACATAATATGCTATAAGTAGTTACTTATTAAACTTGTTGTAGTACTTGCATTGTTTTACCCAGTTGCGTCTATCATTTATGAATGTGATCACATATAATGTACTTGTTTCATAACCTTGCTACAGCTGACTCATGACGAATGACGTTAATAATCCTTATTTCCAGCAATAAGTCAAAAGCAAATATTTTCATGCCCCAGCAATTAATTATTGATCCCAGTGCAATGCATTGCTAAGAAAAAAAATATTACGAGTCCCAACTATTACCAGTATACAACTAAATAATGCTACCAGTTTAAGATATATTTTTAGTCCTAAAGATAATGCAAATTTTCTGTGTATTGATTCCATTATGTCTATGTATTATTGGACTATCGACCTTGAGTAATAGTTCCAATGTCATACATTTTAAATGTGTTTTATGTCACTTACATGATATCATATATAAACACCAGTAGCTTGATGCTACACTCAATAACTCCTGTTTAAATGATGACTTGTGAATAACACTGAATAATGTTTTGTAACACTATATGAATACTTTGTAAGTGGCCAATGAGTGCCAATACACTATATGAATACTTTGTAACTAGCCAATGAATGTCAATAATTCAATAGCTCCTGTTTTAAATGATGACTTGTGAATAACACTGAATAATGTTTTGTAACACTATAAGAATACTTTGTAACTAGCCAATGAATGCCAATAATTATTCAGATCGGTTGATACATTAGTGTAATTCTATGATGCCTAGCATAAAACTTAATGTGTCCTTCACCTTCTGACCTAATTACTGCAATATCCGTTTATCCTGTCCGTCCTCATGATGATGGAGCACTATATTGGTTTTTGCACTAATTCTATGTTGCTGTAAGAGTATGGATTCTACAAGAATATGGTGTTGACATATCAAGCTGTCCACAACCTTGAACGATAGATATGTTATTATGGTCCCACTGTTTGGTGTACCTAATGTACTAACAAAATGATAACATTGAATATTAATACAACATTTCAGTGCCTTGGCTACACTGATAAATACTTCATGGAAGAGAACTTCAGATTGTCTCACTTGGTGTTGTGCTTCTGTAGAAAGATATGGACTTTCAGTGCAGCTACGTGCAACCTACTGTGCTACAACCATGATGCAATCCTTCCCATTCCTTTCCTAGTTCCTGTAAAATAGTAAAGGCTTATACAGTGCATTTAAATTCTTGTAAAATGATAAAAACTTTTATCGTGCGTGTCCACTCTATTTTGTTAATATATTTAGTTCTCATTGCGTATATACTTTGTCATTTCTGAATATGTTTTGTACTCAGTGCATGTGCACTCTATTTAGTTTCTTAATATGTTCTGCACTTATCAATGATGTATATACTCTGTGACTGTAAACACAGTAACTAAATAGATTATATAAAAATTTGTTGCTCATGGCAAGTCCAATTGACTCACCATCGCTGCCAAATTTTTGCCCCCCAGTGGAGGGTTATTTAAGAGGTCCATAATTAAAGAATTTGTTGCTAGCGCACTCGAGCTGATGTAATTTCGATGTATTGCTCACGCGCTGCCTGCGATATGTAAGCTAGAAGAGAATCTGAGACCAAAGAGCAGTATTGACTGCAGTAGGAACTGTGTAGCAGTAGCAGTATGTTGTTGCTAGCGAGCAGTCTAGTCTGGTGTATCGTGTTGGCTGGGCCGGTCGTGTGCAGCGATGGCGGAGCCTGAGCCTTGTAGGATAAGGTAAAAGCAGCCTCGCGCATATGTAGTATTGTTACATCAAGTCCCATGTAAATGTTTTTAAAAAAATCTGTTAATAATAATCTTTCTCATAAAAAGTAACTTTTGACATTTACCTCAATTTAAAGAATTCACTAATTTCTCCAATCCTTGGCAATCCCGATTATTGAAAAGAAAAGTCAGTTCTTTCCTTTTTTATAAGACAAATCTATCGGCCAGCATTGCACTTAGCTGCGCCAGGAAAGTTTCTTATAGGGGCAGATATATACGCGTTATCCGGCGCTCTAATTAAGGTAAGATTTTTCAGTTTATTCAGAATGATGTATCAGGGCCATGACGCAGCATTGCTCACATCCAAAATTTACCAGGTTAAATTGACTGTCAATTATTGAAAGGTTATAGGTTTGTCACATTGTATTATATTTTCACTGTTGGGTAGTTACGATAAATGAGAGTATTATTCATATTATTTTATTTTGTGGGGAGGTTACAAGGTTTACTATATTCGGCCTTTCTTAGTCTTCATAGACTGATGTTATTACGCAACTGGCTTAGTGGAGCACTTAAGAATTGTGAAATTGACGTTTGCATAAGTTTTACATAATAGTTTAGTGAAGCTTAGCAGTATAAAATAGAAAATTACATCGTTTTCTGACTACGAAACTACTGTGCTTTTAATGTTTAGGTTTGAATCGAATGGCCAACACAGTTTTATCGTAATTCTTATAAAAGTCTTTTTCTTTCATTAATCTCAACGGTGCGTTTAAGTTAAAAATGTTAAACAAGTAGATGAGTGTGGTAGTGTCGTTATAGCCCAATCAATAGAGATAATAAAAAGGCAAATATAGAGAGTTGGAAATTTTTGTACAGTAGTAAGATGGAGAGACACGAACAACGTACTAGAAATCCTGAGTGATGGGCGAAGAGTGGCGGTTGGAGGTGTGTTTAGAGGTCACTATTGTATGTTTATCTTGAATAAATGTAAAACCATGTCCCCCAGCTAAAAAGTACTCCAGTACAAAATGTAACAGCCTGAAATTTCCCACAAAAAGGTCATGGCCATTTTTCTGTAGGACTAATAGCCTGCACATGGCGAGGGAGAGAGCATGAAAATCTTGTAGATAGTTTTTGAAGTTGTTGCTGGTTGCATAAAACCTATAGGAAGGGACAGCTGAATCACTCTGTACAGTCAAAGAAATATTTTAAGTTTGCATTTGTGCAGTGAAAGTACACTATGCAGTTTGGCGGAAGTGACGTCACGCAGTAGGTGCAGGAAGGGGCTCTGAGAACAATGAGCAAAGATTCTGTTTTTAGGGCAACACCCCTTGTATTGGATGAGTTAAATAAATGTGTTCAATGTAAGTGGGACTTTTATTTCAGCATATCATGACAAATATATATGATGTTTAATAATTTTTTAAACTGAACTAGAAATTCATAATGTCGTGTCTTGTCTGAAATACGTCTGACGAAATCGCGGTAAAACTAGAGTCATAACTTAGGTAACGAGACAAGTCAGAACAGCACGCAGAAGACGATAAGGTCGTTTTGAAGTCGACTTCGTAAAGTATTGGAAGCAACAGCGGGTGTGGGGCGGGCAAATCACCAACGTAAAACGTTGCGGCAGCAGCAGAAGTCCACACCAGGCAGTGGCAAACCCAGCGTCGTCCACGCGACGGCAGCAGCAGCAGCAGACTAACACACCGGATCCGTACGTCTCATGGGAAGCGACAGCAGTTCGAAAGACAAGTAAAAGCGACAAAAAATATATTACACTGTGTGGCGCTGTGGTTTTATGACCAGTGTTTAATTTATCAGTAGTATCAGAATTAACAGCCCAGACTTTACTTGTATTAATAAAATCGCCAATGACGGTCAGTCTTCAGAGAATGAAGTCACTGAATAAAATCACCGAAAAGCCGCTAGATGAAAGTGAATCCTATGAGTTTAATATTTAATTGTCTAACGAAAAACAGTGAATAAGTAGTTGAAGTTAAGCACAGTATTAAGGATCAAGGAGCTAAAGTTAAGGTTAGCATACAAATTGGTTGAAAAAATGTTGTGTAAGGGACTCACTAACGTTGAAAACACGCTAAAGTGGGAAATAATGCAACTGACATAACTACATTAAGTTCAGTGACGAGATAAAGAATGAAAATTACAGATAGACTGAAATTTAGAACAGGAATGTGTCACATTGGAAGAAAGTAAAATGGATAAATATTTGCAGTAATAAAATAATTCGAATTAATATGAGAGAGTGAATTTAATAGTGAATATCTGATGAGGATAAAGACTCTGTCGTTTCATAAGTAAAAAATACTTCCTACAAAAGTGTTTCTGATTTTTGTGTTGTTAAATTAATTTCTGTAATGATGAAGAGAGTCATAATGAGGTTATTAATGCTAGACTTGGTTGTGATGTACACACAGATGTAATTATTGACGGTATAATTGACGCAGAAAATGTTGAGAAGTGATAAAACTTTTGTTGTGATGAGATCAGATGCAGCTGATGGGGGAAAAGGATCAGGCACTATGATCAGGAGTGTGTGCATTAATGGAAATTGTTGCATAACGTCAAGGAGGAAACTCTGCTGGTACTGATGAAATGGGGGAAATGGATGACTTATATCAAGTTATTGAAAGCTGCAAGAAAAATATGATTCCAAAGTAGGGATAGACGGATTTACGAAGACCCTAGACAGAGGGTCTGAAATGAATTTTCCTATCTATGCCAGTAAATACATGTGAGGTACTAGGATGGCAATAAATTCAAGTTTGCCTAGGTGTATTTTGTATAGTCGTGGAAATAGAAGTACAAGAAATTATTTGATGGTGAAAATAGAGCTACTGAAAAAGGAACTTAGTATAGCTACCAGGTAGTTTTTTTACGAAATAATTTTTAATAAATTCTCTATAATATGTTAATGAAAACAAAAGGGCTGTAAAAAGACCACCCATAATGAGAAAATAAACCAGATATCGTTCGTTATTGCGCCCAAGGAAAGAAGTATTCAGCTTTATGAAAGTCATGTAATTTGTTTAGTATATGGTGAAGTGCCTGAGTGAGGACGGAGTATCATTAACAGTGTTTTGTTATTTATGTGTTTTTGCTAATGTCTAGTTTGTGAATTGATATTGTTTTGCTGCATTTGGAAATATTTAGTAAAGATTGTTTTCATAATTCTTAAGAGTAACGATTATTTGTTTATTCCGTAGTTATGTAAAAGTTTTCTTATTAAATGGAAGTGAGATTAAAATAACAGGTGGATCATGTGGATTATGTAGACGTAAAATCTGTTTGCTGCCGTGTAGAATAGATAATGTTAACGGTTATATCGGTGGAAGTATTTTATTACCTAAATAATTATGGATCTCGTATTGATGACTACAGTGTGTTTATTTGCGCGTGCTTGTGTAGATTTTAATATATTTCGTTTTATTGGTCAGGATGTAAACTTGACACATTAGGTATATCACAAATCGCATCATTCCTCTTGCCAAATACTGAGCTGAGGCACTGAACCAAGCGTTCCGTTTTATGATGTTTTAAATTTTTTCTGCACAGTTTCCAATATGTTCTTGTTACAATAGTTCATTCGAACCATTGAGCTTGTTTCCAGTTTCATGTTAGTGTGAATGTGACACATGAATACGAAGAGCGGCTGAATAGTGGATTGAATGCCAATCGGTACTCATTTCTCGGCAGAGAATTGTAGGTGTGCTGAGCCTGAGGACTGGATGTCACACAGGAGACACAATCGTGGAGATGTGCAGCAATAGAACAATCTACAGTACGTCATTTCAGTACTTCAAGGAACTGAAGAACGTGCCTGAGTGTGCTGCAAATGATTCTGTGTAAAGTTAAAGTGAAATATTGTAATAGGATGCAATTTTTACTATTGCATCTGTTCGTTCGCCTTCCTCATACCATCATCTCGCGACATTATGATTTACAATCTGGCTCGCGCACGATGAAGTTTGTAGCTACATAACATCAAAATGTTGTTGACTCACAGTACGAATGCATGTAATAGCATGAATAGACCTAACGATGATAGTTTGTCTGCGTATTTTCCTCCTTCTTACGGTTTGTACGAACTGAAGGTGGTTGTAGAAAGCAAACGAAACTAGTCATCGTGCATCATTTGTTTAAGGAAAATAAATATATGCGGTCTAGGCATTAAGAAATTTAAAAATTATTATTTTTATTTCGTACGTTGTACACACATCCAAGAAAGGTTTGCTTCACCTCGGTTCCGAGAGTTCCAGAACCTGTCCAGAAAACTGGAATAGAGATCAACATACAGGGAGACCTTCAGAGTGGTGGTCCAGATTGCAGTACACACCGGTACCTCTAATACCCAGTAGCACGTCCTCCTACACTGATGCACACCTGTATTCGTCGTGGCATACTATCCAAAAGTTCATCAAAGCACAGGTGGTCCAGACTGTCCCACTCCTTAACGGCGGTTCGGCGTAGATCCCTCAGAGTCGTTGGTGGGTCACGTCGTCCATAAACAGCCCTTTTCAATTCATCCCAGGCATGTTTGATAGGGTTCATGTCTGGAGAACATGCTGGCCACTCCAGTCGTTATCCGAAAGGAAGTCATTCACAAGATGTGCATGACGGGGGTGCGAATTGTCGTCCATGAAGATGAATGCCTCGCCAATATACTGCCAATATGGTTGCACGAACGGCCGGAGGATGGCATTCACGTATGGTACAACCGTTACGGCGCCTTCCATGACCACCAGCGGCATGCGTCGGCCCCACATAATGCCACCCCAAAACAGCGGGGAACCTCCACCTCGCTGCACTCGCTGGACAGCGTGTCTAAGGCGTTCATCCTGACCGGGGTGCCTCCAAACACGTTTCCGACAATTGTCTGGTTGAAGGCATATGTGACACTCATCGGTGAGAGAACGTGACTCCAATCCTGAGCGGTCCATTCGGAATGTTGTTGGGTCCATAAGTACCGCGCTGCATGGTGTCATGGTTGCAAAGATGGACCTCGCCACGGACGTCACAAGTGAAATTGCGCATCATGCAGGCTATTTCGCACAGTTTGAGTCGTAACATGACGTTCTGTGGCTGCACGAAAAGCATTATTCATTATTCAGCGTTGCTGTTACGGTTCCTCCGAGCCATAATCCAGAGGTAACGGTCATCCACGGCAATAGTAGCCCTTGGGCGACCTGGGAGAGGCATGTCATCGACAGTTCCTGTGTTTCTGTATCTCCCCCATATCCGAACAACATCACTTTGGTTCACTCTGAGACGCCAGGACACTTCCTTGCTGAGAGCCCTTCGTGACTCAAAGTAACAATGCGGACGCGATCGGAAGGCGGTATTGACCGTCTAGGCGTGGTTGAACTACAGACAACACGAGCTGCGTACCTCATTCCTTGTGGAATGACTCGAACTGATCGGCTGTCGGGCCCCCCTCCCTCTAATAGGCGCTGCTCATGCATGTTTGTTTACCTCTTTGGGGTTTAGTGACATTCCTGAACAGTCAAAGGGACTGTGCCTATGATACAGTATCCCCAGTCAACGTCTGTCTTCAGGAGTTCTGTGAACCGGGGTGATGCAGATCTGTTTTTGATGTGTGTATTTAAAGTGGAGTAAAGCGCCGTATATGAGCAGAGCCAGCAGCACCAGTGGGGGTGGTCTCGGGAGTACACGTCCCTCCTCATTTCACGTCGGCTCGTTTCAGAGCAGTTCAGGAAAGTATCAGTAAAGATCTCTTTGCAGAAAACGGAAAGTAGAACCATTAGCACTGAGCATTACTTCGATCACTGCACAGCGTCAGTGGCAAGCAGGTACTCTCCCGTTACGTAAATCACGATCGTTGACAGCGAACGTAGTGTATGTGAAACAACCTAACGATTCTTTCGCTGAGGTGTCCTGATCAATAAACTATTTGAGGAGGTAGAACATAATGTTGTCAGTTCAATGTGCGCTTTTCAACACTTACAAACGGAGTTAACGACATGTGTTTGAGTGATCCGTCTAAAAAACTGGACGGCAGCAAGCAATTTGCAGTTGAATCAGTAGAACATAAAACGGTGCGTTACCATGCACGAAAATGTTGGACGAAGCACACATGTAACTCTAAATGACATTGAAAAGTACTTTTATGTTGTGATAACCAAGCGTTTAACTCGAAGTGAAAATAACGCCAATTAACAAAATGCTTCAATTAATTATTCTCGTAGTGAGACTTGTCTCCATTATACTCATGGAGCTACTTTTACAAATGTTCTCCCTGCCTTTCGTCACGGACCTTCCTTTGTCTGGCACCTGCACTTTGACATATTTTGGTTGGCTGGGCCTGCAATTTCTTTAAACAGAATAACGGCGTACAACGTGGTTTCAAAAAGGACGTTTTTGTCGCAGATGTGTATTCACACAAAAACATACACTGAAGCACTAAAGAAACTGGTATAGCATGCATATTCAAATACAGAGATTTGTACACAGGCAGAATACGGCGCTGATGTCCACAACGCCTATGTAAGACAACAGGTGTCTGGCGCAGTTGTTAGATTGGTTACTGCTGCTACAATGGCAGGTTATCAATATTTTAGTGAGTTTGATCCTGGTGTTACAGCAGGTGCACGAGCGATGGGACACAGCATCTCCGAGCTGACTATGAAGTGGGGACGATCATTTCACGAGAGTACCATGATAATCATCTTGGTATTGAAGCTCTTTTTTCCGTGTTTGCTTTAACAATATGTATGTTTTTGGATAGGGTCCGCCTTTAGCAAAACACAGTTTTGTTTTATAACCCAAACATGTTTCACTGCAGTTGCAGCATCCTCAATGGGCTTTTATTTTCCACCTGTTAAAGATAAAGAACGTTCTTTGTTGTTTTGTATACATGTAGCTATTAGTTTTTGAAAATGTAATTATAGATATTTGAAAAAACACATAAATTATGAAATTATGAAAATTATGAAAATGGATTTTCATAATTTATATGTTTTTTCAAATATCTATAATTACATTTTTTAAAAACTAATAGCTACATGTATACAAAACAACAAAGAACGTTCTTTATCGTTAACAGATGGAAAATAAAAGCCCACTGAGGATGCTGCAACTGCAGTGAAACATGTTTGGGTTATAAAACAAAACTGTGTTTTGCTAAAGGCGGACCCTATCCAAAAACATACACAGAGAGTACCATGATTATCAGGAATCCGGTAAAATATCAAATATCCGACATCGCTAAGGCCGGAAAAAAGATCCTGCAAGGACGGGACCAACGGCGACTGAAGACAATCGTTCAACGTGACAGAAGTGCAACCGTTCCGCAAACTGCTGCAGATTTCAATCCTGGGCCATCAACAAGTGTCAGCGTGCGAAACATTCAAGGAAACATCATCAATGTTGGCTTTCGGAGTCGAAGGCTCACTCGTGTACCCTTGATAACTGCATGACACAAAGCTTTACGCCTATCTTGGGCCCGTCAACACCGACATTGGAATGATGATGACTAGAAACATGTTGCCTGGTCGGAATAGTATTGTTTCAGATTGTAACGAGCGGATGGACGTGTACGGGTATGGACTCTGAATGTCAGCAGGGGATTTTTCAAGCTGATGGAGGCTCGTAATAGTGTGGGGCGTGTGCAGTTGATGTGATATGGGACCCCTTATACGTCTACATACGACTCTGAAAGATGACACGTACATAAGCATGTCGTTTGATCATTCACGTCCATTGTGCATCCCAGCGGATATGGGCAGTTCCAGCAGGAGAATGCGAGATCCCAAACTTCTAGAATTGCTACATAGCGGCTCCAGGGACATTCTTCTTCCACTGGACACCATACTCCCCAGTTGTTATTGTTGTGGTCTTCAGTCCAGAGACTGGTTTGATGCAGCTCTTCATGTTACTCTTTCCTGTGCAAGCTTCTTTATCTCCCTAGTACGTACTGCAAGCTAGACATGAACATTATTGAGCATATTTGGGATGCCTTGCAACCTGCAGTTCAGAAGAGATCTCCACCCCATCGTACTCTTACGATTTATGGACAACCCTGCAGGATTCATGGTGTTAATTCCCTCCAGCACCATTTCAGTAATTATTCGAGACCATGCCACGTCGTGTTGCGGCACTTCTGCGTGCTCTCGGGGGCCCTACACCATATTAGGCAGGTGTACCAGCTACTTTGGCTCTTCAAAAATGGTGCAAATGGCTCTGAGCACTATGTGACTTAACATCTGAGGTCATCAGTCCCCTAGAACTTAGAACTACTTAAACCTAAGTAACCTAAGGACATCACACACATCCATGCCCGAGGCAGGATTAGAACCTGCGACCGTAGCGGTCGCGCGGGACCAGACTGAAGCGCCTAGAACAGCTCGGCCACCAGCGGCCGGATTTGGCCCTTCAGTGTGTGATCCAGAAGAGACGGGAGTTCAACTTCAAAGCGTGTATTTTATTGACTGACCACAAAAAATTATTTATTTCGAGACAAAAACAGTAATCAGTGAATGGCTTCTAATGTTGATCTCTTTTAACATCTATACTCACGCAACTATAAAATACTGGCAAATGAATATAATACGATTGACAAGTCCCTACACAGTTTTAGACACAGTTGTATGTGCTGATGAACAGGTGTTCCTTGCACGCTTGCACCTGAAAGCACAGACAAATGAAATTTTGCGAAGTGATGGGAGTCCCTATTTTGTTGTATGGTTGTTAGAACTGGAGTGTGAAGAGAAAGAATAAGAGAGCTACTGAACCAGTGGATACAAATTCGTGAGAATAGCTGGATATAGGCTTAAAGATGAAATAAGAAAAAAAAAATAATTAAAAATATTTAGCAGTTTCTTCCATTTCGATAATACCTACTAGCAATCCGTCGTTCACCGAATCTTACATATGATGGTAGTATAGAGCCTGGACAACGGTAACTTTGGTTATTTCTGAAGAATATCCACGATAATCAACTGATGTATCTGTTTCGCTTTCAGCTGGTGGGGGTCACACAACTGAACCCTAATAAGAGGTACCTGCGCTCTGTTGTATGCATTGTGTCGAATGTAGCAGCACAACAGAAAACCCGCACGCTTCGGCACAGGAAAAACAAACATGAAGTTGTTTTTTAAGATTCTGCAGACGAATTAAACGAATTTTTGTCCTTAGCAGTTAGTTTTCAAATTGCGATAAACTGTCTGCCACAAAAGAGCAACTTCTCGACAGATACGTTTTTATTACGAGGTAATGATGAAGTGACCATATATATAATTGAAAACATTTGCAATTCCCGTAATGCCACACATCATCAACCTCTTTCCTGTTGTTTCCTGACGTGGTGAAGTTAGAGATAAGCGATCTGTAATTGTTGATAGTGTCTAGATTCAGGAAAAAATTCTTTATTAGTCAAGATCGCAGTTAATTATGTTTATTGATTGCTAGTTTCTCCCCCCATGAACCATGGACCTTGCCGCTGGTGGGGAGGCTTGCGTGCCTCAGCGATACAGATGGCCGTACCGTAGGTGCAACCACAACGGAGGGGTATCTGTTGAGAGGCCAGACAAACATGTGGTTCCTGAAGAGGGGCAGCAGCCTTTTCAGTAGTTACAGGGGCAACAGTCTGGATGATTGATTGATCTGGCCTTGCAACATTAACCAAAACGGCCTTGCTGTGCTGGTACTGCGAACGGCTGAAAGCAACGGGAAACTACAGCCGTAATTTTTCCCGAGGACATGCAGCTTTACTGTATGATTAAATGATGATGGCATCCTCTTGGGTAAAATATTCCGGAGGTAAAATAGTCCCCCATTCGGATCTCCGGGCGGGGACTACTCAGGAGGATGTCGTTATCAGGAGAAAGAAAACTGGCGTTCTACGGATCGGAGCGTGGAATGTCAGATCCCTTAATCGGGCAGGTAGATTAGAAAATTTAAAAAGGGAAATGGATAGGTTAAAGTTAGATATAGTGGGAATTAGTGAAGTTCGGTGGCAGGAGGAACAAGACTTCTGGTCAGGTGACTACAGGGTTATAAACACAAAATCAAATAGGGGTAATGCAGGAGTAGGTTTAATAATGAATAGGAAAATAGGAATGCGGGTAAGCTACTACAAACAGCATAGTGAACGCATTATTGTGGCCAAGATAGATACGAAGCCCACACCTACTACAGTAGTACAAGTTTATATGCCAACTAGCTCTGCAGATGATGAAGAAATTGAAGAAATGTACGATGAAATAAAAGAAATTATTCAGATAGTGAAGGGAGACGAAAATTTAATAGTAATGGGTGACTGGAATTCGAGTGTAGGAAAAGGGAGAGAAGGAAACATAGTAGGTGAATATGGATTGGGGCTAAGAAATGAAAGAGGAAGCCGCCTAGTAGAATTCTGCACAGAGCACAACTTAATCATAGCTAACACTTGGTTTAAGAATCATGAAAGAAGGTTGTATACGTGGAAGAACCCTGGAGATACTAAAAGGTATCAGATAGATTATATAATGGTAAGACAGAGATTTAGGAACCAGGTTTTAAGTTGTAAGACATTTCCAGGGGCAGATGTGGACTCTGACCACAATCTATTGGTTATGACCTGTAGATTAAAACTGAAGAAACTGCAAAAATGTGAGAAATTAAGGAGATGGGACCTGGATAAACTGAAAGAACCAGAGGTTGTACAGAGTTTCAGAGAGAGCATAAGGGAACAATTGACAGGAATAGGGGAAAGAAATACAGTAGAAGAAGAATGGGTAGCTCTGAGGGATGTAGTAGTGAAGGCAGCAGAGGATAAAGTAGGTACAAAGACGAGGGCTGCTAGAAATCCTTGGGTAATAGAAGAAATATTGAATTTAATTGATGAAAGGAGAAAATATAAAAATGCAGTAAATGAAGCAGGCAAAAAGGAATACAAACGTCTCAAAAATGAGATCGACAGGAAGTGCAAAATGGCTAAACAGGGATGGCTAGAGGACAAATGTAAGGATGTAGAAGCTTATCTCACTAGGGGTAAGATAGATACTGCCTACAGGAAAATTAAAGAGACCTTTGGAGAGAAGAGAACCACGTGTATGAATATCAAGAGCTCAGATGGCAGCCCAGTTCTAAGCAAAGAAGGGAAGGCAGAAAGGTGGAAGGAGTATATAGAAGGTTTATACAAGGGCGATGTACTTGAGGACAATATTATGGAAATAGAAGAGGATGTAGATGAAGACAAAATGGGAGATACGATACTGCGTGAAGAGTTTGACAGAGCACTGAAAGACCTGAGTCGAAACAAGGCCCCCGGAGCAGACAACATTCCATTAGAACTACTGATGGCCTTGGGAGAGCCAGTCATGACAAAACTCTACCAGCTGGTGAGCAAGATGTATGAGACAGGCGAAATACCCTCAGACTTCAAGAAGAATATAATAATTCCAATCCCAAAGAAAGCAGGTGCTGACAGATGTGAAAATTACCGAACTATCAGTTTAATAAGCCACGGCTGCAAAATACTAACGCGAATTCTTTACAGACGAATGGAAAAACTGGTAGATGCAGACCTCGTGGAGGATCAGTTTGGATTCCGTCGAAATGTTGGAACACGTGAGGCAATACTGACCTCACGACTTTTCTTAGAAGAAAGATTAAGAAAAGGCAAACCTACGTTTCTAGCATTTGTAGACTTAGAGAAAGCTTTTGACAATGTTGACTGGAATACTCTTTTTCAAATTCTAAAGGTGGCAGGGGTAAAATACAGGGAGCGAAAGGCTATTTATAATTTGTACAGAAACCAGATGGCAGTAATAAGAGTCGAGGGGCATGAAAGGGAAGCAGTGGTTGGGAAAGGAGTGAGACAGGGTTGTAGCCTCTCCCCGATGTTATTCAATCTGTATATTGAGCAAGCAGTAAAGGAAACAAAAGAAAAATTTGGAGAAGGTATTAAAATTCATGGAGACGAAGTAAAAACTTTGAGGTTCGCCGATGACATTGTAATTCTGTCAGAGACGGCAAAGGACTTAGAAGAGCAGTTGAACGGAATGGACAGTGTCTTGAAAGGAGGATATAAGATGAACATTAACAAAAGCAAAACGAGGATAATGGAATGTAGTCAAATTAAATCGGGTGATGCTGAGGGAATTAGATTAGGAAATGAGACACTTAAAGTAGTAAAGGAGTTTTGCTATTTAGGAAGTAAAATAACTGATGATGTTCGAAGTAGAGAGGATATAAAATGTAGACTGGCAATGGCAAGGAAAGCGTTTCTGAAGAAGAGAAATTTGTTAACATCGAATATAGATTTATGTATCAGGAAGTCGTTTCTGAAAGTATTTGTTTGGAGTGTAGCCATGTATGGAAGTGAAACATGGACGATTACTAGTTTGGACAAGAAGAGAATAGAAGCTTTCGAAATGTGGTGCTACAGAAGAATACTGAAGATAAGGTGGATAGATCACGTAACTAATGAGGAGGTATTGAATAGGATTGGGGAGAAGAGAAGTTTGTGGCACAACTTGACTAGAAGAAGGGATCGGTTGGTAGGACATGTTTTGAGGCATCAAGGGATCACAAATTTAGCATTGGAGGGCAGCGTGGAGGGTAAAAATTGTAGAGGGAGACCGAGAGATGAGTACACTAAGCAGATTCAGAAGGATGTAGGTTGCAGTAGGTACTGGGAGATGAAGCAGCTTGCACAGGATAGAGTAGCATGGAGAGCTGCATCAAACCAGTCTCAGGACTGAAGACAACAACAACAACAACAGTTTCGGCTAATGCTGTTAAGCATCTGAAGATCTATAATTACACAGAAAGTTGCATATAAACAAAGTGGTTTGGTACAAACTGCCAATATACAGTATTTACACGACGTTAATACATACCATAGGGTAACAAAGAATTTTTTGTTTGTACAATCACCAACCGGTAGGACACATTGTCATAATTTTGGGAAAGTTGCGTAGCCCAATCTTAATTGTACAACTCGATGAAAGATTAATGTTAACGCACCTAAAAGATATTTAGATCATGAAGAAGTATTCCGATGCAATGCCTCGTCACGTCAAATGAAAAGCTGAGACTACACAGATCTTGCCAAAGACTAATAGATCGTCGCATCCACTTGTAATAACATTACATCACATACACTAATCATCCAGAACATTATGACTACCAGCTTACTATAGATATAAACCTTTCCAGGCTTTAGCAGCATCACCTGTGGAAATATGACCGCCAGCCAGACCCATATACGGTAACTGTGGTATCAGCGAGTGTGCTGTCTGTGTGTAGTGTAGAATGGGAAAGGTGCGCGATCTATCTGAGTTTGACCGAGGGCAGATTATGGTGGGCCGGAGGCTCGGCACGAGCATCTCAGAAACTGCACTACTTGTCGGGTGTTCGAGGAATACTGTGGTGTCTTCAACATGTGGCGAATCCGAGATGAAACCAAGTTCAGACGTCCTTGGGTTGAGCGCCCATCCCTCATTACACGTGTCGGACGTCGTATGCTGGGCAGACTGCTATAACAGGACAGGATGAAAACTGTGGTGGAACTAACAGAGCAAAAGCGTGTCTGAACACACGGTGCACCGAACACTCATGACGAAGGGCCTGTGCACCCGACGACCCTTGCATGTGCCAATATTAACACCACGACATCGGCAAGTACGAGCGAAAAGGGCACGTGGTCATTGGCACTGGACGTCGTTGGCCCAGTGGCGGAGCGTTGGATGGTCTTCATCATACGGACTGGAGGGTGCTAATCCTTCGTCTTCCAGGGCAACACCTCCTTGGCAACCGTACAGTGGGACGGGGAATACCTGGCGGCGAGTGCATTGTGCTCTGGGGCATCCGTGAGTCCAGTGGAGCTCGTGCAAGGTACCACGACGGCTAAGGAGTATCATACCCTGGTTGCAGACCACGTACACCCCTTCATGACGATCATGTTTCTCGACGGCACTGACATTTTTCAACAATATAATGCTCTATGTCACAAGGCCAGGAATGTCAAGAAGTGGTTCGACGTATACAGTTGATGTGCTGGCTCCTAAACTCGCTAGATCTGAACCCGATCGAACACATCTAGGTTGTGATCGAACGTTAAGGCAGAGCTCATAACCTGTCCTCCACAGAATTTACGGGTTCAAATGGCTCTGAGCACTATGGGGCTTAACATCTCAGGTCATCAGTCCCCTAGAACTTAGAAATACTTAAACCTAACTAACCTAAGGACATCACACACATCCACGCTCAGGGCAGGATTCCAACCTGCGACCGTAGCGGTCGCGCGGTTCCAGACTGAAGCGCCTACGGGAATTAAGTGACTTGTATGTGCAGATGTAGTTCCACCTTTGTCCAGCGACATACCAAGGCCTCATTGCTTCCATGCCTCGACGCGTCACCGCTGTTATTCCTGCCAAAGATGGCCATATCGGCTACTAGGTAAGTGGTCATAATGTTGAAAGTCTCGTCGGATCCTAAAATCAACTCGATCGAGCTGATCTAGAGTCAAGCAGTAATAGCCGACCGAGACAGACGCAGCAACAGAGAAGTAACCGCTTTTGTGACATTTACGAGTTCCTAACCAGGAGAGAATTTTGTTTCATCGTCTGTGTACTTTAATAGTTTATTTTCTTGAGTTTCTGCGTGTAAATTTAATATATAATAGCCACAGTTCTCGCGTTTTCGTTGGCGTCGGAAAGTAAACCGATTTTGTGACATATTACAAGTTCCTAATCAGTGACAAACTATTTAGTTTCACCTGACTGCTTCGGTAGTTAGGTTTTTGAATATCTGCGTATTACTAGACACAGTTCGTGCGTTTTCGTCAGTGTCTACACTAGAGTTGCGCAGAACGTGCATATAGTCCATTTACCTGCATAGTTTAGTTACCCACGGATTTTAGTTTGGACTGGGACTGCGACTGTTGTGTGCAGATGCGAGCCGAGTTGGTGACCCTTTGCTTTTAGCTTCAGGCTGTGATGACTTCGGCTACACAGCTTGAGGCTGCAGTGGATGGGAACCACTGTTGTGGGCCGACAGTGGGGATCCAACGGACGTCCAGCACGTCAGGGTCCTCCAATCGGTCTTCACTGGTGGCCAATCCAGTAACTGCTCGCACTGAGGCTGAGCCCTCACCTGTGGTCGAGTGAGAGGTTGCCCCGGGACGAAGCAGGTGGCGAAAGGATTCTCAGGCGCCCGCACGTAAGGCCTTCCCCGCTTGTCTGACAAACAAGTTCCAGGTACTGTCTGTGGCTGACACTGTCGGTGAGCCAGATGCTGTCACCTGTCCTGTTTCAGAGGAAACCTCTCAGCCTGCAAGATCCGGGCAGTCTCAGACGGTGGTATTATTGGTAGTTGGGATCTACAACGTTTGGAGCGTTATGGAACCCCTTAGGGACTTGATTGACAAGAAAGGTAAGAAAACCTATCTGCACTCCATGTGCATACCGGGTCGTGTCATTACAGATGCGGATTGGGACCTCCTGGATGTCATGAAGAGCATAGGGTGCAGCCAACTGCAGGTGGTTGCTCATGTCGGTACCAATGATGTGTGTCACTTTGGATCAGAAGAGATTCTCCCTGGTTTCGAGCGGCTAACAGAAGTGGTAAAGGCTGCCAGTCTTGCTTGCAAGATGAAAGCAGAGCTGACCATTTGCAGGCATAGTCGACAGGACCGATTGCGGACCTCTGGTAGAGAGCCGAGTGGAGGGTCTGAATCAGAGACTCAGACGGTTCTGCGGACGTGTAGGTTGCAGATTCCTTCTCTTGCGCCAAAGGGTGCTTGGGTTTCGGGTCGCGCTGATTACGTCAGGTGTCCACTATACGCAGGAGGCGGCTACACGGGTAACAGGGGCTGTATGGCTTGGACTGGGTGTTTTTTAGGTTAGAGGGTCTCGGGAAAACACAAGAAGGGCTTCAGTCACAGAGGGTGCAGGCTGAACATGCAGGCTGAACACAGGAAGAACGTAGATACTGGAACCACTGGTATAACAGTTGTAAATTGTCGTAGCTGTGATGGGAAAGTAGCAGAGCTCCAAGCGCTAATAGGAAGCACTGATGTTCAAATCGTTATAGGCACTGAAAGCTGGCTAAGGCCGTATATAAGCTCAGCCGAAATTTTTGCGAAGAACCTATCGGTGATCCAAACGGATAGGCTAAACACGGTTGGCTGTGGCGTGTTTGTTGCTGTCACAAGTAATTTAACTTGTCGCGAAACTGAAGTATATGCTTCCTGTGAGTTGGTATGGGCAGAGGTCATTGTTGTCAACAGGAATAAAATAGTAATTGGATCATTTTACCGACCTCCCAGTTCAGATGATACAGTTGCTGAAAGGTTCAAAGAAAACTTGAGTTTGATTTCAAACACGTATCTGATTCATGCGATAATAGTTGGTGGTGACTTTAATTTACCCTCGATATGTTGGCGAAAATACATGTTTAATTCCGAAACTGTGCTAAACACACTCTCTGAAAATTATTTCGAGCAGTTAGTTCCTGAGCCCACGCAAATAGAAACCGGTTGTGGAAACTCACTTGACCTCTTAACAAAAAATAATCCTGAGTTAATAATGAGCATCAAAACCGATTCAGGGATTAGTGAACACAGGGTTGTCGTAGCGAGACTGAATATTGTAATCCCCAAAACCTTGAAAAATAAGCGAAAAATACACTAATTCAAAAAGCTGATAAAAATTCACTTGACGCCTTCCTGAGAGACAATCTCCACTCGCTCCAAATTGTGAATATAAGTGTAGTGGCTTAAATTCAAAGAAACAGTATCGTCAGCAATTGAAAGATTTACACCAAGTAAATTGACAAATGATGGAGCTGATCCTCCTTGGTACACAAAACGGGTTAGAACACTGTTGCAGAAACAACGAAACAAACATGCCAAATTTAAACAGACGCAAAATCCCCAACATTGACGATCTTTTACAGAAGCTCGAAATTTAGCGCGGAATTCAATGCGAGATGCTTACAACAGTTTCCACAAAAACTCTGCGAGACAGAAATGTAGATACTATCGAAGACAGTGCTGCCAAAGCATAGTTACTAAACACGGCCTTCCAAAATGCCTTCACAAAAGAAGACGAAGTAAATATTCCAGAATTAGAATCGACAACAGCTGCGAACATGAGTAAAGTAGAAGTAAATATCCTCGGAGTAGTGAAGCAACTTAAATCACTTAATAAAAGCAAGTCTTCTGATCCAGACTGTATACCAATCAGATTACCTTTGGAGTACGCTGATGCATTAACTTCATACCCAACAAACATATGCAACCGACCTCTCGACGAAAGATCCGTATCCAAAGACTGGAAAGTTGTACAGGTCAAAACAATATTCAAGAAAGGTAGTATGAGTAATAAACTAAATTACAGGCCCATATCGTTAACGTCGATATGCAGCAGGATTTCAGAACATATATTGTGTTCGAACATTATGAATTACCTCGAAGACAACGGTCTATTGACACAGAGTCAACATGGGTTTAGAAAACATAGTTCCTGTGAAACACAACTCGCTGTTTATTCACATGAAGTGTTGAGTGCTATTGACAAGGGATTTCAGATCGATTCCGTATTTCTGGATTTCTGAAAGGCTCTTGACACTGTGCCACACAAGTGGCGCATAGTGAAATTGAGTGCTTATGGAATATCGTCTCAGTGTGACTTGATTTGTGATTTCCTGTCAGAGAGGTCATAGTTCGTAGTAATTGACGGAAAGTCATCGAGTAAAACAGAAGTGATTTCTGGTGTTCCCCAAGGGAGTGTTATAGGCCCTTTGCTGTTACTTATCTATATAAACGATTTGGGAGACAATCTGAGCAGCTTTCGTCGGTTTTTGCAGATGACGCTGCCGTTTATCGGCTAATTAAGTCATCAGAAGATTAAAAAAAATGCAAAACGGTGTAGAAAAGATATCTGAATGGTGCGAAAAGTAGCAATAGACCCTAAATAACGAAAAGTGTGTGGTCATCCATATGAGTGCTAAAAGGAATTAGATTACACGATAAATCAGTCTAATTTTAAATCAACTAAATACCTAGGTATTACAATTACGAATAACTTAAATCGGAACACATAGAAAATGTTGTGGGGAAGGCTAACCAAAGACTGCATTTTATTGGCAGGACACACAGAAAATGTAACAGACCTAGTAAGGAGACTAGCTACACTACGCTTGTCCGTCCTGTTTTAGAATTCTGCTGCGCGGTGTGGGATCCTTACCAGATAGGACTGACGGAGTATGTCGAAAAAGTTCAAGGAAAGGCAGCACGTTTTGTATCATCTCGAAATATGGGAGAGAGTGTCACAGAAATGATACAGGGTTTGGGTTGGAAATCATTAAAAGAAAGGCGTTTTTCGTGCGACGGAATCTTCTCGCGGAATTCCAATCACCAACTTGCTCCTCCGAATGCGAAAATGTTTTGTTGACACCGACCTACATAGGGAGGAACGATCCCCACTATAAAATAAGGGAAATCAGAGGTCCTACGGAAAGATATAGTTATTCATTCTTTCCGCGGGCTATACGAGATTGGAATAATAGAGAATTGTGAAGGAGGTTCGATGAACCCTCTGCCAGGCACTTAAATGTGATTTGCAGAGTATCCATGTAGATGTAGGTGTAGATTTTAGGATCCGGCAGCAAACCCGAAGAGTTTTTCAAGACTTATTACGCTGGAAAAGCCTACGAAGACACATCAGGTAATCATAATGTTCTGGCTAATCAGCGTAATCTCCACATGTGTAGAGGGGGATCTCAGTTAACATATTACGTTACTCGAGAGAGGAAGCATCAGAAAGCAATATGTAACTTTCACTGTGTTATATCAGGCTGTCGTATCCATTGTCTAGGTGTTGTTTTACATAGGCCCTACATGAGGAGCCTGAACATCACAGTTTACGGAATGAGCTATGCATGACACGTAGCATTGGTAAACATCATCATCATCATCATCATCATCATCAGTGTTCTGCCTAAAGGCAGGTTTTTACATGGTAGTTCTCCAGGCTGTCCGGTCTTTTGCCATCCTCTTCAGGTCACATAATTTCCTCTTCCCTTTATGTCGTCTATCACCTTGTATCTTCTTCTTCCTCTTAGTCTTCTCCCACAAACCAATCCTTCCAAAGCATCTATTAGCAAGCACTCTCTTCTCAATGAATATCCTAGCCAGTTCTTTTTCCTTTCTCTTACAACCTTCAGCAGACATCTTCTCCCACCAACCCTTTCCAATACTCTTTCATTACTCACTCTTTTCATCCAACTTACTCTCTTCATTCTCCTCCACATCCACATCTCAAATGCTTCTAACCTTTTTTCATCCTCTCGTCTCAGTGTCCATGTTTCTGCCCCATATAGTGCCACACTTCAGACAAAACATTTGCCAAGCCTTTCCCTTAGCCCTTTATCTAATTTCCTACACAAGATTGTCCTCTTTCTGTTAAATGCGTCCTTGGCTATGGCAATTCGAGTTTTCACCTCCTGGTGACATCTCAAGTCTTATTGTGCTTCAAGTTATTTAAAGTGACTTACTTGGCTAATGGTAGAGTGTCCTATTTTAATATTGGACAGTCTGCGTCTTGTATTGATGACCATACTCTTTGTTTTTGCTGTGTTTATTTGCATCCCATATTCCACACAAGCTTCATTCAGATCTTTGAGCATGTTATTCACTGTCCGCTCACTTTCTGCCACTAATACCATGTCATCAGCAAACCTTATACATTCTATTTTCTTTCCACCAATACATATTCCTCTTTTCCATCTAAACTTTTCGCAATAATCTCTTCAAGGTATACGTTGAACAACAGTGGGGAAAGGCAACAACCTTGTCTAACACCTCGTCCAATGCTGCTTTCTTCTGACATTTCATTTCCAAACTTTATCCTTACTTTCTGGTGTAAATATAGATTCTGTATCAGTCGTCTCTCTTTCCAATCTACTCATTTCCTCTTCAAGATATCCATCAGCTTGTTCCACTGAACTCTGTCAAAAGCCTTTTCTAAATCTATAAAGACAGCAAAGATTTCTCTACCCTTTTCCATATATCTTTCCCCTATATTTCCTAGCAGGCCAATAGCGTCTCTTGTTCCTTTTCCTTTTCTAAATCCGAACTGCTCCTCTGCAATCCCCCTATCTAGCTTGCCAAATAACTTTCTGTTCAATACTCTCAGCAAGACTTTAGGTGCATGAGAAATTAGGCTGATGGTCCGGTGCTCTTCACATTTTTTAGTATTTCTCTTTTTCTCTACTGGTATCATAATTGTTGCAGAGAAGTCCTCAGGCCATTCCCCTTTGTCATATGTCTCGTTACAGAGGTAGACTATTTCTTTTCTTGCCTTGTTTCCCAGACTCTTCAACAGTTCTGCTGTTCCACATGCCTTCCTATTCTTCATCTCTTTCAGCGCCTTTTCAACTTCTACTTCCAAGATGGTAAATCCCTTTCCATCTTCCGGCACATATTGCTCCTCTTCAGCCTTAATTTCGCTTTGCACTTCATCCCCCTTATACAGACATTCAATATATTCTTGCCATCTGTTCAAAACCTCCTGTGGTTCGTCTGCTAGAGTACCATCCGCTCTTTCTATTTCCATGTTATTCCTCTTTCTTTTAGATTCAAAAACTATCTCACTAGCTAGTCTATACATCATTTCATACTGTCCCTGTCTCTCCATTTTCTCTATTTCGTCGCATTTCTGTTTCATCTATTTTTCTCTTGCTTCTTCAGTTTCTCTTCTTACTTCATTATTCAGTTTCCTGTACCTCTTTCTGCCTTCTTCAGTTTCTACACTTTTCCACTTTCTGCGCTCTTCCATCTTTTTCAACATGTTTTCTGTTATCCATTCTTTCCTGGTGCTTTGGGATACTCTAATTCCTAGTACTTCTTTGGCAGAGTCCATGAGTCCTTCCCTCATTTTTATCCACTTGTCATTAACACTTTCATCAACACTACCTCTTCGCCATTTTTCCATAAATCTTTTCTCAAAATCTGATGCCTTTCCTACCTCTTTGACTCTTTCTATGTTTAGTCTTTCCTTTGATTTACCTCTCCAGACTTTTTTCAACTTCACTTGTATTTCTCCCATCACTATGTTGTGGTCTGAATTTATATCCGCTCCTGGATAAGCTGTAGCATTCTTCAAACAGTTCCTAAACCTTTTTTGTATCAGGATGTAGTCCATCTTGTATCTTTCCCTATTCAAATTTGATATCCATGTGTAACATCTCCTTTTGTGGTGTTCAAATAATGTGTTACCCACTGCTAATGATTTTTCTTTACGTAAACTAATTAGTCGTTCATGTGTCTCATTTCTTATTCCTAATCCAAATTTTCCTGCTGTATCTTCAACTCTTCCTTCACTCACCACTGCATTCCAGTCCCCCATGATGATTATGCAGGCATTTCTATTTTCTTTCTCGATGAGTTCTCGTATTTTCTCATAATATTCTTCTACTTTCTCATGTCTGTGCTGGCTGGTTGGCATATATACCTGTATTAATACCATATCTTTTGAACTACCCTTCAGTCGTCTCATCATCAGTCTTCCATCAATATATTGTACCTTCATTACCTTATTTTTCAACTTTTGCCCTATCATTATTCCTACTCCGATTTCACCATTCTTGATTTCCCCTGAGTGAAAGAGTTTATAATCTCCACTTTCTATTTCCCCATTCTCTCCCCATCTCATTTCACACAAACTGAGGGCATCTAATCTGTTTCTTTTCATCTCCTGTTCTGCATTGTCTAGCTTTTCTGCTTGCAGAAGTGTCCTCACATTCCATGTTCCAATCCGTATCTTTCCTTCCTACAGTGTCCCTTTCTTCCTTTCAGATATGTCTACTCTCAATGTGTTCCCCTCCCAGAGATCCGAATGATGGGAAGTTTTAACTCCGGAATCTTTCACATGGAGAGACATACCATGTACTGCATGGGAATGTAATGTGGTGGTTTCGCGTTACTTTCTACATAGGCAGTAGGATACCCAGCCTAAAGTCAGCCGCTCACCATGAGTCAGACGCTGTCTGTAGCCGCCCCTCTGGGGTTCAGTCGCTACTTGTACTCTTTTTGTACCCAAAGAGAAAAGGTGCCTCTTCCGCCACCTCCGCCGTACCGAAGCCCATCTTCTCCGCCTTCGCTGCCGTTGAGGTCTTCTTGGTAAACAACAAGGAAAATACTCGCACCATAGCACGGTTACGCGGAAGCAACGTTCCGTGTGATGACAATACTGATAATATATTCACTGAAGCGACTAAAAAACTATAGCAATTTGAAAACTGTAGAAATGGGAATAAAATTATTTCAGTAACAAGAGATAACACTGAAGCTTCGTAAAATAAAATAAAAACTGTTTCCTAGTTGCCGCACACTAGCACATAAACTTTTATGTAATGTATTTAAAAGTACCAATAACAGCATTATTATTATTTGCTATGCTATATAACCGAGTATAAGTGAAGGAAAAAAAGCGTAGAAAAACATAGAATTGCATGAAATTGTAAAATCAACATGAGCCACATAGAAACTTGTCGTATAGCAATAAGAAGCAGTTCAGAAGCGTGTCGTAGTTTTTACATCACCATCAGAGTCCAATGATAAATGTTTTGTAGGCAACAACTCTTGTAAACCTTACACAACGTCTTCATCCTTGGTAGATAATGTGTCATTCGACTAACCCTTTTGTGTCAACAACATAGATTCATGGCTGACTTTGGGATGAAAATAATCTTTTATTATATATCGTATGTATACGTACAAATACCTGAAGGACAATATGGCGTCGAAATAACGCACATGTACACGATGACAAGTGGAATTTCACTGTATTGCACTGAACTATTCTTCGTAGTTTCTAACTAGGTTCTGACAGATGTATTTCTCTCTGTATCAAACGCCAACCTGTAATTGCGCAGTATCCAGTTACAGCTTTTTATTGGAAAGTTCAGAGTTACTTGGAGTCATCTGGAGTTTTCACTATATGTGATATGTAGAACAACGTCAGAGCAGTAAAGATTTATTAGGACTACATAAGGCCCTAATTTTTGTTTGATTAGAGTTGCAAATATTTCTCTGAATATTTGGATTACATGAACTCAGTGCATATACACTCCTGGAAATTGAAATAAGAACACCGTGAATTCATTGTCCCAGGAAGGGGAAACTTTATTGACACATTCCTGGGGTCAGATACGTCACATGATCACACTGACAGAACCACAGGCACATAGACACAGGCAACAGAGCATGCACAATGTCGGCACTAGTACAGTGTATATCCACCTTTCGCAGCAATGCAGGCTGCTATTCTCCCATGGAGACGATCGTAGAGATGCTGGATGTAGTCCTGTGGAACGGCTTGCCATGCCATTTCCACCTGGCGCCTCAGTTGGACCAGCGTTCGTGCTGGACGTGCAGACCGCGTGAGACGACGCTTCATCCAGTCCCAAACATGCTCTATGGGGGACAGATCCGGAGATCTTGCTGGCCAGGGTAGTTGACTTACACCTTCTAGAGCACGTTGGGTGGCACGGGATACATGCGGACGTTCATTGTGCTGTTGGAACAGCAAGTTCCCTTGCCGGTCTACGAATGGTAGAACGATGGGTTCGATGACGGTTTGGATGTACCGTGCACTATTCAGTGTCCCCTCGACGATCACCAGAGGTGTACGGCCAATGTAGGAGATCGCTCCCCACACCATGATGCCGGGTGTTGGCCCTGTGTGCCTCGGTCGTATGCAGTCCTGATTGTGGCGCTCACCTGCACGGCGCCAAACACGCATACGACCATCATTGGCACCAAGGCAGAAGCGACTCTCATCGCTGAAGACGACACGTCTCCATTCGTCCCTCCATTCACGCCTATCGCGACACCACTGTAGGCGGGCTGCACGATGTTGGGGCGTGAGCGAAAGACGGCCTAACGGTGTGCGGGACCGTAGCCCAGCTTCATGGAGACGGTTGCGAATGGTCCTCGCCGATACAGTGTCCCTAATTTGCTGGGAAGTGGCGGTGCGGTCCCCTACGGCACTGCGTAGGATCCTACGGTCTTGGCGTGCATCTGTGCGTCGCTGCGGTCCGGTCCCAGGTCGACGGGCACGTGCACCTTCCGCCGACCACTGGCTACAACATCGATGTACTGTGGAGACCTCACGCCCCACGTGTTGAGCAATTCGGCGGTACGTCCACCCGGCCTCCCGCATGCCCACTATACGCCCTCGCTCAAAGTCCGTCAACTGCACATACGGTTTACGTCCACGCTGTCGCGGCATGCTACCAGTGTTAAAGACTGCGATGGAGCTCCGTATGCCACGGCAAACTGGCTGACACTGACGGCGGCGGTGCACAAATGCTGCGCAGCTAGCGCCATTCGACGGCCAACACCGCGGTTCCTGGTATGTCCGCTGTGCCGTGCGTGTGATCATTGCTTGTACAGCCCTGTCGCAGTGTCCGGAGCAAGTATGGTGGGTCTAACACACCGGTGTCAATGTGTTCTTTTTTCCATTTCCAGGAGTGTAGTTTCAGTTTGATTTTCCCTTTGTTTTTGCTGATCCAAAGTTAAGCTATGATATTTTACTTTTTTTTGATAGGGTAACAAAATCCAATTTTCACTAGGGAATCTGTTTCACGATAAAATTCCGCTGATCAATTTTAGGTGCAGTTTGAGAATAACTTGGGAATTTTTCACATCACGATACCCAAGAAAGATCCGCATTCATAAGCGACGTTCTTGGGGCTGGAGCGTAGGTACAACTGAACCTCGTCAGCATGTAAATTGTAGACACAAGACTGTCGCACAGATGAAATACCACCTTCTTTGTTAATGATCCCTCCTCCTTATGCTGCGTTTTAAGGTATGTACTTATACACACATACTATCAGCAACGTGTGATTCAACGAATATCATATTGATAGGATTGCTTCCATTAGCCTGCTCCTGATGAGCTTGTGTACACAATTCACCCAACGTTTTTAGTGTACAGTCAGACCAACGGCGTGACGCAGAGGCAGTCATCGCTAGTCTCAGTGAGGTACGTTCGCCACGTGGTTGGTGCACATGTTTATGCTTCATCTCGCCGAATGTACCACAACAAACTGCAAAACATAGTCGGTGCCTGATCGCCAGTTTACGTATTTTCAATCAGAAAATTTAACATTTGTTCAATTCCTTACGAAAATCCTAATCATTTCAACAGGGTGCCATCCTCAAGCCTAGCTTAGCCAGTTCCTAGTGCAACTCTTGAAACTATTACTACACTACTGGTCATTAAAATTGCTACACCACGAAGATGACGTGCTACAGACGCGAAATTTAACCGACAGGAAGAAGATGCTGTGATATGCAAATGATTAGCTTTTCAGAGAATTCACACAATTTTGGCGCCGGTGACGACACCTACAACGTGGTGACATGAGGAAAGTTTCCAACCGATTTCTCATACACAAACAGCAGTTGACCGGCTTTGCCTGGTGAAACGTTGTAGTGATGCGTCGTATAAGGAGGAGAAATGCATACCATCACGTTTCCGACTTTGTTAAAGGTCGGATTACAGCCTATCGCGATTGCGGTTTATCGTATCGCGATATTGCTGTTCGCGTTGGTCGACATCCAATGACTATTAGCAGAATATGGAATCGGTAGATTCAGGAGGGTAATACGGAACGCCGTGGTGGATCCCAAAGGCCTCGTAGCACTAGCTGTCGAGATGACAGGCATCTTATCCGCATGGCTGTAACGAATAGTGCAGCTGCGTCTCGATCCGTGAGTCAACAGATGGGGACGTTTGCAAGACAACAACCATCTGCACTAACAGTTCGGCGACGTTTGCACCAGCGTGGACTATCAGCTCGGAGACCATGGCCTGAGTTACCCTTGACGCTGCATCACACACAGGAACACCTGCGATGGTGAACTCAACGACGAACCTGGATTTTTTCGGATGAATACGGATTCTGTTTAAAGCATCATGATGGTCGCATCACTGTTTGGCGACATCGCTATGAACGCACATTGGAAGCGTGTATTCGTCATCGCCATACTTGCGTATCACCTGGGGTGATGGTATGGGATGGTATTGGTTACACGTCTCGGTCACCTCTTGTTCACATGGACGGCACTTAGAACAGTGGACGTCACATTTCAGATCTGTTACGACCCGTGGCTCTACCCTTCATTCTATGCCTGCGAAACCCTATATTTCAGCAGGATAATGCACGACCGTATGTTGCAGGTCCTGTACGGGCCTTTCTACATACAGAAAATGTTCGACTGCTGCTCTGGCCAGCACATTCTCTAGATCTCTCATCAAACTGAAAATGTCTGGTCAATGGTGGCCGAGCAACTGACTCGTCACAATACGCCGGTCACTACTCATGTGGTATCATGTTGAAGCTGCATGGGCAGCTGTACCTGTACACGTGCAACCGCTACGGTCGCAGATTCGAATCCTGCCTCGGGCATTGTTGTGTGTGATGTCCTTAGGTTAGTTAGGTTTAGGTAGTTCTAAGTTCTAAGGGGACTGATGACCTCAGAAGTTAAGTCCCATAGTGCTACATCTACATCTACATCCATACTCCGCAAGCCACCTGACGGTGTGTGGCGGAGGGTACCCTGAGTACCTCTATCGGTTCTCCCTTCTAGTCCAGTGTCGTATTGTTCGTGGAAAGAAGGACTGTCGGTATGATTCTGTGTGGGCTCTAATCTCTCTGATTTTGTCCTCATGGTCTCTTCTCAAGATATACGTAGGAGGGAGCAATATAGTTCTTGACTCTTCGGTGAAGGTATGTTCTCGAAACATTAAGAAAAGCCCGTACCGAGGTACTGAGCGTCTCTCCTCCAGAGTCTTCCACTGGAGTTTATCTATCATCTCCGTAACGCATTCGCGATTACTAAATGACCCTGTAATGAACCGCGCTGCTCTCCGTTGGATCTTCTCTATCTCTTCTATCAACCCTATCTGGTACGGATTCCACACTGTTGAGCAGTATTCAAGCAGTGGGCGAACAATCGTACTGTAACCTACTTCCTTTGTTTTCGGATTGCATTTCCTTAGGATTCTTACAATGAATCTCAGTCTGGCATCTGCTTTACCGACGATCATCTTTATATGATCATTCCATTTTAAATCACTCCTAATGCGTACTCCCAGATAATTCATGGAATTAACTCCTTCCAGTTGCTGACCTAATATTTTGTAGCTAAATGATAAGGGATCTATCTTTCTATGTGTTCGCAGCACATTACACTTCTCTACATTGAGATTCATTTGCCATTCCCTGCAACATGCGTCAATTCGCTGCAGATCCACTTGCATTTCAGTACAATTTTCCATTGTTACAACCTCTCGATACACCTCAGCATCATCTGCAAAAAGCCTGAGTGAACTTCCGATGTCAACCACCAGGTCATGTATGTATATTATGAATAACAACGGTCCTATGACACTCCCCTGCGGAACACCTGAAATCACTCTTACTTCGGAAGACTTCTCACCAATGAGAATGACATGCTGCGTTCTGTTATATAGGAACTCTTCAACCCAATCACACAATTGGTCTGATAGTCCATATTCTCTTACTTTGTTCATTAAACGACTGTGGGGAACTGTATCAAACGGCTTGCGGAAGTTAAGAAACACGGCATCTACCTGCGAACTCGTGTCTATGGCCCTCTGAGTCTCGTGGACGAATAGTGCTCAGGGCCATTTAAACCATTTTTTTACCTGTACACGCCATCCAAGCTCTGTTTGACTCAATGCCCAGGCGTATCACGGCCCTTATTACGGCCAGAGGTGGTTGTTCTGAGTACTGATTTCTCAGGATCTATGTACCCCAATTGCGTGAAAATGTAATCACATGTCAGTTCTACTATAATATATTTGTCCAATGAATACCCTTTTATCATCTGCATTTCTTCTTGGTGTAGCAATTTTAATGGCCAGTAGCGTAGTTTTTGTCTCATTGATATGATGCGATGATTCTGCCACAGTGGGAAATTTCACTTCCTGCGCCTGGACAATGAATCTACACATGTATACATGAGACTAAGATCCACTAAAAAGGTTGTGTTGTCCCTTTCGTAGTACGTCAGTAGCGGGGCGATTAATATAACGATATGCCACTCATGGGGTAAAAAGTATGTCACGAAGAGCAACACATCTGGACAACTTTGCACAAGGCCGGGTTGTTACAAGATGAGACGACGGCCTTAATCAGCTCAAGAAGGGCCGGAAGTTAAATGTTACTTTGTGACTGCGAAAAAAATATCGGATTGTTAAGGACACTGAACAGCAGTGCTGGAAACATCCCCTGGTGATACTCCTCATAGTGAGATTCGTTATCTTGCCTTAACTGCCTGAAGGCGTCCAATTACCATAGCACCTGCTCTCTAGCTGGAGAGTTCTCAGCAACCTTTCGGCAGTGTATCTCCCATTACAAAACGTACGTCGGCTTTAAGAGGTAGTTTGGAGGGGCCTATTGCCGTGTCTTGGCCACTGTGAACGTGTGGATACGGAGGAAGTGACACAGTACCCTGTTCATACGTGAGTCGCAGACTAGCATGCAGAGTGTATTCCGCCATCTGTTAATCTCGCTCGCCCTACAACTCATTACAACCGCACACTACTGCTGAACTGCGTGGGGCGCCTGTTCAGGAAGGGGAGGCGTATCCTTGAAGCACGCTAGATAATCTGACGCCCAACGTTAGGAGTCGTTTTGCGTCTTGCATTGCCATGAGACAACATTCCACCTCGTACGGGCGTTGTCTGTACTCGTAGAAGGACACAACACACTTTAAGGAATGCTCACAGATCATGGCTGGTTTTGAGGTGCAGTTCCTATCTGTAGCATAGTTATTACTTAAAGGAAATGAATTCCTAAAATTAATCTTTGTTCATTATGAATGTTTGCAAATAATGGTTTCCTTTCTTTTATTGTTATTTCATCCTCCGTCGTCCCACACGTGGACTGCTAGCGGTACAACATTCAGCTCTCTGGCCAAAATATTTAAAATATACATTTTACAAATATTTTAAAAATCTATAAAAATAAATTTTGATGAGATATACAAAACATTAAACATTTGATTTTCTTTGGTTGTTACGTTAAAGTCAAAAGCATAATCCAAGGCCCAGCCAGGTAGAATAAGTGTCATTTGTTCTGACAGCATAGATGAAAGCGCATGAGACCTCTCTGATTTTGGCTCGGGTTCGATTCTTACTGCCGCCGCATGTCCAGTTTTTGTGTCGCTCCCTTGCTCTTTATTCATAAAACCAAACGGAGGGCATATCTGCAGCGTAGAGGATATAAGAAACAGGATACCTTGGGGCATACCAGCACCAGAATAGACGTTACTGGATGTATTGTTAACAGTGATAAAGAATGGACGATTAGATAGAATGAGGCCACTTACGTGGGAATAATAAGTACGAAGTGGGTATGTCTGGAGGATGAGCAAAGAGACCGGAATGCAACTCACGATCATAGGCTTTTTCGAGGTCAACGATTATCCAAATTGCAAATCTTTTGTTGTTCGGCTGATGAGGTAGGAGATGCGTCAGGTGTGGGAGTTAGTCACTGGACATGATGTTGGTGTGGAAGCCACCCTGGTTGACTGGAAGGGTTACTTGCTGATTCAGGTGTTTGTGGCTACTTCAGGAGATGATGTGCTTTCGAAGACGTTGCTAAACACTTGGGCTGATGGCTCGGTACAAGGAAGTATCGCTAGTGAGTGTGGTTAAAACAAAAGTATTATTCTGAAGGATTTCCATAGCTCAGAATAGTAGCCTGTGGAGAGAATAATTTTGTAAAGAGTTGCAAACGTTACTGGGAAGAAACAGGGAGATTATTTTGGTCTTTTGTAGATGATGCAGTTGTGACTGATGGCTGTGTTGGGTTTTTAGTGTAAAACTTGTTTTATGTTAGGTGCTGTCATAGTTGTGTGTGGTATGTTTTCTGAGTAGTGGAAGCTGGAAGGAAATGGTGGGTGAACGATGTCTGTAGGTTCACGGACTGTAGGAAATGCCGAAACGAGGGTCATAAGGAATTATGAAGATGCCAAAGAGACTAGACACAAAGTGATTTCCTTTGCTCAGATCGTCAGGTATATTTTCATTTATTACAAGGTTTGGAAACTGCCCTCATCAGATCTTCAATTAAGTTTATTAAAGCATAAGATTGAGAGGTGCCTGCTGATAAAAGTAAAAAATTCCCTTACCCCAACTTTGAACCAGTAATATTTAAGACGCCCTGTTAAATCCGCAGGACAGGACAAGTAATAGGAATTGTGGAAAGGGGGCCAGAATGAGCGGCTGTCACTTACACTCCAAACATAACACTTTATTAAGTTGTCCAAACATTACAGCGTAACTTCTAAGCTTGACTATCGATCGAAAACGTCCTTAATTCTAAAATGGCTGAAGGCCCATGAATTAAATAACACTGCTACAAATACCTTTTTTTGAGACAGGAGGCTTTAGGCTCTAACGTTAAATAGTATTGAAGGCCAAGCGATGTAAGACTTGACTAGTCAGACTGATTAGGTTTTTTAAAAGCGGCTGTAGGCCGATTAATTTAAAACAACATAACTATAATAACCTTTCAATAGGCAGAAGGCCCAAGCTTTATGACCAATAAGAAGTCTTACTCCAAAACGGCTGAAGGCCTTTGTTAAAAAAAAGAAAAAAAAAACTGCTACCAATTTTCCAAAACAGAAGACCCAAAGCTTTTGACAAATAGGGTTTAATCCCAAGTGATGTAAGACTTGATAAGTAAGAATCCAAAATTTTAGAGCGGCTGAAGGCCCATCATTTTAAGAACAATACAACTACGATAAATTTCAACAGGCAGAAGTCTCACAGCTTTATCTTGAAAGAATGTAATACTTGATAAGTCATAACCTTAAAATTTAAAGAGTCTGAAGGCGCATGCTTTTACAAATCAATACAACTATGATAAATTTGCAGCAGCCAGAAAGCCCACAGCTTTATCTTCCAAAAGGTAGTACTTGGTAAGTAGGATCCTTAAAACTTAAAACGGCTGAAGGCCGATGCTCTAAAGCTGTACAATAAATTTTCAACAGGCAGAAGGCCCAAGCTTTATCTTCAGCTAATATAAGGGTTGCCCAATTTTTTAAAAAACCTTACTTTTAAAACGGCTGAAGGCCTTTGATTTTAAAAGCACAATTACAAGCATAAAAATTGCAATCGGCTATGAGCCATTAAAAATACACAATTAAACGCCAACAAGAAAGGCAGTATAGGGAACGGCGCTCAGAAGTTTCCAGGGGGCTCGGTCTGCCCTTGAAATCTTAACGTTACCTTAGGTGAGACAAGAGGTCGGCCCAACTATACTCGATCCACCGGCAACACAACCAAGAGACAGTCAGGGACCCACCGACAAGACGACTTGCTAACCATCGACCGGTATATGAGATCTGCAAAGCCAAAACCTTACAGACATAACCGCCCACAACCAAAAATACACTATACACCATGTTGGTCAGTGACAACAGGCGAGGAAAGGTCACTGCCTGAATTTACGTCAGCGACCAGGGCAGGTAACCAGTACACTAATGGCCACAAAGCAGAAAATTCGCCTAGTTCACTTGAATTTCTAACCGACAAGTATAGTTAATCCCACCACACGGCAGCTAAATCTTCACCAACTCGAACGTTCGCTGTTGCTCCCGGGAATTCCTCCAACAGGGAACCACCAACCAAGGGGACAATGTGAACAGACGTGGCTTCGGTAATTAAATCAGCACTCAACTTTCATGTCCTGGGTCGGTTATCCAAAAACCTCGTAGTACTCGGAACAGCCCCCACACGCTCCGACACTGCATAGAGACCGACAGTGGGTCCGGCCGACTTTCCGATCCGCTCCAACCGACGGACTGGCTGCACACCGCCAAGCCGGAACTATAAACACCAGACCAAAGATGAAATACTGTGCAAATATCGATACACGCCGCCGCAATAACCGCGGGAAACCAAACGCAGAGTAACAGCCAAGTTTTAAAGCAAGGCATAAGCCGGTGTCAGCACGGCTCAATATCGGTTGAAATAAATGTTTTACCAACGTGGGGCATGAACTGCAAATTCGGTTCTAATGTTTGCAGATACACAAACGCCAGCCAAGAGGTCGTAGTAGTGGTGAATATGTTGCCATCGTTTTGCATACAAAATGGCAGAGTCTTTGAAAATACAAATACTATAAGGTGAATTATAAAATATGAATGCAGTGAGTACGAGTTCATGATCTAAACTTAACATTTCGAATGCCAGTAAAAATTACATCTTGAATTTATCTTATAATTACAAGTATTCATGACATCTTGTTTTGAAATTAAAGATACATCAGTTTTGTAAAATTTTAGTTTTTAAGTATATTTTGCCTTAACTTGGTGCTGTGAATGTAAAATTTATTTTGGCTATTGTGTCTCCTAGTGCCCTAAACATAAAAACTGCCCCTTAACGCTGAAATATGGCCAAAAAGCGTACTAAATTACAGGTGAAAAATTTGATTAATATATTCATTTTGGAAAGACACCTGTATATGGTTGTAATGTCACTAACTTGCTAATAAATATTTTTATTCATTAGAGAGCGGAGAAGGAGTGCTTGAAAGTGCGTGTAAGAGGAGAGCCAGCAGCCGTGGAGATGTGAGGAGAACAGCGGGAGAGCACTTCTGTCAGCACACGTCACACACCAGAAATTGCCAAAAATTTAAAGACGTTACACACTAAATTCATTTATCTTTTTCAGTATTTTGGGGCTTTTTTTGTGGATAAACATCTCAGTTTCCTCCATTCTGTTTAAGGTATTATAACGGTTATTTTCTATGAAAACAACACAGTGCATTTTCAACATTTACATACAGGTGTAATGATAACTATGTGTGTTTTGTACATTCTTCACTCCTGTGGTTATTTACTTTCTGTATATAAGTGCAAATGAAATGTTGTGTATCTTATAAATTCACTTCAATGTTTCATGTAACTTTAATTACACGCAATATGTATGTAAAGAATACGCTTTGATTTTGTGTAAGAAGTATTATCTCTGCAAAAGTTTGTTAACGAGGAACTGACAAGTAAAAGAAGTCAGTCGATGCTGGGACTCAATAATGTAATGATGAATGGACGAGGACGTGTCGTTTAACCGGCGAAAACAGTGGTAATTTCGCGGAAAGAGAGACGACTTTCTTTGTTGTGAATGTCAGAGGTTATAAGAGGATTACAGTAACGAGCCGGAGGGGGTACGATAGAAACGAGCGGAACGTAGAAGTTCCCAGAAAACTAATGCAGGCAGCTCTGCTGCAATAAAAGTCGAAGTTTCAAGAATAACTGCGATTTTGACGGTCTCAGCGAAGAAGAGCAATCGCAAGAAGGTAACTTGCAAGGAAAGAAGACGCAAGAGGCCAGAATTTACGAACGTACAATCTGACGGTCGATCGACACGGACAGGGAGATATCAAGAGGTAGAATGTAAGACAAGAATTATTCATCATCACAAGACGCGTTATATGATGAATTCGCCGAGATGGTGTACTGAATGGTTGTCAGCAATATTTTGGTTGAACAGAGGCTGTGAACTGTAGCTCTAATGAGGACAGTGTTGTGAAAAGTGACTGTTATTGATCATTTGGTAATCGAAAGAGTGAACTGTGAACAGATTTTCTACCGTTAATTTCTTTGATGTGAGGACCACAGTACACATTATCCGAAAAGTGAGAGTTTGCAATAAAATTAAGCGTTAAGTGGCCATCCATTGTTGTGAGCATAAAGTAGTGTCCATGTTTTCAGCCCAGCACATCCTACAGCAATACCATTTCTACAAGAATTTAGAAGGTGTTTTGACTGTGCGAACTCTAAGATGGGACGGAACATCGAAGTTGCGGCGCGAATTATTTTTTGCTATTCAAAATAATTCATTCATTGACAAGACAGCAGCCCACCAGCTTGAGTTTTACCCACAATTCGTAGAACATCTCCCACACTGTGACTTCAGCGATTGTCAACCACGGCAGCAGCATCCGACTTGAGCTCGCAGAACTTTTTCATGTGAACATTAACTGAAGTTAGACGAATGTAAACGACACGACGATCAAAGACCGTTATCCAAAGTAATAATATTAATAATAATAATAATAAAATTTCGAAATGTATTTTGTTTTCCATTCATACTTACATTCTCCCAAAATTAAAATCATTGTAAAATTTTTAAAGCTGGCAGTGAAGTTTATTTTTCTTAACACCAAAGTGTTCCAGTAAGACAAAAGCTTTTCATCGATAAATAAACCTATTTGCAGTAATATTCGAAGGAAAACTATAAATCCAAATCGCATTTAAATTCAGGGCTGTTCAAAAATCAGTAACAGACTTCAAACGTTTATTGCTGCCAAAGTACAAAAGATAGGAACAAAATTCCAGCTTCCCTTGAAAGAGAAACGTTCAAATTTTTATGCATTCAATGTGAGCACTGTGTGTTACACAACAAATATGAAAACGGTGGCTCATTTCCTGCCACACACGAAGCAGCTAGTCTCTTGTTATCGAATTTACAGCTTCAACAATGCGATACTGCACACTTTCAAGTGTCAGCACAGGGGGAATAAAAACGCAGTCTTTACGTAAACCCTGAACCGAGCGAGGTGGCACAGTGGTTAGCACACTGGACTCGCATTCGGGAGGACGACGGTTCAATCCCGTCTCCAGCCATCCTTATTTAGGTTTTCCGTGATTTCCCTAAATCGTTTCAGGCAAATGCCGGGATGGTTCCTTTGAAAGGGCACGGCCGATTTCCTTCCCAATCCTTCCGTAACCCGAGCTTGCGCTCCGTCTCTAATGACCTCGTTGTCGACGGGACGTTAAACACTAACCACCACCACCACCACACGTAAACCCTGAGAGGCCACCGGTGATGAAGGTCATCCTCTGCTCCTCACCGGTCTCCAGACCACACACCTTGTGACTTTTATCAGCAGGATTACGTTAAACAAGATCACGATTTTATCCTCTCTATGACTGACAGTCTTAAAAGTCTGCGATGTCGCATTGTTGATGCTGTGAATTGATTAACGAGAGACCAACTGATTCGTGTGTGGCAGGAAATGAGATACCGTTTTGATATTTTCCGTGCAACCCATGGTACTCACTCTGAATACATAAAAATGTGAACTTCTCTCTTTCCAGCAACGTTGAAATTGTGTTTCTATCTTTTGTAGTTTGGAAGCAATAGATGTTAGAAATCTGTTCCTTCTTTTTGAATAGCCCTATATTTATTTTGAATTGATGACATAGACACACACAGCATTTGTAGACATATTTTCTATGGCAGTAGTAACGATATGCATAAGTATAATATCTTACATATAAGTAACTTACTTCATCTTTCCCAAAATTATGCCATATATTCTGACAATGTTGAAAGTTTAAATAGTTTGAAAAACCAGCTCTAGCAGCAAATAGACCACAACCAGTCGGCATGTCGTTAGTAAAAATACTATTTGCAATCATGTTGCCACGCAGCTTTCGCTCATTACGTGCGACCACACCCTTGCTCCGGTGCTGTGACAGGCAAGATACCTCCGCTAGGCGGTAACATGCTAACAGATGTTACTGTTTGTACTTACATTAGGTAATTTATATAATCAGGAATTTATGCACTAGTTAAAGTAATCCAAATACGAAGTTTAAGAAATTTTATAAAGTTTATACAATAGTATATAGTTGTCAATATACGAGATTTCATAAAGGAGCAATGTCGTCGTTTGAGTAATATATTGCTGATTTCTTTTTATCCGTAAAGTTTGGAAGCTTTTAAACAACTACATATACAAACAAATCATAAAACAGGAGATTCATTGAAAATCCTATGGTAAAGTGTTATTAAGAAAAAGTATATTTTTACAGATTGTTTGATGCCATCTAGACATTATGCGACATATAATTTTGGTGGTTGTACGTTTGGCAATTGTATATTGTTTGTTGAAGTATTGTATCAGATTGTTGTGACTGTGTACTGATGTTGTTACGTTAGTGGTATGTAATTTTGTGACGTTATCATAAAAAATTGCGATATCACACTAAAATACGTTATTCATAAATGGGTGAATTGTCCAGAAAAGGTTGCTTTAGAAGTAAGAACATATATGTCGTAATCGGCGAAAATTTCATTACAATATGATGGTAAATAGTATTTTTATGAATGCCGCAGTGATTGGTTGATATTTACCACCTGGTAGTGTTTGCACTCGAAACTATTTAAATTTTCAATATGATGAAAATATATGGCATAATTTTGAAAGAGAGGAGGTGTGTTACCTACGTGTAAAATATTATACTTATGTACTTCATATCTACTGGCACAGAAAATATGTTTTACAAATGCAGTGTGTGTCTATATCGTATTGTAGATCCGAAGATGACAGCAAAGTTCTGTTGAAACGGGTCACCATTTCAAAATAAACATTTAAATGCAGTTCTGGCTCGGAAGTATTTCTTCAAATATTAAAGTGTAAACATCACTCCCTGATCAGAATGTCTGTAATGTATTACCGTTTGAAGTAGTTCAGATCCACAAACGTTTTTAACGAATACAGAGCTTGACTGATATACACGCAATCACATGCAACAGTATCTATATTTAGATAGACAGTCCCAGTTGGAAACTTTATTTAAATAGTGATATACAGACTGCTCAATAAATTTACAGTTTGGTTTACGCACTCTTAGTTACATATAGTTAAAGCATACGCTAAATAGTTGTATTAACAACAGCATCGTGATTTCATATTTGTACCAGTTTTCATGTAAGTCTGAATGTATTCATTTGTTTGTCCCTCATCGCTTGTCGCACACATGGGCTGGAATGAGGCTAGCAGCAGATAGATTCAAATGAAGCACTGAATTTCATTTGAATGACCGTATTGAAACTCTGGCGAGCGAAGCGTCAGCATTCTGAGTGATTGATGTAGACTATCGCAGGAGGTAGTCATCCCACCATAAATCAGGAATATTTGAGCCTAAGGAAGCAGTAATGCAGGACGCATAGGCAATCAGTCAGTTTCAGTACATCATATTTCTACTTATATTTTTATCAATTCGACCGCAGTATTATGTAGGTAGCCAAGCAATGATACAAGTAGTAATTTGCGTCCTTTTTTAACCGTATCATCCTGTTCTCCTGGTGCTCTGTGCAACACTTCCATGTTTTCACATATCTCATCCAACCTATGCTTCTATGTTTTAAATTCGTCGTCATTGTGCTCCCACTCCCATTGTAGAATGGTTGTCTGAACCTTGTCGCTAACTTCCCCCGGTTCCTTCTACATCAAATATATTACAGACGGTATGGTTTATTTTGTATATTCTTGAACTACTGTGCCTGTAGCGATTATACCAATTTTATGACATTTAATCGCGTCAGTCATAATGTTAGCACGGTACCTTCTAATGCATACATTATCGCCTTGCGTCGCGTGGTTTCGTTGATCTCGATGATACAATAGGTATGTATGTTGATGTGCACTATCAGTCTATTGTGGTGATGTTTAGGACAGAATGGTAGTAATTTCCACACCACTCTTGCCCATTGTTCATACTTAATCGCTTTCGATGTCTACTTCGATGGAATGTTAAACTTTAAACTCCTATCGGTGTGAAACCAAGTAAATTACCAGTAGCTCACAACTGTTTCTCTGGTTTATTAATGCTTATTGTACCAGCGAAGTGCAGAAACGAATTTAATTTGGGAGATTGATTTTAAGTTATGTTCTGGACGTTTTTGTGAACATATGTCACTGCCAATCCCACATTTTAAGAGCTAATTTACGGCTAAGGCACAATAATGATTTACACAGAAAGCTAATAACACACGCTAGGTGTCTGGAGCGGGCGTTGTCTCTGTCACAGTAGACGAATAATTCATTAATTTCACTTCACAGGAAGGACATTCTTGGACCTAATATTAGGAGCCTTGGTGTATACTCCAAGATACGGATGTGAATATCACTACCAGTATTACGCAAGTGGAAGTGTGTTTGAAACTTAATAGTTTTTACTTCAACTGCTGAGTGAAACTGAATGCAAGTGACCTGCTTAAACTGCTGAGTGAAACAGAACGTACTGCCACTTCGCTTGTCTTTATTGTTTCATTTCTGACCTACAGAATTTGCCCTGACTAAGACACCTCAAACTTATTCTATTCATTAATTACTCACAACATTCAAGAATAACGCGATCTGACTGGTTTAAAATTGATAACCTGTCTTCAAATAATTAACACAAAAGAGTGGCCCTGAATTAGTAGAAATCCTAATAATAACTTGTACATTTCATAAGTTACTTACCTCACAGAGAAACTTCATTACACGAAGTACAGCAATGCCGCAAGCGCCAATACAGCCAGCTAAATAGAAGATTCTAACTATTGAAGGCTCTAACTACTAATAGGCATATGGTTAGCAAATGAAAGATTTTGTTGCAGTCGAAACAATGTATTTACCTGAATAATATGACAACCAGTTCAAAATGGCATCCAGTTCCAAAAATTATATAATCATCGACTACTTACATTTCCATGAAGGACACACGTCCAGATCGTCCACTCGCGCTATCACTTCAAACCTCTAACCTTCATCAATGCCAACTACTCACATCAACCGCCATCACGGCTGACTGTTAACTTCCAACTGCTGAGTCCGACCAGCCACAGAGGCTCTTACAGCGTGCGCACAGCGCTGTCAGAGTTATTAATGCAGAGAGATACATAGCGCTGCCAACATACAAACACATAAACAGAATACTTACATGTTTTTCATGCGTGTAACAAATTCCAAAACTTCGTTTGTACGTTTTTTGACATTTTAGCTTGCAATGACATGGAGTACCTAGCTGTCTAGGAAAGCAAGTAGGAGAGAGCGTTTTGCCTGTAGGACAGTGGACCTAGGAACACACAATGTTTGTTTCTTTGTCAGTACTTCATTTTAGTGGTTGATTTAGACACACATGCAGGAATGCGCGCTAGAGACTGCCATTAGCAGTGCCTACCGTTTCCTGTAGTTTTTGTTGTTGTTACAAATGGGGTTGCATTTTTCACAGAATTTACAAATCTTTAAGTGCTGTATAATGAAATAAATCTATTTGGAACATATTTTGAATTCTTCAGCTACAGCATTTTGTGGTGAGCAAAATACTATATACTTTTACAATTACTTAAGTAATATGTGGAGAGTTAAGCCATACTTCGTCGGTCGTTCACCACCTTGTACCTTGAAACAGGACTTCTTTTACCTTGGAATACGAGACACTTGAAAAAGTACTGAGTTTGTTTAATATCTTAACACTTTCCCATGTCTTGAAAACAGAAATTTGTGACAGTTTACGGTAGCTTCTGTTTTAAGTGGTATTAATGTGTAATTGATTTTTTATAATGGTTCCGCTTAGTTTGATTTCCCTTGCTGATACTGGTGTGCAGGAAAGCAATAGTGTAACAAATAGACTGTTGAATACAGTACTGACAAGATTTTCATGACTGCAGTGATTTTAAATTTCAGTATAATATTTCCTCCTGTGTACAAGATCACATTGTACCTTGGAACATGTTCAGGCATTTGGAAAAGCATTAATATTCAGGAGTAAATTTTTGCAATTTCAGAAACGACTGCAACACATAAAAAGCGAATGCAACCGTTTCACAGTGGAATAAGACAGTATATTAAACGTCTTTTAGAAAGCTGACTAGAGGCGAAAGTCTCAGAAGTGGTCCAAGGCACAATACTCTCCCTTAAGCAACCACAGGCGAGGAGTAGGTCGCACAAGACGGGCCCAGCGGATCAGTTGATACTCTAGCTGCTTTCTGCCACTCTGAGTGTCTGCCTGTTTGCTCAGCTACTGATGACGCCCACGTCCACCTACGCCACTCTATTACAGTCTTTGGCTGACGTCGCTTCCACTCAGGTGGGCGTCTTTTAGCAGGCGAAAGAATTGCGCTCTATGTACCAGCTGCAGCAGGTATTTACAGATACGAACCACGAGTTCCAGAAATTCCCTTGTCTAGGAGAAAACTCTGAAGATTGTCGTTAATGATTGGGAGACATAACTTCCTGTTGTATATTTCGATTACTTAATTTGCTGAGCCCTTTTATCAGTGGAATACAAATGGAAGAGGACATTTTGTCTTCTTACACGAAAGACATTACCAGGTTGTATCACAATACGTACTGAACAATTCGTGCTCATCACATAGTGTTGATGTACCATGTGAGCGTCACATATGTGACTCCACCAAGTTTGGAGTGTTGCACCAGTGTCTACAGCGTCTGCTAATAAAGTTACAATAAACTTACATACAGGGCGTCACAGGACGAATGGTTAGTATTCAGCGATACAGAAGAAGGATCATTCGAAGCAAAATGTCTAGTAAATGTGGGCTCTAAAATGCATTCCTTGAGAGTTATGAATGCTTGCTCGTCTTTGCTACTGTGACACACATCTGTTTACTTATAAATAACATTTCTCTGTACGTATGTATGTATGTATAAACACCTGAAGATGAGCAGAACATGTTCCAAACGCTTTGCATTATGTTAGATTAAACTTAGAATAAAAACTGACTGGTAGCAGAAACTTCAAATAAATAATTATCCCACACAGTTACGGTGCACAAACATAGCCATTATGGCTCAAAATAATCACATCTGTTCTACTCGTAAGGTATGAATTTTACAGCCCATGTTTACTAGACTTTTTGCTTCGCATGATCGTTCTTGTCATACCGCTAAATATTGACCATCCGGCCTGAGACAAGCTGTCTGTCTTGAGAAAAACTTAAGGACACTGAACGAGGTTAGAAATTTACAGCAGCTTCCAGTTTCACTATTTAGGATTGATTGAAATTTTTGTGTACCGGAAGACTATAAAAGCAAACATATTTTATCCCTTTATATCTGTGTAATAAAGTAAACCAATCAATGTAGCCGAAAGTGGTTTAATGTCAAACTTTCGATGAGTTTAATAGCAGATAAATGATTTACCGAATGAATCATACAGGGAAGAAAGAGACATTTAAGACGCCACATAAAGCTCCAAACTATCTTCCATGTCATAGATGGTGTACAGTTTCCTGAAATTATATATTCCTCTTTTTGAAGGTGATCAAGCGCATAATCGCTTGAAGCTTTAATGAACATGCAACACTAAGAGTGGGAAATAAATAAACTAAAACTTACTTAGTAGCGTTACTATGTAGTTGACATAGAGAAAGAGCTGCACCGATTCTATTACAAAGTCTTAAGAGTGTCGTTTCTGTTTTACTGATTGCTAGAAATGCCTTGCTGTGTTCTTTCTCTTGAAAATAAAGTATCTAGTCACTTATTTCACGGATTGTCCTATGGGAGTCAGTAGGCTACAGCGATTTGCACGGGACTGGCGAATGGTGGGAGTTGAGCTGAGTGTAAATAAATGTAACTATTGAATCTAAATAACCGAAGAGACCTGCTACTGCGCTACTACGCCATTGACTACAGATCGCTAGAAATGGTCCTAATGGTAAAATATCTGGACGTAAATACCCACAAGGAGGGGAATTCCTTCCTGTACATTAGTGTGATATTTTTTCCTCGTTGTCAGTGTTCTCTACTGAGTGACTGATGGGCAGAGGCCTGGAGGAGGCAAGCAATATTCTGATAAAATTGGTTGTGAGGTGAGATGTGATGCCTTTACCGATTCCCCTAAGTGTTATTAGTATATACACTCCTGGAAATGGAAAAAAGAACACATTGACACCGGTGTGTCAGACCCACCATACTTGCTCCGGACACTGCGAGAGGGCTGTACAAGCAATGATCACACGCACGGCACAGCGGACACACCAGGAACCGCGGTGTTGGCCGTCGAATGGCGCTAGCTGCGCAGCATTTGTGCACCGCCGCCGTCAGTGTCAGCCAGTTTGACGTGGCATACGGAGCTCCATCGCAGTCTTTAACACTGGTAGCATGCCGCGACAGCGTGGACGTGAACCGTATGTGCAGTTGACGCACTTTGAGCGAGGGCGTATAGTGGGCATGCGGGAGGCTGGGTGGACGTAACGCCGAATTGCTCAACACGTGGGGCGTGAGGTCTCCACAGTACATCGATGTTGTCGCCAGTGGTCGGTGGAAGGTGCACGTGCCCGTCGATATGGGACCGGACCGCAGCGACGCACGGATGCACGCCAAGACCGTAGGATCCTACGCAATGCCGTAGGGGACCGCACCGCCACTTCCCAGCAAATTAGGGACACTGTTGCTCCTGGGGTATCGGCGAGGACCATTCGCAACCGTCTCCATGAAGCTGGGCTACGGTCCCGCACACCGTTAGGCCGTCTTCCGCTCACGCCCCAACATCGTGCAGCCCGCCTCTAGTGGTGTCGCAACAGACGTGTCGTCTTCAGCGGTGAGAGTCGCTTCTGCCTTGGTGCCAATGATGATCGTATGCGTGTTTGGCGCCGTGCAGGTGAGCGCCACAATCAGGATTGCCTACGACCGAGGCACACAGGGCCAACACCCGGCATCATGGTATGGGGAGCGATCTCCTACACTGGCCGTACACCTCTGGTGATCGTCGAGGGACACTGAATAGTGCACGGTACATCGAAACCGTCATCGAACCCATCGTTCTACCATTCCTAGACCGGCAAGGGAACTTGCTGTTCCAACAGGACAATGCACGTTCGCATGTATCCCGTGCCACCCAACGTGCTCTAGAAGGTGTAAGTCAACTACCCTGGCCAGGAAGATCTCCGGATCTGTCCCCCATTGAGCATGTTTGGGACTGGATGAAGCGTCGTCTCACGCGGTCTGCACGTCCAGCACGAACGCTGGTCCAACTGAGGCGCCAGGTGGAAATGGCATGGCAAGCCGTTCCACAGGACTACATCCAGCATCTCTACGATCGTCTCCATGGGAGAATAGCAGCCTGCATTGCTGCGAAAGGTGGATATACACTGTAATAGTGCCGACATTGTGCATGCTCTGTTGCATGTATCTATGTGCCTGTGGTTCTGTCAGTGTGATCATGTGATGTATCTGACCCCAGGAATGTGTCAATAAAGTTTCCCCTTCCTGGGACAATGAATTCACGGTGTTCTTATTTCAATTTCCAGGAGTGTATTTGCTCCCACATATCTAGAGCGGAAATCGATAACGGGCTATATGTCAAAAAACTGACTACGAGTTATCAGTATTTTTTTTATTTTGACGAAAATATTTTAATGAAAAATCCTGAACAATACTAATTGCTTATTGTATATCGTAAGAGTCAGACAACTATTCCAATTTGATTTTATGTTCCATTCCTTTTATCAATGAAAACAAATGTTTTATTCTGAAGATTTCAGGACGTGCTAAATTCTGTACAGGTATCGGCAAAAACGGGGTAAGTGCCAATGAAAGAAATATCAAACATTTACCAGTTTTGTTAATAATAAACCTTTTACAGCTGCATTTTACTATCTGTGATTAAACTATTTTTAATTCTTCCTTTACTTGTATAGAGCACAAGGCAATTTCAATTGATAAACTGTTCCAAAACGTTCCATTAGCTACTTTGTAATACGGCAACATTCGTTGCAGAGCCTTTTCCTTTTCAGCTGACAAGTTGTTTTTACATTGATGTGACGGTAAAACAAAGTTCTTTATAATGTCGGTAGTAATCGCCGGCCGCAGTGGCCGGGCGGTTCTGGCGCTGCAGTCCGGAACCGCGGGGCTGCTACGGTCGGCATGTTCGAATCCTGCCTCGGGCATGGGTGTGTGTGATGTCCTTAGGTTAGTTAGGTTTAAGTAGTTCTAAGTTCTAGGGGACTTATGACCTAAGATGTTGAGTCCCATAGTGCTCAGAGCCATTTGAACCATTTTTTCAATAGTAATCCCATCCTTGAAAATCTTGTAAGTGCTCCAGTTTTCAACTTCGTTAAACATTGTTCTCACCTTGACGCCACCAGGTGCAATTTTGTTCACTTTGATCGAACTACATTTAAAAATATTTATTTTGGTTTGTCAATACGTGTATCGGTTGATATTTTCAAATAAAAATATCCTTGAGGTGGAGCATAGTAACCACAAAATGAGTCTACGATCACGGTTACCACGAGAAACTCGAGAGGCCGTCAACACGAGCCATAGGAGGCCAAGAAATTTTGAAGATCCCTTGTAGATAAGCCGAAACTGGTCAATAAAGAAATATTAATGCCATCACGACTGTTGATTTAAACGTAAGCACAAAATGATTATTAGGTGTCACATTCTACATAGCTTTTACATGGTCTTTAGGTACTTGACGCTCTGACATTATTCCAGAATTAAGTTTTTCAATCTGTCACACACTGCAAACAATTCCAAAGCTTTGTGGCAGTTAGCACGCTTTAGTCTCACCAGTGGGCCGCTACATACCGGACATGCTACACTACTGGCCATTAAAATTAATACACCACGAAGATGACGCGCTACAGACGCGAAATTTAACGGACAGGAAGAAGATGCTGTGATATGAAAATGATTAGCTTTTCAGAGCATTCACATAAGGGTGGCGCCGGTAGCGACACCTACAACGTGCTGACATGAGGAAAGATACCAAACGATTTCTCATACACAAACAGCAGTTGACTGGCGTTGCCTGGTGAAAGGTTGTGATGCCTCGTGTAAGGATGAGAAATGCATACCATCACGTTTCCGACTTTGACAAAGGTCGGACTGTAACCTATCGCGATTGCGGTTTATCGTATCGTGACATTACTGCTCGCGTTGGTTGAGATCTAATGACTGTTAGCAGAATATGGAATTGGTGGTTTCAGGAGGGTAATACGGAAAGCTATGCTGGATCCCAACAGCGTCGTATCACTAGCAGTCCAGATGACAGGCATCTTATCCGCATGGCTGTAACGGATCATGCAGCCACGTCTCGATCCCTGAGTCAACAGATGGGGACTTTTACAAGATAACAACCGTCTGCACGAACAGTTCGACGACGTTTGCAGCTGCATGGACTACCGGCTGGGAGACTATGGCTGCGGTTACCCTTGACGCTGCATCACAGACAGGAGCGCCTGCGATGGTGTACTCAACGACGAACCTGAGTGCACGAATGGCAAAAGGTCCTTTTTTCGGATGAATCCAGGTTGTGTTTACAGAATCATGATGGTCGCATCCGTGTTCGGCGACATCGCGGTGTATTCGTCATCGCCTTACTGGCGTTATCACACGGCTTGAGGGTATGGGGTGCCATTGGGGTCACCCCATGTTCGCATTGATGGCGCTCTGAACAGTGGACGTTACATTTCAGATGTGTTACGGCCCGTGGCTCTACCCTTCATTCAATCCCTGCGAAACCCTACATTTCAGCAGGATAATGCACGACCGCATGTTGCAGGTCCTGTACGGGCCTTTGTGGATACAGAAAATGTTCGACTGCTGCCCTGGGCAGAACATTCTCCAGATCTCTCACCAACTGAAAACCTCTGGTCAATGGTGGCCGAGAAACTGGCTCGTCACAATACGCCAGTCACTACTATTGATGAACTGTGGTATCGTGTTGAAGCTGCATGGGCAGCTGTACCTGTACACGCCATGCTCTGTTTGACTCAATGCCCAGGCGTATCAAGGCCGTTATTACGGCCAGAGGCGGTTGTTCTGGGTGCTGATTTCTCAGGATCTATGAAACCAAATTGCGTGAAAATGTAATAACATGTCAGTTCTAGTATAATAAATTTGTCCAATGAAAACCCTTTTATCATCTGCATTTCTTCTTGGTGTAGCAATTTTAATGGCCAGTAGTGTATTTTTTGGGTGTTATATGCACTACTAGAAATGATTGCAGCGCTTAGCGAGCTTTTTAGGTAGGTGGCGACGGCACTTAGCTTAGTTTTTCGGGTCTAATTAAAAGAAAAATAAAATAAAATTTGTGGCCTCTAGCCCGTTGTTGATTCCCACAGTACATATGTCTGGCGGAATGAGAGACGCGAGAAAATTGGGGCTATTACTTCTGAATAGTGCCCGACTGGATCTTCAGGATTTTACCCAAAAGAATGATATCGTCACTAAGCCATACAGGAGAGCAGCGTGTCCTGCAGAAATATGTCGCTTTTATTTAAATCTGTGGATTGTCGCTGCCGTTGTCATTCGACGTTCGGACCCCTGTACTGGAACATTCTGGTGTCGCACTTTAGCTGAATACTGCCAAAAACAGTGTCGTCTTCGCTGGCCCAGTACTGCAAGGGCAATACGCCATTGCCTAATTGTCTTCTAAAGTCCAGCGCACACAAAGAGCCTAGAACACTGTCCGAAATGTTTTAACCACTCGTGGGTAGACACTGGCAACTGTATTCGAAGAAATGCAAGTTGACAACGACCACTATCGCGCCGGCCTCAGTGGCCGAGCGGTTCTAGGCACTTCAGTCCGGAACCGCGCCGCTGCTACGCTTACAGGTTCGAATCCTGCCTTGGCCACGGATGTGTGTGATGTCCTTAGGTTAGATTTAGGTAGTTCTATGTCTAGGGGACTGATGACCTCAGATGTTAAGTCCCATAGTGTTCAGAGCCATTTAATCCCTTTTCTTTGCGTATTCAGTGTTCAGAGCCATTTAAGCCCTTTTCTCTGCGTATTCAATTCTCCAAGTTCGTCGCTGTGAGACACAGCATCAAGGCAGAGCGACCATTTTACCAACATAGAAATGAAAATGTCACTGCGAGAGGGATATTGGAAAAAAATCGATAAGGAATCATTGGAAGACGTTTCTAATTAATAGAGAAATCTTACAGCTGTAACATACAAAGTGAAATTATTCGACATTAAAATGGAGCTTCTGTGGAAGAGCTGCCTGGAATAATGGAGCAGATCTGTGTATATGGTTATTAAGTTTCGCATTTGGTCAACGCAAGTTACTGCAGGGATTCGTAATAAACTGAAGGTTTGTGACTGCCTAATATCAAGCAACGGCTTTTGCATGCCACTTTATAGTCCAACCCTGTGAGACGAAGATACACACAACTGCGTTTAAACCTGTGAGGTGACTTCTCCATGACGATCGTTGCTCTACTGCACAGTACGTCCTCATGTTTCAGATGCGTAACGTGGTACGCACACACACACACACGCACACACACACACACACATACACACACACACACACACACTCACTCGCACCCACCCACCCACCCACACACACACACACACATGCACACGGATGTCTTAACTGTTACAAGACAATAGACTATCTCTCTAAAATTATCAATTTGCAACATATTGGGTATGTTTTTCCAAAATTAATCCACCGGCTATACCATGAATGCCATGAATTAGGCTGATTCCCAGAAATACCCCGACGATAGAACAACTACCGCAACGCAATACATAAACTATCGCCATGATGAAGCATAACTGTACGTTATTAGTGTATAAAATCAGTATGAGAGCGCGTTCTGTGTGAGAAACAAAGCTTAGATGTAACCGTCGTAAATATAACGAGGTATGGTACTTCAATATTGCTGAGTGCGTGAGTGTGACGTCATAACATTGTCAATTTGCAGAGACAATGATGTCGACATCTTAGTACACAGAAACCGAGAAGAAATAATGTGACTTCAACAGTGATATCCATGGGGAATTTCTAATAATTGTCGAGGTAACGTACTTATGTTTCACAACAGATTAGTTGAGAAGGAAGTTCGTTGTGAATAAACAGGGAGATGTGGTCACTGATCATGTGATTAAGCTTAACATATTTCCTAAGAAACTAAACAGATAGTCATGTACAAACCAGTGTCATGAAGTAAAGATACAACATGAACCATAAAGCGTATAGATGGCCACAAACTAATTGGAACGTACAGCTGATGGTCATCTGTACGCTTTATGGTTCATTTTGTACTTTTACCTCAAGTCACACCTTTCAGTTTGATCTTTTACATAAATATGTTTAGTCAAAAAGCATATAACTTTAAAGCAGTCTCTGTTATTATGGTGCCATTAATTCACCTTGGCCTTAGCTATTATAAAAAAAATTGTTCACGAAAAATTGTATATTTTGTATTGATATTACAGGTATTATTTCTACTTGTAATGACGTTCAGCCATGACGGCAGCGCCACATTTGTACGCTTTGTGGCTCATTCTGTATTTTTTATCTCGTGAAACAGATTTTAGTCTGATCGTTCTTTTTGGTTACATACCTTTTACATAAATATGCTTAACGAAAAAGCATGTAATTTTAAAATAGTCTGTTCACATGGTTGCTGCTTTTAAGTCAAGTTGGCCTTGATTCTTAAAAAAAAAACATTTACTTTCCTCGAAAAATTGTAAGCTTCTGTAATTGATAATATTATTTCTATTTGTAATACCGTATCAGCCATGATGGTAGCGCCACGGGACATATGCCACCTAGTGCCAACTAGTTCTCTTAAGCCGGACCGTCTGCCAGCCACTTCACTAGGCTGTTAGTAGCACACGTGTTTAGGTGAAATCTCATTTTACTGTGTGAAACTGTAAAATCTTGCTCGCTTTTGATGTTACATGAAAACCTTGTCAAAGTTGTGTGCTCACTTTGAATGTGTTATGCCTTTAAAAGCTAGTTGTTATACGGTGATTTAGTATAGCACTCCGTCTTCAGGCCACAAGTGGCCCATCGGGATCATCCGACCGCCGTGTCATCCTGAGGACGCGGATAGGAGGGGCGTGGGGTCAGCACACCGCTCTCCCGGTCGTTATGATGGTATTCTTGACCGAAGCCGCTGCTAATCGTTCGAGTAGCTCCTCAGTTGGCATCATGAGGCTGAGTGCACACCGAAAAACGCCAACAGCGCATGGCGGCTGGATGGTCACCCATCCAAGTACCGGCCACACCCGACAGCGCTTAACTTCGGTGATCTCACGGGAACCGGTATATTCACTGCGGCAAGGCCGTTGCTCTTGATGGTCACATGCCTCTACCAAGACTTTCAGTCACGTCTACGGCACGTATCAGAGTACTGACACGTGGTTCTGAGTAGACAAGACTGGTTTCTGACGCAACTACTTAGATCTGAAGCTCATCCAGAGTGATAGAAACATGTAATCTAATTAAAAATGTGCAACTGAGACGGAATAATAAATAAGAATTATCTTAAATATCTATACAGCTGCTGAATCTCTCAAGCCTATTACGATCACTATAGTTAATCGGTAAAACTAAACGTCTAATAATAAGTGCTAAACGGTGGCCGATAAAACACCTAATGCCTTATGCATAATGTCCACTGGTTACTGTCATCACTGATCAATGATTGTCTTTGACGACTGGCCATCACTGAGCACAGCTGATCACTGACCATTTCTTTGGTATTTTTTTGTCTGAGTGTGCGCCATTTTTTCCTGACATATGGGTAAATCTTAATGTAAATCGTGAATACTTTCAGGCTATTCAAGATCTACTTCCAATATTGAGCCTGTGCTCGAATCATCTGGTATCTTTTCCACATTAAAACTCTGATGTTCTCTGAAGGAAACCATTCAAAAATGATACAAGAAGATATTGCACTATCACCCAACTATTTAAGCTATTCCCAAAGAGGTACATGATGCAAGACTCATCGACGTTTACATCGTAATCAGATATGTTTCCGTTGTTGGCAACTGCACGTCTGGATTAACAGTGAACAACACCCTGTCTCATGCTTCGAAAGACAAACTGCAGTTTTTCGATAGCCACTATTAGCTGTAAGTCGTCTTTGGTAGTTTTCAGCCATGAGTCCCATGTCAAATCAGCTCTGAGAATATAACGTGCAGGATCCAGTTTATATGCCTTAAGCAAAGCTAGCAAAATTTTTCAGAAACGTCGAGAAGGAGCAGCACATCAATTTTTAAAAGCACGCCAGAGTATTCTCCAAATGTCTTACAATGGAATTGCAACATCTCTCATGGTGCATTGCTGGAACACTCTTTCTGAAATATTTTATATTTTCCCAAATTCGAAGGTATAATAAAAACGTGATTTGGATTTATTTTAATTTTTTCTTCATTATCGTCTATCACCGTGTGGTTTGTGATCAAGAAATGCCCATTGTAATTGCTCAGACTGGAACACGACTGGCAATGAAAACGAGACCTATAATTCACATTGCAGTCGGGATGCGCTACACCTCGGTATGCCCTTCTGAAATGACAGTGATCCCGGTGCTTCACATCGTCTTCCGCAGATGGTTTCTTACAAATGTTACAGCGCTTTGCAGAGCGTTCCTCAGGGTAATAAGAAGCCGTTCACGATCTCATCGATTTCATAGAGTTATGGAAGAAACCATTCAGTAGAATTGCTTCCTCTATACAATTTAAACCCGGAATATTCTTTTTCATAGCTACAGTGTGTGTAGTAAGCGACACTGAATGGTCAATGCAAACGTACCTGACTGGACCGCAAAGTACGGAGGGCGCTACAATTGCAATCAGCGACTGGTTCCAATATGGATTCCGTAGTAGTGTAAATCGTCCGCCGCTCGTGGTTTTGCGGAAGCGTTCTCGCTTCCCGCGCACGGAGTCCCTGGTTCGATTCCCGTCGGGTCGAGGATTTTCTCTGCCTCGTGATGACTGGGTGTTGCGTGTTTTTCGTCATCATTGACTCGCGAGTCGCCGAAGTGGTGTCAACTAAACAGGACTTGTAATACGGCGGCCGCACTTCGCCGCATAGGGCCTCCCGGCCAACAATGCCATACGATTATTTCATTCAGTATTAATCACCAAAGGTATATTAATGTTTTACTAAATTTGTAAATTTTACAGACTGATTCTTTTCACTATGCACGACATTGGTGACTGAACACACAAACTGAGTATGCATGTAATCTTTTCTGGGAGTAAAAATAACACAGGCATCTTTCACATATTACTATATACCGATGAGAAGGCCTGATGCTACATCATGCTAATATCGACAATATTTTTCATGTAACAGTAATGAAATATCATTATTCGTGCTGTTTAGCAACCTCCACCATCAATGGATCCCCTTGTCTATCACGATGGAATTTTGTAATACGTTTTTGTATGTCCATCCTTTTGCCAGGATGTCTTCGGGACGACGGCCGCTTACTGCTGTGACAAAATGAAACACCTACAGCCGTCCTTATAATTCTATTTTATTTTGTTGCAACCAGTTTCAACGCTTCAATGCAGTTTACGGTTGGAGTGCTGACACATTATCTGCGTATCCAGTTATGCTGGCAACTGACGTGATATATATATATAGGGATCATATCAATTCGTACCGCATCAACAACAGCCTGAAGATGGCGCATTGAAGGGCTGAAACTGGTTGCAATAAAATAAAATCATAAAGACGCCTGTAGGTGTTTTATTTTGTCACAATTTTAATAAGTGGTTGTACAACTGTAATTTGCTTGCCCTTTCTCTTACCTTATATAGTCATCCATTTATAATCTTATACTGAATGTCATAGACGTTGATAGACACGTCTTCATTCTGCTTCTAGAAATGTGAAATGTTTGAGCTCTGGCGGGCAACCTTTAATATGTTTACCCACAGGGTACATTTAGACAGAAAATCTGCATTATTATATACAGGGTACAACACTGAATGATGTGTGTAAATGTATACGATCGGAATAGGAACTAAAGTCTGTACCACGACTGCAACAGCGACTTGTTCCAGTATGTATACTATGTCAGCATACATCACTAACGTCATTTTCAGTTTGTTGATTAAACTCATTGACAGGAAAAATTTAATGATCCATTGCAAATGAATTTTATGTAGAAAATATTGATTGCAAAAATCAAAACAGAATGAATTGTATGCTTTCTCAATGAAAATTCAGAAACTGCTCATGTGATGAAAAAAAAGAATCTTGTATGGAAAGAATTATATAATAAACTTCATAGGGAGCGTGTTTTTTTATGTTTCAGTTTTGCTTTATACTTGCTCTATTCTTTCACACAACGTTAGCCAGAGCCTGTCTATCTCTGCGCTACGCTAAATCTGATCAGGACAGCTGAAACATGCATAGATTTCCGCTGTTCTCTCTCTCTGTCTTTTTCTCCCTCTCTCTCTCTCTCTCTCTCTCTCTCTGCACTAATGTACACCTCCCTCTCTGTCTCTCAGTCTCGCAGCACCAGGAGATAACATTTAATAATGAGACATAGGTGGATAGCCGTACACAAACACATTACATCAGATGAGATTTAATGAGGAATTTAAGTGGCGAGACAGTACAAGAAATGATTACTGATCACACGTATGTTTAAGGAGTATAGTATATTTGACTTATGAAGTATAGAGACACGCGCAGAAGGGAGAGAGTGCGGGAGAAAGAGAGAGAGAGAGAGAGAGAGAGAGAGAGAGAGGGGGGGGGGAGGGGAAGGGAGAGAGCAAATGATTATTTTGTAGAAGAGGGTTCACGGGTGCGGATAGTATTTTTGACATATAAAATACAGAGGGAAAATATTGCTTTGACTGAGAGAAATGTCTAACGAGTATACTATTTGACGTAAGAAATCCGGAGAGATTAAATGTTTGTAAGGAGCACAGGATTTGGCAAACACAAAGGACATTTTGTGTATATAATACGCATCTTTCTTCTTGGAGTAATTTTTAATTGTAGAGCAGAGGTAGGCCTATGTATGAATACACCATTTGTGTCAATCGTACTAACAATATTACGCCACAGGTATGTGAATAACTTTCGAAAATAATAAACACCTTTCAAGGGCAATAATGCAGATCGCTGACTTTCAAAGTGAGGTTACGTAATTTTTTCACAGCTTGTCGGGCACATTATTATTATACTACGCTCTGGTATGATCAGAAATAACGTGTTTCAGGGATAGGAAATACGTCCTATACAAAATGTGGAAGAGAAACGAATTTTATGTGTCGTCACCAATGTTTGTTAGAGCAGGAGAAAAAATATGTTATAGAATGAAGGTAAAGAGTGTAATTGTCTTTCGCAGTTACTCCGAAGCTACGATGGTATCTAATGCTATGAAAGTTGTAGTAATCTTTCGTAACCATTTCAGGTATTTTGGCCTTACACTTTCTTCAGTAAGCTCATGTGTGCACCTACTCGTTCCCATGTTGCTGCAATGTACATAATGTTTGCTTACTCTTTTGATGTTTTTCGAAAATCATTCTGTCAACATGAATATGAATCTTTGCATCCCATCAAGCCTGAAATAAAGTCTGAACCTGTGAAGCAGGGCTGAATATTTCTACATATATTCTTCAGAAGTTCGCTTCATGTTTCTGGAGAGTATCTTTTTCGTAGCCTGCAGCTTTTACTTTAAACACACGTGTCTGGAAGTGGGTTTAGGGATGTGTGTCAAACATGAAACAGTTTCCCGGCGGCACGTCATCGTTAAAAACCTTCTGCTTCCCTCGTGGATAACAGCTACCCCTTAGACTTTCGTATTGTTTTCGTACCTTAATTCACAAAGAAATTGTTTCTGCAAATAGACTGTGTCAGCCGCACTATTTATTGCTCATTATTAAATCTAAATAATTTCAATCTAACAGTAGTTTATTGTATTACTCTACTCGTCATTGCACTTATAACTTTACAAGAATCAAAATATTTTGGTAATAGTTCTCATTGGAGGCGTTGTTAGTCACTTACGTATCAGTAATTGTTTTCTGAAATTAATATGATTCGTGAAGGAGCGCTTATGTTCATTCACGATAAGTCGAATACTGTCGTATCACCGAACAGAGAATTGCACGATTTTGTGACAGGGACTTTGGTCAATATTTCGCTTGATCTATGATTGTTTAGCTGTCGTTGTCGCGTCATTTTATTTAGTTGAACTATGGTACTGACAACAGACAATTTACTTCTCATCTTTGGTTTTTGATTGCACAGTACGTGTAATCTTTTACGAGACGATAGTTTGTAGTTCGCAGCAATTTATTTCACTGCCCTTCCTGAATTGGATGAGCACCTTTGCTGATGTTTCAGCGAACATCGAAAGTGAATTGATTTTTTAAGTAATATCTTAAAAGCTAGTGTTTCTATCATCTAATGCCAGATGGATTCTGTAGTTGTGCGGTGTTCGCCAAGTTAGGGAAACTGACCTGCTCTTAAAGAGATATTGCTCACTATGTGCGCACTGCATTTTTTTCATTTTGCAGAATGTACCATAAATAAGGCGTAAGCGCTTACAGTTGAAAGTACACGATACTAGAAGGAAAATAGTCTAGTAAAGATTGTTTAAAATGGATACCTGAAGAACTACGGGCATTTCATCTTCGTTAATGTGAAAAAACCTCTTCTATTTCAAGCTTTTGGCTTTCCTTATTTAAGGGGTTGTAGTATGGATCAAAACAAGAAAAAAACGTTTAGTAAACACTGGCTCTAACGTACATATGCTAAGATTTATGAGCACTTGTTTATCTTCGGTACCGTGAGAAATATCTCTTATACTGACCAGGTGCGAATAGCTCTTAAAGTATGCATTTTAGAGCGCTTACTTTTTGGACAAGTTTTGGTCCATACTACCTCCTCCCAAAATATGCAAAACAAAGAGCTGTCAGTAGAAGAGAGTTGTTTTACAGCATCGAAGATGACGAAGAGTCATAACTTTTAGGGTACGCATTATAGGCCTATGCTTTATAGAATTTTTGGTTTTAGTATCGTGTACTTCAACTATACCCGTTTACGCCGTTAATTATGATACACCCAGCATAAGGTGCGCAATAATTATTCGTAAATTATTTCTGTGACGATATGACTATGGTTAGGGTCAGTCTAACAACATTTATTTCCAAGTAAAGTACACAATTGTTTTATATAGAAAAGAATGATGTTGGTGACAATGACCTTGAAGTCTCTGTTCGCGTGATATCAGAAAGAAACTCTTTCTTTATTGTAATTAGCCTTGCAAATTGAGACTGTGGAAAAGAGAGGGGGGGGGGCGAGATGTAGATCACACGTTGTTGTGTTTGTACACCGAGCACAAGTTAATAGATAGTGCAACACCCAGCCGAATATTTCATTGAAGAAAGTTAGTTACGTGGAAGCTTTGGGTGCTGTCAGATTAATCCGCAGAAACGGATAGCTAAGCACAGACGGGGAGACACAAATCCACATATTTAGACGGGTTAACGCCACAGATCGATCAAACAAGTTTCACATGGCGTACCGCTGCAGCAGCAGGCACCGGCGAAATTGCTGTCCTCGCAGAGCCTCGTAAAAAATTAGACGAGTATCGAGCGCGGTAAAAGCGAGTTTTCCTCTGATATTTCCATCCACACAAGAGGAGACTTGCAATATTATCTGGGATTAAGCTTATCAACGAGAAAAGGGTCATTTCTGTCCTACAGTGGAAAAAGTTTATTACTTTACTTTTCGTAAGTAAAATGAGAGATACGAAGCTTAAAAATTGTCTCATGTTAATGTTAAACAGAATTTAATTCACTGAAAAACTAATGAAACACACGCTTTTTAATTACGAGAAAATAATTAACGAGTCTGATGAAACAGAAGTCACACGAAGTAGTAGTAATACCCGCATTAAAACGAAGTAGAAAACTCAGATGAATCGCATGTCATTCAGGCAGCTATATTTTATACTTTCAGCCAGAAATTTACAGTATGAAACTCTGCAGTATGAAAGTGGAATCACTCTGATACAAATATTCCGGAGAAAAAAAAAATACCACCACCGTTGTCAAATGTATTCGACATGCTTTAGGTCAGATGTTTGAACAGGCCAGTCTAACAATTTACCATGATTTTCTTCCAACCAAAATTGAATCAGTGGCTCATATTTTGCGGACAGAAATATTCTCATGCTGATAGAAAACTTGTGATGTCAAACTTTTGACATAGCATGAATTGTATGATATCGTCATAAATATTGTTGTGAATGTATGTGTTTATTTTATTAGCAACAGAAACTAACAATTCGAGCCCATATTAGAAAAGGATAGTCCCATACCATCAACCATCTACACCGAATTCCACTGTCGCGAAGCAGACTAAGGTAAACATAGATCGCCAGGCAGTAGCTCCACACACACACACACACACACACACACTAGTCTGAGTACAACATATTACATGTAACTCATCACTGCTATAGTGCTGTACAGTCCGATCACAGCTCAGTTTACGTCATTCTGAGTGGCATCATGTTTTTGTTCTTATGATAACTGCCCTTTTTGCAGAATGATGAGCGCGAAAACTGAGTTGATTCACTCTCAATTGATCGTTGTCACATACTCCTGTACCTAATGTGCATTAAAAGTCCTCTACAGTTGCTAGAAATAACATGACAATTATCATCGACTGCATGCTTTAGTTTTCGGAGGTAGCTATCAATCAATTTCTTAGATCCTCCTGAATGATGACTGGGTTTTAATGCCTCTACTTTTTTTATAGGAATTCATGGGGTCTTAGATATCACGATAATTAAAACAAAAGGTAAATTTTGTATGACATAATGCAAGCTTCTACAGAAGAGGCGTATGACCTTACATCTCAGATACAAATCTTCAATTCGTAGCTTATCTTCATCTATTATTTTACCAACTACTTAACTTAGCACTTGGACTGTACATTCCAAATGTTACGTCACTGCTTATAAATATTTTCACCTGATATCTACACAGTTCTGATTTGATTCTGTATTTGTTTAGCGTCCAAATTTAAGCTGAAGTAATGAAGGAAATAGTTCTTTTGTAGACTATCCCACAAGGGAAAGCGGAAAAGTAAAAATAGTTGAAATCCACTACCATCTTGTATCTGTCAATGTTTCTGGAAGTTACAAATCTTATCAGGATGGCGAAATTCTTGGAACATGTTGTACTAACTAAATTATTGTAGCAGCGAAACTGGATAACAAACAAGGACGAATAATGATGTAATAGGAATCATATGTCTAATTTTTATCTTTATCCAGGATCTGAAAATGTTTTTTTGACATTGGGTTAAAAAGCGTATTTTAGTCCTATTATCTTGAGCAATATCTGTTTAAAATACCAATAAAAATCTGAATAGATCGCTTGGAAAACATTTAGTGCAGTTCAAATTTTCGAGTTTACGTAACATAGTGTGAGAGAAAAATCCGCGCATACAACAAATTCCTCTTCAATTTCCCTCATCGCTTCACCAGTATCATCCACTTCAATTTCAGGATCTGCAAATTCTTCTAAAATCTGTAATATTTCTCTGTCACTAAGTGCACATCGATACTATTTCAATCACAGTTGTATCTAACATTATACAAAATGCGACTTAACAAGAAAGAACATGAAGAAATCAGAAGGTAAAGGGAAATAAGTCATGGTCAGTGCTGAGTACATAGCTGCTATGAACACAGAAATTTGATATCTAAATGTCTTATATTATCACAATGCTATTTATTATTTATTGAAAAGTAGTATCTACTTTTTAACGACCCCAAATAGACTCAAAATTCTGGATTAGGTTAAACTGAAAAATTTCAAACAATTATAGAAGCTAGTAAAAGAATCAATTAAAAACAATAAACGCTGTTTTCAAAATATTACGTTATTTACAACTGATGGACACAGACTACCCCCGTTGCTATTGGTAGGGTTAAATGAGGTAGAAACGAGGTTAGGCAACTGATTTCATTATTATTCTGCCTATATTTACTGATACTCTTGTAACACATCTACTTGATGTCACTGGAAACTTCTCAAACAGTAAGGCAGCACAAGCAGCAAAGACAGTCGCACTCACGAGTCTTTGCGAAGTGAGCCTACAGAGGTTTCGATACTCCGTCCGCCAGCAGCTGTTACCAGAAATTCTGTGGGAGCTGTCGAACCTCCCCTATGTGGGCATGCAAGGTCCTAACACTTTTAGACGTCCCTCCGCTTGCATCACTTGTTGTAACCGCACTTTCGGACGGAACATCAGAAAGCTAACAATGTGATGTTAAATCAATCTCTAGTAAGCCTTCTAGTAGGTTGTACCAACTACAGAGTAAAGGAGGCAAAGATAGAGAAATGACGTACACGTATTGGCGAAAAAGGAAAGTGTAGCATTTAGAAGGGTCATAATTTGGACATTACTCTGGACGTAATTCGTTATAATATTCACTATTCTCTAAACTATTTGAAGTCATAGTTACATATGAATGACAGTGGTTTATTTAATTCGTCATTCTTCATTTTTGATCATCAGACGACGAAGAATTGCCGTTAATGTTGATGCAGGGCAGTTGTGTGTGAAATACTGGCAAATGGAGTGAAGCTTCAGAATATTTAAAAGAGCATCCTCCGTGCATTATAGCTGCGATATCTACTTATGGTATGGAATGAGTTACTTTTACATTACAGCCCATGCTCTCATGACGTATATCTCATTGTGTTAAATCTTTGTGACTCTGCCTCTTTTACAAACACTTATTGTATATTCAAAAAGTCTTCTCTGTAATGGATGAGTCGCGAACAGAGATGATTTCATTGTGTGCTTGAAACTAATTCTGCTGTCTGTTACTTTCGTTACATCGTTGTCAAACTCGTTTGTGGCTCAATACGTCACTTCCTTCTGTGCCACACTAAGGCTTAGAGAAGGACAGTGCAAGTCGTTTCTCCTATTGCTATTATCGTAATGAATGTTGCTATTTTCGAGCATTGATTGATTGTTAACAACAAACATCGTAAGGGAGTGAATTTACTGAGCAGCTCATTTCTATAAAGATATGTTTACAAGTGGTTCTAGAGTAGACAAGAGATGTTATATTTATTATAGGCTTCACAGTTTAAATGCTTCAGTAGATTTGTATCATGTTATTTCCAGTTCATGATCTTTTCAATATAAAGACCTACAACTTAAGAAATAGTCATCATTACTTTTAAGGGTGTGGTCAGGTCTTGTGCGGTACAGAATTGTAAGCTTTCTGTTTTACTTAAATTCACTAACCGTTCGCTTATATTACTTAACGACTATTCTGGAGCACGGAGCCCAGACCCAGTCAGCTGCAGGTTTCCTACTAAGACCTCCACAGGCGAAGAGTTTTCATTATTTCATGTGAATAGTGACCGTATTTAAAAATTTAAAATGTGGACATAATCTGCTCTTCCAGAGATTTAAAATTACGTGCAAGTTTCGACACAGTAATGTATCACAGTTATGCTCTTTGTATGTCATAAGGCAGCGGAAATCTGCACGTGCAAACACTCAGAACGTATTAAACCAGTTTTTCTGAGTTGCAGCACTTGCTACAAACTTTACACATAATTTCAAATCCTTCCAAAAACTTTTCTCGCTGACATCCTACCCCCTCCCCCTCCCCTTCATAATGACGAAAGGAAAATCGCTTACTACTTACTACTTTTCCTCTGCTCATGTGGTAAAACTGACACATCACGCATAACGTTTTAATTCATTTGTAACTGTATTCGTAAACAATTTTTTCATAAAGCGTCCATAGGCCTCCTAGAGGTTGTCAGGACCAGATCTTTAGTTTACGTTAAATAATGGAGAAGTGTTATGAGTGGAACAGGGTACTGTATTTATGCTTTATAGATCTAGAAAGGCATATGACCGGGTTACTAGGAGGACGTTATTGTCTGTTCTACGAGGCAAACTTTTGCAAGCAATTAAAGTTCTTTACATGGATAGTCAGGCAGCAGTTAGAGTTGACGGTAAATTGAGTTCATGGTTCAGAGTAGTTTCAGGGGTAAGACAAAGCTGCCACCTGTCTCCACTGTTGTTCACATTACTTATGGATCATATGTTGAAAACAATAGACTGGCTGGGTGAGATTAAGATATGTGAACACAAAATAAGCACTCTTGCATATACGGATGACTTAGTTGTGATGGCAGAGTCGATTGAAAGTTTGCAAAGTAATACTCGTATTTCAGAGCTAGATCAGAAATGTAAGGACTATGGTATGAAGATTAGCAACTCCATAACGAAAGTAAAGTCAGTGGGAAAGAAATATAAACGGATTGAGTGCCAAATAGGAGGAACAAAGTTAGAACAGATGAACAGTTTCAAGTACTTAGGATGCATATTCTTACAGGATGGCAACATAGTGAAAGAACTGGAAGCGAGGTGTAGCAAAGCTAATGCAGTGAGCGCTCAGCTACGATCTACTCTCTTCTGCAAAAAGGAAATCAGTACCAAGACTAAGTTATCTGTACACCGTTCAATCTTTCGACCAACTTTGTTGTATGGGAGCGAAAGCTGGGTGGATTCAGGTTACCTTATCCACAAGGCTGAGGTTACGGATATGAAAGTAGCTAGGATGATTGCAGGTACTAGCAGATGGGAACAGTGGCAGGAGGGTGTCCAAAATGAGGAAATCAAAGAAAAACTGGGAATGAACTCTATAGATGTAGCAGTCAGGATGAACAGGCTTAGATGTTGGGGTCATGTTACACTCATGGGAGAAGCAAGGTTACCCAAGAGACTCATGGGTTCAGCAGTAGAGGGTAGGAGGAGTCGGGGCAAACCAAGGAGAAGGTAGCTGGATTCGGTTAAGAATGATTTTGAAGTAATAGGTTTAACATCAGAAGAGGCACCAATGTTAGCACTGAATAGGGGATCATGAAGGAATTTTATAAGGGCGCTATGCTCCAGACTGAACGCCGAAAGGCATAATCAGTCTTAAATGATGATGATGAGCGTCCATAAATGACACTGACTGTACCTGCAAAATCGTATCATTCTACGTCACATGATTCAGGAGATGAAGACATAACCACTAAGGTGCATGAAAACTAGTATTTGCTTAATAAAGATTGTGATGATCAATAAGATAAGTCATTCACTTCCAACTAACTTTAAACGTAATTTCAAAGTTTCTCTAAATTTTTCTCGTTACATTGACGGATGTTGTATGATTGGGCTTAACGTGCCGTCGACATCGAGGTCATAAGAGACGGAGCGCAACTAGGATTGTGTAAGGTATGTGGAAGGAAGTCGGCCGTAGCCTTTCAAAGGAACCATCACGACTATTGCCTGGAGCGATTTAGGGGAATCATGGAAAACCTAAATCTGGATGAACGGACGCGGGTTTGAACTCTCGCCGTCACGAATGCGAGTCGGGGGTGCTAACCACTGCGCCACTTCGCTCGGTTTCTTGATACGTGCTTAGAGTCAAATATTTAACACATTAACTCATTTGTATAACAATCAGACGGAAGAAGTTGTTTTGTGGATGGGAGTTCAATTCTTTAAAGAATCGGGGATTTACTGCTTAAGTACTAATTCAGACTTGTGAACACTACAGCTACACTTTTCTGAACTTTCCTGTCTCACGCTATTTACTTTGAACAACTACAGCTGTGTAGTCTTAACACCTACATCTACATCTACATGACTACTCTGCAATTCACATTTAAGTGCTTGGCAGAAAGTTCATCGAACCACAATCATACTATCTCTCTACTATTCCACTCCCGAACAGCGAGCGGGAAAAACGAACACCTAAACCTTTCTGTTCGAGCTCTGATTTCTCTTATTTTATTTTGATGATCATTCCTACCTATGTAGGTTGGGCTCAACAAAATATTTTCGCTTTCGGAGGAGAAAGTTGGTGACTGAAATTTCGTAAAAAGGTTTCGCCGCGAAGAAAGACGTCTATGCTGTAATGACTTCCATCCCAACTCGTGTATCATATCTGCCACACTCTCTCCCCTATAACGTGATAATACAAAACGAGCTGCCCTTTTTTGCACCCTTTCGATGTCCTCCGTCAATCCCACCTGGTAAGGATCCCACACCGCGCAGCAATATTCTAACAGAGGACGAACGAGTGTAGTGACATCTGTCTCTTTAGTGGACTTGTTGCATCTTCTAAGTGTCCTGCCAATGAAACGCAACCTTTGGCTCGCCTTCCCCACAATATAACCTATGAGGTCCTTCCAACTGAAGTTGTTCGTAATTTTAACACCCAGGTACTTAGTTGAATTGACAGCCTTGAGAATTGTACTATTTATCGAGTAATCGAATTCCAACGGATTTCTTTTGGAACTCATGTGGATCATCTCACACTTTTCGTTATTTAGCGTCAACTGCCACCTGACACACCATACAGCAATCTGATACTGGTCTTCGGATGACCTTACTAGACGGTAAATTACAGCATCATCTGCGAACAATCTAAGAGAACTGTTCAGATTGTCACCCAGGTCATTTATATAGATCAGGAACAGCAGAGGTCCCAGGACGCTTCCCTGGGGAACACCTGATATCACTTCAGTTTTACTCGATGATTTGCCGTCTATTACTACGAACTGCGACCTTCCTGACAGGAAATCACGAATCCAGTCGCACAACTGAGACGATACCCCATAGGCCCGCAGCTTGATTAGAAGTCGCTTGTGAGGAACGGTGTCAAAAGCTTTCCGGAAATCTAGAAATACGGAATCAACTTGAGATCCCCTGTTGATAGAGGCCATTACTTCGTGCGAATAAAGAACTAGCTGCGTTGCACAAGAGCGATGTTTTCTGAAGCCATGCTGATTACGTGTCAATAGATCGTTCCCTTCGAGGTGATTCATAATGTTTGAATACAGTATATGCTCCAAAACCCTACTGCAAACCGACGTCAATGATATAGGTGCGACCTGCGCAATTTTCCAATATGTAGGTACAGATCTATCGGTGAGCGAGCGGTTGTATATGAGTGCTAAGTAGGGAGCTATAGTATCAGCGTAATCTGAAAGGAACCTAATCGGTATACAATCTGGACCTGAAGACTTGCCCGTATCAAGCGATTTGAGTTGCTTCGCAACCCCTAAGGTATCTACTTCTAAGAAACTCATGCTAGCAGATGTTCGTGTTTCAAATTCTGGAATATTCCATTCGTCTTCCCTGGTGAAGGAATTTCGGAAAACTGCGTTCAATAACTCCGCTTTAGCGGCACAGTCGTCGATAACAGTACCATCGGCACTGCGCAGCGAAGGTATTGACTGCGTCTTGCCGCTTGTGTACTTTACATACGACCAGAATTTCTTCGGATTTTCTACCAAATTTCGAGACAATGTTTCGTTGTGGAACCTATTAAAGGCATCTCGCATCGAAGTACGTGCCAAATTTCGCGCGTCTGTAAATTTTAGCCCATCTTCGGGATTTCGCGTTCTTCTGAACATCGCATGCTTTTTCCGTTGCCTCTGTAACAGCGTTCGGACCTTTTTTGTGTTCCACGGGGGATCCGTTCCATCTCTTACCAATTTATGAGGTATGAATTTGAGCCACATCTCTTCTACATTCGCATAGTCAGTTCGGAAGGAATGGAAATTGTCTTTTAGGAAGGCTTCCAGTGACACTTTATCCGCTTTTTTAAATAAAATTATTTTACCTTTGTTTCTGATGGATTTGGAAGAAATGGTATTGAGCCTAGCTACAACGACCTTGTGATCACTAATCTCTGTATCAGTCATGATGCTCTCTGTCAGCTCTGGATTGTTTGTGGCTAAGAGGTCAAGTGTGTTTTCGCAACCATTTACAATTTGCGTGGGTTCGTGGACTAACTGCTCAAAATAATTTTCGGAGAAAGCATTTAGGACAATCTCGGAAGACGTTTTATGCTTACCACCGATTTTGAACAAGTATTTTTGCCAACATACCGAGGGTAGGTTGAAGTCCCCACCAACTATAACCGTATGAGTGGGGTATTTATCTGTTACGAGACTCAAACTTTCTCTGAACTGTTCCGCAACTGTATCATCGGAGTCTGGGGGTCGGTAGAAGGAGCCAATTATTAACTTAATTCGGCTGTTAAGTATAACCTCCACCCATACCAATTCGCACGGAGTATCTACTTCGACTTCACTACAAGATAAACCACTACAGACAGACACAAACACTCCACCACCAATTCTGCCTAATCTATCTTTCCTGAACACCGTCTGAGACTTCTGCAGAACTTATTTCAGGCTTTAGCCAGCTTTCTGTACCTATAACGATATCAGCTTCTGTGCTTTCTATTAGCGCTTGAAGCTCAGGGACTTTTCCAGCGCAACTACAACAATTTACAACTATAATTCCGACTGTTCCTTGATCCAAGCACGTCCTGTAATTGCCAAGCACCCTTTGACATTGCAGCCCATCCCGCACTTTCCCGAGGCCTTCTAACCTAAAAAACCGCCCAGTCCACGCCACACAGCCTCCGCTACCCGTGTAGCCGCCAGCTCAGTGTAGTGAACTCCTGACCTATTCAGCGGAACCCGAAACCCCACCACCCTATGGCGCAAGTCAAGGAATCTGCAGCCAACACGGTCGCAAAACCGTCTGAGCCTCTGATTCAGACCCTCCACCCGGCTCTGCACCAAAGGTCCGCAGTCGGTTCTGTCAACGATGCTGCAGATGGCGAGCTCTGCCTTCATCTCATAAACAAGACCGGCAGCCTTCACCAAATCAGATAGCCGCTGGAATCCAGAGAGAATTTCCTCAGATCCAAAGCGACACACGTCATTAGTGCCGACATGTGCCACCACCTGCAGCTGGCTGCACCCTGTGCTCTTCATGGCATCCGGAAGGACCCTTTCCACATCAGGAATGACTCCTCCCGGAATGCACACGGAGTGCACACTGGATTTCTTCCCCTCCTTAGCCGCCGTATCCCTAAGGGGCCCCATTACGCGCCTAACATTGGAGCTCCCAACTACCAGTAAGCCCACCCTCTGCGATTGCCCGGACCTTGAAGGCTGAGAATGATCCTCTGAAACAGGGCAGGCAGCTGCATCTGGCTCAGCCAGAGACAGTGCCTGAAACCGGTTTGTCAGACGCACCGGAGAGGCTTTCTGATCAGCCTCCGGTGATGCCTTTCGCTGCCTGCCACGCCTTGGAACGACCTGCCAATCAACCACAGGCGAGGGCTCAGCCCCACTGCGGGCAGCAACCGGGGCAACCACAGCGGCAGACCGATCTGGGGACAGATGGGACGAGGTTGACATCCTCGTGATACCTAAAATTAGATTCATACAAGTGTTAAGAATCTAAGGATGTACCCACTGCAGTAGATATGGGTTCCATCTTAGAGGGCGGCCGGTGTGGCCGAGCGGTTCTAGGCGCTACAGTCCGCAACCGCGCGACCTCTACGGTCACAGATTCGAATCCTGCCTCGGGCATGGATATTTGTGATGTCCTTAGATTAGTTAGGTTTAAGTAGTTCTAAGTTCTAGGGGACTAAGTCCTATAGTGTTCAGAGCCATTTGAACAATTTCAATCATCTTAGAGTAAGTACCATCTGTTTCACTGAAGAGGGGAACGACTTGGTGACACACGAAAATATTGTTCAAATTCAAGATTTATTTTCGCGGCACCGGGACGTAATAGACAAACGGGGTTTGGTGCGATGAATAAAGCATACATTGCATACATTGAAGTGTAAGTGAGGATTACCAGAGGCAGCTCAGAAAGGAGGTTGATCGATAGTGGTCGGTGTAACTTCGGTTGTTATTATCTGAAACATGAAATTAACATGTCGCCATGATCCTTACAGATGTAATTTTAGTTCGTGGTAAGGATCACCGATTTTGATTTTAAAGGCATTTGCCGCGTGAATTTCTGCAGTATGGCCTACACTGGATAAACATACGGCCAAATTTGAAGCAATGTTGACAATTTTCCAGCGTATCTCTCAATGAGGCTATTGAAACTTCCGTTTTCCCTTTGAATACAACCAGGAAAACAATGCTCCAGCAAATCAGGTTTTGTCGAATCGCTATAAATAGTAATGATATCGTTAACTACTTGTGGCAAACGGTTCTCTAACGTCGAGGCGTGCCGTGCACGCTCGGCTACAAACGCTCAAAGAATCATTGCTTTGTGGAGATCGCTCGTAATATTTTAGAGAATAATTCTTCAATATCTATACATTCGAATTCCGTAATAAAAATAATTCGAGTTTTTTCGACCGTCTCCCTGTCGTCCCCCCTTAAGTAAATCCATACCTTTGGTTTCTATTAATAAGACGAAATCATTAATGAAAACACAAACTGTAAATTATTTTTCCAAGCAGAGATATTAAAAGGCGTCTGTTATGTGCACCGACTTCTGTCTAGTCTATGCTCCTTTCACTAGCGCCCAAGCACGTAACGCGCCAGTCTTTTGTTTTCTTGCAAAGTACAGCAGTTGTGTCCGACAGTACAGCGACAGTCATCTCTGTGTAGCCGTGCACTGAACGTTCAGTGGAGTTTATAACACCAATATCGTTTGTAAGAAATTTATACAGTGTAATCAAGTGTATGTGACTATGAAGTGGTTGTTCTTTACTAGTTAAGATCTTTGAATTGTCAGAGGGAAGTTTAAATTTGTAATGTACTTATTGTGAAAAACTTAATAATGTTTAAAAGTAACGAAACTTTATAAAATATGAATGTTAAGAAAGAGAAACGTTTATGTAAAAAACTGGTCGATGCTTAGGGATCTTGTATTGCATGGTAAAAAAGGTTTAGGGAACCTTCGCACTGCGGAAGTGACCTGGGGCGCGCGAAAAGTTGGATTTGGCGCTCAATCTGGCCGAATACTGGGGGAGCACGCTACACAGTAGTGGCTAGCCGTTGTACGGTTAACATAGAAGGTGCCAAGTGAGGCATTTGAAAGCCACTTTATATTCAAATTACCTCGGATATGGATTCGGCTGTCGTATGGTGCTGTTATGGAATGGCTGTAAAACTAGGATAATACGTAGCCAAGAAGAATTCATAAAGAGCATTCAACAGCAAGAGTGTGAAACCAGATAGTCACCACCTGCTTGCCACCACTATTGCGCCACTACTCCGCCTGCTGCGGGAACTCAGATATGTGTAATAGTATGGAGCATAATGTTTATGTGAGTGGTTTTCATTAATGGTTCCGGTGATATAAACATTTGTGTGAACCTTAAAATTGTCCTGATCATGAAACCAATGTAGGATCCCATCTTAAATGTGCAGAAGACCGAGCATCGTGTTTCTAAATAACTATTGATTTGTTTCTGCATTAAATGTGCCGAAGTGTATAAATGTTATTAGTTAAATTACTGCTTCACAGGTAGGAGGAAAGGCACACAAATTGAACATATATGAAAGTAATTTTGTTTTTATTATTACTATGAACTATTTTGTGAAGTTAATTGAATTTAATATTTGAATTACTTGCTTTAAAGTATGAACACATAAATTGTTTCAAGTGGGATTAGAAATCAATACTGGCAAATTGCAAATTGTTTCTGAAATAGTCATATAATTTGCCTGTAAAGGCAGTTGCAGTTTATGGGTCGCCATTATACTATTTTCTATTATAAGAAAGATAAACGGAATATTGCAATTGCTAAAGAAATTTCCATAATAGTGAGAGTATAAAAAGTGTTTAGGTAGTGTTATTTAACTTCATTTGTGGTGTTTGTATGTTACTTCAACCAGGGCTCTTATCCTTCCAAATTTTAGTCTCGTGATGTCTTGAGTAACATCTTAGTACTGAATTGGTTAATGATTGAGATAGCAACTATTATTGTTATGAGTGAAATATTATTTAACTTCCTGTGATTCCTGATTTGTGGAAACACTAGCTACTGCCACCCAGTACTGAATTCTTCTGGTAGTCGTGTGTATTCACTGCACAATTTAAAGGGAGTATTAATGAAAGTCACTTTTGCAACTCAGTTTCATTTTTCTTTAAACTTAATGTTTCAAATTATTATGCCTAATGAGGCTGGCGACCGTTTGTTGTTTCATTAACGTGACCTTCACTACTTTCATTACTTCCAAGATAAAGTCTTTCAGTTTTCTACTAATTGCCATAGGTACGAAATTACTGTTCGATACCCTTTACCCATTAGGTAAACACACGGTCAAAACATTTCTAAAATCCTCAGAGGGTAACACTAAACTGCGAGCATAGCGTTATACTTGGAGCAAACTTTGCAGCACGAGTGTTATAAGTTGAAGGACTGTTCTGTGCGACGCAATTGGGTGTGCCCCACGAAAAATTCGTTTGGGGACAAAAGAACTGGTAGTCGAACAGGAAGTTCCACTGTGCCCGGCTTTTGTGTGGTGTCGACGCTCTGGTTCTAATTTTCGGACGGTCGATGCAGATCTACTGTTTCGACATGCTGTTCCGTATCATACCTGGGTCAGGTCACCGAACACTCGTGGCCTAATCTGCACATTTCATTTGAATCTCTTTAGTATTACTAATGAGTCGTGTTTATATAGAGTAAACTCTCATGTCGCGAGTCTGTTCAAACTGTAATGAAAGTCAGTCTTCCTTTGTGCTTAGAACAGTGTAGCAAAGTAGAAGGTGATATTAATTTGGGTTTATCTCATCCATTAAAACTGGTGGTAATTAAACTCTCTCTTTCTCTTCCTCTGAGTTAAAAACACGAAGAACAAGTTAACGTTACTCTTTCCTGCTCATTTTATAAACAGTTGTTACTGGTAATTATTGTGAGGCATTGAAACCAGTTGCGATAACCCATGTGGCGTAATCTATCTTGGACAAAATATTTTGGAGCATTAGAATACCTTCCTAGCAAAAATTACGTTTATATCTGCATTGCATTAAAAGGTTCCTTTTTCTGAACTTCCAAACAATTGTCTTTATTTATTGCACCAGTACTGGGTTTCCACATGGTGCCTGGTCCGTCTTTACTGTTTCGCTTCACTAAGAAATGCACTTCTCCACGTATTTCTCTGTCTACTTTCGTAGCATTTACAGCTACCAGGTAACTCACAGTGTTGGAGTTTGATGATGTATGCTGTTTGGAGTACCTAAATCTTCACATCAACCTCTTCGACATAAATTTCGTCATTGTTTGTTAGTATATGAAAGTTCATGTTCTGAGTGCTTACTTTTGTAGTGTACAGATGGTAAATACATTCCATTGGACAGTCATGCACTAATGTCATAACTTATTAATTTGGGTATTTCAAAGAGGTTCAAAGGAAACTGTCGTTGCCTTTGGGAAAGCGCTACCGTTGTGATTAGAATTTCTAAATCCGATTCCATTAGCAGCAAATCAAGCCTAAAAATTGTCTAAAAGTCAGGGTAAAACTAGTTTCAAAATAAATATTGAACATTTTGTAACTTTTTCCAGATAACTGTAGGCTTTAAACTGGCTACCCTTGCCAGAATTTGTTCCTTGCAATCTTCTGCTCATTCATATGTTGATCACCCAGCTTCACAAGAAATTTTAGCTGTCTGTAAGTTGCATTTTGTCAGCATAGTTTCAATTGGCGACTGGTCAACAGGATTTCTTACTTTTCACAAATTTTATGATAATTTGTTAGATCTTGTAAGTTTAGGTTCAGCTACTAATGTTCTGCAGGGCTTGTTATTTATTTTTTACTTTTGTTTTCGTATCCTTTCATCATTAATATGCATATCAACCAGCTTCGCTGGAAATAAGACTGATTTAACTTTCAGGAATTTTGCCTATATTGTGAGCAGAATAGTCAGCCATGAAAAGAATTCGGTTTCGCACAATTAGCTTCAAATAGCTCACTGCTCAAAAACTAGGAATGTCTTTCACAATATATATAAATGACCTAGTAGATAGTGTCGGAGGTTCCATGCGGCTTTTCGCGGATGATGCTGTAGTATACTGAGAAGCTGCAGCAGTAGAAAATTGCAGCGAAATGCAGGAAGATTTGCAGCGGATCGGCACTTGGTGCAGGGAGTGGCAGCTGATCCTTAACATAGACAAATGTAATGTATTGGGAGTACATAGGAAGAAGGACCCTTTATTGTATGATTATATGATAGCGGAACAAACACTGGTAGCAGTTACTTCTTAAAATATCTGGGAGTATGGGTGCGGAACGATTTGAAGTGGAATGATCATATTAAATTAACTGTTGGTAAGGCGGGTACCAGGTTGAGATTCATTGGGAGAGTCCTTAGAAAATCTAGTCCATCAACAAAGGAGGTGGCTTACAAAACACTCGTTCGACCTATGCTTGAGTATTGCTCATCAGTGTGGGATCCGTGCCAGGTCGGGTTGACGGAGGAGATAGAGAAGATCCAAAGAACAGCGGTGCGTTTCGTCACAAGATTATTTGGTAAGAGTGATAGCGTTACGGAGATGTTTAGAAAACTCAAGCGGCAGACTCTGCAAGAGAGGCGCTCTGCATGGCCGTGTAGCTTGCTGTCCAGGTTTCGAGAGGGTGGGTTTCTGGATGAGTTATCGAATATATTGCTTCCCCCTACTTATACCTCCCGAGGCGATCACGAATGTAAAATTGCAGAGATTCGAGCGCGCACGGAGGCTTTCCGGCAGTCGTTCTTCCCGCGAACCATACGCGACTGGAACAGTAAAGTGAAGTAATGACAGTGTCGCGTAATGTGCCCTCCGCCACACACCGTTGGCTGGCTTGCGGAATATAAATGTAGATGTAGATCATTGTCACTGTGCTTATTGATATTTTAGGGATATACTACAGGTTAAAGAGACTGATCCTAAAACTAGGATAAACTGTGTCAATTAAATTAATCAAGATAGTCAGTGCTTTTATTCATTGTAAGTTTTCTTCCTCAAACAACTCAGGTCACAATAGTACTTGTGTGTGATCATCTGTTCAGTGTGTAAAGTGCTACTAAATTTTCTTCGAATTTTCTTTGCTGTGCTAAGTATCGAGGCCACATGTACTTTTTCCGAAATGTTGCTGCTATATCCCTTGAATGATTCAACTACTAGCAGTTTACTAATGGAAACTCAAGTTGATGTTCCTCTCGCTGTGTCAGTGCTGGCTATTATATGTCATTTTTACATTGCCATTGTGGATTCAGCAGAGCTTATATATATTCTATTTCATATGCTGTATGTCATTTCCGTGGGTTATTAATCTGATTCTAAAGGAACAGAGTGGAGAGAGCGATTTTTGCATGCTGGGGCATTAATAATTCAGAAGTGATACATTTTCTACAATCATATTGGATTTGGTGCTGATCTGTACTAAACTGTGGGGTGGGGAAATTTGGTGCATAATAATTGTTTTTCACACAGGATTTCTTGAAATAACCTTCAAAGTGTAATAATAATACTGTGGGAACAGCTTTCCATTTCTATTTGTGTTGTATTCTCTATCTAAGAAAGATTTCAAATATATATTCTATTGATACACAATTGCCCCCCCCCCCTCATGAACCATGGACCTTGCCGTTGGTGGGGAGGCTTGCATGCCTCAGCGATACAGATAACCGTATCGTAGGTGCAACCACAACGGAGGGGTATCTGTTGAGAGGCCAGACAAACGTGTCGTTTCTGAAGAGAGGCAGCAGCCATTTCAGTAGTTGCAGGGGCAACAGTCTGGGTGATTGACTGTCCTGGCCCTGTAACAATAACCAAAACGGTCTTGCTGTGCTGGTACTGCGAACGGCTGAAAGCAAGGGGAAACTACAGCCGTAATTTTTCCCGAGGGCATGCAGCTTTACCTTATGGTTAATGATGATGATGTCCTCTTGGGTAAAATATTCCGGAGGTAAAATAGTCCCCCATTCGGAACTCCGGGCAGGGACTACTCAAGAGGATGTCGTTATCAGGAGAAAGAAAACTGGCGTCCTACGGATCGGAGCGTGGAATGTCAGATCCCTTAATCGGGCAGGTAGGTTAGAAAATTTAAAAAGGAAAATGGATAGGTTAAAGTTAGATATAGTGGGAATTAGTGAAGTTCGATGGCAGGAGGAACAAGACTTTTGGTCAGGCGATTACAGGGTTAAACATACAAAATCAAATAGGGGTAATGCAGGAGTAGGTTTAATAATGAATCAAAAATAGGAATGCGGGTAAACTACTTCAAACAGCATAGTGAACGCATTATTGTGGCCAAAATAGACACGAAGCCCACACCTACTACAGTAGTACAAGTTTATATGCCAACTAGCTCTGCAGATGACGAAGAAATTGAAGAAATGTATGATGAAATAAAAGAAATTATTCCGATAGTGAAGGGAGATGAAAATTTAATAGTCCTGGGTGACTGGAATTCGAGTGTAGGAAAAGGAAGAGAAGGAAACGTAGTAGGTGAATATGGATTGGGGCTGAGAAATTGAAGCAAAGCAAGCGCTGTATCATGTATAAGATACAGAGGCGAGCGAGTGCACGGGACTTACCCTAGTTCACTGCTAGTAGCGTCACATCATCGTAACGCGCCTGCATATAGTATTGCACCACATTTAACATAAAAGTAAAAATTAAGATTTGTGTGTAAAACTTTGTTAAAGTATAGTTCTATGTAATAATGTTTCAGGTAACAAATCTTAATGTTATAAAATTAGTAGTTTACGTAAAATTCACGTTTTGAAAGAAAAATAGGAGGCGCTAAATAATGACGCTAGGAAGCCAAAATTTGGTGAGAAGGTGCAGTAAGAAGTCATTAATGAGTGGTGCTGGTTTCCAAAACCATAAAACTAAAATTGACTCCAGAATCCGTGTTTTACGGAAAAATCAGAGGCGCGAAATAATAGAGCTACAATATTGAAAATTGGTAGGATGCTTCAGTTCACCCTAATAATAATAATGGAAATACCACAATCAGTTACCTCTTCTAGTTTTTTTAGTAATTTAGTAAAAACTACTTTTGTGAGTAAAATGTACATAAGCATTATAGATTAAGTACTTTAAATTTTAATGATAAAACAAATTCTTTAAGACCAATGATCAGATAGGACAATTAACAAAGCTACACCAAGTTTTAGTCTTGTAGCATAATTAACAGCTGATACAAGTCTTGATAAAGCTATGGTTCAGAGGTAACAATCTACCGTTAGTTCCATTGTAAAAATTCTAGAGAGTAAAGTTTTAATTTTAGCGGGCTGAGATTTTCTACGTGCTTCTGTACTGCTCAGATGTATGTATACAAAAATTGAGAAGTTTGTAAAGCTATTATTAAATGTGATATTTAAGATTATGTGCCTGAGATAGCGATCATTTGGAGGCTGCAGGCATCTGCATAGGAACGGAAAGAACAGATGCTCTCTTGGCGGTACGCGCCGGAGCTATATAAAAAGAGCGGCAGAGGCAGTAGTAAGCTCACTCCGCATTAGACCAACGCCTAGTCCACGCGAGCTTAACGTCCGATCGCGCCTCGCCTCGGGTGACGTCATAGCAGGCTGTGACATGCGCGTACTTAGCAATGTAAACGGACATTGAAAATCGCGAGGACTGTACACCGTCCTGGATCGTTTAGACTTCTTCGCCGCCCCACATATGGTGCTTATCGGCCGGGAAAACTGAATTAAAAGCAAATAAAAGTGCTCGATGTGTGAAAGCGATTGGTATAAATTAACGAACTCGGTAGGCAATAACAGGACACTGAATTGAACTAGTGTGGGAACAGTGTTACCAGTAAAGGCGGGTGTAGTGTATAAACAATAAGTGTCTACCGCTGTACGTTGGTTAGTGACGATGGTGAGGAAGGCGACGATGCTGGATCGCGGCTGCCGACGGCGCTGAGACTAAAGGAAGACGGTGCGTCATCGCGGAGCTGCGCTGATCTGCGAGACAGCTGCCGGCTGCGCCGAGCGGTCAACGGTGCCTTGCTGCCCCCCCCCCCCCTGGAGCTATTGCAGTAGGCGATTCCTGTGGCGGTACTCGACGCTACAGCTGCTGCTGCTGCCTTCAATACGTCGCGACGCGTCGCATCACGATTGCTGGTACACCGCGACGACATCATTCGTCGAAATCAAGCATTTAAGTTAAGTCAAAGACTTTTAAAATATTTATTAACTGCTGCTAACAAACTAAAAGATATGGAAAGTAGTGTACATTTCAGAAGGGAACCGGTCTCTGACCAAGAATCCTCAGGATCAGGAATTGAGTTTAATGTGGATGGTTCCATTAATCCCTCAAATATTGAACTAGAACGTAATTTGTCACCAGTAAATTATGACTTTAATTTAAATGAGAGTGCAGGGATGCAATCAATAAGTGAAACAGAAGTCAAAAGGGAGCCAGTAGAGTTGCTAACTTTGTCAGGTAGTGAAACTGAGCTCAATATATCTCCAGCTCAGTCAAGTCAAGGGATACAAAGTATCAAGGTAGAAGCTCCGGATTGGATGCAAATACTGTTTGCCAAACTCGAATCAAACCAAAATAAAATTGAGGCTAAAATTGAAAATAGTAATAAAGAGTTGGAGAATAAAATTGAGGTTAGTAATAAAGGGTTGGAAAATAAAATTGAGGCTAAAATTGAGGATAGTAATAAAGAACTAAAAGAAGAACTGCAATCAAAATGGAATAGTTTGAATTATAAGATAGATGCTATTCATCATGACATTCAAGTAAAAGTAGGGCAACAGTTAACTAAAATGCATAGTACTTTCAAATGTGAAATAGATCAAATTCAAAAAAATTATCAAGAGGCAGATGAACTTTTGGAAGTGAGGTTGTCCGAAAGATTGAGCAACGAGTCCAAACTTTGCTCTGACAAAGTTAAAGAGGTACAAATTAAAGTAGATACTTGTCAGAAAAACATTGAGAAAGTAAAAGAAACCTGTACCGAAATTCGTGGTGCAGTGGAACAAAGATGTTCTGCCAGGATAGAAGCAGTAGAGTCACAAGTAGAGGAATTAAATACTAACATTGCTAACCTAGAAAATAGAGTAACCTCTGTTAATTCTAGTCATTCTACTGTACAGCATGTGACTTCAGTTGACGCCGCTTTTATAGGGTGTCGACAGTTTTTGCGCTTTGATCCTGATAAGTACATTCACCCTCTTGAATTTTGGAATGACTTTGAGGATGTTCTCCCCAACACTTGGTCAGAAAGAGAAAAAAATTCATTTATAAGAAGTCATTTGTCAGGTGATGCTTTGCGATGGTCAGCGGATGTAATGATCAAATGTAAAACTTTATCTGAATTTAAGTCTGCATTTCTCAACGAATACTGGTCACATAACAAACAAAATGATGTGTTAAGGGAATTCTGGAGTGGTAAGAAGTTTTTCCCAGGGCGTGAATCAGTAAAGGATTTCGCTAGGAAGTGGGTTTCAAGACTGTCACATTTGACAGAAAAGATGAAGCCAGATATGATCATTATGGGTTTAGAAGGTAAGCTGCCGTGGTACTGGCAGAAGAGGATCATTTCCGCCCCTAGAGATAATATAGACAAATTTATTGAATATCTGGAAAGAGTGGAAAGAGTAGCTGCTGCTGAGGAGCAGGTGCAGCAGAATAACAAATCTTCTAACAATCACGTACAAAATAATGGAAACGTGAACGTTAGAAATATGGAAGTTAGGCACACCAAAACAAACTATCGAAACCAAAGCCGTGGCAGAGGAAGAGGGGGTAGATACTCACCACGCTTTCGTAACAACTACTATGACGAAAGTGGAGAAGTAAATATTATGCCATTAAGACAAGAAGGGAGTCATGATGCTACTATATCTAGTGGTGTCACAGATGAACACAACAGGCCGCGTGTGGGAAACTAAATCCCGTCTATGAGGAAACTGGCGCTCACCAGGCGGTAACAGTAACACAGCCAGTAACGGAAACACAGACAATCAGCCAACATACACAGACAGACAACATGGATGACGAAATAAATACAGATAATACCAGTGATGTGTTAAGCCACTCTCACAAAATAGTGGATAGTATTTTGGATACACTAGAAAAATGGGTCAAGGAAGAACAGGAACTCAAGGTAGATAATGGGGAAGAAATAGATAATGGGTTTGAGTCTGATGGGAATAATGATGAAGTAAAAGCTTACATCTTCGATGAAAATGGCAATCTAAAAGCTGAAGTAGAAGTAGCAGAAGTAGAATCAGTACTGCAAAACTTTAGAGAGGAGGAAATGATGAATGAAGGGGGTAGAAATAGTAACGAGGTGAAAGAATCTAGTAGCTGTGTAAACGTGCCACAAATGGTTGAAGGTGACGACATTCTTATGAACAGCAATATTGCGCAGGGACGCAGTTGCTCAGAGGTAGAGGATAGTTTGGCTGATGTGCAGCAAACAAAAGTAGAAAAAGTCGTCAGATGCTTCGATTTAAAGTTAGTGGACAGATTAGAGAAAGCAGCTAAGATTATAGAGCATGATGAGCCCCAGGATGTAAATGTAAATGTAATTGCAACTGATCAGAATTACTTTAGCTGGAAGAACATAGAACGAGATTTATTAGACGAGGTGTGTGAGCAACCTGTTCAATGTAAAATAACTCACCCTGTTATCAAAGTAAACATATCAGGAGTCACTGTGCGTTGTCTGCTTGACAGTGGCAGTGAAGCAAGTGCTTTATCACAAACATTTTTTGACACCATACCCAATAAAGAGAAGTTAACAGTTATGAAAGTAAGTGGCTTAAAGATTATAGGTGCTACTGGAAAAGTCTCTAGACCAGTTCAACACGAAGCTTTGATACCCGTTGGTATAAATGACGTAGTAATAGATCATCCTTGTTTGATTGTGCTAGGCTTAAGTGTTGATATGTTGATTGGTACTGATTTCTTATCAAAGTACCAGGGAAAGATCAATTTTGATCAGAACAACTTAATTTTAACTTTACCTGACTCTGAAGTGATAAGAGAGTCTTTTATAGGAAGTCATATAGGCGGTAGTAATGAAACTTGGGAACTGCCTATTAGAGTAATAAAGAATAAAGGATACTTGCAGGAAAATTTGGTTTTCAGTGAGAATGAGGAAAGTGCTAAGATTGAAGAGAGACACATCCTAAAGGAATTTAAAATTAACAGTAATTAATTACTGTAGGGAGTCTGCCACTCTTTGGCGGATACACGGTTTGGCGTACCGTGCAGTCCCAGCTGGGTGAAACTTTATTTCCTTTTCAAGTTTCATTCCCTTCTTCTGGTCTATCATAACAGGTAAGAATCACATATGTCTTCATGTTGTATATATGCTATTAGGTTTTAAGTATTCTTAGTAAGGATCTACCTAGTGAATGGCAAAACAAAAGTCTGAGTACCAATAAGAGGCAAACATGGCTAAAATAAATAAATTAAAATATTTCATGTAATTGTAAAGGGTTAGAAACTACAACTAAGAGAGACACTTTGCAGTATATGAAGTACGGTATGAATATGAATAATCCATGAGATTATGCAGAAGGTAGTATGTTGCTAGAAATAAGGTTGTCTGAAGGAAGGTAATGCTCATAGAGGCAAGCAATGGCGTTTTAGAATTAAATAAATGGAGATGTGTGGAAGTGGTGTGAGGATCGCACCAAATATATAGAAACAGGACGTCAATAGGCTGACAAAAGGAAAAGGGAGAAAGAAGTGGAGAAATGAAGTATTTTTGAATCTGGAAGAAAAGGGAGAAAATGAATAAGGTGAAGAAGTGAAGTAAGTAAATTGAAGTAAATGATGTAGGATTAAAGAATAATTCCCTCAAGTCTCGTGAAATGGTGAAAAACGCTAAATCTTGCTTGAGGCAAATAAATAGTTAAACAGACAACAGAAACACACAAATATTGGAAAATGCAGAAATTTGGAATCGGTATACTGAAAATAACTAATTTCTTTAGTAATTCATACAATAAAGCAAAGTGCTGGTCAGCAAATGACTTCTTTGATGAACTAATCCATACAATAATTAAGCCAGAGTACATTAAAACTAAAAGGTTACTCAATTTTCTAAGTTGAAGCAAGATCTTAATATATTAATTTGCTAAAAGAATTTTCACTATTTAGGAACCTAAAAGATTATTTATGAAAGAAGAAAGTAGGAGCTATTGTATCAGATACGACTTAGTGCTAAATGTCTTTCTGACAACTTCACAATTAGTAAAATAGTGCCAGAATATAAACTATAAAATGTACTTTGTCCTACCTTAGATATAAGTTGAAAACAGAAACTTAGACTGTATTGTCTGTTTCTCAGGGACATGCAGGCTGCATGAATGACTGACAACAAGCGGTAGGGAGATTGGAAGTAGAGACGCAAACCACAGTGAATACAATTTCCTCCCACAATTTTGTCAATCAGTGAAATTAAATGAGTGTTACAATAGGACACCCACCACAGTGCCGAGTATTATAGTAAAAGAAAAATGTGAGTGCGTTGCAGTGATAAAAGTCGTGTGTATTTTCTTTTTCAGGAAGAGACTGATTTTAAAGAAAAAAAAATAACTATTTTGTAACCATTGAAAAATTTATATTTCCATGTAAATGTATGTAAATAATTTGTGAATGTCTTCTGTACTAGGTTTTCTATGTGTATATGAGTATGGTTATTTTGTGTATGTAGTAATAAGGAATTTCCTAAGAAGAAGCAACTTAAGTTGAAAGAGGTATACTAAAGTAATCCATCGCTTGTTTGTTCTTTTAGAAATTTAATTTTGTTCAAAAATAGATTTTCACGAAAATTAAAAAGGGGGTGATGAAGCAAAGCAAGCGCTGTATCATGTATAAGATACAGAGGCGAGCGAGTGCACGGGACTTACCCTAGTTCACTGCTAGTAGCGTCACGTCATCGTAATGCGCCTGCATATAGTATTGCACCACATTTAACATAAAAGTAAAAATTAAGATTTGTGTGTAAAACTTTGTTAAAGTATAGTTCTATGTAATAATGTTTCAGGTAACAAATCTTAATGTTATAAAATTAGTAGTTTACGTAAAATTCACGTTTTGAAAGAAAAATAGGAGGCGCTAAATAATGACGCTAGGAAGCCAAAATTTGGTGAGAAGGTGCAGTAAGAAGTCATTAATGAGTGGTGCTGGTTTCCAAAACCATAAAACTAAAATTGACTCCAGAATCCGTGTTTTACGGAAAAATCAGAGGCGCGAAATAATAGAGCTACAATATTGAAAATTGGTAGGATGCTTCAGTTCACCCTAATAATAATAATGGAAATACCACAATCAGTTACCTCTTCTAGTTTTTTTAGTAATTTAGTAAAAACTACTTTTGTGAGTAAAATGTACATAAGCATTATAGATTAAGTACTTTAAATTTTAATGATAAAACAAATTCTTTAAGACCAATGATCAGATAGGACAATTAACAAAGCTACACCAAGTTTTAGTCTTGTAGCATAATTAACAGCTGATACAAGTCTTGATAAAGCTATGGTTCAGAGGTAACAATCTACCGTTAGTTCCATTGTAAAAATTCTAGAGAGTAAAGTTTTAATTTTAGCGGGCTGAGATTTTCTACGTGCTTCTGTACTGCTCAGATGTATGTATACAAAAATTGAGAAGTTTGTAAAGCTATTATTAAATGTGATATTTAAGATTATGTGCCTGAGATAGCGATCATTTGGAGGCTGCAGGCATCTGCATAGGAACGGAAAGAACAGATGCTCTCTTGGCGGTACGCGCCGGAGCTATATAAAAAGAGCGGCAGAGGCAGTAGTAAGCTCACTCCGCATTAGACCAACGCCTAGTCCACGCGAGCTTAACGTCCGATCGCGCCTCGCCTCGGGTGACGTCATAGCAGGCTGTGACATGCGCGTACTTAGCAATGTAAACGGACATTGAAAATCGCGAGGACTGTACACCGTCCTGGATCGTTTAGACTTCGGTAACAAACTGTTATTGTGCCGTCCGTGTGAAGTATAATTCCGCGTGGCAAGTGGTGACTAACTCCACTTTTAAGGCGAGCATTAATATTTTTTTTTTTTTTTAACATTATTGCGAACTATTAATAGAGCACCGTTAGTTAGAGTAATGAACTATTCGGGAGGAACTTGCTGTAGAAGTCGCCTCTGAACTATTAAACGATTGGCTGAATTTACAATATTTAATGTCTTTAGCATTTTCAGAAGTTTCGAGTAATTTGTGTGAGCCTTTAAGATAATAAAATCTTGTTTGGAACTTTAAATTTTATTGAAGCAGCCCTAATCCCGTGAAGAACTATGGATATTTTTCGTTTAGCTGGGCTGTACAGGAATGTGGCCGTGCAGACTGGGAACTAAGGTCAGTAAGTTTCCCTTCGCTTTCTGACTGGCCACCAAATTAGTTGCCAGGCTCGCGTGATTTAAGGTGGCAATGTTCAACTTTCATTCAACATTAAACAACGACTTCTTCGCCGTCCCACATATGTTGCATCGGCAATAGTCTGTTACGTGAAATGAACATTCAAACAACTCATTCGACAACTTCTTCGCCGCCCCACAAAATGAAAGAGGAAGCCGCCTGGTAGAATTTTGCACAGAGCACAACTTAATCATAGCTAACACTTGGTTCAAGAATCATAAAAGAAGGTTGTATACATGGAAGAATCCTGGAGATACTAAAAGGTATCAGATAGATTATATAATGGTAAGACAGAGATTTAGGAACCAGGTTTTAAATTGTAAGACATTTCCAGGGCAGATGTGGACTCTGACCACAATCTAATGGTTATGAACTGTAGATTAAAACTGAAGAAACTCCAAAAAGGTGGGAATTTTAGGAGATGGGACCTGGATAAACTGACTAAACCATTGGTTGTACAGAGTTTCAGGGAGAGTGTAAGGGAACAAATGGCAGGAATGGGGGAAAGAAATACAGTAGAAGAAGAATGGGTAGCTTTGAGGGATGAAGTAGTGAAGGCAACAGAGGATCAAGTAGGTAAAAAGACGAGGGCTAGTACAAATCCTTGGGTAACAAAAAATATTGAATTTAATTGATGAAAGGAGAAAATATAAAAATGCAGTAAATGAAGCAGGCAAAAAGGAATACAAACGTCTCAAAAATGAGATCGACAGGAAGTGCAAAATGGCTACGCAGAGATGGCTAGAGGACAAATGTAAGGATGTAGAGAATTATCTCACTAGGGGTAAGATAGATACTGTCTACAGGAAAACTAAAGAGACCTTTGGAGAAAAGAGAACCACTTGTATGAATATCAAGAGCTCAGATGAAAACCCAGTTCTAAGCAAAGAAGGGAAATCAGGAACGTGGAAGGAGTATATAGAGGGATACAAGAGCGATGTACTTGAGGACAAGATTATGGAAATGGAAGAGGAAGTAGACGAAGATGAAATGTGAGATACGATACTGCGTGAAGAGTTTGACAGAGCACTGAAAGACCTAAGCCGAAACAACGCCTCAGGAGCCGACATTAGAACTACTGATAGCCTTGGGAGGGCCAGTCCTGACAAAACTCTACCATGTAGTGAGCAAGATGTATGAGACAGGCGAAATACCATCAGACTTCAAGAAGAATATAATAATTCCAATCCCAAAGAAAGGAGGTGTTGATAGATGTGAAAATTACCGAACTATCAGTTTAATGTCACAGCTGCGATATACTGACGCGAATTCTTTACAGACGAATTGAAAAACTAGTAGAAGCTGACCTTGGGGAAGATCAGTTTTGATTCCATAGAAATATTGGAACACGTGAGGCAATACTGACCCTACGGCTTATCTTAGAAGCTAGATTAGGGAAAGGCAAACGAACGTTTCTAGCATTTGTAGACTTAGAGAAAGCTTTTGACAATGTTGACTGGAATACTCTCTTTCAAATTCTGAAGGTGGCAGGGGTAAAATACAGGGAGGGAAAGGCTATTTACAACTCGTATAGAAACCAAATAGCAGTTATAAGAGTTGAAAGGGAAGTAGTTGTTGGGAAGGGAGTGAGACAGGGTTGTAGCCTCTCCCCGATGTTATTCAATCTGTATATTGAGCAAGCAGTGAAGGAAACAAGAGAAAAATTCGGAGTAGATATTAAAATCCATGGAGAAGAAATAAAAACTTCGAGGTTTGGCGATGACATTGTAATTCTGTCAGAGACAGTAAAGGACTTGGAAGAGCAGTTGAACGGAATGGATAGTGTCTTGAAGGGAGGATATAAGATGAACATCAACAAAAACAAAACGAGGAAAATGGAATGTAGTCGAATTAAGTCAGATGATGCTGAGAGTATTAGATTAGGAAATGAGACACTTAAAGTAGTAAAGGAGTTTTGCTATTTGGGGAGCAAAATAACTGATGATGGTCGAAGCAGAGAGGATATAAAATGTAGACTGGCAATGGGAAGGATAGCTTTTCTGAAGAAGAGGAGAAATTTGTTAACGTCGAGTATAGATTTAAGTGTCAGGAAGTCGTTTCTGAAAGTATTTGTGTGGAGAGTAGCTATCTATGGAAGTGAAACATGGACGATAAATAGTGTAGACAAGAAGAGAATAGAAGCTTTCGAAATGTGGTGCTACAGAAGAATGCTGAAGATTAGAAGGGTAGATCACGTAACTAATGAGGGGGTGTTGAAAAGGATTGGGTACAAGAGAAGTTTGTGGCACAACGTGACTAGAAGAAGGGATCGGTTGGTAGGACATGTGCTGCGGACTGATGACCACAACAACAACAACAACATACAATTTCCATATGGCGCGATTACTCTGATACCTTTTGGAAATTAAAGACGAAAACTATGCTACACTAAATCTGAACGAAATAACGACCTGGATCATTTTTCAGTTCTATACAAGTGATATGGCCTAACATTGTGAAGGAGCTTGAAGTTTTGTGCTGCATCTACTCTTCTTTCTGAGAAGTTTTAAATACTGTGTGATATAGTTGTGTTATTTCGGAACATTTCACTGTGGAGTTTTCCACTGATTCTTTCGAACAAAGGCTGCTAAGTTGATTTTTCTGGTGATTTTGATGTGAACTGAACATCAGCTGGAGTTATCTGGTGGTTTTCGTTTCTCGTTTTTATGTGGGATGCTTCATCATATTACATTTCTCCAGTGGTCTCTTAAGTTGATTCTTCTCCTACTGGTTCAAGTTCGTCATTGCGTACACTGCAGTGCATTGTAATTTTCATGTATTTCATGGATGCTAAAGTCTATGGAACTAGTAAGATTTGATCATTCTGGATGGTTTAACAAATTTTTGAGCATTTTGTGAACTTTGAAAATTTTTTGTGGCTTCACCATCTGCATCTGCATACTCCGCTAGCCACCATAGGGTGAGTGACGGAGGGTACATTTTACCAATACCAATCATTTTCAATCCTGCTCTACTCGCAACTAGAGAAAAAAATGACTATCTATATGCCTCATTATGAACTTTTTATTCTGTCATCTTATCTTAGTGGTCTTTATTCTAAATGTACGTTTGCGGCAGTAGAATAGTTCTGCAGTCAGCTTCAACTGCTGTTTCTGTAAATTCTCTCAGCAGCGTTCCGAAAAACAGAATTACATCTTCCTTCCAGGGATTCCCAGATGAGTTTACGAAACGTCTCATTATTAATCGTATGTTGCCTCAATCTACTGATAAGAAATCTTGCAGCCTGGCTCCGACCAGCTTCGATGTCTTAGTTTTATCCGATCTGTTGTGATTCCCAAACACGCAAGCAGTACTCAGGAATAGGTCGCACTAGTGATTTACATGCGGCCCCTTTACAGATGAATCACACTTCATAAAATTCTCCCAATTTTCCGAAGTCGATCACTCATCTTTCCCACTACCGTAATTTATATCGCTTTGCAGCATTACGCCTGGATATTCAATCGAGGTGACTGTGTCAAGCACTACACTACTGTATTCGGACATTATGGGACTGTTTTTCCAGCTCATCCGCATTAAATGACATTTTTCTACATTGAGAGCAAGCTCTCTCTCATTACACCTCGTACATCGCATCTTCATGAGCAAACAGCCGCAGATTCCTACTCACCTTTCCGTCAGAAGATCTGTGTGCACTCCAAGGCGAAACAAGACAAAAAAAAACTCACCACTAAGAAGTTATCCAGATGAGTAAGAAATCGGTAGATGTTCGTGTAGAGACTAACAAATGACTACAATTTCAGAAATATCGGGTGATTTTTCTTCAAGAGAAACAGCTTTACAAACTGAGCAAGTTGATCCACCTCTGGACCTTATGCAAGTAATTTCTCGGCTTGACATTGATGGATAAGGGTTACTGCACACACAGCTGAGGGACATCATGCTAAACTCTGTCCAGTTGTCAAGTTAGATATCTGAAGTCCTGAAATGGCTGGAGGATACTACCCATAAAACCCCAAAGGTTCTCAGTTTGGGATATACCCAACGACATGGTTGGATAAAGTAGGGTTTGGTAAGCACAGAGACAAGAGGTAGAAACTCTCGCAGTGTGCAGGTGGGCATCACTTGCTGAAAAGTAAGACCACAATGGCTTGCCATGAAGGGCAGCGAAACGGGGCATAGAATATCGCCGACAAATCGCTGTGCTGCAAGTATTCCGCGAATGACGACCAAAGGGACCTTGCTGCGAAATGAAATGACGCAACAATTCACTACTCCATGTTGTTCGACCTCATTACAGGTGACAGGCCGGTATTCCATCCTACCTGGGGTGTCTCCACACACGTCTGAGGCCCGGAATCTCATTGAACGGAGTAGAATTGTTTTCAGCGATCAGTAGCACTTCGAACTGAGCCTCGACGACCAGCGAAGACGTGCCTGGAAACGCCCTGGACAGCTTTGGTGAGGTCTTTCCTCATCAAGCAACTGCGATTCGCAAACATTCCTTGCTCTAGCCCCCAACCTTTTTATGATGCCCCGCTTTTGTTGCAAGTGGTGGTTTGAACCTCGGGGTAGGTAATGTTCCATGTGCTCTGGTTTTCGGTAAACTGTGTGGCCTAAGTTATCTTTTCTTTCTTGAAAAGTTATACATAAAGAACATTTAATCTTTCGCCTGCCTCCTCCGCCAGAGTACCCCCAATTTTCAGATTAATCTCGTTGAGATGCTTGTGAACAAAAACGTTAGCTGTAGAGCAAGCAACATTTGTAACCCAGAGCTACTTAATGTGGAAGGGAAACACCTTACCGTGTCCTCAAGAATGGTTATCTGTCCGCTGAGGTAAAAAGAGCGTTAAGACAGCCACGCGGAAATTATTGTATGCGCAAGTGCCTGTGAAATCGAAAGTTTTCCTGACTTTCGTTAAGGACGTTAATGACCGCATAGAAAAGATCTCGAAGAAACGGGACATCGCGGTAATATTCGAAGCCCAAAGATACAGAGTCGCCTAAAATTGGCCAAGGATGCTTGCGAACCACCGGGAGAAGCAGGAATTTATATGATTGTGTGTTATTGTGGAGAGGTGTACATGGGAAACACTAAAAGAACGATCAGAAAACGACCAGAAGGGCAGAAGGGCAATTGTAGAAGGGACAGGTTGGCAGATCAGTTGTTACGGAACATGTTTGCAATCAGGAGCTCACCACATTCCTTCTAATAGGATTCAAGTTCTGGCAGCCAGAAACAGATACAAAGGATATAAAGGGAGGCCATAGAGATAGTTAAGCACTCAAAGAATTTCAGTAGGAAGGAGGAGGGCGTGAACTAAAATGACATCTGGATCGAGGTGTTGAAGAAAATATGTTCTCCCACGCGGTGGTAACAACAACGAACGACGGCAAGCGGCAAGTCATTTGTGTCTGGCTATTTAAAGCATGTGACGTCAGGCCATTGCACGGGAGCACGAGTAGTGGAATTTTGCTGCAGTCGTAGCGAGCAAGAGTGTGAATTGGACACTCAAGAAGCTACGATCCCCGCTGAAAATGTCCTCCGCACACTGTGGATGGAACGTTGGGTATTAATGCGAAATCCATTAGACCACGGCATAATCCCACGGAATATTTCTGTGATGTCTATCCAAGTATAATACTGATACCAAACAAGCAGACTGCTAGAGGACTAGCAGATAAGATTTTGGTTGCCAATGGATAAGATTACCATGTTGCTCCTACACAGTCCTGCAGAGCTGCAATGGATCTGCAGGCGGCAGTGTAACCTGCTAGCCTGTTCAGCGTGGCGTACTGGCTCCCACTGACACCGACACGACTCACCAGTGAGGTGTGGTACACGTAGGTGAGCTGCCTCTGGTCGCAGTGGGGATGATGCTTTTGACGGACAATATCATCATCATCATAAACTAACTTGTTGATTTAGCCACACCCCTCTCTCCATTGTCATCCTCTTCAATTCCTCATACGATTTTATCCCCGTATCTTCTTTGATGTTATTAAAATATGTTGCTCTTCGCCTGCCTCTTGGTTTTTATCCTAAAGCGTTTCCTACAAGTACATTCTTTAGGAACTGGTTGTGTCTCATTATGTGCCCTATCAGTTTTGATTTTCTTCTTCCTATATAATTTAGCAGCGTTCCGTCCTCATTCACTTCTCTTAAGACCTGTTCATTACTTTTTCTATCTACTCAGCTTGTTCTAGTCATTCTTCTCCATATCCACATCTCCATTGCTTCCATTCTCTTTTTCTCTCCCTTTCCCAGAGTCCACGCCTCACATCCGTATGTTAAGACACTTCAGACAAAAGTTTTGGCAAACTTTTTCCTACTTTTAGGCTTATATGATTGTCTGTTAGTAAATTCCTTTTATTTTGGAAAGCTTGCTTTGCCAAGGCTATTGTTCTTTTATATCTGTGATACATTTATTGTCGTCAGTGATTGTGCTCCCGAAATAACAAAAGTTCTCAACCTGCTCTAGACCATCATCTTTTAGTTTAATATTAACTTTACCATTTTCAATGAAATGAACACCCTTAGATGCTCACAGGCGTTGACATACGTCAACGGGGACAGATGAAAATGTATGCCCCGACCGCAACTGCAACCCGGGCTCTCCTACTTACATGGCAGACGCTCTATCCATCTAAGCCACCGAGGACACAGAGGGTAGCGCGACTGCAGGGACTCATCTCTGACACGCCTCCTGCGAAACCCACATTCTCAACGTGTTGTCCCGCACTACATTCGTAGTGCCCCCGCCCATTATACATCTCTCCCCGTTGACGTATGTCGACGCCTGTAAGCAGCTAAGGGTGTTCATTTCATTGTAATTTCATTCTAACGGCCTGCTTGGTCACCGATGGTATCTGTTCTTTCGGACATGTCGGAAAGAACAGACACCATCTTAGTAAATATTTACCATTTTCTTTTGTCTTCCATGCTACCATAGTTTTTGTTTCCGTCTTATTTATTTTTAGATTAAATTCTCTTAGAATTGTGGCAAATTTTAGCAACATAAACTGCACTTCCTTTACTGAGTCAGCAAGTACTATTACATCATCTGCAAAACGGATTTAGTGTATTGGTTCCCCGTTAATTTTAATTCCTTTGGTTATTCTTTTCAATTTTTGAGTGGTTCTTTCAATAAATAAGTTGAACAAATATGGTTATAATGGACATCTTTGCCTTACTCCCCTCCTTATTTTTGCTTTCTTCTTCACACGATTCACTTCTATCTCTGCTTCCGGCCTTTTATACAGGTTCCAGATTAATCTTATGTCCCTCCAATCAAGATTTATTTCCTTCAGTGTTCGGAATTACAGTTTCCAATTAACCATGTCAAACGCTTTTCGTAAATCTATAAAGGTCAAGTAGGTTTTCCTATTAACTCAAATTCGTCTTTCTAATACCATCCTCAGAGCTCTGCCTCTAGTTCCTTTTCCTGATCTGAAACCAAATTGGTCTTCTCCTAGGTTTGCCTCAATTTTCTTTTTTGTTCGTATTTTTATTATTATTTACATTATTTTGGAAGTGTGGGATAGTATTGACACTGTTAATGCAGAACGTCACCTGAGGGCACTGACCTCTGTAGCACTGAGTCATGTCTGACGCTCTGATTCTGAGTGAATACTATTTCGCTGTCAAAAATGGTTGAAATGGCTCTGAGCAATATGGGAAATAACATCTGTAGTCATCAGTCGCCTAGAACTTAGAACTACTTAAACCTAACTAACCTAAGGACATCACACACATCGATGCCCGAGGCAGGATTCGAACCTGCGACCGAACACTCGCGTGGTTCCGGACTGAGCGCCTGGAACCGCTAGACCACCGCGCCCGGTATTTCACTGTCCTGAAACTTTCTGGCAGACTAAAACTGTGTGCCCAACCGAGACTCGAACTCGGGACCTTTGCCTTTCGCGGGCAAGTGCTCTACGAACTGAGCTACCGAAGCACGAGTCACTCCCGGTACTCACAGCTTTACTTCTGCCAGTACCTCGTCTCCTACCTTCCAAACTTTACAGAAGCTCTCCTGAAAACCTTGCAGAACTAGCATTCCTGAAAGAAAGGATATTGCGGAGACATGGCTTAGCCACAACCTGGGGGATGTTTCCAGAATGAGATTTTCACTCTGCAGCGGAGTGTGCGCTGATATGAAACTTCCTGGCACATTAAAACTGCGTGCCCGACCGAGACTCGAACTCGGGACCTTTACCTTTCGCGGGCAAGTGCTCTATCAACTGAGCTACCGAAGCACGACTCACACCCGGTACTCACAGCTTTACTTCTGCCAGTACCTCGTCTCCTACCTTCCGAACTTTATAGAAGCTCTCCTGCGAACCTTGCAGAACTAGCAGTCCTGAAAGAAAGGATATTGCGGAGACATGGCTTAGCCACAGCCTGGGGGATGTTTCCAGAATGAGATTTTCACTCTGCAGCGGAGTGTGCGCTGATATGAAACTTCCTGGCACATTAAAACTGTGTGCCCGACCGAGACTCGAACTCGGGACCTTTACCTTTCGCGGGCAAGTGCTCTACCAACTGTCCTGCTCAGCTTTCCTCTACCATCCACATATCTGTCGTCATCAGTACGTCCTTCGAGGGCCCACCAGAAGTCTTTTAGTCATTTTTAATGCTCCACTACCAGAGCTGGAGACATATCTTGTCATGTAGATCGTCCAAAGGGCCTCTTCTGCGTGTGTTCCAGTATCTGTGTTTCCAACTGAGTAACTGTATGTGAAAAATAACAATGCCCTTCCTTCTCTCTCAATGAGAAACTGTTTGACGAGGTACCCATTTCTCGCCTGCCTAAAAATTCACATCTTATAAGGTTATCTTTTCTTAAAATTAATATTTTTCCATGAGCATGATAGAATGTGTTCCAACTTGTGTGCCTAGTGAACTTCAGTATTTTAAGATTAACGATTTATTTTGTAATTAATGTTTTGATTTGGTCTGAACAGAACTTGTTTCGGTGTTGTCTGCATAATAGGAAAACAAATAATTTTGTTGTCTTTTGTTCTCAGTAATTATTGTTTTGAGACTTAGAAATGGATTTCTGTTTAACTCGCAGACCTTAAATTCCTCTTAAAAAATCGTGAAAATGCTAACCACAAATATATTTGCTGTTAGAGTGCATACTAGGCATTTAGTTTTCTACATCTACATACATACTCCGCATGTCACCGTATGGTGCGTGGCGGAGGGTATCCTATACCACAACTGGTCGTTTCCCCTCCTGTTCCACTCGCAGATACAGCGAGGGAAAAACGACTGTCTGTATGCCTCCGTATGAGCCCAATTTTCTCTTAGCGAAATGTGTGTTGGTAGCAGTAGGATCGTTCTGCAGGCAGCTTCAAATGCCGGGTCTCTAAGCTTTCTCAGTAGTGTTCTTTGAAATGAAGGTCTTCTTCCCTTCAGGGATTCCCACTAGAGCTCCCGGAGCATATCCGTAACACTTTCATCCTGATCGAAGCTACCGGTGACAAATCTAGTAGCTCGTCTATGAACTGGTTTGATTTCGATGTCTTCTTTCAGTAAGATCTGATGCGGATCCCAAACACTCGAGCGGCACTCAAGAATAGGTAGCTCTAACGTCCTATTAGTGATCTCCTTTATAGATGAACCACACGTTCCTAAAATTGTGCCAATGAACCGAATTCGAACATTCGCCTTTTCTACCACAGTGCTGGGATGCTCGTTCCATTTCATATCGCTTTGCAACGTTACTCCCAGATATTTAAACGACGTGACTATGTGAAGCAAGACACCACTAACGCTGTATCCGAACACTGCGGGTTTGCTTTTCCTACCCATCCGCATTAGCTTAAATTTTTATACATTTAGAGACAGCTGCCATTCATCAGACTAACTAGAAATTTTGTGTAGGTCATCTTGTATCAATCTACAGTCTCTTATTTTCCATACTTTCCTCTACACCACAGCAGCATCAGCGGAAAACTACAGATTGCTGCCCACCCTGTAGTCAGATCATTTATGTATACAGAAAATAGCACCAGTCCTGTCACACTTCCCTGGGCCATTTCTGACGTTATCCCTGTCTCCGAGAAACTCTCGCCGTCGGAGACAACATACTGGGTTACATGACTTGAAAAGTCTTTGACCCGCTCACATATCTGGGAACCTATTCCGTCAGCACGTCCCTTCGTTAATGGTTGTTAGTAGGCTCTTTAAGCTTTTACAGGGTGTTTCAAAAATGACCGGTATATTTGCAACGGCAATAAAAACTAAACGAGCAGCGATAGAAATACACCGTTTGTTGCAATATGCTTGGGACAACAGTACATTTTCAGGCGGACAAACTTTCGAAATTACAGTAGTTACAATTTTCAACAACAGATGGCGCTGGAAGTGATGTGAAAGGTATAGAAGACAACGCAGTCTGTGGGTGCGCCATTCTGTACGTCGTCTTTCTGCTGTAAGCGTGTGCTGTTCACAACGTGCAAGTGTGCTGTGAACAACATGGTTTATTCCTTAGAACAGAGGATTTTTCTGGTGTTGGAATTCCACCGCCTAGAACACAGTGTTGTTGCAATAAGACGAAGTTTTCAACGGAGGTTTAATGTAACCAAAGGACCGAAAAGCGATACAATAAAGGATCTGTTTGAAAAATTTCAACGGACTGGGAACGTGACGGATGAACGTGGTGGAAAGGTAGGGCGACCGCGTACGGCAACCACAGAGGGCAACGCGCAGCTAGTGCAGCAGGTGATCCAACAGCTGCCTCGGGTTTCCGTTCGCCGTGTTGCAGCTGCGGTCCAAATGACGCCAACGTCCACGTATCGTCTCATGCGCCAGAGTTTACACCTCTATCCATACAAAATTCAAACGCGGCAACCCCTTAGCGCCGCTACCATTGCTGCCCGAGAGACATTCGCTAAGGATATAGTGCACAGGATTGATGACGGCGATATGCATGTGGGCAGCATTTGGTTTACTGACGAAGCTTATTTTTACCTGGACGGCTTCGTCAATAAACAGAACTGGCGCATATGGGGAACCGAAAAGCCCCATGTAGCAGTCCCATCGTCCCTGCATCCTCAAAAAGTACTGGTATGGTTCTTCCAAAGGAATCATTGGCCAATTTTTCAGATCCGAAACGATTACTGCATCACGCTATCTGGACATTCTTCGTGAATCTGTGGCGTACAAACTGCCTTAGACGACACTGCGAACACCTCGTGGTTTATGCAAGATGGTGCCCGGCCACATCGCACGGCCGACGTCTTTAATTTCCTGAATGAATATTTCGATGATCGTGTGATTGCTTTGGGCTAACCGAAACATACAGGAGGCGGCGTGGATTGGCCTCCCTATTCGCCAGACTTGAACCCCTGTGACTTCTTTCTGTGGGGACACTTGAAAGACCAGGTGTACCGCCAGAATCCAGAAACAATTGAACAGCTCAAGCAGTACATCTCATCTGCATGTGAAGCCATTCCGCCAGACACGTTGTCAAAGGTTTCGGGTAATTTCATTCAGAGACTACGCCATATTATTGCTACGCATGGTGGATATGTGGAAAATATCGTACTATAGACCGCAGCGCCATCTGTTGTTGACAATTGTAACTATTGTAATTTCGAAAGTTTGTCTGCCTGAAAATGTACTGTTGTCCCAAGCATATTGCAACAAACGGTGTATTTCTATCGCTGCTCGTTTAGTTTGTATTGCCGTTTCAAATATACCGGTCATTTTTGAAACACCCTGTATTTTGGTAGCGCCACGTAGCGCTCTATATGAAAATCACTGACTGTGCTGTGTAAAGTCTGTGGCTGGATTGCATTGTTGGAATATTTGCTATTGTAGTGTTGGGCAGTTTGATGTGAACAGTGTGTAGCGTTGTGCAGTTGGAGGTGATGCGCCAGCAGTGGTGGATGTGGGGATAGAGATGGCAGAATTTTGAGAGCGGACGATCTGGACGTGTGTCCATCAGAAAGAGTAAATTTGTAATACTGGATATCATAACCTGATATATGTATATGATGACTTTTGAAGCTTTTGTCTCATTTGGTTCTGATTTTGTTCAAGTCTTGTGTCTCACTTTTGAAGCCTTTGTCCCATTTGTTGCATTAATTGTGATGACAATGCACTGGTGTCTGAAACATGTTCCTCACTGCCATTCGGCAGTGCATTTGAACCGGCAATATTCGCATTTTGAAAAGCAGAAAATGTGTCTTGACTTATTTGAGAAAACGGTGAGGACGCAAAACCTGAATCTACAGTATTTGCAAAATTGTGTCCTGTCATTTCGGATTCCTGAGGCGAGATGTTGCCGACCGATCGATCGATAATGCTTCCCTGTTCACTAGATGTTCCACTGTCTACGCCATTATTTGCCGCTCGCTCCATTTTCTTATGCACAATTACCAAATTCCTACTTTGAATGTCTGTTAATTCATTACACGGTGGTGCTGATACGCTACGCTCGTCGTCACTATCATTTCTCAATTTTCTTTGGAGCCTAGTGTTACATTTTTCACACGCCATAATTATCACGTATTTCACACGATAACAAGAAAAGCACAATTTGAAGAGCAAAAATAAGAAAACACATTAACATAGCACTGAAAATAATATCTAGCTAATTGCAAGCGCAGCTGCGAAATACTTGGTGCAGATCTACATGCATACCACAACTGTTTTACTGTACAACAATGAAAAACTACAACTACAAAGGAAATTCTCTCTACAATTACGCGCTAGCAATAAAAAATAGCTACAGTAATTACACAAACTACGAGAAAAAATCAGAAGATTCCAGTGACGTGTCCTCGGCTACCGGTCTACATATGAAACATCCCCTTACGAAAATTTATATTTTACTGTGCTGGAAAACCTCTACGTTATTTGATTTTCAAACAGCTGACCAGAACTGAACGTACTCAGACATTTTGCTCTTTCCTTATTTTGAACAATATGAACAATATTTTTAACGCAACGCAATCTGAATTTCAATAATCCCTACAAAATAATGCCACTGACTAACAATAACCTATACCTTTCATGAATCGCTTACCTCACCAAAAACATTTGTTACTCGAACTACTGCAATACAGCGTGCGCCAGTACTGCCAGCTAAATAAAAGATTCTAACTACTGAAGGCGCTAACTACTGATAGGCATAGTTAGTAAATGAAAGATTTTGATAGAGAACAAACAATGTATTTACTTAATAATGGTCAAAAATCATCATATGTATATATCAGTTCATGATATCCAGTATTACAAATTCACTCTTTCTGATGGACACACGTCCAGATCGTCCGCTCTCAAAATTCTGCCCTCTCTTTCCCCACATCCACCACTGCTGGCGGCTCACCTCCAACTGCGCAACACTACGCGCTGTTCACATCAAACTGCCCAACACTATAGTAGCAAATATTCCAACAATACAAACCAGCCACAGACTTCACACAGCACAGTCAGTGATTTTCATATAGAGCGCTATGTGGCGTTACCAACATAAAAACCTAAACAACCTACTTACACAGTCTGCCATAGGCTACCGTGTCGAAAGCTTTTCGGAAATCTGTGCAGAAAACCGATGTTAAGATATTGTTCTGTAATTTTTCGGGTCATTTCTTTTAAGCCTCTTATATACAGGAGTCAATTGTGCTTTTTTCCAATCGCTTGGCATGTTGCGCTGGTTCAGAGCAAACTAAGTAAGGGCCCAGTGACGTAGAGTACTTTAAATGCTTACATTTTAGGTTAGGCTTTATCGTGACTGTTACGTACATCGAGTGAAACAACAAGTTTAGTGTTGCCAGTCACTGTTTATTTATCTACACGACACATTTCAAAGAACCTCCATTATCACTCTTTGTAAAACCGTATTGGGATTCAACCCGGAGCTGGCGGCGTTTTATTTGCCTTTTACTCTTCCTATTGTTTCACAACGCCAGGGATGCTTATTTCTATGTCATCCAGACGGCACTCCGTGGGATGCTCAAACGACGATACGTTTGTACGATTCTCCTGAGTCTCCTGGGTCGAATTTAAAACTTCGGCCTTCCTTTTGCTGTCTTCTACTGCCAAACCAGACTCGTCAACGAGCGGTTGAATGGAAGCCTTAGACCCAAATAGCGATTTTATATAGGACCATAATTTTTTCGGGTTCTCCCTCAGATCCCTACCCAAGGTATGATGATGGTAGATTTTGTAAGCTTCGCGCATAGATCTTTCCACAGACACACAAATCTCCACTGACATTTGCCTGTCCTCATTTGCGCGTCCTCTTTTGAACCGAGAGTGCAGAAACCTTTGCTTCCTCAACATTTTCCGAATTTCACTGTTAAACCACGGTGGGTCTTTTCTTTCCTTAATTCATTTACTAAGCATATACAGGGTGGCTGTAATTCATGTTAAACCTTCAGACCTCTGTACAAATAACACCACTGGTCAGAATGACGTCAAATTGCAACGGAATATTATCGGAGAAGGGGAAAAATGTATGGCAAGAGAAAAATAAATAGTTGCAAAATGTAGCCATACAGGGCGCTGTAAGCGTCATAATTTAACAGTGGTCGACTACAAATGGCAAATCAATCATACAGCAATGCCTAAGGTGTACGCTTGACATTAAGCAAACTACTACTCAGCGTACATGGGTGTACAGGTGTGATACTATTAGTTACGTAAGCCCATCCACCTAGGCAAGGTCATTTCACATCGGATGGGAAAAATACGTTTTTACATCTACATATATACTCCGCTAGCTTACAAGCGGCGTGTGGCGGAGGGCACTATTTGCACAAATGCGTATTTCCCCCCTCTGTTCCACTCGCGGATCGTAAGAGGGAAAAACGACTGCCTGAACGCCTCAGTGCGAGTTCTAATTTCCCTCATCTTTGAATGGTGATTATTGCTCGATTTGAAAGTTGGTGGTAATAATATATGCTCTATATCCTCGTCGAACATCGGATTTTGGAATTTAGGGAGCAGGCCCTTCCGTTTAGCGCGTCGTCTATCTGCAAGTGTGTTCCACTTCAAACTTTCTATGAGATTTGTAACGCTCTCGCGATGGCTTAAATGTCGCCGCTCTTCTTTGGACCTTCTCAATCTCTTGAATCAGACCCAACTGGTAAGGGTCCCATACAGACGAACAATACTCTAAGACTGGACGAACTGAAGTATTGTAAGCAATTCCCTTTGTTGAAGGATTGCATCGTTTCAGGATTCTACACATAAACCGCAGTCTAGAGTTCGCCTTACCCGTTGCTTGTGTAATCTGATCGTTCTATCTGTGATCTTTTCGAATAGTCACATCCAATACTTGACAGATGTTAGCGCTTCCAAAGACTGGGCATTTATTTTGTACTCGTACATTAATAGGGATTTTCGCTTTGTTATATGCAGTGGGTTACACTTTGTAATATTGAGAGATAACTGCCAGTCATTACACTACGCATTTGTTTTCTGCAAATACTCATTGATTTCTTCACAACTTTCATGTGATACTACTTTCCTGTAGACTACAGAATCGTCGGAAAACAGTCTAATGCCGCTGTCAATATCATCAACCAGATTGTTTACGTAAATAGTAAAAAGCAGCGGACTTATTACACACCCCTTTGGCGCACCTGATTACGCTTGTTTCTGTTGAAGTCTCACCATTCAGGACGACATACTGCTCTCTGTCTGTTAGGAAACTTTCTATCCAACGGCATATGTCATCGGATAGACTGTAAGCGCGCAATTCAGTTGTCCTGAGGCCAAAAACTGCATAAAAAGCATCACTCACGTAGGTTTTTAATGTCTTGAAGCCAAAATCCGCATAAAAAGCATAAACCAAAATGAAATCGGATTATTAATTTCCGCGTGACTGGCGCAGACATATCAGTATGCTGTTTACCGTTTCCTGCAACAAGTTGAAACCGAAAAACAGGATGTTCCACGACTGATCGAAGTGTTTCGGGATCACGTTCAGAATGTGTTCCGCAATCCGTATCTTCAGTACAGCTAAGTTGGTTATCGAAATACTGACCACACCTTTCAGATAGCCCCACAGCCAGAAGTCACACGGATTAAGACCAGGTGATCGGGAGGCCAGGCTGAAGAGAAATGGCGGCTGATAATTCTAGTATTTCCGAAATGGCGCTTCAACAACTGCTAAACTGAATTTGCAACGTGCGTAGGTGCACCATATTGCATAAAAATTATGCCATCCACACATCCACGCTGTTGGAGAGCTGGAATGACGTGGTTGCGCAAAAGACATTCATAGGGCTTACGAGTGACGGTACAGTAAAACGGAAGCACTCGCCTCTTCGAAAAAATATGGCCAGTATGATAAATGATGCCGTAAGCCCGCACTACACAGTGTAAGTAGGCTGTTTAGGTTTTCTTATTGGTAACGCCGCTTAGCGCTCGGTATGAAAAATCACTGGCTGTGCTGTGCGCAGTGTGTGTTTAGTTTGCACTGTTGTCTGCCATTGTAGTGTTGGGCGGCTGGATGCTTACAGCGCGTAGCGTTGCGCAGTTGGAGGTGAGCCGCCAGCAGTGGTGGACGTGTGGAGAGAGATGGCGGAGTTTTGAAATTTCTAAGAATTGGTGTCACGAACTGATATATATATTCTGACTATTAAGCTGGCAGTAGTGGTGCTCGCTGTATTGCAGTAGTTCGAGTAACGAAGATTTTTTTGTGAGGTAAGTGATCTGTGAAAGGTATAGGTTAATGTTAGTCAGGGCCATTCTTTTGTAGGGATTATTGAAAGTCAGATTGCGTTGCGCTAAAAACTATTGTGTGTCAGTTTAAGCACAGTCGTGTATAAATTGTTCTAAGGGGACGTTTCAACAGTGGCCTTTTCAGGATGAAGTGGTACTGGTTGATTTGCATGTGGATTTTCCGTTGCCCACATTCGACAATTCTGTGTATTGGCATATCTTGTCAGATGGAAATCGGCTTCGGCTGTCCACAAAATCTTCCACGGTCAATCATTGTCCAGTTCCATGCCACAAGAAATTCTGGAGCAAAGGTGTTTCTTGCTGGTAGGTCAACGGGAAGCAACTCGTGCATATGCGTAATTTTGAATGGAGAGCAACAAGGATGTTTCATAGGATTTTCGCACCGTTCTCACGGGTATGTTCAATGTTCGGACATTTCTCCTTTCACTATATATTTGCGCATCACCCCTCGTCTCCTCCTGCATTGCTGTGGTCAGTGCTTCCACTGACGTCGAATCAAGTCGTTTCCTCCCTCTACCAGGTTGCACACCAAAAGAACCCGTCTTTTCGAATCTCCGAATCATTTTCTCCAGACCAACGGCAGTCATCGGACCAACGCCTGTTTCAAACCCTTGAGTGCCTGGAACTTCTGCAGAGCGACGTGTGCACAATCATCATTCTTGTAATACAGCTTTACAAGATGAGCGCGATCCTACATTGAGACAGACATGGCGAACGTCGCAGAGGCGAAAGGAGGAAAAGCCATATATATACCAGGCGTGTTTATACCAACTTCAATGGGTCGTGTGCACGACAGGTGTTTTCATTTGAGCATTTTGGCACATACAGAGCCATCTATTGACCATTTTTCACACTTTTTTTCTTCTGTCATACGTTTCCCCCCTTCTCCGATAATATTCCGTTGCTATCTGACGTCGTTCTGGCCAGTGGTGTTACCTGTACAGCGTTTTGAAAGTTTAACTCTAATTGTAATGATACTGTACGTGTCCAGAGAACGACTGACAATCTGTTTAAACTTTGCGCCTAAATTATCTATGGTCATCGTCCTAAAACTAAATGACTGCAGCTCATTTTGTAAGTGAGATGCTAACAACTGCTTATCTGGTCTTTCTCGCTGGAAACCCTCTCCCAGCCCTCTTGACTGTTTTACTAACTTTCGTAACCATAATCGCTGTGATGACATCACGATCACTAATCTCTGTACCTATACTGATCGATAAGGTCCGGCCTGTTTGTAGCTAAAAGGTCCAAGATAGTTCTACTGCATGCTGGCTGCCGAAACTAGCTGTTAAAGACAGTTTTTGGAAACCGTGTTCAAAAGTACTTCACAAGAGTGTCTGCAATGACTCCATACACGTCCCAGTCTATACTCGATAGGTTGAAGTCAGCACCAACTAGTATTGGGTGGTCTGGGTATTTCCACACTACTGAGTGTACACTTTATTTCAATGACTCTAGAACTGTCACAGCGTAGTTGGACGGCAAGTAAAATCATCCAACAGTTAACTTCGTTTTACCTAGGCCTGTTTGCTCGACTTCACTGTCACACTCTATTTCATTCTCGCTAGAGAAAATATTTTGGTCGACTGCAATGATCACTCCCCTTCCTACGGTGTCTAATCTGGCCTTCCGATAATCATTCCAAGACTAACTAAATAGTGCTTTCCACTTTGGGTTTTGACCAGCTCTCAGTGACGTTGAGAACTTTCCTGGAGGGGAATAAATTTGGGAATTTTGTTATGAATAACTCGACAATATCCTGTAAAATGTTTACAGTGGAATTGTCTTTACTCTGAACGCAGTCTGATATGTGTATCGGCTGGCCGTTGTTCATGAGAGTACTTCAACCTACCGCCTAGCCTAAAATATCCCCTTATGTATTCCACAAGTACTGTGCTACCCGAGTAGCTGCTTCCTTTGTGCAGTGTTTCCACGACCTATCAAGGTTCTACAAAACCCCATCCTATTTCGCAGTTCCAGAAATCTGTAACCAAGATCATCACAGAGACCATGAAGCCTTTGGCGGAGACCCTCAACTCGGCTGCAAAGACCCCAATCAACTCTAGGAACGACGCTGCAAATCATAAGCTCTGCTTGCAGCCCGCGTACGAGGCCAGCAGTCTTCACCAACTCCGCCAGCAGCCTTTACGAGTTGAGGATGGCCTCAGAACCCATGCGACAGGAGTCGTTGGTGCCTACGCGATCCGCAATTTGCAGACGAGTGCATCCTGTACCATCGACAGCGGCAGACAAGGCCGCCTCCACATCTCGGATGAGGCCCTCCGGCACCGAGTGCACATTGGCGTTCTTTCCAGCCCTGAACGCTATTTTCCTAAGGGACTCCATTACGGGCCTAAAACTGAAGCCACAGCCACCTGTGAAGGAACGGCCCTCTGTTCACTCACAAGGTGAATAGGCGACGCCGTACGGGCAGCCTCCACAATGGCCCTCCGGCTCGAGCGACGCTAACGTGTTACCACCCGCTACTCACCCTGCGGGTCCACCGGGTCGGTACACTAGAAGGTGCCTCGGTAGTAGAGAACTTGGGCGAAACAAACGAAACCTGAGGTGCCCCACGCGACGCTCCAGAATCCCCGCCACCGCTACAACCCGAGGCGGTAGCAAAAAATGTTCAAATGTGTGTGAAATCTTATGGGTTTTAACTACTAAGGTCATCAGTCCATAAGCTTACACACTACTTAATTTAAATTATCCTTAGTACAAACACACACACCCATGCCCGAGGGAGGACTCGAACCTCCGCTTGGACCAGCCGCACAGTCTATGGCTGCAGCGCCTGAGACCGCTCGGCTAATCCCGCGCGGCGAGGCGGTAGCCTGAAGGCGACTGATCGCAGCCAAAACCACATTGAACTGCGGCCAGCTCCTCCTGCGTTTGTACACAGCAGGTACACATCGTACCCCTCCTAGCAAGACTAACTGAAAAATAAAATGTAGAAGCTTTGTGATTTCCTGTCAGTGTTATAGGCCCTTTGCTGTTCCTTATCTATATAAACGATTTGGGAGACAATCTGAGGAGCCGTCTTCGGTTGTTTGCAGATGACACTGTCGTTTTTCGACTAATAAAGTCATCAGAAGATCAAAACAAACTGCAAAATGATTTAGAAAAAATATCTGCCTGCTGCGAAAAGTGGCAGTTGACACTAAATAACAGAAAGTGTGAGATCATCCGCATGAGTGCTGAAAGGAACTTGTTAGACTTCGGTTACAGAATAAATCAGTCTAATCTAAAAGCCGAAAATGAACTAAATACCTAGTTATTACAATGACAAACAACTTAAATTGGAAATAACAAATAGAAAATGTTGTGGGGAAGACTAACCAAAGACTTTGCTTTACTGACAGGATACTTAGAAAATGTAACATATCTACTAAAGAGACCGCCTACACTACGCTTGTCCGGCCTCTTTTAGAATACTGCTACGCGGTGTGTGATCCTTACCATATAGAACTGACGCAGTAAATCGAAAAAGTTCAAGGGAGGGCAGCACGTTTTGTATTATCGGGAAATGTGCCAGAGTGTCACAGAAATGATACAGGATTTGGGCTGGAAATCATGAAAAGAAAGGCGTTTTTCGTTGCGACGGCATCTTCTCGCGAAATTCCAATCACCAACTTTCTCCTCCGAATCGGAAAATACACTCCTGGAAATTGAAATAAGAACACCGTGAATTCATTGTCCCAGGAAGGGGAAACTTTATTGACACATTCCTGGGGTCAGATACATCACATGATCACACTGACAGAACCACGGGCACATAGACACAGGCAACAGAGCATGCACAATGTCGGCACTAGTACAGTGTATATCCACCTTTCGCAGCAATGCAGGCTGCTATTCTCCCATGGAGACGATCGCAGAGATGCTGGATGTAGTCCTGTGGAACGGCTTGCCATGCCATTTCCACCTGGCGCCTCAGTTGGACCAGCGTTCGTGCTGGACGTGCAGACCGCGTGAGACGACGCTTCATCCAGTCCCAAACATGCTCAATGGGGGACAGATCCGGAGATCTTGCTGGCCAGGGTAGTTGACTTACACCTTCTAGAGCACGTCTCCATTCGTCCCTCCATTCACGCCTGTCGCGACACCACTGGAGGCGGGCTGCACGATGTCGGGGCGTGAGCGGATGACGGCCTAACGGTGTGCGGGACCGTAGCCCAGCTTCATGGACACGGTTGCGAATGGTCCTCGCCGATACCCGAGGAGCAACAGTGTGCCTAATTTGCTGGGAAGTGGCGGTGCGGTCCCCTACGGCACTGCGTAGGATCCTACGGTCTTGGCGTGCATCCGTGCGTCGCTGCGGTCGGGTCCGGCACGTGCACCTTCCGCCGACCACTGGCGACAACATCGATGTACTGTGGAGACCTCACGCCCCACGTGTTGAGCAATTCGGCGGTACGTCCACCCGGCCTCCCGCATGCCCACTATACGCCCTCGCTCAAAGTCCGTCAACTGCACATACGGTTCACGTCCACGCTGTCGCGGCATGCTACCAGTGTTAAAGACTGCGATGGAGCTCCGTATGCCACGGCAAACTGGCTGACACTGACGGCGGCGGTGCACAAATGCTTCGCAGCTAGCGCCATTCGACGGCCAACAGCGGTTCCTGGTGTGTCCGCTGTGCCGTGCGTGTGATCATTGCTTGTACAGCCCTCTCGCAGTGTCCGGAGCAAGTATGGTGGGTCTGACACACCGGTGTCAATGTGTTCTTTTTTCCATTTCCAGGAGTGTATTTTGTTGACTCCGACCTACATAGGGAGGAAGGATCACCACGATAAAATAAGGGAAATAAGAGCTCATACGGAAAGATATAGGGCATTGAATCTTCCCGTGCTCTATACGATATTGGAATAATGGAGAATTGTGAAATTTCAATGGACGTTCTACCAGGCACTTAAATGTGGTTTACAGAGTACCCATGTAGATGTAGATGCAGAAGCTGGCAGATACCTAGGGAAGAATCTTGTTACCCACCTGACGTATATCCAAAGGACGTTGATATTACAAGGAACTATGTAGCTGAATGATCAGAAGAAATTACAACTAAGCTAAAGCCTGCCTGAATTTACGCTTACAGCTAACAAAAAACCGAGACTAAACTCCTTAAACACCAAAACACGCAAGCAGTTAAATAACTAATAAGAAGACACAAGAAAAGCAAAATACACAGCTTGATGGCCTGGAGGTGTGTCACAGGCTGTAGATGGCATCAGGTGAGCGGCTGAGTACACTGATTACAATGCTCGCTAGTCTCAAAACAAACAGCTAAATAACTATTGCGCTACCGACTAACTGAATATACACTTACAAAACACAAGATTAAACTCTGAGAAACTAAGGCTGAATGTCTACTGAATATTTATTCGGGGCAAAATATTCTTGTGACAGACAGTGAAGAACTAATAAAACAGTTGTTGAAATGTCGGCCGTCATGAAGGAAACGAAAAACATTTTACAAAATTATTTAATACGAGGTTCAACGTCCTTGCCGCAGTGGATACACTGGTTCCCGTGAGATCACCGAAGTTAAGCGCTGTCGGGCGTGGTCGGCACTTGGATGGGTGACCATCCAGGCCGCAATGCGCTGTTGCCATTTTTCGGGGTGCACTCAGCCTCTTGATGCCAATTGAGGAGGTACTAGACCGAATAGTAGCGGCTTCGGTCAAGAATACCATCATAACGACCGGGAGAGCGGTGTGTTGACCCCACGCCCCTCCTATCCGCATCCTCCACTTAGGATTACACGGTGGTCGGATGGACCCGGTAGGCCACTCGTGACCTGAAGACAGAGTGCTTTATTTAAGACGAGAGAGGGAGAACTGAACGGTTTCGGCGCTGTCTCTTGGCACGGGCGCACAGACACACGATATCCCAGTTTTTTGTTTTCTCGCCATATTACAACACTTGTGACGTGCAGCACTGTCTGGCGGTGTGCGACAGTCACCTCTGTCTGTTCCATGTACTTGGGTGAAGTCACCAAACGCTCGTGTCCTAATCTGCACATTACCTCCGTATCACTTTCGCTTGTGTCAGATCGTATTATTTCTGTCGCGTATGTATAGTTAGTTAGTTTCATTTTCATATGTCATTTCATTTTATTGAAATGATGTGGAACGAGTCACTTTTACAGGATATGTATATATGATCAGTGTTAACATTAATGTGCTCATTATGTATTAGTCCTATTCGTGCAACGCCACTTACAAACAATATTATTTTGTCTTTTGATTTGTTTTACTGGCTACCAGATTCGTCAATGTTGTCTTGGAAAAATGATTTTAAGTTTGCTTTGCTACATGTCAGACATTTTATGGTATTGGGCAGTGATCAAAAATTTTTGTTCCTGCACATTTAACTCCTTTCTGAGCCGCCTAAAGCTAATAAAGGTAATTTTTCCTCTCTAGTGTTGTACATATGGACATCACTGCTCTTCTCATATTGTGACTCATGATTTATAACTTCTTTCATTAGCGAATACATGCACTGTGACGGCGCAGTTCAAACGCATAACTCGTTGACGTTCGTGGGTGAACTCCGCATGTTAATCTCATTCTTCGATTTTTTGCAAGTGAAACTTTCCTTCTACATGATGAGTTACCCATTAAATTATTCTGTAAGATATTATAGTGAGGTTATGTGCAAAGCATGCCACGAGGCTGATTCGTTTGTTTCTAATATTAGGAATTATACGAAGAACAACGGTAACTTAAGTTAATTCTTTCAGACCATCAGTAATAAGCTCTCCACTTCAAGTTTCCATCGACATACACACCGTAAAATTTGCAGCATTCTACCCTACTTATTGCCCCCCACTTATGTGCTACATGAATTGTTGGTATGACTATGTGTTGTACAGAACTTAATATAGAGTGTTTTTTCAAAAAAATTAGGGTGAATTAATTTTGTGAGAAACATCTTATAATTCTTTGGGAAGTATCATTTATCACCTCTTTGTTGTTTTCTCTCTAATGGGATTTATTATGACACTACATCGTCTCCATAAAATTCTAATTCTACTTATTGAATGTTATGTGCGAAGTCATTCATATATATGGAGAATGAGAGTGGAATCAAAACTGAACGATGTGAGGCTCACCTTGTGACTCCTTCCCAGTCTACCCGGCTGACATGGTTGAATTATTCAGCAAACCTTTTTTCACTATATTTGTTAAGTATGGTTTAAACCAGTTGAGTGAGAAACAATCAATTCCACAAAATTTCAGTTTTTTTCTAAAATAGTAACGTAACCTACACAGTCAAACGCTTTGGTAGGATCACAAAAAATAACAACTGGCGATATTTTATTATTTAAGGCTTGAGCTATTTGACGAATGAAATTCAAAAAACAATTTTCACTCAAGTAACTCTTCTGGGATCAAATTGTGATATGCTGACTAAACTGTTTCCACTTAAGCATGATACTACTCTTCAGAACATTACTTTTTCGATTATTTTGGAAAAAGATGTCAGTAACAAAACTGATTGATAATTGTTTAAGTTTGTTTTGTCACATTTCTAATGAAGAGGCTTAACGGTTTCATATTGCAACCTGTCTGGAATATGTCCATGTGCCTGTGATACGTATCATGGTAGACATTACTTTCTAAGTTTCAACAACTTTTCATAATTCTGTTAAAAAGTCCGTCTACAAAACATGAGCATTTTGTGTTACTTGCATTGATAGATGTTGGTGTCACGTCTAGTTGCTTAAAGCTTTGTGGGATGACATTTTCACTACGTTATCTTGCTCCTTCAAGTGAACCATTTGGTCCTATTGTTGGTACTAGATTTAAAAAGTGATTGTTAAAGTAGTCGCAACTTGTGAAATATCAATCAGAGCATTGTTGTTCAGCTTTTTGGTATGGTGTCTTGTAGACTGGCTAACTCCCCTGTCTCCCATTTGGCAACATTCCATGTAGTTTTAATGTTATTATCTGTGTTTAGTTTTTTCAGTCAGCACGTGCATACTTCTGGACATTTTAGTGACTTTCTTTAAAATACTACAGCATTTTTTGTAACATGCAAGCAATTTGAGGTCCTGACTTTCTCTGGCCTGTATATGAATACCTTTCTTTCTCTTAAACGAAATTTTAATTCCCTTAGTTATCCACAGCCTACTTACAGTTTTTTAGATATGATGAATATTTAGGAATATGAATGAATATTTAGGATGAATATTTAGGAAAGCAACTTTCAAATATTGACACAAAACGCCAAGTGAGTTCTCATTTCATCAATCATCCTTTGTTGTTAGAACAATGTACCCAAATATACTGAATTACTTTATTTGTGAACAATGGTGGCAATTAAACTCAGTCTCTCTCTCTCTCTCTCTGTCCTTCTCTCTTTACTGCCAGTTAAAAAAAAACGAACTCATTGTATCAATTCCTGAACATCATATACAGAGGCGTTACTGGCAATTGTTGTGAGGTACTGAAACAACTTGTGATCGCCCACATCTTGTACAAAATCTTTTGGAGCATGATAATATCTTTCAACCTTTGCTTTCGCCTTTTCATTGCATTAAAAAGCTTCCTTTTCCCGAACTTGCAAACACATTTTCCTCCAGAACTGTGTTTCTCCATGTTCTTTCGGCTCACTAAGAAATGCACTTGATTTACTTTGTCACGCATTCTTCCACCGTCTTTCGTACCATTCACAGCTAATAATAAATAGATGAATTGTAGCTTACTGATGCAGTTTAGAACATCATCAGATTAGCCTCTTCAACATAAATTTCATCATTACTTATTAGGATTTGAAAGTTCAAGTTCAGAGTGTTTAATTTCGTAATGTAAAGACGGTAGATACATTGTCTGGCAAAGGTTCCCCTCAGGATAAAAATTACTTCAAAACTTTTATTGAACGTTTTTCAGGGGGACGGTAGATGTTCATTACGTATTGGTAGGGAAATCGGTTCTGGTTGTTGATCTTACGAGCCCATTACTCTTAATGACTGTGTTGTCCAGGCATACATCTCGGTTTCGTTCTACCATTACATCTTTCTTAATTTTCTGTTTCCACAGCGGTTCCCTTCAGTAGCTTACTGAATGTTACCTTATGAAAGAAAACGTGTCAGAGAGAACAACTTACCGACTCCAAAGTCGCTGCTTCTAAACTGTAGAGTTCACGGCATTAGAAAACGTTTTTTTAGAATAAAACTGCGTTAAGGCTCTGGGTTCTATTCCCATTTCGAAATACACCTATGATAAGGACTAAATTTCGTTGTACAGGAAAAGGAATATTATAGGAATTTGTCTTGATACGTTAGTCAGAAGGAACGAACGTTTGCTGAGGGAATTCGTTAGAGACGTGGAAATTACGTATTTGGTATAAATATAACTGCAAGGGCATTTGTAGCTAACATTCACTTGGAAACTGAAGCGCCAAATGGAAATGAGCGTACAGCATTGTGGTCCGGGAGTCACCCATTCAGGGAAGTTTGGCCGCCGAGGGCAAGTACTTATTGCATTCGACGTCACATTGGGCTACGTGCGCGTCGGAGTTGGGGATGAAATGATGATGAGGACAATACAACACCCAGTCCTTGAGCGGAGAAAATATCCTGCCGCAGCCGGGAATCGAACCGGGGCCTCTTGGCGTTAGATTCCGCAGCGCTGACCACTTTTTTTTTTTAAATCTCGTTTTGTTCGTCTTTGGTCTTTGTATCTGCTCGGGGCGATCGTCATAAGACACCCTCTTCAGTTCGTCGTTAATCCATTAACTCAGTTTGTTTGTTACAGAGGGCAGCTAATCCTCTGACCGAACACGCTGAGTTACCGTGGCGGCTTAGCTAAAGGGGGCATACACTTAAGCGCCAAATAAACTGGTATAGCCATATGTAAACAGCCAGAATACGGTGCCGCCATTGGCAACGCCTATATAAGACAAAAAGTGTCTGGTGCAGTCATTAGATCGGTTACCGCAGCTACAATGGCAGGCTATCAAGATTTATGTGAGTTTGAACGTGGTGTTACGGTCGCCGTACTAGCGACGGGACACAGCATCTCCGTGATAGCGATGAAGTGGGGATTTTACCGTACGCCCATTTCACGAGTGTACCGTGAATATCAGAAATGCGGTAAAACATCAGATCTCAGACATCGCCGCGGCCGGAAAAAGATCCTGCAAGAACGGGACCAACGACGACTGAAGAGAATTGTTCAACGTGACAGAAGTGCAACCCTTCAGCAAACTGCAGAAGATTTCAATGCTGGGCCATCAATAAGTGTCAGCGTGCGAACCATTCTACGAAATATCATCGATATGGGTTTTCAGAGCTGAATGTCGACTCGTGTACCCTTTGCACGACACAAAGCTTTGCGCCCTGTCCGGACCCGTCAACATCGGCTTTGGACTGTTGATGATTGGAAACACGTTGCCTGATCGGACGCGTTTCGTTTCAAATTGTATCGAGCGGATGTGGAGACAACCTCATGAATCCATGGACCCTGCATCTCAGCAGGGGACCGTTCAAGCTGGAGGAGGCTCTGTGGAGGCGTGTGCAGATGGAGTGATATGGAACCCCTGATAGGTCTAGACACGACTCTGACTGGTGACACGCACGTAAGCATCCTGTGTGGTCACCTGCATCCATTCGTATCCATTGTCCATTGCGACGGACTTAGGCAATGCGACACCCTATACATTCATAATTGCTACAGAGTGGCTCCAGAAACACTCTTCTGTGTTCAAAGGCTTCCTTTGACCCCGCCCCCCCCCCCCCCCCCCCAACATGAACATTATTGAGCATATCTGGGATGCTGTGCAACGTTCTGTTCAGAAGAGATCTCCACCCTTTCGGACTCTTACCCTACAGGACTCATGGTGTCAATTCCCTCCAGCACTACTTCAGACAATAGTCGAGTCCATGCCACACTGTGTTGTGGCACTTATGCATGCTCGTGGGGGCCCTACACGATATTAGACAGGTGTACCAGTTTCTTTGGCTCTTCAGTGTAGGTTTATTAAAAATGTTAGCTTACACAAATATAAGTGCTATACATGTGATTTGCATTTTGGTATTAAGAGCCTCAAGGATGTTTGAAATGTCTTGGAATGAGCTTCAAGACATACTGTTTTCTGACATCATACTTTGACTGAATTAATTATACTGAGTGACAAAAATTTATGAAAGGCACAGGATATGATATTAATAGCTTGTCGCTCTACCGCGAGTCTTTGGGTTATTGAATCTACAGTTACCCATGGACGAGTGGCCAAATGTAGTGGGTGAGTGCCAGGAGGAGGTACCATATTAAAACTCGGCGAAAACTTTCCAAATGATTTATTTGTTTCCACTACAGTACCCCATTCACCTCAGTCCGCATCGCAGGGTTCCACAATGCTGAGGCCACCGCCCCAGCGACCGAGTGCAACGTACTGCTGTGTGTCGGCCTTGTAGGGCCGCGTTGTCAGGGCTGCGCCGACAGCTGAATCAGTGGTCTTCTTCCCCTTTGACTCAGCACTGCTCCGCTGGGAGCCGCTGAACGGCCTGCTGCTTTGTTCCTTCCTTGCTGGCATATCTGAGATCACGGCAAACACAACCGCCTGCTATCCGGCATCCTAATCAGCGGTCCTGGCCTCAGAATGTCCGTGGCATGTGTCGGGAGCTGAGACGACTGCTTGCGGTAGCGAACCGTGGAGTGGCCCGCCGCTGGCTTCCTGTGGACCCCACGTCAGTCTCAGAGGGTCGAACCAACGGCCCGCCGTGGACTGGGACGCTGGCGCCCCATCTGTTGCTCTGTGTAGCCCGGTGGTGCGACACGCCCCACCATCTGGCAGAGCTGCCACACTTGAATGAATCTCGTTATAAAACGGCACCTATTTATACTTGGCTGTGCGCCCCTGCTTTGCTAACATCCTGCTCTAAGTCACGTACGCACAACACTTAAATTGCGCCAGTGGGCCCCTTTTACCTGTTACTTGCGCCATGCATACCGCTGCATTTACGCTTTTCGGCAGTTCGATGGCCCTGTGGCCTCCATTCTACTTCGCAACTGCTGGTAAGACTAACTCACTGCAATCCAGTCTGCACCTGGCTGTAATTTGTACGCTCAGGAATGTTGCACTGAATCTAACTTTCCTATCTTAAACTGTGGTGTCACTACAATATCGACAACTCGCCAAACGTCCTCTATTGTGTATTTGGATGATGTAGATGGACATAACATTTCAGAGAAATCATTGGACTGTCCAAAAGCTCCTCTATTGGGTATATGGATGATATAGATGGACGTAACATTTTAGAGAAATCATTGGACTGTTCAAAAGCCACATGCAAGCTAACAAATAGCGGTCAATGTCATATTACCGTTTATAGAGATGACATCTCCATCGAGATACATTCCGAAAGTGATAAATATGAACACCTGGGCTGGTCCCCGCTGCGACCACGTGAAGACAGTCCACACTTTAACTGAGGCAAGCACTCATGTTGACACACAGGATCCATAGCTTCATTGAACGTACGTCACAGTTTCATGCGCGCACCAGTTAAGTGGGATTCATGGGACCACACCACACGCCTCCAATGCACCGTGAGACAATTTTCACTACACACAATCTGTAATAGACTACTCATGTATCATGTCTGCAATCGCACAATACGCCTAATCTAACCACAACATTTGGGCATCTTCAAATGGGACAAACCTTCGCGCTACTCATTTTAGCTACCACATAAATACTCTACTCAGTCTGTGGTGCATAAGGTACTAAAACTAGGTGTGTCACTTCCAAATTAACGTTGGGGTATACTGGAGTGGTCTATCTACGAGAGTAACAGAGAACACTAAGATCTTCGGAGCAGCTAAGCTCTTAACTTCGCCCAAAAGTACCATAGCAGCTTGGCTATAGTATATGTAAATGTTTGCTTCTCCCTTCTCCTTTTTTCTTTCAAGAGTTTATTTGATGATTATATTATCTATACTGATAATAAATCTATGAAATCTTCATTTCTGTCTATCTTTGAACTCACTATTATACAAATTACTAAACGAATTTTCATTGGGTTTTGTTAGGTAACTTGAGCATAATTTGGGACACCATATGAACTTTAGTTCATCGCAGTCGGAACTACATCTACATTTACATCTACATGGGTACTCTGCATATCACATTTAAGTGACTGGCAGAGGGTTCATCGAACCACAATCACAATTCTCTATTATTCCAATCTCGTATAGCGCGCTGAAAGAACGAACACCTGTATCTTTCCGTATGATCTCTGATTTCTCTTATTTCATCGTGCTGATTGTTCCTCCCTGTGTAGGTCGGTGTCAACAAAATATTTTCGCATTCGGAGAAGAAAAAACATTTCCTGGTTTATAGTTTCATTAAAACTTTCTGATTTTTTAACTGTGTGAACACGCTAATTTCCAAAACTACTAGTGTAGACGGAGTCTTGTGGGTTTTTCACTGGTAGTTTCAGCGTTTGATCGTTTTCAACGCACTTGGTACACAAATCACTTGCTGTCTGGAAGGAATCACCTTGGGGCTAAGTACCACCTACCTGTCAAAGGGGTGACAAGGAAGTGTTGGCAACGACGCATGAAAACCCAAATTTTATTCAACCAGTATTTGTAAAGAAGAGCGGTTGCTCACTTACAATAAAGTTTAAACACAATTTCAAACGTTTACGAAACTTTTTCTCTCTTAGACCCAACCACAAACTGATGAAATGAAAATAAGTTTATCGCTTCCTATATTTTCGCTTTTCATAAAGTAAAACTCCCTGATGTTTAATTTATTACTTCTGTTGTACTAACTATCTTCGTGACACTTTTTCAGACAGTGTTCACATATACCACAGAATGTACCTGCAACATTGTACCACTGCACATCACATCATGCGTTGGAACAACTTAGGACTGGGGAGAGTGGGCAGAATTTCACGAGCGTTGTTTACCCAAACAGACAGACACGTGAAGAAAAAAAAAATGGTTCAAATGGCTCTGAGCACTATGGGACTCAACTGCTGTGGTTATCAGTCCCCTAGAACTTAGAACTACTTAAACCTAACTAACCTAAGGACATCACACACATCCATACCCGAGGCAGGATTCGAACCTGCGACCGTAGCAGTCGCACGGTTCCGGACTGCGCGCCTAGAACCGCGAGACCACCGTGGCCGGCACACGTGAAGACATCTGACATTATTACACGTACAGTAGCTTACTTAATCCCCAACACTACTGATATGCGACCGCAGGCACGAGTAACAACTAGTTTATACTTATAATGATAACTAATGGGTTAGCCTACATTTAATGAGCGAGCGAGTGGTTAGTGCACAGGACCCAAGCCTCCCGCAAGCAGGTAGGCTTAGAAGGTAGCAGTACCCATGTGTCCCGACCAAATCTAAGTACGTGCAGAAAGTAGCTCCGAGGCCTCCGTGCTTCTGTTTCAGTCTTAAGGCAGATCGCTACATAGCGAACATGTCTGCCGACGCTGTTGTAGTTACTGTGAGTATAACGGAAGAGGAATTGTGACTTCGGATTCCTAAACTGTTTGTAGGTGAGGCACGCGCGGTGGATGTGCAACATCAAGAACTGCAAAAGTTAAAACAGCCTTCGCTGGAGACATCGATGTGCTGTAATTTAACACTACCACAACGATGCAGAAACATCAGGTGATAAAATGTGGAGGCAGAAAATAGTTTATGACCTGAAGAGGAAAGCTACAGAGGGTATATGTGAGAGACAACCAACTGAAAGTAGAGCACGTAGAAGAGGTAACCATAAAAGATGTCGGCAACTTTTGTCAATCAGTTTACGAAGCTAGGCGAAAATTCTACCAAAATCACCTGAAAGTATTCAGGAGCTTCTCATTGTTTTGAACATATTAAGTTTGAAAATTATAGATGCTGCAGATTTGTTGCTGCATGATGGTGCGGACAGGAATACAGTAATATTACTTAGTCAGTGTCACAACATATGGGGAGCGAACTTTCAAGTGTTGTACAAAAATTTTTTTCAGGTATTTACCATCCTCGGGCTTGTTCATGGACATTTTATTCCACCTGTTTTTCCTTTCTTGAACAATAAGAAAACAGCGTCTTAACAGCATGTCTTTTAAACAGTTATTTAATGTCGTAATCTAGGTCTGAAATTACGTCCGTCAGCAATGTTTTCAGACTTCGAAGAAAGCATTGTGAAAGTTGGGAATGATGTGTAGGTTGATGTAAGAAATCACGGTTCTAAACTTCATCTAACATAGAGCTGATGCCGGCAGATACAAACGTTTCGACCTCCACATGTCTGCTATCCCAGAAATGACATTGGAAGTTTTTGTCTTATATATTTGGTTTGCCAGTACTGGATCCTGACATGGTTGGTGACTGTTTTCTCCGGACTTTATGTCAGCGATTCCTGAATGTGGAAAACTACAAAAGTTCTGCGGCTACGAAAACGCACACTTAGCCCAGATACATACAGACTTCTTGAGGTAGTGAAGGAAATTTAACTCGATAGCAAAATTTTAATCAATTCCTCAAATAACAAAAAGTGGGAAAGGTCTTATCCCAATTCAAATTCATGAAGAAAAGGGCACTAAACTTCAAAGATGGAAACATTACAAAAATCAGTATGTGAAATGAACTTCCTACAAAGTAAAACCTTGAAACACAAGCTAAAATGAAAAATATTACCAATATTAATGACGGGTATGCATTATAGGTTAGTATGACAGTTACTTTGTAAATATATCAAAATTAAAGTGTAAATTTGTAAATACTTTTGCGGCGTGAAAAAACTCGTCTCCTGGTGGTGCACTAATCGAGGTTGTGCAAAAACCAATAATTCACATTTAAGTAATAAAGGCTCACTTTTTATTTCGACATGTAGGATAATCAGAGTCGCTTTTCCTTATTACTTAAGACAGGTAAATGTATAACAGCTTCGACTAGAAGTACGTGTGTTAATACCTGCTTTGAATGTGAGGATTGGGTTCCTTCCGTGACGCCGAGAGGCTTGTGACATGTTCATGAGGCGGACTCTTTAGAGTCTGTAAGACTATGGCCATATTTTTCTAACCGTGGGAGGCTTCGCTACTGTGCCCAGTGGCTAAGCACAATGGACTCGCATTCTGGAGGACGCTGGTTTACATCCGCGTCCGACTAGCCAGATCCAGGTTTTCCGAGATTTACCGAAATCTCTTCAGGAAAAACCGGTATGGTTTGTTTAAACAATGAGAAGTTGATCTTGTTCCTCATCCTTAAAGAAACAGCCCAAGCATGTTCTACTTCTCTAATGACCTCATTCTCGACGGGATGTCACACTTTATTCTTCCATCTTTCCTTTTCCTAAACTTAATGCAAAAGATTTACCCCCTCGATAAGGTGACGTGATGCTACTATATTACTAAACGGCTGATGGTTAATGATTCGTTGTTCAAAGTTCAGATGTAGGTTGCCTACGTAACAGCTTTCAGGGACCACAGAAATTTGTCCCGAGTAATTACTGAACGAATTTAAAAATTCGAAACAGTGTCTCAATCTGCTCATTAAGAAGTATAATCTTAGGTTACGGTTCAACACAATAAGTCAGCTGATGCTGTTAGAAGCTGTGTATATATCTTGAGAGAGCTTAACTCATCGCACGCAAATAGTCGGGCTTTACACATAATATCAAAGCTTTATGAAACTTTTTCTAAAGGTTCTCTGTTCGTGTAGTACTAATATGCCCAACGCCAGACAAAAAGTTTTAGTACTTCATTACTACTAATTGTATACGTAACACAGAATGCCATTAGGCCTACACCACTAAATGAACCTGCAAAATTAGTTCAGAAGTTGTGACCCCATAAACAATGAGATGTGTGAGAAACTACTTTTTGCTTATAAGGCAAATCGATTGACAAGACTAAACTCGCCAAATCTATCGTTAGTGAGAGCACTTAGCGAATTCCAACGTCGTTAATTGCAAACCTTTTGCAAACTATTTCTCGCTTATATGTTTAACGTCAAATGGTTAACACATCGTGTACCTTCATATTTTCGCAGTGCAATGATTTTTCCGTAAAGTTTAAAGCTTGCAGCCGCATAAATTTCACTTCTACTTGTAATATTTGGGGTGCACGTCGACGAGCCACCTTGGGAGTGAACCGGGTGGCTGTCACTGCAGCACTTGCTCCGCCATTTGAAACCCGCGGACCGCGCCACTGTGCATGCGGCCACACATACACACGGCGCCCGACGCTGATCCGCAGAAAGCAGGTAAAGCATTGGCGTCAAATTAGATCTATGGCTGCACCAGTCGCTCCACACGGTACCAGCGCGAACTGCACAGTTGCGACGTCTTTGTGAATTTATTTCAGAAAGTGCCAGATTCCGTGATTTGTCTGGAACCGCGTGACGGCTACGGTCGCAGGTTCGAATCCTGCCTCGGGCATGGATGTGTGTGATGAACTTAGGTTAGTTAGGTTTAAGTAGTTCTAAGTTCTAGGGGACTGATGACCTCAGATGTTAATTCCCATAGTGCTCAGAGCCATTTTAACCATTTTGGACCATGATTTGTCCAAGTTGAATCCTCTATCTGTATTATTTAACTTCGACACCAACCGAATTTCGATTGCTTCTTTCACTACAGAATTCCAGAGAGATGAAGTCGAGGCTAAAATTTCGACTTTATCGTACACCACGGAGTACTCAGTGTCAACACAGTGCTCTACCACCGCGATTTGTTATGTTGTAACAGCCGGGTGGACCCGCGGTGCTCTGTGCCTCTCTTATGAACTGATGGACTGCACGTGTCGTCTGTCCGATGTAGAAGGGCCTCACTCACAGCGGATCTTGTAAGCCCTAGGCATCCAAAGTCCCAAAGTATGCCGCACGGGATTAGCCGAGCGGAAGCCGGTACGGTACCTCAGCGTATTCGGTCAGAGAGCTGGTTCGCCTCTGTAATAAAACAAAACTGAGTCAAAGGATCAACAACGAACTTAAACGGATGTATTGTGGCGTCCGCAATGACCAAACACAACGATCAACAACGAAAAAATGCAAAAAAAGAAAAAAAAGTGGTCTAAGGCGCTGCAGTCATGGACTGTACGGCTGGTCCCGGCGGAGGTTCGAATCCTCCCACGGGCATGGTTGGCGTGTGTTTGTCCTTAGGATATTTTAGGTTAAGTAGTGTGTAAGCTTAGGGACTGATGACCTTAGCAGTTAAGTCCCATAAGATTTCACACACATTTGAACCAAATCGTCTTTAAGGGAAACCGGGATTGGTGCTGTAATTTGTGGAGGGTGAAAAATCACTTTCACTTTTTGTTTGCTGAGAATCCGTCCTATTTTTGACGATAGGCTTTCCACGTATGACAGAAAAACATGGATTTTAACCTTTCCGTGGCTTCTTCTGCATTCCTTATACCCACTGTGGGTTTCATTTGTTTCACTGATTCATGCGGAAGGTTTTGTATATAATTTATTATCGCTATGCCACATAATTAGTGCTGCCGACACGAAGCCAAAAATGGTTCAGATGGCTCTGAGCACTATGGGACTTAACTTCTGAGGTCATCAGTCCCCTAGAACTTAGAACTACTTAAACCTAACTGACCTAAGGATATCACACACATCCATGCCCGAGGCAGGATTCGAACCTGCGACCGTAGCGGTCGCGCGGTTCCAGACGAAAGCGCATACGAAGTCAGGGCGAGTTCCCAGTTACTTTCGCTAATTTTAACGGCTTCTCCACTCTTCAGCAGTTGACCTGTATTCCCATTCGCCAGCTTTCACGATCATGGCTGTCTTCCTCTTTCAGATCTCTCTTGCTCGTAATTGTAATTACTCCCGCTTTCTATGTTCATATTGCCCATTCGCGTCTCCTTCCTGGCTGCGACCATTCCATCACTGCTTTCGGCCATTGTTCTTGCTCCATTCGCCATAGATGACTATACCATGGAAGAACTCTATTCTCAATTCTTTGCACGACTGGTTGTTCCATATCCATTATCTCTGTAATTTCCTCATTTCCTCTCCTTTCTGTCCTGGACATCCTGGCTGCTCTCCTTATTACATTCTTCTGTAGTGGCCGCAGTCTGCTTCTCCCACAGGATCTAGCCTTCTGCACTGGATGTTAGTATACTTTCTATTTCTATTTGCAGAATCCTATTTGTTTCTTTTGATACTGCCCGGCTCTATAGAGCTCCATTTAGCATTTTACCTGTTCCTCTTGCCCGCTAGATCCTGAGTTACACATATGATTTACGAGAAATCTCACTATTAGATATTCTGTTTGCCCATATTTATTCAAAGACTGCCTCGTTCAAATTCTTTCATCAACTTCTTTATCATACACGGTGACAATTATGCAACTATATGAAATAAAACGGTTATAGCTTCTGAATGGTTTGCGTCAGGACGTTCAAACTACACGGTTGGAATTACTATGTACATGCGTGGTTTGGTTAGGCGACGAAGTCCACTTTCATTTAGGTCGGTTCTTCAGTAAGGTAACTTGGTGCATTGGGGGCTGAGAATCCGCATTTCGCTATCGAGAAATCTCTTCACCCTCAACGGGTGACTGTATGGTGCACAAAGTCCAGTCACGGAACAATCGGTACGATATTCCTTGATGGCGCGGTGACTGCCGGACGGTGCGTGAAGGTTTTGGAAGATGATTTCATCCCTATTATCCGAAGTGACCCTGATTTTGACAAGATGTGTTTCATGCAAGACGGAGCTCGACCCCATCGAAGCAGGAGAGTGTCTGATGTCCTGGAGGAGCACTTTTGGGACAGAATTCTGGCTCTGGGATTCCCAGATGCCATTGGCATGGTCCTCGATTGGGCGCCATATTCTCCGGATCAGAACACATGCAACTTCTGTATTAAAGGCAAGGCGTACAGAAATAACCCCAAAACCACTGATGAGCTGAAAACAGCCATTCAGGAGGTCATCGACACCATGGATATTCTGACACTTCAGCGGCTCAGGCAGGATTTCGCTGTTCGTCTGCGCCAGATCATCGCTAATGATGACTGGCATATCGAACATGTCATAACCTATATTTGACATCACCTCTACTTTGTGCCACCAGTGCCTTACCATCGAAAAATAATAAGAAGTAGACAGTGACATGCTGGAAAGGGAATCTTACACTACTGCATGACTGATTTCACCGTTATAATATGTACTGCAGGGGCGGCGAAATACTGCAGCGCTATCTAAGTTCTTTCGATGTTTGGAATATCCCACTCAACTTTATCCCTACTTTAACTGTTGCGTACGATTGATAGGGTATCTGTTGATAGGGGTATGTGTTGCAGTTCTACACCTATCTAGGCCATCGCTTTCCAAGCCCGTTGATGAATAAAGAATGATACACTTCTTCGAGTTCCACAAATACACTACTGGCCATTAACATTGCTACACCAAGAAGAAATGCAGATGATAAACGGGTATTCATTGGACAAATATATTATACTAGATCTGACATGTGATTACATTTTCACGCAATTTGGGTGCATAGATCCTGAGAAATCAGTATCCAGAACAACCACCTCTGGCCGTAATAACGGCCCTGATACGCCTGGGTATTGACTCAAACGGAGCTTGGATGGCGTGTACAGGTACAGCTGCCCATGCAGCTTCAACACGATACCACAGTTCATCAAGAGTAGTGACTCGTGTATTGTGACGAGCCAGTTGCTCGGCCACCATTGACCAGACGTTTTCATTTGGTGAGAGATCTGGAGAATGTGCTTGCCAGGGTAGCAGTCGAACATTTTCTGTATCCAGAAAGGCCAGTACAGGACCTGCAACATGCGGTCGCGCATTAGCCTGCTGAAATGTAGGGTTTCGCAGGGAGCGAACGAAAGGTAGGGTCACGGGTCGTAACACATCTGAACTGCAACGTCCACTGTTCAAAGTGCCGTCAGTGCGAACAAGAGGTGACCGAGACGTGTAACCAATGGCACCCCATACCATCACGCCGGGTGATACGCCAGTATGACGATGACGAAGACACCCTTGCAATGTGCGTTCATCGCGATGTCACCAAAAACTGACGCTACCATCATGCTGCTGTAAACAGAACCTGGATTCATTAAAACAAGCCATGGTCTCCTAGCTGATCGTCCATGCTGCTGCGAACGTCGTCTAACTGTTCGTGCAGATGGTTGTTGTCCTGCAAACGTCCCGATCTGTTGGCGCAGGGATCGAGACGTGGCTTCACGATCCGTTACAGCCATGCTGATAAGATGCCTGTCATCTGGACTACTAGTGATACGAGGCCGTTGGGATCCAGCACTGCGTTCCGTATTACCCTCCTGAACCCACCGATTCCATATACTGCTTTGGATCTCGACCAACGCGAGCAGCAATGTTGCGATACGATAAACCGCAATCCCGATAGGCTACAATCTCACCTTTATCAAAGTCGGAAACGTGTTGGTACACATTTCTCCTCCTTACATGAGGCATCACAACGTTTCACCAAGTAACGCCGGTCAACTGCTGTTTGTGTGTGAGAAATCGGTTGGAAACTTTCCTCATGTCAGCACGTTGTCGGTGTCGCCACTGGCGCCAACCTTGTGTGAATGCTCTGAAAAGCTAATCATTTGCGTATCATAGCAGCTTTTTCCTGTCGGTTAAATTTCGCATCTGTTGCACGTCATCTTCGTGGTTAGCAATTGTAATGGTCAGTAGTGTATTTGGTGTAATTCCTGACCCTTGCAATACACCTTCTCACTTATTTGTCTAAGGCAAACAATATAATACATACAAAATTGTCCATCTGTGAAACCTGTCTATTTCTCCGAATATTTCTCTCAATATCATTCGCTAACCTATTTTTCAGTACAGCTTTAGAATGTCTGCTGTTAGGAGCTGTAACATTAATTCCCCTGTATTTATTTGGGTGCATCTTGTTTCCTTTTTTGTAGTTAGCAGATATGTATGATGCTCATGAGTCTCTTCATATTTCCTCTTCCTCCAAATCTGACTGAACAATTTAATATAAGTCTACTATATATACATCCACTGTTCTATTACGAATCCTCCCATTCCACTTGTCTTTACATTTCTTCCCTTCTTCAGCGCCTGTTTTACCTCTTCCTCCATTATAGGTTCTACATTACTTAATGCACTGCTTTTGTTGTGGACTTCTATGACGTGGTTTCTTCTCTTTTCTACCAGAAGTCCTTCAAGGTTTTCTTCCCACTGTCCAGTGGCTGTAGGCTCTATTGTGGGTGATGGATTGCTAGACATTTTCGTCTTTATTATCACCCTTCATGCCTCTCCCCACCTGCTGTATCCAAGCGACTGTATTTTCCCACATTGTCCCATTGATATTTCTTACACTTTGTTGTTCGATTCTTGGCCTTCCTTTCATATACCTTGTACTTTTCCAGTACCCTTCACTCCCAGAGCTTAACTATGTATGATATGGTTTCTCATTTCCTCAACCACCGCTAACAACTCTGTAATCATCCATTCGTTTCTTAGTCATTTCTCCATTTCCCTACCTAAAGCCTCCTCCGCTGCTTCCTTAATTGATTGCTTCAGGAAACTGTTAAGTTCATTAACTCTCCTATCCTCCTCTACTGCATCCAACCTTAGATTTAATCTTTTCTGATATAAACGTTTCACACTTTCGTCTTGTAGCACATGTATCCTATAGTCCTGCTTCCAGCAGGTTCCTCTTTCTCCTCCTTTTTCAGCTGATATTAATCGGAAAATCAATTTTTGGAATAATTGTAGACTGATCGGAACCACACGCTGTTCCTCTTTTACCTTTACATCTTGCACCTAAATTACCCGTTGTCTCCGCACTGTTACATAGTCTATAATTGGTTTTACGTTCCTTGGCCCAGATGTACTTATGTATTTCTTTACGATGGAGTTTCATAACAGTACTCTCAGGTAATATGTTAGTTTGAGACTGCCATATGCAGTTTACATTGTGGAAACACACATGAAGTGGAGAGGGGCGATTGGTGCGTAGTTGACTGGGGCTCGATAACTGATTTCCATCGTAGAAGGACCCGGAAGCTAAAGCTCCGTAAAAATGTTAACCTTGGTGCTAAAAAGTACTTTTATAAGAACTAACGCAATTCGGGCACTACATCGAGTTTCGAAAGAACTTCTGAGTAGCAGATACACGTAAGTTAGGTCTAGATCAAGCAGAGTATTTTATTGAGTGCAAAACTCCAATTTGAGCCTGTGAAAATATTTAGAACAGCAGTAACTTCACGTTAGCACGTAAATATGCTGCTGCATCTGGATGGATTAGTGATATTGTCGACGTTCGCTTTATTTTCGCTCACACTGATAGATGACTGATTGCGTGATAAAGTTGTAACTCCGGATGTGTTGTTAAGTTTACGATACGAATGTGAGCAAGTGTTTCATATTGGGGCTTAGTTTCACGTTTTGTACTGCAAGGTCGATTTGAAGTCTTATGTGGCTGTGAATTTTCAATTTGTAATGTGTGTCAAGTTTATAGTATCAGATTTCTACTCTGCTCTACATTCAGAGTTCTGTGGAAGTTTACTTCCGTTCACCTTCATCTAACGTGCTAATATTTACTGTTGTTGTTGTTGTGGTCTTCAGTCCAGAGCTGGTTTGATGCAGCTCTCCATGCTACCCTATCCTGTGCAAGCTTCTACATCTCCCAGTACATACTGTACCCACGTCTTTCAAAAATATGCACGATTGATGCACATCTCATAAATGTGTGTGGCTCAGATGGCTCTAGGCACTGTGGGACTTAACATCTGAGGTTTCAGTCCCCTACACAGAACTACTTAAACGTAACTAACCTAAGGATATCACACACATTCATGCCCGAGGCAGGATTTGAACCTGTGACCGTAGCAGCCGCATGGTTCCGGGATGAAGCGCCTAGAACCGCTCGGCCACCGCGGCCGGCTATAAATTTATGTATGAGGAGGCGTATTCTAGAGACCATTGTCTTTCGTGTGGTCTTGCAAATTTCCGTTTGGCAGACATGACTGTAGTTCTTAAGTGCTGCTAATCTAGAGAGGACTACGTGCCTTGACAGTAAAGACCATGTGGAATGTAGGCTTGGCCACCTTGGTTCAGCGGTTAAGTATTTTCTTCTCCGACCACCTAACTAAAAAACACCAAACTAGGTAATTACAGTATGTAACAGTGACAGCGCAGCAGCGACATTACTCTTAAGTGCAATGAAACCTGCATGGTCGGGGTTTAGGGTGCTCGCAGATGTTACAGTTGAAACGCGGCACGCCTGGTCGCATGCCATTTATTTCATTTATATTTTTAACTGTAACATTAATGGAGGTCCATAGCAAGCAGTTTACTGTGTCGAGATTCGTAATTTCAGACACTGGGCGTACTACTTTAGAAAGAATGATTCCTTTCTCCTATGTAAGCTGGTGACGGATAGCTTATTTTCGTAAGTCTTTGGTAGGTGTGGGAAATGCTAAGCAAGGTGGATTTATGGGATGGGGGGGGGGGGGGGGGGGGGAGCTGCATGGACAGAGTAATGCAGATATAAAAAAGTGGAATTTTGTTGAGAGTTTAGTAATATATCCGCCGTCCGCGGATAGGAAAATCTCAGGGTGCGAGTTATAGAGTTTTTATTTAAACTAAAGTCTATCTTCAAAATTTACAAAACAATATCTGTGAGGTAGGACGTTTCCTCCAAGCCTACCAATAACTAAATCAGAGATTCTTCCAAACATAAACTGTCTGCAGTACCCATACAACTTCACCAAACCAAGCCCCGGGCGTCTCGTGGAGAGTGGCTTGGAGTCCACGTTGCCGTCACCTGAGTTCCAGGACGAGTAGAGGCCCTGCGAGGTTGGCTCCGGTACGCTGGCGGCGGTGGACAATGACGCGGCGGCTACGACGACACCAGTGGGCTGCTTGGCGCATGGATATGGCTGGCTCTATTTGCAGTCACGTGGCGAGCGGAAGGAAAGAGGTTCGCGGCTGTAGCGACCTCTTGCGGCGCCGTGGACGCCTCCTGGTGGTCTCTGGGAAGCGTCTGTTTCCGGGACGACCGGCCAGGCTGACCCCTACTCGTTCCGGGGCCCGCTGTACCGGTCTGCTTTGCGGGAAGCATGAATTGCAGGCGCTTAGTCTGGACAGTGCTTAGTTGAGACAGTGACCAACGAACAGAACGCCGAAACTCTCACCTACAGAACGCCGAAACTCTGACCTGCTCTGCTTTCTAACAGCGGGTAACAGCCACGTTCGGATGTTGCTTGGAGGAACCTTTCCTGGTAGCTATAGGCCGCTTTCGCAAAGGACACGACGGTGGGCTGAAATACAATGAGTCTCGCTCCGTAACTCTGTAGGCGTGAAGTTTCAGCACCTCTGTAGCGAGGCTGGAGGACAATGAAAGAAACTCCATTGCTAGAGGAGTCAGTGACGTCAAAGTGAGGGTACTGAAACTCCTGATTTTTTTTCGCTTTTCTTTTAAGTGGGGATGGATTCCGATGGTGCACTGGATTTTTTGATTTTGTTTAGGGGTGTGTTGTCTTGATAGGATTTTCGGTGACAGTCGACAAATGGGAGACAAATATTCATTGGCGGGACTGTGTAAGATCCCGCGAATGTGTGTTGAGAAGTAAAGGTTTCGGCCTCTGGCTACCGTGAAGAGAGGCTGTGCTTGTGCGGGGGGATTCAGTTAGACGGCTGGGATTGTGCTTATAGCTGCATCTTGTCGGAGCACTCCGCGTTTTCATCAGCTTGAGCCGAGGTCGAGCGTCGGCTCCTGCACAGACATCCAGTGTTCAAGCAATGGCGACGGCATCAGCGTCAGAGCCAGCAGCTTCTCAGCGGCCCAGTTTTAGCACACCCTGAGCATAATTCGTAGCACCAGCTCATAGGGAAACTCTGAGTTATAATTGTGTTATGTTTCGGTCTCAGAGCCACAGTGGTTTGTCGATAATTCACAGCTGTCTAGTGACTTTAGAGGAACTAAAGTTGAAAGCCTGCGGAGTGAGTCAGGATTACACTACAAGGGCCTAATTATTCAGTAGTGGGATAAATCTCTGAGCCAGTGAACACACAGTTGCTATTTTAATACTGATTTTTCATTAAAGATTTATATATTACATGAATATCAGCTTTGAATATGAATAACGTAATGTTTGATTACTCGGTGTTGACATGCAGCACCTATCTCTGACATTAGGGAAGGATTTATGATATACTGCTTGTGAGACTGATAGCTTTGGCCGCCGTCAGATAGTGTTACTGAGTTTTATCGCGTACATTAATTAGAGGACTTTGACAGAAAGGATGCGGAGGCTTTAATTTAAATTTATGAACCGGACAGTCAACATTAAACGTACACCGTCTGTAATAACTCTGTTGGCACGCTCACTTCACCAGCCGATGAGTACCAAGACACCATTCAATCAAGTTACTATACACTAACACCGAGCAGATACAGAGTCTAACCCCTTTTGGTTTAGTGTCAGACGTAACGAGCATTCATTCAGTAACAGTGGAATTACGGCGGTTGAAAAAAAGTGTGTAAACAAAGCGAAAAATATATGCTCGAACATAAATTCAGGTGCCAGCTAGGCATGTAAGTTGTGCTTTTGTATTTGGCCACGAACGTCGCATAGGAAGTGTGTTATATCGTAGTCAGAACAGTGTTGTGAATGCATTACGTCGGAGCTCAGTGCAGAAGATGTGCATATTGTTGATGTTCGTACGATTAGTGGTTTCATAACCAAGGGAGCCGAAATGTTTGGTACATTAATAGTTTTCTTATCGAAGATTTATATTGCATACAGGGAAAGCGGAAGAAACATCGTCGGCTAACAATGTGGACGAAAGATTTTGCTGAGTGATGGCGACAGACAGTCATTGAACAGGACTGCGACGAAAACTATGAAGGCGACAACCACAAAAGTCAGTGCAGAACTGGAAGTCGCGCCCGCAGATCATGTCACCTCCAGAACAATACGAAGGGCGCTCCAGCAGCAGGGAAATGCAGCGAGAGATGTTCCTCCAAAACCACTCGTCAGTGTTGCAAAAGCCCTTAACAGAAAAATGTGGTGCCGAAGCCGTAAAACCTTGACCGCAGAGCAGTGGAAGAATAAACTACTAGCCATTAAAATTGCTACACCAAGAAGAAATGCAGATGATTAACGGGTATTCATTGGACAAATATATTATACTAGAACTTACAAGTGATTACATTTTCACGCAATTTGTATGCATAGATCCTGAGAAATCAGTACCCATAACAACCACCTCTGGCCGTAATAACGACCTTGATACGCCTGGGCATTGAGTCAAACAGAGCTTGGATGGCGTGTACAGGTACAGCTGCCCATAAAGCTTCAACACGATACCACAGTTCATCCAGAGTAGTGACTGACGTATTGTGAGGAGTCAGTTGCTAGGCCACCATTGACCAGACGTTTGCTATTGGTGAGAGATTTGGAGAATGTGCTGTCCAGGGCAGCAGTCGAACATTTTCTGTATCCAGAAAGGCCCGTACAGGACCTGCAACATGCAGTCGTGCATTATCCTGCTGAAATGTAGTGATTCGCAGGGATCTAATGAAGGGTAGAGCCAAGGGGCATAACACATCTGAAATGCAACGTCCACTGTTCAAAGTGCCGTCAGTGCGAACAAGAGGTGACCGAGACGTGTAACCAATGGCACCCTATACCATCACGCCGGGTGATACGCCAGTATGGCGATGACGAATACACGTTTGCAATGTGCGTTCATTGCGACGTCACCAAAGTGGATGCTACCATCATGATGCTGTAAACAGAACCTGGATTCATTAAAACAATTACGTTTCGCCAATCGTGCACCCAGGTTCGACGCTGAGTACACCATCGCAGGCGCTCCTGTCTGTGATGCAGCGTCAAGGGTAACCGCAGCCACGGTCTTGGAGCTGATAGTCCATGCAGCTGCAAACGTCGTTGAACTGTTAGTGCAGATGGTTGTTGTCTTGCAAACGTCCCCATGCGTTGACTCAGGGATCGAGATGTGGCTGCACGATCCGTTAGAGCCTTGCGGATAAGATGCCTGTCATCTCGACTGCTAGTGATACGAGGCCGTTGGGATCCAGCACGGCGTTCCGTATCACCCTCCTGTACACATCGATTCCATATTCTGCTAACAGTGATCGGAACTCGACCAACGGGAGCAGCAATGTCGCGATGCGATAAACCGCAATCGCGATAGGCTACAATCCGACCTTTATCAAAGTCGAAAACGTGATGGGACCCATTTCTACTCCTTACACGTGGCATCACAACATTTCACCAGGCAACGCCGGTGAACTGATGATTCTGTATGAGAAATCGGTTGGAAACTTTACTCATGTCAGCACGTTGTAGGTGTCGCCACCGGCGCCAACCTTGTGTGAATGGTCTGGAAAGCTGATCATTTGCAAATCACAGCATCGTCTTCCTGTCGGTTAAATTTCGCGTCTGTAGCACGTCATCTTCGTGGTCTAGCAATTTTAATGGCCAGTAGTGTATTATTTGTTCGGATCTACCTCGCTTCCCACTGTTTCCAACTTCTGGCAAAGTCACAAGAGTTAGACATGGTGGGAGTTCGTTGATGATTTGGGCAGCTATATCGTGGTATTCCATGATCCCTGTCGTTACTCTGCAATGTCGCTTTACTACAAGTATTATGTGACCATTTTGGCTGATCATGTCCATCCAAAGGTACAAAGTTTCTTCCCCCATGGTGACGTGTATTCTCGAAGGCGACAGAGATCGCGTCTTCCCGGAGTAGTTCTGTGGCCACTACGATGAAATGTCGCATCCCTCCTGGCCAACGCCAGATCGCAATGTTATGGAGCCCTTGAGGTCTACTTTGGAGAGAAGTGTTCGTAATTGGTATCCACTTCCATCATTGATCATTTTTATTTATTTTATTTTATTTACACAAGTTCCGTAGGACCAAATGGAGGAGCAAATCTCCAAGGTTATGGAACGTGTCATTACTTGAAATTACAACATGACAGTAATACCAGATAAAAATAAAATGTTTATGAACCCGAAAAAAAGTCAGTACATAAATTTAAGTAAACGCAATCAACAATACAACAAGAATCTGCTTAATTTTTCAAGGAACTCCTCGACAGAATAGAACAAGTAACCCATGAGGAAACTCTTCAGTTTCGATTTGAAAGCGCATAGATTACTGCTAAGATTTTGAGTTGGAGTGGTAGCTTATTGAAAACGGATGCAGCAGTACACTTCACGGCTTTCAGCACAAGAGTTAAGGAAGTCCGATCCAAATGCAGGTTTGGTTTATGCCGCTTTTTTCTGAGACAAAAACATCCTTTTAGAATGGGAAGAGTTACCCCAAAATATAATAGCATTCGACATAAGCGAATGAAAATAAGCAAAATAGAATAATTTTTGTGTCTAACGATCAGTCAGTTCAGATACCGTTCGAATAATAACAATGGAAGCATTAAGCCTTTGAACAAGATTCTGAACGTGGGCTTTCCACGACATTCTACTATCTATCTGAACACTTAGAAATTTGAACTGTTCAGTTTCACTAGTCATATGCTCAATCTGTGAAATTAAAACGTCGGGTTTTGTTCAATTGTGTGTTAGAAACTGCAAAAACTGAATGTTACTGTGCTTTAGTGTTAGTTTATTTTCTACAAGTCATGAACTTAGGCCATGAACTGCATTATCTGAAACCGAGCCAGTGTTGCACCCAACATCTCTTACTATCAATCTAGTGTCATCAGCAAACAGAAATATTTTAGAGTTACCTGAATCTGACAGTAGTCTGCAGCAAGAATAATATTCTCTTGAAAGCGCACAGGTCCTTTGTTTACATAATACGAGACGATTGGAAGGCATTTTGAATGCCAAGGGATTTCCTGCCCCGTATTAGGCATCGTAATGTGTTGTGTTTGTGGTGCTTCCGTATTTTTGTCCAATCTAAAACCCAGTAAACTTCCTAAGTTGCACGCTCTCTGCTGTGTTTATTAATTTCGATGTGCAGACACAAATTTCCGAACGTTCCTGTATTCTACAAAATACGGTTAAAATGTATTAAGTGCTATAAATTAGTATTGATAATGTATCAGTACAACCACTACCTCACATCCGAGCAATGTGTAATATTAAAATTACACTTGTAGCAAGTTTTACGATACCAAATGAGGGCGATTTCAGTCCTTTTTGATTCCATATCAACAACACTCTATATTTATTGAATAATATTCTTACATAACCAAGGTTAAACAAGTACGAAAGTGAAACTTCCTGGCAGATTAAAACTGTGTGCCCGACCGAGACTCGTAATCGGGACCTTTGCTTTACCATCTGAGCTACCGAAGCACGACGCACGCGCCAGCCGCGGTGGTCTCGCGGTTCTAGGCGCGCAGTCCGGAACCGTGCGACTGCTACGGTCGCAGGTTCGAATCCTGCCGTGGGCATGGATGTGTGTGATGTCCTTAAGTTTAATTAGGTTTAAGTAGTTCTAAGTTCTAGGGGACTGATGACCACAGCAGTTGAGTCCCATAGTGCTCAGAGCCATTTGAACCATTTGAACGACGCACGCCCGGTCCTCACAGCTTTACTTCTGCCAGTATCTCGGCTCCTACCTTCAAGTATGAAAGTTCTTGAGACAGATAAAAAAAATTGTAACAACTGACAGTGCGCAATACAGTCATGAGGAACTGAGTTGGAGAAACTGGCTTCGCAGAGTGAAACACGTCAGAACACCCCGAAGACAGCCGAGACGCCTCATAGCATACAGAGGGAAAGGAAACTGGTGATTAACGGCTAGCTGACAACGTGAGAATAAGAGGCACAGCTCATTTCAGATAGGACAACGATGTGTATGGGAACCAGCTGTATACTTCACAAATTAACCGTACCTCTATGGGGCTTTATCGAGGGTGACCGAACAGAGGTTTGAGCTCTCTCCACCTAGCGGCAGGTGTTTGTCACAGACACCACAATACATCGAAAATGTCGGCGAGACATTTTTATCCACAACCAATCAACCACCGATCTCCACTCTTGCACCTTCGATGACGTCCCAGACGTACTCGTGAGGACGTTCAGGGGCATGCAGATACTCTCCTCAAAAACATTCAGGCAGTTCTGGATCGAAGAATGTTGCTGACTGTACAGACTGCCTAATGGATGCTGCAGTAAGCTGTTCCCAAGAAGAATATACCACTCTCGCAGTGCGACTCAAACCGCGCCATCGCTGTGTTACAACTTGTATCGCCACTCATCAGCTCAGGAGGCCTTTATCCGTGTTTCGAGTGGTCAATGACAGTTTCCAGCGTCCGTGTTGACCTCTGTGTCCTGTGGCTCACTACAACTAGTGACGCGAGTTGCGTGGTGCCCTAAAGAGAGGAGACGGTTCTGGATCTATGGTTGCTCACCGGTTATTTTGTTGTATTAATCCGGCAAGTGACTTGCTGTACTAAAGTGCTAAGAATTTCCGAAAGAACGTAACTGCAATTCAGGAATCGTTTCTCACTTTTTTCGTATTTTGTGTTAACACCTGAATTGTTTTTTATAGCCTGGTGAAATATATGTCTTCTGATCAGTAGTTTTATATACATAGCCTCTGTAAATCATTTGCTCCAATTTTGTCAGGATGATGTCTGTTCTACTTAAATATGAGATGTAGATGACCTACCTTTCAGTCCACTACATGAGAAGTCAAACCGTCCAAATTAACAGCCGTTTTTAGGAACAAGACGAAAGTTGACATTTCAAGCGCGTTTCAAAAGCAGTTGAGTATTAACATAGCAGCGAAAGTCGATTGTGGTAAAGAAAAACCCGGCATCTTGAACTTCATTTCCAAAACCATTATTAATGGTCAGTCGTAAGGGGTATTGGGTAATCGGTCTTACGGAAACCAGATGTTGACCCTCCATATAAACGTTGTAACTGTTTCTTCTGCCCATTGTCTTAACCTGCAGTGGGTGACGTCCATCGAGGCCAGCCATACGTTGTTGACAGCGGCAGTGTCTGCCAGCATCGGGCGTGATTTTCCTAACATTTTGCCAAGTACTCACGGTACACTATAGAAGCGTTGGGCCATGAAAAGCGCAGTGTCTGTAGAACCTCTGAATGTCCGACGTGTCTGGCATCCTCTGTCTGGGTGCATTATAGGCGCTAATATCGTGAGCTTTACCCACTGTGCACTCCACAGTTATGCTTAGATCCGCTAAAAATATGAGCAATCTCAGTGATGTGTTTAACCTAGTGACAGTATAGTCACAAACTTTTAATTATCTCTTGAAAGAAAAAAAAAACTGCAACCATGAAACTTGTTTGTCGAGTTAGGGTTTTCCTACATATCAACTTTTAATGCAACATATTTTTCCCAACAGTGGATGACTTAATAGAGATCTTGGGTGTAAATATGTGAATTTTGGCTGTTTAGTTGTCCAAATGGTTTCTTCATCCTAGAAAAGAGCAATGAGTCATTGCGTGTCACCTTAGAAGAAGGGTGTGGGGCCGGATGTGGTACAAAGTCTGATAATCCAAAGAAACAGCGTGCCTGACTGTTATCTGTACAAAATGATCAGGGGCGTTTTAGTGCAGCAAAATCACCGCCTTGGGCAGTTTTCCGTGACGCTTGATCTTGACAACCTCACACGCCCTCATCCGAATATTACCGTAATATCTTCCTGCGAATTTTTTTCCATTTAACACCAAATCTATTACCACAACACCATCGCAGTCCTAGCAAAACACACACCACCTTGTCCGACGATGACGATGGTTGGATCTTCGACTTTTTCAGTACTGGTGTATTCACATATTTCTGCTGTATGCTTTTTCCCTTTGTTCCGACTCCCAGCACTCGTACATTCGGGTTAGGTGGCTAAACCATTCATCTAGATTGATCTCATACTGCAGTAGCTTTTTGCTGCTGCCTCTTTTAGGGGACAATGAATAAATCTTCAGGAAAATATTTTTCTGCAGAGTTTCCTCTTCACTAGAGCTAGCTGAGGTTGTGTAAGATATCTATGATTATCTACTGAACATAAGTACTCATATTTTTATCGAAGTGGTGCATCGTGCGACAGTTCAATCCCTAGACTGTGCGATGGTGCAGAGCAGAGAGATGTTCTTCCCATATTGTTCGATAATTTGATATCAGGGATATAATTTTCAACGAGGTCAAGTAAAGTCGAAGGAAGCCATCTGCAGCACATTCTTACAACCGTAAGCAGATTCACTGTTTCTGAAACGCATGGTTAATCGTATCATTAATAAATATAAATATTTGACATAGTTATTATACTTACAGTGTGATCAATACTGCTCCGTCGACAACTATTAATTATAGATGAAATAATAAATAAATAAATAGGACAGTAATTTTATCTGTCGAATGTATGATCGACTGCCGCATCAATAAGGAATCAAACTTATAAACACAACAAACTGAGGCTAAATTATTATCTGTATAATAAGTTATACAGAAGGTTCATAAGTAACAAGGTATAAAGGAAACTGGAGCTGGCTTTTGTTTTCAATTTGTCTATAAAGTACTGTACCTATCTATTAGAAACATTTATTAACCAAATTCACAACACACTCTGTGGCACATTCATGCACATAAAACATTTACAGAATTTATAACATACAACAATCACGTAATTATATCTGGGCTTGTTTTTGCCCTTGAACAATGAAGCTTTTCTTTTCCCCTTTGTTCTCTGGTTTCTGGAAACCAGTGTCTCTTATTATACAAGTTATGACACGTTGAGATCTACAGATCTGATAAAGATCATCACAATAAAAGTCTACAGAAATATTACGAAAGTGACTGTGGCCTGGATGGAGATCGAGCCAAGACATAGGCCTGGAACTACGTACTATATCAAGTGTAAAGGCTAACATTGCTGACAAAATGCGTCTCAAAAGCGTTTACGACATTTTAATTACGGAATCCACATGATGTAACATAGTTTATCAACAAATAATTACTATACGAAAGACTTAATGCCATTTCTAACGATAGAAATACAATTTCCTTGTAGATTGATCAAGGAAAGCAGGACGGAGAAAGGCTACAGAACCGCCAATTAAAATATGAGCTGTTATTTCGGAATGATGTAGTTCACAATTTTTACACTGGTGATTAGACTTATTCAACACTTATATCTTGTGAAAAGCAAGGCAAAAAAATCTACACTACTGTGTTTAAGACATGCAATTAAAAAAGCACAAAAAACTTTAGAGACTATCTGTGCACATCAAAACAAGGAAAAAAGCATCAGGTAATCGTACATCCGGAAATCGTACGTTTCTAAATATTGAAAACATTATGTTTCTAATTAAAGTAACGTCCAGAACATCCTGATCAACACATGCAGACATAAGACAAAAGAAGTATGCGGTTTACACATGGTGGGCCTCCAGTATATTTCAGTTCCTGCACAGGATGATGTTATCATGACATTTGGATATGAAGGGAGAATCCTATTTCTACGTCTTGTCAGTTAGAAGAGCTCCAGTACCTTCCATTACAGTAGTTAGGAACATCTGTCAGGAGTCGTTCACGTAAGAGGCGGTTCATGTGCAGATATGCAACGTATGAAAACCTAAGAAAGCTTTTTAAGTCTTTGAGATGCTTCGAAAGGGCTATACAGTTCAGACGAAAGAACATTTTCGATAAAAGTCTGTGAGTTGTAGCCACAGTTAATAATATCTATGAGGTAACAATTGACAACTGGTATGTACTTCTGCTATGGTCTTGCATTACTAACTCTAACTCCTCCTTGCTTCCTTTTATGAAATCCGATCGCAAATTGAGTCCAAGTGTTTTTTAGACACACTCTGCATACAGTTATCTGTAAATATGATGCGGTAGGATATTCTTACTTCACAAACTTTTCTAAGCAGTACGTGCCCCCAACATCTCTCGTTATTTGTTTCTAGCTTCTAAAGCTGCATGCTCTAATTTAGAGGAGTGATCACAGTACACAAGACAAAACACTCTTTATCAATGCGAAGGCTTTCCGCTACTTTTTTTACTCAGATACGAAGATGTTGAATGTGTTTCTCTCGAACCACAAGAAATATAAGAACTGTACACGAAAAATGGCATGTCTTGTACACTTCGTGTTCGGAAGGTCCATGAGATTGTAAATACGTCATATTATTAATTAACTGTTTGACAGAAACTGCTTGTTTGTAGTATTTATTAATGAATTAATTAATAATATGGAAAAGTAGCAAGTTTCATACTTTATATATATTAAAAAGTTTTATAATTAACAACAAATCAGATTTTCAGAACAGCAATGCCACCACAAAAGCATCTATCGTTATCACCTGGGTCATATTGACTACTGATGAACAGACAACTGAAGTTGGTAGACTAACTTATTGGTCAGAGTAATATACGGCTGAGCAAAAATAAAATGAAGAAGCAGTGGAAGAATATTAGCTAGATTTTAGGAAAGGAGAGACAATTCTAACTTAGTAATAAAAAAGAAGAAAAAATCGATACATTCATACTGAATGTGGATCACGAAAGGCAAGCGTAGAATGTGTGCGTTGTGCAGAAACATAAGTGCTATGCACAGTATGTATAAATTCGAAGTAACAGTAAGAATAATGGAAAAGTAGTAGAGATACATTCGCTCTCTAAGAAACCAAGACAGAGTTGTAACTTACCACGACTGTTTCCTATATCTACGACAAGGTTTATTTATTTATTTGCACAAAATAAGTATTAATATCAAGATTTAACTGAAACTGCAGAATATTTTTCTGGGAACGTTTTTCTGGAATTGCATAGAAATAAAATGCAGACTGTGAAAAATTAGAGAAACGAATGGAAGTATTTGAACGCATTGTTGCATAATAATGCCATTATTAAGTGGACACGTAAATACAGTTTGAGGATGTATTCAAACAGAAGAGGGACTGTTCTTACTACAAGAAGGGCAGATCGGGAGAGGACGTGCCAACACTTCCAGAAATAAGCTTTGCATTGAAAGGAGAAGCATGGAAAAAAAATTGTAGATAAGTCAGAGAATAGAATGTGTAAAATTAACCATCAAGTACTTTGGGCGAAGCACTTCGTCAGAATTGTAAAAATTAGTAGAAGACTGGTTGAAATGAAGGACAATATCGGCAATCGCAAGTATAAACATAAAAAGTAGAGGAAAGGCTGTAAAAAATTTCTGATCCTTGTAGCCCTTCTGCCTCGTTCATTCGAAAGTCACAGCCACTATCTATAGAAAGCAATGCAACATTCGATGTGCAGTGATAAGCGAGTTCGTCTAGGAAATTCTGAAAGATCAACTATATTGAGTGGGACAATAGTAAATGGTTTCTCGTTTCTGGATAGAAAAAAATGGAAAACATAAGAGCTAGATCACTACTGAGGTACTTGCTCGTGAATGAGAACGACATGATGAAAAATAACATATTGTGAATCACTCAATGAACTATGTTTGTCTTGTGGAAAAGGGAAAAAGGATGTTCTGCATTTACGGTAGTGATCATTAGAGACGAAGCACAAGTTCAGAAACCGACAACAATGTGGGATAAAACATGAAAAGTATGCCAATAATCGTCCTCTTCCGAATTCTCATCCAGTGTCGTAGCTAGCTACTGCTGTGGCTCGCTCGAGCCGGCCTGTGGACATTTAGAAAAACAGTGCACCAGCGCGCAAGTTAAGAATTTGCTTCCTTGAAACTCGATTGATGTTCTTTCTCTTCATGGGAATACTTCGACTCCAACTCGCACATCTGATAACGTTATGATAACATTAAAATAGACGCTTTTCTGAAACATACCATTACGAAAATTAAGAAACCTCATCATACATCATCATCATAGCTTTCAAAGAAACTTTTCTTCGTGAAGTTCCCCTGGCAGTACTGCCAGGGTCCATCATTTCCTTTTTGACCCTACAGTACGTTGAACTGCGCAATGTCACTGGTCAATATTCGTCCCATCGTTGTAGGATCCAGTAATTTGTTCCAATTTCTGTCCAATAAACCAAGACCAAGATGCTCAAAATCTGTACATATTACCATTTCAACTGCGCCGCCGCACTTTTACATTAAACTGTGAGTCAGTTATCACCAAAGACACACCAAACTTGTAAACATACTGTGGCTCAATTGAACAGAAAATGAGTGCTCTGGTGTGAAAGTTGGTACCGGTAAATTATATACGGAAGAATCCAAGCTGGCTGAAGCCGTGACATTTACTATATAATCAACAAAATTCCTTGCAGAGTTCAGCACACTGTGTAGTCACGACAAAGATAGTGCCCGATAAGAGGATTGCCAAAGTAAGTAAACCAAGAGAGATATTCATATTTGCCACGTTATTGGCTGACAGCATGTGAACACATTATTTTTCACTATATAATATAGGAAGGGATCGGCAGAAGAAAGCTCTAATCCTCAATACGGTAAAGATTAATCTGATCATGCTACCTGTTGTATATCTGAATGTACCAAAAGCTGGTAACAAGTAATTTGACATGCACCGCTAGAAAGTACTCTCCTTTATAGAAAAATATTTTTCTTTGTATATTTATGTTCTTCTCTTCAAGTTTAACCTTGTTTATAACATACAATACGTCCAAATACTCTAGTATGGTTTAATACTTTCTTCTGCATATCTTTTCAATTTATTTCAGTCAGTGCTCACCAATTGTTGAATAGACATATTTCAATTATCTATTCATTAGCAAAAGCCCATAAATGTTTCTCGGCCGATGGCTATGTCAAAACTTGCTAGTAGGCTACACTTCCTTGAGGCTCCTGCTAAAGGACGCTTCTAGGAACAAATAAGTTTCATCATATTGTGCCTACGAAGCTGAATAATATATGTTAATAAGAGACCACCACTCCTTTGTATCAGGTTCGTTTATTACATCGCAATCAACTAAACAATTTTATCATGACATCTGCGTATTTCTATCACTTTGAGAGAATTAGTTAAGAAGAGTATTAGTGAAGTTTCGACATTAGTTCCATATCATATGAGCGTGTTTTAATAGCTTTTAGTCTAATATGTGTATGCAGGTCATCTAAGGAAGTCCATTTGGAAAGAACCGCAAATCTAGCGGTGGTGGTTTTCATTATTATTACTTAACATAATGGAAGCTGATTCCAAGCACGTTTGGCGCAACCATCGCCCAGGTAATAGTCATGGGCTACTGATAATGTATAGACAGTTAAACAGGTATGTCTACTAAACATTTTTGTGAGGACTGACAATATGATAAATTAATCTGAAAATTGTTGCGAGTATGAACTGATCTGTGTGTTTCATCGGATGAGGTATTTTGATTGTTGTGATGGTGCACGTACACAGAAAATGAAAGTTGCTCTTCCGAAAACTGTCACTTTGTGTTAATTAGTTTTTGAAGGGATTAACTTTATGAATTTGGTTGAGCGGAAATACTCTCTTAAAATGTTAAATTAGAAATGTGACCATGTTTGTGTCTGTTTGTGGAAAAATGAAAATGACATACCTGCTCTGCACAATAATTTCAGTGGTAGCAATAGCTAAAATAAAAGATCAAAATTATTTATAAAAATCGGTCGCTGGCCCAGCGCTCTTCCGCATACGCGATCGTAAATTATATCTTCGTATTGGCGGAGGCGCGGTAGTCAAACTACCATTACAAAATTTCCGAAACAAATATTCACGTTTTTATCGCTCTGGCTACTAGAAACGTACGCTGGAATATTTTCAAAAAAATTGTGCTCAGGATCGTGGGCGGCACTCCGTAATTGCCGATACATGTACGTTTGACAAGTGTATCGCTGTCTACAATATAATAACAGGCACTTGCCGTTTGCTATTTGGGCTCGGCAGGCTTCGCGAGGTAGAAGCGAAGACGCAGTGAAAGACTTTGACGGCAGAAAGGCGGCGCGCCCCTTGTGGTTAGTCTGGCCCGCGGCGCTTGAGTGCCGGGCGTCCTTTTAAGCCGTCACGCACACACAGCGCGGCCGGCTTTCAGACGGCATGACAGCGCAGCGCCGCACCGGCTACACGAGTGCAGGGGCCCGCGGCTGTTGTCGCAACCGCCACGCGGGCGACGCCGCTGCGTTTATTCAATCGTCTGCGGGCGGGCGTGGGCGTTTCCGGGCGAGAGCAGAGCGCCGGCCGGCTTTCTGTGGAACAAAGGCGCCCACGCGCTGGCCACGTCACGGTGCTTTTCCTCGAGCCACTTCCGCCCAGTTCACAATGGGGGTGTTGTTGGTGCACGGCAGGTTGCGGGGCGAAGGCGTTGTCGTATATGATGTTCAGCAACTGTAAAATTCAGAGCTCGACACTTGCTCATGACATTAATTCTATAGGGAGCATGGCAGAACCTCTGCGTAAATAAAAGGTGACAAAAATCGGGTAACATTCGAGCGTGACGTCAAATACGGTAATGCTCTATCCGTAGACGGACTGCAAGCACTAAGTTGGTGGCCTCAATGTTTTATTTCTTCCTGTTTATTTATTTATCTTTATAGCGGTCGGACATTATCCAGTTACAAATAAACCTATCCAATGGATAAACTTCGATGTTGATCAGTTTTGAACATGTTATAGTGTAGAGCAAAATAAGAGACACATACTTTTTTATACACGCCCATACGACTGTTAAGTGGGTGCAATATCCCCTTGAAAAAATTGTGTTTAATTGTCCTGAATGAATAAACTCGAAATGGTAACGGATACAAAAATTCTTCAATACGAAATTCTATGGTTTTTAATGTGCGTCACAACTGTGCACACATATTTGTGGAAAAAGTAATTTTTTCGAAATCCCCTCCCCTGCAGCAAATTTTGTTACCGAAACAATTCTACACTTCATTATAATACAGATTTGCAATAACGTCATAAAAATGATGCACAAACTATTTCAAATATAACGTAATTAAATCCACAAACGTTGCAACTTGAAAAAAAGCATAAATTGTAAAAAGAGAACACAAATACAACAAAACATATTTTATTCCAGAAAATAAATATCGAACAATATAGGTAGAATATACATTTAGAGCATGTTTATCTGGGAAAGGCTTTTTGATCCCAACATAACAAATGACGTTGAAGCTGACATATCGGGCTTACATAATATGATTTAAAGATGTTTATAGCTTACGTCTGACAAATGCTTGTTTAGAACAGCACTTCATCATATACGACTGAATCCCCTACTAATGCCATTAGTTAAATGTCTAAATGAAAGCAAAATAGTGTTGGGGGACGGGATTACTCTCTCTCCGTCCGAACAGGCCTTGGAAGGTCCAACGGTACCGACCGGCTGCCGTGTCATCCTCAGACCACAGGCGCCGCTGGATGCCGATATGGAGGGGCATGTGGTCAGCACACCGCTTCCCCGGCAGTATGTCAGATTACGGGACTGCAACTGCTACTTCTCAGTCAAGTAGCTCCTCAGTTTGCCTCACAAGGGCTGAGTGCACCCCGCTTGCCAACAGCGCTCAGCAGACCAGATGGTCACCCATCCAAGTGCTAGCCCAGCCCGACAGCGCTTAACTTCGATTATCTGACGGTGTTACCACTGTGGCAAGGCCGTTGACCAGGGGGGAGGGGGAATAAAAAAAATTGACTTTCTCTACATATATGGGTGCACCGTTGTAGCGTACTTAAAAACCACTATACTTTTATTTGAAGTTTATTTTAGTATCTGTTAGTGTGTCAACGACAATTATGCAGAAAAATAAAACTCAATTTTTTTCAAGGGGGCATGTTTCATCCCCTTAACGGCCGTATAGGCCTGTATAAGAAAATAAGTGCCTCATATTTTCGTCTACACTACAACGTGTTCAAAACCGATCAAAAGTGAAGTGTACCCCTCAGGTATTTCTTAACTAAAATTTAAACAAGTTCGTTGAAAAGCGACTACAGGCCCAATTTACACGATTGTCACAAGTGTTTACACCAATGTCACCATGTAAAACCGAGTCTGTTCGTTTTATTTATACAGTGGTGTACAAAACTTAAGGGCGAAACAAACTTTCACACGATGTGTCACTGCAAAGCAACATAGCTCGATGAAACATGAACCTTACACGGAAAGAATTGCTACAGTGTCGTACAGTCGGTGACTGAAATACGCACTGAGACGAACAGAAAAGACATTCTTATTCAAAGACAATAATTACGCGGAAGTCACCGCATTTCATGATGGACATCTATAAAGAGAGGACATAGTCTGTGATCACCACAGACGACCGTGTGTGCTCTGCAACGTGCGCCTACGGTGGCCACGAGTTATTCTTGTCGTAGGGCGTTCCATTCCTCCACCACAGCAGTTAACAGCTGCTCGATGTCCTTTGGTACACGTGGATGTGCTGTAAAACGTCTCCCCAATGCATGCTAACCGTGCTCGATGGGATTTTAATTGGGGGGTGGGGGATAGGGGACGGATGGAGTGGGGGGGGGGGGGCAGTCCATTCGCCAAATATTCTCTCGTTCCAAGAGCACTTCCAACTGCGCAATTCGTTGCGGTCGAAATTATCATTTAATAAAAACCGGTTAAGAGCTTGTTGGACTCACACTCTGATAGTGCTCTACAAAATTAATTACATATGTATAGAATAATAACTTCGTGTGGCTCCATAGCCTAGTTAAAGTCTTTCTAATGGACGCCACTTTGGCAAACTGCGTTCCCTAACCTAAGCCAGGTATCAAGCTGGTGAAAGAGGACCTACAGTTTAACATGGAACCCAAACCACATGTTGTTTGTGGCGACTCCTCACACCGTTGAGAGGTGAAGGCTAGGTTAAAAATAAGACTGAAAAATCGGTGGTCTGATTGAGATTTACTTTTGATTACATTATGGGAGTGACAGTGATCAATGTGTTACAAATATTTACTATCAAAACAGTCTTGATTAAAATTTATTTATCATGATGACCGGTTTCGACCCCTACTGTGATCATCTTCAGACTTACAAGTCGTATACAAAGCTTACTATAAAAAATGGAGGCTCCGTCCACTTCTGACGGAATGATGTAATTACCAACGATTTATAGCTTTATAACTTGACGTATTTTCCTTAATGTATGTAGCCCTCTAATTAAAGCTTTGTATACGACTTGTTGGTCTGAAGATGACCACAGTAGTGGTCGAAACTGGTCACCGTGATAAATAAATTGTGATCAAGACTGTTTTCGATAGTAAACGACTGAGATTTGATCCCGCGACCTCGGTTTCCAGGCGCGCGCGCCCTTCACCGTTAGACCACGAGCCCGAATTGTGTGGCTATAGTTTATCCATGGTTTTTGGTGAGTGAGTTTGCGACTGCGAGACTATATGACATGTATGTCCATATCTTTTTTATTGTACTGACTTAGAAGCTTAAGTTATTTGCACTGCCAAGGGACTGTAGACTGTACATAAGAAAAATTTCAGCTTCATACCTCTACCCATTATTGTCGTACAAACAGACAGAGAAGAAGACAGATGAACAAGAAAGAGAACCTACAAAGATACCGTTTTTACCGACTGAGGTGTGGAAACTTAAAAATGAAGTCAGAGCCGAATGCACCAGTGAGAGACGCACATAGGGAAGAACACAGTGTCACAATAACGTTGACGAACGAGAGTACCGTGATCATCAGAGCGTATACCCAGAAAGTAGTTTCGTACTTAAAAAAGAGCTCAGAATGAGAACCGTTTATAGGTATGCAATAAACGGTCTGGTAGTGACGTCATTAGGTGTAAGGTTACGGAACCGCGTTGAGGTGTGTTATGAAGCGTGAAGTGTGGAACAACATTTGTATCACTGAAGACTGAACCAGTGTTATTCATAAGCTTCCTACGTACTTTTCAACAGATACTCACGCAGCTAATATTTATTGTCGACAGAGATGTAAACTAACGGAGAAGACGGAAATGATGCACACACGAAGGCAGGTATTTTTAACTGTACACGATATGTCTTATAGATTAACAGAGCAAAGACGAAGGTAATGAATAGCAAATGAAATCGGGATAACAACGTACTTAATATAGTAACGACAGAAGTGAAAGAATTTTCCTATCCACGTAGCAACATTACAGACAATGGGAGTAGCGTGGAAGATAACGGGACGAGGTTGCCACAGGTACAGAAATCCTTAATCAGTGAAAGAGTTCTACTGGTGTCATATACTGACATCCAACTAGGCAAGAAATTCCGAAAAAGACTGTGGGAGAAGAAAGGTTAACGGTATATCTATTAAGGCATCAAGGAATAGTTAATATGGCGCCGTAAAGAACAGCACAGGCGAAAATAAGAGGTAGAACAAAAGCAAATTTTACAAAAAAAAATTATACAAGATGTTGGGATAACTAGTTCCGGAAAGAAAGCAAGATCAACACAAGATAGGGATAGATGGAAGGCAGCATCAAAACAGCCGAAAGGCTAAGGACATAAAAAAAAGAAACTGTACTTAAGCTGGAAAAGGTATACGCCCGTAGTACTTGCGTAAGATTTCAGCTTGAAAAAGTACGAACGTTAGACCGTTTTTACATCTACTTACGCAAATTATTGCCTTGCGTGCTTCACCGACACATGCAGCCATACCACACATGAGTCGTACTGTGGAGAGAGCAGAACAACATATCATTGCTGAAGAGAGACAGCAGAGTTTTTAGCATTTACAGGAGCAGCAGTCTAAATAATCGACCGATCAGGCTTTGTAACACTAGCCAACATGGCCTTGCATTGTTGGTACTGCGGACGGCTGAAAGCAAGCCGTTATATTTTAGGCGGAAGTGCAGTTCTACTGTGTGATGTAATGACGATGGCACGCTTCTGGGTAAAGCAGACCAACATTCCGATCTTTGAGCGAGAAATATTGGGAAGGACGTCATCAGAAACAATAAATGAGATATTCTATGGGCATAAACGTGGAATGTGAGATCCTTGAAAACAGAAATTGATAGGTTGGAGCAAGATGTAGTGGGAAACAGCGAAGTACGGGGGTGCGTAGAATAGAATTTATCATCTGGTGAGTATAAGGTTACCAAAACAATAACTAATAAGGATTAATAATGAAAAAGGGAACAAGAATTCAGAGGAACTACTTAGAGCAGCATTGAGAACGTATCATCGTAGCCAAGGGAAGATCTACCGCAGTACTACGTGTATATTTACATTCTAGCCTCGCAAATGACAAGACTGAAAAAAAAGTATGACGAAATGAAAAGAAAGTGGGATCAAAATGAGAAAGCACTGGAGTAAGATGCAGATTTAGAAACTGTATTTAAAACTGAAAGACCTTTAAAGACCAGAAAAGTGCGCTGAACATAATTTATTAGTTATGGGGTGCATATTAAAGATGAAGAAATTGGATAAAGGGAGGAAACTAAGGCTACGGGATTTGGGTAAGTAATAAAACTAGCGATCGTTGAGAGTTGCTAAGGAAGCATTGAAAAAACGGACAGAAATAGGGAGAAGAAATGCAACAGAGAATGAATGTCTGTCTTTTTGAGATGAAATAGTGACGGCAGGAAAGGAACAAGTAAGCACGAAGGTAAGGGTTAGCAGGAATGTGTTGGATAACAAATGACATATTAAATTTCATTGATGAAATGGGAGATTGTAAAAATGCAACGAACGAATCTGGCAAAAACGAAAGCATACTTCTAAGAAGCTAAATGTAACCATAGGCTTCCGCGGCCGTTGTCAATGTCAATAAAATTCTTCTGGGTTAGAGACCGCATTGTCATTCATAAAATTCCAACGTTTCGGCGTCTGTTGCAAGACGCCTTCCTCAGGGTGTGTTGCTAACTTCTAAGAAGCTAGGTTGCCAGAAGATGGATGTGGCTCAGAAGGAATGGCAGAGGAGAAATTCAATTCGGTAAAAGCATACATGGCAGGTAGATGCCACGAAAAGGAAAACTTCGAGAAAAGAGAAGCTGCTGCATGATCATCAAGACATCAGATAGTATGGCATGCCAATACGAAAAAAAGAACGGAAGGCTGAAATGTGGAAGGGACATGCAGAATGACTATATAAAAGAACGGAAGTTGGGGACTATATAATGTAAAATGAGTTTACGCAGAGGAGACGGTGGATACGATACTACGAGAAGAATTCGACAATACTGAAAGACCTATGTAGAAAGTAACCACCTGAAGTAGACATCATTCCCTCAGAATTATTGATATCCCACGAAGATGCAACAATAACGAAACTGTTCCACCTACTGTATAGCATAGACGAGACTTGAGAAGTGCCCTCAGACTTTTGGGTAGGTGTTACAGGAGTATCAGCTTAGAATGTCATACTACACTAAATCATCCATAGACGGAGGGAACTATTGGGAGAAGCCGATCTGGGGAAGGGGTAGCTAGGTGAGACTCATTCTGAGGCACAGAAGTATAGGTTATTTGAAGGCGAAGAAAATCTGCAGTAAGGGAAACGGGGAGGTTAAAAATCGTAGAGGGAGACCATGACGCATCTATAGCAAGCAGGTTCAAATGGAGATAGGCTACAGTATTTACGCAGAGGTGAGCGATATAAGGAAGATAGATCAGCGTTGAGAGCTGCATAGAAACAGTCTTTGGACTGAAGACCACAATAAGTAGAAGAAAAGAAGCACATGTAAGAGACGATGTAGGAACCGTCCGTCAGTAGCACACAGAGCAGAATCAAAACACGTTGTCATAAAACTATACACAAAATATTACAAAGAAAAATGAATTTTAACTGATTCGCTACTTCTTTTATTCTTCTTGTAATTCCTACGTGTAGAAGCGAGTCAAAAATCTTTTGAAAGTCATTTTTTAACAAGTTCTCCAAACATTAATACCATTTGGCTCAAGAGTTGTTGCAGGTCATTAAACTGGACACCACTTCGGCAACATGCATATCACAAATATTCCTAGTAGTCCTACCGGGAAATAGGGACTTAAAGTTTAACCCGGAAGCCGAGGCGTGAGTCGTTAGTAGCGAATCTTCACGAATCTTCACATTATTTAGAGGTGATGGCTAGGTTAAGGCAGACTGAAATATTCTGGGATTCGACACCACGGTTTTAGGGTGTCCAGGCACCTTTATCACTAGACCATCAGACCAGACTATATACCAGTGCAATGTACGCAAAACAGTAACTTGCAAACCAGCAAACAGAAAAGCTAAAATATGGGTACGAATCGAAAATTTGATACGTATTCTGTTCACAAATGTGTAAAATCAAGTAAAACAAATACCGTATCATTTAAACTTCTGATCAGAACGGTATCTATCTACAGTACGAGATATCCCTCCAAACCACAGTCACAAGAAGGAAAATTCAGACACAATTAGCACAAATTACTTAGCATTCCCAAAGCAAATAGCAATTTACATGTAATTCTTACTATTTACAAACGCATAAAGTTCGATTCAAGAGTTTGAGGTACGTTACTGGACATATTATGCCATGCAATAACAGTTGTGTGAACTAATGTCAGGTGATAATCTATAATACTGTATTTAATACAAAATCACTTAATGAGCACCACATTTTACAAGCAAAGTCTTTTTGGGTACAGCTGCCAGAACTATCTGCTCCAACTGCCGGTCGGAGCACAGAGATCACTAGATTTTGACAGCAAGCTTTGTTTTGCTCAGTAAGGAGATAGTTTTCACTTATGAATAATGTTGTCAAAGTCAGCTTACCGCAGGAATGGAATCAACACTGTGCCCTAAAACCGCTCTGATATGTCTCTCAAATCTGACTTCATCAGTGTGTTGCTCCAGTATTGAAATCTGCTACGTCTCAGGAAATAGTTCAATATCTTTATCAGTGCTCAAAGAATATGGACGGCTCAAATGAAAACTGCTTCAGCCACGCCTGCAGTACATCTGGGAAGAGCTTTCAGAGAATAATGTAGCACTTTTCGGCGTACAGTCGCTTTCCCGCATCGCTACAGGATGTCCGGAGGCAATAGAACCGAGATCCGTGCAGTATGATAGCAACGAACAAACACTTGGCATGTCATACGAAATGGTCCTCGTTTCCGAATTTTGTGCTTGTCATCTTACAGAATACAGTATATGATTTCATTATCACCATATTTTACAATGAACAACTTTACAAAATATATGAGCAGCAAGGAGTGTGAGACAGAAATGTTGTATTACATTGTATCGAAAGGGATAATATTATTTCATGAAAGCAAAAGCACCACTTCTCACCATCAGCTCCACTTTTAACTAAAGGAGTGTTATTCTCACGAGGCTACATAGTATAATGTGTATCGCTTTTCAGCTTTTTACATTAACTGTTTTATAATGAACATGATCGAATGAAAAAATAAAGATGATCATATGTCAAAATATTTATTTGTAAGGGACTGGTAGTAAATTTGGTAGTTGTAGTCTGTGTTGGTCAACAAAAAAAGAGAACAAATACCACAGCCCTTAAAACCATTCGAAACGACCCTCAGTCTGCAAGCGATTGTATTGCAAGAAAAACAAAACAACGAGTGATAGAAATTAAGATGAGGAGGTTCGTTGAAGAAACTTTTGATTAACAAATAAATATTTGGTTTCCCGGTGGTATTTCCGACATTACCTCAGTTGGAAGAAACGTTTCGGGAATTTTATTTGTTTCAGTCTCAAAGTTTTAGTTTGTGGGATATTTTCTGCGCTTGCTACACTAGTGTCCACACCTCGTTGTATCTGGAAATATGGAATACACGCTTGTCCATCGGCAATGAAATTTGAATAAACAGAAGTAGATCGTGCCGATCACGAAACAGAGAGCCGTCTTGCACATTTAGGTTCACTTTCGGCCTTTCGTGTGGGCACTACCGTTTGTTACGACAGATAAATGTGTATAAGATTGGTTCGCGTTTCTGATTTGATTTCGCATTTAAAAGAGCTATGTACGTCTGGAACTGCAGGTTCTCATAAGCAGAAAATCTACAGGTGTGTCAAATAACCTGAATTAAGACTTACATTTCCTTAATAGCTCGCTGAATACAACTCAATGACGTGACTGTGTTATATCCGAAACATAAATTAACTAATTCACTCAGTAGTTTCCCAGTTTCTCTTCACATTTTCACTTCAAATGTCGGAAAATTTGGAGCATATGCCAAGAATTAAAGTTTTTCAATAGTCAAATAATTTGACGAAGATCTACGAAGAAGGTTGCGTGCACCTGTCCAAAGGTTCCTCAGGTTGCGTGTACCTGCCAAAGGTTCCTATGTTCCGATATTTTTTACGTACTTGTAGGTGTTTCTTAGTTTTGTAAAAAAAATGTTGTTGTCGAAATAAGACGTGTGTATAGGAGACAGTTCAAAGAATAAAACGTCCAACTCTAAGATATAATACAGGCTGTTTCAAGCTGAACTGGACATACGTAAAGTGTACTACGAATGTGCCCTTCTGAAGGGAAACACTTGTACATTGATTTCCTAGGTCTGAAACTTCCAGAAACGGGAATGTCGTAGGTCAAAGTAAATGAACACGTTATTGCTGCTTTATTGTAGCGTTCCCTTTCAAACTCTTAGTAACAAATGCCATTTGACATTCTTCACTGTAAGTTGTACAGCACAGACATGAAGCCAGTCCTAGGGGTTAAAAGGGTATGCTCGTGTGCCTACCAAGATTATCTGACATTTCTGTATTTCTTTACTGTCTGCACGATTACGTGAAGAGAGAAACTTACATGTTGAAAGAAGAACAAGACGTTAATTGCTAGGATTTTTAATTTTTGTATACGAGTTGATATAAGATTTAGATGCGAGGAACCAATATCAACACATGTATGTTGCTACAAATGCTGCAGGAAACGTTGGGAGAGTTTATTGAACGGTCCTGACCGCAAACAACACTTGAATTAAGAAGAGATACTGAATTTCTTACTTATCTTCATCTGTTCGTTAGAATTTTGAATGCAAGACTCGTCTAGTACGTCGAGTCAATTGGTAAGACTGAGAATGGACTGGCTGGAAGTGTAAGCAGATTCTCACAAGTAACGTGTAAGGTTTCGGGAGGTCATAAAAGCGTGATTAGAGATTTGTTTATAACAACAAAAATATATCTGCAAAATATATCGAATTTGGTAAGAGACGATCTTACAGATCTCATATTTAGCATATTTTTATTCAATAATTTCAAATGGAATAATGCTCTGAAGAAAGTCATCTGTTGCCAAAATAAAATCGACGCCGTAAATACAGCTGGAGGAATTTCTTCATTTTTAATATAAATTTGTACCAGCTGACGTCCCACTGTCCTCCATTTCAACTATGGATGTATGAATATTTCAGAAGAAAGTCTTCATTGCGCAAAAAACTTGTTTTAAGAGTAATATGTGGTGCTCACTGACAAATCATCTTGTGGATACCTGTTTAAGAAATTTGGCAATGTGACTATGGCTTCACAGTATATTTATTCCCCCATGAAGTTTGTTGTAAATAAGCCACTACAGTCCATAAGGAACAAAGACGTGCATAATTATAATATCGGAAGGAAAAATGATGCCAGACTGAGATTCATTGGAAGAATCTTAAGGAAATACAATCCAAAAACAAAGGAAAAAGATTGCAGTACGCTTGTTCGCCCATTGCTTGGATACTGCTCAGCAGTGTGGGATCCGTACCAGATAGGGTTGATAGAAGAGATAGAGAAGATCCAACGGAGAGCAGCGGGCTTCGTTATAGGAGATGACAAATAAACTCCAGTGGAAGACTCTGCAGGAGAGACGCTCAGTAGCTCGGTACCGGCTTTTGTTGAAGTTTCGGGAACATACCATCACCGAGGAATCAAGCATTATATTGCTCCCTCCTACGTATATCTCGCGAAGAGACCATGAGGATAAAATTAGAGAGATTAGAGCCCACACAGAGGCATACCGACAATCCTTCTTTCACACAAACGAGACTGGAATAGAAGGGAGAACCGATAGAGGTACTCAAGGTACCCTCCGCCACATACCGTCAGCTTGCTTGCGGAGTATGGATGTAGATGTAGATGTAGAATGACATCCATTTTAAAGTTGTCTTTAGTACAAAGAGGGATGCAGAATCCTATAAAAATATTTTGGTCACTTAACTCTGAGAGATAAAGTGCCTGACAAAGTTTCTCCTTGACAACGCCTTCTGTTGCGTAGAGGGAGATGGGTAGAAATTACTAACTCAATGCTTACATTTTGTAAAAAATAAAAAAGCTTAAAATTTCAGCTGAAAAAACAAAATTCATGACAAATATAAAAAATGTACCAAAATACATAGAAACACAAATAGGTAATATAGAGTGAGTAAGTAAATTTAAATATCTTGTAGAAACTATAAAACAGAATGGACTAGAAAAATCTGCAATAGATGTAAGAATTAACAAAGTGGAAAGAGCAAATGGTTTGACCAAAAATATTTACAACAAGAAATGTGTATCTAGAAAAACAAAACTAAAACACTACACCACAGTGGTACAACCAGTATGTTTATATGGATCTCAATGCCTAACGATAATATGGAAGAAGAAATTGACAATAGCATTGATTACAGAAGTAAGAAAAGATCTTGGAAGAAACAACATCGAAGAATCAGAAATAGCAGAAAGAAACCGTTTTAAAAGCAAAATACTAAATTTGAAAGGCTTTCAAAGCAGAAGAAATAAAATATCGGGAACAACATGGACCGAAGAAAAGAAGAGACTTCACGAGGAGAAAATGAGGGAATACTGGAAAAATAGGAAAACAACAACAAAGGAAGAAGAGGAACTGAAGTTGTTAATGTGATCCTAGTCGGTCAATACGACTGTAAAAAAAAAGCTGAAAAAACTCAGAAATGTTCAGAATGTTATCCATGTGTAGAACATAACTTGAGGTTTGAATATGAAATGACTGGTTGCACAGCATGACGTTCTATAGCGCAAAATGATAAATGAAATGTGTAACTAACTCATTCCTGTTCCTGGTAGTTTCAAACTCTTAAATCTAGGAAACCACTGAGACTAAAGTATACTGTGTTTTGTCTTCAGAATATGCCGTAGCAACACCTGTTACCGCATACCCATTTGCTTCTGCGAAACCCCTGCATATGTTACAGTGATATACGAGCTGTCCTTTTGAACGACAGGCCGTGAAATAGGAGGGAACTCGAACGATTTAGAGGTACATGCTAAGACAGTCGCAGAACAGAGCACCACCATTGGCGTCGCTTCTGATTCCACAAGTCACTGTGCTTAGTTCGGGAGGACGGCCGCTAGGGGCGCGGCCCTCAGAAGGTGTTCGGCTTGCTCTGCCCGCGCGTGTCGCGCCGCACTTGGGCAGGCCGCCGCTAGAGGCGCGACTTGTCGAGCGGCGGCGAGCCGTCGCACGTCTTGTCGGTGTGGAAGAGCGCCGTCTGCACGGTGGAGTTGTGGCGCGAGGCGGCGTGGCAGCGGCCGCGCACCGTGCTGCGCAGGTGCGCCAGCGACGTGTGGTCGGCGCCGTCCGCGCGCGCCGCCGTGCACGTGCTTCCGCTGCGCGCGCGCGCCTGACCCGGGCGCGCGCAGCAGCAGAACAGGTAGTTGTTGAAGTGCTTGCGGAAGGCGCCGCTCACGCAGTACAGCGTGATGGGGTTCACGCACGAGTTGATGTAGCTCAGGCAGAAGCCCACGATGCGCAGCCCGTGCCACGCCAGGTTGTAGTCCAGTCGGGAGTTCGGATACAGGTGGAACCTGCAGACATTGACAGTTTGATGACCTTATGAGTGACGCTACAGACTGAACAAAACGTGGTACGGTCATAAAGAAAATCAATCTGAGAATGTACTGGGTGACAAATAGCCAGTATAGATTTGAAAACTTAATAAACCACGGAATAATGTAGATAAAGGTAAAAATTGACACCCATGCTTGGGACGAGATGGAGTTTTATTAGAACAAAAAAAAAAAAAAAAAAAAAGCAAAGTTCATGTGGTGTGCGTACTGTAAGACCTTTGGTACACACACCATCAGATTATTTGACTTGTCGCTCTAACGAAATAGGCGAGTGTCAGCAATATGTCTCGTGGTCTTATCGTGGCGTGTTTATCTTCTGCCGTTGGGGTTGGGTTGTCTGAGGGAGGAGAACAGACAGCGAGGTCATCGGTCTCATAGGATTAGGGAAGGATGGGGAAGGAAGTCGGTTGTGCCCTTTCAGAGGAACCATCCCGGAATTTGCCTGGAGCGATTTACGGAAATCACGGAAAACCTAAATCACGATGGCCGGACGCGGGATTCAACCGTCGTCCTCCCGAATGCGAGTCCAGTGTGCTAGCAACTGCGCCACCTCGCTCGGTCTGCCGTTAGGTCAGACGATAGAAATGCCACTTGCACGCTTAGAGAAGCAGATTGACGGTGACCAACTTTAAACATAACTTGGTTAATTTTCACACACATTTATTAAAATAAGAAAAACATAGATATTACGTAACTTGATTCTGGATGCTGTTTACAATTGACAATCTGAAGTTCCTTTGGTCTTGGTACGTTAATCTTATTCTGACATATCTCTGATACTTGACAAAGTGTCTATTCATTTCTCTTCATGGCTATGTACAGGAATATGATAATCTTATTAAACGCTGACTGAAACTTGACTACAGACAAATGCAGACTAATGCAGACTCATGCAGACTGATGCAGACTAACTAATCAGAGGTATGTACACTCGTATTAATACCTCGAGCGTTCAGGTATAACTACACGAGTGTGATCCGCGAAGAGAAAAGGTTCTACGTTAGCAGCAATCTCATTGGCTGCATTACATATTAATACGCGGATCGGTGGAAGTAGAATTTGGTCCGTCTCTAAGACAGCGCCATCTCGTAGTGTGGAGACGGACGAGGGCTGCGCCTGCACTATTGTGCTTACCGGGACGCGCTCTATTGGGAGAGTTTGTGTACGCGCCGACTACGAGGAACTATGTACACAACAGTTCACAAAGAGGCCGACAGATGGTGCTGGACAGCATAACGTCAGTGACTGCTACCATGATGGGTGAGAGGTACGCCAATATGTTACAGAATCGCATCATACCAAGCCTGGCTGATAAACACCTGCTGGAATGTAAGATGTGTATGCAGGATGGTGCTCCACCCCATACTGCTAGACGCGTGAAAGATCTCTTGCGCGCGTCGTTTGGTGATGATCGTGTGCTCAGCCACCACTTCCGTCATGCTTGGCCTCCTAGGTCCCCAGGCCTCAGTCCGTGCGATTATTGGCTTTGGGGATACCTGAATCGCAAGTGTATCATGATCGACAGACATCTCTACAGATGCTGAAAGACAACATCCGACACCAGTGCCTCACCATAACTCCGGACATGCTTTACAGGGCTGTTCACAACATTATTCCTCGACTACAGCTATTGTTGAGGAATGATGGTGGACATATTGAGCATTTCCCGTAAGGAACATCATCTTTGCTTTGTCTTACTTTGTTATGCTAATTATTGCTATTCTGATCAGAAGAAGCGCCATCTGTCGGACATTTTTTGAACTTTTGAATTTTTTTTGGTTCTAATAAAACCCCATGTCATTCCAAGCATGTGTGTTAATTTGTATCTCTCTATCTACAGTATTCTGTGATTTATTCAGTTTTCAAATTTATACTGACTTTTGATCACGTTAAGACAGCAACAGTAAAAGTCTTCTAGAAATAACTTATTCTTTATAAATGATGACTTCAAATAATCAAAAAGTATAAAATAAATAGGGTGTCTCAAGCCTTTTGGGTGAGGTTGAAACAGGCGATAGTCTGTCCACAAGCAATTATACTAAAATATGGAACCTTCGCTCAGAAATACATATTTATTGTGTTGTGGATAAGCACAGCATACACCACATAACAAAAACATTCTTTTTCTTTCTCTTATGCCCTTGTCCCGCAGGTACGCAGGGTCAGCATGGTTAATCGGATTTGGCAATATTAGATTAAGAGGTGGCTGGATGCCCTTCCTGCCGCCACCCCGTACCCCCAGGATGGAATTAGTGTACCCCAACTGTCTGCGACTAGTGTCATCCGTGGAATAATGCGAAAGTGTTCAGATGTCTGCGAGCCATGTAACTGAGGCGGGACGTGGAGACCAGCCTGGTATTCACCTAGGAGGATGTGGAAACCGCCTAAAATCCACATCCAGGCTGGCTGGCACACGGACCGTCGTCGTTAATACGCTGGGCAGATTCGATCCGGGGTCGGCGCGCCTACCCAGGTCCACGAAGCAGAGCATTAGCGCTCTTGGCTAACGTGGCAGGTACACCATATAGCAAAAACATATCTCATAGTAATTGTTTAAAGTCACTACTGCTTCACTCGGTGAGTATAAGGCACTGGCACATTAAGCTCTGCTGCACTTTCTTCTACAGAGATTTCATACACCAACATCTTGACGTAACCACAGAGGAAAAAATCCAGAGGAGTGAGATCCAGCAGTCGCACTGGCCATGGGATAGGACCTCTCCTTCAAATTGCTCAGGTTCTCGCGGATATTAACACCGAAGTGGGTTGGTACACCGATGTGCCGAAACCATATACTTCTGTAGACAACAAGTGATATATGTAGTGTCCAAGAACTGTGGCAGCACATCTCTCAGGAACAGTAGCTAAGATGGACCAGTCATACAGGAGGACAGTATATAAGGTCTTATTAGGTGATCTTGGACAGTGCCCAGCCATACGTTGGTACAGACAGGATCGTTGCTGGTGGCTACCGCTGTTGGTGGCATGGGGATGGTCCTCACTCCAGACATGATTGTTGTTTCTGTTGAAAACAGGTGAGTGAGGCGATATCTGTGAACAATACAAACTCTACAAAGTTCGGCACAATTGACAGAGTGAATGTGGGGTTCGAAATCTGTTGGTCCCAATGTTTCAGCCCGCCTGGCTAGCGGCACAATCTAACGCTCTGCTTCCCAAGTGGAAGGTGTGCCGGTCCCCGGAACAAACACGCCCGCCAGATCAGTGTCGAGATCTGGTGTGCTGGACAGCCTGTGAATGGTTTTGAAGGCGGGCAGCTTCCCCTTATTCGGCCTCAGTTACACTATGTTCGCAACTGCTGCACAAACACTGTCCCCGTGTACACGTACACTCTAGTTACCGTAACACGAAAACATTTGGGATTACACTCGTCTGCTATGAGTGAGGAGTCCACCGGGGGCCAAACTGCACAATAACCCTGGGTTTGGTGTGGGGCGGCGGTGGGGTTGGTGGAATGCTGTAGCCTGTTGTGGGGTTGTGACCTACTGAGGGCTAGGGCGGGACGAAGCCGCTCCATCGTTTCTAGTTCCCCAGTTCAATACAAAATGTTTCGAGATGTACTTTATGATAGGGGTGTAACACTTTTTCCACCAGTATTCTCCACACTGTAGTCTTTGAAGTTTGCGTTTCACGATCAGTTTGATGGTTGCTTGTCCTTGGGTGGTCAGCCGCATGATCCATCTCCACAGTCTGGTGATCGGACTTGGTGGGAACCTTGGCTGGCACTCTTTGACGTCAGCGAGCCCATCTCTCGTGAGGTGGTATCCCAAGAGATAAACTTCTTCCAGTTAGCATGATGCCTGTTGAGAAAATGTTCTGTGCAAATTCGTGCTGCTTTATGGAAACTACATGCTGCCGCCCCATACATTAAATGCGTGTCTAACAAATCTCATGAAAACTAAACTGAACTCCTCCTGAACAGGGCATGAAGGCCCAACGGTGCCGACCGGCCGCCGTGTCATCCTCAGCTCATAGTCGTTACTGTATGTGGATACAGAGGGGCATGTGGTCAGCACATCGCTCTCCGAGCCGTATGACAGTTTCCGAGACAGGAGACAAATCCCATAATGAGTAATATTTCATCATTGACTATACGCCATGCCTGTATGCAGTAAAACACCTCACCATAGACACATCATAAGATGTCTGATGCAATGGACAACGTGCTCGTGGCACAGGTTAATGTGCAGTTGCGATGGGATCGTCACATGACACATGGGCTATGATTTGTGTACAGCATGTCCATTAGGTGGTCAGGGGTCTGTTCTGTTTATCATCTGCTACCCATTCCAGTGTACAAGAGGCATCGAGGATCTTCTCGAATGCGTGGCGAAACAGCATGCACCACTGCAATACATGCATTGAGAGTGGCGGTCGTCGCTTTGAACAATTACGAGTACTATGAGATACGTTGTTGTTATGTAATGTAAGCTGTGTAGGTATACAACATTGTAAATGTAAGCTGTGTAGGTATACAACATTGTAAATACGCATTTCCGACCATTGGTTCCCTATCTCAATATAAATGGTTGTGGAACTACAATCATCTGTTTGAATTTGACCCACAAGTTTGAAACACCCTATATATTTTGTCCAGTTGGAACCCCACAGCTTGTATTTGGAAAAAAAGGAGCTGCTTATGTATATATATTCAAATTTGGGCTGATTTTCATCATCTGATCTTCTTCAGGTACCATAATTCTGTTTACCACAGTGTACCTGTCAATGACAGTACGAATATTATCATATAAGCTATTGTACATAATTTTTTGATACTTAAAGACGATTAGATTATCGTCACTGGTAGTAAATGAAAATTATTATTTCAGTTACTTTTGGTGGTTTTGAAATACGACTTTCTTATGGTATAAAGATAGTGACTATATCACACGTTATACTAAAGTGGTTGATTCATCCCTCCATTCATCACACAAGGTTGAAGTATTTTGTGATACTGAGGCTGCTTCTCGTTCCTGAGGAATTTTTTCTTTACTCTTCGTGGACTTAATGAAAATCTGCAAAATGTTTTGTGTACTGCAGTTGATATAAGGTACACCGCTCCAGTTATTCTCGAAAATGTTTCATTAATGAAAAGTTGTGTAACGAATCAGTTACTCTGAAGCTAAGTCGATGCTTCGTGGTATTGTCATGCTATTAAATTCAGTATATATTGAGGGAACATACCAAAATGTGGCACAAGAGTCCTGTTGGTCAGTTGTTAGGGTTTCAAATGAGTTTCTCACATGAAGTACACTATCTTTGCAACCATAGACAGAGGTAGAAAACCCCAGATATAAGACCAGTATATCATTGTTCAATGTAGACAGGACTGCCACGTTATACATGATGGTATCGGATTCCAGTGCAGCTATCGTTGTGGAGTGGTGTGAGTGAAATACACTCCTGGAAATTGAAATGAGAACACCGTGAATTCATTGTCCCAGGAAGGGGAAACTTTATTGACACATTCCTGGGGTCAGATACATCACATGATCACATTGACAGAACCACATGCACATAGACACAGGCAACAGAGCATGCACAATGTCGGCACTAGTACAGTGTATATCCACCTTTCGCAGCAATGCTGGCCGCTATTCTCCCATGGAGACGATCGTAGAGATGCTGGATGTAGTCCTGTGGAACGGCTTGTCATGCCATTTCCACCTGGCGCCTCAGTTGGATCAGCGTTCGTGCTGGACGTGCAGACAGCGTGAGACGACGCTTCATCCAGTCCCAAACATGCTCAATGGGGGACAGATCCGGAGATCTTGCTGGCCAGGGTAGTTGACTTATACCTTATAGACCACGTTGGGTGGCACGGGATACATGCGGACGTGCATTTTCCTGTTGGAACAGCAAGTTCCCTTGCCGGTCTAGGAATGGTAGAACAATGGGTTCGATGACGGTTTGGATGTACCGTGCACTATTCAGTGTACCCTCGACGATCACCAGAGGTGTACGGCCAGTGTAGGAGATCGCTCCCCACACCATGACGCCGGGTGTTGGCCCTGTGTGCCTCGGTCGTATGCAGTCCTGATTGTGGCGCTCACCTGCACGGCGCCAAACACGCATACGACCATCATTGGCACCAAGGCAGAAGCGACTCTCATCGCTGAAGACGACACGTCTCCATTCGTCCCTCCATTCACGCCTGTCGCGACACCACTGTAGGCGGGCTGCACGATGTTGGGGCGTGAGCGGAAGACGGCGTAACGGTGTGCGGGACCGTAGCCCAGCTTCATGGAGACGGTTGCGAATGGTCCTCGCCGATACCCCAGGAGCAACAGTGTCCCTAATTTGCTGGGAAGTGGCGGTGCGGTCCCCTACGGCACTGCGTAGGATCCTACGGTCTTGGCGTGCATCCGTGCGTCGCTGCGGTCCGGTCCCAGGTCGACGGGCACGTGCACCTTCCGCCGACCACTGGCGACAACATCGATGTACTGTGGAGACCTCACGCCCCACGTGTTGAGCAATTCGGCGGTACGTCCACCCGGCCTCCCGCATGCCCACTATACGCCCTCGCTCAAAGTCCGTCCACTGCACATACGGTTCACGTCCACGCTGTTGCGGCATGCTACCAGTATTAAAGACTGCGATGGAGCTCCGTATGCCACGGCAAACTGGCTGACACTGACGGCGGCGGTGCACAAATGCTGCGCAGCTAGCGCCATTCGACGGCCAACACCGCGGTTCCTGGTGTATCCGCTGTGCCGTGCGTGTGATCATTGCTTGTACAGCCCTCTCGCAGTGTCCGGAGCAAGTATGGTGGGTCTGACACACCGGTGTCAATGTGTTCTTTTTTCCATTTCCAGGAGTGTACAATGCATATAATTGATGTTTCCAATACTCATGCTCAAGCACCAACAGATCACCAATGCCGATGAATTGGGACACAATTACAGGTGCGACATTAAACAGAATCTGAATAGATATCTGGGACACTGATTCCGCTAATGCTGTCTTCATTTGGTGGGGACTTTGGAAGAGGGAAAATTGTAGTGTGTCACGCAATTTACGAGGGTATGCTGAAAAGTAATGCTTCCGAATTTTTTATGAGATCACACGAAACAAATGTTTTTAACGTGCTAAATCATTATTATTCTTCGTGTCTACATATTTACAACCCTCTGCCGATAGAGAGCCGAGTTCGATGTGCGAGAAACAGCGTGCTGTAATTGAGTATCAAATTCTAAGAGTTCGTCCACACACGGAGCACCCCCTCCTTCAGCATGGCCTGTCAGACCACACACTAACACCGTAACATCGGCAACATCCGACGCCTTGGGTTCACTGTCGTCGATCATCCTGCATACTGACCCGACTTGACCCCATTCGATTTTCATCTGTTTCCAAAACTTAAAGGATACCTTAGAGGAATTCAGTGTGATAGTGATGAAGCGATGCAAGCAGAGGTGAAGTTTTGCTCCATTCCAAAAGTAAAACGTTCTACACTGACATTATCAACAGATTTGTCTCTCGTTAGGAGAAATGCGACTGTTGCCACAATGGCTGTGTTGAGAAATAAATGTGTAGACATGAAGGTAAAGTTGCAGACTGTTAATAACGTTTGTTTTATTTAAAAAGCTTTAAGAGTTTTCACATACAAAAATTCGGAGACATTGTTTTTAAGCACGGCCCCATATCTCCATGTATTTGGATACTAATACTTGCTGCAGTGAGTGAAAGACCGTCGTCAACTTGTATAGTAATCACTGTGCCGTTGTTCTCATTCGAGGCCATTACGACGGGTATTTTATCTTACGTTCCACGCAGATCTGTCCAGATATATTACGCTATCTGTTTCAAATGTGTCCATATGCGTATAGCAATAGTTTTTTCGATGGTCCGCCGTAATAGTATATTATGATTGTAAGCATTTGTACACATTTTAATGGGGTAGTGAAATACACACTACTGGCCATTAAAATTGCTACACCACGAAGATGACGTGCTACACACGCGAAATTTAACCGACAGGAAGAAGATGCTGTGATATGCAAATGATTAGCTTTTCAGAGCATTCTCACAAGGTTGGCGCCGGTGGCAACATCTACAACGTGCTGACATGAGGAAAGTTTCCAACCGATTTCTCATACACAAACAGCACGGATTGTAGCCTATCGCGACTGCGGTTTATCGTATCGCGACATTTCGGCTCGCGTTGGTCGAGATCCAATGACTGTTAGCAGAATATGAAAACGGTGGGTTCAGGAGGATAATACGGAGCGCCGTGGTGGATCCCAACGGCCTCGTATCACTAGCAGTCGACATGACAGGCATCTTATCCGCATGGCTGTAACGGATCGTGCAGCCACGTCACGGTCCTTGAGTCAGCAGATGGGGACGTTTCCAAGACAACGACCATCTGCACGAACAGTTCGACGACGTTTGTAGCAGCATGGACTATCAGCTCGGAGACCATGGCTGCGGTTACCCTTGACGCTGCATCACAGTCAGCATCGCCTGCGATGGTGTACTCAACGACGAACCTGGGTGCAAGAATGGCAAAACGTCATTTTTTTCTAATGAATCCAAGTTCTGTTTACAGCATCATGATGGTCGCATCCGTGTTTGGCGACATCGCGGTGAATGCACATTGGAAGCGTGTATTCGTCATCGTCATACTGGCGTATACGCTGCGTGATGGTATGGGGTACCATTGGTTACACGTCTCGGTCACCTCTTGTCCGTATTGACTGCACTTTGAACAGTGGACGTTACGCGTTACATTTCAGAAGTGTTACGACCCGTAGCTCTATCCTTAACTCGATACCGGCGAAACCCTACATTTCAGTAGGATAATGCACGACCATATGTTGCTGATCCTGTACGGGCCTTTTTGGATACGGAAAATGTTCGACTGCTGCCCTGGCCAGCACATTCTCCAGATCTCTCACCAATTGAAAACATCTGGCCGATGGTGGCCGAGCAACTGGCTCGTCTCCAAATCAACTGTGGTATCGTATTGAAGCTGTATTGGCAGCTGTACCTGTTCACGCCATCCAAGCTCTGTTTGACTCTGATTTCTCAGGATCTCTGCACCCAAATTGCGCGAAAATGTAATCACATGTCAGTTCTAGTATAATATATTTGTTCAACGAATATAATCTGAATTTCTTCTTGGTGTAGCAATTTTAATGGTCAGTATTGTATATTTGCAAAACTGCATAGGATATACGTAGGTAGAAAATACTTGCCACAATGACCTTGGAGTGAGAACAACGGCATAGTGCATTAAGACATGAGCTGTCAGAGGTCGTTCACACTCCAACGGAATATAGAAGTATCAAGATACGTCTTAAAAAGTTCTTTGAGAAATTAAGTTTAAGGAAAAGACAGGACCTAAATCTCTGAATGTTTATAATTTCTAACCAGATGAGATGCTTACATTTTGCTTGCGATTAGGAAAGAGTGGACAATAATCCCGCATGATGCATAGGCGTTGAATAAAAACATGTTAACACCAAAAGCACAACACATTACCATGTCTAAGACAAAATAGGAAAACCATTAACAACTAAAAGAGCTCCTAATCATCTCGAAATGGATAAATACAGAGCCACAATGGTTTTCAAGGGAATAATGATAAGTTCAAATAATGATGATGCAAGTGGTTAACGATTATGTACCCTTCTCTCCAAAGTAGACACAAAGGGTCAATAATAGTGACATCTGGTGATTTTAGTGGTCAGGGAAGATAAGGCAATTCATCCAAATGCTCACAAAAGCAATTCTGGATGATGTGAGCTATGTGAACAGGTTCCCTGTCCTCCTGGAACACGGCATCCCCACTGCGAAACGAACATTTTACCATCGAATAGACCTTATCAGCAAAATTGTCAGATAAGTTTAGCAGTAATGCGACCTCGCAGAGCTACTATGGTGTCCATGGAATAACACGATACCACGGTACGGCTGCCCGACTCATCACCGAACCCCCGCTTTGTTTCAGTCTTTTGACGTAAACTCGGCCAGAAATTGGAAACAGTGTGACACAAGATTCGTACAACCAAATGACTTTCTTCCATCGCTCCATAATCCATGTTCTATGGCTTCAGCACCACATTTCCCTGTTAAGGCATTTCGCTATCTGATGAGTGGTTTGGGAATTCCAGTTCGCCCTGCTTAAGGAACTCATCTTTTTTTTTTTTCCCCCGTCTGACAGGATTCTTGAGTGCGACATTCAGACCTGCAGTGACGCCTGGAGCTGTCTTCCTCTTATTTTTTGTCACAATACTCTTCCATGACCGTCTGTCACGGTATTTAGTCCGCTTTGTGAATTAGTGGATAATGTTTTTCGGCTTTCCCTGGACGCGGCACAAATCTTCAACACGGTGTCTTCTGAAAAACGGAACACTTCGGCTGCCTTACTTGCGGTATCACTCACCAAACAACAAGCTGTCCACGTTTGGATTCATTTAACTCCGACATAATGCACTCATAAGTAAACAGATCACTGTTGTGACCACCTTGAACAATGTTGAGGCCATTGCATTGCACATGTGCCGTTCGTGGTCAAATACAGCAGCGCAACGAGCAGGCGCGATTTGGACTGCACATATGTTCAAGCATGCAATTCTCGCGATGTATTCATGTTTTTGGTCAACCCTGTGAACTGCTAATCATTAGTAGTTCCTTCTCTAGATTGTTGCACAGATGACAAAATGGTAGATATCGAAATAGATGACAGAGGGATAGAGAAACAATTAAAATCGCTCAAAAGAGGAAAGGCCGCTGGACCTGATGGGATACCAGTTCTATTTTACACAGAGTACGCGAAGGAACTTGCCCCCCTTCTTGCAGCGGTGTACCGTAGGTCTCTAGAAGAGCGTAGCGCTCAAAGGATTGGAAAAGGGCACAGGTCATCCCCGTTTCCAAGAAGGGGCGTCGAACAGATGTGCAGAACTACAGACCTGTATCTCTAACGTCGATCAGCTGTAGAATTTTGGAGCACGTATTATGTTCGAGTATAATGACTTTTCTGGAAACTAGAAATCTACTCTGTAGGATTCAGCATGGGTTTCGAAAAAGACGATCGTGTGAAAGAAACCCAGCTCGCGCTATTCGTCCACGAGACTCAGAGGGCCATGGACATGGGTTCACAGGTAGAAGCCGTGTATCTTGACTTCCGCAAGGCGTTCGATACAGTTCCCCACAGTCGTTTAATGAACAAAGTAAGAGCATATGGACTATCAGACCGATTGTGTGATTCGATTGAAGAGTTCCTAGATAACAGAACGCAGAATGTCATTCTCAATGGAGAGAAGTCTTCCGAAGTAAGAGTGATTTCAGGAGTGCCGCAGGGGAATGTCGTAGGTCCGTTGCTATTCACAATATATACATAAATGACGTTGTGTGACATCGAAAGTTCACTGAGGCTTTTTGCGGATGATGCTGTGGGTATATCGAGATATTGTAACAATGGAAAATTGAACTGAAATGCAGAAGCATTTGCAGCGATTTGGCGCATGCAGGGAATGGCATTTGAATCTTAATATAGACAAGTGTAATGTGCTGCAAATTCATAGAAAGAAAGATCCCTTCTCATTTAGCTGCAATGTAGCAGGTCAGTAACAGGAAGCAGTTAATTCCATAAATTATCTGGGAGTAGGCATTAGGAGTGATTTAAAATGGAATGATCATATAAATTTGATCGTCGGTAGAGCAGATGCCAGACTGTGATTCATTGGAAGAATCCTAAGGAAATGCAATCCGAAAACAAAGGAAGTAGGTGACAGTACTCTTGTTCACCCACTGCTTGGATACTGCTCAGCAGTGTGGGATCCGTACTAGATAGGGTTGATAGAAGAGATAGAGAAGATCCAACGGAGAGCAGCGCGCTTCGTTACAGAATCATTTACTAATCGCGAAAGCGTTACGGAGATGATAAACTCCAGTGGAAGACTCTGAAGGAGAGGCGCTCGGTAGCTCGGTACGGGCTTTTGTTGAAGTTTCGAGAACATACATTCACCGAGGAGTCAAGTAGTATTTTGCCCCTCCTACGTATATCTCGCGAAGAGACCGTGAGGATAAAATCAGAGAGATTAGAGCCCACACAGAGGCATGCCGACAATCCTTCTTTCCACGAACAATACGAGACTGGAATAGGAGGGAGAACCGATAAAGGTACTCAAAGTACCCTCCGCCACACACCGTCAGGTGGCTTGCGGAGTATGGATGTAGATGTAAATGTAGTATTGGAGACAGGTTGAATACGAAATGTCGAAATTTGGTTTACTGTGCGTGTACAACACGAGTAAGATTGTGTCATTAAACTTGTAGGAGCATAGAAGGAATTGCGAACTCTGGTGGCAGCAACAGAATCACCCCCATCGGCATCGAGTCTAACTGAGCTTGGATGACAGATACGGGTATGTCATTCAGTGTTGCTTGAACACTATGCCGAATGTCAGGAAACACAGTAGCTGATGATTGGAGGAATGCTAGTTTCTCGGCGAGCATGATTGAATGTTTTCAGTACGTGAGAGGGCTGGAGAACGTGTTAATCAGGGTGAAATTCGAACACTCACTGTGTCGAGGTAAGACAGGACAGGAAGGAGAACATGCGGGCATCAGTTTTGTTGAAAGGTAACATAATAGGGTTGTAGATGTAAGGCCCAACCGTCGGACTTATGAAAGATGGAAAATATTTAATTTTAATTAATTTATTATATATATATATATATATATATATATATATATATATATTATATTTTGTTGATAAAAATACCTTATTGTGTTTAGAATGGAACGTGAGGGCTACTTATTAAACTTCAGAGTCACGGTCGTGCACACTGCCACTCTTTCATTACTGTAATTATGAAAAAACCCATCAGCATTTCGGAAAACAGTTGGAAAGTATTTGATTCCAGCGATTCTATTTGGAATATATGGCGTACGTTGGAAACACTCTTGATTTTTCAGCATCTGTAAATGATCGTCTTTGCTCTTGTTTATTTTCGTCTTGGTGAAGTCTTTTGTTTACTTCCTACCGAAAGTTTGTCACCGAATTGCTAAATATTTGGTGAGTTTAGATGTACATTAGTGTGCGATAAATACTGACAGGGTACACATCAACAAACATCTTAACAGAAAATTCAAGGGTAACTATTTTGGAAGCAACGCAGTCCATACCACTGAGAGGAACCTTCGTGTCAGTTATATAGGAATGATGCTGTTTGTCGTGGATCCTAAACTCCTCGTACTAGTTTCTTGTTAAGTTACTGTCAGGCAGTCCGTATCATTACATCGTTTACATTTCGCCACTTCCTCTATCAAAGAAGACGCACTTATAAGCACTAATAATTGATTGTGAAATTATATCACAACATAACCATCTCCATAATTTTACACATAATGATGAATTAAATGTGGTATTGTGTTGATAGTCAGATATAATTTCTTTTAACTAATTACATATTCATTTATGTAAAATATATTTATCTCCCTGATAACCTCAAGCAACAAAAATAATTTAAGAGTTATTTCTGCTCAGGTATGTGGGCAAAACTATAACTCATAAAGACTGAACAATGAAGCAATAAGTACTAAAAAGAAAGCAAAAGGAAGCTAGAGGATGAAGAAATGCTACAGGATGAAGACTACGCTTCAGTAATATCATGACACCCATTTTCATATGAATGGAATGTTAATCTGTAATTTCCCGCAAGTTGTACGTTTCAGAATTTAGATACACACAGCTCTTTGTAAAACACTGCACTACTTTTTTCTGCAACTTACAATTGCCTACACCTGTCTAGTAGACCTAAGCTGTATTGCGGGTTCAACTAAGTTATAGAAAAACAAAAAGTTTAATTAGGTAAAATATTATAAAAATTAAAGTAGAAGATATAATAACTTAATTCCGGTTAATATGTGATTCATATCCGATAAAAATTTGGTCTCTTTGCATATATATTATTGGTTTAAATGGTACATCAGTCTGAAGAAGCATTTTAGAAAATCTTGTCATCACCTTTGTTAATTATTAATCTTCATAATCATCAGTATGTCTTAAATTGTTCAAAATACTTGCAGATAATTTAGAAAGTATTCTGTATTCACTGTTATAAACTACAGAACTGTGAAACATTTACAAAAGAAATAGTGCATAAAAGAAACAGGTGCTGGTTTTCGCGAAATATGGAGCCGTAAAAGTACGCTGCCTCCTTAACATGTTACAAATGTATTGGCTACTGTTCAAATCACTGGCAAGGCAAAACCAGGGGTGATTGTCCTCTGTACTCAGTGGCGTTCCACATTGTGCCAGTTGCTGGACCCATGTGACGAATGCGATCTGGCAACGTTCATTCTCCTCGGAGCTTGCACTGATGCGATACTTCCAGTGTGATGCTATATGCAGAACAAGGACTTGTGTGAAAAGATGAGTCGGTACCCGTCCTGTGTCGAATGTTGTTGCTCGCCAAACAACTGCCGGTGTTCCTCTCTACTGTCACGTCAAGGGGGAAGCCGCAGCGATGGTTGCCATGCTGAGTCAGCAGTCCTTCAGACGTCATCGCACCGTCTGAGTGGATGCTTGTCTTGGGGGAAGCCGCAGCGATGGTCGCCATGCTGAGTCAGCAGTTCTTCAGACGTCATCGCACTGTCTGAGTGGATGCTTGTCTTGGGGGAAGCCCCAGCGATGGTCGCCATGCTGAGTCAGCAGTTCTTCAGACGTCGTCGCACCGTCCGAGTGGATGCTTGTCTTGGGGGAAGCCCCAGCGATGGTCGCCATGCTGAGTCAGCAGTTCTTCAGACGTCGTCGCACTGTCCGAGTGGATGCTTGTCTTGGGGAAAGCCGCAGCGATGGTCGCCATGCTAAGTCAGCAGTTCTTCAGACGTCGTCGCACTGTCCGAGTGGATGCTTGTCTTGCTGGAGACCGTTTCTCAACTCAAGGAAAATTATGTGGCAGTAAGATCTTACACAATGGGACAATAATATGTCTGTCCTATCAAGCGCTAGTCACTTGGAGTGGCTGAGATCCAGCATGGCGTTGAATATGTCACTCCTGAACTGATGGATTCCATATTTGTGCAACAGTCAATGTGTTCTCGTCAACACGTGCAACAGTATCGTGGAACTATAAAAATGCAGTCTCGACAGATCGTGATCCTGCCTCTATCGAATCTCGACTCGTGTTGGTAGACGTATTCTACATAGAAGTAATTATTGTTAGACCTAAGCACAACATTCTTAATCGTAATATTTCGAAGTAAATAATTTTTCTACACTGCTGCTACGGTTGCAGGTTCAAATCCTGCCTCGGGCATGAGTGTGTGTGATGTCCTTAGGTTAGTTAGGTTTAAGTAGTCCTACGTCTAGGGCACTGATGACCTCAGATGTTAAGTCCCACACTGTTCAGAGCCATTTGAACCATTTTGAACATTTCTACATTAAGTTCTACAAGGCTGCACATGACAAACTGTGAAAGGAAACAGGAAAACAAGTGCTATACAAAAGATAAAAAAAAATATCACAAAAACCGCGACTGGGTAAGAGAAGAAAAGAAACAAAATGTCTTTTGCTCAAGGCGAACCCCTTCCAAAAACAAATTTATTTGTAAGCAAACACCAACCGAAGAGCTTCGAATGTGTGTGAAATATTATGGGACTTAACTACTAAGGTCTTCAGTCCCTAAGCTTACAAACTACTTAACCTAATTTATCCTAATGACAATCACACACACCCATGCCCGAGGGAGGACTCGAACTTCCGCCGGGACCAACCGCACAGCCCATGACTGCAGCGCCTAAGACCGCTCGGATAATCCCACGCGGCCGAAGAGCTTCAACCTCAAGATGATTAATGTCATACAATTTCTGAAAGAGAAGTCCTATTGGTAATCATTCCGTATTTAGGGAGTGTAGATGTACTGTCTGCTACCTACTTTTTGAGGTTACGATCAATCGGTAACGTTATCATATCCTAACTTGTAGAACGCTTTAAGCGATTTTGATCCCACAGAATGCGACAGTTCTAACGGGCATCAGTGTACATCACTGTCAGCATGTCTAAGGTGGCTGCAGGCCGTCGGCTAATGGAGTGCTGATTCCAGTTGGACACTCAGAAAAGTAGCACCAGCAAGTCCAGTTTCTGTGGGGTATGGCGCAGGATAGGCTTAAAGCCGCAATATCAGCCTCGAAATCACACCTCAGGGTCGCCTTGTACAAGTCATTGCGATGATCGATACTAAACTAAGTAACCAAAATGTGACGAAACTCGGAGGATTTACGTATACATGTCAGAATCGTGCACTGCGATTGGTACACCAACAGCTGACGGAGTTCAAACACCACAGATCCTTAAAATGACAAGCTAGCCCCACCCCTTGCCCCTCCCTCTTCTAAGGGCACTTTATCGGGAGACTACAAGTTTATTTCAGGAGGAACTGGGCATCAGGACACGAACGCCAGCTCAGTGGCAGTACCAGATTGAGAGACCTACTTCCCAGATAATCTGATTATTGGAGGAGTTAAAGAAACTGAAATTAAAGACAACCATATGTGTTACCTAAATTACCATTTCAATAAAACTGGAAAACAGAAGAGCGAACCAAAACGTTGGACACACAAGTCATACTGAAGAATCCCCTGCAAGGGGCGAAATAGCAGGAGCTTTAACTTTTGCGTGGCGAATGAAAAGAAATATCTTTCTGCACTTGATGCTGCGAGTTGTCCAATCTCGGTGAAAGTATTCCTGCCTGCCCATCGTAGGGAGAGATTACAGCCTAGGCTGTCAAATATCGTTATCTACTACGATTGCCAGCGTTGCGTGAACGTATCGATCCCCATCAAAGACAAATTAGCTGTCGCAGTACACCTGGTTATGGAGAAGCATTGCCTCTAATAGTGTGATCAGCGGCTCGCAGATGTCTCCGACATAAGTGAAGCAAGATTTTCGATTTATGATGGACCGCAAATATTGTTAATATTTCTTAATATTTTATTCACCGATGTATTGATGCAAAAAGATTTTCTTACAATGGGAACTAGGAGGAAGATTATGTAAACGCTTCTTAATGTAATTAAGTGATCCGCAATAATATTCTGGGAATGTGCTAAACATGACATAGAAATTTGGTGGCACAGCAAAATTGTACTAGGATTGCCAAGCGTTGAAACGTACTTTACTAGAAGAAACTGGTGTTACTGTTAGCAGCTGTATTCAGTCTAATGAAATATGTTTGTTACAGGGATCGTCGCCGACTATCATGAATTGAAACAGTTGATAGACGGACCTTAGTCCAGCTTATCTTTAGTCGTTTCCATTCTGGACAACAACAAACAATCGTAACCCATACCATCCAGAAACAGCGCCCTACAGTTGTGTGTCTGCTCACCGCACGCATAGGATAAATCTTAATATGTATACAAATTCTCTAACCTACACTACGTTAGATGACGGAGGGTACTTTGTGCCAACATTACCAACTCTCTGCTGTGTTCCATTCTCGCAATGGCTATAAATCTCCGCACGCGTCCTAATCTCTGTTATCCTCATGATCCCTACGCAAGACAATTGATGGTGGCAGCATAGTGCTCCCACTAATCTTCTTCGAGTACACGCTCTCTAAATATATTCAACACGTTTTCGTAGGAATTACGTTGTATCTCTTTCCCAAGCATTTCTGTTACACTTTTGTGCAGGCTATAAAGATCTGTTATATCCTAGCAGAGTTTCTTTAATTTCTTTCGTTGTCTGTTGTCCTGCCTACCTGCTGAGAACTCCAAATTATGGAACAAAACTGTAAAATTGGTCATGCTAGCGCCTTGTAAGCGATATTCTCTATAGATGTAGAGGAATATCCCAGAACACTTCCATAAAGTGCAAGTCTTTTATTTTCCATTCTTAACACTATTTCGATGTGATCTTCCCATTCCATACTGCTTCTTAATATTTCCAGACATACTTATGCAATGGGACGGGCTCAATATTTTGTAATCAGGTTTTGTCGGTTCTTTCTCTTTATTATGGGCATTATCTTGCATTTATCCACATTTAAAGAGCGTTGCCATTAATTATACCTAATGGAAAATTTTGCTCAACTCTTTCCACTTTTCTTCGGCATACACTTTCCTGTTACAGCCAACTACAAGTAGTATTTTGTTCATTTTCTAACCTAAATTTTCCATGAATTGTATTGAGCAGTTTGCCACTACTAAAACGTTCCAGGCTTCTGTTAAGTCCAACTAACGCGTGGGCTATGTCTATTAATCTTGTATGTTAAAGTTCTTCGTCGTGTGAACAGTATGAATGGCGTAACTAGCCGGTGTTGGAAGCTAAGTAACTATCCTTGCTGGAACAAATTTCTTTTCTCAGTTATAATAGTGCTGTGCGAGTGTACAGAGCGAATCACTTAAAACTCTAAATTTTATAAAACGTTCAAGAGATTTGGAACGAATGATGGTACGCAGTGATACACGTAATTTAGTTGCGTGTTTAATCAAGAGAAGTATTCAAGACAGTAAGTTTTATATATGGAATCCTTTTTTAACTTCCTAAAGTTTTTTAAAAGAGGAGTACAGTTAACACTGGCGTTGAAAGATTTCGCAGAAGTGTCCGAGAAATGAACCAGAAATGAAAGGCAAGTTTCTCAGTTTGCAGTAAGACTGAGCGATTCTACAGGGCGAATCACTTAAAACTCTAAATTTTGTGAATCATTGGTCTGTGTGGCACCTGAATCCTTTTCCGCTGAGACGCTACAGTACGTGGTGGGAAAATTCACGGTTCGTTTTCGAGAGCTCCGTCCTCCGTAGCGGCAGGCATTTCTAAAATATTGTGATGGGATCGCCAAGACTGCTTGCAGAAAACGAGTTTAATTATGCAGCGCTGATAATGTGCGAGCTACACAACGTACAGCAACATCTATTAGCAGCTTTTCGAATTATTTCGAAACTTCTGTAGGACTTTTTCTCTCACAGATTTCACGATAAACATAATTTTTGTTGCACTTGTCTATAGATCTTAGTTTGGGAACTATTTCATTTCGAAATGGAGGTCTCCTTTGCTGGACACCCTGTAGCATACCTAACGGGGAGGGAAAACAATTTCATATATGTGTCCGTACTCATCTCTAAGCGAACAGCTTTTGCCAAAACGAGTAGACAGCCGAAAGTCGTGATATAATGATACAGCCTAGCAAGAGAGCTCCACTTGGCGGTTATTACATTAGAACATTCAGTTCTGACCACATTGGCTTCCAATATTAGCTCAGCTCACGGATATTTTTTGGGACGTTTCAACACCAATATTAACAACCAAAATATCGCTAAATTCGTCTTTTCAAGAGCTTATGTTGGTACTGTCGTATTCCGAAAACCTAATTTCAATATTCTGAAAGGTTCACGAAATGAAGACGGCGCACGTTTTAAGTATTTCACGATGTTTTGGTGGAAATTCGGGTCGCAGCTTAATAAAACAGATTCATCAGATTAATTTTTTCCCTTTTTTATTGTCCGTTAACCACTCACTGACTTAAGGTGAGAAGCTTGTTTCAATAAAATGAAATGAATTAATGACCGAAAATTCTTAAGCGTCAGCTGGCCTCCTCACAGCAATGTGATTTGAAATTTATTCGGAACTGCTTAGTATCTACACAGACTTGCCTTACATGAGGTTGTGGAACTCTCAGACCAGAGACCTTAATGTCTTTTCTTCTAATAACGAATGTTCGTATTGACAGGAAGAAGAGCACGATAAATGCGCTGCTAATCCTGTTTTTGTAGACAGCAGGCCACAGCTATGATAATGGCCCGTTATGTCGGGTGGCCGCCCATATTTTGGGAAACCGCTCGTCTGGTATGTGTGCAGTATGGCAGGAATGCACGGGCACTGGAATGCCACTATATTGGGACGCGTCTGCGTAGCGGGCGCTGCTTCAGATAAAAAAGTTTGTTTCCCACAGTTTTTCTACAGTTTTCGCAATATTTACAGTGAACATGTCTGCAGCGTACAGTACGGGTAGATCACAGCGTGCAACGCGAAATACTTGTGTGGTTGAAGGCGGCTTTGAAGGTAAAACGCAGAAAATGTCCACTCGATCTCAGATACGGACAAAATCGATGTATTGGCTAAAGAAACAACAATATCACGAGGTTCTGAATTTAATAGGAATAAGGGACAAAAAAAGCAGAAAATTCACAATCAGATCTTCCACCTACGGCAGAAACAACTGGATGACTGAAACGACTGGATGATACCCAAACAGCGACCGGCACCTATAGTTTTCCCCCAGATTCGAAAGATGGCCCCTGAATTCCTCAAAAACCTGTCAGTCTGCTTGACTGGTCATGGACATTATGCCAGCTATCGGCATCAAAAACTGGTCGAAGAGAAATCTCCAAATGTGTCTGTGGTCAAGAAAGCAAGCCTAGGGATATCCGCTATATACACAAGTTGCTGATGACGATCGACAACAACTGACTCGGCACGGAATACTCAATGTCAAGCAGATAATGTGTTGCTGGGCATAGTTACAGATCCTGAACAATACTATCTGCCCTGTTTCCAGAAAGGCTTAGGTAGTGCCTTACCTTATCAGTCAACCGCCGTCTACTTCACTACTTGGAGGTTGCGACAGAAGATCCAGAAGCAACACAGAGAAGACACCTAAGGTCAACCAGTTGTGGCAGACGAACAACGAACACAGCATGAATGGCAGTCGTAACAATTCCAGTAGTGTGAAGTGCGACCTTGTGCCGTGACTATCGCAGTCCAAAGAGCTAGAACCAGCGCGATGTGGACGATCCCCATGCATCTACATTTCTCACCTTCAGCAACAAGTCTTCCTAGAAACTGACGAGTCTTTTCCCGCAAATAGGAAGCCGACAGACAACGGGAGAGGCAGATGCAACAACAATGTCCTCTGCAGCGCCCAACAAACAGTGTAAGTAGGCTATTTAGGTTTCTATGTTGGTAACGCTACTTGCGCTCTGTATGAAAATCACTGACTGTGCTGTGTGCAGTATGTGGCTGGTTTACATTGTTGTAATATTTGCTATTGAAGTATAGATTAAAACTGAAGAAACTGCAAAGAGCTGGGAACTTCAGGAGATGGGACCTGGATAAACTGGCTAAACCAGAGGTTATACAGAATTTCAGGGAGAGCGTAAGGGAACAAGTGACAGGAATGGGGGAAAGAAATATAGTAGAAAAATAATGGGTAGCTTTGAGGAATGAAATAGTGAAGGCAGCAGAGGATCAAGTAGATAAAAAGACGAGGGCCAGTAGAAATCCTTGGGTAACAGAAGAGATATTGAATTTAACTGATGAAAGGAGAAAATACAAAAGTGCAGTAAATGGAGAAGGCAAAAAGGAATACAAACGTCTCAAAAATAACATCGACAGGAAGTGCAAAACGGGTAAGCAGGGATGGCTAGAGGACAAAGGTAAGGATGAAGAGGCTTATGTCGCGAGAGGTAAGATAGATACTGCCTACAGGAAAATTAAAGAGACCTTTGGAGAAAAGAGAAACACTTGCATGAATATCAAGACCGGATGGAAAGAACGGAAAGCAGAAAGGTGGAAGGAGTATATAGAGGCTCTATACAGGTGCGACGTACTTGAGGACAATATTATGGAAATGGAAGAGGATGTAGATGAAGATGAAATAGGAGATACGATACTGCGTGAAGAGTTTGACATAGCACTGAAAGACCTAAGCCGAAACAAGGCCTCAGGAGCCGACAATATTCCATTAGAACTACTGATAGCCTTGGGTGGGCCAGTCCTGACAAAACTCTACCATCTGGTCAGCACTATGTATGAGACAGGCGAAATTCCCTGACTTCAAGAAGAATATATTAATTCCAATCCCAAAGAAAGCAGGTGTTGACAGGTGTGAAAATTACCGTACTATCAGTTCAATAAGTCACAGCTGCAAAATACTAACGCGAATACATTTCAGACGAATGGAAAAAATGGTAAAAGCTGACCTCGGAGAAGATCAGCTTGGATTCCGTAGAAATGTTGGAACACTGGAGGCAATACCGACCCTACGTCTTATCTTAGAAGCAAGATTAAGTAAAGGCAAACCTACGTTTCTAGCTTCGTAGACTTAGAGAAAGCTTATGACAATGTTGAATGGAATACTCTCTTTCAAATTCTGAAGGTGGCAGAGATAAAATACAGGGAGTGAAGGGCTATTTACAATTTGTACAGAAAGCAGATGGCAGTTATAAGAGTCGAGGGACATGAAAGGGAAGCAGTGGTTGTGAAGGGAGTGAGACAGGGTTGCAGCCTCTCCCCGATGCTATTCAATCTATGTATTGAGCAAGCAGTAAAGGAAACAAAAGAAAAGTTCGGAGTAGGTATTAAAATCTATGGAGAAGAAATGAAAACTTCAAGGTTCGCCGATGACATTGTAATTCTGTCAGAGACAGCAAAGGACTTCGAAGAGCAGTTGCACGGAATGGACAGTGTCTTGAAAGGAGGATATAAGATGAACATCAACAAAAGCAAAACGAGGATAATGGGATGTAGTCGAATTAAGTCGGGTGATGGTGAGGGAATTAGATTAGGAAATGAGACACTTAAAGTAGTAAACGTGTTTTGCTATTTGGGGAGCAAAATTACTGATGATGGTCGAAGTAGAGAGGATATAAAATGTAGACTGGCAATGGCAAGGAAAGCGTTTCTGAAGAAGAGAGTTTTGTTAACATCGAGTATAGATTTAAGTGTCAGGGAGTCGTTTCTGAAAGTATTTGTATGGAGTGTAGCCATGTATGGAAGTGAAACATGGACGATAAATAGTTTGGACAAGAAGAGAATAGAAGCTTTGGAAATGTGGTGCTACAGAAGAATGCTGAGGATTAGATGGGTAGATCACATAACTAATGAGGAGGTATTGAATATAGTCAGGGAGAAGGGGAGTTTGTGGCAAAACTTGACTAGAAGAGGGGATCGGTTGGTAAGACATGTGCTGCGGCATCAAGGGATCACCAATTTAGTACTGGAGGGCAGCGTGGAGGGTAAAAATCGTAGAGGGAGACCAAGATATGAATACACTAAGCAGATTCAGAAGGATGTAGGCTTCAGTAGGTACTGGGAGATGATGAGGCTTGCACAGGATAGAGTAGCATGGAGAGCTGCATCAAACCAGTCTCAGAACTGAAGACACAACAACAACAACAACAGCGGTGTTGGGCAGTTGGATGTGAACAGCGCGTAGCATTGCGCAGTTGGAGGGGAGCCGCCAGCAATGGTGGATGTGGGGAGAGAGATGGCAGAATTTTGAGAGAGGACGATCTGGACGTTTGTCCGTCAGAAAAGGAAAATTTGTAAGACTGGATGTCATGAACTTATACATATATTATGACTTTTGAACACTATTAAGGTAAATACATTGTTTGTTCTCCATCAAAATCTTTCATTTGCAAACTATGCCTACCATTAGTTAGTGCCTTCAGTTGTTAGAATCTTTTATTTAGCTGGCAGTACTGGCGCTCACTGTATTACAGTAGTTTGAGTAACGAAGATTTTTGTGAGGTAGGTGATTCATGAAAGGTTGAGGTCTTTGTCAGTCAGGGCCATTCTTTTGTGGGGATTACTGAAAGTTTAGTGATGATCAGAATAAGTAAAGAGAGAAATGTCTGAGTACGTTCAGTTTTGTTCATCTGTTTGAAAATCAATTAAATTAGAAGTTTACCAGCACAGTAATATATAATTTTCCAAAGGGGACGTCACAACAGGTACAGCGTACTTCCGGATCGGGAGCGATGAAGTGCATTGTGGAACTCATGTCTTTACTGCTTACAACTGTTTCACTTGTTACAGTCTAAACTAGCGATAGAGAGGAGGAAAACAATCATATGTCAATAATAGTAATAGACATCGCTTCGATAGAAGCTGTAATCTCAGTAAAAATAGTAATAATAGTAGAAATAGCAATGGTGTTGGAAAGTAGTATGTCTTAGATGTAACAATGTATATTGTGTAATTAGTTCCCGGCATGTATGAAAAATTGTTAGTGATAGTAAGAGTTTGTGTAAGAACAATACATCCTCTGTTGAAACTATACTACAGATAAGACACTCATCATCATAATCAGTGTTCTGCCTAAAGGCAGGTTTTCACATGGTAGTTCTCCTGGCTGTCCGGTATTCTGCCATTCTATTCAGGTCTGCATAATTTCCTCTTCCCTTTATGTCGTCTGTCATCATGTATCTCCTTCTTCCTCTCAGTCTGCTACCACAAACCAATCCTTCCAATACATCTGCTAGCAAGCACTCTCTTCTCAATGAATGTCCCAACCATTTCTTTTTCCTTTCCCTTACAACCTTCAGCAGACATCTTCTCTCACCAACCCTTTCCAATACTCTTTAATTACTCGGTCTTTCCATCCAGCTTATTCTCTCCATTCTCCTACACAGCCACATCTCAAATGCTTCTAACCTTTTTTCATCCTCTCGTCTCAGCGTCCATGTTTCTGCCCCATACAGTGTTACACTCCAGACAAGGCTTTTGACAGTTCAATGGAACAAGCTGATGGATATTTTGAAGAGGAAAGGAGTAGACTGGAAAGAGAGACGACTGGTACAGAATCTATATTTACACCAGAAAGGCCGGCCGCGGTGGTCTCGCGGTTCTAGGCGCGCAGTCCGGAACCGTGCGACTGCTATGGTCGCAGTTTCGAATCCTGCCTCGGGCATGGATGTGTGTGATGTCCTTAGGTTAGTTAGGTTTAAGTAGTTCTAAGTTCTAGGGGACTGATGGCCACAGCAGTTGAGTCCTATAGTGCTCAAAGCCCTTTTGAACACCAGAAAGTAAGTATAAGGATTAGAAATGAAATGTCAGAAGGAAGCAGCATTGGACGAGGTGAAAAAATTCATGGGATACCCCGTCATATCACGTGTGACCCCATTTTTTCCACCATAGTGCATCAACTCGCCCTTGGCATGGACTGATCATGTCACTAGAAGTTCGCTGCAGAAATGCTGGGCCGGCCGAAGTGGCCGTACGGTTCTAGGCGCTACAGTCTGGAGCCGAGCGACCGCGACGGTCGCAGGTTCGAATCCTGCCTCGGACATGGATGTGTGTGATGTCCTTAGGTTAGTTAGGTTTAATTCTAAGTTCTAGGCGACTGATGACCTCAAAAGTTAAGTCGCATAGTGCTCAGAGCCACTTGAACCATTTGAGAAATGATGAGCCATGCCGCCTCGCGAAAGTGTTGCCCTCGCAGGATTTTGTGCACGAACTGACCTCTCGATTACGTGGCGTAAATGTCTGATGGGACTCATTTCGGGCGATCTGGGTTGTCACACGATTCCCTGGAACTGTTCAGAAAGTTCTTCAAGCCAACTGCGAACAACTGTGGCCCGGTGGCATGACGCAGTCATCCACACAAATTTCATCGTTGTTTGGGAACATGAAGTCCATGAATGGCTGCAGATGGTCTCCCAGTAGCCACACTCGGACCTACCGTCAGCCCTTACCAACTGGAATCCGTACTCATCAGATGAAGGCCCCATTTAACAGGCGTCTAGTGACCAACCGACATGGTCACGAGCCCAGGAGAAGCGCTGCTGGCGGTGTCGTGTTGTTAGCAAAGGCACTTGCATCGGTCGTCTGTTGGCATAGAACATTAACGCCAAATTTCGCTGCACTGTTCTGATACGTTCGCCTCGCCGTACGTCCCACACTGATCTCTGCGGTTATTTGAAGTAGTGTTCTTTGTCTGTTGGCAGGGAAAACTCTACCTAAACGTCGCTGCTCTTGGTTGCTGGCCACTGCGTTGTCTGAGGTGAGAGGTAAAACCTGCCAATTTGTATATTCGGCACACTATGGATCTGGGGATATTGAATTCTCTAACGATTTCCGAAATAGAATGTCTAGCTTCAACTACCATTCCGCGTTCAGAGCCTGTTAATTTCCGCCGTGCAACGATAGTCACGTCGGAAACGTTTTCACGTGAGACCTGAGTATAAATGACATCTCTGCCAATACACTGCTCTTTTATACCTTGTGTACGCGACACTACCGCTGTCTATATATGTAAGCTTCGCAATCCCATGACTGTTGTCAAAAATGTTCAAATGTGTGTGAAATCGTATGGGACTTAACTGCTAAGCTCATCAGTCCCTAAGCTTACACATTATTAACCTAAATTATCCTAAGGACAAACACACACAGACACCCATGCCCGAGGGAGGACTCGAACCTCCGCCGGGACCAGCTGCAAAACTGTTGTCAACTCATTGTAGGTTACATTATAATAAATAAATCTGAAACGTAGATGTGGACGCTCCTAGCGTCATAGCTCCTGAAAAAGTTAAAATTCAATTTCTAGCTAGAGACTGTTTCACAAGAAGTCAGTAATCAAAAATAAGTGGAGACATCACAACGTTTGATAAAGGCCTTCACACTTTTAAAGAAATCGTTATACTTTTTGTACCAGGACAAAGTTTAGTTCCATTACCTGCGCCTCATCCATTTACTTGTTGAAAATGACCGAGCGATGAAATTCCAGACACGTTTTACGAGCGGAGTGACATGTCAGGTGGATGGCCAAGTCCCGCACACATAAGAAATATTTAATATTCGCTGGATGCTTGGGAGTATTTCCTAGGTTCAGTATTGCTCTAGATATTCTCTGGGTGAGGGTACGTCTACGGCCTGTACCTCTTCCTTTCTGCAGCAGTCATTGGTGAAAGTATCTGCAATCGAAGCACGAAGATCACTAATGACATCCAGTGGGATAGGACATTCGAGATAAACGCGCTCCTTGATGAACCCAGCCTCCCAGGAAGCGAAGACAGTTTGTTAAATAGACTGTTACCAGGATAAAGATATAAGTGGGATGTTGATGTAGGAGACGAGCAAATGTATTCATCTGCTCGATGAAATGGCCGAGAGCTGAAATTCCATACATGTTTAATGAGCAGAGTGAATATCAGGCGGATGGTAAATCCAAGTCGCACACAGAAGAAATCTTTAATATTCAATGGATAGTGAGGAGCATTTCCCAGTTTCAGTACTGCTCCAGAAGTTCTCTCAACAGGAGGTACGCCTTCGGTTTCTAACACTTTTCTCTCTTTGCCAGTTACTGCGAGAGTGTTTGCAAACGAAGCAACGGAGACCGCTCATGATATGCAGTGGGATAGGACACTGAAGATAAATGCACTCCTTGCAGAAATTAACCTTCTCGGAAACGACAACAGTTTCTTAAACAGGCTGTTTCTACGGAGCTGATGTAAATGGGATGGTGAACGTTGGAAGTGGACAGATGTATCAGTTTGAGATATGGGACTTTGGTCCAGGTGTAAATTACACCACTGGCCATTAAAATTGCTACACCACGAAGATGACGTGCTACAGATGCGAAACTTAACCGACAGAAAGAAGATGCTGTGATATGAAAATGTCCGCACCTCGTGGTCGTGCGATAGCGTTCTTGCTTCCCACGCCCGAGTTCCCGGGTTCGATTCCCTTCGGGGTCAGGGATTTTCTCCGCCTCGTTATGACTGGGTGTTGTGTGATGTCCTTAGGTTAGTTAGGTTTAAGTAGTTCTAAGTTCTAGGGGACTGATGACCATAGATGTTAAGTCCCATAGTGCCCAGAGCCATTTGAAGCATTTGATATGAAAATGATTAGCTTCTCAGAGCATTCGGTCCTGTACGGGCCTTTCTGGATACAGAAAATGTTCGACTGCTGCCCTGGCATGGTGGCCGAGCAACTGGCTTGTCACAATAGCCCATCACTACTCTTGATGAACTGTGGTATCGTGTTGAAGCTGCATGGGCAGCTGTTCCTGAACACGCCAACCAAGCTCTGTTTGACTCAATGCCCAGGCGTATCAAGGCCGTTATTACGGCCAGAGGTGGTTGTTCTGGGCACTGATTTCTCAGGATCTATGGAACCAAATTGCGTGAAAATGTAATCACATATCAGTTCTAGTATAATATATTTGTCCAATGAACACCCGTTTATCATCTGCATTTCTTCTTGGTGTAGCAATTTTAATGGCCAGTAGTGTAGTAATTATAAGTGACAGCGAGTTAACTCTGATAGGCTGACAATAATCACAATTCAATAAGGCATATTTTTCTGAAAATTTTAACAGCACAGATTTTGCGAGTATATGGCACTGCATACACTAGAGATGTTCTCAGTGGTGTGCTGATATGCAGCAGTTGCCATCGTTCCATCATAAAGGCGATGGTGTGTCGTTAGGAGAAAGGAGTGAATTTATGAATAATTTCTTAAGAGAGGACAAACTACAAAAAGTATTTTTTTTTTTTGCAATTATGTGGCTATAAAGCCGAAAAGATATTGTTCAGGATCCCGTTGGTGTGGATCAAGTCGTACACGTGACTTAACAAGTGCCTCCTAAAAGTCAGCAACTATCCTAGATTTGGGTTTTATATTGTGGATGACAATACGCTACCACATAGGCCTGTCGTAGTGTGTGAGTTCCAGGAACTTCGTAACATCACGCGTCGACAGTTGTCAGAGCCCTCTCTGATCGTTACTTCCGTCGCAGGTAACTTCAGTCTGAAGTAAAGTCCTGGAATATAGTAGCAGTGTGACGTCACGAAGTTCCTCGTACTCGTCCACTACGCTAGGCCTCTATGGTCGGACATTATCGTCCATCAGATGAAACCCAAGTCCATAGGCCTCATGAAACAAGCGCAAATACTGTCACAATATTCCTTGTAGACAGCAGCCTACCCAGTTAGGAAACATAGGCAGCGACATAACTACTCGGAACGTTATTCCGCTCCAGACGAGAACACAGCGTCGCGTAATCGACATCTTTACACAATAAGGTGGGTTCATAATATGACCCAGGGCACACCAGCTGATGGTAAGACTCCATCAGAGGGCTAAACTGTGACTGATCCTTGATACTACCCTAATGTTCAAGGATCCACTCAAGGTGGGCAAGACACCACAGTCAACAAGTGACAAGATTGCAATTCGCGAGGCTGTGGTAAAGCATTGAGGGGGGTGGGAGGGGGGGAGGGGAGTAGGTGGAACAGTATATGACGACGATACACAGTCCCACGTGAGGTTTGTTTACGTCTGAAGCATAAAACTGTAAGCAATTTGAAACATGGATCATGGGAAACGTGAAGGAAGAAAAGCTGTTAGCTTTTCAAACCTGAGATAAGTAAAACGTTAAAGACAAAGTTTGTCGACGTGTGTAATAACTATTTGCTTGAAATAACTGGTGAGGATGTATTTAAAGTCATTGGCGAGGATACATGTCTACACAAAATCCTTACTAGAAGAAGTCACGATTTTGTAGTTCATTTGCTTTTGTAGGGTGAATAAAAATCATAAAATGTAGAACAGGTCTTAGACGCGGTAGGATGTATTACTTGTGCAGAGCAAGACTGATGACCAAAAGTATATTACGATATGAAAGAACAGTAACAGAATTGGCTTTTGTTTGTAACTTCACGAAAATTTAGTGCCAGCAATCCCAGTCAGAGCCCATATCGAAACATCATCAGGTGCTGAAAAGGAGTAAATGGCTGAACATGTGCAGCGAGCATTCTCATAACCAATGCCAATAATTTTATTTCCATGATTACCATACTCTTACTTTAGATATTGGTCATCTGGAAATCGTTAGATTTCAGTTATAGTATACTTCATTCTATACAGCACTGAAATAAAGGCTGTGTGAGTACTAGTTTATCATGCTGACAAGTTAGCAAAAGTACTGGTTTATAGCATGACCAGTTTTTTCAAACGCTAGCCTGTCTGTAACAAAAATTTATAAATTTCTGAACTCCATATAGCCGAACTTGTCACGGTCTCATATTACTCATTTATGTACATTCATACAAATTTCATGTCATTAGAAGCTTTTAAGTTAGATGAATAACGTATGTTGATCTTCAAAGCAGAACTGCAATCCTACTTACGTTAATTAAGAAATCTAATGTATATGGTAAGAAATATTTTTATAGTGAATAACCATTTTAAAATCTGAGAACATGATCTACCTACTGAAGTTGCTTGATGTTTCATTGCTACAGCTCTATTTTTACACATTATGTAAACAGACGTATATTTGAGGCCATCTTGTAATAAGAGAGGTGTTTTATACATTACAAAATTGTCGAACTATCTCGATGCTCACATTAAGAATAGGTATTTAGAGACATTCAATCCTCTATTTAAAAATCCTCATAAATAATTTCGTAGCATTATTCTGCCACTTAATGGTATACATTTATACAAATATTGCCTTAATACCATAATCGTCTGAGAGAATGATGTTCTGTTATTGAAAGTACAGTTGAAGTTCTCACAGAAGTAAGGAAACGGAACCAAACTCGCGCAAAAGAAGCAACTTCAGACGGTAGATCAGGAGAGTTAATGGAACGAATACGACGGAGAAGAAGGCGAGAGACCAGAGCATGAAGACGTGGTAGGGCAGGAAGCAGAGGAAGAAGATGGCGACGAAGGCGAGCACCATCTTGGCGACCTTCTTGCGCGCGCGCACCTGCGCGCTCTGCCCCTGTGGCTCTCCCGGCATGCACCGCGCCGCCGACTGCAGCTGGGCCGCCATCATGGTGTAGAAGACGGTGATGATCACCAGGGGCACCGCGTAATACGTCAGGAACTTGAACAGCACCATGAAGGCCGCGTAGCCCTCGCCCAAGTACTCGGGAAATGGATTGCACACCTGCAAACATGAAACACATGTTGCCTGTTAATTACTCAATGTTGAAACTATTCAGTCTGTCATCTAATGAAAGAGCCACACGAAGTAATCATCATCATCATCATCATTTAAGTCTGATTATGCCTTTCAGCGTCCAGTCTGGAGCATAGACCCCCTTATAAAATTCCTCCACAATCCCCTATTCAGTGGGTTAGCACACTGGACTTGCATTCAGGAGGACGACAGTTCAATCCCACATCTGGCCATCCTGATTTAGGTTTTCTGTGATTTCCCTAAATCGCTCCAGGCAAATGCTGGGATGGTTCTTTTGAAAGGGCATAGCCGACTTCCTACCCCATCCTTCCCTAACCCAATGAGACCGATGACCTCGCTGTTTGGTCTCCTACCCCAAAACAACCAACCAACCCTATTCAGTGCTAACATTGGTGCCTCTTCTGATGTTAAGCCTATTACTTCAAAATCATTCTTAACCGAATCCAGGTAACTTCTCCATGGTCTACCCCAACTCCTCCTACCCTCTACTGCTGAACCCATGAGTCTCTTGGGTAACTTTGCTTCTCCCATGCGTGTAACATGACCCAACCATCTAAGTCTGTTCGCCCTGACTGCTACATCTATAGAGTTCATTCCCAGTTTTTCTTTGATTTCCTCATTGTGGACACCCTCTTGCCATTGTTCCCATCTACTAGTACCTGCAATCATCCTAGCTATTTTCACATCCGTAACCTCAACCTTATTGATAAGGTAAACTGAATCCACCCAGTTTCGCTCCCATACAACAAAGTTGGTCGAAAGATTGAATGGTGCACAGATAACTTAGTCTTGGTACTGACTTCCTTCTTCCATAAGAGAGTAGATCGTTGCTGAGCGCTCACTGCATTTGCTTTGCTACACCTCACTTGCAGTTCTTTCACAATGTATGCATTCTAAGTACTTGAAACCGTCCATCTGTTCCAACTTTGTTCCTCCTATTTGGCACTTAATCCGTTTATATCTCTTTCCCACTAACATTACTTTCGTTTTGGAGATGATAATCTTCATACCATAGTCCTTACATTTCTGATCTAGCTCTGAAATATTACTTTGCAAACTTTCAATCGAATCTTCCATCACAACTAAGTCATCTGCACATGCGAGGCTGCTTATTTTGTGTTCACATATCTTAATCTCACCCAGCCAGCCTATTGTTTTCAACATATGATCCATAAATAGTTTGAATAGCAGCCTTGTCTTACCCCTGAAACTACTCTGAACCATGAACTCAATTTACCATGAACTCAACTCTAACTGTTGCCTGACTATCCATGTAAAGACCTTAAATTGCATGCAAAAGTTTGCATCCTATTCCATAATTCCATAGAACACACAATAACTTCCTTCTAGGAACCCCGGCATATGCCTTTTTCTAGATCTATAAAGCACAGATACGATTACCTGTTCCACTCGTAACACTTTTCTATTATTTGCCGTAAGCTAAAGATCTGGTCCTGTCAACCTCTAAGAGGCCTAAACCCACACTGATTTTCATCCAGTCTGTCCTCAATTAATACTCGCATTTTCCATTCAACAATACTTGAGAAGATTTTACCCACAACGCTGATTAAAGAGATACCTCTGTAGTTGTTTCAGTCTTTCCTGTTTCCATGTTTAAAGATTGGTGTGATTACTGCTTTCGTCCACTCTTTTGGTACCTGTCACGACTCCCACCCCATTTCAATTATCCTTTGTAGCCATTTAAGACCTGACATTCCACTGTATTTGATGAGTTCCGACTTAATTTCATCCACCCCAGCCACTTTATTGCACTCCAATCTATTGACCATTTTCTCCACTTCGTCAAATGTGATCCTATTTTCATCAACACTCCTATCCCATTATACATCGAAATCTGAAACATTACTGATCATATATTCAATTACATTGAGCAACTTTTCAAAATATTCCCTCCACCTGCCCAAGGCATCAACAGGATTCACCAGCAGTTTTCCTGACCTGTCCAAAATACTTGTCATTTCCTTCTTAACTCCATTTCGAAGACTGCTAATTACACTCCAGAATGGTTTTCCAGAATCTTGACCCAAAGTCTCCAACCTATTTCCAAAGTCTTCCCATGATTTCTTCCTGGATGCTGCAGTTATCTGTTTGGCTTTGTTTCTTTCTTCAACATAACTTTCTCTGTCTACCTGAGTTCTAGTATATAGCCATTTTTTTCCTTTTACAGACTGCCTTGACTGTGTAATTCCACCAAGCTGTTTGCTTCATCCCACCTTTACACACTACTGTTACAAGACATTCTTTAGCCACTTCTAGTACTGTGTCCCTCTACCTTGTCCATTCCATTTCCAATGACTGTAATTGACTACCTTTCTGAGATTACTGTTATGTACTTGTGCCTGATTTCCCTATCCTGAAGTTTCTCCACTCTTATCCTCCTACATATGGACCTGACCTCATGCACTTTCAGCCTCCAATAATAATTTCACTGCAGATTAAATAATGATCAGTGTCATCAAAGAATCCCCTGAGACACGTGTGTCCCTCACAGCCTTCTTGAATTCCTGATGTTATTATATAGTCAATGACAGATCTGGTTCCCCTGCCTTCCCAAGTATACTGGTGAATGTTATTACGTTTAAAAAAGGTGTTTCTGATTACTAAACCCATACTGACACAGAAATCCAAGAGTTGTTACCCGTTCCTGTTGGCCTCCATATCCTCCCCAAATTTACCCATAACCTTTTCACACCCTTCTGTTCGATTTCCAATCCTGGCATTAAAATCACTCATGAGCAGAACACTGTCCTTGTCCTGTACTCTAGCAACTACACAAATTAATATGTAAAATAATTAATCAGCTCATACACTACTAGCCATTAAAATTGCTACACCAAGAAGAAATACAGATGATAAACGAGTATTCAATGGACATTATACTAGAATTGACATGTGATTACATTTTCACGCAATTTGGGTGCAGAGATCCTGAGAAATTAGTACCCAGAACAATCACCTGTGTCCATTGAAACGGTCTTGATACGCCTGGGCAATGAGTAAAACAGAGCTTGGATGGCGTGTACAGTTACAGCTGCCCATGCAGCTTCAACACGATACCACAGTTCATCAGGAGTAGTGACTGGCGTATTGTGACGAGCCAGTTGCTCGGCCGCCATTGACCAGACGTTTTCAATTGGGGACAGATCTGGAGAATGCGCTGGCCAGGGCAGCAGTCGAACATTTTCTGTATCCAGAAAGGCCCGTACAAGACCTGCAACATGCGGTCGTTCATTATCCTGCTGAAATGTAGGGTTTCGCATAGATCGAATGAAGAGTAGAGCGACGAGTCGTAACGTAGCTGAAATGTAACGTCCACCCTCAATGCGAACGAGAGGTGACGGACACGTGTAACCAGTGGCACCCAATACCATCATGCCAGGCGATGACGAATACACGCTTCCGATGTGCGTTCACCGCGATGTCGACAAACACCGATGCGACCATCATGATGCTGTAAACAGAACCTAGATTCATCCGAAAACAATGACGTTTTGCCATTCGTGCACCCAGGTTCGTCGTTGATTATAAAGTCGCAGGCGCTCCTTTCTGTGATGCAGCGTCAAGGGTAACCGCAGCCATGGTCTCCGAGCTGATAGTGCATGCTGCTGCAAACGTCGTCGAACTGTTCGTGCAGATGGTTGATGTCTTGCAAACGTCCCCAACTGTTAACTCAGGGATCGAGACGTGGCTGCACGATTCGTTACAGCCATGCGGGTAAGATGTCTGTCATCTCGGCTGCTAGTGATGCGAGGCCGTCGGGATGCAGCACGGCGTACCGTATTACCCTCTTGAACACACCGATTCCATATTATGCTAACATTCAGTGGTTCTCGACCAACGAGAGCAGAAATTTCGCAATACGATAAACCGCAATTGCGATAGGCTACAATCCGACCTTTACCAAAGTCGGAAACGTGATGGTACGCATTTCTCCTCCTTACACGAGGCATCACAACAATGTTTAACCAGGCAACGCCGGTCAACTGCTGTTTGTGTATGAGAAATCGGTTGGAAACTTTGCTCATGTCAGGACGTTGTAGGTGTCGCCACCGGCGCCAACCATGTGTGAATGCCCTGAAAAGCTAATCATTTGCACATGACAGCATCTTCTTCTTGTCGGTTAAATTTCGTGCCTGTAGCACGTCATCTTTCAGGTGTAGCTACTTTAATGGTCAGCAGTCTATTTTATTGGTATCTGAAACTGCTTTTTAACGCAACCTGTGAAGTAATACTGTTCAAAGACACAAAATGCCTGTACAGGCGCTTTTTGAACCACGAATTATTGAAGTTCACTAGGCATAATTCGACCCCTTCATGTCTACAAGCAAATATTAACTTCAGCGACCTGCAAGGAGTTTGGAATGATGTGAAACGGGATGGTGCCAGGGTAGCGTACTGTGTGATGTCCAGGGCGACAAAAGAATGGAATGATAATTATTTACTTAAATTCGTGTCACTTCTCATGTGATTTATACAGGTCACTAGTTTCGATTGTAACCGTTAATTTTCACACTTTGGTAACGTGCACACAACACATTATCATAAAACAGAATGGAGTGAAAGCCAAATACCTGCTACAACGTGTTCATGGAAGGGTTCCATTCGAAAGCAATCACCGCTCACAGTAAGACATTTATCCCACTGCGAGACAAGACTATCAATTCCTGTTTTGTTTGAGGCGGTTGGCTGCTGACAAATCCCCAGCTGCATCCACTCTTGCACTTCCTGGTCTGAGTGGTTCAAAAAATGGTTCAAATGGCTCTGAGCACTATGGGACGTAACTTCTGAGGCCATCAGTCCCCTACAACTTAGAACTACTTTAACCTAACTAACCTGAGGACGTCACACACCCATACCCGAGGCAGGATTCGAACCTACGACCGTAGCGGTCGCGCGGTTCCAGACTGAAGCGCCTAGAACCGCTCGGCCAAATCGGCCGGCTACCTAACAAGGCGCCACATTCAGTTACTATAATTACTATCTTCCAGAATGTATTCTGAACAGATAATATTGAGAATCATGTCCCGTCAAGAGCGACGTTCATCATTAATGGATTGAAGTTAAGTATCAAAATAATTACGTCCGCTTTCTGAATTCTCATTCCTTGTCATGTTCCAGACCTCACGTCAGTATAGTTCTTCCCTCCTCGCTTCAGGCTGTGTGAGCTAAAACGCGTGCATTTCGGCCTCCACTCGTAACACGGTGTTGGCTCTTCTGCTAACACAAAACATTTTACCAGATTTTGAAATAAAAACTGAGACCAAGTATCTTGCTGAACTATCGTCAGCTGTATATCGGAAAGATGACAATAAAGATTTTGTGTTGGATCAGGACTCAAATCAAAATTTCCCCTTCACACGAGCAGGCGCCTTAACCGCTTCGGCTATCCGTGCACGAATCATGACCAGATCAAAACTTACGTGTGTCATCGTCCTTGTGTCACAATACGTACATTCCCGTCCAGGAATGGCAAATTTATTAAAAGCCGAGGGCCTGCTGTTGGCGAATAAATACGAAGTAGTAGCGTCTGTGTTGCTGAGAAGTCGATGGAATGTTCCTTCAGACATGCAAGGATGTCCGAAGGAACATTGCATCGTAATTAAGTGGGGCAAGCCTGTGAGAGTTGTACCACTTCTCTTCTTCAACATAAAATTTGTTTTTTTTTTTTTTAATTTTCTCGTCACCGGGCAGCGTGTTCTTGTGTAGTGTCATACAAACTTAAGTACAATACATTACTGAGGCATCGTCACTTAAAATACCAGAGATGTGATGAAATGAAAATTTACATGAGTGGTCGATAGGGGTATGAGTGAGATGGAGCACAGTACTGGGAGAGATTCACCATACAGAACGGCTATGTATGAGAAAGGAGACAATTAAAATTACATATTTTTATTTGAAATATATTGTAATGAATAGAGAACTATAATATGGCTCTGAGCACTATGGGACTTAACATCTGAAGTTATCAGTCCCCTAGGACTTAGAACTACTTAAACCTAACTAACCTAAGGATATCACACACATCCATGCCCGAGGCAAGATTCGAACCTGGGACCGTAGCAGTCTCGCGGTTCCGGAATGAAGCTCCTAGAACCGCACGGCCACCGCGGTCGGCGAACTATAGTATTAAATAGATTAGTCCAAAGCAATTTTATCAGTTTATTGTAAATCTTGATTGAACTTTGGCTTTTCTGATGAGTCGTTGTTTTCTTGAAGCAGTATGCTACCTTTCTCTCATCACAAGAATTGCACTTATTATCAAATGTTGAACAAAATTCATTTGGCAATCGTGAACGACAAACGCACTGATTCCAATCGTCAATTTTATTCGTTTCCTAATTGGTTTGAGAATACTCAACACATTCATCTTGATCCTATTCAAAGTTATTTTCATAATGATGTACAATTGCAGCATCTGATGAACTTGGTGAGGTAGTTAGATTATTTTTCCTTTTTAGCTTCTTCGCACTGTTTGACTCTTCACCAACATTTTCTTTTCGTGATCTTTTTGTGCCGTTCCCCCCCCCCCCCCCTTCAATTTTCAGCAAAATTTGGTCATCTGGATATAGTTGTGGCCTTTCTCTTGAAATTCATTGTTCTGTCGATAGAAGAAACAGTTGGTATTTCTTGCAAAGTCTTCTCTGTGTTGGCTTAGGAGCAGACAGTTTTTCGTGGAGGTTTCAGGTTTAGCGGGAGTGTAGTCCGAAGTGGTGTCAGTGAAGGAATTCGCCTTGTACGGAAAACTCTCCTCTTTTGATGTGCCCGGCGACACTAGACCTTTTGATGAGCTTTGGGTTGCTGGTCTGCGCGAGATTCTACTCTTCCGATTCTTGGCACGGACGTACCTTCCGACTAGTTAGCATAGTCTGAGCCTGCGACCATCTGTTCCGGGATTTTTCCGCATGCTTCGAAACTAAATTTAATTACATAACACCTCTCCAACATTAAAAAAGTGGTCAATTTCTCCTAAAAGAGCGCTGGTGTGTCTATCCCTATTGTCTGGTAGAGATGGACCTCCACGACTTCCATCTGCAAATACCGAATTCGGTGGTCATTTTAGGTTAGTTTCATGGCTACACGTTTGTCAAGCTACATGAATGCAGTGCAAAACATCCCTAAAAACTAAAATTATATAGCTGTACGATAAAAATTTTAGGCCTACAGGAACAGGAATTTCCTTTTTTACAGTACTAACACGAAATTAACAGCAACACTTTCACACCACGTTTTTTCACTAAAGAGCTTCCTCCGAATTAGCGGTGGCTGCTCTTTAGAAGCGCATTTGTGATACGGGGTGGTCCATTGATAGTGGCTGGGCGAGGTATCTCACGAAATAAGCATCATACGAAAAAACTACAAAGAATGAAACTCGTCTAGCTTGAAGGGGAAACCAGATGGCACTATGGTTGGCCCGCTAGATGGCGCTGCCAAAGGTCAAACGGATATCAACTGCGTTTTTTAAAATGGGAACCTCCATTTTTATTACATATTCGTGTAGTACGTAAAGAAATAGGTATGTTTTAGTTGGACCAATTGTTTCGCTTTGTGATAGATGGCGCTGTAATAGTCACAAACGTGTAAGTACGTGGTATCACGTAACATTCCGCCAGTGTGGACGGTATTTGCTTCGTGATACATTGCCCGTGTTAAAATTGACCGTTTACCAATTGCGACAAAGGTCGGTATCGTGTTGATGTATGGCTATTGTGCTCAAAATGCTCAACGGGCGTATGCTGTGTATGCCGCTCGGTATCCAGGATGACATCATCCTAGCGTCCGGACCGTTCGCCGGGTAGTTACGTTATTTAAGGAAACAGGAAGTGTTCAGCCACATGTGAAACGTCAACCACGACCTGCAACAAATGATGATGCCCAAGCAGGTGTTTCAGCCGCTGTCGTGGCTAATCCGCACATCAGCAGCGGACAAAATGCGCGAGAATCGGGATTCTCGAAATCGTCGGTGTTGAGAATGCTACAGCAACATCGACTGTAACCGTATCATATTTCTATGCAGCAGGAATTGCATGGCGACGACTTTGAACATCGTGTACAGTTCTGCCACTGGGCACAAGAGAAGTTACGGGACGATGACAGATTTTTTGCACGCGTTCTATTTAGCGACGAAGAGTCATTCAGCAACAGCGGTAACGCAAACCACCATAATATGCACTATTGGGCAACGGAAAATCCACGATGGCTGCGACAAATGGAGCATCATCGACCTTGGTGGATTAGTGTATGGGTCGGCATTATGGGAGGAAGGATAACTGGCTTTCATTTTATCGATGGCAATCTAAATGGTGCAATGTATGCTGATTTCCTACGTAATGTTGTACCGATGTTACTACAAGATGTTACACTGCATGACAGAATGGCGATGTACTTCCAACATGATGGATGTCCGGCACATAGATCGCGTGCGGTTGAACCGGTATTGAATACCATATTTCATGACAGGTGGATTGGTCGTCGAAGCACCATACGACGGCCCGCACGTTCAACGGATCTGACTTCCGCGGATTTCTTTCTGTGGGGAACGTTGAAGGATATGACAACGCCTGACAACATACGTCAGCGCATTGTCAGTGCATATGGGAACATTACGAAAGGCGAACTACTCGCTGTTGAGAGGAATGTCGTTACACGTATTGGCAAATGCATTGAGGTTGACGGACTTCATTGTGAGCATTTATTGCATTAATGTGGAAATTACCGATAATCACGCTGTAACAGCTTGAGTCCTCAGAAATGATAAGTTCAAAATGGTTCAAATGGCTTTGAGCACTATGAGACTCAACTTCTGAGGTCATCAGTCCCCTAGAACTTAGAACTACTTAAACCTAAGTAACCTAAGGACATCACACACATCCATGCTCGAGGCAGGCGACCGTAGTGGCCTCGCGGCTCCAGAATGCAGCGCCTAGAACCGCACGGCCACTCCGGCCGGCGGAAAGTTCAGAAAGGTACATTGTATCACATTGGAACAACCGAAATAAAATGTTCAAACGTGCCTACGTTTTGTATTTTAATATTATCAACTGTTCGTCTAAAATTGTGAGCTGTATGTTTTTGACTATTACAGCGCCATCTATCACAAAGCGAAAAAAGTGGTCCAACTAAAACATTCATATTTCTTTACGTACTACATGAATATGTAATAAAAAATTGGGGTTCCTATTTAAAAAAACGCAGTTGGTATCCGTTTGACCTATGGCAGCGCTATCTAGCAAGCCAATCATAGCGCCATCGGCTTCAGACTGTAGCGCCTAGAACCGCACGGCCACTCCAGCTGGCGGTAAGTTCAGAAAGGTACATTGTATCACATTTGAACAACGGAAATAAAATGTTCAAACGTACCTACGTTCTGTATTTTAAGTTAATAAACCTACCTGTTACCAACTGTTCGTCTAAAACTGCGAGCCATAGGTTTGTGACTATCACAGCGCCATCTACCACAAAGCGAAAAAGTGGTCCAACTAAAACATTCATATTTCTCTGCGTACTACATGAGTATGTAATAAAAATTGGGATTCCTATTTAAAAAAACGCAGTTGATATCCGTTTGACCTATGCCATCCGGCCGTGGTGGCCGAGCGGTTCTGGGCGCTACAGTCTGGAACCTCGGGAGCGCTACGGTCGTAGGTTCGAATTCTGCCTGGATGTGTGTGATGTCGTTAGGTTTGTTAGGTTTAAGTAGTTCTAAGTTCGAGGGGACTGATGACCACAGCAGTTAAGTCGAATAGTGCTCAGAGCCATTTGAACTATTTTTTCTTCCAATGAACCGAAGACGACTATCCACCTTCCCCAAAACTGCCATTACATGCTTGTCCCACTTCATATCACTCTACAATGTTACGCCCAAATATTTAATCGACGTGACTGTGTCAAGCGCTACACTACTAATGGAGTATTCATACATTACAGGATTCTTTTTCCTATTCATCTGCATTAATTTACATTTATCTATATTTAGAGTCAGCTACCATTCTTTACACCAATCACAAATCCTGTGCAAGTCATCTTGTATCCTCCTACAGTCATTCAACGAGGAGACCTTGCCGTACACCACAGCATCATCAGCAAACAGTCGCACATTGCTGTCCACCGCCGTCCGCGGTGGTCTAGCGGTTCAGACGCTCAGTCCGGAACCGCGCGACTGCTACGGTCGCAGGTTTGAATCCTGCCTCAGTCATGGATGTGTGTGATGTCCTTAGGTTAGTTAGATAGGGACTGATGACGACAGCAGTTGAGTCCCATAGTGCTCAGAGCCATTTTTTTTGCTGTCCACCCTATCCAAAAGATCATTTTTGTAGATAGAAAATAACAGCGGACCTACCACACTTCCCTGGGGCACTCCAAATGATACCCTCACCTCCGATGAACACTCACCATCGAGGACAACGTACGTGGTTCTATTACTTAATAAGTCTTCGAGCCACTCACATACTTGGGTACCAATCCCATATGCTCGTACCTTAGTTAGGAGTCTGCAGTGGGGTACCGAGTTAAACGCTTTGCGGAAGTCAAGGAATATGGCATCCGTCTGATACCCTTCATCCATGGTTCGCAAGATATGATGTGAAAAACGGGCGAGTTACGTTTCGTAGGAGCGATGCTTTTGAAAGCCGTGCTGAAGCATGGACAGCAACTTCTCTGTCTCAAGGAATTTCGTTATATTCGAACTGAGAATATGTTCGAGAATCCTGCAACAAAGCGATGTTAAGGATATTGGTCTGTAATTTTGAGGATCCGTCCTTCTACGCTTCTTATATGCAGGCGTCACCTGCGCTTTTTTTCCAGTCTCTCGGGACTCCCTATGTAGGGCCTCCACTCCCAATTAGCGGTGGCTTCTCTCTAGCGGCGCATTTGTGAGGTGGGCCTCTAGTCCGTGTCACCTAGTGGTCTAACTCTCGCGGTGTCACCGTATCTTGTTTCTGGAGACGCGCAGCCCGCCGTATAAAGGAGGATGGTCCGCGGCCGGCCGGCTCACCTGTATGGTCCTGTTGACGGAGGAGAGGTTGACCTCGGGCACGTGCGAGTAGAGCGCGGCGGGCAGCGCCAGCAGCAGCGCCAGCGCCCAGATGGCGGCGGCCGACAGAACTGCGAGCAGCCGCGAGCCGAGCCGGGCCCCCAGCCGGCCGGCCGCGTGCCGGCGCATCGGGTTGACGATGGCGCAGTAGCGCTCCGCGCTCAGCGCCGTCAGCGTGAACACCGACACGCCGATCGACACGTCCTTGGCGCACTCGCTCAGCTTGCAGACCAGCGTGCCCCACGGCCACGACTCGAGCGTGTACACGATCGACGTGAAGGGCACGCACGTGACGATGACGAGCAGGTCGCCGAGCGCCAGCGAGATGATGTAGGTGTTGGGCGCGTTGCGCATGGTGCGGTGGCGGGCGAAGATGACGACGAGAGTGCCGTTGCCCAGCACGCCCGCCAGGAAGATGAGCGCGAACAGCACGGGCACCACGTACGTCTCGGGCCGCTCGGAGTACGGCGTGTACTCGACCTGCTCCAGGTCGTCGGCCAGCAGCGAGAAGTTGCCCTCCTCCTCCACCACGCCGTCCATCCTGCACAGCACGAAACGTCCCGTTTACGGCACACATCAGCACGATACGGTGCTCGAAGACGTTTGGAGTAGTACATGGCTCACTCCAAAAGAAATGCACACTATTTCTTTTTAAACCCATCTTTTATTCTACATGTTTGAAAGTTTCACATTGTGTAGATACAACCTGTAGGAACAATATTTTCATTGAAACTTCCTGTCAGATTAAAACTGTGTGCCGCACCGAGACTCGAACTCGGAACCTTTTCCTTTCGCGGGCAAAGTGCTCTACCAACTTCTTTTTCTTAATTTCATGTTGTTCGTTTTCGTTCGTAGCATCTGATTGGAGCGGACGTCGCAAGACACCCTTTTACGTTCGTCATTTATCCATTAACTCAGTTTTTTTATTACAGAGGGCAGCTATCCCTCTGACCGAACACGCTGTTCTACCGTGCCGGCGTCCAACTGAGCTACCCAATCACAACACAAGCCCCGTCCTCACAGCTTTATTTCTGCCAGTATCTCGTCTCCTACCTTCCAAACTTTACTGCTGAAAGAAAGGATATTGCGGAGACATGGCTTAGCCACAGCCTGGAGGACGTTTCAGAATGAGATTTTCACTCGGCAGCGGAGTGTGCGCTGTGAGGACGGGGCGTGTGTCGTGCTTGGGTAGCTCAGTTGGTAGAGCACTTGCCCGCGAAAGGCAAAGGTCCCGAGTTCGAGTCTCAGTCCGGCACACAGTTTTAATCTGACAGGATGTTTCATATCAGCGCACACTCCGCTACAGAGTGAAAATCTCATTCTGGAAATATCCCCCAGACTGTGGCTAAGCCATCTCTCCTCAGTTTCATTTCTTTCAGCAGTGCTAGTTCTGCAAGGTACGCAGAAGAGCTTCTGTAAAGTTTGGAACGCAGCAGACGAGGTACTGGCAGAAGTAAATCTGTGGGGACGGGACGGGAGTCGTGCTTGGGTAGCTCAGTTGATAGAGCACTTGCCCCCGAAAGGCAAAGGTCCCGAGTTCGAGTCTCGGTCCGGCACACAGTTTTAATCTCCCAGGAAGTTTCACATCAGCGCACACTCCACTGCAGAGTGAAAATGGCATTCTGGAATATTTTCGTTTCTCCACATAATTCCCATCCCTCTCAACCTGCCTTACGCCATCTTGGAACCAGCGCCGGTGTACCCCCACGGTAAAATTTGTAAGTAGGCTGTTTATGATTTTATGTTGCGTTGCGCAGTTGGAGGTGAGCCGCCAGCAGTGGTGGGTGTGGGGAGAGAGATGGCAGACTTTTAAGAGCGGACGATCTGGACGTGTGTCCGCCAGAAAGAGTAAATTTGTAAGCCTGGATACATTGTTTGTTCTCTGTCAAAATCTTTCATTTGCTAACTATGCCTATCAGTAGTTAGTGCCTTCACTAGTTTGAATCTTTTACTTAGCTGGCAGTATTGGCGCTCGCTGTATTGCAGTAGTTCGTATAACGAAGATTTTTCTGATGTAAGTGATTCATGAAAGGTATAGGTTAGCTGCCTGCGGTAGTCGAGTGGTTCTAGGCACTTGAGTCTGGAACGGCGCTAACGCTACGGTCGTAGGTTCGAATCCTGCCTCGGGCATGGGTATGTGTGTGATGTCCTTAGATTAGTTAGATTTAAGTAGTTCTAAGTTCTAGGAGATTGACGACCTCAGATGTTAAGTCCCATAGTGCTCAGGGCTATTTGAACCAAAGGTATAGGTTATTGTTAGGCAGGGCCATTCTTTTGTGGGGATTATTGAAAATCAGATTGCGTTGTGCTAAAAATATTGTGTGTCAGTTTAGTGTTGATCAGAGTAAGTAAAGAGAGAAATGTCTAAGAATGTTCAGTTATGCTCAGATGTTTGAAAATGAAATAATGTAAGGGGTTTATCAGCATAGTAATTCACTGATTTTTCTAAGGGGATGTTTCAAATTCTGGACCAACCTGTTTGGCAGCGTGCACAAGGGAGTCATCATCTGCAAACCTTGTTCCACGAAGAGAGTCTTTCAGTTTCCCAAAGAGATGATAGTCTCATGGAGCCAAGTCAGGACTGTGAACCGGGTCTTTCAATAATGTCCATCCGTGTTTTGTGATCACTTCCGTGGTTTTTTTGACTGACATGTGGGCGTGCATTGTCGTGCAACAGCAAAACATCCTGCTTTTGCCGATGTGGTCGAACACAACTCAGTCCAGCTTGAAGTTTCTTCAGTGTCGTCATATATGCGTTAGAATTTATGGTGGTACCACTTGGCATGATGTCCACAAGCGATAGTCCTTCGGAATCGCAAATCACTGTAGCCATAACTTTTCCAGCAGAGTGTGTGGTTTAAATATTTTTTTCTTGGGTGAATTTGCAAGATGCCACTCCATTGATCGCCTCTTCGTTTCTGGTGAAAAATGATGGAGTCATGTTTCATCACCTGTCACAATTCTTCCAACAAATTTATCTCCACCATCTCGTACTGTTCCAAAAGTTCGCTGCATACCGTTTTTCTTGTTTCCTTGTGAGAAACTGTTAACATTCTGGGAACCCATCTGGCACAAACCTTTCTTAACGCCAAAACTTTCAGTATTCTGCAAACACTTCCTTCCCCTATCCCAACGTAGCTTGACAATTCGTTCACTGTGATGCGTCTGTGAGCAGTCACCAATTCGTTAACTCTCTTCATATTGTCTGGAGTGTGTGCAGTACGAGGCCTGCCGCTGCGAGGACAGTCCTCAATATTGCCGTGCCCGCTTTCATCACGTAACCTGCTTCCCCACCGCCTAACTGTAACGCGATCGACAGCACCATCTCCATACACCTTTTTCAATCTCTTGTGGATGTTTCCCACTGTCTCGTTATCACAGCACAGGAATTTTATGACAGCACGTTGCTTCTGACGAACGTCAAGTGTAGCAGCCATCTTGAAGACATGCTGTGACGGGGCCACTTACGGTTGAACTAAGTTTGAAAACAAGCGGGAAGGATGTATCTACACACTGTAACACTTTCACACATGCAGAACGAAAACCGTATTTTTTACAAAAATAGTGAGCATTTCTTTTGGAGTGACCCTCGTAGAACCAATTACGAAGGCGAGCTGAAAAGTAATATCTTCAGAGCTGTTAAGCCTTTTCAAATAAAATAAACTTTAAACAATCCTCTCGAAGGAATATCCGCATCTGAGCAATATACCAGAGACTGAAAATACCGCTACAATTGGAAGGTTCTTTTATTTTGAACACGACCTGTTTCGGGCTTTTATATGCCCGTCTTCAGGTGTGGTTACTTCGTGCTGTGACTCTGAACGCCGCCGTGGAATAATACGGGAAGCGGCGTTATTACCAGCTGGTATTACACAGCATCCTGTACTACTCAGAGCACGAATTAATACTCGGGCGAATAAAAGCCCGAAACCGGTCGTGTTCTAAGTAAAATAAGCTTACAACTGTTGCGGTATTTTCAACCTCTGGTAAAATAAATTTTATTAACGTTATTCACCTTTATTCTTGGCGTCTACAAATTTATTTTTCAAAACAGTCACGCTGACGATGTCACATTTCTCTCAGCCAGAGGCCGGTTTGTTGATACTGTAAGTGTAGAACAGGCGTGGCCAAGATTTCCGCTTCCAGAGAGGGCACGAGCTCCCCGAGCTTAGGTGAGTCTGCTCAGCGCTTCGGTTTCCCCTCACCACTGCGCTTTTCCGAGCAACCGAAAATTGTACAGGTAAGAATCTTGCAAGGGAAATTCCCCATCGCAGCCCTCTCAGATATAGGCCCAGTGGTAGAATGGCCCAGTGGATAGTCCGTCAGAAACTGAACACAAATGAAGCATGAAAACAGGAAGAAGCTGTACTGAATCGTGGAAAAAGAAGCAAAATAGAAACAGTGAACGGCCAAGTTTAAGATGTGCAGCACCGACCGAGTTTTAACTGTCATGGTGTGGTAGTTGTGTGGTCACGGGGTTGAATTGCGAAGTGGGAGATGCGTGTTCGAATCTGCAGCGTGCCCCAGTTTTCTTTATTTTTATTATTTTTTTCACAAATTTATGAATTGTCCGTCAGGTAATTGAAATGTCTATTCTCCTACTGTTATCTTGGCAATTGTCATAGCATACATTGGTTACAGAATATAAATCATGAGGTAAGAATATATGATTGTTGCAAGTAAATGTGATGATTAGTGAGAATAGGAGACATGCCTCATAGACCTCTCACAGAAATGAAAACAGCAAATAAACGAGTGTGGATTATGTTAAACAAAGGAATTCAACAGTCAAAACTTCCAAAACGGAACTCAGGAGTTATAGCACCTCGTATTTGTGTAGAACAAATAGGAGGTACATACGTCTGAGGGTCCCTTCATTACACCTCGCTGTTGCGATCGGACGTTACACAACGACACATTCACAAATTTGAGAACATCGAACACACGTCATTTACCGGACCTACAGCTCATAATTTTGTGAAAAAAAGCGCTATGATGGAGATTTGATCATGGATCTCCCTTGGCGCAGTCCAAAACTTTGACACACATCACCAAGACGCCGTAACTATTCAAGGTCGCCTGATGTTGCCCGTTTTATGCTTGATCTGCGTTCAGTTTTTGACGGACTACCCACTGGGTCATTCTACCACTCAATCTGAGAGGACTGCTATAACATCCAGGATATGTATATATTTTTATTACGAGTGGAATATGAACGTGTGGAAAACTACGTAACTCAATAATATTCATTCAATTATGTAATTATTCCTTAAAAAGATGAGAATTATGTAAAACAGAGACAATATTTGTTTCACACTCTTTGTTAATCTATGTCATCCTTTTCTTTTCTTTTGTACCCTTTTGTCGTCTTCATCTGATGTACGTCACTGACGCAAGACGCGAATCGTACTTTTATGTTCCTTTTCTGGTAAAAACAAATAGAGCCAAATGCGTCAAAACTATTTATGATTAATTATTGAAAATTCACTTCCTCTTTTAATTATAATATTATATTAATTGTTTTATCATAGCAGCAAGAAGCGCAGCCATTGTTAGTTGCGATTGTATAGCAATTTCGTCTGTACTTCTAGTTGAAAATAGCATGGGTTTGTGTTAAACTAATTTGCAAAACAATTTAATATTTTTTATTGATGGCATCAATTTAAATGATTAATTATTTATTGAGCAAAGGAAAATCTTAATTAAAAAAGAAATCCTCTATCTTTTGTTGGCCGCCATCTTAACATTTATCACGGTGGCAAATTTAAATTACTTGAAACGCAAACAATATTCCGAAGTGTAAGAAGTGTAAGAATAAGTGGTACTGAATATTTATAAGAGAAAAAATTAATCGAATCAGACTGCATTTTCTAAGAACAGTGCTGATGGTATTTATTGTTGAAGAAGATTTCATTGCTGACATATGAGGCCAAAATTAAACTACGCATGAATCACGGAGAAAAATATTTCTGGTAGCGTACGCCAGTGTTGTGTGCGGGTGGTATTCTGTTGTTCCTTTTCATGATTAATTTGCTAAGAATAATTAAATCTATCGAAGACAAAAATGATAAAAGCTCTGATGTACGATCTGTAATTTTAGTGACATGAACACAACTTACAGTCAACATTGTTACACTACGTCAGGCGGAATTCTAGTGCAATTTGAACAAAATAATTATCCGGTAGAAGTTGTCGTATGAATAATGCATTATACACGTGAATAATATTGTCAGTATCATTTACAAAATGAAATCAATGCAACTGCTAAAAAAAACCAGAGTGAATTCAAATCGCAGAATACCATAGAGTATCATATCATCAATATTCATTGCATTTGTCCATGTTGATGATACACAATAACCGCCACACTGCGATGGGGAGTTTCCCTTACTAGCAAGACGTGTTTGCAACACAGTGCCACTACTCCTAAAAGGCGAATATTCCAACATACTCTTAGGATGATGATTTTATCACTACTGTTTAGTTTGAAATTTTTATTTTGCTCCGAAAGCAATGGCTTTAGTACTTAATTCAGTAAGTACATTAGATACTGCTAATACAGTGAGCTGAACTAAAAAAACTCTATAAACAGGCATCTGACATTAAGTTGAGATGTTCATAAGTTTATTCACATTAAGATTTCAGAATATGCGATATACGAGGGTTGGAACTTAAATAGTGACAACTATTTATTCAGAACCGATACAAAAGAATTTCATGTTTGCACCTGTTACTGTCCTTCAAAGTAGTCACCAGCGTTTTGTTGAACCTTTGCTACCGATGTGGAAAGCGTAGTATACTGTTAGCGCAGGCTGTTCTGTTGATAGCGCGAATGGAGCGGCCTACTGCCCGTCGAATCTCAGGAACAGTTCTGCAGTGAATGCTACGAAGTGGTTCCTTCGTCATCGGAATCAAATCAAACTCACAAGGACTTAAGTCCATGGAGAATGGTGGATGGTACAGTACTTCCCAGTCCCATAGATCGAACAGAGCAGCCACAGTTTGCGCTGTATGCGCCCGCACATTGTCGTGCAAAATGATGGGTGAGCTGTTCAGAAAGTGTCGCGCTTGTTTCGCAAGGCTGGTTGCAGGTGATGTTCCAAAATCGAACAGTAATACTGTGCATTGACGGTCTGCCGTGGAGGGACGTCATGCGTTAGGATAACACAATCACAGTCTTACACGAGAATCACCATAATTTTAGACCGCTCCATTTGCATAATCGACATAACAGGCTCTTCTAACGGTATACTATGCCTTCCACATCGCTGGCAACGGGTTCTACACAACGCTGGTGACTACTTAGAAGCACAGTAACAGGTGCAAGTATGTAACTCTTGTTTCGTTTATTAATAAATAGTTCCAAATATCGTATTTGGACCTGAGTTCATGATAGAAACATATGGTGTTATTCAGATTAAAATCTGTTAACCCCAAACGTTAGCTGAACTTTCTCAGTTTCGCAGCGGAAGAGGTACTGTTCTCACACTTACGTCGGACCAAATACTGCAATAACTTTAACGACTTCTCTGTGCAGTCGAAGACAATCTCAACCTTTCCCGCAATATTTGCTACAAAATAATTGTCCCCTTCCATTAAAACGCTTAATAAATTGAGTACAGTGAGTAACCGAGAGCTTAATGAAGTGAAATTTTTTTTGGTGGTGCGAGCCATAAAAGATTTTGTCACAACTTTTTTCCCGTAACACCCGCGTTCAGCCAGCATTCACTGTTGCTCATCACAAGATAAATGCATCATATAGAGGTGTTGTAATGATCTCCCAATAAATATTTTTCCAACGCATAATAGGGCTAAGGGAGCACTGTTTGGCCAGGCGTGTTGCAGAATTAATTTGACTGACAGAGCCAAACATCACCTCTGCTTGCACCGTTTCGTCACTATCGAAGTAAGTCCTTGAATGTATTCTTCAAGTTTTGGAAACGGGTAAAAATCGTATGGAGCCTATTCGGAGCTGTATAGAGGATGATCGATGAAAATGAACCCAAGGCGTCGGATTGTTGCAGATGTCGGAAGAGATCGTGTATGGGCTGGCATTGGCATGCTAAAGGAGTCAGTGCTCCACGTGTGGACGAACACTTAGCTTAGAGAACCGTCTGCAGAACGGTTCTACAGCCAACGTTAACCTCGCGTAAAGACTTAATAAAGGAGACTACGGCTCGTACAGACACATACAGACATTCACCTCTATTTTCGACTGGAACAGGAAAGGGAAAGACTAGCAATAGAACAGAGTGCCCACCATTTTCTGCAAGTTACGATCCTTCACTTAGATCACTAATGCACAAGAACACGTCCATAATTATCATGTCATTCCGTCCTACGCTATCCACTTTAACACGTACAACTTTGGGGGTAACTCCTGAATCAAAGTTTTCCAATTCCAAAAGCGTCTAAGACAAATTATTGGTTGTGTGACCTCAAGAACGTTCCGCAGAGCCTTGTTTAAGAAATTGAAGTTAATAGCTACTGATTCCCAATATATTCATTTCTTAATGAAATTAGTATGTAATACATATATCTATTTTTCTAACCAACAGCTCAGTTCCATGAATCAGTGCTAGAGATGAGAGTAATCTTCTGAGGTTTATATTGATTTAATTTGGTCCAAGAAGGTGTCCGTTACCAGACTCCATAAAACTTTAACTGCTACTAAACTTCATTTTAAGAGGGGCCTGAAGTACTTATTGGTGGCCAACTCTTTCACGAATGTCTCAGCAGAGCCGGCTAATATTTATGTGTTCTTAATAGTATCAAATAATTCGAATATTACATACCACCTTATTTCTGCACAAATTGAGTGCTGTTCAAATGGTTCAAATGGCTCTGAGCACTATGGGACTTAAGTGCTGTGGTCATCAGTCCCCTAGAACTTAACTACTTAAACCTAACTAACCTAAGGACATCACACACAGCCATGCCCGAGGCAGGATTCGAACCTGCGACCGTAGCGGTCGTGCGGTTCCAGACTGTAGCGCTTAGAACCGCTCGGCCACTTCGACCGTAAATTCAGTGCTGTAATGTGATTAATATAAATGTCTTTTCTATTTGATCATGCGTATTTACAATAGTGTAAGAATATACACGTTAGTGTATTGATCCCTTACGTGCTTTGTGACACATATATTATTACCTTTTAAACGAAAGCGTGTTTAATCCTCGAGCGGGAGAACCTACTTTGTAAAGTGCGCCACCGACATTGTTTTGTACTGCTCCATTGTTTTAGAAATGCGAACCATTACCTTATCCTCCATTACTGTTTCTGCTAACACAGTGCTATGTTGTGCCATGGTACTTTCAAGTGAGCAGCGGTAATATACAACAAACAACGAGCTATGCGAGAAAAAAATTTACGATCCCAATGATCCAGCTGTCTACGAGATAAATGGCTATCGAATAAGCGGTAGGCTGAGATCTGTTCCATGCTTTGAGTAGGCATTACTATGGGGTAACACGTGTAAGCGGCAACGAGGTTTATGTTTAACTAAAAGGTGATTTAACTCATAAAAGTTTACTTTATCGTTGTCTGATGAAACTAGGAATACAATGTTATTTTGTTCATACATATTTACCTTAGTAACAAAGACAGCTCTTTTTACGTGTGCACAAAGCATTCAGCGGGCCCATCGTGTATTAAAATTTTGTCGCTTATTCTACATAGATGAGGACCATTTTACTTGCTACCTGTGGAAGCTTTCTTTCTTTATAAATATTTATTCTTGTCTTTTAACATTTTCTACTCCTCACTACATCTAATTTACTCTAATTTCTGATCTCTTCGTCCACTTGAATGTAGTACACTATCACTTACCGCATTATAAGCGGAGTGTGCTTTGCAGTTCAGTATTGTATTCTACATTGTTACCTAAGTATGATATAATTAGGGTTGTAACATACAGATATTTTTCTTTTATCAGAAGGCTACGTAAAGGAATTTTACTATTTGCTACATAAATATTGTAATTATTAATACACCCTTAATCCAATATTTCTATTTGATGCTGTAATGTAAATAAAATATAATGTATGGTTCAAAACTGATTTTATATTGCATGTAACTCTAACGGCATGAAATTTAAGTGTAAATTTTATACACTTTGGTCCGGTACGAATTGTTGTCTCTTTGATATTCTGCAGAAAGAAAAGTACAAGGAAAATAAAGGCAGCTGACAATAGTATGTGGTAGTGTACTGATGTACAGAAGGGTCATGTCAGATCGTTAGTGGAAAGCCACTCATATTTTACAAATAGAAGGTGTTAATGATGCAGAAACTGGGTAATCTCATTCCCAACATTAGTGTGTAGATGGGTGGAACATAGACGTTTCCGGAAACTCTGGCATTGACACTGATTCAGTGAAAAACAAACTTTTCTAGATCTGACTTCGAAAATTCATCAATGAAGAGGACTCGCAAGAGGGAAAGATTGGAAGAAAGAAGAAAGTAGGAAACAAGATTTTCAAGATATGAGATTTAACAAGTATAGAATACAACGGGGATTCAGGACCAACAATACACTGGGAAAAAGGGAACTATGAGCAGTTTCATAACAAGACAGGAATGTACGATAAATTCGAGATGAAAGTGTACTGAACAGAATCAGCTTTGTTCTGGAACCATGAAATATGTCAGAATTTCTGACACATGAAGAGCGTACTGCGGTCACTCATATTTGGAGTACATGGACTGTGAAGACGAGCTATTGTAGAGGTCAAATGTTATATTTAAAAGCGAAATGTTAACCAAGTCACGATAAGCAAGATAAGTATATTATTAGATAGTGGTTCATTGTTTAGCCTTGAAATACCATTTCAAACTTTGAACCTGGCACAGTAAAGTCTTCTATCCTATCAAAAATAGTTCTAATGTTCAACAGTGAAAGATCTACACAGGAGCAAGCTGCACCGGAGTAGCAATTGAATTATTTGCTATTTTCTAAAATTAACTTTTCATTGACAAGATAGCACACAGCATCTTATTCTGTTCCAGCGAGTCAAATTATCATGTATCAGCAACAGGTAATATTCCCATACTTGACGCAGCTAATTGCGAAAGGATTCCACAACTGTGAATGAATTTCATAAATTTAGTAAATCTGCAAGAACGTCATGAATGCCAGGTCAGTTCTATCACCTGCTTGAGCCAAGCCGTTCCCCATTCAAATAACCAAACCATTGAGGAACCAATAAGGATGAACAAAAGTGTTATTAGCACTTTCAAAATTGTAGGGGTGATCCGTCGTAACTTCAGATAGCGCCCAGCTATGGCTTCTCATATCATCTTTGCCGCTCAGTAGGCTACTTGGCTGGAACACTCGTCACCACCAAAATAGCGGCGTCCTTTCCATCGCTCCCTCTTTTCTACACCAATATAAGCACCACGGTTTGTAAACATAACCTAACATTTTACAATGAAACCCTTCCTTTACTCCTAAATCGCTTTGTGAATAATGTTCCTAAAAAGCTGAGGAAACAAGTTTGCGCGTAGCTTGTATCAAGGAATTATGGCACGTTAGAAAATATTAACAGAAGTAAGAGCAATTTATACATCAGTGACTGCGTTCATTAGTACCCAACCCATCACTCACTGCTAATCTCATTCCGAACATCACATAACGTACACATTAATCAGCACACAGTAGTAGTTCACTTTAATTTTCTCACTTTTAGCTCCACATTATGGAAGACGTCTTTTTTTTTTTTTTTTTTTTTTTTTTGTCATCAGTCTACTAACAGGTTTGATGCGGCCCGCCACGAATTCCTTTCCTGTGCTAACCTCTTCATCTCAGAGTAGCACTTGCAACCTACGTCCTTTATTTGAGTGACGTATTCCAATCTCTGTCTTCCTCTACAGTTTTTGCCCGCTGTAGCTCCCTCTAGTACTATGGAAGTCATTCCTTTATGTCTTAGCTGATGTTCTATCTTCCTGTCCCTTCTCCTTATCAGTGTTTTCCACATATTGCTTTCCTCTCCTCATTCCTTATCTTATCAGTCCACCTAATTTTCAACATTCGTCTATAGCACCACATGTCAAATGCTTCGATTCTCTTCTATTCCTGTTTTCCCACAGTCCATGTTTCACTACCATACAATGCTGTACTCCAGACGTACATCCTCAGAAATTTCTTCCTCAAATTAAGGCCAATATTTGATATTAGCAGACTTCTCTTGGCCAGAAATACATTTTTTGTCATACGAGTCTGCTTTTGATGTACTCCTTGCTCCGTCCGTCATTGGTTATTTTACTGCCTAGGTAGCAGAATTCCTTAACTTCATTGACTTCATGACCATCAATTCTGATGTTAAGTTTCTCGCTGTTCTCATTTCTACTACTTCTCATTACCTTCGTCTTTCTCCGATTTACTCTCAAACCATACTTTGTACTCATTAGACTGTTCATTCAGTTCAGCAGATCATTTAATTCTTCTTCACTTTCACTCAGGATAGCAATGTCATCAGCGAATCTTATCAGACGTCTTACACACAATAAACTTTTTAGGTGATCTGTTTATCTTTCAAGTAATTGTGTCTACACAAGCTATTCTGATTTTACATCTGTACTTGTTATTTTCACATAAGTGTGTGTGTTTTACATCGCTGACACCAGGCTAAGACAGAAATGAGGCTAGTAGAGAATACGTCCTACAGAACAGAGGGCACTAGTACAGTGTCCGTTTAGCAGCTGTATCGTGCGGTGATAATGAGCAAACCGTTGGTAATACTACATAATATTTTAAACGTTTCACTTCCTATAAACAGTGAAAAAGTAACATTAAGACTGACTGAAATCGTCTGTGGCTGCTGGCAATACTCTGGCACACATCACAGATGTTGAAGCATATGATAACACCAGTGCAGTGTGCACATGGAGTCGTGTATGTGGTGGACATCACATTATCACAGACAATTATTCGCGAACAGTTAGCTGATTATTACTTGATAGTTTTAAACTGGTATTTTATAATGGCTCAAATGGTTCAAATGGCTCTGAGCACTATGGGACTTAACATCTGAGGTCATCAGTCCCCTAGACTTAGAACTACTGACACCTAACTAACCTAATGACATCACACACATCCATGTCCGAGGCATGATTTGAACCTGCGATTGTAGCGGTCGCGCGCTTCCAGACTGTAGTGCCTAGAACCGCTCGGCCACTCCAGCCGGCGATATTTTATAATGCATATGGGTTGCTTCCAAGTATACCATCATCTATTATTACTGCAGGCAAGTGCGCTCGCTACAGCATCAGAAAACCTGTTTCAAAACCGTCCCCTCGCCAGTCGTTCCCTTATCCAAACTATTCCCCAGAAAACATCCCAAACTGTTTTTAGCGCTCTCTTCACCTCAACCTTCCGAACAAGAAATCTGTCATTGTATTCCTCAGAGCCACTCACTTGCCTACCTTTCTATACACGTCGCGTGTAAAACTATACACGTCGCGTTTAATCTCATGTTATATTCATCCTCCACCTGATAATCGCATCCTTTCTCCATTGTGTCATCCGAATATGCGTCCATTTTTCTTCTGGTTTATTTTGTATCTGTCTTGTCATCGTGTTAATGTTTTAGAAGATCGCATGTTTTGTGGATGCACTTCTTATATTAGTCCTGCACATTCCGTGGCCTTTATGAAACTGTAATGACCATCAGTCACAATTTTCTGACGTCTTACTTTAATTATATTTGAATCTTAAGCCTCATAAACAAAAAGCACACTCCATACCCATGACAGCAATGCCAGGCAGAGAAACGTAAACACATCGTCAATTACACTGGAGAGCCAAAGAAACTGGTACACCTGCCTAATATTGTGTAGGACTCCCGCGAACACGCAGAAGTACCGCAGCTCGACATGGCATGGACTTGACTAATATCTGAAGTAGTGCTGGAGGGAATTGACACCATGAATCCTGCAGGGCTGTACATAAATCCGTAAGAGAGCGAGGGGCTGGAGATCTCTTCCGAACAGCACGTTGCAAGGCATCACACATATTTCACTGAAAAAATACGGCAACCAGCCACTTTTTAATGCGTTTTTTTATTTACGCCAACATGCATTTCGGGTTTGCACCCATCTTCAGCTGGCAAATTACATGGATCTTCAGTTACTACAGTAGTACAATCTCTACAGCAGTTTGGATGCTGCAGCAGGCCTGTGCAAAAGCAACGACTCCAATCATTTACTTCAATTTCGCGAGTTTAAAGTCACACACTATCAGTTGTTCATTTTACTTACATTCTCCTCTCCTTGTTTTTTCTTGGCTTTTCTTCTTTTTTGCAACAACACAAACACTTTTTATTGCGTATTTTGCACGGGCGCACTGCGTTATCCGCCATGTTGTCGACTGACAGTTTTTGTTTACATACAAATGGTTTATCTATGGACAGAGTTATATTTTTACGAAAGTTTTGAGGTTCTAAGATAAGCTATTGTTTTCTAAATATTGACTTGGCTGATAGAAGTATTCTAAGTACGATGTATACTTTTTTGGTAGTATTGAAGATAATAAACTAACAAAACACATTTATACAAAGCAGTAATTCATACATTTACAATATAACAAAGAAAGAATTAAGATTTTTAAGTTTTATATTATTACATGCAATTGTTGGGTTTATAATAGATTATGTTATTTCTTGATTGTGCTTAGTAAGTGGTTTGATAAGTAGAGTGTGGAAGTTTTTTTAGAAATATTCGGTTTGGCAGCTCTGTTTGGTCGTTAAGTATGTCAGAAGGGGATGCATGTTTATGTGAATAAATTTCGATTTCTTCTAGGAGGTTCATTCTTTTTCCTTTGTTGGCTTAGTGGAGAACTTGTAGCTTATGGGATATGTCTGTTACTTGATGTTCTTCTTCTGCTACATGTTGGGCGAATGTGGATTTATTTAAGTTTTTTAAACGAAGAGCATCTATGTGTTCTCGAAACCATATGCTGAAGTTTCTCCCTGTTTGGCCTATGTATGTTTTTGGACATGAGTTGCAGTTAAGTTTGTATATTCCTGATTGATTGTACGGTTTGGTATTATTTTTAATGTTATGGATAGCTTTGTCCTTTATTTTGTTATTTGTGTAGTAGCTGATTTTGATGTCTGTTCCTCGGAACAAGTTTGCTATTTTATATGACAGCTTTCCTACAAATGGCAAGCTTACATATTTTTCATTTGGCTGTGTTGTGGTATTCTTTAATGTAGTTTTGTTATTGTATTTGTTTATGTGGGGATTTATCTTAGAGTTCAGTTCATCTATTAATTTTGGATTGTAACCATTATTGTAAGCAATTGCTTTGATGATGTTTAGTTCTTCTATTTGCTCAGCTGGTTCTAGTGGTATTTTGTGCATTCTGTTTAGCATTGCTCTGTATGAAGCCGTCTTATGTTTATCTGGGTGGCAGGATGACTTAGTAATTGTGTTATCTGTGTATGTTGGTTTCCTGCATACTTGAAATTTGTGTTTGTTGTTGGAGCTACTTATGCAGAGATCCAGAAAATTTACACCTACTTCTGTTTGGTGTTCTACAGTAAAGATGATGTTCTGACGCATTTTATTCATTTCTTTTGCAAGGTTATCAATTTCTTCTGCTGTGCCATCAAGTAAGACTATTATATCATCAACATACCTTTTGTAATAAATTATCTTGTTTACCATCTGGGGGTTATCTTTAAAAAATTTACATTCTAAGTTATTGATGAAAATATCTGCAAGCAAACTGGCAAGGCAGCTACATATAGCCAGGCCCTCTTTCTGCTGCGAAATTTTGTTATTAAAAGAAAAATAGTTGTGTGATAATACTAGTGTTAATAGATCAATGAATTCATATATTTCTGGTAATGCCAAATTTTTATGTTTAAGTAAATTGTTTTTAATTACTTCTATTGTTTCTTTGACCAGTATGTTTGTGTAGAGGTTTCTGATGTCAAGTGATGCACACCTAGCAGTATCAGGAATCTGAATTTCCTTTAGACAATTAATAATTTCATAACTGTTCTTTACTTAGTATGTCTCTTCAAATTTGAATGTGTTGCTTAGGACCTCATTCAGTTTCAAATAAAATGGACAAATTGTTATTCATCACACATATGCTCAATAATGTTCATGTCAGGAGTTTGGAGACAAGCGGAAGTGTTTAAACTCAAAAGCGCGTTCCTGGAGGCACTCTGTGTCAATTCGGGACTTGTGGGGTGTCGAATCGTCGTGCTGGAATTTCCCAAGTTCATCGGAATGCACAATGGACATGAATGGATGCAGGCGATCAGACAGGATGCTTACGTACGTGCCACCTGTCGAAGACGTATCTCGACGTATCAGGGGTCCCGTATCACTCCACCTGCACACGCCCCACACCATTATAGAGCCTCCACCAGCTTGAACAATCTCCTGCTGACATGAAGGGTCCATGGATCCATAAGCTTATCTCCATACGCTTACACGTCCAACCGCTCTATACAATTTGAAACGATATTGGTCGGACCAGGCAACATATTTCTTATCATCAACAGTCCAATGCCGGTGTTGAGGGGGCCCAGGCTAGGCGTAAAGCTTTATCTCTTGCAGTCATCAGGGGTACACAAATGGACCCTCGGCTCCGAAACCCGTATTGATGATGTTCCGTAGAATGGTTCGCACGCCGACACTTGTTGATGGCGCAACATTGCGGATGGGTCGCACGTCTGTCACGTTGATCGAGTCTCTTCAGTCGTCGTTGGTCCCGTTCTTGCAGGATCTTTTTCCGGCCGCAGCGACGTCGGAGATTTGACGTTTTACCGGATTCCTGATATTCTCGGTACACTCGTGAAGTGGTCTTTTGGGAAAATGCCCACTTCATCGCTACGCCGGAGATGCTGCATCCCATCGCTTGTGCGCTGACTATAACACCACGTTCAAACTCACTTAAATCTTGATAACCAGCCATTGCAGGGGCAGTAACCGATCTAACAACTGCGACAGACAATTGTTGTCTTATATAGGGGTTGCCGACCGGAGGGCGGTGTTCTGCTTTTTACACATCTCTGTATTTTGTTTCTTTGGCGCTTCATTGTGTTCTTGTATTGTCATGATTAAATGATGATGTGGTTTATGGCAGGAAAAACATCACATAAATAAAACTTAAGAAAGACATATATCAAACAAATCTGTTATCAGTAGCGCTATGCAACTTTCACAGGTATGTGCAGACAGACACGAGATTTAGAGTTAATACTGGCAACATTACTGACCTAAGAACAAAACTTAATACTGACGTGTGATGAAGTAGTGATGAAATAATAGGTTTGGTGGTTGGATTTTTCATAGTATGCACGATTTCGAACCGATCGATAACGATATGTCTTATTGCAAATATATGTCGTAATTAATACTGCTGCTAATATCTATATATTTCGCGTTTAAATTGATGAGATGTAGAACAGGAGACAGATAGAACATTCGCTCTTCTCATTGACTACATTTGTTTTCGTTATGCCCTAAACTGACTGCAACGGTGCCATGCAGACAGAAAGCTTATTAGGATTTGTGAGGTCTCCCAAGTGCGACAGCAATTCGATGGAAGATATTGCAGACATTTGTTTCTTTTTCAGGATTTACAGTGGACACAAAGAAACGGTCCCACACAGACCGTAGAAGACCATTTTTCCTAAACTAACTTAGATCAAGTTGCAGCTTCAGTTCACAAAAAGACACCTTGTATTTGCGTAAACTTACACTGAAACCATCCTTTCATGAAAATGCTAATGTCGTGTTAATGTGTATTATTGTCAGGAACTGTGTATAAAAGTGAATATGTTATGTTCTAAACGATGTTGTGGATCACATCGGTTTGATGGTCTGTCGACAAAAGTTAAATAACAGCAATAAAAAGCCTCTGACTAATGCAAGATTAACAGGCATTTTGTAAGAACCATTCTTGAAAAGTATCTTTAGAAATATAAAAATGCTGAGCAACGTAAGGCAATGAACTACCCCAGATGCCACATGTGAATGACCCAGAACCCATAGTAACCGTGGAAACTAGTTTTCATCAGCCGATGATGACAATTGATTTTTCATAATCTTTTTTACTCCATGTTTGACGGTGTGCATAGTGCTGCGTATCACATATTTTTTCATGGCGCTGGTGAACATTCTTCTGTATTTTCAAGCGCTGTTCCTTAACAAACTTTGCAGGAGAGGCGAAAATCTCATGAAGGATGAAACATATCCTGGTCCGTAACCTCTACGGTCGTCATTTTACAATTTAAATGCTCTTTTACGCAGGAATGACCTTCGCTATCCCGATCTTTCACCTTGTGACAGTCAGTTACTGCGATTCCTGTCGTTGCTCGTCGTGTGAATTTATCACCCATACCTGCACGAATACCAGGTTCATTGTCTCCAGTCCGCTGATGCTCGTAACTTTTCTGACGACCACTCTACGCATTACCTTCTGTAACCATCGTCGTTTCTAGAACTGTGTTGTGTGACATGCAGTTTATTGTCTCCATGTATCGCTATCTGTTGAAGGGAATGTAAGTACTGTAAGGAAACTGAGGAAAGCTATCCTTTGTCTTTCTGTGCATTATTGAGGAACCAAATATCATGCTACAGACAATTATTGCTTGCTTAAATCTTTAGCTTATATTCATGAGTTACCTCAAAATAATATACCACATGGCAATGTGTAATGAAAGTGAGCAAAATATGAAGGTTTACATTTTCTCATCTCTTGTTTCTGAAAACATAAGCAACGCAGATAATGATCTTTTTGGGCATTGTGAGCTGTATAATTGCTCCTCGCGTCTGAATTTCTAATCCAGTAGCATACAAGACATTTTATTTTGTACATATGTTATGGAATCTGCTTACAAGATCTGAATTGCATATGAAGAACTTTTTTCAAAATTTAATGACAGTGAATAGGCTACAAAAGATTTATTAATATCCAAAGAAACTTAAGTAACTTCTATTTTTGAAATCTTGATTTTGATCTCTATGATCGTAATCAGCTGCAAAATAAACAAACTTATCGCCTGTTAATGCTCCTTTTGAAATGTGACTAATAGACACAAAAGTTATTAAGGTCCTAGAATCGAGTTTTGTGGGACATGACAACTAATTAGCTTTCTGTTGCATGAAAGCTTTCCTATTGTCACTGTTGGCGAGGAGGAAAGTGGAGATGGAATGTAACTGGCTGCGGATCTGTGGGCTGAAGGTAAGCATTACGATGGTTGGTGTAATGGACCAGTATCAATTACACTTCCATAGGATACATAAAGAGTGGGGAATGCGATGAGTTGACCTACCCACAACATGGCTATTTCCATAATGCGGAGGCTGCTTTCATTACCAGAATGTGCTGGAAACACTTAAAATTTAAAATGTAATTCCGCGCACTGAATCATTTCTGCCTGTTGCAATATACAAGGCAAAGTTAGAGACCTGTGACTATGGATGCAAGTTAAAAATTCCCCTTTCGGTCTCGCAATATTTGGTGTTTCTTTTTGTAGGAACATGTATATTTTTAACCCGGTAGATTGGCATAATTCTGCAGTTCAGAGGACGCCATTATCTATCAATATCTTCAAACAATAGTCTTTTTAAGTCTGTAACACCAGTCGTTAAAGTTCCGAAACAGGAATAAAACATTGTGAATAGCTACAGTTCTCTTTGGAACGGTCATTTAGTTACTGGTTCTATAGTTTATATTCACGATAAACTGTATGCATGGGAAAGAAAAGTGAACACGTGTTAGATGACGATCAGTTTGGGTTTAGGAAACATATAAGCACCAGGCAGCAATTCTGACGATGTGATTGAGAATGAAAGCAAGATTAAAGACAAATCAAGACACGTTCATAGGATCTGCCGACCTGGAAAAAGCGTTAGACAATGTAAAACGGTGCAAGCTGTTCGAAATTCTGACAAAAATAAGGATAAGCTACAGGGAAAGACGGGTAGCATACATCATGTACAAGAGCGAAGATGGAATAATAAGAGTGGACGACCAAGAACGAAGTGCTCGGATTAAAAAGGGTGTAAGACAGGGATCTAGTCTTTCGCCCTTCCCGTACTGTTCAATCTGTATATCGAAGAAGCAATTATGGAAATAAAAGAAAGGCTCAGGAGTGAAATTTTAAAATATCAGTAATACGATTCCCATTGCTATCCTGAGTGAAAACAAAGAAGAATTACATTATTTTCTGAATGGAATGAAAAGTATAATAATATTTTGATCAGTGTAATAAGTACAGAATATTTTGGTGTTTTCTGTGATCTTTCCAAAGTGTATGGGTAGATCTTATTACTCTCCTAGAAAAACTTAAATTTAATGGAATCAATGGTTTTACAGGCAACTGGTTTGAGTACTGATAACAAACAGAATATAAAAAGTGGAGCAGAATAATTGAACGAGTTTGAAACAAGAGAACATTTTAGTGACTGAGGATAAATTGTGAACGTTCATTTTTGTATCCACTCTTATTCTGTACACACATGAATGATCTTGCACTTAATATTCATCAAGTAGAATTTGTACTTTCTTCAGATGATACTAGGTTATATTGAAACCGGTTAGAGAGAAAGCACTAGAGCGGATTGTTAATAATTTTGTTCAAAGAATTATCAGATACTGCTCTGTATATGGACTTTCCCTTAATTATGACTGTACAATATATTCAGTTCTCTGCAGCAAACAGAGCCATAATAACAACTGGTATAGCACGTGAACAGGAACCAATAAATAGGGAAGAAAGCTCCGAGTTGTTGGGAGTCATATTGATGACAACTTGGAGTGGAGGAAGCATACACATGGGCTGCTCAAATAACAAAATTCAAATACTTTGGCTCTTCGTATAATTGCGTGTATAGCAAACAAACGAATTAACCTTCTCATGTATGATGCATATTTCCACTCACTAATGCCTTATGGATTATTTTGTGCGGTTTGCATCACTTAGAAAGTACTGCACAATAGCGAGTGTTATTACCCTCTATGAAGCTGTCAGTGATCATTTGCTGAATAATATAAAAAGTTTGACAGACAGCATTTAAGTGTTATATCTAAACGCAAGTTATTTCTTCCCTACAACTCCTGTTCTTTGGACGAATTTTTATTTAAGAACTGATAGACTAGTTTCTAAGTTTAGTGGCATGACGAGTGTACCGTCGCGAGTCACTACGCAATAGCATTCATTGCACAACTTTGGAACCGTTGGCGGTGATAGAAACAGCCGCTTGTAACTTAGTATGACTGAGTCGCACCTGTCGCTAGCCTAGCCCTGGGAAGAGGTACATGTGTCAATTCGAGCAACAGGATATTCAAGACCCTAAGAATCTAATATTAAATATTATTCAATGTAGTTAAAAGTCAATATACTGCTCTTTGTTATTAAAAAAGAAGATTGTGTACAAATCTCAGCTTTCTATTTGGCATACTTCCAGAGTTAGAGAAAATTACCTAAAACACCCCAAACCGACACTTATAAGATTAAAGTCAGTTAGGATTCATAACAGTCTGTCTTTTAGTATAATTTGGAATTATTACTGGAGTTCACTAAACTGTAGAACAATTTATTGAAATTTTTTATAATAAAAACGTTAACTATATTTCACTTTCGTAATATAAAATTCAGAAAAGAAAAATATTTATTTAATGTGTTGTTGTGTGAGTAAATGAGAATGAGTGAGAGTGTGTATGTGAGACATACGGAAAAATTCAATATTATCTCAGGTTAAACATTATGTAACTGTATCAAGGGAAAGTGTTAAGCAAGCAAGATGCAATGAAAAATGTAATTTCCCCACCTTGCTAATGACGTATGTCTAAGGGTACTTGCTTTTGTAAGACGGCAGCCAGGATAGCCGTTTACAGAGTAATAGTTTTCTAAAGTTATTTCAAGATTAGTTTTCTTTTCGGTTGGTTTTGTTAACCATTTATTAATATTTGCGTGATGAAGTGACGTAAATGCACCTGTGAGTGTTGATTGGCGTAAGACAGTATTAGCGCGAGAAGGAACTCGGAGGATTCTTTAGAGTGGCTGGTCATTTTGAACAACCAATCAGCGTTAAGCATTTCCCGCGCATTACCAGTAGTTAAAGGCCCTGGAAGGAACGGCAGGGAGTCAGTCGTTGGCTAGCTACCGCACGTGCATGTTGTGTTGGACGTGTCCGTCTACATTTTGAGTAAAGTGAAGAAGTTACTGGTTTCACGACTAAGAACTGTTTTGCCGTGAAAGCAGTTGCATTTACGAACAGATTGCGAAAATCTGAGCTTTGTGAAGTGATCTGTTGTAAAGATAAACGCGTGTGAACTTTAGGCCTTTGTAGAATTCCGCGTATTTCTTATCTGTCTATGTAATATTTGGCGAGCAGTGTCTTTATTAGAAATCCACTGAAAAGGACCGAAAGTGAAACTCGTATATTGCAGCAGAGTAATGACTGTAAATCATGTAATAATTCGGGTCGGACTTAAATACATTCCTGGCTGCCTTGTGTGTGTACTGGGTTGTATGATCTGTGAGCAGAGGACAGAAATATTATTCGTTAGTTAAATACGGGCTGATGGCAAGCCTTGCTGCAGTGGTAACACCGGTTCCCGCCAGATCACCGAAGTTAAGTGCTATCGGGCTGGGCTAGCAGCTGGATGGGTGACCATCAGGTCTGCCGAGCGCTGTTGGCAAGTGGGATGTAGTCAGCCCTTGGGAGGTGAACTGAGGAGCTACTTGATTGAGAAGTAGCGGCTCCAGTCTTGAAAACTGACATACGGCCGGGAGAGCGGTGTGCTGACCACATGCCCCTCTATATCCGCATCCAGTGACGCCTGTAGGCTAAGGAAGACACGGCGGCCGGTCCGTACCTTTGGGCCTTCGTGGCCTGTCCGGGAGGAGTTTAGTTTTTTTTTTATATCTGCACAGACGTAACCGCAGGATGGACCAAGTATTGGCCGGCTGCGGTGGCCTATCGGTTCTAGGCACTCAGAGCCATTTGAACCATTTTTGAACCAAGTATTGTACCTGCCGACTTCCTACAAAGATTCTACACGTGCAGGAGGAGATTCGGTGACGAAGAACAACCAGAAGTAAATACGGCCTCACGCAGCGAAGACAGGATGAGATGCGGCTATTGTGTTGTAGAATGTCGAGAGAGATTTCAGAGTTAAATGTCAGTTACCTATTTGTGAAATGAGGTGTGTAGCCGTTATTTCTCGTTTATGTTTGAAACGCAGCTTTCGTAAAGTTTTTTGAAAGGTTTATAAAATAATGCGTTTACGTCTTGAGCTGTTTTTGTTTTGGTGATATTGCTTTTAAGATTATAAAAGGTGACTCGAACTTCACCTAAAGGTTTATTAGGAGCATTTTCTGAGTATTTAGGTGTCAGGGAGTCATGGGCTCAGATACATCATTACAGATACATCATTAACTTTCTGTATGCTTTACACTTCAAATATATGCACAGCAGTGCAAATGTTGACAGCTGGCGTTGTGGCTTTGTGTGTAACGTTCACGTCACGGTACTCGCTCTGACAGCTGTAGGACCAACTAACATTCAGTACGAATAGGTTACATTAGATTATATTCAGTTGTCTTTCCACAGACCCAAAAATGGGATGATTCTCGAGGAATCTGGAAGATGGCAGAAAGAATAACCTAGAAAACATAAAACATCTGAATACAATACTTACTACACTGATCGCTTGTCAGGAGATTGTTAAAATATGTGAATACATTACAGTAAACTGGAACTGCTAATATTTACAGAATTAATACACTCTCAGAATGAAACATACTTATGCACTTTTAATAAATTTATCATACACAGAATAGCTAATCTTGACTGTCGTGACCAAATGCTAACAAACATTTTACTTAAGCTGGTCTAACAGTCCTTGTTAAGACATTCATCTACAGAATAGAAGGAGATGCGTATCAAAAAGTCTTTCATTCTATGTTTAAACCGTGCTTCATCTGTAACCAAGATTTTAATGATTGCTGACAATTTATTCAAAATGTGTGTTTCTGAATATTGGACCCCTTTTTGGACAAAGGTAAGTGATTTTGGGTCTTCACGTAGGTAGTTCTTATTCCTAGTACTGATACTGTGTATCGAAATATTGGTTGGAAATAGGGATTCATTGCTTGCAATAAACTTCATTAAGAAATAAATATTCCGAGAAGCAGTGGTTAGGACACAAAGTTCCTTCAACAGGTTTCTGTATTTTGTTCTTGAATTTACACCACAAATGATTCTTATCACACGCTTTTGCAGGCTAAAAACTTTTGCTCTGTTTGATGAGTTACTCCAGGATAAGATCCCGTATGACATAACAGAATAAAAGTAAACAAACTATGCAAGATTTTTTCCATATTTATGTCTCCTCTATCTGACGTCCTTCTCACTGCAAATACATACACTTTTAGGAACTTCAGCAGTTCTGTGTTATGTCCTTCCCAACTGAATATATTAACGAATTGCAATCTCTGAAATTTAACAGTTAGCCTCTTCGATCTGCATGTCTTCATATGTTGTATAAATACTGGAAGGGAATATCTTACAGGTTCTGAACTGCATACAGTGAGTATTTTAAAGTTTAATGACACTGAATTAGCTTTAAAATATTTAGTAATGTAATTGAAAATTTAATTAACAGCTATTTTTACATCTGTACTTGACCTGCTACTTATTGCAGTGTTTGTATCATCTGCATATGAAACAAAATTAGCATCTGGCAATGTAACCGATGAGAGGTCATTAATGTACACAAGAAAAAGCTTGGGAACCAAGATGGAACCTTGAGGAACACCACATGTAATTAATTCCCAATCTAATTAAGACTGACTGGCTACTGCACAGGTATTTCACAACGACACCCTTTGTTTCCTGTTAGTTACACTACTGATCATTAAAATTGTTACACCACGAAAATGACGTGCTACATACACGAAATTTAACGGACAGGAAGAAGATGAAAATCATTAGCTTTTCAGAGCATTCACACAAGGTTGGCGCCGGTGGTGACACCTACAACGTGTTGACATGAGGGAGGTTTCCAAACGATTTCTCATACACAAACAGCAGTTGACCAGCGTTGCCTGGTGAAACGTTGTTGTGATGCCTCGTGTAAGGAGGAGAAATGGATACCATCACGTTTCCGACTTTGATAAAGGTCGGATTGTAGCCTATCGCGATTGCGGTTTATCGCATCGCGATATCGCTGCTGGCGTTGGTAGAGATCCAATGACTGTTAGCAGAATATGGAATCGATGGGTTCAGGAGGGTAATACGGAACGCCGTGCTGGATCCCAACGGCCTTGTATCACTAGCAGTCGAGATGACAGGCATTTCATCAGCATGGCTGTAACAGATCGTGCAACCATGTCTCGATCCCTGAGTCAACAGACGGGGACGTTTCCAAGACAACAACCATCTGCACGACTAGATCGACGACGTTTGCAGCAACATGGACTATCAGCTCGGAGACCATGGCTGCGGTTACACTTGATCCTGCATCATAGACTGGAGTGCCTGCGATGGTGTACTCAACGACGAACCTGGGTGCACGAATGGCAAAACGTCATTTTTTCGGATGAATTCAGGTTCTGTTTACAGCATCATGATGGTCGCATTCGGTTTGGCGACATCGCGGTGAACGTACATTGGAAGCGTGTATTCGTCATCGTCATACTGGCGTATCACCCGGCGTGATGGTATGGGTTGCCACTGGTTACACGTCTCGGTCACCTCTTGTTAGCATTGACGGCACTTTGAACAGTGGACGTTACATTTCAGATGTGTTACGACCCGTGGCTCCACCCTTCATTCGATCCCTGCGAAACCCTACATTTTAGCAGGATAATGGACGACCACATTTTGCAGGTCGTTTACGGGCCTTTCTGTATACAGAAAATGTTCGACTGGTGCCCTGGGCAGCACATTCTCCAGATCTCTCACCAATTGAAAACGTCTGGTCAATGGTGGCCGAGCAACTGGCTCGTCACAATACGTCAGTCACTACTCTTGATGAACTAAGGTATCGTGTTGAAGCTCCATGGATAGCTGTGCCTGTACATGCCATCCAAACTCTGTATGACTCAATGCCCAGGCGTATCGAGGCCGTTATTACGGCCGGAGGTGGTTGTTAGGGGTACTGATTTCTCAGGATCTATGCACCCTAGTTGCGTGAAAATGTAATTACATGTCAGTTCTAGTATAATGTATTTGTCCAATGAATATCCGTTTATCATCTGCATTTCTTCTTGGTGTAGTTACGTTAACAATGATACGGAGCAGTACTGACAGGTTTATTGGTGAAGAGGTGGCCGACAAGCACCTAGTGTGTGGTTCCACTGAATTCTGTGGAAAAAAGGCATAACGATGCTGTGCAAAACTGCTTTCACAGCCTTGGCACCAACACTACTTATGTGGCAAAATTGTTGCATTACTCTGTATTTGTGTCGTACATTGTTTGTGTGCATATAACAGGCTTCTTCACTGCTGTGCAGGTATTTTTACAGAAAGTAAATGAGCATAGTAAACCGAATAAATCCTAATTACATTATTACTCTGTGGAGAGCTACAGGAGATATCTGGTCACCTACGCCAAAATACACAGGGAATATCCGTAAATAACCACTGAAATTTTGTTGGAGAAGTTCGAGTCTGTTTTGTAAATGAGTGCCTTTCGGAGGCTTATTATTTCCGTGTTGATATTACTTTGGTTTACTTGCGCGTCATGGTGTTTTAGCGAAGTAAGGACACAGAAGCTTGTAGTGAGATCTGAAGACGAAGTTTCCAAAACGGTTACCAAAATCATAAGCGGAGAACAGCTAACAATTGCTAGTACCGCACATTCGGACGAAGGATTAATTCAGATTGAGTGGATGCGCCGTTGAATGCCGCGCAAATGGTGGAGTAAATGCTAACTGCATTCGAGAGAAGATGGAGAAAACGCGATGAATTGTTAGAAAGCAAATTAGAGGTGTGCGACAGAGGGGTAGGACAGGGTGAGCTGCGACCCAGAGAGTGGTGTGAATAGCGCCAGCAGGTTCAAACTAAGTTCCCAGTGCAGTAAAATAAAGGCTGTCTGAGAGCACAAACAAGCACATCAAAAGGCGTGACGTTCTTAAATATATCATGGACTAGTTAGCTAAGTTTACGGTCGAGGTAAGAAAAGTAGACGGAGAACTCAGAAAAATGGGCGACCACAAAGCAGCGTGCTTGCGTCGCTATTATTCAACATCTACACCAACGATCAACCTATCCCTGAAGGAACTCGAAGCTTTATTTATGCTGATGACTGCGCTATCACTACTAAGTTCGACTGTTCTGAGACTGTAGAAGGTACGCTATCAATATATTTGGAAGAATTCACTGTTTACTACCGTGAGAATTACTTGTAATCTAATCCTGCCAAGTCTCAGATCTGCGCTTTCCACCTGAAGAATAAACAGGCAAATAGATCCTTAAATATATCCTCGGGAGCCATCATACTCGAACATAATCCTACTGCTATATATCTTGGAGTGACTCTTGATCGCGCACTAACATATAAAAAGCATTGCCTAAACACCAAACAGAAAGTGACATACAGAAATAACATAGTGCGAAAGTTGATAGGTAAATCATGGGGTGCTAATCCATGCACTTTGCGCTCAAGCGAGCCTGCTCTATGTTATTCCACTGCTGAATATGCATGTTCGGTATGGTACAAGCTATGCCAGGAACGCAGATGTGGCTCTAAATGGGTCTTGCCGGATTATCACAGGTTGCTTAAGACCTACTCCTGTGGACAAACTCTATTGCCTCGCTAGTATAGCACATCCTGAGATCAGACGTGAGATAGCTGCGAGATATGAGGAAAGTAAGGCCACAACGAAGGACGCCCATCCACTACATGGTCGTCAGCTCGCACATCCTAGGCTGAAATCAAGAAAGAGCTTTTTGACAACTACTGAGGCTCTCATCGAGAATCCACATGCTTCAAAGATCTCACGATGGCGGGAGAAATGTCGGTACTTGGGAGAATGGACGGCTCCAAAAGAAGAACTACCCCCTGGACATTCGGAGAATTGGTCAATATGGAGGTCTCTCAATAGATGAAGAGTAAACACAACCAGATGCAAGAGCAATCTGCTGACTTGGGGTTTGTCTGTGGACTCAGTTCTTTGCCAGTGTAGCGCTGAGCAGACTAACAGCCATATCCTTCAGTGTTCCTCATCACCAACCACCTGCACCATGCAAGACCTCATGAGAGCTTCACACACACACACACACACACACACACACACACACACACACACACACACACACAGATATATATATATATATATATATATATATATATATATATATATATATATGTGTGTGTGTTGTTGTGACTGGTTTGATGCAGCTCTCCATGCTACTCTATCCTGTTCAAGCTTCTTCATCTCCCAGTACGTACTGCAACCTACATCCTTCTGAATCTGCTTAGTGTATTCATTTCTTGGTCTCCCTCTACGATTTTTGCCCTCCACGCTGCCCTCCAGTACTAAATTGGTGATCCCTTTATGTCTCAGAACATGTCCTACCAACCGATCCCTTCTTCTGGTCCTGTTGTGCCACAAACTTCTCTTCTCCCCAATCCTATTCAATACTTCCTCATAAGTTATGTGATCTACCCATCTAATCTTCAGCATTCTTCTGTAGCACCACATTTCGAAAGCTTCTATGCTCTTCTTGTCCAAACTATTTATCGTCCATGTTTCACTTCCATACATGGCTACACTCCATACAAATACTTTCAGAAATGACTTCCTCACACTTAAATCAATACTCGATGTTAACAAATTTCTCTTCTTCAGAAACGCTTTCCTTGCCATTGCCAGTCTACATTTTATATTCTCTCTACTTCCACCATCATCAGTTATTTTGCTCCCCAAACTTTACTACTTTAAGTGTCTCATTTCCTAATCTAATTCCCTCAGCATCACCCGACTTAATTCGACTACATTCCATTATCCTCGTTTTGCTTTTCTTGATATTCATCTTATATCCTCCTTTCAAGACACTGTCCATTCCATTCAACTACTCTTCCAAGTCCTTTGCTGTCTCTGACAGAATTACAATGTCATCGGCGAACCTCAAAGTTTTTATTTCTTCTCCATGGACTTTAATAACTACTCCGAAATTTTCTTTTGTTTCCTTTACTGCTTGCTCAATATACAGATTGAATAACATCGGGGAGAGGCTACAACCTTGTCTTACTCCCTTCCCAACCGACTCGTGTAATAAGCACATTTTTCGCTAAATACCGCCCAGGACCTACAACATTTGATGATGACGATTTTAGGCCGAAATGTGTTAAAACTGTGTTGGACAGTATGAATTGGTCAGCATAAAACAAAGAATTAGCCAGCTGGTAGAGAAAGGAATTAATTCCAGTGACTCAGAACTGGAAAGACAGATTCCAGAACTCAGTGACATTGTAAGAGCACTTTGGGTTCGAGGTGGTGTACTCGGTAAGGATGGCTATACAAATAGCAGCAAATTTTGTTTTATATCTTTCATTCCCTATTAATGAATGCTATGCCGGCTCTTGTAGAGTTTCACTTTTTGTAGTCAAATATCTTAGAAGGTAGGTAGCGGGATTCCCAACTAGAAATAGGTACAATGGGATTCCCGTTCCGTCATTCACATAGTAACAAATGGAAAACTCCAGAGAACCATGAACGGCCGCTCGGGATTCGAACTATTTCAATTCATTCCTGGGCAAGGCAGCTTATTCAATAAAGTCGTTAAAAGTTGTTTGGTCGACTTTAAACTGGAATGTATCGATACAGAGAAAGGTTAAACATTAAGGCAACTGGTGTCACATGTGTGGAAAAAAGTAGCCTAAAGTAGAGGGAAGTGGGTCATGGCAATGATACAGGATCCAAAAGTACTTTGCTAGTAACTGGAGATAACAGCGGCGACTCAATCTGAAATACGCAAATTTATGAATGACACTGTGTGTAGAATGCATGATGCAGAGATGAGATCCACACGCGGCAGCATTACGACTGTGAAACGAGGCGGAAGACGTATGACAACGTAAAATATATAAACTATACAAATAGTTTCATTTCAAATAATGAGGTTAATTTCATATTTTTATACTTAAATGTACATGCATTACTGGGTCTATTATTAGTATCATTATTATTATTATGCACTGGTCAGGTAGTATGCATATTGCAGTTGTTGCTACATCTACTATCATTAGTTTTAATATCATTGCTTTAATTAACTGTTTATCTACTATATTTGTAATGTTAACTTACTAAGGATATCTGAGTGAAGTAAGAGACGGCTCGAAAGACCTAATCCTTTAATCCTAAATGAATACGCTACAAAGAACTTACTCTGAAACTATTGCATAGTTAACGCAGTTAAATTACTAGCATGCATCCTTCAGAAGCATGGAGGCGTATCTGGCGTCGTACGAACCCCAGACAGGGGGAGTGCACAAAGAAATACTCTGAGCATAGCTAACGGTGCGATTCCGTACAATGTCAAAATCCGGCGCCACTCAAGCAGTGTTACGTCAAACACAAAAACTGCTCTTGCTGTTGCAGGCCGCAATGAAAGTATTTTGCTGCCTGTTAGACGATTTTCTCGGACTGTTTAGCGATGTTACCGGGTTATATACTGCGCGGTGTTCTACAGACTGCGAAAATGGCTTGGACTGCTGTACTTGCCACAATAGCTAGCTCTGTTCTTAGTAAGATTTCTTATATGAATACATCACTATGTTCGTAGAAGTTCAGTTCCATGCGTCTCTAATATAGTTATAAGTAATATCCAAGAGCAGTCATTTCTGTTTCAACTATTCAAGTTAGCAACCCTAATTAGTAAAGCCATGGTTCTAAGGGTCAGCCAAATACATAATCAATAATTATTTTTTTAGATGTCTTTTCTGATAATTCCCAACCAGTTAGTGCTGTATCGTACAAGAGGATTCGTTTAATGACGAGAGGTTTTATATTTCCCTTGAGTCATCATTGTATTTCTTGTTTTACTGAGATACTTGAAAACCTGACTTATCCCTTCAACACGCTCACTATGGCATCAAAGCGCAGATGTGTCTGAATACATCCAATTGTTCATATTTTTTGATAAATTCGTTGTAAAATCTTTAGCTTTAATAAGTACTGTAGTGCTCTTCACCTAATTAATGTTCTTAAGAAAGGCAGCAGAAATGGTTTTTTCTGAAGAGGGAGCACTGTGCTGATTTTTAAAGGAGCGTTAAGTAGCCTTTCCTGAAAGAGGGCGGTAGTCCAAGGCTGGAAGAGAACTTATGCTCTAACCTCTGTATATGTCAGCACTGAAGTTTCGGGGATTAATATCGGCCGTCACCGTTACCCCGTTCCATTTCAAGCGAAACAATGAGTAATCAACCCCTTTTATCACATTCACAAAATTATAGGGAGCTATTGTATGCCATAAGCTGGAAACCGACTTTGAATCCCAATAGCATCCACATTAATGGTGACGAAGGTTCTACTGGTTGGATTTATCGCACACCAGAGTATTTATAAGCCCTCTTTTCAAAACACAAACGAAACGCTAAACCCAATATACAGTTTGTACACCTGAAAACGCGGAATGGAAACAAGGGACCTGCGCCCAGTAAACTTTTTAAATTGCGCTTTATTTAGTCTATCCGGTCAACACATGAAAAGCTGCGAGCTAACTGGTATTTTGTCATTTGTTGAGCATGGCATTCACATTGTGAATGGAAAATTTGGATAACTGATGAAAGTATTGTCGTATTTATCGCTCATGCAACAGATAGCCACTTGATATTTTAGCTTTGCTTTTCAGGCTTCGACGTTATGCAAAAAGCAGGGCGTGCACACAGGCGAAATGAAAGGAATGATTACTGAGAAGATGCAGCAACAGTAAGTACGAAATAAGGCAAAGTTTTGCTTATTAACATTGTTATAAATAGGAAGTTTGTTAGAAGTCCAGTACTTTAATGATCTGCTTGCTGAACTGAGTGTCGTATTGTGCAGTCCTATTGTTTGTAAAACGTTCTTCAGTTCCTCTTAGTTGTGATGGTTATACAGTGGCTATTACTGTTCAGAGACTTCAACACATCTTGTCTCATTGTAGAGTTGGAGCCCTTTCGAGGCACTATCTAAATTTCTAAATTTGTTTACTATATTCAGGACATTATTCCCTTCATCAAGAGAAACACAAGTGGCTTTCTATTTCCAACTAGGGCTATATGTAACATAGTATCTAGGATTTTATTTTATTAACAAGTGTCATATTTCAAATATATCCAAGAATAGCTATTAATAAATAATTTTAAAAAATTTCGAAATTGAAAGGTCGTTTATTAATCTGCCAAATATTTTGATAAGTAACACGGACAGTACTTTTCCAAATATAAAATTTATTTCCTTTCAAGAGGCTTTACAGATAATTAATTTAACCTTTCATATGAAACACCGATGCTTACTATGTGCCACATTATTTTGCAAGCCTTTCAGTTCCAAAAGATCATCGTCAAGTACGGCGATCTTTTACGTCTGAAACTCGGCCCAAAACTAAGTGTGTCATTAAAGTGGCTGTTTCTGGTTCAGTGTGATTTTTTAGTAATCAAATTCTATGTTAGTACAGTCTTCGTTTTCGCTCAGACCCAAAAAACTTTTTGATAAATTGAATCTGTGCCTGAGAAATGTTGTTGTCGTGTTCTTCAGTCCAGAGACTGGTTTGATGCAGCTCTTCATGCTACTCTATCCTCTGCAAGCTACTTCACCTCCGCGTAGCTACTGCAACCTACATCCTACTGAATCTGTTTAGTGTATTCGTGCCTTGGTCTCCCTCTACGATATTTACCCTCCGCACTTCCCTCCAATACTAAACTGATGATCCCTTTAAGCCTCAGAAGGTGACCTACCAATCGGTTCCTTCTTCTAGCCAAGTTGTGCCACAAATTACTCTTGTACCCTATTACATTCAGTACCTCCTCATTAGTTATGTGATCCTCCGCCTACAAAGCTGGGTGGTAACGTGCTTGCCTTCCATGCGCTGGGCCCCGTTTCGATTCCCGGCTGGGTTGGGGGTTTTCCCCGCTCGGGGACTGGGTGTTGTGTTATCCTCACCATGATTTCTTCCTCACCGTCGTCCGCAACTCGCCCAGTATGGCGCCGACTGAAATAAGACATGGCACTTGGCGGCCGAACCCGAATGGCACCACTCGGCCAACGATGCTGTACTATCATTTCATTTTCAGTTATTTGATCTACCAATGTAATCTTCAGTATTTTTCTGTAGCACCACATATCGAAAGATTTTATTCTCTTCTTACGGCCTGTAACATAAAAAATTCAACAATAATAGAAAACGTGTGCGAATGTAGTTACCACGCGCATACAAACGTTACAAGAATAGTTCTGTTGTTGTTGCTGTTGTGAACTTCAGTCCAGAGACTGGTCTGATGCAGCTCTCCATGCTACTCTATCCTGTCCAAGGTTCTTCATTTCCCAGTACCTACTGCAACCTACATCCTTCTGAATCTATTTAGTGTATTCCTCTCTTGGCATCCCTCTGCGATTTTCACCCTCAACGCTGCCCTCCAACACTAAACTGGTGATCCCTTGATTCCTCAGAATATGCCCTACCAATCCATCCCTTCTTCTTGTCAAGTTGTGCCACAAAATCCTCTTCTCCCCAATTCTATCCAATACCTCTTCATTAGTCATGTGATTTACCCACCTAATCTTCAGCATTCTTCTATAGCATCACATTTCGAAAGCTTCTATTCTATTCTTGTCAAAACTATTCATCGTCCATATTTCACTTCCATACATGGCTACATTCCATACAAGCACTTTCAGAAACGACTTCCTGACACTTAAATCTATATTCGACGTTAACAAATTTCTCTTCTTCAGAAATGATTTCCTTGCCATTGCCAGTCTACATTTTATATCCTCTCTACTTCGACCATCATCAGTTATTTTGCTCCCCGAATAGCAATACTCATTTACTACTTTAAGTGTCTCATTTCCTAATCTAATACCCGCAGCATCACCCGACTTAATTCGACTACATTCCATTATCCTCGTTTTGCTTTTGTTGATGTTCATCTTATATCCTCCTTTCAAGACACTGTCCATTCCTTTCAACTGCTCTTCCTGGTCCTTTGCTGCCTCTGACAGAATTACAATGTCATCGGCGAACATCAAAGTTTTTATTTCTTCTCCATGGATTTTAATACCTACTCCGAATTTTTCTTTTGTTTGCTTTACTGATTGCTCAATATACAGATTGAATAACATCGGGGAGAGGCTACAACCCTGTCTGACTCACTTCCTAACCACTACTTCCCTTCCATGCTCCTCGACTCTTATAACTGCCACCTGGTTTCTGTACAAATTGTAAATAGCGTTTCGCACCCTGTATTTTACCCCTGCCACCTTTAAAATTTGAAAGAGAGTATTCCAGTCAACATTCTCGAAAGCTTTCTCTAAGTCTACAACTGCTAGAAACGTAGGTTTGCCTTTTCTTAATCTATTTCCTAAGATAAGTCGTAAGGTCAGTTTTGACTCACGTGTTCCAGTATTTCTACGGAATCCAAACTGATCTTCCCCGAGGTCGGCTTCTTCCAGTTTTTCCATTCGTCTGTGAAGAATTCGTGTTAGTATTTTGCAGCTGTGGCTTATTAAACTGATAGTTCGGTAATTTTCACATCTGTCAACACCTGCTTTCCTTGGGATTTTAATTATTATATTCTTCTTGATCTGAGGGTATTTCGCCTGTCATACATTTTGCTCGCCAGATGGTAGAGTTTTGTCAGGACTGGCTCTCCCAAGGTTGTCAGTAGTTCTGTTGGAATTTGGTCTACTCCCGGGGCCTTGTTTCGACTTAGGATTTTCAGTGCTCTGTCAAACTCTTCACGCAGTATCGTATCTCCCATTTCATCTACATCTACAGCCTCTTCCATTTCCATAATATTGTCCTCAAGTACATCGCCCTTGTATAGACCCTCTATATACTCCTTCCATCTTTCTGCTTTTCCTTCTTTGCTTAGAACTGAGTTTCCATCTGAGCTCTTGATATTCATTCATTTCCACGGTCCGAAGGCCTTCGGGGTTTGGTAAAGATCGTTTAAACGCATTAATTTAGAGTGATCCACGTCATGTAGTCGAAAACTACCAATTTTGATGAATAGTGATCATTCCACTACTGTGCGAGATTTGCATGTTATGCGAAAGGTTAAAAAATCGGGTGTATGGGTGCGAGATGAGCTAATCCAAAATTACAAACGTCAGCGTGTCTCCACATGTGCAACTTTGCTTGCTCGTCATCAATTGGCTTGTGAAAAAAACCGACCATTCCTACCATGTATCGTTACTGGTGGCGAGAGATGATGTATTTATCCTAATACAAAGAAAAGAAAGAAATGGTTGAGGCCAGACAACGTAGCAACTTCCCGTATAAATACATGCGCGCAACTTCAAAAGATAATGTTATGCACCTTATCCAACAACGACGGTATGCTTCCCCGAGGTGTAACCAACAATGGTGAGCCGGTCGGTGTGGCCAAGCGATTCTAGGCGCTTCAGTCTGGGATCGCGCGACCGCTACGGTCGCAGGTTCGAATCCTGCTTCGGTCATGGATGTGTGTTATGTCCTTAGGTTAGTTAGGTTTAAGTAGTTCTAAGTCTAGGGGACTGATGACCTCAGATGTTAAGTCCCATAGTGCTCAGAGCCATTTTAACCAACTCTGGTGACATTTATTGTGAACATCTGAGACGTCTTGCGGACGTAACACAAGAACAGTGCCCAGGAAGACTGAGTGAAGTGATGTTACTTCACGATAACTTAAGCACGCATTCTGCTAGACTGACAAGAAAATACTATAAAGGAGTTGGTTTGGGAAATCATTCGGCATCCACTTATTCACCTGATGTTTCATCCTTAGATTTTCACCTTTTTCCGCTCTCTATCGAACAATTTCCTTTTCGGATGAAAATGCACTCCGAACAAGGCTCCATGAGTACTTCGCCTCAATGGCAACCGATTTCTCCAGTCGCGATATCGAAAAGTTATTGCAGCGTGTTAGCGGACTTGTATATAGTGATGGAAAATACATTATTGGTGACTGAAAGCACTGTGATGTGCATCTGTTGTGTTTATTGAACTTACGGCAAAACGCTAAGAACTTAAGCACCACCTATATAGGTACGGTGTTAAAAAATAAACGACTTCAAAATAAAAGAAACGCCATAAATTCGTCGAATAGCAGAAGGAAATCTTATTGACACACTGTTGGGGACGTATCCGACAAACGATCAGACCGGCAGAGCCACACGCACCTGAGAACAGTTGACAGGGCGTGCCAAATGTCAGTGCTGGTACCTTGTACACCCTCCTTTTGCAGCAATGCAGGCTGCAGTTCTCCCATGCAGACGATTGTAGAGGGGGCAAATCTAGTCTTGCGAAATGAACTGCGATGCTGTTTCCCCCAGGTACCTCAACTGAGCAAGATTTCCTGTCCGTCTTGCAGAATGTCCAACCATGGTCAAGGTAGTTGCATTGGGTGGCACAGGGGTAGCGTGGACGAGCACACCGTCTTGTTGGTGCACAAACTGTAGCACGGTGAGTTGAATGACACTTTGGTTGTACTGTGCACTGTTCGACGTACCCTCTAACATCACCAGACGAGAACGGCCATTGTAAGACATCGATCCCCACACCATGACGCTGGATGTTTGCAGTTTATGCCTCTGCTGTATACACTCCAGACGCTGTCGCTCACCCGCAGTACGTCACACACTCACACCGACCATCAGTTAGTTACATCAAGAGAGTGTGTAACCTCCTCCTCACTTATCGACCTTAATGACAGTGAAAAATTAAACCACGTGTACCTAATGGAAATTTGGGAAAAGCAACCGTCACCGAAGTTAATCTGTCGGTAAAGAGGGAGGAAAGGGTTACATATAAATTAAACAAAAAATGCAAATGAGACTGGTGGAAATTAATTTTGAAAAGGGGTAAAGTAAATAAAGAAAGAAAATGTGCGGCCGTTACGTTAACAATTAACTAGCGGTAGTTAGATATTTGAGATTTGGGGGAAATCGCGGTCGCCAGTCCTATGGAAAATTACTATAGTAACTGAAAAAGAAAGGTTATTACACATATAATCAGCACTAGAAGAGTGGCAACTGAAGGTTGACACGTGTAGTGTGAAAACTGGAAGTTTGTCAGAAGCAATAAATTTCGCTAAATTCTGACTTAATTTAGCAAAAGAATTAATACAACCGGAAAACTGAAAGTTAATTTAGTGACTGAAATTAATAGTGAACTTTGTTTCTGAAGCACATCGAGATTCAGTAAAATACGGTTAGTCTTGGGCTAACTCAACAATCATTTCAAACATTACACGATCCTACCCACAATTCTGCATATACAGTTCCAACTACCAGCTCGTAAACATTTCTAGAAACGATCGCAAAACACAGAGTCACGTTCTACCGAGACTCGAACACGGATCGCTGGATTCAGCAACTTGAATCTATGCAATTTAGAAATAAGAGATTTAACATTGAACTTGAATTAAATGATTCTGAACAATTAACAATAGTAAAATTTAGTACGTACCTTGCTGAGCTGCAGTCACAGGTAAGCTAAAATACGGTAACAAAACTCGCACTCTTAATTTGTGCTTGTGAAATCTAAATATTGTAGCCATCTATGAATACCTTAACTGAACTTCGAAATTAAAGCAGTGAAATCGAATGATATTACTTTAATGCTGGCGTTTGAATTTCAACGTCACTCGGGTTCATTCCGGAAAAGGATGGGACCCTGCTTGGTAATGAAATTGGGGCAATGAACAACTAAAGTTCATGCTAAGTTGCTGTAATTTAGTGAGAAAAATTTAACAGTTTGAAAAGCTGAGGTCTGCCATACAGTTCTAAAACTTTACGTGCTACCAGTCTTCCGTGTTGGTTGATTGAAGGTTTGAAGTCGTCGGTCGAGGAGATTCCGCTGTGATAGTACTAGTCATTCAAAAAACCTCTGTAGTCAGCAGCGTGTAAATACCCAGATCTTGCAATACTAGACGGAGGCGACTTTAACTTACCGCGACTGTGATGCCTTTGGGTTCATTGCGGGGGTTTCAGATACACAAATGAGCGAAGTACTTCTGAAAAACGTTCTGAGTAGCTAGTTCGGCAGTTCGGCAGCTCAGACGCAATGGAGAATATCTTAGCACTTGTAGCTACAAATAGGCCGAACCTTATCGACAACGTCAGTATAGAGACAGGAATGCGGGTTAGCGATCACGATGTCTTTATAGAAACTATGGTTACGAAAGTGAATATATTAGTGAAGAAGGCTAGGAGAGTGTTTCTGCTAGGAAGACGGGACAGGCAGTTGTTAACATCCCACTTAGGTAGTAAATTGACATCACTTAGTTCCAGTAAGATGGACGTAGAATAATTATGGACAAAGTTTAAACAGTCTGTAAACCGTGGTCAAGGCTAGATTAGATTAAACTACTGGCCATTAAAATTGCTACACTAAGAAGAAATGCAGGCGATAAACGAGTAATCATTGGACAAATATATTATTCTGGAAATAAAATGTGATTACATTTTCACGCAATTTCGGTGCATAGATCTTGAGAAATCAGTACCCAGAACAACCACCTCTGGCAGTAATAACGGCATAATTATGCATGGGCATTGAGTCAAACAGAGCTTGGATGGCGTGTACAGGTACAGCTGCCCATGCAGCTCAACACGATACCACAGCTCCTCAGGGTAGTGACTGTCGTATTGTGACGAGCTAGTTGCTCGGCCACCATTGACCAGACGTTTTCAATTAGTAAGAGATCTGGAGAATGAACTGACCAGGACAGCAGTCGAACATTTTCTGTATCCAGAAAGGCAACATGCCGTCGTGCATTATCTTGCTGAAATGTAGGGTTTCGCAGGGATAGAATAAAGGGTAGAGCCACGGGTCACAACACATCTGAAATATAATGACCACTGTTCAAAGTGCCGTCAATGCCAACAAGAGGTGACCGAGACGTGTAACAAATGGAACCCCATACCACCACCCCCGGTGAGGCGCCAGTATGGCGATGAGGAATACAAGCTTCCAACGTGCGTTCACTGCGATGTCGCCAAAGACGAATACGACCGTCATGGTGCTGTAAACAGAACCTGGATTCATCCGAAAAGATGATGTTTCGCCATTCGTGCACCCAGGTTCGTCGTTGAGTACATCATCGCAAGCACTCCTGTCTGTGATGCAGCGTCAAGGGTAACTGCAGCCATGCTCTCCGAGCTGATAGTCCATGCTGCTGGAAACGTCATCGACCTGTTCATGCAGATGGTTGTTGCCTTGCAAACGTCCCCATATGTTCACTCAGGGATCGAGACTTGGCTAAACGATCCGTTACAGCCATGGGGATAAGATGCCTGTGATAGTAATACGAGACCGTTGGGATCCAACACGGCGTTCCGTACTGCCCTCCTGAACCCACCGATTCCATATTCTGCTAACAGTCATTGATCTCGACCACCGCGAGCAGCAATGTCGCGATATCATAAACCGCAATCGCAATAGGCTACAATCCGCCCCTTATCAAAGTCGGAAACGTGATGGTACGCATTTCTGCTCTCCTCCTTAGACGAGGCATCACAATAACGTTTCACCAGGCAACGCCGGTGAACTGCTGTTTGTGTGTGAGAAACCAATTGGAAACTTTCCTCACGTCAGCACGTTGTAGGTGTCGCCACCGGCGCCAACCTTGTGTGAATGCTCTGGAAAGCAAATCATTTTAATATCACAGCATCTTCTTCCTTTCGGTTAAATTTCGCGTCTGTAGCACGTCATCTTCGTGGTGTAGCAATTTTAATGGCCAGTAGTGTAGATTAGATTAGTACTTGTTCCATAGATCATAAATATGACACTTCGTAATTATGTGGATCGTGTCAGGTTAATAAAAGGTGTGGATACGAGATATTACATTACACCCACAAATATTACATGACACTTAAAAACTCCTTACTGGACAGAGACGCTACTCATTACGCCTTTTCTTTTTTTTCTTTTCATTTTGTTCTTTTTGATAGTAGTGTTTCGTCGTTGCGTCACGTGACATCCAGTCAAGATCATTTGTTGATCCTTTTACTCAGTTTTTTTTTATTACAGAGGCCGAACAGCTCTCTGACCGAACACGTTGAGCTACTGTGCCGGCTATGCGTGGATTTAGGATGTAAAAGAACCACTGATGTTTAATAACTCGAAAAATGCTGAGTAAGCAGACGATGTTGCACTCTCGGTTCAAAAGTGAACGCACAAATGACGACAAGAAAGGACGACAAGCGAAAGATCTGACAGAGAACCCGAGAAAATTCTGGTGTTGTGTAAGATCGCTAAGCGGGTCTAAGGCTTCCATTCAGTCCCTTGCTGACCAGTCTGGTGTGACAGATGAAGACAGCAAAACAAAAGCCAAAGTTTTAAAGATTACTTTCAAGGAATCGTTCACATACTGTCATTTGACCATCGGACAGGCTCCTGTATGGATGACATTGTGATAAGCATCCCTGGGGTAGAGAAACAACTGAAAGATTTCAAATCAAATCAGTCGCCAAGTCCGGATGGAATTCCAGTTCAGTTTCATAAAGGGTACTCTACTGCATTGTCCCCTTTCCTAGCTTGCATTTATCGCGAATCTCTCACCCAGCGCAAAGTCAGAAGCGACTGAAAAAAAAGCGCAGGTAACTGTAATATACAAGAAGCGTAAAAGAAGGGACGCACAGAATTGCAGACCAATATCCCCAGTTTCAGTTTGCTGCAGAATCCTTGAACTTATTCTCTTTTTCTTGAGACCAAGAATATTATGAACACGAATCAACATGATTTTAGAAAGAATCGCTCTTGCAAAACTCAGCTTGTCCTTTTCTCATATGATATATTGCGAACTATGGATTAAGGGCAACAGGCTGATTCCATATATGTAGATTTCCGGGAAGCGTTTGACACGGCACCCCATTGCAGGATTTTAAAGAAGGTGCAAGATACGGAATAGTTCACAGATATGTGAATGGCTCGGAGAGTTTTGAAGTTTTAGGGCCCACTGTTTTGTCCTCGATGGCGGGTGTTCATCACAGACACGGGTGCAGTAAGGGAGTGCTCCGGGGAAGTCTGACAGGACCGTCGTTTACACTAGTGTCCAAAATTGAAGGAACAAATCGTTATTTCCCGTCCAGTGTCTAACTCACGATATAATCTTACAAACAGTCAGCCAGATTTCCGTACGATCTTGTTCTGCACGGTAGGTGGCACTCCGGTCAACCTACAACCATGTCAGTGGTGACGTATTGACGTAAGGGCACCTATGAAACGAGGTAGTGTTTGCCGGTTTGTCCCACATCCACGATCGCTGTATAGACAGTCACAGACGGTGCATTATGGCACAGAGAAAATGCCTATCAGACTCTCTACGGCAAGACAACCGCAAACTGATGTGGTCCGATGACTTAATGTGAATCGTTCTGTAGTTTCAAAGATGTGGCGACAGTTTATAGAAATAAAAACTGTATGCCGAAGACCAGGGCGGCATCGACCACGTGTGGCTACAGAAGACAGGACCATCATTTGGGTGTGAGGGCACGACAGAACAGCCTTAGTACTGCACGGCGATTACCATGTGAGCTCGCAGCGGCCTTTACTGTCGGAGACCTTCTGTATGTCTACCTCTGACGCGTCTTCACAGATGAGAACGTCTAGAGCGGAATCATCAACATGCCACATGACTGGTCGAACAGTGGGCCAATGTTGTTTTCACAGATGAGTCCCGATTTAGTCTGGAGAGTGATTCTCGACGGATTCGCATCTGGAGGGAACGTGGAATACGATTTCAGGACCCAAACATTGTGGAAAGACACCGACATTGAGGAGTATCCCTAAAGGTGTTGGCAGGGCTTATGTTAACCACTTGAATCTCTATTCATGAAATTGTGCGGGTGAATTGGCCAAGGTTTAACTGCTGTCAGGTATCGTAACGCGATATTGTGACCTCATTTGCAGTTGTTGCTAGGTACTACAGGCCCAGAATTCTTACTGATGGACGATAATGCTGGATCTGATGGAGCACGCGTAGTTGATGTTGGAAACGGAAGATATTGCACACATGGCGTGGCCTGCTCTCTCTCCCGATAGGAATCCTATAGAGCACGTCTGGAATGCACTAGAGTGACGGCTTGCCTCACGTCAGCATCCACCAACCACTGTCCAAGACTGCGAGCAACTCTGCAGGAACAATGGGCGTTATTGCCTCAACATGAGACTGGTGACATCATTCACATCATACTCCGTCGTTGTCGAGCAGTGGGGGTCACACTCCATACTGAGCACTTTAACGAGTTGTAGTAATCTGTGTGCAATTCCGTTAAGTTGGAAAAAACGGTTATGCACGTAGCACTTGTTTACGTTCTGAATTCTTTGCATTGTTTCTAATTTACTATCACTTGTTTAAACTGTTTGTGCCAAACTTCCGTTTGTTGCTTTAATTTTGGACACCAATGTACATAAATGACCTGACGGACAGGATGGGCCAAAATGTGCGGTTGTTTACTGATGAAGCCATGGTGTAGGGTAAGGTGTCGAAGTAAGGTGTAGGAGGATGAAATACGACTCAGGCAACATTTTTAGTTAATGCATTGAATAGCAGCTAGCTGTAACCGTGGAAAAATGTAAGTTAATGCGGATGAGAAGGCAGAACAACCCAGTCGACTTCAGTTTATTGGGAGGACTTTAGGAAAGCGTGGTTCTAAAGGAGACCTCATATAGGACCCTGGAGCGAGCTATTCTGCAGTATTGCTCAAGGTTGGAGTAAAGGAAGACATCGAAGTAATTCAGAGGGGGGCTGCTAGATTTGTTACCGGTAGGTTCCAATAAGAGGCCAATGGCCTTGCTGCAGTGGTAACACCGGTTCCCGTCGCTCTAGTTGCTAGTGGAACAGGAAAGGAAATGACTAATAGTGGTACAGAGTACCCTCCGCCACGGGCCATACCGTGGCTTCCGGAGTGTCTATGTTGATGTAGGCGTAGAAGGTAGAAGCGGCTTTCATCACTGAGGAAAACAAGTCTCTGTCCGCCCTTCCGTAAGTGCCTCTCACGGCACTACATTGGCGAGGGCTGCACGATGTTGGAACGCGGGTGGAAGACGTCCTAACGGCACGCAGGATGACAACCGTGCTTCACAGAGGCGGTAGCGTATGGTACGACGCTATTGGCGTTCACCTGTGCGTCGCTACTGTTGCGACCCAAACTGACTGGCTTGTGCAAGTTCAGCTGATCACTGGCGACGACACTGACGCACCATGGTCACCTCTCGCCCCACACGTAGCGCAGTTGTGCGCATGTGACCACCCAGCCTTCCGACGACTCACTATATGCTCTCGCTCAAACAGTCAGCTGTACAAACGGTCCACGCCTACGCTGACGCAGAATGCTAACAAGGTTGCAGACACAGACAGACAGTTCTGTGTTCCACAGCAAACTGTTACTGGCTGTGGAGATGAAGAATTGCTACGAAGCTTGCAACATTCCACGACTGATAGCGTGGTTCCCGACTTGTCTGCAGCGCTGCCCGTTGCATCGCCTCTTTGACTGCCCTCTCGTAACGTACTCTGCGAGTGTAGCATGCCTTAGTCAAAATGTTCCTTCTTTATTTTCCTGTAGTGTAGCTCTGCTGCCTTATAGGAAAAGGAAAGTCGTATGGCTGGGAGATACCGAACGATAGTTTCAGACACATAATTGGAACGGATTTTCCAGTCCTCCATCTTCGGAGGCTCCTTTCGGCTTACAGACCTACATCATTGACGTCGGTTTGCTGTAGGGGTTTGGAGCATATACTGTATTCAAACATTATGAACCACCTCGAAGGGAGCGATTTATTGTTACGTAATCAGCATGATTTCAGAAAACATCCTTCTTGTGCAACGCAGCTAGCTCTTTATTCGCACGAAGTAATCGCCGCTATCGACAGGGGATCTCAAGTTAATTCCGTATTTCTAGATTTCCGGAAAGCTTTTGACACCGTTCCTCACAAGCGACTTCTTATCAAACTGCGAGCCTATGGGGTATCGTCTCAGTTGTGCGACTGGATTAGTGACTTCCTGTCAGGAAGGTCGCAGTTTGTAGTAATAGAGGGCAAATCACCGAGTAAAACTGAAGTGATATCAGGTGTTCCCCAGGGAAGCGTCCTGGGACCTCTGCTGTTCCAGATCTATATAAATGACCTGGGTGACAATCTGAGCAGTTCTTTTTGGTTGTTCGCAGATGATGGTGTAATTTACCGTCTGGTAAGGTTATCCGAAGACTAGTATCAGTTACAAAACGATTTAGAAAAGATTGCTGTATGGTGTGGCAGGTGGCAGTTGACGCTAAATAACGAAAAGTGTGAGATGATCTACATGAGTTCCAAAAGAAATCCGTTGGAATTCGATTACTCGACAAATAATACAATTCTCAAGGCTGTCAATTCAACTAAGTACCTGGGTGTTAAAATTACGAACAACTTCAGTTGGAAACACTACATAGACAATATTGTGGGGAAGGCGTGCCAAAGTTTGCGTTTCATTGGCAGGACACTTAGCAGATGCAACAAGTCCACTAAAGAGACAGCTTACACTACACTCGTTCGTCCTCTGTTAGAATATTGCTGCGCGGTGTGGAATGCTTACCAGGTGGGACTGACGGAGGACATCGAAAGGGTGCAAAAAAGGGCAGCTCGTTTTGCATCATCACGTAATAGGGGAGAGAGTGTGACAGATATCACACGCGAGTTGGGATGGAAGCCATTAAAGCAAAGACGTTTTTCGTCGCGGCGAGAGCTATTTACGAAATTTCAGTCACCAACTTTCTCTTCCGAATGCGAAGCTACGTAGGTAGGAATGATCATCAAAATAAAATAAGAGAAATCAGAGCTCGAAGAGAAAGGTTTAGGTGTTCGTTTTTCCCGCGCGCTGTTCGGGAGTGGAATGGTAGAGAGATAGTATGATTGTGGTTCGATGAACCCTCTGCCAAGCACTTAAATGTGAATTGCAGAGTAATCATGTAGATGTAGATGTAGAATATGAGCTGTAAGTGACTTCAATGTATGTATGTGTGTGTGTGTGTGTGTGTGTGTGTGTGTGTGTGTGTGTGTTTGTGTGTGTAGTGTTGTGTTTGTGACGAAGAGAAGGGACAGTGCGAAGCCTGGTGCCGGCACATATAGCCTGCTCCTTCCTAATAACACCGTAGGAAAAGTTTGTGATAAGGTCGTATGGGACCATGCTGCAGAGGTCATCGGTCCCTAAGCTTACACAGTACTTGATCTAAGTTAAACTAACTTACGCTAAGCGCGACACACACACCCATGCCCGAGGGAGGACTCGAACCTCCGTCGGGGGGAGCCGTACGGTCCGAAGGAGCCGGCAAGCTTAACGTCCGCATCCGATGGACGCACCATCGTTAACAGTATCACATGCCCTCACAAAACGGAGAAGTTTGGAACTTAAATCGTGATACTGGCGCAAAGTCTGGTATCAGGAAATTACGCCACCATCTCTCCTCCGCTTGCCAGCCAAATACTGGAAGTGAAAATAGGATTCGAACCGGATTACCTACGAGTCGAGGGCCAGCGCACAGAGTGGCGTTAGCGACCTATTTTTTTAAATCTCATATTGTTCTATATTCGTCGTTGAATGCGTCGGAGCGGACTTCTGATGACACTCGTTCAGTTTCCTCGCTCATCTGATCACTCACTTTTTTTTTATTACAGAGGGTAACTAACCCTCTGACCAAACACACAGCTACCGCGCCGCTTACGAACTCGACCACCGATGCCGGTGGTATCTTACTCAAATCCTTGATATTTAGTAATTGTTATATAACAATTGAAAAAAAGAATGAATTCTATTGCAATATATGTCTGCAAATGCTTACTGTGTACACTTGGATGGCGGCAGGGTCCGCTTGTTTTCTAACACTGTATTCAAAAGCTAGAATTCAATTCATTTTAGTCTAGAAAAATTTGCTGGGTGGAGATGTGTAATTGGTAGTACGTTTGTTCTTGATACTTACACACGAAAAAATACACTTATGCTTCTTAAAAAGGGAAATCGCAAAACAAAATCAACTGTGCCATATTGTAATTTTGGTATAACCAGATGTGATGAAATAATAGCGGAGGTAATATTAGTGCTTTTAATGATTATGGGCTACAGCTAGCAACATAACAAGTTGGCTTCATATGCAGCCAGGCGTAAATGTCTAAGAAACACCAGTTACATTGAGAAAGACGCACCTGGTGTAGCGACGTGCGAAACGACTCTACTACATAGGCAGAAACTGAAAGGAACGCAGATCATTACCGGGAATGACGCTACAGAACATGCGATAAACGCTGTGACAAAATTAATTATTTTAAATACTGAACAAGTTGCTGCTGCTGTCAAATTTAATATACCAGTTTATTGATTTACAGAGTTAAATTATAATCAGTTTTACAAAATGAAAGAATGAACTGAACGATCGAGGACAATCATGAAGCGACACGAATCAGCACGGTATTTAAGATCGCTATAGGTTAGTACTGTTGATAGGGATGCATTTCAAGATGATTTCTTGGTAATTTGACGCATAACTATATGCAGCAAAAATTTTCGTAGAACGACTGGCTGTTGCAGTAAAATGTTCAGATAACGGTTAGACCTTAGCAAACTCTATTTCACGTTGTTTAAACATATTGTGAACAAATTTCCGTTTCTGGTACTTTTTATTTAATAATAGCATTAGTTTCCGGTAGTACCCAACTTTATTTAGAGTACCACTGAACAGTCACGCATTCTCGCGTTCATTTCAATCAGCGATGCAATAATCAGCGGCCTATGTCTTCTATGTTCAACGGAACAATCAGCTTCACTTTGAGAACACGCCAAATTAGTGCTGATGTTCCAGCAGTTGTTGAGAGGCGTTATCGTGGCTTCGCGCTTAGTTGCCATGCAGTCACATGTGACGCCCACTGCAGGCCCTATTGTAACCAAAACCTGCGTGTACCACCGGTATTACGTGTTTTGAGGTGGTTGTATTGGAATGTCACAAAGTTCTCTTGTCGGCTCTCGCATGTACTAAAAATCCACAGCCTTCTTTTGTCTGTAAAACAATTTCTAAGTTCTGGTTCAAACTTTTACCTCATGTGATGGCATTCGAGGGGAAGAGGTACAAGGTGTGGGAACCTTCCATTAAGGTGTCACCATGTCCTCAGAGGGCTGTGGGCCAATCTAACAGCAGTGAGAACTACAGCAGTTCCGGGATCTGCTGATGAATACTCACACATGTACATCAATATGTCTAATCTGCCATTCACCCTGTTGCTCTACCTTTTCATTCTCCAACACCGCCTGGGAAAACAAGCAATAACCTCTCTCTGTGCGCATTCTCATGTCTCTTTTCTTACTGCGACCATCATTTCTCCCTACGGAGGTGGGCATCAACAGAATATTTCCGCAAACGGAGGAGAAAGTTTGTGACTGAAAATTCGTGAAAGCATTTCGCCGCAACGAATAATAACTTTGTTTTAGTATATTGCCACCTCAACTCGCAGGTTATATCCGTGACACTCCCCTATGTCGTGGCAAAAACTTTTTTCATTGTTTCGATAAATCCTATACGATAAAAATAACCCTACCGCACACTGATACGCTAATAGAGGACGGACAAGCGTAGTGTAGGCAGTTTCTTTAGTAAATTTGTTACATCTTTTAAGTGTTCTGCCTTTAAAATGCAGTCGGCGGTTCACCTTAACCACAACATATCCATAAGATCGTTCCATTTTACGATGTTCGTAACTGTATCCCCTACGTACGAAAGTGCAGCTATTTCCCGCGTATTGTACTCATGTGTGATTGTTGTCAACTGCGAACGCTCTTTATAAATGCAGAGAAAACATTTAGTAATATTAAAGTTACACATGAGTTCACCTCATAATTTGGCAGCTATAAATATTAAAAATTATCCTTGTAGGTCTGATTGTGTGCTATAACTCAGAAAAATACACACAATTTATTTACTCGTACTGAATATATTTAACTTTGCCTGTGACCTCTTCTTGCGTAAAAATAGGAAGTCATTGGAATGTAAAGGTGACTCCTCTTCAATCTGGTCTCAGGACTTGTTCTACGACGTCCTCTCTCTTTTCTTCTGCGTCACACTGTTAAATTTCTCCCAGACACCTAACATCGTGGACATAATTTTTCAAATACAAAAAATAATTTTTTCGTTTTTTCTTCGCAAGTTGTACAACGTTATATTCTTCTGGCATAAGCTTTAGTCAAATTACATATATTATGTTGGACACACAGGCATCTAGGATTAGATGGTCTTGTAATGGAGACGGTACCCGCGCGGTGCATCATACACTGGCGGAAATGGTACGGTTTACACCATGAACACCTTGACCGAACGCTAACAAACCGATACGTGGGATTTGCTTATTAATATTTCATTCTGACGAGAGCTCAATTTCAGTATTTCCGATAAAGAAAGAACAAATATTGAGGATATTCAGCAAATGGCTGAATATCCTCAACAGCGCTTGAATAACAGTTGTATGATGGCTTCACATCAGTAATTGTAAAGGAAGAAACCATCCATACAGAAGAAGAATGGCGCGACTACCTGATGGCTGCTCGGCTCGTCTAATGTTAGTTGAAATTTCACATGGAGGCTGCAAGAAACCGTGTCCAGGAATGTACTCGTGCAGCCCATCGCAACTCTTGGACTTCGAGAAAACTCGAGCGATTGCATGAGAGAAACGGGAGAACCAAACCGACAGATATACTGATAGCAGGGTGCAGCACAATGGCATCGGAACGAAAGATGATAAATAGAGCGCTAAGACGAGAGTGCATAAGGCCTTCCAGTAGGACTACACCATCAGAAGATCGAAGGATTGTTCGGGTGGCTTTTAGTAATAGAAGAATGACCAATAGCTGAATGCCGGACAGTGTTCGGGAACAGATTATTGAGAATTTGTTTAAGACCTCAAGTTTCCATCGTAGTCTACCGCTGACAACATACCGCAGGCAACACAGACTTACATGGAGTAGAACCAGAGTCGTCAGGGACACTGAATGCCATTCTGTGCTACTCAGCGATGAGTGCCAGCTCTGTTTGTGGTGGTAAAATAGACATGAAAGTCTCCATAGACGACCTGGTTAGTGGCCACACGAAGAAGCGATTCTAGACATCCATAGAATAATGCTGTGGGAAGCTGTTGGATACGATAAAAGTTATGATTTGGTAAATGATCAAGAGAAGGCTGACTGCTTGCCTAGATGTTGGAGAAACGTGTTGTCATATCCTTCATGGCGAGGGTGCCAAAACATATATTCCAGTACCTTGATTTTTCATGCATTGGACTTGTATGGAATGCGACTGGAAGACATACGAGTGATGTTGAATAATTTAGCAGACAAACTGATGAAGAAATGAAACGGTTTGTAGGAGGAGTTTTGTACTTCCATGATTTCAGGTTGACATCACTGGGATGAGCTGAGAACGCAGATAAAAATTATTTTCCTTATAACATCAGTATTGCATTTAACTATTATTGTGATCAGGCTTTGATTGTTCTGGTTGAAGACTCATGAAACTGGAAGTCATGTAATATTTATTCACTTCATTACATAAATGCATAAAAAATTTACTTAAGTTTCACACACTTCTTTGCCACATGAGTAGCGGATAATTTACAACTGTCATAGACCAGCAATGCATCACTTGATGCTGTAATTGACAAATTGTTCTTAGGGTACAATATCCAACATTAACAACACCAAAAGTTCATCTGAAACTTTGACTGCTCGTTTGCCCTACACTGTGATGCTGCTGACTTCTGTAGCTGAGTTTTCGAACTGGGGCTGTGCCTTTGCCTGCTCACCACTGTATAGAGCTAACTGCAAGAGCGTTGCTGTTGGTGAAAGGGAGGTGTGGTCTCCTGGAGCGCCTCTTATGCGTCGTTGCGGACTGCAGCGAGCCCTCACTAATGTCTGTGGCATCGATTCGCGTCGCCGATTACGACGTGTTACCGAGATTTGTGGACGACATCACAATTAAGGCGTGTTCGCTTGAAGGTTCCACGTTAGTTGAACAACGTTCATTGATCTGTTTCTTGCTTTCTGAAGGTGAAAAACGGGGTAAAATGTTTTCGACAATGATTGTGCAGTAAAGCAGAAGTTCTATGAATCGTGTAAAATTTTATAAGTCGGTGGAACAGTTCAAAACGATGTCCTAACTAGTCAAATGTCCTGATTGGTCATTCGAGGTGTTAACTCAATAGCTTGGAAGCCGCATGACGAAATCATTCGTGAAGACCGACGCATTACAGTCGAAAATGTAGCAAAAACAGTTACAGTAAGTATTGGCACGGTTCGTAACGTTATCAGTAATAAGCTGATGTATATCAAAGCAAATGGCTCCAAACACTATGGGACTTAACATCTGAGTATAACATCCACGATATATATTTTTTTATTACGAGTGGATTATGAACGTGTGGAAAATTACGTAACTCAATAATATCCATTCAATTATGTAATTATTTATTAAGAAGATGATCATTATGTAAAACATAGACAATATTTGTCTCACATTCTTTTTTAATCTATGTCATTCTTTTCTTTTGTTTTGTACCCTTTTGTCGTCTTCTTCTGATGTACGTCGCCGACGCAAGACGCGAATCGATTTGAGGTCTGTTGAATGAAACACATTTAATGAAAAATTATTGTACTTTCATGTTCCTTTGGTGGTAAAAAAACAAATAGAGCCAAATGCGTTAAAACTATTAATGATTAATTATTGAAAAATCACTTCCTCTTTTAATTATAATTCTGTTGTTGTTGTTGTTGTGGTCTTCAGCCCTGAGACTGGTTTGATGCAGCTCTCCATGCTACTCTATCCTGTGCAAGCTTCTTCATCTCCCAGTACCTGCTGCAACCTACATCCTTCTGAATCTGCTTAGTGTATTCATCTCTTGGTCTCCCTCTACGACTTTTACCCTCCACACTGCCCTCCAATACTAAATTTGTGATCCCTTGATGCCTCATAACATGTCCTACCAACCGATCCCTTCTTCTGGTCAAGTTGTGCCACAAACTTCTCTTCTCCCCAATCCTATTCAATACTTCCTCATTAGTTATCTGATCTACCCATCTAATCTTCAGCATTCTTCTGTAGCACCACATTTCGAAAGCTTCTATTCTCTTCTTGTCCAAACTATTTATCCTCCATGTTTCACTTCCATACATGGCTACACTCCATACAAATACTTTCAGAAATTACTTCCTGACACTTAAATCTATACTCGATGTTAACAAATTTCTCTTCTTCAGAAATGTTTTCCTTGACTTTACTAGTCTACATTTTATATCCTCTCTACTTCGACCATCTTCAGTTATTTTGCTCCCCAAATAGTCCAGTGGAACTGTCAGAAAAAAAGCCTGCATCTTGCAAAAGGTGGGGTAGAAGATTTTATTTTTTTAACTGGTTCATATTGTTGGAAATGTTACAAAACCAAGTTTTGCCAACAAAATTTCTTTTGGGAAAACTTTCTGCAGTTAAAAAACTTCGAAAATTTCGGACTTTTTCAGTTTTTTCAAACTATCTCAGTTTCATTTGCTCCTATTGCTTTAACGTCTATTTCCTTTTTTAAAGGGCACAAAATTCTCTACAAATTTGTTTTTCACCATTTTTTTCTACTCCCATTATCTAAGGCGCTACAGCGCGTCAAAAAATACCAATTTTTCAAATTTCGAGCAAAGTGGCAAATTACCTAATTTTTGAACACTGTTATTTAAGTTCCTATTTGTGTAGTATAAACATATTACTCATCATGTTATTCATTGGAATTTACCATCTCGCTCTGCGGCAGGGCCAGGACAAACAGTATCATATTCAGTAACTACGAACACATTCACGTTGGACTGCGTGAAGTTTATTTATGTTACAATATGTAATACGATTGTATGCAGCAATTTCTACAGATGATTGACGTCAATGATCGGTTATAAGAAAAAGTATGTAGGAATTGTTCTTTACCGGACAAAAGCGCATTTATTCTTTGCCGGCGGAAGGCGATTATCTCTGGTGATTGTTCACAGCGCGCTGACAGCTATTAGCACACAACAATAAGGGTCCTACAGTTTGGAGTCGCTTCCATTCAGTATATGTTGTGGTGCTGAAAATGAGTATGTCTGACATGAATTTGTGTTTCATTTGCGAAAAAACTGTGGTGAGTGGTGGACGCAATGTGAAAAAGAAGCCGGCCGGTGTGGCCGTGCGGGTCTAGGCGCTTCAGTCTGGAACCGCGTGACCGCTACGGTCGCAGGTTGGAATCCTGCCTCGGACATGGATGTATGTGATGTCCTTAGGTTAGTTAGGCTTAAGTAGTTCTAAGTTCTAGGGGACTGACGACCATAGATGCTAAGTCCCATAGTGCTCAGAGCCATTTGAACCATTTGTGAAAAAGAAAGGACTGAGCACACTTATCGATTGTAGTGCTAAACGCAGGGAGTCTGCCCACACCCGTTTTTTGAAAACGGTCAGTGAAGTAATGTTGCATGAAGCATACTACAAGAAGTGTATTAATGAGAGAATATTAGCAGCTAGCCTTAGACATACTCAGGAACCAACAGGCGTGCTACGTCGGTCGCAGGAAAAAGGTCAGTTCAATTTCCAAGAGAAAAGCTTCTTATTTTCAAAAGGGAATTCTGATTACTTTTTAACCAAGCAGTTAAGATTGCCATTTACCAAACAAAATTGTGTTTACAAAGTAATGAAATTAGAAGTGCAATCGGCAGTATTAGAACAGGTTAAACGACGTGGTGATGAATTTGGTCAACAAGTGATAGAGCGGATTCAAAATGTAAATGATTTGGTTGCTGCAGGTGGGTGATACCACAGATTTTGCTACAGAAAGTTCTTTCACCGTGTTTCAGCTACTGGACGGAATCGAGGTTACCGACCTGCAGCACAAGTAGATTAAGGCATGGAGGCCATATTTGCCTACCTGGAAACCAATATGGAAGAATGTCTGTTTTCTATGGAGATCTGTTAGAGCAAATACACACATCACCTCGTCCTGATATTCTGTCAAGGCTCGTCTTTTCCAGGAATGTGGTGACGATGTGGTGATAGCTGAAACAGCTTCAAAACCTGGCACAAGAAGATGCTGACGTTATGATTGTTTTGAACAGCCAGTGTCGTTTGGTCAGTCATTGTGCTCCCTGCCGCCGTTGGACAAGTAGCCGCAGCAGCAAGTCGTATAACCCTAGCTTACTTATTTGTTAGATAGTTTAATTAATTTCTTTGCGTGTTTTTGGGTACTTGCATTGTTTAATTCATATATTTCGGGCGTATTATAGTATTTGAGGGTTGTAGCATCGCCTCTTAGTACCTGAATAGTGCAAATTCGCGTAGTCGTCTGTCTTCTGTTTTTGTTGTGAACGGCCAGTGTCGGTTGGTCAGTCAGTGTGCCTCCTGCCGCCGTTGGATAAGCAGCTGCAGCAGCAAGTCGTATAACCCTAGCTTACTTATTTGTTAGATAGTTTAATTAATTTCTTTGCGTGTTTTTGGGTACTGTTTAATTCATATATTTCGGGCGTATTATAGTATTTGACAGTTGTAGCACCGCGCTTTAGTGTTTACTTCGTAGATTCTTATTTAAATTGCGTGTGAGTTTCGTATAGGAGGTGCAATTTCGAGTTTTAGTTACTGTAATCGTAAATTCAGCAGATTGTAGCGCAGTCGTTAGGCATTTGTACAGGTTAGTTGATACATTCTTTGCGTATTCCGCTTGCGTTATCTAGGCACGGGCTCGTGTTTAGGTAACTGTTGTTAAACATCGATTAGAATGGACAGGGACTGCGATTGCTGTGTTCGGATGAGGGCTGACTTGGCATCCCTTCGCTCACAGCTGCAATCGGCGCTGACTTCGGTCGCGCAGCTTGAGGCTGTTGCCAATGTGCACCACTGTGGGGAGCCAGACTCGGGTATCACGGGGATGTCAACCTCGTCCCGTCTGTCCCCAGATCGGTCTGCCGCTGTGGTTGCCCCGGTTGCTGCCCGCAGTGGGGCTGAGCCCTCGCCTGTGGTTGATTGGGAGGTCGTTCCAAGGCGTGGCAGGCAGCGAAAGGCGTCCCCGGAGGCTGATCAGAAAGCCTCCCCGGTGCGTCTGACAAACCGGTTTCAGGCACTGTCTCTGGCTGAGCCAGATGCAGCTGGCTGCCCTGTTTCAGAGGATCATTCTCAGCCTTCAAGGTCCCGGCAATCGCAGAGGGTGGGCTTACTGGTAGTTGGGAGCTCCAATGTTAGGCGCGTAATGGGGCCCCTTAGGGATACGGCGGCTAAGGAGGGGAAGAAATCCAGTGTGCACTCCGTGTGCATTCCGGGAGGAGTCATTCCTGATATGGAAGTCTTCAGGTCCAGATTGTATACCGATTAGGTTCCTTTCAGATTACGCTGATACTATAGCTCCCTACTTAGCACTCATATACAACCGCTCGCTCACCGATAGATCTGTACCTACATATTGGAAAATTGCGCAGGTCGCACCAGTGTTCAAGAAGGGTAGTCGGAGTAATCCATTTAACTACAGACCTATATCATTGACGTCGGTTTGCAGTAGGGTTTTGGAGCATATACTGTATTCAAACATTATGAACCACCTCGAAGGGAACGATCTATTGACACGTAATCAGCATGGCTTCAGAAAACATCGCTCTTGTGCAACGCAGCTAGCTCTTTATTCGCACGAAGTAATGGCCGCTATCGACAGGGGATCTCAAGTTGATTCCGTATTTCTAGATTTCCGGAAAGCTTTTGACACCGTTCCTCACAAGCGACTTCTAATCAAGCTGCGGAGCTATGGGGTATCGTCTCAGTTGTGCGACTGGATTCGTGATTTACTGTCAGGAAGGTCGCAGTTCGTAGTAATAGACGGCAAATCATCGAGTAAAACTGAAGTGATATCAGGTGTTCCCCAGGGAAGCGTCCTGGGACCTCTACTGTTCCTGATCTATATAAATGACCTGGGAGACAATCTGAGTAGTTCTCTTAGACTGTTCGCAGATGATGCTGTAATTTACCGTCTAGTAAGGTCATCCGAAGACCAGTATCAGCTGCAAAGCGATTTAGAAAAGATTGCTGTATGGTGTGTCAGGTGGCAGTTGACGCTAAATAACGAAAAGTGTGAGATGATCCACATGAGTTCCAAAAGAACTCCGTTGGAATTCGATTACTTGATAAATAGTACAATTCTCAAGGCTGTCAATTCAACTAAGTACCTGGGTGTTAAAATTACGAACAACTTCAGTTGGAAGGACCACATAGATAATATTGTCGGGAAGGCGAGCCAAAGGTTGCGTTTCATTGGCAGGACACTTAGCAGATGCAACAAGTCCACTAAAGAGACAGCTTACACTACACTCGTTCGTCCTCTGTTAGAATATTGCTGCGCGGTGTGGGATCCTTACCAGGTGGGATTGACGGAGGACATCGAAAGGGTGCAAAAAAGGGCAGCTCGTTTTGTATTATCGCGTTATAGGGGAGAGAGTGTGGCAGATATGATACACGAGTTGGGATGGAAGTCATTACAGCATAGACGTTTTTCGTCGCGGCGAGACCTTTTTACGAAATTTCAGTCACCAACTTTCTCTTCCGAATGCGAAAATATTTTGTTGAGCCCAACCTACATAGGTAGGAATGATCATCAAAACAAAATAAGAGAAATCAGAACTCGAACAGAAAGGTTTAGGTGTTCGTTTTTCCCGCTCGCTGTTCGGGAGTGGAATAGTAGAGAGATAGTATGATTGTGGTTCGATGAACCCTCTGCCAAGCACTTAAATGTGAATTGCAGAGTAGTCATGTAGATGTAGATGTAGATCTGCCATTTCAAGAACCCAAGGTTTTGGAAGTATTGTCATTGTAGGAGATGATGTTGGCCTGCCTTTGCTCATGACCGGTTTGGGGCAAGGCAATGAAAACTTATTTTTCTTAAAGCCAGAAAGAGGAAATGCAGAAGGCAAGTGGTTTTCCACAGCATCTTACAAATTTGACACTGAATATATTCTGTTCACTCACGCCTTTAGCGGATGTGATGCAACATCCGCTTTTTTTGGTAAAGGAAAAATTAAGTGCTGCAATATTGTTGCGAAAAATTAACACCTAACCTCAGCGCTTCGCACTTTCAATAAACCACATGCCACCCGTGAAGAAATAATAACAGCAGGAGAACAGGTTACTGTCGCATTGTATAGTGGAGGTGTCAGCAATTCCCACACAATAGACCATTTGTGGTACCAGCTATTCGCCAAGTCTGCCACAAAAAGCAAACTGAATCTTGCACGGTTGCCACCTACACAAGATGCTGCACTATATTCGTTGCGGACTTACCAACAAGTCCAAAGTTGGATGGGAAACTGGAAACCTCCTGAGAAATGGGGCTGGAATCACAGCGACCACGGTCCAATATTCGTTATAATGACCCAAGATCCAGCACCTGAAGCACTTCTTCACATTGTTTCATGCTCATGCAAGCTGAACTGTGGCGTAGAGTGCTCCTGCAGAAATGTTCTTCAATTTGCAAGAAATGTATTGGGGTCAACTGTGAAAACGTGCCAAAATTTTTATGTGAAGACCGTGAAGAAAATGGTATGGTGGATGTTGAGGAAACCGCTGACGAAATCACCGAACTTGCTGAGGCTGACTCGCTGTTTAAAGAAGAGATCAATCTGGGATCAACTCTATGTACAGACCCTGAATCCGTAACTCAAGGTATTTCTGGTGACACTGAGGAACCTGGCCCATCAAAACGTTGGAAGTGATGCTCATACCTGTCTTAAATGCGCTAAAGTGCGATATTACAAGTATTACACATCCAGAACTGTCAACATTTTTCAGTAACTGACAATGCATCCTAATTGTAATAAACCTACTTATTTTTAATGTCAACTGTGTGACCTTTATACACAAGAATAATCACCTACCTAATTAGGTTACCTATTGCACTAATAATAGTTCAGTTTCCTGAGACAATTTATGTCGTGTGTGTGTGTGTGTGTGTGTGTGTGTGTGTGTGTGTGTGTGTGTGTGTGTGTGTCTCTTAATGATGTATTTTTATATTTATAGTTTTACAAATACCAGGGCTGAGGTGGCCCATAGTGAACTTCAGCCAGTGATGTAAGAATCACAATAGTTGGGTGCCCAGCAATCCTCATGTTGCCTACAGAGAAATTTTTATACCTGAAAGTGAGGTGTTAAATTCCAACATATAGCATGATCTATAATATATTTATACTACACAAACAGGAACTGAAAAAATAGTGTTCAAAAATAAGGTATCTTGCCACTATGCTCAAAATTTGAAAAATTGGTATTTTTTGACACGCTATTTCGCCTTAGGTACTGGGAGTAGAAAAAAAATGGTAAGAATCAAATTTGTAGCGAATTTTGTGCTCTTTAAAAAAGAAGCTAGACGTTAAAGCGATAGGAGCAAATGAAACAGAGATATTTTGGAAAACTGAAAAAAGTCCGAAATTTTCGTAGTTTTTTACTGTAGAAAGTTTATCCCCAGGAGAAATTTTGTTGGCAAAACTAGGTTTTCTAACCTTTCCAACAATATGACCCAGTTAAAAAAATAAAATCTTCTACCCCACCTTTTGCTAGGTATATCTGCAATTTGACTCGACTAAAATGGCAAACCTCATTTACTACTTTAAGTGTCTCATTTCCTAATCTAATTCCCTCAGCATCACCCGACTTAATTCGACTACATTCCATTATCGTTTTGCTTTTGTTGATGTTCATCTTATATCATCCTTTCAAGACACTGTCCATCCCATTCAACAGCTCTTCCAAGTCCTTTGCTGTCTCTGACAGAATTACAATGTCATCGGCGAACCTCAAAGATTTTATTTCTTCTCCATTGATTTTAATACCTACTCCGAATTATTCTTTTGTTTCCTTTACTGCTTGCTCAATATACAGATTGAATAACATCGGGGAGAGGCTACAACTCTGTCTTACTCCCTTCCCAACCACTGCTACCCTTTCATGCCCCTCGATTCTTATAACTGCCATCTGGTGTCTGTACAAATTGTAAATAGCCTTTCGCTCCTTGTATTTTACCCCTGCCACCTTCAGAATTTAAAAGAGAGTATTCCAGTCAACATTGTCAAAAGCCTTCTTTAAGTCTACAACTGCTAGAAACGTAGGTTTGCCTTTCCTTAATCTTTCTTCTAAGATAAGTTGTAAGGTTAGTATTGCCTCACGTGTTCCAGTACTTCTACGGAATCCAAACTGATCATCCCCGAGGTCGGCTTCTACTAGTTTTTCCATTCGTCTATAAAGAATTAGTGTTAGTATTTTGCAGCTGTGGCTTATTAAACTGATTGTTCGGTAATTTTCACATATGTCAACACCTGCTTTCTTTGGGATTGGAATTATTATATTCTTCTTGAAGTCTGAGGGTATTTCGCCTGTCTCATACATCTTGCTTACCAGATGGTAGAGTTTTGTCAGGACTGGCTCTCCCAAGGCCGTCAGTAGTTCTAATGGAATGTCGTCTACTCCTGGGCGCTTGTTTCGACTCAGGTCTTTCAGTGCTCTGTCAAACTCTTCACGCAGTATTGCATCTCCCATTTCATCTTCATCTACATCCTCTTCCATTTTCATAATATTGTCCTCAAGAACATTGCCCCTGTATAGACCCTCTATATACTCCTTCCACATTTCTGCTTTCCCTTCTTTGGTTATAACTGGGTTTCCATCTGAGCTCTTGATATTCATACAAGTGATTCTCTTTTCTCCAAAGGTCTCTTTAATTTTCCTGTAGGCAGTATCTATCTTACCCCTAGTGAGATAAGCCTCTACATCCTTACATTTGTCCTCTAGCCATCCCTGGATAGCCATTTTGCACTTCCTGTCGATCTCATTTTTCAGACGTTTGAATTCCTTTTTGCCTGCTTCATTCACTGCATTTTTATATTTTCTCCTTTCATCAATTAAATTCAATATTTCTTCTGTTACCCAAGGATTGCTACTAGCCCTCGTCTTTTTACCTATTTGATCCTCTGCTGCCTTCACTATTTCATATCTCAGAGCTATCTATTCGTCCTCTACTGCATTTCTTTCCCCCATTCCTGTCAATTGATCCCTTATGCTCTCCCTGAAACTCTGTATAAGCACTGGTTCTTTCAGTTTATCCAGGTCCCATCTCCTTAAATTCCCACCTTTTTGCAGTTTCTTCAGTTTTAATCTACTATAATTCTGTAGTAATTGTTTTATCATAGGTACAAGAAGTGCAGCCATTGTTAGTTGCGATTATATAGCAACTTCGTGTGTAATTCTAATTGAAAATAGCATGGGTTCGTGTTAAACTAATTTGCAAAACAATTTAATAATTCTTTTATTGGTGGCATCAATTTAAATAATTATTTATTTATTGAGCAAAGGATAATCTTAATTAAAAAAGAAATCCTCTATCTTTTGTTGACCGCCATATTAACTTTTATCACAGTGGCAAATTTAAATTACTTGAAACTGCAATCAATATTCCAATGTGTAAGAAATAAATGTGCACCGGTGATACTGAACTCTATTTATAAAGAAAAAATTAATCCAATCAACAGCATTTTCTAAGAACAGTGCTGATGGTATTAATTGTTGAACAAGATTTCATTGCTGTTGTATGAGGCCAAAATTCAACTACGCCCGAATCACGGAGAAAAATATTTCTGGTAGTATACGTTCCTTTTCATGATCAATTTGATAAGAGTAATTAAATCCGTCGAAGACAAAAATTATAAAAGCTCTGATGTACGATCTGTAATTTTAGTGATATGAACGCAAGTTACACTTAACATTATTACACTACGTGTGTAGTTTGAACAAAATAATTATATGGGAGAAGCTGAAGTATGAATAATGCATTGTGCATGTGTATAATATTGTCAGTATCATTTACAAAATCAAATCAATGCAACGGCTAAAAAACAGACTGAATTCAAACTGCAGAAAACCATAGAGTATCGTATCATACATATTCACTGAATTTGTCCGTGTTGATGATACGCAAAAAACTACCACATGTGGTCATCAGTCCCCTAGATTTAGAACCTAACTAACCTAAGGACATGACACACATCCATGCCCGAGACAGGATTCGAACCTGCGACCGTAGCAGCAGCGTGGTTCCGGACTGAAGCGCCTAGAACCGCTCGGCCACGGGGGTCGGCTATCAAAGCAAGTAGGAGCTTGGTCACGAAAGCGTTAACGCAACAACGCACAGAATCAAGATTCAGATTGTGTACAGACTTCATAGAACGCTATGAAATTGAAGATGACACTTTTCTAAACAAGATATCAACGTGTGAAGTTACTTGAGTTCATGATCTTGAACCAGAGTCGAAAAAACGTTTAACGAATTTGTGTGAAACTGGCTCAAGCAACAAAACAAAGACATCTTTCATCAGGTATAAAAAAAACATTTCGTAATAGGTATGTTAATATTGGCGAGGGTCACGCTCAGCTAATAACGATGTTAATATTGGTAAGGATCACGTTGAGAAGCAGTAGGGGTCACATTCTGTAAGAACACACATTCTGTAAGAACGCACATTTTGTAAGAACACACACTTTCTCTCTTTAATTACGGAGTTTCCCATGTACATCGGTCATAGAATCCTCCAGTTAGCAAGCTACATGAAATTACTATGTAAGTAGTTCTTCATGATGATATCTTGTGGCTGTTGGCTTCCATGGCTTATATAGCATGCACGTGACTGTAGTTGCTACACCTCACACTGATGATGAAAGACATCCGTTCCGAAAACTGTAAGTTTAATCATACGAGGGTATTTCGGAAAGTAAAGATACATCGTACGCCAGAGGAACAGAAGAGTTTTGGCGAGCAAGTTGGCAACACTGGTGTTAACCTTAAACCGTTAGCTTTCCCCTCGCGGTCGTTCGGCAGTTGAAGGTTACTTCTGGTTGGAGTAGGTCGTGTTTAAAGTGGCTGCGCCGATTCAGAATCCCGCCAAATCCCAAGTACACTCCGTCATACGTTTTCTTCAAGCAAAAGTCAGCTACCAGCGGATATTCACAAAGAAATTGTTTCTGTTTATGAGAACATTATGAATCCACAAAATGTAACGAAATGATGTCGTCATTTCTCTAAAGGTAGGACCGATGTTCATGACGAACAAAGATCAGGTCGGCCAGCTGTGATCTCTGATGCCCTTCTTCGGAGAACGGAGGAAGCAATTCGTGCGAATGGACGTCTCACATTGAAAGAATTGCTTCAGATCATACCGGACGTGTCAATGACATCTCTTTATCATGTTGTGACTGTCAAGTTAGGGTACAGGTTATTGTGTGCGCGCTGGGTTCCCAAACTGTTAACGGAAGAACACAAAAAGAAAAGGATGGGCTTTGCACACAACTTCCTCACACGCTATGCTGAAGCAGGTGATGAGTTCATTGATCACATTGTGACAGGTGACGAGACGTGGGTTTATCACCATACATCTGAATCCAAGCAACAATACAATAGCGCCATTCGAATTCACCAAAACCCAAGAAATGCATAACGTCGATTTCAGCGAAGAAGTGATGGGTTCTTTTCTTTGGGACAGACAAGGCATTCTTCTGTTGGAATTTATGCCTCCTGGAATGACAATTAATGCTGCTGCATATTGACAGACTTTGAAACGCCTTCGAAGAGCAATTCAAAACAAACGCAGGGGAATGCTGACAAGTGGAGTCCGCTTGCTTCATGAGAACGCTCGGCCTCACACAGCGCTCGTAACCAAAGCACTCCTCAAACAATTCAAATGGGACGTATTGGACTATCCGCCATACAGCTCAGACCTTACGCCCACCGAAGTCACATCTTAGTGGAAAATTATTCCACAACGATGAAGAGATCAAAGATGAAGTTGAAATGTGCTTCCGACAACAGGCGGCAACCTTACAAAACTGTGGGATACGAAAGCTTGAGCGCCGACTTAACAAATGTCTGGATAACGGGGCTGATTATGTCGAAAATAACAAATAATCCAGGTAATGAGATGTAACTGACGTGCTCTAAATAAATGTTCTATTTAAGAACTGCGAGCGATTGTATGTTTGCTTTTCGAAATGCCCTCGTATTATGCCCATTATGTGATGAACATCTCCACAAAATTGTATAAACATTGGATTGTTGCTTGATGGTGTAACAATCCACTAATGGATAGTATTAATCATAGTATTCAGAGATGGTGCGACTGCACTCGACAGGAGAAAACATCTGAATGAAGAAAAACCGCCGCAAACAAAATTACGTGGATGTATACGAGTAGCGAGTTCATAAACAGACCGAACAAAAGTAGTGGACACGAAGTTGTGAGCAGCTAGGTCTGTAACTCTTCGCAGTGTGAGAGCCCGCAGCCTGAAGGAAGTAATAGGGCGGCCTTGTTTGGCGCTGTCGGCGCTGTTTGCGGGCGGACAGATTGCGGCGCGAGTTAACAGCGGCGCGCCGGCCGGCGCTGGAACAGACGAGAGTAGCAGACGGAGGCGGCGGGGGCGGCGGGGGCGGCGGCGGCCGCGCGCTACACGGGAATGCTCTCGCCTCGGCGCGTCGGCCGCCGACTGCTCCAGCAGTGGCTGCGGCGCCGCCGCCGCCCCCTCTTTAATTACGTAGTTCGCACGCTAATGCCGCGGCATTTAGGGATTTATCCTCCCATTGTGACAACCGCGGGCGGAATTATTTCCGTCAGATTTAATTTCTGTCAGCCAGAAGAATTCCAATTACCTTGTAGGCGGTGGGAAGACGAAGCGCACGGCTGCTGCGGGTGTAAAGGTCAGAATGCGAAATTTATTCTGTGGGATGCCGACTTCGAGAAGAGGCTTAAATGCTCTCTGGCTGAAGAGCAGCACCAGGCGCTTTTTGGGGGCAAGAATACACAGAGGGGATGTCCGCATGAACAGAGGGTACTCCAGTGAGCCAAAACATTACGAGCACTGCCCACTGCACTGATGGTGTCGCGGACACGTGATGGAGTAAGGAAAGTACGCTGAAGGGGAAAAAAAATGAAACGCCTTAAAATAATTAAAGTAGAGTAATACAATTTCGGAAAGACATTTGTCTAGGTAACATACACTATTGGCAATTAAAATTGCAACATCACGAAGATGACATGCTAAGACGCGAAATTTACCTGACAGGAAGAGGGTTCTGTGATATGCAAATGATTAGCTTTTCAGAACATTCACGCAAGGTTGGCGACAGTGGCGACACCTACAACGTGCTGACACGAGGAAAGTTTCCAACCGGTTTCTCGTACACAAACATCAGTTGACCGGCGTTGCCTGGTGAAACGTTGTTTTGATGCTTCGTGCAAGGAGGAGAAATGCGTATCATCACGTTTCCGACTTTGGTTGTAGCCTATCGCGATTGCGGTTTATCGTATCGCGACATTGCTGCTCGTGTTGGTTGAGATCCAATGACTGTTGGCAGACCATGGAATCGGTGGGTTCAGCAGAGCAAGACGGGACGCCGCGCTGGATCCCAACGGCCTCGTATCACTAGCAGTCGAGATGACAGGCATCTTATCCGCATGGTGCAGCCACGCCTCGATCCCTGAGTCAACAGATGGGGACGTTCGCAAGACAACAACCATCTGCACGAACAGTTCGACGACGTTTGCAGCAACATGGACTATCACCTCGGAGACCTTGGCTGCGGTTACCCTTGATGCTGCATCACAGACAGGAGCGCCTGCGATGGTGTGCTCAACGACGAAACGTGGTGCACGAATGACAGAACGTCATTTTTTCGGATGAATCCAGGTTCTGTTTACTGCATCATGATGGTCGCATCCGAGTTTGGCGACATCGCGGTGAATACACATTGGAAGCGTGTATTCGTCATAGCAATACTGACGTATCACCGGCTTGATGGTATGAAGTGCCATTGGTTACACGTCTCGGCCACCTCTTGTTCGCATTGACGGCACTTTGAACAGTGGACGTTACTTTCCAGATGTGTTACTACCCGTGGCTCCACCCTTCATTCGATCTCTACAAAACCCTACATTTCAGCAGGATAATGCACGACCGCATGATGCAGGTCCTGTGCGGGCCTTTCTTGATACAGAAAATGTTCGACTGCTGCCCTGCCAGCACATTCTCCCGATCTCTCACCAACTGAAAACGTCTGGTCAATGGTGGCCGAGCAACTGCTTCGTCACCATACGCCAGTCACTACTCTTGATGAACTGTGGTATCGTTTTGAAGCTGCATGGGCAGCTGTACCTGTACACACCATTCAAGCTGTGTTTGACTCAATGCCCAGGCGTATCAAGGCCGTTATTACGGCCAGAGGTCGTGGTTCTGGGTACTGATTTCCCAGGATCTATGCGCCCAAACTGCGTGAAAATATAATCACATGTCATTTCTAGTATAATATATTTGTCCAGTGAATACTCATTTGCATTTCTTCTTGGTGTAGCAATTTTAATGGCCAGTAGTGTATTTAAGTGATGAATATTGCAAGCTGTGAGCTCGAGATAAGCCAATGAAAACGTGAAATGCTGGCACATTAACAACCGTCCTTACCGCCAGAATGATGAAGGCAAGCAATCAAACGAACAATCATTGTACAGGTGCCGGATGTCAGTTTGTGGTGTGGAGTTATGTACTTGTTGCGGATGGTCAGTCAATACAGGGAGGGTTCGTGGATGGCTCTGGAATTGTCGTCAGATGATGTCTCATGTGTGTTCGACTGGAGACAGATCTTGTGATCGAGCCGGGATGTTGCAGAGGATGTTGGGTTACAACAGATGTATGGGGGCGATCTTTATCTTGTTGGGAAACACCTCTTGGAATGCTGTTCATGAATGGTAGCACAACATGTCAAATCACCAGCTTGACACGCAGATTTGCAGTCATACGAAATCGCACCCCATACTATCACTCCAGGTGGAGGTCCAGTGCAGCTATCATGCTGTCAAGCCCATTTCAGATTCTCAAGTGGGCTTCTAACCAACATACGGCCATCATTGGCACCGAGACTGGACGAACGTTCATCAGAAAACACAACAGTCTCCACCCTGCCCTCCAGTGAGCTCTCGCTTGAAACTACTGGTCAAAAATGGTGGTTGTTTGGGGTAAGTAAAAATAAATGTCGTGTGACCAGGGCCTGCTGTCGGGTAGACCGTTCTCCGAATGCAATTCCTTCCATCTGACGCCACTTCGGCGACTTATGCTTCGATGGAGATGAAATGATGATTATTAGGACAACACAACACCCAGTGCCTGAGAGGAGAAAATCTACGATCGAGTCGGGAATCGAACCGGGCCCTTAGCGTTGACATTCTGTCACGCTGACCACTTTTCTTTTCTTTCTTCGTTCGGTGCTGTTCGTTGCGTTTGGTCTGGGCAGACGTCACATGACATCCGTTCAAGTTGACCGTTGATCCCTTTACGCAGCTTTTTATTACAGAGGTCCACCGCCTCTCTGACTGAACACGCCGAGCTACCGTGTCGGCTATTCTCGTAGCTGTATAACACAATCTTGACGTACGGATAAAGGAATCTTTGTCGCCTTAAAGGCTTTTGTAACTAAGGTCAGCTCACCATGTTCTGTCTCAAAGGAAGCTAACGCTCACGACTGTTACAGCGTTTATTTAAAGCAACCTATTTAACGCAAACTTGGTTTGCATCCTCATAGTAGGCTATTAGCGCCATGTTGCAGAACTTCTTCTTGGTGTTGCGCCTTTATCCGTCAGTGTGTACCAGCTGAGAAGATACGAATGGGGAGTCATCCCCAACTGAAGAGATCCACTGATGAAATATGTCAAATTAAACACCTTTCAGTCGTCTAGTTTCCAAACCTATTTATTTTGGTGGTTTTACGACAAGATCTTCGGGCCCCTGACCGACCTGTAGGAAGAGTCTACCTCGGCTGAGACTGGTTGCCAAACAAAATAAGTTTGGAAACTAGATGGCTGAAAGGTGTTTAATTTGACATCCTCTACCGAAAAGCCGAGTCTCACAACCATCTCTATATTGATGGACTCCTGTCTGTGAGGTATGAGTGTATTAGACGCCCCAGCCCGTCACACTCATGCCTCACAGACAGGAGTTTCAACACTGACGTGCAGGGAAAACAATCAACACGACACGGTATACACTCGGGAGTACCACAGGGAAGCATCCTAGGGCTCCTACTGTTTAACGTCTACATCTGTCAAATAGCAAAGGTAGTGTCTCCTATCTTGCTCCTGAGATGCCTTCCTCTTCATCTATCTCTGTTAGACACGCAGTCTCCTTTTCCTTTATATTTTCCTTAATTATGTTTCATCATGTCTCTCTATTCTTCTCCTCGCTTCACCATGAGTCTCCCTCATACTCCCTGCTGCCAGCACTCCTATCTTAAATCTTTCTCTTCAATAATGTATTTTTCGAGGTGTACCTTTCTAATTGTTTATCTCACTTTTTGTATTAGATGTAGTTTAACATGCCTACTGAAACATATGACTGTAAAATAAGTAGAATGCCTGGTTAGATGTAAGAGAGGGCCTGATGGCCCTAATCTTGCCAGGTTAAATAAATAAATAAATAAATAAATAAATAAATAAATAAATAAACGATCTCCCAACCCCACACAACACAACGATGGAAATCTACGCGGATGACACAGCCATCCTCGCGCGAGACTGGAAAGCATCAAACATTACGTCACGCCTACAGACTGCACTCAGAGTGGCTGAGCCTTGGTTGGAGAAATGGTGTGTTAGAGTAAACGTCGACAACTGCGAAGCTGTTCTGTTCACTAGAAGACCGAAGCAACTGCGCAAATACCGATACTGCAGACCAATAACTCTATATGCACGCCCAATACGTTTCCGTGAGAAAGTCAAATACCTCGGTGTCTGGCTGGACCGGAAATTACTCTGGGGGGGGGGGGGGGGGGGACCACATATAACACATGACCAACCAAGCTAGCGCGAGGCTCAAACAGCTCTACCCTGTGCTCAACAGGCGTAGCACACTGAACAGAAGGGTGTCGAGGTCCTCGTACATGACACTTATTCGATCCCTGATGAAGTACGCACCTCCTGTCTGGGATACGCTGCGCCTACACCCCGGCGCCGTCTGCAGTTCATACAAAACAAAGTACTCAAAATCATAAGCAATGCTCCACGATACACACGCATCGCGGATCTTCACCGGGAATACCGACTTGAGACTCTCACGGAGGTAATCCACAAACTCACCACAAGACTGTACAGAAACTCCAGACATTCGCAGAACCCGTTTATTCTGAATCTGGGGAACTATGACCATAACTATAGAGGGAAACATAAAAGACCAAAAGACATACTTGTAAGGACCTAACGTCTATGGCCAAGCACACGTAAACACAACGGTACAGGTCAGCGCCTGTTAATCAGACGCCATTACTGGATATCCAGCTGGAATACACTGCCGAATAACTGGCACCACGCAGGGAAGCCGTACCGTACACTGCATGCAGACAAGCTCCACACATCCCCCACACAGTGAGATGATCTATGGCCGATTTCCCACTACTGCATAACGATCTTGATTGTTCCAAGAATGTAGCGGCTGCAGCAACTGGGATACATAGCCATCGCTTGCCACGGTAATGATGCATGATACCCATACTAACAAATCCAACCTTGCATGAACTATCGCAGCTAGTAAGCCACTACTGCTCTTACTACCCATCCCATTGTCACAGAGGTGTTTTTCCCACGGCACGAGCCTTGGCACTTTTTTCCCTCTGCTCTTCAAATCGCTACCTTTGAAACGTCCCCTTGGAAAAATTATACGTCTGTGCTTAAACTGACACAATCTGACTTTCAAAAATCCCTACAAAAGAATGGCCCTGACTAACATTAACCTATACGTTTCACAAATCACTTACCTCACAAAAATCATCGTTACTCGAACTACTGCAATACAGCGAGCGCCACTACTGCCAGCTAAATAAAAGATTCAAACTACGGAAGGCACTAACTACTGATAGGCAAAGTTAGCAAATGAAAGACTTTAATAGAGAACAAACAATGTATTTACCTTAATAGTCATTATATTTATAGCAGTTCATGACATCCAGTCTTACAAATTTCAACACTCTGCCATTTCTCTCCCCACATCCACCACTGCTGGCGGCTCACCTCCAACTGCGCAACGCTACGTGCCGCTAACAGCCAACTGCCCAACGCTACAATGGCGAGTATTACAACAATGCCAACCAGCCACAGACTGCACACAGCACAGCCAGTGATTTTCATACGGAGGTGGTGTTGCAAATAAAAAAACCTAAACAGCCTACTTACACCTTCACTCGCGTTTCGTCCACTATGTATCACCTGGTGGACCGTGTTAATGCGTAGTCTTATCCAAACGCACGTATATCATCACAGCCCAGCATCCTGTGATCCACTTACTAGATAACTATTGTGTTGACGGAGGTGACAGTAGAACTTTTGGTTTGGTCACCACGTTGATGCGGGCGTGGAGCGGCCCCATCTCTTTTTTATATTGATGGACATACAGAGATCCACAGATAATGTTGTATCCGCCTGGTAGTCGATTCCTCCGCATGTAAGGCAGGCCGTGTGGTCAGCCTCTTGGCCAAGAAGAAGCGCGTAAACCGCTCCCATAATCACCGAAGTACACTATGTGATCGAAAGTACCCGTGCACCTGGCTGAAAATGACCTACAAATTCGTGACGCCCTCCATCGGTAATGCTGGAATTCAGTATGCTGTTGGCCCACCCTTAGCCTTGATGATAGCTTCCGCTCTCGCAGGCACACTTTCAATCAGGTGCTGGAAAGTTTCTTGGGGAATGGCAGTCCATTCTTCACGGAGTGCCGCACTGAGGGGTGGTATCGATGTCGGTCGGTGAGGCCTGGCACGAAATCAGCGTTCCGAAACGTCCCACAGGTGTTCTATAGGATTCAGGTCAGGCCAGTCCATTACAGGGATGTTATTGTCGTGTAACCACTCCGCCACAGGCCGTTCTTTATGAACAGGTGCTCGATCATGTTGAAAGATGCAGTCGCCGTCCCCGAATTGCTCCTCATCAGTGGGAAACAAGAAGGTGCTTAAAACATCAATGTAGGCCTGTGCTATGATAGTGCCATGCAAAATAACAAGGCGTGGAAACCCCCTACATGAAAAGTACGACCACACCATAACACCACCGCCTCCGAATTTTACTGTTGGCACTACGCACGCTGGCAGATGACGTTCACCGGGCATTCGCCGTACCCATAGCCTGCCATCGGATCACCACGTTGTGTAGCGTCATTCGTCAATCGACACAAAGTTTTTCCACTGCTCAAGCGTTCAATGTTTACGCTCCTTACACCAAGCGAGGCGTCGTTTGGCATTTACCGGCGTGAAATGTGGCTTATGATAAGCAAGCCACTCGACCATGTAATCCAAGTTTTCTCACCTCCCGCGTAGCTGTCATAGTGCCTGCAGAGGATCCTGAGTGAGTGATGGTCTGGATAGATAGATGTTTGCGTATTTCTCATTACGACCTTCTTGAGATGTCGGTGGTCTGTGTCAGTCAACATACGAGGTCGGCCTGTACGCTTTTGTGCTGTACGTGTCCCTTCACGTTTCCACTTCACTATCACATCGGAAACAGTGGAGCTAGGGATGTTTAGGAGTGTGAAAATCTCGCGTACTGACTAATGACACAAGTGACAATCCATCACCTAACCACGTTCGAAGTCCGTGAGTTCCGCGAAACGCCCCATTCTGCTGTCTCACGATATCTGATGACTACAGACGTCGCTGATATAGAGTACCTGGCAGTAGGTGCACAATGCACCTAATACGAAAAACGTATGTTTTTGTGGGTGTCTGGATACTTTTGATCACACAGTGTACTTTCCTTGTACGGCTTCCACGGCGTCTGGGGCGCCAACTTCGCCATCAGGCATCGTGCCTGTCGCAGCAGAGGGCGCTGTCGGAGGGGCACTATTTTGCTACCCAAGTCACGTGCCCTCGCGGCGCCGCTTGAATACACATCCGCTCCCGACTACGAGTTGGGCGCATAATTTCGTAGCGTTTTCCATAAGTTAGATGAACGCAACAGATACACATAACAGAGACTTTAGTTATCAATAATGTGTTCTCCTTCACTTTTTACAACAATCTGCCAATGCTGGGATTACATTACGTGTTCGCGACTGTAGAAATCGTGTGGTTTTGAGGCAAAGAACTCGTCAAGCCATGGTCGGAGCGCAATTTCGTTCGGAAAGGACGTTTCTTGAAGACTGTTCGACAGAGAGCGGAGAAGGTGAAAATCTGAGGGGACAACTTCAGATGAATAAGGTGAGTGTGTGATGACTTCCAACCAGATTCCTGTATAGCGTTTTTTGTCGGTCTTGCAGAATGGGGGAAAGCGTTATTATGGAGTGGAATCACTTCACTCAATCTTCCTGGACGCGTCTCAGCTGCTGACAATAAATGTTAATCTTCTCCATACGTTCCTCTCCTTATGTTGCATCTCATCTCAAACGCTTCGATTCTCTTCTTTTCCCGTTGCACCAAAGTCCAGATCCCCGCTCTATAATGCTGTACTCCAAACGTGAATTCTCAGAAATTTCTTCCACAAACTAACGCAATATTTGGCGTTTTTGGCTAGTAAAGCACTCTTTGCCTTTTCTAGTCTTGTTTTTAATCCTCTTATCCTCTATTATTTTGGTTCCAAGGTTGCAGAATACCTTCACTTCATGTACTTCTTGGTCATAAATTCTGATGTTAATTTTTTCACTTAACTCATTTCTACTGCTCCTCTTTCTTTTGTTTATCCTTAGTCTGTATTCTTTGCTCATTAGACCATGCATTCCATGTAATAGATTCTGTAACACTTCTACACTTTTACCACGGATATCCTTCCACTTTTAATTGTTATCCCATTTCTGAATATTGCTTTTATTTCCGTCACTGCTTCTTCGACGTACAGATTGAACAGTAACGACGAAAGGTTGCGTTACTGTCTTCCATTCCTATTGACGACTTTTGGTTTTTGTACATACTACGTTTTCTGTCATTCCCCAAAAATTTCAAACATCTTGCAAAATTTTGCATCCTCGAACGCTTTTTCTAGATCGACAAATCCTATCTCTGAATAGTAAAAACACCCTCTGCCCCGGGTTCGAAACCCGCTACTGCTTAAACTTTGAAAAAAAAAAAAATCTGCGATGGCAGCCGAAGACATCCGGCATAAGAAGACATACTCAGACAAAGGCCTCTCCAAAGACAGCAGAGGAGCGGGTAGAGGTTCAGGGCACTCTCTTGTCTTTGACATTGAGAACCGCCGCTAAAAGGCGAAAGAATCAGCAATGATCAACGGCGTGAGAACGCAGAGATCAATGCAAACCACTGCATTAAAAACACCTGCTGTTTATCCACAGGTCATGTGGCCTGTAGCTGAAAGTGTTATAATGATATCTTCAGTGGTTAATGATTCCGGACTAAATACAACTACGGGTCTCCCGGAGGGGCTGCCAAGGGAGGAGGTGACCAGAGAAAAATATTGAATAACTAACGAAATGTAGTGCTCTACACGTCGTTGGATGGAATGTCCGAAGTTTAAAATTAATAGTGAAGCTAGAAAATAAAAAAAAGGAAATGCTAATACTCAGTCTACATATATTGGGAGTCACTGAAGTGAAAGAAGAAGAGGACCTGAAAAAGCGACCGACAACGTGAAATGATGCAAGATGTTCAAAATTCTGAGAAAAACGGGGGGGGGGGGGGGGCGGGGGGGGGGGGATCTACAGGAAAGACGGGTGGTATAGGATCAATACAAGAACTAGGAGGAAACAGTAGAAATGTAAAACAAACATTTGAACTGCCAGTGCGTATGTATGTAAACTGAGATATAAGTAAATCATAAGCGGTGTTGTTGTGGTCTTCAGTCCTGAGAGTGGTTTGATGCAGCTCTCCATGCTGCTCTATCCTGTGCAAGCTTCTTCATATCCCAGTACCTGCTGCAACCTACATCCTTCTGAATCTCCTTAGTGTATTCATCTCTTGGTCTCCCTCTACGATTTTTACCCTCCACGCTGCCCTCCAATACTAAATTGGTGATCCCTTGATGCCTCAGAACATGTCCTACCAACCGATCCCTTCATCTGGTCAAGTTGTGCCACAAACTTTTCTTCTCCCCAATCCTATTCAATACTTCCTCATTAGTTATGTGATCTACCCATCTAATCTTCAGCATTCTTCTGTAACACCACATTTCGAAAGCTTCTATTCTCTTCTTGTCCGAACTATTTATCGTTGATACTTCACTTCCATACATGGCTACACTCCATACAAATTCTTTCACAAATGACTTCCTAGCACTTAAATCTATACTCGATGTTAACAAATTTCTCTTCTTCAGAAACACATTCCTTGACATTGCCAGTCTACGTTTTATATCCTTTCTACTTCAACCATCATCAGTTATTTTGCTCCCAAATAGCAAAACTCCTTTAAGTGTGTCATTTCTTAATCTAATTCCCTGAGCATCACCCGACGTAATTCAACTACATTCCATTATCCTCGTTTTGCTTTTGTTGATGTTCATTTTATATCCTCCTTTCAGGACACAGTCCATCCCATTCAACTGCTCTTCCAAGCCCTTTGCTGTGTCTGACAGAATTACAATGTCATCGGCGAATCTCAAAGTTTTTATTTCTTCTCCATGGATTTTAATACCGACTCCGAATTATTCTTTTGTTTCCTTTACTGCTTGCTCAATATACAGATTGAATAACATAGGAGAGAGGCTACAACCCTGTCTCACTCCCTTCCCAACCACTGCTTCCCTTTCATGCCCCTCGACTCTTATAACTGCCATCTGGTTTCTGTACAAATTGAAAATAGCCTTTTGCTCCCTGTATTTTACCCCTGCCACCTTTAGAATTTGAATGAGAGTATTCCAGTCAACATTGTCAAAAGCTTTCTCTAAGTCTACAAATGCTAGAAACGTAGGTTTGCCTTTCTTTAATCTTTCTTTTAAGATAAGTCGTAAGGTCAGTATTGTCTCACGTGTTCCAGTATTTCTACGGAATCCAAACTGAACTTCCCCGAGGTCGGCTTCAACTAGTTTTTCCATTCGTCTGTAAAGAATTCGTGTTAGTATTTTGCAGCTGTGACTTATTAAACTGATAGTTCGGTAATTTTCACATCTGTCAACACCTGCTTGCTTTGGGATTGGAATTATTATATTCTTCTTGAAGTCTGAGGGTATTTCACCTATTTCATACACCTTGCTCACGAGATGGCAGAGTTTTGTCAGGACTGGCTCTCCCAAGGCTATCAGTAGTTCTAATGGAATATTGTCGGCTCCTGAGGCCTTGTTTCGGCTTAGGTCTTTCAGAGCTCTGTCAAACTCTTCACGCAGTATGGTATCTCCCATTTCATCTTCAGCTACATCCGCTTCCATTTCCATAATCTTGTCCTCAAGTACATCGCCCTTGCATAGACCCTCTATATACTCCTTCCACCTTTCTGCTTTCCCTTCTTTGCTTAGAACTGGGTTTCCATCAGAGCTGTTGATGTTCATACAAGTGGTTCTCTTATCTCCAAAGGTCTCTCTAATTTTCCTGTAGGCAGTATCTATCTTACCCCTAGTGAGATAAGCCTCTACATCCTTACATTTGTCCTATAGCCATCCCTGGTTAGCCATTTTGCATTTCCTGTCGATCTCATTTTTGAGACTTTTGTATTCCTTTTTGCCTGCTTCATTTACTGCATTTTTATATTTTCTCCTTTCATCAATTAAATTCAATATTTCTTCTGTTAGCCAAGGATTTCTACTAGCCCTTGTCTTTTAACCTACTTGATCCTCTGCTGCCTTCACTACGTCATCCCTCAAAGCTACCCATTCTTCTTCTACTGTATTTCTTTCCCCCATTCCTGTCAATTGTTCCCTCATGCTCTCCCTGAAACTCTGTACAACCTCTGGTTCTTTCACTTTATCCAGGTCCCATCTTCTTAAATTCTCACGTTTTTGTAGTTTCTTCAGTTTTAATCTACAGGTCATAACCAATAGATTGTGGTCCACATCTGCCCTTGGAAATGTCTTACAATTTAAAACCTGGTTCCTAAATCTCTGTCGTACCATTATATAATCTATCTGAAACCTGTCAGTATCTCCAGGCTTCTTCCATGTATACAGCCTTCTTTTATGATTCTTGAACCAAGTGTTACCTATGATTAAGTTGTGCTCTGTGCAAAATTCTACCAGGCGGCTTCCTCTTTCATTTCGTAGCCCCAATCCATTTTCACCTACTACGTTTCCTTCTCTCCCTTTTCCTATACTCGAATTCCAGTCACCCATGACTCTTAAATTTTCGTCTCCCTTCACTATCTGAATAATTGCTTTTATTTGATCATACATTTCTTCAATTTCTTCGTCATCTGCAGAGCTAGTTGGCATATAAACTTATACTACTGTAGTAGGTGTGGGCTTTGTATCTATCTTGGCCACAATAATGCGTTCACTATGCTGTTTGTAGTAGCTTCCCCGCATTCCTATTTTACTATTCGTTTTTAAACCTACTCCTGCATTAGCCGTATTTGATTTTGTGTTTATAACCCTGTAGTCATCTGACTAGAAGTCTTGTTCCTCCTGCCACCGAACTTCACTAATTCCCACTATATCTAACTGTAACCTATCCATTTCCCTTTTTAAGTTTTCTAACTTACCTGCCCCATTAAGGGATCTGACATTCCACGCTCCTATCCGTAGAACGCCGGTTTTCTTTCTCCTGATAACGACATCCTCCTGAGTAGACCCCGCCCGGAGATCTGAATGGGGGACTATTTTACCTCCGGAATATTTTACCCAAGAGGACGTCATCATCATTTAATCATACAGTAAAGGTGCATGTCCTCGGGAAAAATTATGGTCGTAGTTTCCCCTTGCTTTCAGCCGTTCGCAGTACCAGCACAGCAAGTCCGTTTTGTTTAGTGTTACAAGGCCAGATGAGTCAATCATCCAGACTGTTGCCCCTGCAACTATTGAAAAGGCTGCTGCCCCTCTTCAGGAACCACACGTTTGTCTGGCCTCTCAACAGATACCCCTCCGTTGTGGTTGCACCTACGGTACGGCTATCTGTATTGCTGAGGCACGCAAGGCTCCCCACCAACGGCAAGGTCCATCGTTCGGGGGGTGGGGGGGGGGGGGGTGTACAAGGTGGAATGTTCTGCTGAGACTGACAGCAGCCTTTTGGACAACACCACTGGCGGCACTGTAAGTCATACTAGGCTGCCCAGTAGACAATACTGTCAGATACACTGTTCTCGCTGCTGGCTTCGCAGAGTGAAGCTTCATAAGGTGAGAGAAGTTACATATCTGAAAATAACAATTAAATTAAAGCTACAAGTATGGAATGCGCGTGAATGCAGGGAGACTGGGGTCATATCGCAACAAAATACAAAATATTGAACCAGTCCACGTCGTACTAGAGTGTCCCATCTATGAAGATTTGCAGAGGCAAGTGACAGGGATTGGTATGCTGAGTGACATTATTAGAGACAAAGACAAATAGCAGCCAGTGAACGAAACAACAAGTGAGGCGCGTGGAAGAGGAAAATCTTTAGCAAATAAAGGCACTGCAAGAGAAAATCCGATTTTACGTGATAACGCTTAAGAGAATACTGTGAGTGCTGTGAATGTAGCTGAGGAATCAGTGGCTCAGGAATTAATTGCTTCACAGACGACCAGAAACAGTGGATATGTGACAAACAACGTGGGAGCTCTGTCAGAACCACCAATACGAACTGGAAGTTTCAGATGTCTTAAGAAAGCTTCCAGGAAGAGCAGGGTGTGGTGGATCCGTTGCGTCGCACTGGTTGATTTCACTGGGACTGTGGATGATGGCGCTACTTCCCTTGTGACCGCATCTGAGGACTGGCGCGGGGTATGATCGAGATCGTTTGGGGCTAGTATTTGTTTCCTAGAGTTCCGCCTCTAGAGATTTAGCATGATGTTACAAGCAATCGTGAACTTACTCGTGTGGGAGTATGTAATGGCAATAAAAGACCTGGATGCAGAACTGGTCAACAGGAATTGTCTGAAGGATATATCTACCTTAAGCGTGATTTGTCCCATTGGTTAAAATTAGGAACTGATGGCAAGCCATTTGCTGTGATTGTAGTGTAGGGTTTGGGATGTTTTACTTTTTAGTTATTATTTTATAAATTTACTACATCATTTGTATTTAATTTCACCAATTACCGAACATATTTAAATTCCATTAAAAATTTTGATGCCAGTATTAATTACAGTTGAATACAACTTTCTGTAACTATGTGGAAACATAACAACCATTAGAATCAAGGTAACTTGTGTAGAAATTATAAACAATAATAAATAAAGAAATCGATAGAAATCATAAAAATGTAAATATGTATATATTATATACTCACATATGTTTATATGCATGTATGTATGTATGTATGTTCCACATCTCCTCCTAGACCAGTGGACCAGTTTTAACCAAACTTGGTACACATACCACTGTCAGGAAAGAACCACTGTGGGGTAAGAACCACCCACCTATCAAAGGGGGTAGGATTGGGAGTGAAAAAACAGTGAAGCACATGACACTTGTACGTGCATAATCTGGTATTTGAGAAAGAGAGCATTTAGTAACTTGCAACAAACTTAGTGTATAATTTCAAACATTACAAGATTTTTTCTCTCTGACGACGCAAACATTACTAAATATCGCTGTTGATGGAGTAACACACTCATATACGAGATGACGTTTGTAATTTAATACTTCTTTACGAATAACTGTATTCGCAACAAATTTAGAGGACAGAATTCATTCACATACATCATTATTTTACTAGGAGAATTACATCATTGTACGACACTTATTTCAGGAGGGATGAGTTCACAAACACCGAAATGTGTGAAAAATTTCGACATGTGATGTATTGTAGAGGTAAGAACGAGCAGCCACCTATTGGAGCGAGCATAGTGGTTGGAGAGAGAATGGGGTGGAGAAAATTGACAGACAGCGAGGGGGAAGGAAGATGTGCACTGGTAGGAGGAGGAGGAGACAGACTGAGGTAGAGGAAGGGGAAATATAAGGAGAGAGAGGAGAGGAGGAGATGAATAGGGAGAGGGGCAGGGGATGACATGGACAGAGAGAGGGAGAAGGAGCTCCACAGAGAGAGAGGGAAGAAGGAGATTGACAAGGAGAGAGGGAGGCGATGGTGGAAATAGAGGGAGGAGATGGACAGAAGGGAAAGGATCAGGTGGACAGAAGGGAAAGGATCAGGTGGACAGAAGGGGGAGAACCAGTTTGGCAGAGATAGGGGGGAGGAGTTGAACAGAGAGAGAGGCAGAAGGAGGTAAACAGAGAGTAGGGGATGGTGGACAGTTGGGGCTGAGGAGACAGGCAGGAAGTGAAAGTGAATATGGAGAGAGAGAGGGATACACACACACACACACACACACACACACACACACACACACACACACACACACACAGAGAGAGAGAGAGAGAGAGAGAGAGAGAGAGAGAGAGAGAGAGAGAGAGAGGGAGGGAGGGAGGGAAGGAGGAAAGACGAGATGGTGTAATAGAAGAGTGGAATAAATCACTGATGAACCAGAACATTATATCCCCCAGTATGTCCACTTTTGGTACAGATGACAGTGACGACGCATCGTGACATGGAATCAGCGAGGCTTTGGTGCTTCGGTGGAGGGAGTTGGCACCACACACCACATCTGTAGACACAAGTCGCCGAATTCCTGTAAGTTCCTGGGAGAGTGCTATGAGCTCTGACGCCACATTCACATCCCAGATGTGACTGAATGCCTTCAGACCTGGCGAGTTAGGGGACCAGCACATCAATTGGGACTCATCGCTGCCCTCCGTGACTCACTCCATAAGACTCCTGGTCTTGTGACATGGGGCATTATCTTGTTGAAAAATGCCACTGCTGTCGGCAAACATGATCGTCATGAAGGTCTGCAACCAGTGTCGAGATTCATCAAACTACCCAACGCTCTGACACTGAGCCAACGTCCCGTGCCGAAGAAACGTGCTGTTTTCAGTCGTAGTTGGTGATGTTGTGATGTTAATATTGCTCCCGCCTGGGTCGTCGGCTGCAGATGCCAATTGTTTTGAGCGTTCGGTGCACTGTGTGTTCAGGCACACTTGTATTCAGCCCAGCACTAAAGTCTGATGTTAGTTCCGCCACATTTCGCCGCTGTCTTGTTTTACCAGTCTGCCCAGCCTTTGACGTCCGACGTCTGTAATGAGCTGTGGCCTTTCCCCGGTGTCTGGACGTGGAACCACCTTGGTGTCACCACGTGTTGAAGACCCTCACCACAGCACTCCTCGAACATCCGACAAGCAGTGAAGTTTCCGAAATGCTCGTGCCAAGCGTCCGGGCCATCACAATCTGTCCTCGGTCAAACTCAGATAGATGGCGCGCCTTCCCCGTTCTACACACGGACAACATGCTTACTGAGACTACCATGCATGCGTCTGACAAGCAGTCCTTATCGCCAGGTGACGCTGCTACCAGCTGGTCGGGTTTATATCGATAGTAGGCCGGTGGTCATAATGTTCTGGCTGATCAGTGTACATACTTGGTCAACGCTGGGACTCAGCTAGTAATATATAAATTCTCTTTTACAACGTAAATAGGAATTTCCCTGATTGCGTACTATTCCAACTAAATATATAAGGAATTCAATGTTTATACCATGAAGCAGATGTTTTTCATAAAGCAGTGAAATAAAATGCAGTTTGTTCAAAATACTGGCTGTTTGGAATTCCTACAGTGCTTCCTCTAGCAACTTATCACGGATTCCGAAAGTGAATCAGTCTGGGTGAAATTGAGTATCAAAGTACGGTCATAAATAGTGATCGGATGCTTTTACAGACCACCTGGGTCAGGATCTGTAGTTGTAAAGCGCTTCAGACAGAGCTTGCAGAATATCATTTGTAATTTTCCTGATCATGCCATTGTGACTTCAGCTTGACAGGTATAGATTGGGAGTGTTATGTCATCAAAACTGGTGCCATAGACAGGAAATCTTGTGGCACTGTTCTCGATGTCTTGTCAGAAAATTACCTTCAGCAGATAGTTAGAGAACCAACTCTAGAGGGTAATGTCTTAGACCTCTTGGCAACAAACATACCTGAACTTATCGAATCAGTTAACGTAGAGGAAGGTATCAGTGATCATAAGACTGTGACATCATATGACGACGGGTCCTAAAAAGAATGTTAAGAAAGGTAGGAAGATATATTTGCTCAGAAAGGGTAACAGGATACAAATTTCAGAATATCTCAGCAGTGAGAACCAAATATTCGGTGATGAGGACGAAGATATGGAGAACAACTGGAAAAAATTCAAATGCATCGTTCAATATGCCCTATACAAGTATGTTCCAGTAAGGTTTTAAATATCCACCATGGTTTAATAGCCGTGTTAGAAAGGTGCTACGTAAACAAAGAGCACTTCATCTCAGATTCTAGAGAAGACAAACCAAAGCTGAACGATGCGAAAATGAGCGTAAGGAGAGCAATGAGAGAAGCGTTCAATGATTTCGAAAGTAAGACGTTGTCAACCTACCTGGGTAAAAACCCTATGAGATTTTGGTCGTATGTAAAATCAAAAAAGTGGATCAAAAGAATCTATTCGTTCACTCAGCGACTACACCGACACCGAAACGGAAGATAACAGAGAGAAGGCCGAAATACTGAATTCTGTCTTCCAAAGTTGTTTCACCGCGGAAGATAGTAACACTGTCCCTCCTTTCAGTCGTCGTGTGAACGTCGAAATGGCAGATATTGAGATAAGCGATCGCGGAATTGAAAAGCAGTTACAGTCGCTTAGTAGTGGAAAGGCTTCAGGAACAGATTAAATACCTATAAGATTCTATAAAGATTATGTGAAAGAACTTGCTCCCTCTCTAGCAGTAATTTGTCGTAGATCGCTTGAGCAACGAAAGGTACCTAATGACTGGAAAAAAGCGCAGGCCATTCCCATTTTTAAGAACGGCCATAAGACAGGTCCACACCTATATCGTTGACGGCAATCTGTTGTAGAATTATGGAACATGTTCTATGCTCAAGAATTGTGACATTATTGAAAAATGAAAATCAACATGGAATCCGCAAACAGAGTCCTGCGAAACTCAGCTTGCTGTGTCCCTCCATGAGATCCACAGCGCAGTGGACAACAGCGATCAGGTTGATGCCGTGTTCCTTGATATAAGTAAGGCATTTGACACAGTCTCGCACTGAAGTTTAATGAAAAAAATACGAGCTTACAGAGTATCGGAGCAGATTCAAGACTTTCTTGCAGGTGGAACTCAACACGTCGCTCTTAACGGAAAAACGGAAATATGTAAAGGTAATATCGGGATTACCACAGGGAAATGTGATAGGACCGTTGCTGTTAACAATATATGTAAATGATCTAGCAGAAAGCGGCGGATGCTCTTTAGGGCTATTCGCAGAGGATGCAGTTGTTTAAACCAAAGTAGCAACAGCAAAAGACACAGTTTGCAGAACGACCTGCAAAGAACTGATGAATGGTGCAGACTCTGGCAGTTGACCCTGAACGTTAATAAAAGTAACATATTGTGCATACATAGGAAAATAAATCCACTACTGTACAGCTACACTATTGATGACAAACAACTGGAGACAGCGTTCGCCGTAAAATATCTAGGCGTAACTAACCAGAATGACCTTAAGTGGAATAACCACATAAAACAGATAGTGGGAAAAGCAGACACCAGACTCAGAATCATCGGAAGAATATTAAGGAAATTAACTCATCCACGAAAAAAGAGGCTGATAAGGTGCTTGTTCGCCTGCTTCTTGAGTATTGTTCTTGTATCTTGGATCCCTATCAAGTAGCACTAACAGAGGAGATAGAGAAGATACAACGAAGAGCGGCGCGTTTCGTCATGTGATCGTTTAGCTGGCGAGATAGCGTTACGGAGATGCTAAACAAGCTCCACTGGCAGACTTTAAAAGAGAGGCGTTGTGTATCAAGGAGAGAGCTACTATTGAAATTTCGAGACAGCACTTTTCAGGAGGAGTCGGGCAACATATGACTTCCTCCACGCGTATTGACCACGAGGAGAAAATTCGAGAAATTAGAGCCAATACATAGGCTTACCGACTATCATTCTTCCCACGCACTATTCGCGAGTGGAACAGGGTTGGAGGGGTGAGAAAGTGGTACCGAAAGTACCCTTCGCCACACACCATTAAGTGGCTAACGGAGTATGATGTAGATGTAGATGAACCACAGATATGGTTCGAACGAGTCTCGCGCCAATGGATACATGTTGCGGCACAATATTTTCTTTCTTATATTCTCCGTACTGTGGAGAATGAAAAATATACAACGGCAAAACAACGTCGTTCATAGTTTTGTGTTGACTGTAAGTCTTATTGAGTATTTTCTAACTTTTGACTACTTGTAGAATGTTGACAGTTGTGTAGATATGACCGGTGGACGGAAGAGTTTGTTTGATTGCGGAAAGTTGACAAACAGCTGTAGAGCGAAAGCCGCTGTTGGCGTGGAAATAAGTATTTTATCAGTGGCGCCTCAGGCTGACGGGGGCCGGTCGCGCGAGCGCTCGTCCGATAGGCGTGCTTTAACTGTGCGCGACAGGCGTGGTTGCGGCTGGCTGTGGCTGCGGCGGTAAACACAGTTTGTGCGCTGCTTCCCGTATCTGGCTGGAAAGGCTGCAAAAGCTTCGCTTTAATAACGTTATTATTCGCGGCTGGAATTTCCATTTTCCACGGGGACGCGGGCCTACCTCTCGCGACCGGGAACGAGTGTGCCTCCAGCGCTCACATACGTTCCTTCTCAGCCACACATTCTTCTCCCTCCGTCCTTCTTTCCGCAGTCAACGGAGCCCACCTTCCTTCCCTATTTCTTCCCATCCCTCTCACTGCACCTCTCCTTCCTCACGGCTACTCTCTCCGATACAAAGTCGGTCACGCTGTAACGCCGGAAATGCATATCCTCCTATTTCCATCTATTGTGCTATAATTTTTTTTCCTTTATTTGTTACCTGAAGATATGACGATTCTGTGTCTTTATATATTGTAATTGTTTTACTATATATATCGATGTATAATTGGTTTGTTTTGTAAATATTATTTGTATTTTTACGCTGGGTCTGGCCTAGGGAAAACTATGCTATCGAACGACTACATCGATAGGTCGTGTGGAGAACCAAAGTGTTTAGGATCTATGGTAGTGTTAACTCTGCCGCATCGAGTGCGGGCAGAGAGGGTCTGGCTGTAGTAGGGCGGTGGAGCAGGTGTGTTGTGTGAGGCTCCCGCGAGTTGCCGCGCTTTCGGGGTTTGGCAGCATGTAATTGTGCTCGACTAGCTATAATAGTTTCTGACACGGTGTCTCGGACGGGAAGCATTAGCTGGCGCACATCATGAGCCCGTTTCGCCTGGTGACCGTGTCGAGAAGAAGGCGCGCCAACATCCAGCTTCTGCAACAGCCACGGCCGACAATGAGTGACTGTCGCCACCTCCTCGATCGATCATTTCAAACCTTCAATCAACCAACAAGGAAGACTAAAAGCACGTAAAGTTTTAGAACTGTATGGCAGACCTCAGCTTGCATCACAAAAATACAACAACTTAGCATGAACCTTTTTTGCTCATTGTCCCAATTGCATTAACAAGCAGGGTCCCTTCCTTTTCTGGAATGAACCCGAGTGTCTTTCAAATCAATACGCCGTCATTAAATTAATATCATTCCATTTCACTGCTTCAATTTCAAAGTTCAGTTAAGGTACTCATAGCTGGCTACAATATTTAGATTAAAAAGCAGAAATTAAGAGTGCGAGTTTTGTTACCATATTTTAGCTTACCCGTGACTGCAGCTCAGCTTGGTACGTAATAAATTTTACTTTTGTTAATTGTTCAGAATCATTTAATTCAAGTTCAAAGTTAAATCTCTTACTTCAAAATTGCGTAGATTCAAGTAGCTTTTGAAAAGATTGTTGAGGTAGCCCCAGACTAACCTTACTTTATTGAATTTCGTAGTGCTTCAGAAACAAAGTTCACTATTAATTTCAGTCACTAAATTAACTTTCAATCTTCCAGTTTTATTAGTTCTTTTGCTAAATTAAGTCAGAGTGTAGCGAAATTTATTACTTCTGACAAACATTCAGTTTTCACACAACACGTATCAACCTTCACTTGCCACTCTTTTAACGCTAATTATGTGTGCATTAATCTTTCATTTCCAGTTATTATAGTACTTGTCCATAGGACTGGCGACCGTAATTTTCCCCAAATCTCAAATATCCAATTAAAGCCAATTAAATGTTAACGCAACGACCGCACATTTACTTTCTTTATTAATTTTACCCTTTCTCAAAATTAATTTTCACCAATTTCATTTGCATTTTTCCTTTCATTTAGATGTAACACTTTCCTCCCTCTTTACCAACAAATTGACTTCGGTGACGATTGCTTTTCCCAAATTTCCATTAGGTGCACGCGGTTTAATTTTTCACTATCATTAAGGTCGATAAGTGAAGGGGAGGTTACAACGTGTGCTGACTAAACCAAGCAAATTTTTCCAGGCAGCAGCGGCCATTTCAGATCTTGAATGGAAAATTAATACGAAGGTTCGAAACTTTCATTTCGGCCTGGAGTATGCTTACTGCAACCTCCAAAGCTGAGTCCCAAACGGAAAACAGAACTTTTTCGTCTGCGTCAATGACCTTTGCGGCTATTAGTTGGCAATATAAAGAGTTGGTCACATGATACTGATCTTAAGAACGCCTAATGTCAGGCCCTTAGCCATACTGTATTAAGCATTAAGTAGATTGAAATTAAAGAAACTGCAAAGAAAGGAATGGACAAGGTAAAGGGACACAGTACTATAAGTGGCTAAAGAATGTCTTGAAACAGTAGTCTGTAAAGGTAGGATGAAGCAAACAGCTTGGTGGAATGACACAGTCAGTGTAGCCTGTAAAAGGAAAAAGAATGGCTACATACTAGAACTCAGGTAGACAGAGAAAGTTATGTTGAAGTAAGAAACAAAGCCAAACAGATAATTTGCAGCATCCAAGAAGAATTCTTGGGAAGACTTTGGAAACAGGTTGGAGACTTTGGGTCAAGCTGCTGGAAAACCATTCTGGGGTGTAATTAGCAGTCTTCTAAAGGGAGGTAAGAAGGAAATGACAAGTATTTTGGACATGTCAGGAGAACTGCTGGTGAATCTAGTCGATGCCTTGGTCAGATGGAGGGAATATTATGAAAAGCTGCTTAATGTAGGTGAAAATACGATCAGTAATGTTCAAGATTTCGATGTACAATGGGATAGGAATGATGATGGACAGAGGATCACATTTGAGGAAGTGGAGAAAATGGTCAATAGATTGGAGTGCAATAAAGAGGCTGGGGTTGGATCAAATTAAGTCGGAACTCATAAAATACAGACGAATGTCAGGTCTTAATGGCTACACAGGATAATTGAAATGGCGTGGGAATCGGGACAGGTTCCATCAGACTGTACAAAAGCAGTAATCACACCAATCTTTAAACATGGAAACAGAAAAGATTGTAACAACTACAGAGGTATCTCTTTAATCAGCGTTGTGGGTAAAATCTTCTCAGGTATTGTTGAAAGGAAAGTGCGAGTATTAGTTGAGGACCAATTGGATGAAAATCAGTGTGGGTTTAGGCCTCTTAGAGGTTGTCAGGACCAGATCTTTAGCTTACGGCAAATAATGGAGAAGTGTTACGAATGGAACAGGGAATTGTATCTATGCTTTATAGATCTAGAAAAGCATATGACCGGGTTCCTAGGAGGAAGTTATTGTCTGTTCTACGAGATTATGGAATAGGAGGCAAACTTTTGCAAGCAATTAAAGGTCGTTATATGGATAGTCAGGCAGAAGTTAGAGTTGACGGTAAATTGAGTTCATGGTTCAGAGTAGTTTCAGGGGTAAGACAAGACTGCAGCCTGTCTCCACTGTTGTTCATATTATTTATGGATCATATGTTGAAAACAATAGACTGGCTGGATGAGATTAAGGTATATGAACACAAAATAAGCAGTCTCTCATATGCAGATCACTTAGTTGTCATGACAGATTCGATTGGAAGTTTGCAAAGTAATATTTCAGAGCTAGATGAGAAATGTAAGGACTATGGTATGAAGATCAGCATCTCCAAAACGAAAGTAATGTCAGTGGAAAAGAGATATTAACGGATTGAGTGCCAAATAGGAGAAACAAAGTTAGAACAGGTGGACGGTTTCAAGTACTTGGGATGCATATTCTCAGAGAATGGCAACATAGTGAAAGACCTGGAAGAGAGGTGAAGCAAAGCTAATGCAGTGTGCGCTCAGCTACGATCTACTCTCTTCTGCAAGAAGGAAGTCAGTACCAAGACTAAGTTATCTATGTACTGTTCAATCTTTCGACCAACTTTGTTCTATGGGAGCGAAAGCTGGGTGGATCCAGGTTACCTTATCAATAAGGTTGAGGTTACGAATATGAAAGTATCTAGGATGATTGCAGGTACTAGTAGATGGGAACAATGGCAGGAGGGTGTCCACAATGAGGAAATCAAAGAAAACCTGGGAATGAACTCTATAGATGTAGCAGTCAGGGTGAACAAGCTTAGATGGTGGGGTCATGTTACACGCATGGGAGAAGCAAGGTTACCCAAGAGAGTCATGGGTTCAGCAGTAGAGGGTAGGAGGAGTCGGGGTAGACCAAGGAGAAGGTACTTGGATTCGCTTAAGAATGATTTTGAAGTAATAGGCTTAATATCAGAAGAGGCACCAATGTTAGCACTGAATAGGGGATCAAGGAGGAATTTTATAAGGGGGACTATGCTTCAGACTGAACGCTGAAAGGCATAATCAGTCTTAAACTATGATGATGATGATGCAAAGAAGGTAGGAAACTAAGCAGATGGGACCTGGTTAAGTGCCAGCCGGGGTGGCCGAGCGGCTCTAGGCGCTACAGTCTGGAACCGCGCGACCGCTACGGTCGCAGCTTCGAATCCTACCTCCGGCATGGATGTATGTGATGTCCTTAAGTTGGTTAGGTTTAAGTAGTTCTACGTTCTAGGGGACTGATGACCTCAGAAGTTGAGTCCCATAGTGATTAGAGCCACTTGAACCATTTTTGAACCTGGTTAAGTGGAATGGGACCAGAGGTTACTACTTGGACAGAAAAATAATAGATGATGGTCAAAGTAGAAAGGATATAAAACGTAAACTGACAATTGACAAGAAAATTATTTGGTGGGGTGTTCTATGGAAGTGAAACATGGACGCTAACCAGCTTGGAAACAAGAGACTAGAGGCTTTTGAAATGTGGTGCTACAGAAAAATACTGAAAATTACAGGGATAGATAGTGCAACTAATGAGAAGGTACTTAACAGAAATTGGAAAAAAGAAATTGGTGGCATAATCTGACTAGAAGGAGGGATCGGTTGCTAGAATGCATTCTAAGACATCAAGGATCGTGAGCTTAACGCTGAAGGGAAATATGTGTGTGTGCGGGGGGGAGGGGGGGGGGGGGGAAGGGGGGGTGTAAAAATCGTAGAGAGAGAACAAGAGATACATACAGTAACCGGTTTCAGGAAGATGTAGGTTGCAGCAGTTATTAGGAGATGAAGAGGCTTGCACAGGGTAGAGCAGCATAGAGAACTGCATCAAACCAGTCTTCGGACTGACGACCACAACCACAACACTGTCCTTAAATTACAAAATGCGTAAGGTCAAGGTTACTAAGCAGATAATGAGACTGTCAGAGGTGTGGGTAAATGAAAGGGATTGTTCGTGTTCGATAATGACTGCCAAGGCGTTAGTGACGTTTGGTGCCTCGATCGGCAAAATGAATCCACTATTTCTTTCTCGCCTCCACCAGGTGCAAGCAGCAGTCCCCTCTCGCTACCTTTCGATGATTATTAGTGACAGTAATTTTAATGAAAGAGAATGGAATGCTTTTATTGGAGGGGGGGGGGGGGTGAAGAACTGACATACAGATAAACAAGAGAGTCTTTAATGATGTGACTGGACGCCTGTACCAAATCTCAGGCGTCCGTTTAAATTTTAATGTAGCTTGATTACATTACAATTCATGTTGCAACATTAAAGTCCACACAGTGTATATTCAATAATTCTGATGAACTATATTTGTAACTACAGTTGCTGTTCGCTAGACGACACTTTCAACGTAACAGCACTTCAGTTCGCAGTGGCGTTCCTCGTTACCTTTACCCATTATCTGACGTTTCTGACATATTCGGACTCCTATAAGTGGATGCTGATATGAGGTTGGATCACGATTCGCCATTATGATGACCTGAACTCTTCCTGGTGGCATTTTCAGTGAGGTAACTGAATGCTGTGGAGGAATCGTAGACCGTCCTTCTTCAGTAGTCGGAACAGCGTATGGCAGTAATATTGGACACGGTATCTGCACCCACAACCATGGTCTAGGGGTTGGTCCTTCCAGTTGGACCAACACATGGACTTATAATGCCGAGTGACAAACTAGTCCTGTTTTGCCTACTATGTGGGTTCGTTGCTCATGGACCCTCCGGTTAGATGGGGTATTCCACATGCGAGAAGAGACAGATGACGAAGGTCCACGATACAAGATTGCTTTCAGCCTGTGTTCACAGGGTGCAGTTCTCCTCATCATAACAGAAGAGGAGCTGGACAGTCTCCGTGGTCAGCTGTTGCAGGGTTTTCTTTACCTAGTTAATATGATATTTACTTTGTCATTAAAACGAAACCAAATAAAAAAATAAAAAGAAGAACCCCCCGTATCTGCTCCTTCAATTGCTTTTGCAGATCCGTGAGCAGGGCGACACAGTGATTATGATGACCTCTTGTGGCGACCTCTGCCCTCTCAGCAACCACGATCCACACCTATACTAATACAAAGATAAGAAAGTATTTAGCCGAACTAAAAAGAGGGGGTAGAGGCTTTGATTACTTATCAAAACGCTCTCGGTCCCAGGATCGAAACCCTCCCCCCACGCCCCACGGCTTCAATCTTGAATAATAGTCACAGTGCTGGCCGAAGACTTTCGGCATAAGAAGTCACCCTCATTCTGCAGACGGCTTTCTCAAAGAGGGCTGAGAAGCGGACAGAGGTTCATTGCCATCTGCACAGGAAGTGAAGCAGTATTACAGGATCTGCTGAATGGACTGAGTAATCTAGTGAGTACAGAATATGCATAGAGAGTAAACATAAGAACGAAACAAGGACGACATGAAGAGCTGACTAGAAGTCTACCAGTATCAAAAGTGTAGATAAATTTGATGAAGGTATTTCTGAAAATGTACAGTTGGAGCACAGCATTGTACGGTAATTAATAGTGCACATTGGGAAAACCGTAACAGAAGGGAATCGAATCGTTTGAGACGTGAAAGCTGTAAATTAGATGGACTGAAAAGATAGGGATCGAGGCGGTTCTTCACACAGTTAGTGAAGAAAGGAATATATTCCGAACACTGACACGATGAAGGGACTGGATGATATACGTGTGTTAAGACATCAGGGAATAACTTCCACGGTACTAATCAGAGCTGTAGTTGGTTAAAACTGTACTGGAGCGTAACGAACAAATAATTTCAGAACATGCAGCAGTCATCAAACTGGAAGTGGCGTTTAATGAACGAGGCGGACCTGACGAGATCTAATAGATAGCAATAAATGTTATTATTTCTCTTGGAAAGTTGATATATGGTGTTCATTCTGAAAATTTCTCTCTTCTTGCCTTTGAATTATTACTCTGTTTTCTTTTTGGATGGTGTTCTCAGTGGCACGTGCTAGAAAGAGGCTGGATGCGGTGTACATTTTCGGATCGGATTTAAGACTCTTTCTGGAGAAAGGACGTTAGTTAGTAGTAGATAGGTAGCGATAATTTTAATCTTGTCTCGCGGGTCAAAGCGTGGCTTGCGGGCGTTAGACTGGTTTAATAGTATAATAGTCCGCCAGTAAATCGTGAACGCTACGTCACACAGTTTCTGGATTCTGATCACTGCTGCGACGCCAGAGGAGCCCAGACGACGACTGGAACGTTATATTGCCATCTTCGTATCATCGGATACGTGAACTACAAAGCCACTACGTGTCGTACATTTCGTTTGGCCACCGAATGTCTTTTCTGTGAGTTTCGTTCCATGTTTCTAATGGCCAGAGAGCAATGTGCCACACGAACTGGCTTTATACACTACTGGCCATTAAAATTGCTGCACCACGAAGATGATGTGCTACAGATGCGCAATTTTACCGACACGAAGAAGATGCTGTGATATGCAAATGATTGACTTTTCAGAGCATTCACACAAGGTTGGCGCCGGTGGCGACACTTACAACGTGCTGACATGAGGAAAGTTTCCAACCGATTTCTCATACACAAACAGCAGTTGACCGGCGTTGCCTGGTGAAACGTTGTTGTGATGCCTCGTTGAAGGAGGAGAAATGGATATCATCACGTTTCCTACTTTGACAAAGGTCGGATTGTAGCCTATCGCGATTGCGGTTTATCGTATCGCGACATTGCTGCACGCGTTGGTCGAGATCCAATGACTGTTAGCAGAATATGGAATCGGTGGTATCAGGAGGGTAATACGGAACGCCGTGCTGGCTCCTAACGGCCTCGTATCACTAACAGTCGAGATGACAGGCATCTTATCCGCATGGCTGTAACGGATCGTGCAGCCTGAGTCAACCAATGGGGACGTTTGCAGACAACAACCATCTGCACGAACAATTCGACGACCTTTGCAGCGGCATGGACTATCAACTCGGAGACCATTGCTGCGGTTACCCTTGACGCTGCATCACAGACAGGAGCGCCTACGATGGTGTACGCAACGACGAACCTGGGTGCACGAATGGCAATCGTCATGTTTTCGGACGAATCCAGGTTCCGTTTACAGCATCATGATGGTCGCATCCGTGTTTGGCGACATCGCGGTGAACGCACATTGGACGCGTGTATTCGTCATCGCCATACTGCCGGCCGAGGTGACCGAGCGGTTCTAGGCGCTCCAGTCCGGAAGCTTGTGACTGATATGGTCGCAGGTTCGAATCCTGCCTCGGACATGGATGTGTGTGATGTCCTTAGGTTAGTTAGGTTTAAGTAGTTCTAAGTTCTAGGGGACTGATGACATCAGAAGTTAAGTCCCATAGTGCTCAGAGCCATCGCTATACTGGCGTATCACCCGGCGTTTTGGTATGGGGTGCTATTGGTTACACGTCTCGGTCACCTCTTGTTCGCATTGGCGGCACTTTGAACAGTGGACGCTACATTTCAGATGTGTTACGACCCGTGGCTCTACCCTTCATTCGATCCCTGCAAAACCCTACATTTCAACAGAATAATGCACGACAGCATTTTCAGGTCCTGTACGGACCTTTCTGGATACAGAAAATTTCGACTGCTGCCCTGGCCAGCACATTCTCCAGATCTCTCACCAATCGAAAACCTGTGGTCACAATATGCTAGTCACTACTGTTGATGAACTGTGGTATCGTGTTGAACTGCATAAGCAACTGTAACCGTGCGCGCCATTGTTTGATTCTATGCACAGGCGTGTAAAGGCCAGAGGTGGTTCTTCTGGATACTGATTTCTTAGGATCTATGCACCCAAATTGCGTGTAAATGTAATTACATGTTAGTTCTGGTATAATATATTTGTTAAATGAATACTCATTTATCATTGCATTTCTTGTTGGTGTAGCAATTTTAATGGCCAGTAGTGTAATTAATGTATCCGATGATCTGAAGATGATAGTATAACTTCGCTCAAACATGGGTTTTTTACGTTGCTTAATGTGTTATATTGCAGTTACAGGCAGAAAATTTCGCTTACACTGATTCGTTGACAATACCGCTGTTACCTCCCTTAGCTTTTCAACTCTTGGTATGTGACCTCTGGTGGTATGCATTTACAGAAGAACCCTGTGTTAAAGCTTCTAACTCGCTTCTCTTAGACTAGTGAATACAAGTCGTATGATTTTTAAGGAAATCTAGAAGACAGACCGCTCGCTTTACTTCTCTCCGTGAGTGCTAAACGTGTTTGACAAAAATCGTTTCCTTCGGAGCAGAGTGTTCCACGTACTCGTGCGACCGTTCCTGAGAGCGCCGAGTTCTCGGGCAGACATGAGTGTCATTTGTCAGATTTATGCCGGCCGAGGCGTGTTCATCGCGCCACCTCCAGCCTACTTCATCTCCGTCGGCTGGCCGCTCAGCTGTAGAACTCAGATAAATGCGTGGCCTCGCCCGCACTCTGACGCAAGATGGAAAGCGCTGCGCATCTCGGGCTCAAAGGCCACTACCTACCGACTGTTCCACGTTCAGTGCCCGAAAATACTAAGATGCCTCTTCACACTCACTATACCAGAATCGTCTCACCAGCCTGTTTTGGGATAGATGGTTTCGAGAATCAAGCAGTTTGCAAAGAAGAACATTTTGTCTATGTCGATTGACTACAGGGAAAAATGAGAATTGTCAGCTATGGCTAAAAACGTGGAAGATTGAAAAACAGATAAAATCCTTACCTTTCCGATGCTGCATCGCTCTTTAAATACAGTCTTGTTTCCTAGACAACAGTGGAAACAATACTAAATAAGGTGAACTCTCAAACACGGTACGCCATTGACTCTAGCACTCTCAACTCTGCTATCCGGGTACATGTAAAGGAGGGCTATACAATGGATGTCGCCATCTTGAATAACGGTAGTCGCGTCATCAGATGACGTCACTGCAGCACCCTATGGTGACAGTACCAGAGCCAGATCTTGTGGCGAGCACAGTTTGCTGCCATTTCGGTAACTATAATTTTGTCATCAGATGACGTCATGACCGCGATCTTGGATTATGCCATGGATGAGAGTGCCCTCTGGTGACATTACTGGGTACTAGACCACGTGGTGCACACACTGTTTGCCGCCATTTTGGATTACGTCACAGAACGGACGACAGCTCCTCTGGTGGTGGTATTGTGTACTAAGTCATTTGGGCTCAGGGCCTCATGGTGAATACACACACTGGATCGGGGTAGTGGCTCAAATTGTTTGAATAAAAGCTGGTGCATGATTTCGACAGCTGACGATTAGCAAGCATGTTTGCAAAGTCTTTTAGTGGTCTGCATGTCTGCAGACTGTGTGACATGACCCCAAGCATGTCCGAGCGTGTGTTCTGTATCACTGTGATAAATATACTCCATACCTAAATAAATTGTTCCAAAATAAATAAAGTACACTCCTCTCCAGCAGCCCAGTTCAGGCTGAGTCCTTTTCTCACCAATTCCTAGGAAGGGGTGGCGGTCAGGTGACTTTGGTTAGCAGAGGTAGCCGAAGTGACCTATCTTCCAGCGATTTTGTTAGGTCAGTAGAGGTGTGATGCATTATCCTGGTGGAATTTCAACTGCCCACTATTTTTCTGGGGGAGGGGAGGGGTGTTTGGTTAGTGGAGGTAGCCCAATTGACCTATCTTCCAGCCAAAATCATGGCTGCTATCTTGGATGATGCCATGCACTGTTGCCAAGTCTACACACCGCCATGTTGGATGACGTCATCTCCGCCATCTTGGATGCATCTGGCAACAATGGAATGTTGAGCAGCGTCCTTTGTTGCCCCCCCTCCCCCCGTACTCATGTCAACGTTCAAATGCTCTGCAGTTAGCAAATTCACCATTATGCGAGGAAAACGCAGTATGCTGCAACTGAAGACAAGACAGCAAAACAATAATTACAGGATAAAAACATTCTTAAAGTTTTTACAGGAAGGTGTAGACCAGACTACAGTTTCCATTTGTAAATCACATCGAGTACGTATTCAAATGTAAATGTAAAATAGGCCACAACGAGGGTTGTAGCATCGGAACTGGTGCCTTGTATGACACCGGAATCTAATTCTGTCCTGGATTATATCATGGTCGCGCGGCAAAACCATTCCCGTCGAACGTGACGAGACGCGAATATTAGGCTAGTTCCGGCGTGTAACAGAGCTGTTGCCATCATATATTAGCTGTCTATTAGAGATATATTTGTTGTGAACGCGGCTGAAAGTCGTTAGTTTAACGAACATGAGACGATAGTAGGTGCAAGACTCATACGTCATAGCATATCGGAGATTACACATTGTAAGGGATCCACCATTTCACAGCGTTATTTTTTTCGTGCTCACACAGGTCACGAGTGAATATGTGTATGGATTATCAGTATCAATGATCCGAAGCAATTTGCCAGATATGTTGTGCTGCTGTTGAAATCACGGGATAGGAGCCAAGGTAATCGTCGAAGCTGCGGTTGAAGGTCTCGCCCTCGCCTCGAGCACACACTCAACAATGGAAGATAATTAAACTAATTTTTGAGAAAGTGTATTCTCTATTAAACCTGAATATAAAACAGAAATGTATGAATATAAATCGAAATTATAGCAGTTTCACTTCACCTCAGACTTCCTGGCTGACACGCCATGGCCGATATGTAAAACTTGCCTTTAACGTTTCGCCTCCGGCTGCGGGAGAAGGTAGCGCCAACATTCTCTCTTGACAGTAATCCAGCGTCATTCTGTCGGTGCAAACTCGGCTGCATTATTAACATAATTTGGCACATTCCTCTTTTCTGTTGAAGTTATTACAGAGTTTTAAAACTCAGTAGCCTCTCTATACACGCGAGCGCAATGATGCCATGTCATCTCACTGAATTTCGGTACATAACTTCTTCTACGGTCGCTTTATCCGTATGGCCAGGACGTGAGTTCCCTTTACGTTCAACCAACGAGTGTTAATACTCGTTTCCCTTGTACCTATATACACTGGTCCACAAGGACAAGGAACTTTATGTACACCTTGTGTAGCCAAAGCATGCCGTATGTCTTTTGCCGTTCTTAAATATTCTTTTATCTTTCTGGTTGGTCTGAAAATAGTTTCAACTCCAAACTTATTCAACAATTTCCCAATGCGATCTGTAATATTTCTAATAAACGAAAGGAAAACATTCCCGCTGGGCGGCCGTTGTTCCTCGTTGTTATGATAACTGTTCTTCTTAAAGTTCTTAACCTTGTAAATGAAACGGTTACAAATGTTGATAACACCGTCCACCAAGGTTTTTATAACACCTCTTTCTGTCTGGGGTGATGGTTAGAATCTTTGTGAAGGTAACGATCAGCACGCGTGTCTTTTCTATACACATTGGGCTCAACGTTAGGTCCATACGTTTGATTACAGACACATCGAGAAAATTAAGTTGCCCTTTACTCCTCGTCTCCAAAGTAAATTTGAGTTTTTGGTTTCTGCGTCATGTGTCCATCGTACGAAAGAATCGTCGTAGCGATATCACCTCGCATATCACCTAGCAGTTGACAGAGCCCGTTGTTGAAAAGCCTTCATAAGTAAACTTGGCACAGCTCGACTATCAGAAAGTCTTAAGTGAAGTTAATACCACCAGTGAAAGCGCTCATTGATCAGTTATGGTAGTGTTCTATTAACCACGCTGTCACTGTTGGACTGTGATGTTGATTGGATGATAGTGTTGGAATCTATCATCAGAGTGGTGTGTGACTACATTTCAGTTTGTTCTTCCTGCGTCGAGATTAATCGAGGGTTATTTGTAAAAGGAAGGGATGACTATCTCATATTTTGCGTCTGAAAGGAATACATTCGCTTCTTTCTTGAAACCTCAACAGTAATTTTAACTGCAATGACACCAATAATTAAATCCCATATTAGTTTATAGACATGAACTCCCTTAAGGCACGGTCACAAACTAATGTTAGGCTGCATTCTTATTCTAAAGAACAGATTTGGCAATCAAGAATCTGGGGTATTACAACATGTATTCTGCTTTTCGGGATGAACAGTGTTTACCGTGAATTTTCACTACACTAGAGGCTATGTTTCTATAGGTATAAATCGCTGACAGTGTGACTACAAGTGATTGGCAAATAGGGCTATAGGGAGGGCTCAGTGTAAAAGATATTCTCGTACATCAGTTTTTCCAATCTGTATCGAACGCTTTCCTTCTAAAGCGTTTCTCAATTGCGTAATACTTACGTCTTCATGAGGATTGAGAATTGTTGGATGATTTTGTATCTACACTTCTATTAAATATGGGTGTAAAAGACTGATGCCTTGAATATCTGAAGGCCTGGAATGGTACGTTGACATTTAAGTGTATATGCAATCTAGATGGACCCTTAAAGTTATTATTCTTGTGCCATGGGGGTCAACAACGTACGTGACAATGCTGAATGGAGAGTGTATGACTCATTCATCAGTGGCGAGAGATACGCCACAGGACGCGTGACATGTTGGAGCATTGGTTAACAGCACAACGGACAACAAACATGCACACAATTTCCAACAAGACTGGGTTCCCATGCACTGACGTACAATTTATAGACACGTTTAAAGTACAGGGGCTCCCGCTCACCTCATTAGTGTGCAATGTTTTCACGTTTTTTTTCCCGGAAACAGGGTTTAACTCCTCCCATTTACAGTGACATTGGTGGAGTCAAGAAAATACCTAATGGAGCTACCGAAAACTGTACACTAGAGCTATTGGAGACGAGACTGCGAGAATGAGACCACCTTTTGGATGTGACTCTTAGTACACACTGCATCTGAGGTCGGTTCAGAAACTTTAATATTGTTCCCTTGGTTTTGATTATTCGTACTGCCTGCTGGGGAAAATGGAGCATTAAGAAACAGTCCAATAATCTGTTGTCGCTTCCTACACATTGTGACAAAAATCGCTCTTTTTTAATCAAATTACTTGATATACAGGGTGTTACAAAAAGGTACGACCAAACTTTCAGAAAACATTCCTCACACACAAATAAAGAAAAGATGTTATGTGGACATGTGTCCGGAAACGCTTAATTTCCATGTTAGAGCTCATTTTGGTTTCGTCAGTATGTACTGTACTACCTCGATTCACCGCCAGTTGGCCCAATTGAAGGAAGGTAATATTGACTTCGGGGCTTGTGTTGACATGCGACTCATTGCTCTACAGTACGTAGCATCAACTGGTTAGTGTTCATCACGAACATGGTTTTGCAGTCAGTGCAATGTTTACAAATGTGGAGTTGGCAGATGCCCATTTAATGTATGGATTAGCACGGGGCAATAGCCGTGGCGCGGTACGTTTAATAGAGACAGATTTCCAGAACTAAGGTGTCCCGACAGGAAGACGTTCGAAGCAATTGATCGACGTCTTAGGGAGCAGGGACATTCCAGCCTATGACTCGCGACTGGAGAAGACCTAGAACGACGAGGACACCTGCAATGGACGAGGCAATTCTTCGTGCTGTTGACGATAACCCTGTCAGCGTCAGAGAAGTTGCTGCTGCACAAGGTAACGTTGACCACATCACTGTATGGAGAGTGCTACGGGAGAACCTGTTGTTTTCGTACCATGTACAGCGTGTGCAGGCACTATCAGCAGCTGATTGGCCTCCACGGGTACACTTCTGCGAATAGTTCATCCAACAATGTGTCAATCCTCATTTCAGTGCAAATGTTCTCTTTACGGATGAAGCTTCATTCCAACGTGATCAAATTGTAAATTTTCACAATCAACATGTGTGGGCTGAGGAGAATCAGCACGCAATTGTGCAATCACGCCATGAACACAGATTTTCTGTGAACGTTTGGGCAGGCATTGTTGGTGATGTCTTGATTGGGCCCCATGTTCTTTCAGCTACGCTCAATGTAGCACGTTATCATGATTTCATACGGGATACTCTACCTGTGCTGCTTTTACAAGTACGACACAACATGTGGTTCGTGCACGATGGAGCTCCTGCATATTTCAGTCGAAGTGTTCGTACGCATCTCAACAACAGATTCGGTGACCGATGGATTGGTAGAGGTGAACCAATTCCATTGCCTCCATGCTCTCCTGACCTCAACCCTCTTGACTTTCATTTATGGGGGCATTTGAAGGCTCTTGTCTACGCAAACCCGATACCAAATGTAGAGACTCTTCGTGCTAGTCTTATGGACTGCTGTGATACTATACGCCATTGTCCAGGGCTGCATCAGCACATCAGGGATTCCATGCGACGAAGGGTGGATGCATGTATCTTAGCTAATGGAGGACATTTGAACATTCCTGTAACAAAGTATTTGAAGTCACGCTGGTACGTTCTATTGCTGTGTGTTTCCATTCTATGATTAATGTGATTTGAAGAGAAGTAATAAAATGAGCTCTAAGATGGAAAGTAAGCGTTTCCGGACACAAGTCCTCATAACATATTTCCTTTCTTTGTGTGTGAGGAATGGCTCCTGAAAGTTTCGCCGTAGCTTTTCGTAACACCATGTATATATTAGGATGCTACGAAATTATCGACAATAAATTTATGATAAAACGAATGGTTGTTCTTGTACAATCGTTTGGATGTACGATAATGTTGTTTCTATTATCTATGAAATGATATTTTATGAGCGCACTTAACTTTATCTTAGGTGGTTGAAAGATGTGAAAATTACCGAACTATCTGTTTAATAAGTCACAGCTGCAAAATACTAATGCGCATGCGTTACAGACTAAGGGAAAAACTGGTAGAAGCCAATCTCGGGGAAGATCAGTTTGGATTCCGTACAAATATCGGAACACGTGAAACAATACTGACCCTATGACTTATCTTAGAAGATAGATTAAGGAAAGGAAAGCCTAGTTTCTAGCATTTGTAGGCATAGAGAAAGCTTTTGACAATGTTGACTGGAACACTCTCTTTCAAATTCTGAAGGTGGCAGGGATAAAATACAGGGAGCGAAAGGCTATTTACAACTTGTACAGAAATCAGATGGCACTTACAAGAGTGAAAGGGGATGAAAGGAATCAGTGGTTGGGAAGGGAGTGAGACACGGGTGTAGCCTGTCCCCATTGTTATCCACTCTGTATATTGAGCTAGCAGTAAAGAAAACAGAAGAAACATTCGGAGTGGATATTAAAATCAATGGAGAACAAATAAAAACTCTGAGGTTTGCCGATGACATTTTAATTCTGTCAGACACAGCAAAGCACTTGGAAGAGCAGTTGAACGTAGTGGACAGTGTCTTTAAAGGGGGATATAAAACGAACATCAACAAAATCAAATCGAAGACAATGGAAGTTAGTCGAATTAAGTCGGGTGATGCTGAGGGAATTGGATTAGGAAATGAGACACTTAAAGTAGTAGATGAGTTTTGCTATTTGGGGACCAAAATAACTGATGATGGTCGAAGTAGAGAGGATATAAAATGTAGACTGGCAATGGCAAGGAAAGCGTTTCTGAAAAAGAGAAATTTGTTAACATCGAGTATAGATTTAAGTATCAGGAAGTCCATTCTGAGAGTATTTGTATGGAGTGTTGCCATGTATGGATGTGAAACGTGGACGATAAATAATTTGGACAAGAAGAGAATAGAAGCTTTCGAAATGTGGTGCTACAGAATAATGCTAAAGATTAGATGGGTAGAGCACATAACTAATGAGGATGTATTGAATAGAACTTGGGAGAAGAGAAATAGTAAAATTTGGGGCACAACTTGATTAGTAGAAGGGATCGGTTGGTAGGATATGTTCTGAGGCATCAAGGTATCACCAATTTAGTATTGGAGGGCAGTGTGGAGGATACAAATCGTAGAGGGAGACCAAGAGATGAATACACTAAGCAGATTCAGAAGGATGTAGGCTGCAGTAGGTACTGGGAGATGAAGAACCTTGCGCGGGATAGAGTAGCATGGAGAGCTGCATCGAACCAGTCTCTGGACTGAAGACCACGACAGCAACAAGAATTTGTAAAACAGAGGGGTGACTGTCTCATATTTTGCATCTGAAAGGAATAAATTTGCCTCTGTCTTGAAAACTCAACAGTAATTTTAACTGCAATGACAACAAAAATTTGATCCTATATTGGTATATAGACATAATCTCCCATAAGGCACGGTCAAAAACTAATTTTAGGCAGCATTCTTATTCTAAAGAACAGATTGGCAATCAAGAATCTGGAGTGTTACAACATGAATTCTGCTTTTCGAGATGAACAATGTTTATCGTTAATTTTCATTACACTAGAGGCTATGTTTCTATAGGTATAAATCACCGAGAGGGTGACTACAAGTGTGTGGCAAAAAGTTCTATACGGACTGCTCAGTGTAATGATGTTCTTGTACGTCAGTTTTTCCAAGCTGCATCGAATGCTTTCCTTCTAAAGCGTTTTTCAATTGCGTAATACTTACGTCTTCATGAGGACTGCGAAGTGTTGGATGATTTTGTGTCTACATTTCCATAAAATATGAGTGTAAATGCTTGATGCCTAGATTATATGAATGACGGGAATTGTACGTTAACGTTTAAGTGTATACGCCGTCTAGATGGACGCGTAAAGTTGTTATTCTTGTGTGATGGAGGTCAACAACATACGTGAGACAGCTGAATTGAGAGTGTATGACTCATTCATCACTGGCGAGATATATGTCACGGGACTCGTGACATGTTGGAGTAGTGGTCAACGGCACAAGTCACAACAGAGGATGACAAAAATGGATGAAGTTTCCAACAGGACTGGGTTCCCATGCACTGACGTACGATTTATCGACTCGTTTCAAGTACAGACCATTCACTGGCTACCGCACACCACATTAGTGTGCAATTTTTTCTCTTTTTTTTTCTCTAGAGACAGGGTTTAATTCCTCCCACATCCAGTGCATTAATGGAGTCAAGAAAACGCCTAACACAGCTACCGAAAATCGTACACCAGAGCCATACGAGACGAGACTGCGAGAATGAGACCACCGTTTGGATGTGACTCTTAGTACAGACTGCATCTGAGGTCGGTTCAAAAACTTTAATATTATTCCCTTGCTTTTGAATATTCATGCTGCCTGCTGGGGAAAACGGAGCATTAAGAAACAGTCTAGTAATATGTTGCCGTTTCCTACATATTGTGACAAAAATTGCTCTTTTTTAATCAAATTACTTAATATATATGTTAGGATGTTACGAAAGTACTGATAAAAATTTATGATGAAACGAATGATTGTTCTTGTACAGTCGTTTGGCTGTACGCTAATGTTGTTTCTATTCTCTATTGTCTATGAAATGAAATTTAATGAGCGCAATAACTTTATCTTAGGTGGTTCCACGAAAGCCTCTGTTCAAATAGAAGTAATAACACTGCATCGGTAAGAATTACCACATTATATTACAGCAATCACTTTTATTACTTTTGTATGCTGGTTTCTACAATGTCATGTAGCATGTAGAATTTTTTCAAGTCCAAGGTTCCAACTTTCTGAGCAGTTTCAGGTGGCGAAGTGGTTTGAAGTTTCGAAACTACGTGTTGTGTAATAACGTGCCTATTGAACCTTTTCCTGTGAGCCATTTTTTGTTGCGTTATCGTAAGCAGTCTCCAGTGCACCGCTACGTAAAACATTAATTTTCAAGTCACTACTGTTTCGGGAAGCCTAAATTACTCATTAATAACTTGCGAACTTCATTTTAACATGCATTTTTGCATGCCGAAAGAAACAACAGCTATGGTTTCGTTGCCGACGACGTTTCATTCCCAAAGATACATGTTTCAGTTGTATCTAATTTTATGGTACAACTTGTATTCTGGCTTAGACGATTATCAGGGTATCTTATGTATAATGAAATACATAGAATAATATATTGTGACTCTTTTAACGTACTTTAGATGAATGTTTTCGACAAAGATTTCTTAACTGAGTAATTGTTACTCTCTATTAAATCCCTTGTCTTTATTTTCTGGTAATGGCTTAAGCATGAACACCTGCCTATGGCAGAGACTCCTCCGTACAATTTTTTTATGTTCTCCATTGTCTGAGAGGCAGAACAGTCGCGCTCGACTTTAGAAACAAATAAGTGGAGTAAGAATTCGGGAAATCATACGAAAATACTGATATTTCATTTCAGTTTCACTGGCTTATTCCTTAATGTGTTATATCTATCAAGATTGTGTTAAAAGGAGCTGATTACGAGGGTGAATGCTATTGAATTTGCTCTAGCGGTGCTCATACTGAAATGACTGGTGAAAACACATCTGAATCGACTTTTAATCACGGAAAATGGATGTCAAAGTAGTGAGGCATTCTCCAGCACTTTCCGATGTTCCTTTTATTAGTCTACCGCTTTGTCGTCCGTTGTCTGCCTGGAGTTTCATATGAGCTGGACTAGGAAAGGAATTGGGAGTGCAGACCCAGATTATCAATTACCATTCATGCAAACCTCAAGAATACAATGATACAATGATACATTTCTTTCCGTGATGTTAGCTGTATTCAGGAACATGTAACAAGTGGCGAAAGGAGATGAAGAGATAAGAAACTGTTTTCTTGCTTGGTACGTCTTTTTCTTTCATAACGTTTCTGCTTTGATGTCTAGATCAGTTCCTTCACTGTTTTACGCTGTGTCTTGCAAAGAGTATAGGTTTTTCGCTTGTGTGTAGATCTTCGTGAGATAAAGCTGCAGTAATCGAATTCCTCTTGATATCGTTTCAGTAGTTAGTTGACAACCTGTCACTTAAATGCATATTAACGAAGTCCATTACGCATAGTCATATGTGAGAAATATTGTTTCTTATCGCAGCTCGTTAATGTAAATTTTCTTTTAAATAATTGATAGCCTCCGGTCAGCCTACAGGCGATAGGATATGCCTTTACTTTGCTTTAATCGTAAATGCTAAGGCATTTGGCGGCCCTTGTACTGAATTATTATTGGAATCAAGTGGCGGCATTCAGAGTAATAGATATGTTTCATTTTCCCTCACACGGCCACGGTGCTTAGTTTCTCCCCACATAATACATACGTTTCATTTAGCTCATCCTGTCACAATATTATTCACTCTAAATAGACAACATTAAAAGTAGTGAAAGAGCGGACCGATGGAACCAAAGAAGAGCAGGAGCAGATATTTTTAGTTGTAAGTCATACAGTGACAGCTCTTTCATAAGAATTTAGTATCTGTTGCAGAAAAAAGCCGTTGCCATTCAGTAATGGTGCCAAGGAATACCTGAGACATGATACTACAATTAAGTTTAGTAACATGAGCACATAGAAGAAATAATTTCAACCATTAAATCTTAAAAAAAAATTAAAATGTTATGCTGATGAAAAAAGTTAGTTAAAAGTGTGCTATTCTGAATTTAGTGATGTTTTAGGGTATTAGTCTGCGACAGTTATTTATTTCTAGAAAATTTTGTTATTGGCTGAAATATGGTACAGTTCAGTATCTGAATTTAAAAAAATACATATTATGAAACTTGTTGTTCAGTTTCACTTTTGTCAGCGGTCTCGAACAGGTCAGGAGAGGTAGCATAAAATTGTCTTGTGAGCCGTCTGACTACAAAGAATATATTATCAAACTCAGAATTCCAGAGTTCCGATACTGACAAGGCCGTTTACACGCCCACAATATGACCAAGACATGAGACAATAAAGTATAGGATATTGGTACATTATCTGGTATGTCCAAAGCGTTTAATTGCGTAGCTGCAGTATTCATAAACGTAAGTTGGAATAATTTTGTGGTGTTTGGGCCTTCGTGAAATGGTTTAGTCACATCTACGCAACAGCAAACGAGTGGTGTTGGTATGGAAGGGGCCTATATTAAGTTCTTAATTAGCATCAAAAGGCACTCTAGTTACAAGAAATTGGCCTTTATTAAGCTCTCAGGTATCACCGAAATGGATACGTTGGTATCTTACAAGGATAGTAATGACGTTCCATCAGTTACTAAGATACTAAGTTTGTTATGTGTTCAGATGATACAGGCACGGTTTTAAATAGGAAATCAAGTGTATCTTACAGTTGATTATGTATACTAAGTACGTTTAAACTGTAACATTAAAGGATGCTCTATTTTTTTGTTTATAGATAACAAACAATTGAGCTATGGTTTTAGAAAGCGCTGTTAACGACATTATGATGGACATTAATAAGTGGTTTATAGCCAATTCAGTGTCGTCAAACTTTGTAAAGGAAGATTGTATTTACCTAAGAGCTTGTAAATAGTTGGGAGTCTTAAATTGAAATTTTACAATAAATTAAGTTGGCAGTAGCATACCACAGAACTTCCGAAACGTCTATTGAAGTTTTTATTTGGAATGCGGATGTTGCAAGACATGAGTAACTTGAAAATAAAAAAGGTGAGTTTACTTGATCATCAAGTTGTGCCAAAGTTTTCAGAGTCATAAATTGTGTGACAACGGGTTACTCGTGGTGTGAATCCAGGGACAACCCACAGGGGTGATGATGTTTGGTTTGGTTTGTGGGTCGCTCAACTGCGCGGTCATCAGCTCCCGTACACATTCCCACTGTGTGCGCAGTACAGTCCAGCCACTTCCATGAGTGATGATGGAATGATGAGGAAAACAGAAACATACAGTCCCCGGGCAGAGAAAATCCGCAACCCGAGAGGGAATCGAACCAGGGACCCCGTTATCCGGGGGATAGCAAAGCTAGGCACTAGACCACGAGCTGTGGACAATAACCTACAGGGGTCTGTTCAAGGAGTTGGGAGTATTAACTGCTGCTTCCTAGCGTAAATATTACTTCAAAAAGTTCATGAGAAGTAATACATCGTTTTCAAACCAATAAAGTGCACGAGATTAATATTATGAATAGGATTAATTCCAAAAAGTTTTAATGCCACTGTTAGTTTGCCCCAGAAAGATGTCTACTATTCAGAAACTCATTTTGAATAGCTTGTGAGCAGCCACAAATAGCTTATCTGCTTATACAGTATACCTTTAGATTAAAGGATTTGTTGATGCCCCACTCCTGTTGCTCCACTGAAGAATTTCTTAGCAAGTTAATTCAATTAATAATATATGATTACGCAAGTATTATATAAAACTTGATTTCCACTCGCCTGCAACGCAAGTATGTTGTCTATCTAAGCAAATGTTGTAAAGTTATGAAGTTCAGTGTGCGCACAGCTACGTATTTGTGAAAAGTTCAATATTAATTCCTAAATGAAAATACTTTTGGGATAGTTAATTGAGTCCGCTGTCGTGAAGAACATTTTCACATAGGTTCCTTGTAAAGATCATAAGCAAATCCCACAGCAAATTGATTGGGAAATAATTTCAGCCCAGAAGATAAACGACAACGTGACCCATAGTACTCAGTAATGCAGATCTGAAGGAAACTAAATATTGCTACGTAGTTCTCAGCCCATTGCGACAGTGTTGAGAAGCACCCACATGTAAACTGGCATCCCACAGCTGAGCGAGATAAGCGCCAGCTGGTTCCGCAACGGTCCAGCTGCGCGACGGGTTGACCTACTCAGGGTCGAGTAATTTTGGCTTCATCCTAATGCATGGTCTCGAAATCCAGATAATGATGCACATGAAACAACGCGCTACCGTGATAAAGAATTAGCATAATGAGGTCTGTCCAACTAGTACAACGGTTTAACTTGCTACATTTGAATAAACTAGAATTTTCCTGATACAGAGACAGCAAGTTCTATACTTCATATGCGGGGAAAAAAGTAATATTTCAACTACTTTTCTAAACAAACTATCTTCTCTTCCACCAGGGACTTTAGGCTAGTGGAATAACTGCAGTGTCTGGTGTAAGTGACAAATGTACATTTTCGGTGTTGAACCACAATGAGCTAACAAAGGGTGAGTAAAGGCACCATTCTGTAGCATGTTACTTGATTGCAAGAGAAAACTGTTATCAAATGTGACTTATCTCGTAAGTGAGACTTATTTGTAAAAAGAAACATCAAAGACTGTAAGACGACGAACATTGTAGTGGTGCTCTCTTTGGAAACACAAGCTTTCCGAACTCTGAACTAACATAATGTTCTGACTTTGAATTCCATAGGTTGCCGCTCGTGTAACTACTGCATAGCCAGTAAATCCATTATTTTCATTCACTTTAGAGGTGTTGTGGGGCGGCGGGTGGACAATTTAGTTATTATTTCTTTTGTTTGTATGGCATTCTCTAACTACAATGTTGGCAGCCAGAAAGCGATTAGGAAAAATGTGATGCCTGCAATTTAAGTTCAGTGTGCCCACTCTGATGGAGAATGAAAGTTATTGATTATTGAAGTTCATTACTCGCAGGGTTTAGGACGATGTCTGGGACTCATAGAAAATTCAGTTTGCTGTAACAATTTTCACTGTATTCTCAAAACGATAAAGCGTAAAATTCCAGACAAATGATTACCCATATTAGCTAATGTACTATTAGAGCTGTTCAGAGTCTATTGCGTGGTTCCTATTATCCCGAGATAATCTCGCTGTCTTGTCTCCTCCCTCAAAACAACCAACCTGACATGTTATTAACTTTTCAGATTATTTACTTTATTTTTAAGGTATTGCGCAACATTCGTGACGTCATAGCTAGTTAGAGCAGACTAGGCTGGCAAACAATGGAATGCATATGAATTTTATATGGCGTGAGTATGCTGCTTCCCTACAGTGTCAGAGCCTACATCTGATTCGACAATAGTGAGACAATTGCAAACAAAAAATCATTTTGTGATTTCACAACTGAGCAATGTAATGTAAACAAAAGGATCACATTTCCGACGCGCGTTTTACGCCACAGCAGGTTTCATTGTAAATCAACATGGCAAATCAATCATCAGTATTCATAACCAATTCTCGAAAGCAGGCGGTAATGTCTCGGCGATATGACTCAGAAGTGTCTGACAGCCACAAACATGAATCCTCTCAACAGAACCTGCGGGGACCCATCAGTACCGACCGACTGCTACGTCATCCACTGCCAGAAGCATGACTGGATGGGGTGTGATGGAACGTGGGGGTGACACACCGCTTTCCCGGCTATTGTCAGTTTTTGTGACCTGTAGACTCTGCTAATTGGTCAAATAGCTCCTCAGTTCGCATCAAGAGGCTGAGTGCAACCGGTTCCAACCGAGGGAAAAATCCCTGGCACCACCGGGAATCTAACCCGGCTTTTCCGCATGGCAGTCTGCTACGTTTCACTACCCAGCTACCGAGTTGGACGTTTTGTCGCTATACATCGCATTAACAGGCGGTTAGACATGTTTAAGTAATGATACCTACACACTTGTGATATCTACGACTAAATAGATTAAGGAAAGGCAAACCTACGTTTCTAGCATTTGTATACTTACAGACAGCTATTGACAATGTTAACTGGAATACTCTCTTTCAAATTATGAAGGTGGCAGGGGTAAAATACAGGGATCGAAAGGCTATTTACAATTTGTACAGAAACCAATTGGCAATTATGAGTCGAGAGGCATGACAGGGAAGCAGTGGTTGGGAAGGGAGTGAGATAGGGTTGTAGCAAATCCCCGACGTTATTCAATCCGTACATTGAGCAATCAGTAAAGGAAACAAAATAAAAATTCGGAGTAGGAATTAAAATCCATGGAGAAGAAATTAAAACTTTGAGGTTCGCCGATGACATTGTAATTCTATCAGAGACAGCACAGGACCTGGAAGAGCAGCTGGAAGGAATAGACAGTGTCTTGCAGGGAGGATATAAGATGAACATCAACAAAAGCAAAGCGAGGATAATGGAATGTAGTCGAATTAAATCGGGTGCTGCTGAGGGTATTAGATTAGGCAATGAGACACTTAAAGTAGTAAATGAGTTTTGCTATTTGGGGAGCAAAATAACTGCGGATGATCGGAGGAGATATAAAATGCAGACTGGCAATGGCAAGGAAAGCGTTTCTGAAGAAGAGAAATTCGTTAACATCGAGTATAGATTTAAGTGTCAGGAAGTCATTTCTGAAAGTATTTGTATGGAGTGTAGCCATGTATGGGAGTGAAACGTGGACGATAAATAGTTTAGATAAAAAGACAATAGAAGCTTTCGAAATGTGGTGCCACAGAAGTATGCTGAAGATGAGATGGGTAGATCACATTACTAATGTGTAAGTATTGAATGAAATTAGAGAGAAAAGAAATATGTGGCACAACTTGACTAGAAGAAGGGATCAGTTTGTAGGGCATGTTCTGAGGCATCAAGGGATCACCAATTTGGTATTGGAGGGCAGCGTGGAGGCTAAAAATCGCAGAGGGAGTCCAAGAGATGAATACGCTAAACAGATTCAGAAGGATGTAGGTTGCACTAGGTACTGGGAGATGAACAAGCTTAAACAGGATAGAGTAGCATGGAGAGCTGTATCAAGCCAGTTTCTGGACTGAAAACCACAACAACAAGAACACCTACACACTTCTCTCAGTGTGAGATTTAGTTTCTGTTACGACATGGAATAGCTAGCACAGCCACACTAACAACAGGAAGGGGCAGTGATGTGGCTGAGCATCAGAAAGAAACAATAAACACTGTAAGTCGGTCGCATACAAGAGCACACATTGATGCATCGGCATCAATCACCAGGCACAAATTACACATTCAGCAGCCTATCCAATCAGAGAGTGACACAGATACATTCGTTAGCTCTGAGGAGTCGGCAGATGATGTTAAGTGGTCGCTATAGCAAGCAGACCTCTACAGATACCAGTATTCGAAGGGTGACCCCTGTTTTGACCAGAACGCAGGTGGAACCTTCCTACATGTCGGTCAGAAGCTTGAAGATGGCGCAGTAGATCGCCGAAATTCGTAACCAGATGAAATAAGTTTGGAAACTAGACAGCTGAAAGGTGTTCGATTTGACATCCTGTATCGAACAGCCGAGTCTCGCAACCATCTTTGGAAAGATGAACATACACAGACCTGGACACGGTGTTTGTAGCAACTGGGCAGACTATCTGGGCCTGCCTCTCCGCCTAGAATCACCTATCAACGGCCCCTTTCCATGTCCTCGATGCTCGCTACTTCGAGATTCTCGCAGGTGCTTGGAAGTAATCGTGCACCAGCACTGAATCTGATGGATCCTATGCCCATCGAGGCGAATCAGTTATATGAATGCGTGGTTTCTATTCTTCCGGACATGTCCAAAAGAAGAGGCTCCACGAATTCATATAACAGTTGTGGATATAGAAATTATCAGCAATCAGTTGCATAAAAAAAATTGATTTCCTTCACCGGCTTGTCGGCCGGAGTGGCTGAGCGGTTCTAGGCGCTACAGTCTTTAACCGCGCGACCGCTACGGTCTCAGGTTCGAATCCTGCCTCGGGTATGGATGTGTGTGATGTCCTTAGGTTAGTTAGGGTGAAGTAGTTCTAAGTTCTAGGGGACTAATGACCTCAGAAGTTAAGTCCGATAGTGCTCAGAGCCATTTGAACCTGGTTTCAATCAGTGTCCTTCTTCAGAGGTGTCTTCCCTCGGCACCCTCACATTACCAAGACTGTTGATAATTTTTCTTGGGTATTATTAAACGCTTCAGCTGTATTTATACATTTATCGTTAGATTACTACTGGTTTCGTAGCACTAAAAGCCACATGTTCAGGTGAACATATGAGTAAAACATTAGAGCGGGAAAGTTCCGGGCGAATGTCGCGTAAAAGTGTTCCGAGATTTTCAGCTAACATTAGAACTGTAAAGCTGGGAACCCAACATTCGTTCCGGGCTTTCCCGCTCTAATGTTTTAGTCATATGTTCACCTGTAGATGCGGTTATTAGTGCCACGAAACCGTTAGTGATCCAATAATAAAGGAGTAAATACAGCTCAAGCGGTTATTAATACCCAAGATGATTACTCGTAGCTGTAGTTGCCCTACCTAGCAGGTTGTCTGTCGATGATTTGTTGATGTGACCTGAAGGCGGTCTGAAATCTGGTTTCGCAGGGCAGAGCGGATCAGGTTGTGGAAAGGGGCCCAAATCAGTTGCTGCTAGTTGCACAAACGTACTAACTTTATTTGCTAAAAACACATAATCACACAAGCCCTTAAAGGAATTCAGAAACAATACGGCTGAAGGCCAGAACACAAGTTATTAAAATTGCGTTAAACAATACACACGACTGAACGCCTTAGTTACAAAATAGAACTGAGGGCTTAAGGCTTGGATAACAAGAATTCCATTAAGGAAATTTTAAAAGGTTTTAGACAAAGGCCTTTCGCATAAAGTTCGGGAGAAGGCCGTATACTGAATATAGAACAACTCGAGGCTTAAGGCTCGGATTATAGATTCAGATAGAGAGAAAATTTTCAAATCGTGATTTTTTTTCAATTTCAGACGGCTGAAGGCCGTACCTTAAAATATTGCACATAAGGTTCGGCTGAAGGCCACATACTGAACATTAAAACAAACTAAATTAATACACGACTGAAGGCCTCGCACAGTACTTGAGACAAAAGAAAATCACAATCCAAACAACAGAACAGTAGTGCTCGGAAATGTTACAAAGGTCGGTCTGGGGAGGAAACTCTTGCAACAGGTTAGGTGAGACAGGCAGCCAAGTGTAACACTAAATAATCGGGTGGCAGCACGACCTAGGGACGGCTGAAGAACCAACCAGCAACCTAATCAGGTCCCTTCCACCCAACCAAAGGCACAACAACCAAAAATGTCAGGGAGGACGAAGATCGCAGCAGCACTACATCTTGATAATTGGCATCTAAACCCAGTTAAGGCACACTAACCACTTAGAAAAAAAAAGGGGAATAACATCCAGCTGTCGAACTACACACTGTGCCGGAGGGCATCAACACAGCGAGGAAAACACACTGCCGGAAAACTACACTAACGACCAGGGCAGGTAACCGGTACGTTAACGGCCACAAGGCAGAAGATACCGCTGGTGCACTTCACTAATAAGTTACAGTCATTTCAATAGTTAAACACAATACAGGAAGACGGCTGCAAAATTTGCTGACTGCAGTGGACCATACGTTGCTGGTTGCAGGATCAGACCAGTTAGCAACAACCAGCAATGAAAGAAGAGATGTCACAGCAGTTGAGGTTTTGTAACAGGTCAAGTGATTACTCAACTCCAATCTAAATAATTGAAGAGATAAATGTAGTATTGCATCCAGATGCGTGGACGACACATGAAGTACATTTGATGGGTGTAGGCGTGTCTGTGACATCTAACATGCTGAGGGTATTTCTTGCTAAAGTGGCCCACGGATCAAAGTGAGGCAAATTAGATGGAGAATAAATCGTAAAGTTTATATTTCAAATATTTTTTTACTAACTAAGATCTTTTACTGAAGCCAGTCAGAGCTCTTATTCACACATTCACATCTGTATTATTGCTCGTAGACCCATATTTACTGGAACGTTTTGGCTTTTATTGTATCTTTCATCAATGGCAGTTTTCACTGTTAATTATTATACCCCATCTGTAAGTAAATGAAGATGGAGAATGTAAAGTGAGGATGCATAAGTGAAGTCGTAACCTCCACATTCAAAATGTAGCTCCTGCACAGCCTATGAATGCTGAAATAATTCTCTCACTACTTCCTAGTAATGCCCCAACACATTTCACAGTCCGAGGACTGAGACAAGTAAAACTTGTCAAACCCTATTATTTACCTCCCCCCATCCTCTTCCTTCTTGACAATCCACCCTTGTGCCCATTCCTTGCCAGTAAAATAAAATTAGTAACAAATTACTGCAGCTGTATTTCTGCTGCGTTTTTTACGCCACAACCTTTTCGTTTTAAATGACCGTGAGCCGCGGCCGGCTCGCGCTAATGCCGTTTTCCTTTTGGCATTTTCTCACCACCTAGTGACTCCTTATTGCTCCGTTGGTTACTGCCTGAAAGAGTTGTTCACTTTCCTCTGTTAGTGGCAGCAGCAGCGTTTATTGATGCTAGTGCAGTGCTCACTTTCCACTGTCAGTGGCAGCAGCAGCGTTTATCGATGCTAGTACAGTTCCCCACAGTCGTTTAATGAACAAAGTAAGAGCATATGGACTATCAGACCAATTGTGTGATTGGATTGAAGAGTTCCTAGATAACAGAACGCAGCATGTCATTGTCAATGGAGAGAAGTCTTCCGAAGTAAGAGTGATTCAGGTGTGCGGCAGGGGAGCGTCATAGGACCGTTGCTATTCACAATATACATAAATGACCTGGTGGATGACATCGGAAGTTCACTTAGGGTTTTTGCAGATGATGCTGTGGTGTATCGAGAGGTTGTAACAATGGAAAATTGTACTGAAATGCCGGAGGATCTGCAGCGAATTGACGCATGGTGCAGGGAATGGCAATTAAATCTCAATGTAGACAAGTGTAATGTGCTGCGAATACATAGAAAGAAAGATCCCTTCTCATTTAGCTACAAAATAGCAGGTCAGGAACTGGCAGCAGTTAATGCCATAAATTATCTGGGAGTAGGCATTAGGAGTGATTTAAAATGGAATGATCATATAAAGTTGATTGTCGGTAGAGCAGAAGCCGGACTAAGATTCATTGGAAGAAACCTAAGCAAATGCAATCCGAAAACAAAGGAAATAGGTTACAGTACGCTTGTTTGCCCGCTGCTTGAATACTGCTCAGCAGTGTGGGATCCGTACCAGATACGGTTGATAGAAGAGATAGATGCAACGGAGAGCAGCGCGCTTCGTTACAGGATCATTTAGTAAACGCGAAAGCGTTACGGAGATGATAGATAAACTCCAGTGGAAGACTCTGCAGGAGAGACGCTCAGTAGCTCGGTAGGGGATTTTGTTGAAGTTTCGAGAACATACCTTCACCGAAGAGTCAAGCAGTATATTGTTCCCTCCTACGTATATCTCGCGAAGAGCCCACAAGGATAAAATCAGAGAGATTAGAGCCCATACAGAAGCATACCGACAATCCATCTTTCCACGAACAATACGAGACTGGAATAGAAGGGAGAAACGATAGAGGTACTCAAGGTACCCTCCGCCACACACCGTCAGGTGGCTTCCGGAGTATGGATGTAGATGTAGATGTACTGCTGTACCATCTTTAATGTGACCGCTATATTTTCCGTGTGGTGGTGTGTGTGAGTAGTCAGTTTTTTACGAGAGAGCAGCGAGGAAGCCTCCGTGGCGTGCGATCCGGCTGGGGCCGCTGGCAGCGTGCACTTGCGGCCAGAGTTGTGTGGCACTAGCTGCGAGAGCTGCAAAGTTCGTTTAACTCCACGATAATGTCCGCTTGCATTCTGATAGACTGACAAAAAACACTGTACAGGGGTTCGATTAGGAAGTCAGTTGATCTTGGTGCATCGGATTTTTCATCTTTCATGCTCTCTGTCGGACAACCTTTAAGGAATTTCCATTGCGGATGAAAATGCTATCCGAACATGGCTCGACGAATCTTCGCCTTCGATTTCTACAGTCACGGAATCGAAAAATTACCACAGCGTTGGAAAACTGCTGTAAATAGTGAAGAAGAATTTATTAATGACGACCAAAACCGTTATTACGTGTATCTGTTGCGTTTGTTAAACTTACGGAAAAACTCTACGAACTTATACACCAACCCAATAACTTACTCGAATGCAGCCAGGTGACGTCGTCAACAACCACCGATATTTTAACGCGAGCACACCCTGCTATTCTTAAGACATGACTGCGACAGGAGCACACCCTGCTGTTTTTAAGGCAGTAGTGCACATTACAATGAAATGACCACCCGTAGCTGCTTACAGGCGTTGACATACGTCAACAGGGACTGATGAAAATGTGTTCCCCGACTGGGACGCGACCCCGGGATCTCCTGCTTACATGGCAGATGCTCTACCCATCCGAGCCACCGAGGACACGGAGGATGGTGTGACAGCAGGCATTTATCACTGGCACGCCTCCCGCGAAACCCACATTCTCAACGTATTTCCCGCACTATATTCGTAGTGTCCCCGCCCATTACACACATTACTCGCGGGCCGTTGCTGTTTGTGCATTCGCACAGACGAAGAAGATGGTCAAGTGACCGGTGAGCCTTAACTATATATATACTAAGATGGTATCTGTTCTTTCGGACATGTCCGGGGGCACTACGAATGCAGCGAAGGACAATACGTTGAGAATGTGGGTTTCGCGGGAGGGGTGCCAGAGATAAATCCCTGCAGTTGCACTATCCTCTGTGTCCTCGGTGGCTTAGATGGGTAGAGCGTCTGCCATGTAAGCAGGAGATTCCGGGTTCGAGTCCCAGTCGGGGAACACATTTTCATCTGTCCCCGTTGACGTATGTCAACGCTTGTCAGCAGCTAAGGGTGTTAATTTATTTAATTCTGCATGGTCACCGATAGTATATGTTCTTTCGGACATGTCCGAAAGAACAGATACCATCTTAGTATATATATAGAAGTGCACATGCCTTGAAAATGGCCAATGTGCTCCTGTCGAAATATCGGTAGTTATCGATGACGTCATCCGACTGCATCCCAATAAGTTATTTATTAGTACTCTTACTACATGTATGCGATTTCCTTTACAGATGCGCCCCACCCTCGCTGGACCCTTCCAACAAATCTGTTTTCCAGTCGCCATCCTCAGGATTTACTTTCCATGTTCGGGTCATTACATAACGTGTTACCCTTAAACGCTTAACCGATGTGAAATGCTCCAGATGTTCTCCACTAATATTGTAACTGAATGCAGCTGGGTTATTTCTGTCGACGCGTACAAATTTCCTGAAAGCACTTGGATCACAGGGGCATTGCTGGGATTAACTGTGAACTGTTGCTGAAAATGTAGAATCTGTACACGGTTACTGAAATGACTGGCTACAAATAGCAGAATATTCAAGTCGTTATCGAATGTTTGCTTCTGAGGATGAAGCTATGGAAGAGAAGTGGGTAAAGTTCAAAAGTGTTGTTCACAATTTTTTACACAAGCATGTTTTGTAATGGATGGGAAGGACCCAAAGTGGTTTAATGCTTGCATGGAAATGAAAGAGAGCTTCATCATACATTTATGCGAAATCAAAGCCTAGTTGACAAAGAAATGCTGAAAGAAATAAAAATCAATGTAGAGAGAGAGCAATGAGGGAATCTTTCAATGAATGTGAAAGAAAAATTGTGCCAACCCATCTGACTCAAATCCTAAGAAGTTTTTGTGGTGTCACTGCCAGACACCACACTTGCTAGGTGGTAGCCTTTAAATCGGTCGCGGTCCGGTAATATACGTCGGACCCGCGTGTCGCCACTATCAGTGATTGCAGACCGAGCGTCGCCACACGGCAGGTGTAGAGAGACTTCCTAGTACTCGTCCGAGTTGTACAGCCGACTTTGCTAGCGATGGTTCACTGACTTCTACGCTCTCATTTGCCGAGACGATAGTTAGCATAGCCTTGAGCTACGTTATTTGCTACGACCTAGCAAGGCGCCATTATCTGTTGCTATTGATACTGTGAATCATGTAAAGTCAAGAACGACTTTCGTCATTAATAGATTAAAGTTAAGTATTCCACCAGCTACGTCCGTTTTTCTGAATTCTAATTCCCTTGTCATGTTCCAGACCTCACGCCAGCCTGCGTGAGCTAAAACGCGTGCATTTTGGCCTCCTGTAGTAACGGTGTTGGCTCTCCTGCCAACCACAACAGTTTTTGTCTTTTGTACTGGAGCTGATCTGAATACTCTACTCAGTCGCCCAAAAGTTCCAAAATTGTTTTTGAGCGGAAGATCGTAATACGGTTTATCCCTTCAATCATTCCACGAACATCATTTGGGAGCTACTGAGATAAGTGATAGTGGAATAGGAAATCAAATAAGATAGCTCCATAGTGGAAAGGCATCTGGACCGGATGAGTTAACCGTGAGATTCTAGAGAGATTAGAAGAAGGAACTTGCTCCTCTTCTAGTAGTAGCCTAACGTAGATGCCTGGACCAACGAAGGTCTCTAGTGACTGGAAATAAGTGCAGGTCATATCCGTTTACGAGAGGTGTCGTAGGACAGATCTGCATAGTTGTAAGACTTTTATAAGTGCACGTCATATCCGTTTTCGAGAGGGGTCGTAGGACAGATCTGCATAGTTGTAGGACTTTTACATCCTCTATCAAAGTCAACATGAAATCCGCAAAAAGAGAACTTGCGAAACTCAGTTGGTTGTGGGTGTCCATGAGATCCAGAGAGCCATAGACGTCGGCGTCGAGGTTGAAGCCGTGTTCCTTGACTTCCGAAAGACGTTTAATACAGTTGACTGAATATAGGACGGCGTTATGAGTATTTCGACTGTTGACAGATTGTGGCTGGGTGCAACAGAGCTGGAACTCCACATGTTGCTCTTAAAGGAAGAAAAACGCCAGATGGAATTTCAGGAGTATCTCAAGGAAATGTGATAGCACTATGACTTTTTACAGTATATATAAATGATATAGTGGATAACGTTTGAAGCTCCATGAAGCTGCGGATGTCTGTAAGCAGTTGGAAACACATTAAGATTGTAGCAAACTAGAGGAAGACTAGTAGAGGATTGATGCCTGGTTCAGGGACTGGCAGTTGACCCTCAATACATTACGCATTAGTAGGTAAAGAAATCTGATGTACGGTTACACTAATGGTTACAAATACACTCCTGGAAATGGAAAAAAGAACACATTGAAACCGGTGTTTCAGACCCACCATACTTGCTCCGGACACTGCGAGAGGGCTGTACAAGCAATGATCACACGTACGGCACAGCGGACACACCAGGAACCGCGTTGTTGGCCGTCGAATGGCGCTAGCTGCGCAGCATTTGTGCACCGCCGCCGTCAGTGTCAGCCAGTTTGCCGTGGCATACGGAGCTCCATCGCAGTCTTTAACACTGGTAGCATGCCGCGACAGCGTGGACGTGAACCGTATGTGCAGTTGACGGACTTTGAGCGAGGGCGTATAGTGGGCATGCGGGAGGCCGGGTGGACGTACCGCCGAATTGCTCAACACGTGGGGCGTGAGGTCTCCACAGTACATCGATGTTGTCGCCAGTGGTCGGCGGAAGGTGCACGTGCCCGTCGACCTGGGACCGTACCGCAGCGACGCACGGATGCACGCCAAGACCGTAGGATCCTACGCAGTGCCGTAGGGGACCGCACCGCCACTTCCCAGCAAATTAGGGACACTGTTGCTCCTGGGGTATCGGCGAGGACCATTCGCAACCGTCTCCATGAAGCTGGGCTACGGTCCCGCACACCGTTAGGCCGTCTTCCGCTCACGCCCGAACATCGTGCAGCCCGCCTCCAGTGGTGTCGCGACAGGCGTGAATGGAGGGACGAGTGGAGACGTGTCGTCTTCAGCGATGAGAGTCGCTTCTGCCTTGGTGCCAATGATGGTCGTATGCGTGTTTGGCGCCGTGCAGGTGAGCGCAACAATCAGGACTGCATACGACCGAGGCACACAGGGCCAACACCCGGCATCATGGTGTGGCCAGCGATCTCCTACACTGGCCGTACACCTCTGGTGATCGTCGAGGGGACACTGAATAGTGCACGGTACATCCAAACCGTCATCGGACCCATCATTCTACCATTCCTAGACCGGCAAGGGAACTTGCTGTTCCAACAGGACAATGCACGTTCGCATGTATCCTGTGCCACCCAACGTGCTCTAGAAGGTGTAAGTCAACTACCCTGGCCAGCACGATCTCCGGATCTGTCCCCCATTGAGCATGTTTGGGACTGGATGAAGCGTCGTCTCACGCGATCTGCATGTCCAGCACGAACGCTGGTCCAACTGAGGCGCCAGGTGGAAATGGCATGGCAAGTCGTTCCACAGGACTACATCCAGCATCTCTACGATCGTCTCCATGGGAGAATAGCAGCCTGCATTGCTGCGAAAGGTGGATATACACTGTACTAGTGCCGACATTGTGCATGCTCTGTTGCCTGTGTCTATGTGCCTGTGGATCTGTCAGTGTGATCATGTGATGTATCTGACCCCAGGAATGTGTCAATAAAGTTTCCCCTTCCTGGGACAATGAATTCACGGTGTTCTTATTTCAATTTCCAGGACTGTAGTTGGTAACAGTAGTTACGATGAATTAGCAAGGAGTAAGAACCCAGAGAGACCTATAGTGGAATGAGCACGTAAACTAAATTCTAGCAAAAGTAGACCCTAGTCGGGGGTTTTGAGAAAATGGTTGTTCGATCAATTTTCAAGAAATGCTCAATAGTAGGAGACTCTTACCTCATTGGATTAATATACAAGACCCAACGAAGAGATTTTCGGTGCGAGACCATTAGAGAGATGCTCAACAAACTCCACTGGCAGACGCGAGAAGAGAGATGTCGGTTACTATGGAGAATACAATCCGGGAGAGTCGAACAACATATTACTCGCTCCGAGATACGTCTCCTGGAACGACGAGACCAAGAAAATCCGATAAATTATTCAACGGTATAATGACAAGTGACAACCATTCACGAATGAAACCAGTTTGGAGGAGGGGGGGAGGAGGCGTGGGGCAGGCAGTGATTCCCCAAGTACCTTCACCTTCACACCGTAAGATGACTTATAAAGTGTAGATATGGTTGGAGATGGTAGTAACCAACAAGTTCTCATATATTGATCTAAGGAGATCCAATCAATTCGGAGACTGGTGTTTCTCGGGACTGCTGCTGGTACTGTGCACTACTTCGTACTTTACAGTAAGAAGAGATGGGCTGCACAGTGGTGCAGCAACTGTCGTCGTGTAGCGAAGAAGTCCAGCTATTGTTGCTGATGTTGTGGTCTTCAGTCCAAAGACTGGCTGATGCAGCTCTCCACGCTAACTCCATCCGGCGCAAGCCTCTGCATGTCCGAGTAACTACTGCAGCCTACATCCTTTTGAATCTGCTGCTGTATTTATCTCTTGGCCACCCTCTACGAGTTCTACCTCTCACGCTTCCCTCCAGTACTAAATAGGTGACCCCTTGGTTCCTCAGCCTCCACATCAGTTACGTCATTTACCCATCTAACCTTGAGCATTCTTCTGTACCACTACATTTCAAAAGCTTCTGTTCGCTTCTTGTCTAAACTGTTTATCGTCCATGTTTCACTTCCACACATGAGTACACTCCACACGAATACTTTCAGAAAGGACTTCCTGACACTTAAATCTATACTCGATGTTAACAAATTTCTCTTCTTCAGAAAAACATTTCATGCCATCGCCAGTCTACATGTTATATCTTCCTTATTTCGTCCATCATCAGCTATTGTGCTTGCCAAAAAGCAAAACTCATATACTACTTTAAGTGTCTTGATTCCTGATCAAATTCCTTCAACATCACCTTATTTAATTCTACTACTTTCCATATCTCGATTTGCTTTTGTTGATGTTCAATTTATACCCTCTTTTCAAGACGTTGTCCATTCCGTTCAACTGCTCTTCCAAGTGTTTTGCTGCCTCTGACAGTATTACAATGTCACCAGCAAAACCTCAAAGTTTTTATTTCTTCTCCATGGACTTTAATTCTTACTTCAATTTTTTTTTTTTTGTTTTCTCTATTGCTTGCTCAACATACAGATTGAATGACATCGGGCATAGGCTACAACCCTGTCTAATTCCCTTCTCAACCACAGCTTCCTTTTCGTGCCCACTCGGCTCTTATAACTACCATCTGGTATCTGTACAAATTGCAAATAGCCTTTCGCTCCCTGTCTTTTACCCATGCCACCTTTATAATTTGAAACAGTTTTCCAGACAACATTGTCAAAAGCTTTCTCTACGTCTACAAATGTTAGAAACGCAGGTTTGACTTTCTTTAACCTATCTTCTATGAGAAATAGTAGGGTCAGTATTGCGTCGCGTGTTACTCCATTTCTCCTGAATCCAAACTGATCTTCGCCGATGTCGGTTTCTACTAATTATTCATTCTTATGTAAAGGTTTCATGTTAGTATTAATAAACTGATAGTTCGGTAATTTTCACATCTGTCAAAACCTGATTTCTCTGGATTTGGAATTACTATATTCTTCTTGAAGTTTGAGGGTATTTCACCTAACCCATACATGTTGCTCACCATATAGAAGAGTTTTGTCATGGCTAGATCCCTGAGGCTGTCAGTAGACCAAACGGAATGTTGTCCACTCTCTGGGCCTTTGCCAAATTATTCACGCAGTATCATATAACCCTTCTTATCTTCATCTCGTCCTCTTCTTATATTGCCGTCTAGTACAGACCCTCTATGTACTCCTTCCGTCTTTCTATTTCCCTTCTTTACTTGGGACTGGTTTCTTTCATCTGAGCTCTTGATATTCATACAAGTGGTTCTCTGTTCTCGGAAGGTCACTTTAATTATGCTGTAGGTTGCATCTATCGTACCCCTAGTGATACAAGCTTCTCCATCCTTACATTGGTTCTCTATCCATTCCTGCTTGGCCATTTTGTACTTCCTGTCGATCTCATTGTTTAGATGTTTGTATTCCCTTTCGCCTGTTTCATTTATTGCACTGTTATATTTTCCCATTTAATCGATTCGGTTCAATATCTCTTGTGCCACACAAGCATTTGTACTAGCCCTCGTCTTTTTACCTATTCGATCCTCTGCTGCCTTCACTATTTCATCTCTCAAAGTGACCCATTCTTCTTCTACTGTATTTCTTTCCCTGTTATTGTCAATTATCCCCTAAGGCTCCCTCTGAGAGTCTCTACAACCTCTGGCTCTTTCAGTGTATCCATATCCCATCTCATTAAACTCCTGCTTTTTTGCAGATTCTTCAGTTTTAATAAATTGTGATCAGAGTCCGCATCTACCCTTGTAAATGTGTTACAATTTAAAATCTGGTTCCGCATTCCCTGTCTTACCATTGTATAATCAATGTCAAACCTTCGAGCGTCTCCAGGTCTCTTCCACATATACAACCTTCTTCCATGGTTCTTAAACCAACTGATCAAATTATGCTGTGTACAAAATTCTACAAGGCACCTTTCTCTTTCTTTCCTTTCTTCCAGTCCATATTTAACTACTGTTGTTTCTACTATTCCTTTTCCTACTGTCGAATTCCAGTCCCCCATGACTATTAAATTTTCGTATTCAGTAAATGTCTAAGTAATTTCTTTTATCTCACCATACATTTCCTGAATCTCCTCCTCATCTGCGGAACTTATACCACCGTGGTGGGTGAGGGCTTCGTGTCTGTCTTGGCTGCAACAATGCGTTCACTATGCTATTCATAGTAGCTTACCACGTTCCTATGTTTTTATCTATTATTAAACCTATTCCGGCATTGTATTTATGACCAAGTAATCACCTGCCCAGATGTTCTATTTCTCCTGAAACTGTACTTCACCAATTCCCACTATAACTTTAACCTGTCTCTTTTTACATTTTGTAACCTATCTGCCCTATTACATAATCGAACATCCCACGCTCCGATACGTAGAAATCCAGTTTCGCTGCTCCTTATAATGTCGACCTCCTGATTAGTCGCCACTCAGAGATCCGAATGGGGGACTATTTTACCTCCAGTATATTTAACGATACAGTAAAGCTGCATGCCCTCGGGAAAAATTACAGCTGTAGTTTCCCCTTGCTTTCAGCCGTTCGCAGTACCAGCCCAGCAAGGCCGTTTCGGTTAATGTAATAAGCCCAGATCAGTCAGTCATCCAGACTGTTCGTTCCTCTGCAACTACTGAAAAGGCTGCTGCCCCGCATTAGGAACCATACGTTTGTCTGGCCTCTCAACAGATACCCCTCAGTTGTGGTTGCACCTACGGTACGGCTATCTGTATTGCTGAGGCACGCAAGCCTCCCCACCAATGGGAAGGTCCATGGTTCATGGGACAAGAAACAAAGTAAAAAACATGGTGCAGTATGAGGCTCGCGGTACTAAAGCACAAGCGAGCTGTTGAAGGATGAGTTGGACTGGAGGCTGTCGAAGACTGTGAGTGAGACTGTGGCGTGCAGCTGCCGCCGGCCATTCCATATCGCAGACGCAAATCACTGGATCCACAGGATCCACACGCGACCGCTATTGGTGCCTGTTGGAAACGTGCGTTTCCGTCGTCAACTGTGTGACGCCAGCGGGGGTGGCATCGATCTATGATACCACAACTGGAGCCACATCAGCCATCAGCGGCACAGTCATAATCTGATTCAGGAACGATGACAGTCCGCGAAGGTCGAGGCACGGACGGAGATTGCAGCACTCTCAATTCTAAACGACTGCTGTGGAACGCACATGGAGCAACTTCGTGCTTAAAGAAAGTGTGTGTTCTGGAAATTATGTCTCTCCCTTGCTAATGGAGAATTTTTCACTTGCCACCATCATTAGCAGTGAGAAATAGCAACAGATAGTATAAAATGTCACTGAATAACTCAGTGCTTGAAGTGGCTACTGTGTTTACAGCAGTGCGCTCAGAATAAAACGCGCATTCGCCACGGGAGAGTGCGTGGTGTGAGATGCGCGGAAGGAGCCTAAGGTCGACCGCCGTCGTTGGTGACCCCAGCCAGCTGTGGACGACGTCCCCTGGGACCTCCACACGCCCGACGAGACGGCGGGTCGTGGACTGCGGCGTGTGACGGACCGTCCGTGCCGCAGCCGCCCGCCAGCGGGATTAAGGCGCCGAGGAGAAAGGCGAGGCCCGCGTAATTAGCCTCAAGCGGCTTAAGGCGGCACTTCAAAGGGCACCGCCAGGCGAACGGGGAGGGTCTGCAGGCGGCCGTCCGCTGCCCAGCTTAGCGGACCCTCCTCTCGTTACGACGGCTCAAGCTGAGGCTCCGTTTGCTTGCTTAGGCTCCAATAAACAGGCGCTATTCGGAAAGTAAGGTCAGATCGGTCTCGAAACGGAAACGAAGGTTAAAATGAAAAACGTTTTATTTGAACAGTTAGCTACAGCTTTCAGCTCCGTTTCTGCATAGACACTGCTCTGACTTCGACTTCTGTCGTAGCGTTGTACCAACATTTCAGTTCCCTCGCCATAGAAGGCAACCACCTGTGCTTTCCGCCATGGCTCTACGCTGGTCTACAGCTTGTTGTCTGTGCCAGAATGTTGCGATCAAACATTTTCCATTGGAAACGGTGTAGAAGCATTCTTATTGCCCCTGCAGAGTGCGGCTGAGAACTTTTCATGAAGAAGAAAACGCAAGACATTTATGTTAAGTGGGCTGCATAACATCAGGCGAAATCTCTCACCTGGTCCTCATATTGCACAGGTCCGCAACTTGTGGTCTAATGGCTAGTGTCGGTGGCTCTGTCTCACGGGGTCCCGGGTTCGATTCCCCACCGGGTCGGGGATTTTCTCTGCCAGGGGACTGGCTGTTTGTGTTGTCCTCATCATTTCACCATCATTCGTGAAATTGACTAGATAGGACTGTGTAAAGATTGGGACTTTTTATGGATGCTGATCACTGTGCAGTTAAGCGCCCCACACAACGGATCTCGTCATCATACTTGGTGGGGCACACTATTTTCTATGCATCTTTACGCTCTCACTGTGCGCTCAGAACTGTATGCAAAGCTTCATCGGATTTTCACTGTGGTTTCCATTTCGCCCCAAATCGAGTGATACTTTCCGAATAGCCCTCTTACATTGAATACGTTAATGTACCACCATAAAACGGGCATTTTCAGTATCTTAACATTCTAACTAGCTTTCACCACCACCCATACTGGGTGCCAATACCAATTATTTCCTTAAAGGGAGAAAAAAAAGGGAAGGAAGATTAGGCTTTAGACTTCTACTGATGACTATCTCATTTGAGACGCATCAAACGCGCCGTCCGCCAAAATGCAAACTCAGTGTGAGACTACGGCTCCACCTTTTTCGGTGAACCGCTCGACCCATGTGCATTGACAGCATCACCCTCCTACTCTTCTAACATGGCACAACTCTCCACCTCTGTGATACAACTGACGAAATGTGGACAATGTGTCATGTCTCATACTAATATTTCCCAAAACAACCGTAACAACTCAAAGACAATCAGTTCTCAAGCTGTATCATACAACACTGACACACACTTGACTTACTATTTCTATGTCCATTATGTGTCCTTGAAATCGCCTGCTATACCCACAGGACAGGACAGATAATTTAATTTGTAAAGAGGGGCCAAAATGAGTGGCTGTAGGTTACATTCGAGCATACTACTTTATTGATATGACAAACATTAAGAACAGAGCAAGGCAAACATTAATTTTAGATCTTAATTCCCGGCTAAATCCGCCATTCAAAAGAAGTGCAAAACACCTTTAATTAAAAATCGGCAAGAAGGCATACATAACCAAACAACAAGGACAAGTAAGAAAAGGCAGCGTATCAAACGGCACTCAGAAGTTTCCAAGGATTGGCCTGGAATTCAAACACTAACGCTCGCTTAGGTAAGACAGGCAGTCGGCCCAACCATTCTGAGTCCTAAGGCCACCCAACCGACAGACAGTCAACGGACCAAGCGACAGGATAACTTGCACTCCACCCAACCAGCACACAACAGGGAATTTTACGGAACAACGCAGAAGGTATTGGCGCCCACAAAAAATTACACACTCTGCTGTCAAACTGCACGCCGTGCTGGACAATCACAACACGACAAGGAAAATACTCTGCCTGTGCTTACGTCAGCGGCCAGGGCAGGTAACCGGAACGTTAACGGCCGTAAGACAGAACATTCCGCCGGTGCACTTCAATTCAAAAATGATCAAGTTAAGTTAAACTCCACAGGAGGGTGACTAGAATTTCACAACGTGAAAACACACGTTGTTGCTTGCGGGAACGTCCCAACGGCCCGCTACGAAATTCAAACGACGCAATATGAACATGAATAAAACGTTCTCGGTTTTCCAGCCGCGTCAATTCGAATAAAATGCTCGAGCTTTCGATGGCCATCTCCGCCATCGTCGTCAGGAGTTCACTGACTGAGGGGGCTGTGAATGTGGCAGGATGTACATTGGACAGACAATGTGGACGGTTGCAGAGCGTTGTACGGAGCACAAGCGCCATATAAAACAAAGGGAGCTTCACAAGTCGGCCATAGCGGAGCATTGCCTGGAAAACGGACATAAGATACAGTTCGAAAATACAAAAGTGTCGGCTCATGCTTCTACATATTGGGACTCCCTCATAAAGGAAGCAGTCGAGATTCGCTTAAACAACAACAACAATTTCAACGGAGACCAGGGATACACACTCAGCAGGGCATGAAAGCAGAGACAGATGCGCGGCACTGTCAAACTTGGCGCCTCCCCCTGGCACCTCCTGACGTCACCGGTGCTGCCATGAGCTGCACCAGTCGACATACGCGCGCGCGCCACATTGGATCGATCTGATTGGCTGCTGCTGATGTCATCATGCCCATATAAGTGAGAGACTGTAACAGCCCCGGCTCTAACCCCCCCCCCCCCCCTCCAGCACAGCTCTTGCAAATATGCTGATGATACCGCATTCCTCGCCCTCGCTCCTACCCTCCGACGGTCCCAACGCCTTCTCCAGAATCACCTTGACCTTTTTGCTGCATGGTGTAACCGGTGGCTCCTGAAAATCAATCCCTCCAAGACCCAAGCAAACATCATAGGTCATACCACTCGCTCCTTCCGGCTCCTGGATTTCTCCCTTACTGTCTTCGCCCGTCCCGTCCGGCTCACCCCCACCCTCACCTACCTTGGCCTCACCATTGACCGTCACCTCACCTGGATCCCTCATCTCCGCTCCATCCAGTCCAAAGCCCACAACTACCTCAGACTCCTCAAACTCCTCTCTGGCTGGACATGGGGGTTGCACCCCTCTACCATCCTCCACACCTACAAATCCTTAATCTGTCCCATCCTCTGCTATGCCAGTCCTGCCTGGATATCTGCCCCCCCCCCCCCCCCCCAAATTCTATAAGTCCCTTTAGATCCGTGAGCATCATGCACTCCGCCTCGCCTTCCCTATACGTCTCCCGTCACCCTCGCGGATCGTCTATGATCTTATTCCTTTCCCCCATCTGCACCCATTCCTCGAACATATCTGCATCCTCTACACCCCCCGCCGCCTTGAACCCCCTCACCCCCTGGTTGCTCCACTCCTCTCCCATCCCCGCCCTCTGCCACGTCTTCACGGTTGTATCCCCCTTACCCTCCATCTCTACACCCTACATCTCCTTTCCCAAGGTGGCTTTCATCAACTCTCCCTCCCGGATGATGCCCTCTCTCCCTCCATTTATCCCTCCTATCAACTCTGATCTTCAACCTCCTCCTTTCCTCTGTCCTTTCCCTGGGCTCCCTCTTCCTCCCCCCTTTCACCCTGTGTTTCCTCCCCACCTAACCTCTCCCTATCTCCCTTCTCACCCCCCCCACCCCCGAGTCGTTTTGTATTCCCCTCCTCTGCCTTCCCCAATCCCTGGCACGTCTGCTCGTCGCCCCCCACCTCTCTGATGGATCCTCATCCTCCATTGGCTCCTTTCCTCCCTCCCCCTTCACTTCTCCTCTCCTTCCCCCTTTTTTTCCCGTCATCTGTCCAGTCCCCACCCCCCACCTGCTCTCGCACGTTGTATGTCATATTTGTGCCAACTTTTTAGTGCAGTGTCTAAGTGAGTGTTCAGTGTTGTGTGTCTTTACACAGTGTTGCGAACAGAAATCATGCTGTCGCTGGGTGTGAATTTTATATCTCTTGCGAACAGAAACCAGACTGTCGCCATGTTTTTTTTTATTGTCTGTCTATTATTTTTCTGCTTCCTGTGTATTTTATTCGCATCATCAACCCTGTGTTTTATGTTTTAAGTTCCAGAATTTTCTGCCATTTTACCTTAAAGTCACCGATTTTATAGCCAACTGTTATATTTAATTATCTTCATCTTTTTAAAACAAATTCTGTAGGCTGAAGAGCGGCGTAATAAGCTGCTGCCAGCCCGCCCCCTTCAGGGGGAATAGAAACTCAATAATGAAAAAAAAACAGGCCTTGCAGTCAGTGAATTCCTGACGACGATGACGGAGATGGCCACCGAAAGCTCGAGCATTTGATTCGAATTGACGCCGCTGGAAAACCGAGAATGTTTTATTCATGTATGCCGTCGCGAAAGACTCCGAGGACACAATGTTGGGGCTGGCTGGTAGATTGAGTAAAGACTCAACTTTCGTGTCTGGGTTCAGTGAGCCACAGACCTCGCAGCAACAGCCCCTCACACTCCGACGGCGCGTGGACGCCGCCAGCGGTCCCGGCCAGAACCGCGCCATGGAGACTTCCTCGCTGCTCCACTCCAACTGACCGACTGCCCGCACACGGCACAGCTGGAAACTATAAGCGCGAGGCCAAAGACAGTACAAGGGTGCAAGTATTGATACATGCTGCTGCTGCGACTTGTGGAGAGAGAGGATAACAGCATAATCGCGATAACAGCGGGAGACTAATCACAGAATAGCGACCAAGGTTTAATGCAAAGCATAACACGAACCAGCCACGGCTCAGTCCTCTTACTAAACTGACTTAAGAAACTAACAATACCAGTTCTGGAAAACATTTGTCTAGGTAACTTACGCCAGTTATTGATATTGCAAGATCACAGGTTGATGTAAGCGTGAGACAAGCCGTTGCACATGTGAAATTCTGATACATTAGTGGCCGGTGTAAACGCCAGAATGTTGAATGCAAGCATCCAAACGTCCGTGCATTCTGTTTTACAGGTGCCGGATGCCAGTTTGTGGGATGGAGTTCCATGTGTGTTGCACTTCCTCTGACAATACAGGGACGGTTAATGCTGTTTGTGGATGAGTTGGCGTCCGATGCTGTTCAATATGTGCTCTATTGGAGACAGAACTGGTGATCGCGCAGGCCAAGGCAACATGTGGACTTGAGTAGAGCATGTTCGGTTACAACAGTGGTATGTGGGCGAGTGTGTCCTGTTCAAAAATACTCCCTGGAATGCTTTTCATAAATGGCACCAGAACAGGTCGAATCGTCAGACTGACTTACAAATTTGCAGTCAGGGTGAGTGAGTGGGATTAACCACGAGAGTGCTCCCGCTGTCATCCGAAATCACACCCCAGACTATACAGGGTGGTCCACTGATCGCAACCGGGCCAAATATCTCACGAAATAAGCGTCAAACGAAAAAACTTTAAAGAACGAAAATTGTCTAGTTTGAAGGAGGAAACCAGATGGCGGTATGGTTGGCCCGCCAAGATGGGGCTGCCATAGGTCAAATGGTTATCAACTGTGTATTTTTTTAAATAGGTACCCCCATTTTTTATTACATATTCGTGTAGTACGTAAAGAAATATGAATGTTTTAGTAGGACCACATTTTTTGCTTGGTGATAGATGGCGCTGTAATAGTCACAAATACACTCTTGGAAATTGAAATAAGAACACCGTGAATTCATTGTCCCAGGAAGGGGAAACTTTATTTACACATTCCTGGGGTCAGATACATCACATGATCACACTGACAGAACCACAGGCACATAGACACGGGCAACAGAGCAACCACAATGTCGGCACTAGTACAGTGTATATCCAACTTTCGCAGCAATGCAGGCTGCTATTCTCCCACGGAGACGATCGTAGAGATGCTGGATGTAGTCCTGTGGAACGGCTTGCCATGCCATTTCCACCTGGCGCCTCAGTTCGACCAGCGTTCGTGCTGGACGTGCAGACCGCATGAGACGACGCTTCATCCAGTCCCAAACATTCTCAATGGGGGACAGATCCGGAGATCTTGCTGGCCAGGGTAGTTGACGTACACCTTCTAGAGCACGTTGGGTGGCACGGGATACATGCGGACGTGTATTGTCCTGTTGGAACAGCAAGTTCCCTTGCCGGTCTAGGAATGGTAGAACGATGGGTTCGATGACGGTTTGGAGGTACCATGCACTATTCAGTGTCCCCTCGACGATCACCAGAGGTGTACGGCCAGTGTAGGAGATCGCTCGCCACACCATGATGCCGGGTGTTGGCCCTGTGTGCCTCGGTCGTATGCAGTCCTGATTGTGGCGCTCACCTGCACGGCGCCAAACACGCATACGACCATCATTGGCACCAAGGCAGAAGCGACTCTCAATGCTGAAGACGACACGTCTCCATTCGTCCCTCTACTCACGCCTGTCGCGACACCACTGGAGGCGGGCTGCACGATGTTGGGGCGTGAGCGGAAGACGGCCTAACGGTGTGCGGGACCGTAGCCCAGCTTCATGGAGACGGTTGCGAATGGTCCTCGCCGATACCCCAGGAGAAACAGTGTCCCTAATTTGCTGGGAAGTGGCGGTACGGTCCCCTACGGCACTGCGTAGGATCCTACGGTCTTGGCGAGCATCCGTGCGTCGCTGCGGGCCGGTCCCAGGTCGACGGGCACGTGCACCTTCCGCCGACCACTGGCGACAACATCGATGTACTGTGGAGACCTCACGCCCCACGTGTTGAGCAATTCGGCGGTACGTCCACCCGGGCTCCCGCATGCCCACTATACGCCCTCGCTCAAAGTCCGTCAACTGCACATACGGTTCACGTCCACGCTGTCACAGCATGCTACCAGTGTTAAAGACTGCGATGGAGCTCTGTATGCCACGGCAAACTGGCTGACACTGACGGCGGCGGTGCACAAATGCTGCGCAGCTAGCGCCATTCGACGGCCAACACCGCGGTTCCTGGTGTGTCCGCCGTGCCGTGCGTGTGATCATTGCTTGTACAGCCCTCTCGCAGTGTCCGGAGTAAGTATGGTGGGTCTGACACACCGGTGTCAATGTGTTCTTTTTTCCATTTCCAGGAGTGTATGTGGCTCACAATTTTAGACGAACAGTTGGTAACAGGTAGGTTTTTTAAATTAAAATACAGAGCGTAAGTACGTTCGAACATTTTTTTCGATTGTTCCAATGTGATACATGTACCTTTGTGAATTTATCATTTCTGAGAACGCATTCTGTTACAGCGTAATTACCTGTAAATACCACATTAATGCATCAATGCTCAAAATGATGTCCGTCAACCTCAATGCATTTGGAAATATGTGTAACGACATTCCTCTCCACAGTGAGTAGTTCGCCTTCCGTAATGTTCGCACATCCATTGACAATGCGCTGACGCATGTTCTCAGGCGTTGTCGGTGGATCACGATAGTAAATATTCTTCAACTTTCCCCAGAGAAAGAAATCCGGAGACGTGAGATCCAGTCAACGTGCGGGCCATGGTATGGTACTTCGACGACCAATCCACCTGTCATGAAATATGATATTCAATACCGCTTCAACCGCACGCGAGCTATGTGCCTCACATCCATCATGTTGGAAGTACATCGCCATTCTGTCATGCAGTGACATCGGCAGTAACATCGGTAGAACATTACGCAGGAACTCAGCATACATTTTACCATTTAGATTGCCATCGAAAAAATGGGCGCTATTTATCCTTCCTCCTATATGCCGCACCATACATTAACCCGCCAAGGTGGATGATGTTCCAATTGTCGCAGCCATCGTGGAATTTCCGTTGCCCAATAGTGCATATTATGCCGGTTTACGTTACCGCTGTTGGTGAACGACGCTTCGTCGTTAAATAGAACGTGTGAAAAAATCTGTCATCGTCCCGTAATTTTTCTACTGCCCAGTGGCAGAACTGTACACGACGTTCAAAGTCATCGCCACGCAATTCCTGGTGCCTAGAAATATGGTACGGGTGCCATCAATGTTGATGTAGCATTCTCAACACGGACGTTTTTGAAATTCCCGATTCGTGCGCAATGTGGCAGCTACTGATGTGCGCATTAGCTAAAACACCTACGTGGGCGTCATAATTTGTTGCAGGTCGTGGCTGACGTTTCACATGTGGCTGAACACTTCCAGTTTCCTTAAATAACGTAACTATCCGGTGAATGGTCCGGACAGTTGGATGATGTCGTCCAGGATACCGCGCAACATACATAGCAAACACCCCTTGGGCATTTTGATGACAATAGCCATACATCGATATCGACCTTTTCCGCAGTTGGTAAACGGTCGATTTTAACACGCGTAATGTATGACGAAGCAAATACCGTCCGCACTGGTGGAATGTTACTTGATACCACGTAGTTATACTTTTGTCACTATTACAGCGCCGTCTATCACAAAGTGGAAAATTGGTCCAACTAAAACATTCATATTTATTTACGTACTACACTAATATGTAATAAAAATGGGGGTTCCTATAAAAAAAAGTAGTTGATATTCGTTTGACCTATGGCAGCGCCATCTAGCAGGCCAACCATAGCGCCATCTGGTTTCCCCTTTGAAGCTAGACGAGTTTCGTTCTTTGCATTTTCTTAATGCTTGTTTCATGAGGTATTTGGCCCGTCCACTGTCAATGAACCACCCTCCGGATGTAGGTCGCGTGTGTGTAGAACGCAGACAGGTTGGTTGCAGGCCTTCAAATTGTCTCCTTCTGACCATCGTACATACGTCACTGGAACCACGGCAGAACCAGCTTTCATCACAAAACACTACACGCTTCCATAATGCCCTCCAATGAGTTCGCACTTAACACCACTGAACTGGCTTACGGCGATGTATTGTGGCTAGTGGAACGCACGCTTCGGAGCGACTGCTTCAGAGCTGTTCTTGAAGTAATCGATTTTTAACAGTTAGTTGTTAGTTGTATAATTGTGGTGCCAGCTGCTGCTCAAACTGCTGCTGCAGATGCATTACGATGAGCCACAGCCACACGTCCAGCACGATGGTTCTCTCTCTCTTGGTAGCGCCACGTGGCCATCTGGAGCTCGATCTTTTTGTGACCGTACGTTCTCTTGATCGCCGCATGTACAGTGGCTACATTCCTGCCAAGGAATATCCAGCTTCTTGTATCCCTATTACACGACCTCGTTCAAACTCTGCGATGTGTTGATTACAAAGTCCATGTCACCTTAAAGGCACTTAGCAGCATCAACTCACCACGTCCGCTCTGAAAAGTAACCACCCTCACGTAGGTAACAGCGTGTATTTAAAAGTAAACCTCATTTTTCATCCTAACATTGGTGCTACTAGTCCAGCTAGCTTGGTATCCGAACAGTCTTTATCTTCCGGATGAACGAACACGCCTATCAGTTTCCGTTTATGCCTAACAACTCCTTCTTGCTACTGCGATCTTTTCTGTCAGTGTAATTTGATGCAGCCTGCCACAATTCTTGCTCTTCTGCCCATCTCTTGACTTCACGGTAGTTCTCACACCAAATAGTATTAGGTATTGATGGGATATTACCAGTCCCTGAATGTCTCTTGTACAACGAAAGTTGTTCCTTGAAGTCTTAACAAATTTCCTATAACCACCCCTACTTCTTGTATGTATTTCCCACGTATTTATTTCCCCGCTGATTCTGCGGAGAACATTCTCGTTTATTATCAGATCACTTACTTTTCAACATCCTTCTGTACCATCACACCTCAAACGCTTGGACTCTGTATTTTACGGTTGGCCCTTAAACCATGACTCACATCCATAAAAAGATGTCTTCGAGACTAATATTGTGTGATATTATTTCCGCAAATTAAGGCCTATGTTTGATTCTAGTAAACTTGTTCTGGCGAGGAATGACCTGTTATAGACTAGTCTGCCTTTTATGCGCTCCTTGTCTCGTCTAACATACGTCATTTTACTTTTAAGGTAGTAGAAGTACTTCAGACACTTCGTGGACTACAGTATTGGTAGTAAATTTCCCACTAACCCTACTTTCGCTGCTCATTACTTTTGCATTTATTCGGTTTACTCTAAAGTCATATACTTTGCTCAATAGACTGCCGGCCGCTGTGACCGAGCGGCTCTAGGCGCTTCAGTACGGAACCGCGCTACTGCTGCGGTCGCAGGTTCGAATCCTGCCTCGGGCATGGATGTGTGTGATGTCCTTAGGTTAGTTAGGTTTAAGTAGTTCTAAGTTCTAGGGGACTGACGACCTCATACGTCAAGGCCCCTAATGCATAGAGCCATTTGAACCATTTTTTTTGCTTAATAGACTCTTCGTTCCATTCAATATGATGTGTAATTTTTCCTCACTTTGAATAAGGATAGTAATGTCTTGAACAAAATTTATCAGTGAGACTCTTTCACCGTGTGGTTTATAAGCTTCTTGACTTAGGATGTTGACTTGACTGTTACCCAAGAAGCATTTCTGTTTTTGAATGTCACTGACGTTTTGGTTTCTGCCGTTTTCTCTGTATAACTACACTACTGGCCATTAAAATTGCTACACCAAGAAGGAATGCAGATAATAAATAGGTATTCATTGGACAAATACTTTATTCTAGAACTGACATTTGATTACATTTTCACGCAATTTGGCTCGATAGATCCTGAGAAATCAGTACCTAGAACAACCACCTCTGGCCTTAATAACGACCTTGATGCGCCTGGGCATTGATGAAAACAGAGCTTTGATGGTGTGCACAGGTACAGCTGTCCATGCGGCTTCAACACGATACCACAGTTCATCAAGAGTAGTGACTGGCGTATTGTGGCGAGCCAGTTGCTCGTCCACCATTGACCAGACGTTTTCAGTTGGTGAGAGATCTGGAGAATGTGCTGGCCAGGGCAGCAGTCGAACATTTTCCGTATCCAGAAAGGCCCGTACGGGACCATCAACATGCGCTGGTGCATTATCCTGCTGAAATGTAAGGTTTTGCAGGGATCGAATGAAGGGTAGAGCCACGAGTCGTAACACATGTGAAATGTAACGTCCACTGTTCAAAATGCGGTCAATGCGAACAAGACGTGACGCAGACGTGTAACCATTGGCACCCCACACAATCACGCAGGGTGATACGCCAATATGGCGATGGCGAATACACGCTTCCAATATGTGTTAACCGCGGTGTCGCCAAACACGGACCATCATGATGCTGTAAACAGAACCTGGATTCATACGAAAAAATGACGTTTTGCCATTCGTGCACCCAGCTTCGTTGTTGAGCAACCCATCACAGGCGCTCCTGTCTGTGATGCAGCGTCAAGGATAACCGCAGTCATGGTCTCCGAACTAATAGTCCATGCTGCTGCAAACGTCGTCGAACTGTTCGTGCAGATGGTGGTTGTCTGCAAACGTCCCCATCTGTTGATTCAGGGATCGAGACGTGGCTGCACGATCCGTTACAGCCATGCGCATAAGATGCCTGTCATCTCGACTGCTAGTGATACGTGGCCGTTGGGATCCAGCACGTGGTTCCGTATTACCCTGCTGAACCCACCTATTCAATATTCTGCTAACAGTCATTGGATGTCGACCAACGCGAGCAGCAATGTCGCGATACGATAAACTGCAATCGCGATAGTCTACAATCCGACTCTTATGAAAGTCGGAAACGTGATGTTACGCATTTCTTCTCCTTACTCGAGGCATCACAACAACATTTCACCAGGCAACACCGGTCAACTGCTGTTTCTGTATGAGAAATCGATTGGAAACTTTCCTCATGTCAGCACGTTGTAGGTGTCACCACCTTGTGTGAATGCTCTGAGTAGCTAATCATTTGCATATCACATCATCTTCTTCCTGTCGGTTAACTTTCGCGTCTGTAGTACGTCATCTTCGTGGTGTAGCAATTGTAATGGCCAATTGTGTAACTTCTAACTGCTGATTTGCACTCATATATACTCATGTCTAGGTCCATAGCAGAGGAGGTCCTTAAGGACTGTTGCATTTGCTACTTTATCATTCAGTTCATTTCTCTTGGTTATGTAATTTAGAAAATAATACGAGGCTCTCTTATTAACATCTATATATGTGATGAAGTTTAATATTCTATGTTAAAGAGATCTTAGTTGACGAAAGTCATATGTATCCGTTGCACGCTTCAAAATTCAGAGACAGAGTATTCTGACGATAGCGACAAAATGTTTTTCTGGTCGCATTTGCAGACACATGAAACGGTATTTTCCCAGAGAAAGATTGAATTAAACTTTATGTTTGTGTTAATTAATGAAGTTGTCCCTTCGGCACTGTTACTGGAGTTTTTGTGGTACCTGACCATGAGATTACAGAGCCGGAAGTTACATGTGAACTCCCTGGAGCACGGATAAACTCCGCTGTCTGGAAAGAAACAAAGTTTCAACAATTGATTTGAATCTAATAAGCAGGAGGCGGGCCTTAAACCTGAATGTGAATGCAGTATTATGTACTCTTTCGGCAGAAAGAATATTTTACCAGGTAGAAAATTTTCAGTTAGAGAAACTTAAGATAATATTTTAATTACTACAAAATCATAAACGAGGAATGGAAGATGAGGTTTAAAAATCCGTTTGCCTGCTGCTAAATGATTTGTCATGTTTCTTTGAAGAAGTAAAAAAAGAATTTTGCTTCTTACAAGTTCATGCCAAACAAAACTGATGTATGACTCAATTAAATTTCAGCCTATGCTTACCAACAGCTAACGTCGACAGCGGGTCGTCGATGTATTGTACAGGAACGTTTTCAGGCAATTGACATATGTAATTACATTTCAACGGACAAGAGCTTAAATACAACGGCTAATTGCGGACACAAGTGAGTTACCTATTCAGTACAAAGTTTCCAATTGCCGTGTTGTTTCCAAGCTTCCTGCGCTTAACTGGAATGAGATAGACTGTATCATAGGTGGCTAATGAATGCGTATCATCAATATTTTCTAGAGTGAAGCCGTTAACGTAGCTGAAACGAGACACAAATAAATCGAATAAGTTGTCAAAAGTGTTGGAGCACAAAGAGTTTTAGCTGCTTGTATATGTAGCACTGCAAATATTATCTAATATTTAGTAGTTCTTTTAGATGAAGAATAGATCGTTACTTTAAATCTATTACAGAAGATTCCTGATGTGTTTAGATTTTTGTAGTGTAACTAGTTACACTGGATGGAAAAGGACTGTACGTAGAGAAACAGATACTTTAGAACGCCTAGAGCTTACTTTTATTCCCAGTAAAACGCTTCATTCTTCAAACAATATCTGTGCAACATGAATCAGGAGATTACAGTAAATCATGGACGCCCTGTCATATCGGCTCCTGGTGCTGACCAGCCTATACCCGCTGCAGTATTCGGCCAGGGTGCAGACACGGCTCACTGCCTGAATTCCTGCCGCGCATGCGCAGCACGTGACCATCTGTAACGACCTTTCTCATCGCTATTCCATTTCCGGTTGACTATTATTTCACTTACATAGAGGGAAACAAGAGAGCGCCGTTTCATTTCTGACGGATCCACTGAATACGAAACTTCCCCTCCACCGACCAGATACCCTTTCAGAAATATTCAGTCCGACTGGCACATACACCTGTACCACGGTCATTGTTCTCAGTGGGTGAGAGAGAGGTAGAGAGACTGGATACGTGTTCTGGAAGCACAGTTTTAAAATCCTTGCTCGACTATTCTGTTGTACGATATCCTGGGGTTCCTTTCAATTTCTTCAACAAGCCCATGACTTTAGCCAAACAAATGCTCCATCACCGGACACATTAAATAGAAAATTAACTGTAACCTTTTCATTTCCTTTTAAGGGACAGAATTTTTCCCGTTGTTTTCTCATACTACATCTATCTTCTATTTTATTCTTCACGTCTTCTTCTTCTTCGTCTGCTTTTGCGGGTCTTAACAGAGATGCCTTAAGCCCCTGAATGTGGTGTTTTCAACAGTTGTATGTTTTGCGACCCATTCGTTGATCGATGCCATTGTAATTCACTTTGGCTGTCATTGAGTAACTGGTGAAATATTGGCTGCCTATGCAACGTGTGGATGCGATTGTCTTGTGGTGATGCCGCTCTGTAATTTCTGGCCCAGCATCTGAATATTCGTGTTGTGTGGTCGCCTCGTTTCCTCGTAGAAGGAGCGGCTCTGTTAGTAAATCTCGTGGCAAATGCAGATCCAAGCGGAGCGCACCGTTCTGCACTGTTTGGAGCTACTTCAGATGCATTTCTGCGGTCTGATCCCAGACAACCGTGGCATATTCGAGAGCAGGCTTGTGCAGCGCCTTATGTAAAGTGATACCCAACCAAGCGTAAAGCAGGGTTCAGCAAGGGGTACAGCTTGTGGAGTCGTTTCTTGGATTTCTTCCTCACATCCAGAATGTGCTGACGTCATGCCAGTGAGCGATCTAACGTTGTGTCGAGATATCGTGCCGTGACCCACCAAGAGGTGACAATGCTGTAGGGGTGATTACCACTTCTTGTTTTGGAATTTAATTAGGGCGCTGACAGAGCTTGGTAATTACGAAATACACATCTTCTCCCATGTTTCCCAGATTCAAACTGGTGACTGCAGGTTGATGATCTATATAGTCACGGTTATGGTAACAATCATCACGCAGCTTTCCATTACGTCTTCTAAAATAAGTTTACCACCTGTAATTCTGTAATTCTCCTCTGGTGCACTGGCTGTAGTTCTTTTTTTTTCAGTCTTGTGTCAGGTTTGATGTGGCCCACAAGAAATTCCTCTCACGTGCCTACATCTTCATCTATGAGTAACACGTGCACTCAATATTCTCAATCATTTGTTCACTTCTGTAGTTGAATGATGAGCATGGGAAATGCCATGCAGAGGACCTGGGTTCGATTCCTGGTACTACCACGAATATTTATCGTTGGTGGGATGACTGGCATCGAGGGCATTCCGGAGCAGCAATTGCTGATCCCATGACCCTCCATACCACATCCAATGGTGCCACTGGCAAAGGATAACAGGGTAATCGGTCGGTGTTAATGGGCCTGCCAGGGCCTCTGAAAACAATTTACGTTGTTTTATGTGTCAATATTTGTCTTCCTCTACAGTTTTTACTCTTAACGAACTATTCCATTACCGCGGAAGTTATTCGCTGAAGTCCTTCTTCTTGTCGATGAATCCCTCCTCGTCAATTATGATGGGAACATCTTCGTTTCTTGGCTTATCAGTCCAACTATTTTTAAACATATTATTATAATACCACATGCTTCCATTGTTTTTCTAGTTCTCCTGTAGTCCATGATTCCGTCCCATACGTTGTTGTGCTCCAAACTTACATTCTGAGATTTTTGCTACTCATAATATGGCTGGAGTTTGTTACTAGTAACATGCTTTTAGTCAGGAGTTCCCTCTTTGCCTGTGGTACTTTTTATGCCCTCTTTGCCTTGTCCCTCATATGCTATTTTGCTTCGAGTTAGTAGAATTTTTTTTACCTCTTTTACTGTGAGGTCCTTAATTTTGATATTAAATTTATCACTAATGTCATTTCTACTGCTGTCATTTTACTTCCATTTATTCTCAGTTCATATTCTATGCTCATGAGACCATTCCAATCAAGAGAGCCTTTAAATCTTCCAATATATGCATAACTTTACTATTGTGACTCAGTTCCGAATATTCGTTTGAGCATCATAGGTTTTTCTCTCGTTTTCAACCTATGTTGTTCACCTTTTTCTATGCTTCTGTTTGTTTTGTCAAATTTCTAATAAATATTTGTTTATTGCCTCCCCATTTATCTTTCTAAACTATCAAGCACACTGTTTCTTTAAACTAATATGCCCGTGTTCCGATTCACCTCCAATGTCAAGTATTTCAGTGCATCATTGAATTATGTTGAGGATGAGAGTTTATTGCTGCGAAGAATTCATTACTGGAACTGTTGTGTATTGTTAAGTGTATAATGCCTTCCTTGATTTTGTAGTGTCTTTCATTTCCGTTCTATTTTTCGTGCTTATATTACGAGAGTATTTCTCTGTGTCTTTTACAGCTACGGTCTTTTATTGAAGTGATTTTTTTCTATATTTTCTTTCTCAACGTTACGAATATCATCACGTAAGTTGTTCATCTGTTTGAGCCAGATATTCCAGAGTACAGCTGAATGTTAGATGAGAGGTCCAAAGTAACTACAGCTTTCCCATCATTATTATCTGTTCGTGAAGACAAATAAATTGGAGATAAGATCTCACTAATGCTCAGTACAACATCATTGTTTTGCAGTCATCTTCAAATTTCCGGCTGGTAATGACGTTCATTACCTTTGTAGGCGACTTGCACCTATCATTTTTAGTGGATGTCTGGCCTGTTTCTATTTTTTGTCAATGTACAAACTTTGGTATTAGAGAGTTCGATAGAAAATAAAATCATTTCGAACTAATTTTGTCCTTGAGCCTTTTTTCAACTCTGATACGCCATAAATAAATGTGCACATGAAAAAATTATTTTATTATCCAAAGTTACGTACACGTTTGTCTTCTTTCCGACATAATCCCCACGATGAGCGAGTAATTTGTCGTAACTGTGCAAAGCTTTCGACATCACAATTCATAAAATGTTGCCACTAATAAATTTAAGTGAGTTATCTTGAAGCTACTCATTAGCTGGAAGCACTGCCCCCTAGGCACTTCTTCATTTCAGTGAATGACTGAGGTCACTTGGCGCTTGGCACGTAATCGAAAAAGCGCATAAATTCGACCAGCCTTAAAGTGTCGACACCACTCACACACAACAACATAATTAATAAAGGTTTCTCCATACATTCAACTCTTCTATGAATTTCTGCTGAACTGTATCTTCTGCTAGAAGAAAACGGGTAACGGTTCACAATTTTCACTTGACGGATGACACCACCCTCCTGCGTCTTATACGGTGTTTATGCTCTCGAAAACAAGAGAACATTCACGTATTATCGAACATGAGTAGCCTGTGTCCCGCGCAAACTTATTTGACGGCACACAATTCGAGATTTGGTATAGCCACTATTGGAGCTTATTAGTTGTCAAGTTCATCTTTGCAGAGCAATTTTCCCAATCTTATTCCAAGACGTTATTTCAGAAAACATTTGCAGTACGTTGTTCCTCCACTGCTTCTGGGTGGACTGGTAGTTATGAAATGTTTCATGGCATAAATACATGGTTTAATGTCGAAACCTTTAACGCACTAATACGTCACGCCAAATAGTTCCCCAGTGGTGCAAGATACCTTTTCGTTGCTGCTCGTACATCATTTCGCAATAAACGTTTAAGCTGTTATTGAATAAAAAGTCAGTATCACGAATTGATCGTACCTGGAATACGTTCTCACTAACGGATTTGAGTCAGTTCAACAGATAGACATTACTTGAGTGTTGTTGTTGTGTTGTTGTTGTCTTCAGTCCTGAGACTGGTTTGATGCAGCTCTCCATGCTACTCTATCCTGTGCAAGCTTCTTCATCTCCCTGTACCTACTGCAACCTACATCCTTCTGAATCTGCTTAGTGTACTCATCTCTCGGTCTCCCTCTACGATTTTTACCCTCCACGCTGCCCTCCAATGCTAAATTTGTGATCCCTTGATGCCTCAAAACATGTCCTACCAACCGATCCCTTCTTCTAGTCAAGTTGAGCCGCAAACTTCTCTTCTCCCCAATCCTATTCAATACTTCGTCATTAGTTATGTGATCTACCCATCTAATATTCAGCATTCTTCTGTAGCACCACATTTCGAAAGCTTCTATTCTCTTCTTGTCCAAACTATTTATCGTCCATTTTTCACTTCTATACATGGCTACGCTCCAAACAAATACTTTCAGAAATGACTTCCTGATATATAAATCTATATTCGATGTTAACAAATTTCTCTTCTTCAGAAACGCCTTCCTTGCCATTGCCAGTCTACATTTTATATCCTCTCTACTTCAACCATCATCAGTTATTTTACTTCCTAAATAGCAAAACTCCTTTACTACTTTAAGTGTCTCATTTCCTAATCTAATTCCCTCAACAGCACCCGATTTAATTTGACTACATTCCATTATCCTCGTTTTGCTTTTGTTGATGTTCATCTTATATCCTCCTTTCAAGACACTGTCCAATCCGTTCAACTGCTCTTCCATGTCCTTTGTCGTCTCTGAAGGAATTACAATGTCATCGGCGAACCTCAAAGTTTTTATTTCTTCTCCATGAATTTTAATACCTACTCCAAATTTTTCTTTTGTTTCCTTTACTACTTGCTCAATATACAGATTGAATAACATCGGGGAGAGGCTACAACCCTGTCTCACTCCTTTCCCAAACACTGCTTCCCTTTCATGCCCCTCGACTCTTATGACTGCCATCTGGTTTCTGTACAAATTGTAAATAGCATTTCGCTCCCTGTATTTTACCCCTGCCACCTTTAGAATTTGAAAGACAGTATTCCAGTCAACATTGTCAAAAGCTTTCTCTAAGTCTACAAATGCTAGAAACGTAGGTTTGCCTTTTCTTTATCTTTCTTCTAAGATAAGTCGTAAGGTCAGTATTGCCTCACGTGTTCCAACATTTCTACGGAATCCAAACTTATCCTCCCCGAGATCCGCATCTACCAGTTTTTCCATTCGTCTGTAAAGAATTCGCTTTAGTATTTTGCAGCTGTAACTTATTAAACTGATAGTTCGGTAGTTTTCACATCTGTCAGCACCTGCTTTCTTTGTGATTGGAATTATTATATTCTTCTTGAAGTCTGAGGGTATTTCGCCTGTCTCATACATCTTGCTCACCAGCTGGTAAGGTTTTGTCATGACTGTGTCTCCCAAGACCGTCAGTAGTTCTAACGGAATGTTGTCTACTCCGGGGGCCTTGTTTCGACTCAGGTCTTTCAGTGCTCTGTCAAACTCTTCACGCAGTATCGTATCTCCCATTTCGTCTTCATCTACATCCTCTTCCATTTCCATAATATTGTCCTCAAGTATATTGCCCTTGTATAAACCTTCTATATACTCCTTCCACCTTTCTGCCTTCCCTTCTTTGCTTAGAACTGGGTTGCCATCTGAGCTCTTGATATTCGTACACGTGGTTCTCTTCTCTCCAAAGGTCTCTTTAATTTTCCTGTAGGCAGTATCTATCTTACCCCTAATGAGGTAAGCTTCTACATCCTTACATTTGTCCTCTAGCCATCCCTGCTTAGCCATTTTGCACTTCCTGTCGATCTCATTTTTGAGACGTTTGTATTCCTTTTTGCCTGCTTCATTTACTGCATTTTTATATTTTCTCCTTTCATAAATTAAGTTCAATATTTCTTCTGTTACCCAAGGATTTCGTCTTTTTACCTACTTTATCCTCTCCTGCCTTCACTACTTCATCCCTCAAAGCTACCCATTCTTCTTCTACTGTATTTCTTTCCCCTATTCCTGTCAATTGTTCCCTTATGCTCTCCCTGAAACTCTGTACAACCTCTGGTTCTTTCAGTTTATCCAGGCCCCATCTCCTTAATTTCCCACATTTTTGCAGATTCTTCAGTTTTAATCTACAGGTCATAACCAATAGATTGTGGTCAGAGTCCACATCTGCCCCTGGAAAAGTCTTACAACTTAAAACCTGGTCCCTAAATCTCTGTCTTACCATTATATAATCTATCTGATACCTTTTAGTATCTCCAGGGTTCTTCCATGTATACAACCTTCTTTCATGATTCTTAAACCAAATGTTAGCTATGATTAAGTTGTGCTCTGTGCAAAATTCTACTAGGCGGCTTCCTCTTTCATTTCTTAGCCCCAATCCATATTCATGTACTATGTTTCCTTCTCTCCCTTTTCCTACACTCGAATTCCAGTCACCCATTACTATTAATTTTTGTCTCCCTTCACTATCTGAATAATTTCCTTTATTTCATCGTACATTTCTTCAATTTCTTCGTCATCTGCAGAGCTAGTTGGTATATAAACTTGTACTACTGTAGTAGGTGTGGGCTTCGTATCTATCTTGGCCACAATAATGCGTTCACTATGCTGTTTGTAGTAGCTTACCCGCATTCCTATTTTCCTATTCATTATTAAACCTACTCCTGCATCACCCATATTTGATTTTGTGTTTATAATCCTGTAGTCATCTGACCAGAAGTCTTGTTCCTCCTGCCACCGAACTTCATTAATTCCCACTATATCTAACTTTAACCTATCCATTTCCCTTTTTAAATTTTCTAACCTACCTGCCCGATTAAGGGATCTGACATTCCACGCTCCGATCCGTAGAACGCCAGTTTTCTTTCTCCTGATAACGACATCCTCTTGAGTAGTCCCCGCCTGGAGATTCGAATGGGGGACTATTTTACCTCCGGAATATTTTACCCAAGAGGACGCCATCATCATTTAATCATACAGTAAAGCTGCATGTCCTCGGGAAAAATTACGGTTGTAGTTTCCCCTTGCTTTCAGCCGTTCACAGTACCAGCACAGCAAGGCCGTTTTGGTTAATGTTGCAAGGCCAGATCAGTCAGTCATCCAGACTGTTGCCCCTGCAACTACTGAAAAGGCTGCTGCCCCTCTTCAAGAACCACACGTTTGTCTGACCTCTCAACAGATACCCCTCCGTTGTGGTTGCACCTACGGTACGGTCATCTGTATCGCTGAGGCACGCAAGCCTCCCAACCAACGGCAAGGTCCATTGTTCATGGGGGGATTACTTGAGTAAGATAATTAAAAAAAATGATAATTAAAAAACGGTCTTGATCTCAAATTTCTTTTAATCGGAGTGAGCGGTTTCAACCCTTAAGGATGATCATCAGACTCCAGAACGGCTGGTGGACTTCGATGGAGCAGGCTGCGCCGATCCACGACGCTGAACTGACTGCTCACAGTGAGCAGTCACCTGCCGTTCTGGAGTCTGAAGATGATCCTTAAGTACTGGAACCGGTCACTCCGATTAAGAGTTTTTTAATTACCATATTAATATAAGGTCGCTGATAATATTTTCAAAAATTTTATTACGTTAGTATTTAAAAATTCATTTTCGCAATAACTAAAATTGCACATTTACCATATATATGTCCACTTATCCATTCAAAACATCATCAGTGGTCTGGAATCAAACTCATCACAATTTTTGTTTTTGTTCCAGATCGCTTTCAAACTACTGAAGTGATATTTTTTCTTACTACATTTTCGACTGATTATTTTACTACTTCCTGAAGTGACATCTCTATGCACATCTTACAAGTACTCTTGAGTTTGGTTGTGATGGTTTAGGCATGAAAACTGTGCATGACTCTTCCGGGTGTATTTAAAAGTCCGACAAAACTTCAGTGAATAGAAATTACGTTTCACTATCTTAAAAACGAACTGCTTCAGATTTTAAACCAAAACAGTAAAATGTTTTATTAAAGACCACTGAAGTTAAATGAATAAAACGGAACGTATACGTTAGAATAAATACACAGTTTTAGTTCTTGCAAAGAAGGATTTTTAAATATCTTACGTCATCATATGAGAGCTACGGATGTCACAACCACAAAAATAAAGACTTCAGACGTTAGTACATTTTTAGCCTCTCCAACGGAAACCGATGATGACACGAAGAGTCTCGTAATCTTAATTAATGCTTCTCTAAACAAGAAACAGGCGCTCTGGAAGCCGACATATCGGACTTCTGAAAAAAAAAAAGGTCAACTTAGTACAGGACGGTTATGATGGGGCCAACAAGTACAGGAAAGGTTATGATGGGGCCAGAAGTAGTCTTTGTACTTGCAGTTGGCAATAACAGTATTCAGAAAGGTAATATGGAATTGATTGCAGTGGATCCTGAACAGACTAATACATTTAGCGAATGTCCGATTAGGTGACGGATATTTGTATTTTTGATCATTAACGAACAGAATGAGAATTGGCCAAAATGAATTTTTAAGAGTGCTGAAGACGAATTTGATTCACTTGAAAGATTCAGTAGGCATTAAACTCCAAATGGAGATCCGACAATCTCTGCCATCGTTAACATCGGACGCGTCTGTCCAGAAGTAAGTTTGTGTTTTGCTCCTAAATGACCTTTGATTTTCCCATGTGTCTTTCTGTCGCATGGCACGTGTGTATCGCGTTTTGAAATATGGCACGAAAGACTGTGGAAGACATGGAAAGACAATTTTCCAACAACACTACGGGCCACGACACTGGCATACGAAAGCTTGTTGGTATTGGTCTGGCATCGGCTACCGCTTATTAATAGAACTGGAAACACAAATTATTATAATAAACGAGAACAAAACACAAGACTTACTATACAGAACTTGGCGAGAGTGCGACATCTTCCTGGACTTCCTTCGTATTATACACAGCTCTCAGATTGCGAGCACTTTCGTTGGATATAATAACTTCAAATTCAACTCTGCGACATGGCGATAATGACATTTATGTTTGAGAGCTTATAAATCTCAGATACAATCTAATAATTTGTAGTCTGTCAGAATAATTTACTTCCTGTTGCGTTAGTGGCATAATTTACATGATGGGAAACCCAATCGCGTGAAAATGAGATTTTTCAGAGGCTTGTATCTCGGATGCTACGTGATCACAGAGATAAGGACTCATGTGTTTTAGAGGGCCCCTGGCTTAGCAGCAATTTCTGCACCTATCGGAAGAATAAGTATACTGTGGCTATCCTACAGCACGGAGTCCACACTTCTTCCAGCCCAGGAAAACTGAGCAGCTAGGTTGCTTCTTCCGCATTATGTGTGGTGTAGGACGGGCGTCAGACGGTTTATGAAAGAACCATTTGGCCGGCCGGAGCAGCAAAGCGGTTCTAGGCGCTACAGTCTGGAATCGCTCGACCGCTACGGTCGCAGATTCGAATCCTGCCTTGGGCATTGAAGTATGTGATGTCCTTAGATTAGTTAGGTTTAAGTAGTTCTAAGTTCTAGTCCAATGATGACCTTAGAAGTTAAGTCCCATAGTGCTCAGAGCCATTTGAACCATTTTTTGAAAGAACCATTTGTTCATGGGCAGTTCTCGAAAGATAGCAAAAACCAACGACCGGGCAGCGTAAAAACGTCACAATAATTTGTTTTGCCTCATGAGATTTTTTGTACTTGTAAATCAATTATTTTTTTTGTATAGTCCAGGTGTAGTCTGAGCACACCACGAGAAGGATAGCGGAATATTCTGTAGACATAAAAATATTGTCCATTTTTATGTAAACTAGTGTAAACAGAACTTGAATTGGATGGGAGACAATTTTGTACTAGCGTTGTATTATGCGGGCAACGGCCTTGACGCAGTGGCTACACCGGTTCGCGTCAGATCATTGAAGCTAAGCGCTGTTGGGGGTGGCCGGCACTTGCATGGGTGACCGTCCGGGCCGCCGTGCGCTGTTGACATTTTTCGAGGTGCACTCAGCCTCGTGATGTCAACTGAGGAGCTACTAGACCGAATAGTAGCGTCTCCGGTCAAAGAAAATCATCATAACGACCGGGAGAGCGGTGTGCTGACCACACATCCCTCCTATCTGCATCCTCAAAAATGGTTCAAATGACTCTGAGCACTATGGAACTTAATATCTATGGTCATCAGTCCCCTAGAACTTAGAACTACTTAAACCTAACTAACCTAAGGATATCACACACATCCACGCCCGAGGCAGGATTCGAACCTGCGACCGTAGCAGTCACGTGGTTCCGGACTGAGCGCCTAGAACCGCTAGACCACCACGGCTGGCCCTGCATCCTGAGCTGAGGATGACACGGATGACGGATGGTCCCAATGGGCCACATGTGGCCTGAAGACGAAGTGCTTTGTATTACTCGGTCTTTCTACTTGTTTGTGTGTCTCAGAGTATGTAAGTCGGTCCGAGCAGAAAAATAATCTGTGGAAACTGTCCTGACCTACAGAATTCGCATTATATCAGCAGCACACCCTGCTGTAGTAAGGGGAAGAAGGGGACCGGCAGAAAAATCCTCCTGCCGAAGCACAAAAAACGTGACTCTGACAGAGAAATGGGGAGCCCATTTTCGACTGCCTTAGTGTAAATAAGGCTTAAACGCATAAATAAAAGGGACCATCGCTACTTTTAATACTTAGAGTTAACTCTGATTCCAGCTGCATTATTTGTTAGTGTATGTAGTTCCGTACAATTTTTTTTATTTTTATTTTTGCGTCAGCTAAAATATTAACATGTAATTTATCGACGCAGTCGCTTGTACATAGTCTGTTAAATTTTGTGTTTTTCGTTCTTTTGGTCTTGAGTTAGGGCTAGTCAACTGCATTTTAGCTTGTCGATGAATGAATATGTATTTAATTTTACTATCACGGTCGTTATGATAAATCTATAAACGCAGAAGTTGGCTTTAACAACACAGTGTCTTATTGGGCGTGGTCCTGTTGGAGATGGTGTAATGTTACCGTTCAATACCGCTGGAGAGACGTGCACAGGAAGTCATATTGGAACCTACTATTTGATGTGGAGTACGACGTGGAATTTCTTACGTGTGCGAAAATTACTGACAGATATGGATGAAGCGACAATGAGAGAAAGTTCTAGGAGCTATTGATCTACATCTACATCTACGTACATACTCCGCAATCCACCATACGGTGCGTGGCGCAGGTTACCTCGTACAACAAGCATCTTCTCTTCCTGTTCCACTCCCAAACAGAGCGAGGGACAAATGACTGTCTATATACCTCTGTACGAGCCCTAATCTCTCTTATTTTATCTTTGTGGTCTTTCCGCGAAATACAAGTTGCAATCAGCTTCAAATGCTGGTTCTGTAAATTTCCTCAGTAGCGATTCACGGAAAGAACGCCTCCTTTCCTCTAGAGACTCACACCCGAGTTCCTGAAGCATTTTCGTAACACTCACGTGATGACCAAACCTACCAGTAACAAATCTAGCAGCGCACCTCTGAATTGCTTCTATGTCCTCCCTCAATCCGACCTGATAGGGATCCCAAACGCTCGAGTAGTACTCAAGAGTAGTTCGTATTAGTGTTTTGTAGGCGGTATCCTTTACAGATGAACCACCTCTTCCCAAAATTCTACCAATGAACCGAAGACGACTATCCGCCTTCCCCACAACTTCCATTACATGCTTGTCCCACTTCATATCACTCTGCAGTGTTACGCCCAAATATTTAATCGACGTGACTGTGTCAAGCGCTACACTACTAATGGAGTATTCAAACATTACGGGATTCTTTTTCCTATTCATCTGCATTAATTTACATTTATCTATATTTAGAGTTAGCTGCCATTCATTACACCAATCACAAATCCTGTCAGAGTCTTCTTGCATCCTCCTACAGTCACTCAACGACGACACCTTCCCGTACACCACAGCATCATCAGCAAACAGCCACACGTTGCTATCCACCCTATTCAAAAGATAATTTATGTAGGTAGAAAACAACAGCGGACCTACCACACTTCTCTGGGGCACTCCAGATGGTACCCTCACCTCCGATGAACACTCACCATCGAGGACAACGTGCTGACTTCTATTACTTAAGAAGTGTTCGAGCGAGTCACATATATGGGAACCAATCCCATATGCTCGTACCTCAGTTAGGGGTCTGCAGTGGGGGAACCGAGTCAAACGCTTTCCGGAAGTCAAGGAATATGGCATCCGTCTAATACCCTTCATCCATGGTTCGCAAGATATCATGTGAAAAAAGGGCGAGATGCGTTTCTTAGGAGCGATGCTTTCTAAAGCCGTGCTGATGCATGGACAGCAACTTCTCTGTCTCAAGAAAATTCATTATATTCGAACTGAGAATATGTTCGAGAATCCTGAAACAAACCGATGTTAAGGATATTGGTCTGTAATTTTGAGGATTGATGATAAGTCCCCGAACTTTGGGTCTGGCACAGTAATTATATGACTTGTTTTATTTTGTTGTTGGGAGGGATGAGAAGGATGGGGTGGGGAGGGGGGTTTGTTTTTCTTTTTTTCCCTTTTTTCCCATGATGAAAATGTGTTTGTTTTAACGCCTTTTGTCTCATTATGAATATTGTTGAGTACTTCCGACAGTCCTGTTCAGAAGAACCTGCAGTCAGAACAAGCATATGCCAAACTTCGGTAAACATTTGTTGATAGAGAACCTTCTGAAGTGATGTGACTGGATAATTGTATATAATGACTCGGAACGTGTTCCCTTACGTAAATGTTCGAACAAACAGCTCACATTTTATTTTAGCAAACAGGCCACATGCGCTCGACCCAGTCGCCCTCCTTTCCCCTTCTTCTCGACATTTGGGTCTGTTGACTGATTTGTTACAGAATTCCCCGGCGTTCAGCGTAAGGGCGCGCACAACGAGATACAAGGGAGGTTGGCGCTCCCACAAACTCTGCACTTCGTCTCTCAGAGGCACTCGGCACAGGAGTTTTATGGATGTGTTCTCGACTGCAGGGACGGAACAAAAATCTCCCGGTGTCAGTGGCGCGGATGGGCAGAGCGGAGGTCCGGTGCGTCTCGAGTGGCTGTACTCCAGACGCAGACCGTGGACAGCCTCTCGCAACCTCAGAGACCCTGTCAAGCTGGCTCTTCTCTTCTCCGTACTATAACATCCCAGCTTCCTCAACCAAATTATAACGTCCCAGGACTTTCTGCGTCAAATTATAACATTTCAGCTCCTCAACACCAAATTAAAACGTTGCATTAGGAGGTGTCTGCTTCGTGCAAAAGGTCTTGAGTTAATATCGACGACAACAAGTAATTCTTCATTACAGACGTTTATTTACAAACAGAACTGACAGACTTCACAGACTCAACAACTGACTCTCCGAGCTAACCGCACTGCATATCCGAACTGGCAACTGACAACTCCTAGGTGGATTAATATCTTTCCAAACAATGAGAGTCCTTGACAATGTTTTGTTTACAAGGCGATAGCAATTCACGACTTAAAACTAAATTAGACATTACAGAACTTTAGTACAGATTAAAGTAAGTAAAAGGATCAGTACATATAAATTCTTAGAAGCATAATTTCCAAATAGATTTTATAACATTTTTCTACTAGCTTCTGGATAACCTTCACCAGATTTGTACCGATGTTTCCAGAAATATCTTGACATTTGATTCTGGATATTTCTTGAGTGATTTAGAACAACTATTTATATGTAAAATGATTTAAATCGTGTTTCAAAACGTAAATAAATCTTTTTAGCAATATTTCTTGATACAAATCGTCTTTCGAAATTAGGCCATGAAACAGCTTTCACAAGTTTTCGTATTTTTGCGATCACAATACAGAACCTCTCGATAGAAAGTTCCAGAAGTGTGCATTAAACGTCCATTTACAAACTTTCTCTTTAGCTGGTGAGTTTTTAAAAGTATCTTGTCCATATTATACGAAATAATTTAGCTCAAAACTGATAATTTATACAATTAATCAGAGCTACAGCAAACAGTGAGTCTTTCTTTTACAAAATGAAATATAATTACAAAATTGAATGAAAATAGGTTACTAACACTAATATATATTTACATTAATTCTATTTTTGTTCTTTCTGTGCAAAATGTCCTAATATTGACACAGTACAATATTTAAACATCACCAAAGTTTCCCTTTACATTTTGCATATCTGTATCGACATCCCCTACAAGTGTACAGTATCGAATACTTCAATATGTCCCAATATGTCCTGTAATGTTACAGTACCATACCTCAAATTCAGTGCGTTTTGATAATGGCGTCGTTGTCAATTTAAAGGTAACATCAACTCTCCACGTCCAGCCTCAAGGGTAACTAACTCCCACGACCGTCACAGCGTATGTTTGAAACAAACCTGATTTTGATGCTCACAGCGGTGCTACCAGCGCCACTCTAATGCGACTGGTGCGACATCTGAATAGGCATCATCTTTCAGGTGTAGAAACACGTCTACCAGCTTTCCTTTACGTCACACAACTCCTTCTTGGTGTTCAGATTTTAATTTACTTCAGTGAATTTTATGCTTGCTTTCTGTGGTAGCGAAAGCCTTGAAATAGCCACATGCAAGAACATTTCAATTTCTCCTCGTCATGTGGAACAAGTCACCTAACCTTCCTTTCTGATAGGCTGCAGTCTCAACACGGACCATCAGTACCCCTCCGACGCAGGTTGAGAATCATCCCCCGTGGCGGTAACGATAGGGCCACACTTTCATTGGTCTACGCTCGTTTGAGGAAACCCTGTTGAAGTTAACCGAGGGTGTATCTAATGGTTTTAACCTGGTTCTTTTCTTTGTAATTTTACCGCCTTACCGCCGCAATACCTCCAACAAACTTCCCAATATTAACACATTACTATACATTTTAGAAACAGTGGCATATTACATGTCATTCCCAGAAGTTATTAAATGCTTCTTTGCTGTGACCACCTAGCCATAGGTTTCACAAGACGAATTTTGTGTGTCCACAAAGCGAACCGAAGGTTTGAAGCGAATGCATACCATATGACGCTGTATAGAATATGTTCTTGTAGTAAATCGAGGGTGATGGTCGGTGTTGTAGGGTTCTGGGGTCGGTGGGGGGCGCTCTTGCTGGGGTTCGTGTGGCTTATCGTGTTGACGAGTATCGCGTTCCATCTTCATTGTGAGGGAAGGTCAGACAAATCATCTCCTTCATTAACGTTGTAATGTCCATATGTAATGTAATATTATTGTAATATTCCGGCTGGAAGTACCAGCGGTGACGCGCTACCGTAATTGAGTCAACAACCCTCTTTGGTGTGACGACATCGCTCTTTGCTATGAACAAAAAAAAAGCATCTAGCTTTTTTGCAGCTGTTGGAGATAAGGAGGGCCGATTGAACATTAGGTTTTCTTGAGGTAAAATGAATTTGCATATAGATGTAATTTGAAGTGAAGAGGTCAACGTGCAATCGCAATTATTAACAATAAAAAAATTATGTTATGAAAAATAAGGTAAATATCGTCTGCGAACTTTCATTCGATGTTAGATACCCGAACCTTTATAAAAACTATTAGTTTGCTTCGCAATACAGTGCATAGTGATTCCTTCGCAAGTTAACAATACTCGGCGAATCTGCTACTATCACGGTCTGAGCGATGCGCAATGTTTCGCCGTCAGCTTGAATGTTCAAGACCTTACCTGCGACCAGTTTGTTAGTTAGAAGTACCACAATGCCACTGTTGTTCAACATTCTCATTCTGAAAGTGTTTCCACAAAATCTTATGGCGACTGTGAGTCGCGAGTTGTAGCATTTGTTTTCGTCTTTGCCTGGCGTTCTCTGAGAAGCGGAAACCACCGACCACCAACTCATCCTGTACCTAACCCGTTCTCTCCTTTTTACAGCAGTCACGAAGAAAATATATTCATCCGTAGTAAAATTTTTTCACAGATTGTTTGCATTAGACAGGTAAAATTTTTTAAAATATATGCATCTAGGAAAAAAATGAAAACAGAGTTTTAAGTGCAATACCTGTCTTATCTGTGTCGAAGTCAAAGACCAATTTAGCTAATTAATTATTTTTTACGACGTAGCAGGGGTCATTTTAACGTAAGTATGTTCAAATGGTTCAAATGGCTCTGAGCACTATAGGACTTAACTTCTGAGGTCATCAGTCCCCTAGAACTTAGAACTACTTAAACCTAACTAACCTAAGGATATCACACACACCCATGGCCGAGGCAGGATTCGAACCTGCGACCGTAGCGGTTGCGCGGTTCCAGACTGTATCGCCTAGAACCGCTCGGTCACCCCGGCCGGATAACGTAAGTAGGAAAAAAGTTCATACGTGGGATTAAAACTCAGGAGTAAGATTCGCTGAGACATTCTATCCTCAGTAAAAGTGAATTACCTGTATAATAAGCCAAACAATATTCGTTGTATTCATATAAAACGGTATGAGCAGTTCTTATAGATATGGTGACTCTATAAAAATGGCTTAGATTAATGTTTTTGTGTAAGTGGTACTTAAAGTATTATGAAACCGACGAAGGTCATTTGACTCGTTATTGTCACCGTACCATTTTTACATGTGCCAGCTACAGGGTGTTTCAAAAATGACCGGTATATTTGAAACGGCAATACAAACTAAACGAGCAGCGATAGAAATACACCGTTTGTTGCAGTATGCTTGGGACAACAGCACATTTTCAGGCAGACAAACTTTCGAAATTACAGTAGTTACAATTGTCAACAACAGATGGCGCTGCGGTCTGGGAAATTCTGTAGTACGATATTTTCTACATATCCACCATGCCTATCAATAATATGGCGTAGTCTCTGAATGAAATTACCCGAAACCTTTGACAACGTGTCTGGCGGAATAGCTTCACGTGCAGATGAGATGTACTGCTTCAGCTGTTCAATTTTTTCTGGATTCTGGCGGTACACCTGGTCTTTCAAGTGTCCCCACAGAAAGAAGTCACAGGGGTTCAAGTCTGGCGAATAGGGAGGCCAATCCACGCCGCCTCCTGTATGTTTCGGTTAGCCCAAAGCAATCACACGATCATCGAAATATTCATTCAGGAAATAAAAGACGTCGGCCGTGCGATGTGGCCGGGCACCATCTTGCATAAACCACGAGGTGTTCGCAGTGTCGTCTAAGGCAGTTTGTACGCCACAAATTCACGAAGAATGTCCAGATAGCGTGATGCAGTAATCGTTTCGGATCTGAAAAATGGGCCAATGATTCCTTTGGAAGAAATGGCGGCCCAGACCAGTACTTTTTGAGGATGCAGGGACGATGGGACTGCAACATGGGGCTTTTCGGTTCCCCATATGCGCCAGTTCTGTTTATTGACGAAGTCGTCCAGGTAAAAATAAGCTTCGTCAGTAAACCAAATGCTGCCCACATGTATGTCGCCGTCATCAATCCTGTGCACTATATCGTTAGCGAATGTGTCTCGTGCAGCAATGGTAGCGGCGCTGAGGGGTTGCCACGTTTGAATTTCGTATGGATAGAGGTGTAAACTCTGGCGCATGAGACGATACGTGGACGTTGGCGTCATTTGGACCGCAGCTGCAACACGGCGAACGGAAACCCGAGGCCGCTGTTGGATCACCTGCTGCACTAGCTGCGCGTTGCCCTCTGTGGTTGCCGCACGCGGTCGCCCTACCTTTCCAGCACGTTCATCCGTCACGTTCCCAGTCTGTTGAAATTTTTCAAACAGATCCTTTATTGTATCGCCTTTCGGTCCTTTGGTTACATTAAACCTCCGTTGAAAACTTCGTCTTGTTGCAACAACACTGTGTTCTAGGCGGTGGAATTCCAACACCAGAAAAATCCTCTGTTCTAAGGAATAAACCATGTTGTCCACAGCACACTTGCACGTTGTGAACAGCACACGCTTACAGCAGAAAGACGACGTACAGAATGGCGCACCCACAGATTGCGTTGTCTTCTATATCTTTCACATCACTTGCAGCGCCATCTGTTGTTGAAAATTGTAACTACTGTAATTTCTAAAGTTGCCCGCCTGAAAATGTACTGTTGTCCCAAGCATATTGCAACAAACGGTGTATTTCTATCGCTGCTCGTTTAGTTTTTATTGCCGTTTCAAATATACCGGTCATTTTTGAAACACCCTGTAGGTATGGTTAGCAGATTGTGTGCACTCAGATCTGATTATGTTAATTATTGACCGAAATTAATTCCCTGATGTAAAATAAAACACTTTTGTGATCCGCAGATGGAAAAAATAAATACAATTTACAAGCCACGTGTATGGTGGGTACACACTGCATGTGATGCAGTGGTTTCCTGTGCTTTCTGCGTTCTCTTGAAACTCAGAACGTTGTGATTGGTAGACGAAGACGCTAGATGAGCGCTTTATCCATAGCTGCGCGCGTTTGTAACTTTGGATTTCCGATTAACTCTCTTCCGGTCCCAGCGAGGATAGGGACCCTTCATTAGACTGATTTGTAGTATATCAGTGAATCCCAAATTCTATTAAGAATTGAACTCCCAGGTATTACAGAGCTTCGAACTTCTGTTTACCTTACAACTGATTTATCGTGTTAAATAGTTGACGTCAAGCATCTAAGTGAGGAAAATGTTTAGGAGTAGTTTTAAATTGTGCTTAAAGTTTGTTAGAGGTCGCTAAATACTCTCATTATGAAACACTGGACGAACATATTCTAAATAATTTCTCTGTGTTTTAAGCAAAAGCTAGTTCTTGAAGCGTCGCAGTGTGCAGAGCTATGAGGAGTACAGTGACATAATTTTACAGGCAGGGTATGGTATATGTGGATACTGGGTGCAGACTGTGTTGCAAATAGATTTAACAGTAAGTAAACAATAAATCAAATCGTCGCATACTATGCGGGTTTTTTACCTCAGGAACAGTGAAAATGAAGTGCCGGTAAATTTCTGTATGTAATCCATCGCAGGCACAAGGAATTTTTAGAGACATATTCAAATACGAAACTGTGAAAGCCCTTTACAAGAAAGGTGACGCAAGACATTTATCACTAAGGACAGTACTCATTAAGCTAGAACAATTTTTCAGCATTCTGTAAGAAATACTATCAACATCACGCGAAAATTCGTTCTTTAGAGTTTTTACAATTGTATTAATTTCAGTGAAGGATGGTGGTGCAATTACTACTTGCCTAAATCCTTGTGACATATCATTATTACTATATTCTCTTACTGCTTCAAATGAACCATGTAATCCGATTTTTGCTACTACACGTAGAAAGTGACTGTTAAAAATACAACTTGCGAATAATCGTAGTTTGATTGTTGTAGTATCTTGTACACTGACTGGTTCTCCTGTATCCCGTATGACAATATCCCATATAGTTTTAATCTTCTTAACTGTATTATTAATTTTTGCCAGAATGTGGATCTTACTGGATATATAAAACACTCCCCTTAAAAACATTATTTTTCTTGAGCCTTTGTCCCGTATAGTCCCTGGATCCGAATGATTATTAACGGATCTGACATGATCGTTTAATGTGTAGTCGGATGAGCTTCCTGTATCCACCCCGTTTCCCGCCGAGGTGTGCGCTAGGGCTGTTGATAAAATATAGATACATCGATATTTCTTCCAAAGATATCGATGTATATTTTTTATGCTTTATCCACCGGTATATCGATATCAAAACGGAAGTTTTGAGTGCCGATATTTTTATTTTATATTGCACTTCCTTCACGATTTTCGGAAAATATCTGAAGTTGCTCATTTCAAGTTGGAGTGAGACATAATTTTACTTTCACTGTGTCAAGAAGTCTTATTACTTTTTGAGCTTTCATCACGTCCAACATTTCTCTTTCAGTTTGTGGAGGAATTATATGTGGCACTAAAGAAGAACTCCGACTGCACTGAGGGGTGGCGGTGTGAAGTGGATAACAAGATTTGCGATGCGAGGACACAGAACACCATTTGCCTTACAAAGCAATTTTTAACGCACCTAGTGTGCTACTTCTTCACATCGACATTCTCGAAAAACAGTTGACAAGATTGGTCGCTGCGGGGGCTGGAAAAATGTGAGGGGAAATTCTGACGTAATCGGTGCTCGGTGCTACCAACAGAAACAGCCACGTTTAGCTTCACCATGCAGTTTTGACATCACAGCTGGTAGGTCACACGCGTTTGCGAAAATGAAAAAAAAAGGACGGAAGTCTACATGAAGTGTTCCTTACAAATCCTACACGTAATGAAACCGAACGAAGGACCCACTAGACCCCTTCTATCATGCCATTTATGAGCAGATATCATTGTTAGCCAAGGGGTTATCACAAAGATTGAGCGTGTATCGGTTTTCTCTCGTTCCTTGCTCTAAAGACGATAGGCAGGCTGATAGCTTGTTGATTTAGAGAATATCTAATAATAAATCAATTCTTAAATATGCAGCTCTAAAACCGGCAGTAGATTTACAATGTGCAGCCGATGTTTTTATATGTATGTACGTCGATATTTTTTCAGCCGATATAGATACTTTTTTCGATATATTGATGACCGATGATGTAATTCTTTTTAAATATCGATGGATCACATTTCTGATACGACGATCGTCCAAAAAAGTATATTCGCTTCTATTTATATTCGCGGCAGCGCTACGATCGCAGTCCCGAGCATGCGCGGCAGTTACTCTGACTCGAGGAGAAGACAGGTACGCCACTATCAGATCACTGCCGCCGACGTGTGCTTTGCAGTGCTTCTATATAATGTCAGCCGTAATTTAAAATGCCACCGTGTGTGAAATCAGACCTGTGGTTCGTTTTCTAAACGCAAAGAGAGTTAAACCAAAGGAAATTCATCGGCAAATCTGCAAGGTTTACGGACAAAATGCTATGAGGGATTCAATGGTTAGAAAATGGGTCAGACTATTCTTTGAAGGACGTGATCAAGTGCACGGTGAAGAACGAAGTGGACACCCGTCTGTGGCTACTGATGAACTGGTTCACACAACTGAAGAGAAGATTAAGCAGAACTGCAAGTTTACACTTAGTGCCCTTACTATGGAAGTTCCGCAAATCTCACGATCACTAATTCACGAAATTGATACTGAAGAACTGAAATATCGAAAAGCTCACGTTGGGTACCCAAATATCTTACTAAACAACACAAAAGACAACGGATGGGCAGTGCACCTCGGTTTTTGACACGCTACAATGAAGAAGGCGATGGTTTCCATTCTCGGATAATCACGGCGGATGAAACTTGGGTATCGTACGACACCCCTGAAACAAAACGGGAATCAGTGGAATGGAGGCACACTTCATCCCCAACGAAGGTTAAGCCTCAGCAAATATTGACACCTCGAAAAGTCATGTGCACGGTTTTTTGGGACAGAAAAGGCATTTTGCTCATTTATTTCTTACCACGAGGGCAAACAATCAATGCACATCGTTATTGCGAGACCATTAAGAAATTGCGCAGCTCAATACAGAACAAGCGCCAAGGATTACTATCAAAAGGTGTTTTTTTCCACGATGATGCCCGACCTCACATCTACATCTACATCTACATGACTACTCTGCAATTCACATTTAAGTGCTTGGCAGAGGGTTCATCGAACCACAATCATACTATCTCTCTACTATTCCACTCCCGAACAGCGAGCGGGAAAAACGAACACCTAAACCTTTCTGTTCGAGCTCTGATTTGTCTTATTTTATTTTGATGATCATTCCTACCTATGTAGGTTGAGCTCAACAAAATATTTTCGCATTCGGAAGAGAAAGTTGGTGACTGAAATTTCGTAAAAAGGTCTCGCTGCGACGAAAAACGTCTATGCTGTAATGACTTCCATCCCAACTCGTGTATCATATCTGCCATACTCTCTCCCCTATAACGTGATAATACAAAACGAGCTGCCTTTTTTGCACCCTTTCGATATCCTCCGTCAATCGCACCGGGTAAGGATCCCACACCGCGCAGCAATATTCTAATAGAGGACGAACGAGTGTAGTGTAAACTCTCTCTTTAGTGGACTTGTTGCATCTTCTAAGTGTCCTGCCAATGAAACGCAACCTCTGGCTCGCCTTCCCGACAATATTATCTATGTGGTCCTTCCAACTGAAGTTGTTCGTAATTTTAACACCCAGGTACTTAGTTGAATTGACAGCCTCGAGAATTGTACTATTTATCGAGTAATCGAATTCCAACGGATTTCTTTTGGAACTCATGTGGATCATCTCACACTTTTCGTTATTTAGCGTCAACTGCCACCTGACACACCATACAGCAATCTTTTCTAAATCGCTTAGCAATACGGCGTATATGGCCAAAGAGCTGTTACGATAGTTTCACAGGGACGCGTTTGATCATCCTCCGTACAGGGACTTTAATCTCTTGTTACACCTAAAATCTGTTCTTGGTGGTCAACACTTCAACGATGATGACGAGCTGAAAGAACATGTTACCACATGGTTGAATACACGGTCGGTAACCTTCTATGAAGAAGGCATACAAAAACTTGTGCCACGCTATGGCAAGTGTCTACAAAATTTCGGAAGCTATGTGGAATAGTAGTTTAACAGTTGTACATTTCTGTACAATAAATATTTTTTTCTGTATTTGTACTCGTTTCTTTTATATAACCAAACGGAACTTATTCTGTGGACATACCTCGTATTTTTAAAAATATCAAGAGTCCTAAGCTACACCGCACTTGTCTGCGTGCAGTGCAAGTCACGTGAAAGTGGACGAAAGTGTTCTAAACGTTTGCGATTAATGTAACTGTGGCGGGGCTTTGGTACAAGTCCGGTATCCACCTAGCGGCGTGTGGGAAACCGCCTAAAAATCAAATTCTGGCCGACCATCATCGTTAATTCGCCAGGCGCATTCGATCACGTGCCAGAAGTAGCCCTTTAACACGCACAACAATCCGGGCGGTTAATGACTTTCTTTAAAATATTGCAGGATTTTTTTCCTTTAGTTATTCAAGGCTTACTTGTTTTTCCTGTTTAATGAACCCTCTGGACAACTCTTTAGGAAAGCTACTTTCAGATACTGACACAAATTTACAACGGAGTAAATCAGAATTCACATTAGCATCATTGTCTACAGACGCCTCATCCCATTTTTTAACTTACTCTTGAAACACTGTACCCTGTTCTCATTAATAAGCCTCACTGCTTCTTATGATCTGCCTCAGAGCTGTGACGTGTTAAGTAATTTATTTCCATTAATTTTGCATCATGATCAGATGTACCATTAATAATTAGGTACACATTACGGAGATCATTAATGTACGAGGCGTGTCCGGGAAGTAAGTAACGTTCCATTCTACTGCCGCCGCAGCACTAAGGTCACAGTTCTTCCTCTCTGGTTATTTATCTTTTCGATGCCACCGTTATAGCTGGATCGTTCAAAATGTTTAAGACAACCTCTGAGCACGCCGACTATACCTGAACGCAAAGAATGTTCATCCAGTTGAGTTTCGTGATCAGCTTGTAGAGATTTGTGGGGAAAATGTAATAACTGATGGAATGGTAAGAAAGTGGGTGAAACTATTCAATGATGGCCTTCTATTGTTAACGATGGTTTGGCTGAGAAAGTAAACGAGAAAATACCTAAAAATAGACGGTTCACAACGAGAAAACCTTGTGATGAGTTTCCACAAATTTCAAAAACTCTTTTTCATAAGACTGTCACTAATCGCTTACGTTTTGGATTTGAGTTCCAAAGATTCTTATACGTGTCCAGAAAACGAAGGGCGTTGCTTTGACACTTCTTATCTGATATAGTGATGTGGTAGATGAATTTTTAAGCAGAATTGTGATCTGCGATGAAACACGTTCGTCACGCCACTCCAAAATCAGAAGTTGATACGAAACCCCCACCCCTCCCCCAAGAAAAACAATATCAAAATAACATTATTAGCACAACGAATTATGCGTACTGTGTTCTGGGAAAACTTCGGCACGCAGTTCAAAACAAATTGCATGGAATGCTCAGTCAAGGCATTGCGTTACATCACAACAACGCACGTCACCATTCCGCTGGTATCACTCAAAACCTTATTCATCAGTTCGGTTGGGAGCAGTTCGATCATTCGCACTACTGCCACGATCTCGCATCTTCTGCCCACCACTTCTTCTTGAAGCATGATTTTAGAAGAAGGCGCTGTGACAGCTATGTTGACGAGAAAAAGAAAAAACAAAAAAAAACCGTGTTCATCGGTGGCTGCCGTCATTGGCGGAATCCTTGTACGAAGAGAGCACAGCTAAGTTGGTTTCCCGTTTCAGCAAATGTCTGGACAATAATGGCAACTACTTTTTAAAAAATTAAGAAATCCTCTTTCCTGTGAAAATAAATTTTGGTTTGAAAAAGAACATTTTTCATGAGTTTCTTTTCAAAAATGTTACTTACTTTCTGGAAACAACTCGTACTCAGTGCAATACGCGCCGTAGTTTGCAGGGCGTCATTATGAATTCTTTGGTTCTGCCAGCGGCCGGGGTTACACTCCACGCGACACTACGGAAGCTGTGAAAGTGGGCGAGGGCTACGTTCCACCCTTAGAATAGCTTTGAATATACTAGGAGACGTGACAGCCAACACGATCTATCCATGAAACAGTTCGCATATTATGTCTCTTTTTGCTATTCACGCTGCAGCAGTGGTACGAGTGTCGAAACTCGAGGTTTATTAAACAACGGTAACCGAGTGAGTACGCCGCACACTGATATAAAGACACCTACACAGTGTGTATGTGTCAGACATAAACTGCAGTTATGTTGTTTTATGCTTGTTAAAATAGTTGGTAACAAGTAACTAGCATTGCAGTTGATTGTTTACACAGCTATAGCTGGCTGGCACGTGTCACAGAATATCCCACTGAGCGCTACAGAATCAACATTTATATGGTTGCAATTCGCTTGGTTAGCAAAACTTCCTTCAGTTGTTACCTTCAATTTCTCTTTACATTTGGTTTCGTTGCTATTTCATAATGTAAGCTAATTCATGCTGTGACCAGAAAAACAGCGAACATACAGTTGTTACCAATTCTGTGTATCACACTCCCACAGACGGCTGTAGTTGTTCAGATGACAGACCTCAAGACAATAAAAACATAAAAAATAAGTGTCTCTGACCACAGATTTTCCTGTTATTACACAAGTATTTAAAAACTGAAACTTCATTTTTTTTTATTGATCCGTGTGATGGTACAAGCCTTCGATAAAGACTGTCAGTTTTTACGTCTTTAGAAACTATTAAAGATATGCAGGATATGACGCTAGAGTTTCCTACGCATAGTTTCTTTAACACAGTGAATGCTAACAGAAACACGTTGTTAGACACGCATGTAGCGCCAGTGTGCAGCTTTTCACATTTTTATTCGTAAGAGAGTGCAAAATTATTTGCAACTTGTCAAGTGACTCTAAACCCAACGTCTATGACACTACGTGGATTTTTGTTACTCAATCAGATTTGGCGCTGGCCTGAAAAATGGCCGTAAGATACTGATTTCAGCATGATCATCTAGGTCCACCTTTGAGCTACATATTCTCAATAAATAAGACTGAAACAGTAGCTATTTGAAGATTTTTCAGTAGTTTCTCACTAAAAAACATGTTTTTGAAAGATATTGTGCAAATGATGTAAAAGACCGATTTCCATATTGCCTCCGCGGCTCTTTAGAGATTGTATGCGCTGTAGATCTTAGCTTGCAGGTTTTTGATATCGTTTTTTCATTTTTGGAAATACCATTTTTGACTATGCTACGGTGATTCGAAAATGGGTGCCTGGCCGAAACTAGTAATTGAGTGAACAGAAAAAAGGGAAATTTGCAACTTGGTACTGGTTTTTTCGTTGTACTGATTAACAGAAGTTGCTGACCCACAGTTATTCCAGCATGCTGGAACCTTATAAATGACAAAGCGAGTTGTTACTTATCATATCGAAAAGGCGAAAAGCTGCTGAAGTATCAAACCTGCACACAGCAGGTACGGAGGTATCATTTTTTCGTTTGTGTGTGTGTAGTATGCTGGACTTTTGGGGAGTGACGAAACTGAACAGGCGGATAAGGACGTAAGGACTAATGACAAACAAAAGCGATACGTTCCAGAGGATGATCTTATTGCTGTAGTTAGAAACACGGCCAAAAGCGAACAGAATAAGTAATGGGCGAGCAAGGGTCTGCACAAGGGCATCTAGAACTGACAAACCCACGTGCACTTACCGAGGGCCAAATAGTATTTTGAAAAAATGGGATCTGACATGCAGCTCTGTTCGTACAGGGAACGATATACACGCTTTAAGGATCAGTGCCAGGTCGAAATTCAACAGCTGACGCTATCGTCAACACTTCCATAGATTCCACATTATAACATTGTCATATTCCGTATGTGGGGAGACCCAAGACGTCAAAAGCACATCTACTTTGGCTCTGTAGAAAAGACAGTCAGAATGGTTAGTTGCGTAATTGGTCCACAGGAAACAAGAACTTCCTTCAGATATTTTAACACTAGTGACTACAAGGCATATAGACACTTGTAAATGGTTTGTGTAATTTGTGTTACTACTCGGAATTAAATTTGTGAAACTACTTATTAAGTGATAAAAATTTTGTAAACAAAATCGTTATAAAGGTTTCAAAGAAGATGCGCTTATTTATTACAGAACCATAACTGCGAATTGTGTAATAAACACAGTGTAATTATTGAAAATGTCAGAGATCACTACTCGAAAGTAAAAGTGAATCTTTACGATCTTTTTTGTTTCCTTTTCAAGAGGGTCCCTTGTTTTAGGAGCTGTTCAAATCTCTTGATTTGTAAAGAAAAATGGAACAGTATTTTGTATAGTTTGCATGAAATATATAAAATACACAACTGTTGGTGCGTTAATTAATCGTCGAATGTTTCAATCCAAGTGAATTCTAAACCAAGATATATTAACAACATTAATGTCCGATTCACCTCCATTACGGCTAACACAGGAACAGGTATTGAAAGGAGTGGCGTCATAATGGACCTCACGACCATTCAAAAGAAACAAGAAGATAAAAAGCCGAGCTTTAAAATATTTGCGCGCACGGGACTATGTGAGTGCGTCAGCGAACTAATTAATATAAACAGCTTTTGAAGATAGGCGACTCACGGTAGCCTCACAGTATTACGTAAAAATAACGTATCAATCAATAACACATAATTTCCATACGTATATAATTTTTTCCTTGTGAGGTTGCCCACAACCTCTTTATTGTTTTATTGATTTATTATGTGTGGTAACAGTTAAGTGTGTGAGTGTGTGTGTGTGTGTGTGTGTGTGTGTGTGTGTGTGTGTGTGTGTTTGTGTATGTAGGTGTTGTTTATTTTGATTAATTAGAAATCTGTTAACTTAAGACGCTACTGTATTTATTTATGTGTTATTCATCATGTCACTGAAAGTTGTTTTAAATCTCTAAGAAGCTGTAACAGCGATAGATTGATGCCTTCAAAGAACAGGACGCACTGTAAGTTTGGACTAGCTGTACTGTCGTACCAAAAGAGTAAAAAATAATTTTAAAAAGTCGCTGCATGGTCCATTAAGTACGTAGTACCAGCTACCTTGGACACTAGATCATTGACCCGAGCATATGCACAACAAAAAGTCGCTGAATGGTGCCAGAACCTGTGTGTTCTGCCAATTGTGGTGCGTACTCCAGAGATGAAACCCGGAGTACGAGCTTGTCGATGCAGAAAGAGGTGGAAGCATGTTAACCATATTACGGAGAAATGTAAGACCGTTAAGGTGAGAGTAGGCGTTGGGTAATAATCCACGTGCAATTATTCTAGGGACTCTGTAGAGTGTAACACCACGAAAATCACACACGTTTGGGTTTTATTTTTCATGAGTAATACTACGGCATAGGATGCAGCAAGAGTCGCCGACACCAGTCATTTGTGTCTATGTACTGCATTTAGTTGGTAAAAGCATTCAACGTACCAACTTATCACCTACCCCTTACTGAAACTGTGTCAAATGAAATGGAAGCTGAACAACAAACGACAGATGACAGTCTATATAGCGCTTGCTAATTTTAAAAATAGTCAACAAAATTCCAGAATTAAGCACATACAGAATATATCAGGACATTGCCGACCAACTTTCAGTGACAACAAATGATACGTGGAGGGTTATTTTGTTTTTGTTAATGAATTAAGCCCATAGATAGTTACTTATGTGCGTTAAGCACGCATAGTCAACGCGTTGTCAGTTGTTTTCCTAGTTCTAAGCTTTCTTTCACAAGCAATATTTTTGTTTTTACAAGTGCGTTTCTGTACTTAGTAAGTCAACTGACTTCATTATGTGATACGGCGAAACGAGAGGAAGAAGGATTAGGGTTTAACTTCCCGTCGGCAACGCGGTCATTACAGGCTGAGTGCAAGGGCAGGTTGGCGAACTAAATCTGCCGAACCGTTTCGACGCAAATTTACCGGTTCTCTCCTCCTAAATGGTTTAGGGAAATCATGGAAAAGTTAAATACGGATGGCAGGACGGGAGAATGAAACGCTGTCGTCCCCAAATTTAATCTAGTGACCTCCGACTGTTCCACCTCGCTGGGAAACGAGAGCCAATGGAAGAAACGCGTATTGTATCTACGTACATCGCTTTCCCACGAAGAGGCGTTGATTCCACAGTAATTTTTCTGAAATTTATTGATGTCTTTGAAATGTCATTGGGTTGCATTCTTTACAGAAACTACCCTATAGGAAGGTAAATATGTTATAGAAAAAGTATACCACTTAATGTCGAAGACATTTGTCTAAATGTCGTACGAGTAAATAATATATACGCAAATACAGAAGGTGACATGAGACGCGCCACATGACAAATATCCTCAGCATAATATGTTGGAGAAATTGTACTGTCAACAAAATTAAGGCCAATTTAAATAGATCCACAACAATTTTAAACGTGGTAAACAGTGACAACGAATCGTTGTAACATAAAAGTGATATTGCATATTGTGAAGACGTTCCATATGGACTTCTAAGTGTACTGTCATATCGCTGATTTAGTTGTGGAGTATCTTTGTGGGCAGCCACGTCTGACGAGTCGAGCGCGGGACGCGGAACTGTTACACTCCTGGAAATTGAAATAAGAACACCGTGAATTCATTGTCCCAGGAAGGGGAAACTTTATTGACACATTCCGGGGGTCAGATACATCACATGGTCACACTGACAGAACCACAGGCACATAGACACAGGCAACAGAGCATGCACAATGTCGGCACTAGTACAGTGTATATCCACCTTTCGCAGCAATGCACGCTGCTATTCTCCCATGGAGACGATCGTAGAGATGCTGGATGTAGTCCTGTGGAACGGCTTGCCATGCCATTTCCACCTGGCGCCTCAGTTGGACCAGCGTTCGTTCTGGACGTGCAGACCGCGTGAGACGACGCTTCATCCAGTCCCAAACATGCTCAATGGGGGACAGATCCGGAGATCTTGCTGGCCAGGGTAGTTGACTTACACCTTCTAGAGCACGTTGGGTGGCACGGGATACATGCGGACGTGCATTGTCCTGTTGGAACAGCAAGTTCCCTTGCCGGTCTAGGAATGGTAGAACGATGGGTTCGATGACGGTTTGGATGTACCGTGCACTATTCAGTGTCCCCTCGACGATCACCAGAGGTGTACGGCCAGTGTAGGAGATCGCTCCCCACACCATGATGCCGGGTGTTGGCCCTGTGTGCCTCGGTCGTATGCAGTCCTGATTGTCGAGCTCACCTGCACGGCGCCAAACACGCATACGACCATCATTGGCACCAAGGCAGAAGCGACTCTCATCGCTGAAGACGACACGTCTCCATTCGTCCCTCCATTCACGCCTGTCGCGACACCACTGGAGGCGGGCTGCACGATGTTGGGGCGTGAGCGGAAGACGGCCTAACGGTGTGCGGGACCGTAGCCCAGCTTCATGGAGACGGTTGCGAATGGTCCTCGCCGATACCCCAGGAGCAACAGTGTCCCTAATTTGATGGGAAGTGGCGGTGCGGTCCCCTACGGCACTGCGTAGGATCCTACGGTCTTGGCGTGCATCCGTGCGTCGCTGCGGTCCGGTCCCAGGTCGACGGGCACGTGCACCTTCCGCCGACCACTGGCGACAACATCGATGTGCTGTGCAGACCTCACGCCCCACGTGTTGAGCAATTCGGCGGTACGTCCACCAGGCCTCCCGCATGCCCACTATACGCCTTCGCTCAAAGTCCGTCAACTGCACATACGGTTCACGTCCACGCTGTCGCGGCATGTTACCAGTGTTAAAGACTGCGATGGAGCTCCGTATGCCACGGCAAACTGGCTGACACTGACGGCGGCGGTGCACAAATGCTGCGCAGCTAGCGCCATTCGACGGCCAACACCGCGGTTCCTGGTGTGTCCGCTGTGCCGTGCGTGTGATCATTGCTTGTACAGCCCTCTCGCTGTGTCCGGAGCAAGTATGGTGGGTCTGACACACCGGTGTCAATGTGTTCTTTTTTCCATTTCCAGGAGTGTATATTGTGTAGTGTGTAGCTCTGCATCTGAGAGGCATTGTTATTGTGGAAGTTGAAGTGTTTCTACAAGTACTATTATAGTAAAGTGATGATATATGTAAATGGTTCAGAGGAAAGTGTGGCAAGAAGTAATTGAAAATGAGAAGTGCCGTCAGTAACGTATTTATGTATCCTCTCGTTGCGTGTCGCACAGCATCGATCGTCTCCGCCGCGTTCGGTCTCCTGGAATGAACTGATGTGAATCAGTAGAAATTAGTTACCATACAAGAGTGCAGTCAAGTGCGATTGTCCTGTAGCGAGCGTTAGGACGTGCGTTCGGTCATCGTTCCGCATTTATCAACAATCAGCCGCGCAGCGACGGTTACGCGCACGCTCGTATAAGAGAGAACCAAGAAACTGAAAAATTAACTTTACGAACACAGTTATATCATTAGTAGCGTCAAGGAATATTGCCAGATATCTGTATGTGTGACGTGTGAAGAGTGTAAGAACTTTCGTTCGATCATTCGGCTTCCGCATCATCAACAATCACCCGCGTCGTGTCGGTTACGCGTACGCTTGTCTGAGTGACATTGTAGACAGATAATCATCAAGATTGTTAAATGGGATATACATTTACGGCTTAAAATGTAAACAGTGCAACCTGTGATTCCTTATCGTCTCAGAATATAGATGTTCATACCAGACGTCGAACGATGTTGTGTTTTAACGCTGAGTGGCTCCCCTAAACCCGCTTGCATATTTCAACAGATAATGTCAGGCAAGCCAGTAGCAGTGTGGGGCAGGACAATACGACCGCCGCGGGATTACCAGGTACGTGGCGTGGACAGGGCGCACGGTCGAACCGACAACCAGTTTATAGGGACCCCACCCAATTGTACTCCCGGGCGTGTTACAGACTGGAATGACTCTAAGATCTTATAAATTAAGAAGCCAAAGTGGAGAATTTTTTTGGAAAAGTATCCGATCTCATACAATGAAATAGAGTTTGCATCAAGAGCAGAAATTTGAAATTGTAGTCACTATTAGACTTCATCAGTAGCGAGCAGAAATGACAACTGAAATTATATACACATATTTACCTTGGAAACAAATAGAGATCAAGCATAAAATATATTTCAAATAGTCAGTTGCACTAAAGTCAAAATGAACTGAATAGAAAATCGCAAAGAAATGAACAACAGAGAAGACTTCGTAAGAAATAGAGCAGTCTATGGAAAGAGACCGAGATTCCCGGATAAAACCTTGCAAGAAAGTACCATAAGAACAGATGGGGGATATGTAGCGTATTCCTGAAGGATACTTGGAAGATACTAAGAGAAATCCTACCATTAAAGCTGAGATCCTTCTTGAAGGATGAAGATGTCAGAGAAATATGTTGATGTGAAAGGCTAAAAAATGTCTCTGAGCACTATGGACTTAACAGCTGTTGTCATCAGTCCCCTAGAACTTAGAACTACTTAAACCTAACTAACCTAAGGACATCACACACATCCATGCCCGAGGCAGGATTCGAACCCGCGACCATAGCAGTCGCACGGTTCCGGACTACGCGCCTAGAACCGCAAGACCACCGCGGCCGGCTTGATGTGAAAGGTCACTGCATATGTTTAAACATGGCATTGCAGTGGATCATCAGAATAGATGCATAGTTTTAACATGTACTATTTTACTATAGGCTGCCAGATCTAATACGTGGAAAAAATGTCTTGCATCGAGGAAATATAGGCTCAGAACCTCATATCAGCAACGATGTACCTTTGTGACAAATTGTTGGGGCAGGCGGGTGGGTAGGGAGAGAAGGAAGAACGCGAACTCCACGGGAGGGTGAGAGAAGCAGGGGGAGGGGGGGTTTGAGAGGGGGAGGGAAGGCGAACGCGAAATTGAAGGCGGATTGGTGCTGTCCCTGGGCAGGCTGGCGTGCGCTGCATATAAAGCCGGGCCGAATGAAAGTCCGGCTCTGGTCCGACTCCACGATGGACGACGCGCAGCGAGCGCTGCAACTGGATAACGTTTCATACTTCCACTCGTAGATACTCTCTAACATCCTTATTTTTTTCAGGTACATGCCTGCAGGCGTGGTACACTTCCCAATCCCCACGTAACAGTAGCACAGCGTGTCATAACTAGGGTTGGGTTGTTTTTAGGGAAGGAGACCAGACAGCGAGGTCATCGGTCTCATCGGATTAGGAAAGGATGGGGAAGGTAGTCGGCCGTGCGTTGAAGAGGAATCATCCCGGCATTTGCCTGGAGTGATTTAGGGAAATCACGGAAAACCTAAATCAGTATGGCTGGACGCGGGATTGAACCGTCGTCCTCACAACTAGGGACAGAACGAAATGGCGCTGCCCATTGATAAAGTGGAGGTGGACTGCACCAGTTTGCTTTTCTCCTCCTCCGAAATACTGCACTACTGTGCCACGGGGATTTCGATGTGTAGTACCACGATTGCAGATATGTACCTGGGGAAAAATACGTAACGTCTCTCTCTCAGTGTTCAAATTTAAGCACTACCACTACCCCACACGAAAGAAACGCATTGACTGAAGTGGGAGGCTCACGAATGAAGCCTGCTTCAAATGATCCCGGCATGTGTAGTTATGAAAAGCCGCCTAGTATCAGAGAACTTTTTCGCCTCCAAGACGTTTGGAGCAATGTATAATTTTTAAATTTAGACAACGCTGCTATAGAGTGCAGCGATCTGGTCCTATATTTAGGTTAAAAGCAACGGTTGGTATCCTAAACGGCTCGGAGCACTACGTGACTTAACATCGGAGGTCATCAGTCCCCTAGAACTTAGAACTACTTAAACCTAACTAACCTAAGGACATCACACACATCCATGCCCGAGGCAGGATTCGAACCTGCGACCGTAGCAGCCGCGCGGTTCCGGACTGCAGCGCCTAGAACCGCATGTCCACCGAATTCGGCTGAGATCCTAAGAACGACAAATAATTAATTAGAATTATACTGTAGTAATATTTTGTTAATGGAAAACTACGAAGTGTTTAATTATAAACGTAGGCTTCCGCGACCATTTTAAATTCAATAAAAATTTTCTGGGTTTGTGACCGCATTATCAATACACAGAAAACTACCGACGCTTCGGTTCCCGTTAGAAGCGACTTTCTTCAGGGTTTGTTAACTGCTGAATGAGTTTTTTTCCTTTATAGTGTTTCGATTCCCCTCGAAGGGGGCGGGCTGGCAGCAACTTAGTACGCCGCCCTTCAGCTTACAAATTTTTAAGACAGAAAAAGAAGATAATAAACAATAAAAGCAGGCGGAAAAAACGGTGACATTGTAAAATGGCGAAAAGTTATGGAAGGTAAAACACAAAACAAAGGAAGCAGACAGGTAAAACAGTAGATACACAATCAAAAAACACAGTGACAGTAGGGTTTCTGATAGCAAGAGATATAAAAATCACACCCAGCAACAGTATGATTTCTGTTCTCAACATTCACTTAAAACGCTGCACTAAAAAGTTGGTACGAAGATGTGACACCACAGCCAAGGGCAGATGGGGACGACCTAGACAGATGGGATAAAAGGGGGAAAGGGAGGAAAAACGAAGTGTGAGAAGTGTGGAGGGGGGTAGGAGCCGACGGAGGGAGTGGACTTATAAAGGGGGGGGGGGGGGGGGCAAGGCAGACACGAGGGCGGTGGGGAAAGGCAGAGAAGGGGCTGGCCAGGGTGGCCGAGCGGTTCTAGGCGCTATAGTCTAGAACGGCGCGACCGCTCCGGTCGCAAGTTCGAATCCTGCCTCGGGCATGGATGTGTGTGATGTCCTTGGTTTAGTTAGGTTTAATTAGTTCTAAGTTCTAGGGGACTGATGACCATAGAAGTTAAGTCCCATAGTGCTCAGAGCCATTTGAACCAAAGTCAGAGAAGGAGATTGCAAAAGGACTCGTGGGAGAGAAGGGAGGCAGAGAGAGGGTACGTTGGGAAAAACACGATGGTAGGGGGGGCGTAGAGGAAGCCTGGGAAAAGGACAGAGGAAGGGAGGGGGAGGTGAGGATCAGAATTGATAGGAGGGATAAAGGGAGGGAGAGAGGGCATCAACTGGGAGGGGATTCGATGGAAGTTACCATGGGAAAGGAGATGAAGGGTGTACAGGTGGAGAATAGGTGGGCCACAGCGGTGAAGGCGCGGCAGAGGGCGGGGGTTGGAGAGGAGAGAAGCAACCAGGGGATGAGGGGTATCAAGGCGGCAGAGGGTGTAGAGGACGCAGATATGTTCGAGAAAAAGGAGCAGATGGGGAAAAGGAATCAGGTCATAGAGGATCCGCGTGGAGGGCAGGAGGTGTATACGGAGCTGAATGAGAAAACTTCGTTTGTTATGTATCTACAGATATGGCTGTTATCTAACTCTGATAGGCTTTTAGGGTGAAGGGGAAGGATGTTGCAAGTCTTTATTGGTGTTTTTATTATTTCTTTTCAGTGCTGGAAACGCGACGTCGTTTTGATTGGTGTTTGCACAACTGCTTGTCACCGGTGGAAATCGGCGATTGGAAAACCAGGTGGCAGCTGTGTCATGGCCTTGTTTCCCTGCTTTCTAGCGCCGGCGGAGGCGAACCAGTACTCTATGTACCTGCGGCCACTGCGGTCCCCCGCGCGCCAGTGTGTGCTGATTCACGTGAGCTGCCGTCCCTTAGCGCTGTTACTGCTGGTAGCAAAGACGTCAGAGGTAGGTACCCGTCTTCTTTGTCACGTTGGCCGGTCGCTTGGCTGTTTCTATTGCCTCTCTAACCTTCCACCTGAAACAAAGAGGCTGTTTCGCCAGTACGCGTGCTTCACCAAACTCAATCTGCTTGTCGCTATCATCCTAATGTTCTGCCACCGCTGACTTTGGTGTGCTGTCTTAATCGGATATGTCGTCTGTGTTCAGATATCCCTGTGCTGGTGGGGCCGCCCCGTATCGCCTATACGCACTAATCAACATTCGCACCTGATTTTGTAAAATTTAGCAGCATGTAGTTTCTCAACTGTATCTTTCGGTGTGTGAAGAATGTCTTGTATTCTGTTGCTGCTTCGGAAAATGGGCTTGATGCGTGCTCGGCGGAGAATTTTGCTCACCCGTTCAGTGACACCTCGAACATATGGCAATAGAGCGATGTTTTGTGCTTCCTTTTGCTATCCTCTATTGCCTTCATTCTTTGTCGCCATAGTTTTATATATTCATTTCATTCCATAACCATTGGCACAACAAGTTGACCGACGTATTATAGTTCACCCTTTGGATGATCTTGTGAGCCCTCTTGGTTAAAGTGTGCAGGGTGAATTTCTTCTGCGTAGGGAGATGATGGGATGAGGCATGCAGGTACCTGTCAGTACCGGTGGCATCTTACATACTCAGTGGCCCAGTTTACCGTAAGGTTTTCTGTAAATTTGCATATCGAGGAAAGACAGCACCACATTATTTTCTATCTCCAAAGTGAATTGGATTCTGCTGTGCTACTCTCGAAGCGTTGGTGGAAATTCCGTAGCTCTTCCTTTCCATGTGGCCAGATAACGAAAGTATCGTCAACATATCGAAGCAAACAATCTGACCGGAGAGCTGTTCCTTCAAATGCTTCCATGTCTGCTGCAACAGGCGAGAGAGGGGAGCCCATAGCTAAACCATCCGTCTGTTCATAAGACTTCTAACAATCCTCACCTTCGTCCTAAACAGCCTATCAGAATTAGATAACAGTCATGTCTGTTGGTATATAAGAAACGATGTTTCCTCATTCCGCAGTAAACAAAAACACCATGAAGAAGGTCGCTTGGAACAGCAACCGAAACGTCGGTAGTTTTATATGTATTAACAATGCGGTCACAAACCGAGATAAATTTTATTGAATGTATAAAGTGTTTGTTTCTTCTCTCGTTACTTGATGCAGAGATCTGGCATGTGTTGAAGACTATATTTCGTTATTTTTCAACGTGCTTATTGTGGGAAATATAAAATATTTAAATTATGAGAAGTGCTACGAGTGGGGAAAGGGGAACTTGTTACATAGTATTTTGATTTTTCAAAGAACAAAATGTGCTGTTAACTGGACGTGGGTCAAAGATGCTTATTCCGATTAGCTGAAAATAATAATAACGTATATTAATGGGAAAACTTTTAATTTCCGCTATAACTGATTCCACAGAAATTAGCGATTGACAAACTGTAGCTGCTTGCCAGATTATATATTGTTGTTGGTTGTGTTAGAATGACCAGACTCAACAACAAACATTACAGTAGCAGGTGTAAGTCTACCAACTCTTTCATTCACTTTGTATTTTGCTCTGGGGTGCCTACAAGAAGAACCTTCCCCCCTCCTCCCTCCAGCCGATCACAGTACATTATTAAAAATGAAACGGCCATTAGGAGAACTAGCTCAACTGTGCTTTCCATCACCTCGCTCGCTACATCTCCCTTTGGAACCAGCTGGAACATAATATCAAAATGGTGTGTAAAAATGACACAAAGTCTATGGTATTTACGTAAACTGTTTAAAGACACATTGCATAGCGTACCAGCATCCTCTCCTCTCCTCCAATCAGAGCATAGTATTAAAATGAAAGAGCCACTGCAACGCAGCCCCATCTTCGGTTCTACTAAAAACTACCTGACCGACCTGAATTATTTATCGAAAAAATCAGAAATCTACCTGTCCTCCCCTCCAATTAGAGCCTAGTATTAAAATGAAGGAGGCAATTACAACGCAGTCCCATATGAGCCTGTGCTCAGTAGTATCTGACAGGCCTGAATTATTCACATATATCACATATCATCATCAGTTATCTGCTCTATTAGTAGGTCCTTTGCCGCTCCATTTTCGGCGATCCATTGCTTCCTTCTTAAGGCTGCTGTATGTTGTGCCGTCCATCACGTCATCCAGTATCTGGAATCTCTTCCTTCCTCGCTTCCTTTTCCCTTCTACATAACCTTCTAAAACTGTTTTTGTAAGTCCATCATTCTTTCTTAATAAATTCCCAATCCAATTTCTTTTTCTTCTCTTTATTACATCTAGTAACTGTCTTTTCTCTCCCACTCTTCTCAGTACTTATTCATTTTTTATTCTGTCCATCCAACTTATTCTTTCCATCCTCCACCATGTCCAGATCTCAAAAGCCTCCAGCCTTCCTCTGTCTTTTTTCTTCATAGTCCATGTTTCAGCACCATATAGAACAACACTCCATACAAGACATTTTATGAGTCTATTTCTGAGTTCTCTGTCCAGACCGCTGCAGAAAATTCTCCTTTCTTATAAAACGTCTCTTTTGCCATTGCTATCCTTGTTTTAATTTCTGTGGTGCACTTCTTGTCGGTGTCTATCCTGCTTCCAAGATACTGGAATTTTGCACCTGTTCTAGTATTTCTCCATTCAGCATAATTTTTATTTCCCTATTTCCTCCTAGTGCCAATACTTTTATTTTATATGTGTTAATTTTAATTCCATATTTTTTCCCGTTAGTTTCAATGGTGTCCACCAAATCCTGTAATTCTTTTTCCCCTGTGCCTTGAAGGACCATGTCATCAGCAAACCTCAAACACCCTACTCTTCTTCCTCCAATTTCTACTCTTCTGTCATCTAATAAGCATTGGTCAATCATATTATCCAAGTAAAGGTTGAAAAGAGTAAGTTATAGACAGAATTCTTGTCTTACTCCTTTTCTTAGTCTGATCCAGTTTGTACTTTCTCCTCTCACTTTAACTGAAACTTTTTGATTAAGATATAATGAGTTTATAAGTCTTCTGGTTTTCCAGTCCACTCTCTTTATCCCTCATTATAGTCGCCAGCTTGTCCCAAACCACATTGTCAAATGCTTTTTCTAGATCGATGAAGCACGTAAATAGGTCTCTTCCTTTTTCAATGAACCTTTCTCCCTAGATTCGTAGGAGCCCTATCACATCTCTGGTGCCCGTACTACGTCTAAAGCCAAACTGCTCCTCGCCAAGATTCTCCTTCATTACTTTTACTTTATCAAGTCTTTTATTCATTATACTTAACATCACTTTGGCTACATGTGAAATGAGGCTGATTGTCCTGTGCTCGCTGCATTTCTTGGTTCCTTGTTTTTTCGGTAATGGACTCATTACTGTTGTCAGAAAGTCCTCAGGCCATTCACCACTGTCATATATTTTATGGCATAACCGCAGTATTTCTCTTATTCCATCTTGATTCAAGCATTTTAGTATTTCTCCCGGTATTGGATCTGTACCTACCGCTTTGCCATTTTTCATTGCAGCTGTGGCAGACTTTCCTTCTTCCATAATGATTGTCATCACTTACACTGTTGTGTGATTCAAGTTCCAGAGTTTCTGGTTTCTACTTGTGTCATATAGCTCTTTTAGATATTCTTCCCATCTCTGGAGGACATCGTCACGATCTTTGTACACTACCCCTTCTTCTTTACTCAAAATTTCCATAGTAGCTCTTCCTGAACATTATATATATATGCGTGACAGGCATGACAGGACTACCGTATGGGTCAAATACATGCGGATCAGATAAACAATATGTACGGGTTGTGGTGTGCATAGCATTCAGCTGCAAGTCTACATCAATACCAACAGATGGTAGCAAATTCCATTCGCATGGCAGATGGCGTAAATCCCGTTAGGTGGTAGCACATTCGCTCGATATGCCAATTCACTCGACGATAGTAAAATTAGATCGGATGTCAGTATATGTTATAGTTACACTGACAGAAAGTCAATTTTGTGGGCTTCTGAGTAAGTTATAGTATATAAAGTTTTGGATATTGTCATACAGTAATCCTTCTGTATTCCCAACATGAGAGTGCACCAGTTTAGTTGGTTTCGTTTACCATTAGTCAAGTGACTATGTTGGTAGACATTAAGGCGTTACTTCCTGAATTTTATCATTTCCATAAACGGCAATTTTTGTTGTAGTTATTTGGGTACTTTGTGGGTGACAGTACAGACAGGAAACAGTGAATCAGCTTCCGTGTGCAGTGTCAAGATTAACTCTCTTGAATCGATTTTAAGAGTTAACAGAAAACAAAATTACCGGAGCAACATAGCCTCAAAGGAGTTTGGGCCCTCCAGACCAGATTTGTTGATTGAGAATGTTACCAAATCAAATAACTGTGGCTACAAGCGAACATTTAATAAAGAAGTTTACAGTAAGCATAAGTGGTCGTGTGGATGCAACGTAAGACAGGCACTGTATTGTTGCCCATTCCTGATTTTCAGCCCAGAAATTAATTTGTTCACTAATACACTTGTAAGGATCTTGTACATTTGACTGAAGAACTAGAAAAAAAAATGCACTAAGACTCCCATTTGCACAAAAATGCGAACGATGAGCTCTCAGTGCTTGGTAAAGTGAACATCAGTACTCAGCTTGACAGCATATACCAAGAGTCTGTCAGAAAACATAACGAGCAAGTGGACAGAAATAGTCATATCCTCTCCATGTTAACAGACTACATAAAAATTTGAGGGGACTTTGAGTTTAGTTTTATATGCTTGCGATGAACGGGAAGATTCAAAAAACCCTGGAGTGTTTCGTTAGATTGTAAATTTAGTAAGTGCTACTCATGGCTCAATGAAGGAACACTTAGAAATTGCAACTGTGATTAAATGTACATCGAAAACAGTTCAAAATGAACTTCTGGGTTGTATGCTAAATGTATGCAGAGAAATAATAACGGAAGAAATTTTAAGCGCTCATTATACGGCTATAATGGCAGACGAAACAACAGTTGTGTCTACCGTGCAACGATTGGTGATTGTGTATTGATACAGCCTCTGCTGTGGAGAGATCTTGGGGCTTTATTAACCCTGACGCACAGGATGCTGAGACGTTACTTAAGACGATAAACTCTGAACTGCAAAAGCTTGCAGAGGGAAAGAAGGAAAATACGATCGCACAATACTAAGATGGTGCTGCTGTTATGAGCGTAGGTATTAACGGTGTTCAAGCAAGGTTTAAGCAAGTATATCCTAGGGCTGATTATGTTCACTGCTATGCTCATCAGTTTAATCTGTCCCAGCAAAAAGTTGCATCTCCAAACAAATCTGCTTCAACATTTTCTTCTAGTCATTCTGGCTTTCCAGATTTTATCTCCTGAACGTCACACAGAACAAGTGAGCTAGACAGAGTTGTGCAGACCAGACCTCCATGGATGGCAGCTACAACATGGGTGTTTAACATTCGGACAGTCAACACAGAACAAGAGAACAAAGGAAGCCTGATCGAGTGTTTAGAAGAAATTACCCTCTCTGGTCGTGCAGATGACAAAAACCAGCCGGGAAAATTACGGCCTCCTCTCCAATTTGAAAGACTCTGAGTTCTTCTTTTGGCCAGAATTTCTTCATAGGATCATGCCACATGCAGACATACTCTCCAGGAAGCTACAGCATCGGCATCTTGAAGCAATAAACGCTAGAAATATGTATTGGAGTTTGAAGATGTCATTACAGGAATTCGAAATACTTCCATTGAAGAAATTTCGTCATCTTACGAAGAACAAATTCAGAAAAAAAGAAAATCATAAAATAAAGTAACAGGTGCGGAGGAAGTTTGTGACGCCACAATAACTCACATGAATGAAAGATTTTCATTCACGAATCACCTTGTGGCATCAAAATTGTTACATGTGAGCTCATTTTCTCTATTTTCGGCAAATTTTCCTGAGAGAGAACTTGACATTAATGTTGAAACGTTCCCATGGTTATCGAAAGCGGAGCTGAGAACAGAGCTAGAAGTACTGTACTGAAGAAAAGACTTTCAACTCGCAGGTGGTGCCTTTGGAATGCTGCAGCTTCTACAAGACGACAACTTGGATCTAGATACATTTCCGCAGTTATCTGAGCTAATGAGGATAATTATAACAACAGTTGAACCTGAATATTGTTTCTCAACAATGAAAAGGATTAAAACCTTTCTTCGAAACACAATGACACAGAACAGGTTTTCGGCACAGGCAACGCTTGCAATTGAGAGAAATTCTGTGAATCATACTAAAGACTTAAATCATGGAGTGATCAAGATATTTGCGCGATTGAAAAATAGACGCAAGGATTTTCTTTATAAACAAGCAACGTCAGTCGTGTTACTGTATAGTTTCCTCTATTTAATGTGTACCTACAGTGCAGCATAACGCGTATTAATATTAATCTTTGTGTGGCTTATACCGAAGGGCAGGACATTTTGTAAGAAGAGATTATGCCGTTTTTCTGCTTTAGAAACTGAGACGTGGTGAGTGGTAAGACTTTAGAAATATTAATATTTGGCAGACGAGACAGACAGCAGTGAAAGCTTATACGTTATTTCCTTCTTGCCCTAAACTCTACACAATTATGTACAAAAGCGAGTCTTTCTTTAGTCAGACAAGTTAGGAATATTGTTATTGTTATTATTAAAACTCTGTGACTACCCGAAATGCATACTCACGCCCCGCCACTGCTAGGAGGAAAAGCATATTAGAAGCGAGAGGAGACATTCGTTGCAGTTTCATAAATGTCAGAGGCATTTGAATTACGCCGCCGCCACCAACGAGCAGCCGCTGGCGTCAAAAATCATCGACAACAAAGGTAAGCTGCAATGCAAGCGCTCTACCTTTATAAAGACTCAAAACATTTCATATAGTTCTAATTGTAATATCTTTCTGTTTTGGGACAAACTTTTCCTAATATTTACTGTCCTTAAAAATAAATGTAATTTCAGTGCAGTGCGTTCGTGATCTATTTTGAAATTGTTGATACCACAATGAACACTGGTCAATAATGTTTGCTACCTCTCATTCACTCTATCATTTTGGCTGTGAGCAGTATGGGACTTAACATCTGAGGTCATCAGTACCGTAGAACTTAGAACTACTTGAACCTAACTAACCTAAGAACATCACACACATCCATGCCCGAGGCAGAATTCGAACCTACGACCGTAGCGGTCACGCGGTTCCAGACTGAAGCGCCTAGAACCGCTCGGCCACCGCGGCCGGCTCTATAATTTTGCCGTGGCTGTTAATGCATGTGCTTTATTTATCTTTTGTACGGGTTTGTTAAAATATACGTCGGCTGTGCGTCTATGATACAAATTTACCTGATTTTTGTGATACATTGCGTCTCTCACAAATTGTGGCGACCGTCATTAGATTGCGAGCGCCGGCATATCACAACAGCGCTTCTCGTTTGCTACCGCTGCAAGGTGTGTGCTATCGGTGGGAATTTTGAATTTGACAGCTGTCCGTTATGTTAACTGTGTTCACATTCAGTAGGACGCCATATTACGGCATACTCACGACTAGGTGGCAGTTTGTTGGGCTGGTCATTTATAACTGAACAAAATTACAGCTTCTTCCATCACCATGTACGAAATCATTTGTGAGATTTTTTAATTTGTATTCTTTTGGAGTTTGGTAGTAAACTCTTGAAATGGTTATTTTCGTTCACTTTGGAAGTGAAACGGTTTCTCTAGTGTTTAAATAATCGAAATTCACGGTCAACATTACGTATAATAGATCTCCAGAAATGTTTTCTTCACAAGAGCTCGCTAGCGAAACGGTCTTCTGTTGGTACGCTGGCGAGGGCAGAGATGGCGGGATCGACACGTCGTAATCTCGATATGGCGGCTGGCGCCTAGATTCTTAGGCGCCGGGAGAAGCCTGTGCGTCACGGCAGAGTGCAGAGTGGAACAGGCACAGTGTCACATCAGGTACTGCCCAGCACTTAGATGATGACGCGCTGCTTGGTGCGTTTTTTTATCTCAGATTTATAGATCAGTAATACAGCAAGGAGGCAAAAGAATGCTGAAAACGCAGGCCGTCCAGGCACGGGTCTCTCTCTAAATACTGCATCTCTGAGCTGATGTCAGGGAAACATCGGCGTTTGTGGGTTGTGTTGAATGTTCTTGGTTGTCGTAATCAGGCTGCAGTAAGTTCCTGAAGGGTCGTTATGCGTCGGTACTTCTAATAGTCTGGCAACACAGAGAGGGCTGCGAAGGGTCGCTGACGACGCAGTCTGTTGGCCAGCGCTCGACCTTGGCTGTAGCCTGATTCTGCCCTGGAACTGCTCTGCTGGTTCTTCCAAGCCTCTTTTATAGCTGTGTCGCTTTATATTTCGTACCTTCCAACAAGAATATCTGCCCTCGACTGTTGCTGAAATATAGACACTAGTTTTCTTTTATACTTATTTATACACCACCTTTCCATCAGCATTCACGTCTGTGTCCTTTGCACTGTTTACAATACCTGTTCTATTCCACAAGCAACTTGCTTTACACAGGAATTCTTGTCAGTGGTTCACTACGTCCCACGTCCAAAAGCTTCTAGTTCGGGCCGTTATGACTAGTCTGGAAGCGTAAGTTGAAGGTTTGCTGGGGTGGGATCTGGACTACTATGTACTTGAATTTTTAGGATAAGTTTCCTAGTGCTGCAAAAATTGTACAAGCTGCTGAGTTTGAGAACCCTACAACTCGTCGCCGTCGATGTTCATTGTGGAACGTTTTTACGTGCTCTTAAAGGTATTCCACTCACATGCTACCATGCTACATGGCTAACATTCGATCTACGGTGGGCGCAGATTAGGGGATAACGTCTTATTTAAGAAAGTTAGGTTTTCTGGAGTTAAAATTTTAAGGGGTGGGTGAGGCAAGTAAATGAAGGCATGAGTTACGTTCAGAGTAGTGATTCCTGTCTGGATATGTCGCTTCGAGGACCATTCATTCATATTTTATTCTCTGTGTGCCACATTGCCGATGTTGCTCATAGGCGTATGGGTAACAACTGTTTGTTTTCCTTCAGAACAACTCTGTTTTGCCTGATAAATCTTCCTTTGGACATTCTGTACCATAATTTAGGGAGTGAAACAACAAAATCTTGCAAGGTATGTACCTGTTTTGCACGTCAGATGTTGACTGGCCCAGCTCAGCACTGCAGTAATTTCCGCGTGGAGAGAACAGCATAGGACTGTCTGTTCAGTGCCATCAGTTGTGCTATCTTCACCTTTAACTGTAAAAATTTTCGTAGCGTTTTCCACTCCACAAAATGTGCGTGAAGAGGAAACACTCAAGTCTACCGTCCTTACGCATTATTAGTTTTTGCAAATGTATTTCCAAACGGGTGCCCACATGCTTACCCAAAATTGCGGTCATATGTTCTGAGTAAAGCAGCAAGCAACCTGATACCCCTTTTTCTTTATTACGAGAATAGCACACTGTTTAGTGGATACTGATGTGACAGGATATGATAACAATGTTTATAAAAGTGAGATGAAATGCAGAGGCTGCATGTACTGACTTCTTACTTCAAATCCGAACTTCATTTAACATAATGTGGGTCTCCTTTCTTTCCTTTTACGTTTGAGAGTGTGTGGGAACAAGTCAGAACGCTGGACCTGGGACAGACACAGGAGTGTCCGACGTGACGACCAGATCCTGGCATCCACACAAGCAGGCAGCCTCCGGCGTTGTCTCCCTGAAAGTCGACTTGCTGGGCGAGTTCAAGCGGTTGCAGTTATTATTTGATTGAGAGCCGTCGGTAGCCCTGCGGCTGTGCAGACTCCAAAGGAGGAACTTTATCAGTGACAGGCCAGCACTTCCCCGTGTTCTGAAAGTGCCTTCAACAGATAGCAAACTTATGCTGTCTTGAATAAACACAGCCTGCTGCAAAATGAGAGCCACCCCGAGCACAGTTCTGTTATATTCAAAGAACCTCTAACATCAGTCTAGTTGCTGGGCTTGAAAACAGGTCACCGATGAAAATGTTTGTCATGTCATGAGGGTGGTGCTGTGGCCTTCCACCAGACATCACGGCGCCTAGAGTATCAGCAACCGAACTCTCAGCCTGCAGCCGCGGGTCGCCCGCCTCTCGGGCACACCGAAGCACCACACGGCCGACAGGCAATATTGATGAACGGCCACAGCAACAACCACAACAACAACACCACAGCAAAGACACCAGCAGCCACCAGGGGCCACTACCGGCCCACATAAACATAAGGAAGAGGTCGCTGCAGATCCCGGAACTATTTTCACACGTCAAACCACGTGATCGAAAATAGTTCCGAGGTGCTCATCTGCCGAGGCGCTATAAAGGCCTGCGCTCGGCCGCACATCGGCACACCTACTCTCAAGTACCTTGGTGTCACCCTCGACCGTCGCCTCTCCTGGAACCCACATCTCCGGACGATCCAAGCCAAGGCACGCTCCCGCCTCCGCCTCCTTAAGCTCCTTTCTGGCCGTACATGGGGTCTGGACCCTTCCACCATCCTCTACACCTACAAGTCCCTCATCCGTCCTATCCTTTGCTATGCTCATCCCGCCTGGATCTCTGCCCCTCCTACCTTCTACAAGTCCATTCAGATCCTAGAACGCCATGCGCTCCGCCTCGCCTATCGCATCCGTCTCCCTTCCCCCACGCGGATCCTCTATGACCTGATTCCCTTCCCGCACCTCCTCCTTTTCCTCGAACGGTTACGGATCCTCTACACCTCCCGCAAGCTTGATCCTCCACACCCTCTTGTCTCTCCCATCCTCTCCCACCCCAACCCGCTGCCGCGCCTGCATTCCTATATCCCACCTGCTCTCCATCTTTACACCCTCCACACCCTCTCCCTCGGTGGCTTCCGTCAACTCCCCCTCCCTGATGATGCCCTCCTCCCCTCCATCTACCCCTCCTACCAACTTTGAGCCTTACCTTCCCTCTCCTCTCCTTTTCCTGTGGGCACCCTCTCTCCCTTCTCTCCCTCCCTCCCCTCCCCTTTCTCCTTGGGCTTCCACTCCCCCTACCCTCCCCCTTCTCCTCCATCCCTCTCCTCCACTGGCATCTTCCCCTCCCCCTCTCTCTCCTCTTCCCCACACCTTTTCCCCTTGGCAGGCCACGACTCTGCTGTCTTCCATCTGTTACTTTCATCGTCCTACGCCGAAGACCATCGCATGTGTTTGTGCCTCGACTCTCCTGCAGTGTGTTTGTGTTTCGTCGTTTGTGCTCCGCTGGTTCACGTGTGGCCATCTGCCATCTGCGTTTGTGCACCGTGTTTCTCCGCTTTTATCCATTGTGCTACGCACGTGACCGACTCCGTTTTAACTCTGTTTTGTCTACTGTTTGTACCCCGCCGTCTTGATTGTTTTTATATCTCACTCATCTCTGTTCTGTATATACTCTGAGGCCGAAGAGCGGCATACCTGGTCCGCTGCCGGCCTACCTGTTTGTCACAGGTATTAAAATCACAATAAAGGAAAAAAAAAAAAAAAAAAACCGCACATCGGCAGTTCATCGACCACCAGCAGACTCGGATAGCTGCCGTCCGGGCAGCCTGGCTTAGATCTTCTCGTTGATCTCTGGATTAGGATTAGTATATCGGAGAAGTCTCTGGCGGAGTCTAATACGAATTTATTTCAGTTTTCTATCTTATTCGTGTATGTAGTTGTGATTCGAAGACGGATCACTGTTTTGTGTTGGTGTTGTACTTGGGGAATTTGTTTTGATTAACTGAACAGTCCAATAAATTGTTTTCGGACTTTGATCGTTAGCTTCTTCTGCTTACCCAGACATAACAGGTGGAGCAGAAGCAGTAGCTTTGTTGAAGACGAAAAGATAGTCGCAACGTCATCGACGTTTTAACACGCTGCTCTTTCTTGGCTTGTCTTTTATGCAAGAAGAAATTGCGCTATTGGCCGACTGAATGTTCGTATTCAGCAGTTAGCGGGCATGATGTGTTTGGCAAGAATAAAAGAACAGGCTGCACGATTCATCTACAATAGAGGGTTGCGTGTAGGTTAGAAACGCGGATGAATTGAAGAATTCGTCCAGAGACGGGGAGCCGTGGGTCTGGTGTGCGTCTTATAAGCCGATCAGGGTCTACAATTGGTGTTAGCGGTGGCACCACAGAGACACAGATATGGCGGCACGTTTCTGCAGGTCTCGTGCTTGTTATTTATAGCGAGCAATGTTAGCAACACTGGCACTGTAGGACAACCCTTGGTCCGCAACTGCTCAGATCATTGCAGTTATCTGTCCCAAGTGCAGCATTTATTTATGAGACGCATGCGTACCTCAACCTGACTGTCAGCCCAGCAACCACGGTATTAATTGGAATGAAAGCTCGTGGGTGGTTTTAGAATGTCAGTTGCATCAAACGACCACATTCTCACTTTGATAACTGCAATAGCAGGCATGGACCTTCGGATGGTGGCCATCAGTTCCAGGGTGTGTCATGAGGTGGAGATCATGCGTGCAATTATGGGTCACAGATAGAGGGCTGGAGCAATCGCCGTATCAACAATTAAGGACTGCATTATGAAGTCTGGAAAAACCATAGGAGCAAGAATTGTTAACCACAGAACGGGGCTGAAATAACCACAGGAACAGAATGACATGTTAGGAGATAAGAACAGCATACGAGTGGACATAATCGAAATTGAGGTACCGATTTCATCCAGTGATCAGTGCAGAAATACCCCATCACGGCACTGACAAGGAGAAGAAATGGGACAGGCTCACTTTACACCTACCACACAAATCAGAACCACCCAAATACATGTAATGTATTATGACAACTTTTCAGATGTACTGTAAGTAGAGAAGAAGAATATAATGACAGAGGATATCGATGCAGTTTGTATTTATAATAGTCTGGGTAATATCATTATCACATGGGAGACGGATGAGTCAGAGAAACTAGAAGACTTTCTGTGAAGATTTCAAGGGGTGAAATTTTCTCATCGATAGATTTTTATATCAAGTTTCTGTCAAACACAACTAAATCTTTCATGCCGTAAATATACGAGGGTAGAACATTCCTCGCATTCGGTTAGTATCATCAGTTTCAAAGCCTACCCTTTGGACTGAATGTGCCATCGGCTGTATTCATCTGCAGGTTAGTCTGTGAAATAGGAGCAAATATATTGTCTTGATGATTGGTTGATCGTCAAAGAAACGTGGGAAGACATTAATAGAGTCTTAAATGCGTTGCCCAGTACTCTGAAGAACCACCTGGTAACTGTCAACATAGAGAAATCCTGTTTTGACCCAAGCAAGGAGGAATAATATGATATGTCATAAGAGTGGAGGGAATATCACTCAATTGTGGACGCGTAGACATCATTATACAATTCCCGACACCATGAAACAGATGAGTTTGATGTCTTCCTCAGGATCATAAATTTTAAGAAAAAATTCATCACAAACCGAAACTGGTGTGTTAACATGCAATAAAACATCACTGGTGTGGACGATTGCTGCGATGAGCGAATTCCAGGCAATAAAAAATGCACTGGTATTGGCGCCAATACTATAATATTCTCACTTGTCAGCAGATTTTTGTACGGCCACAGACGGTGCCAAAACAGGTATTTAAGTTAGAATTTTTGAAGAGGTTGAGGAGAATGGAGAATATGTGAAGAATACTGTAGAGTTTGGTAGCTGCATGTTGTTAGAAAGCAAGAAGAATTATTTCGTTATGGAGTTCGAGGCTTTGCTGTAGTACAGGACTTTAAAAAATTTCGGTACTTTCTCTTCATATGAAGACTAGAGTTTACAAAGACCAACGAGCGCTAGCGTTCCTACTGATGGCAAAGTTAAAACTTGGCAGATTACCTAGGTAGGTCCTATTCCTTCAAGAATTGAACTTCTGAATCACTTACGTGTCAGGTGAAATTAACTGGATAACAGATGCACTGTCTTGTTCATCTGTGGGACTAAAAGAATAATTACTGAAGACATCAAGGATGATCGTTTCAGCTCATTTCATTTTAGAGCTGTGGCCTTCAAAAAGTATATTACCATCTCCCTGAGGGAGACTGAGAAGGGACAGGACAAGGATCTTGGAACCAGGCAGTTGAAAGATAAGTGGAAAGATAAAGGGGAAGCTATAATTAGGTAGTTTTAGTTACTGAGTAAAGGAATACTTTTCCATCATAGAAGCGTTACCAACCCAATGTGGGCCGTCTGTATACGAGAAGAAATAGTGAGTACGGTTATATGGTACATCCTCTTGAGCTCAACACAGTTTGGACCGAAGATATGTTTGTTAAAGCAGAAAATTTTATGCCACTTCAACAATGTCTAGCGCAGGATAAGTAGGTCCCTTTCATTTGCAAAGCATTTCAAAAGTTGAAGCTATCTACTCAGGCGATGCGAGCCTCTTTCTGTCTGATTGTGCCTAATAAACGGCGAAACCTTGCAGCCCTTGACTTAATGGCTCCTCTTACAGTAACACGCCAATGTTCTCATTATGTGTTAGTAGTAGTAGAGCTTATGTCAAAGACTGTGCCTCTCACACCATTGCGCAGAGCTCTAGCGCTGACCGTATCAAAGGCACTGTGCAAAGATTACTGATCACAATTTGGTCGCATTGACAAGATAATAATGGATAACGGGCCACAATTAAAATACGAACAGTGAAGGGCGACACTGAAGAGATAAAGGATGCAGCTTGTACACATCTCAGCGTACCACCCGTTTTCAAACACATAATGAAGTAACTGTGTAGTTTGTGCCGAATAGACTGTCATAAACAATACAGCAAGTCAGACGTATTGTCAAGGGAGTTTCAAAACAGAATGAACAAGGAGCTGCACAGTTCAACATTGCTGCAGCTTTTATTTGTTCTGAAGAACCCCATGCCACCAGAGTGACTGAGGGAGGTGGTTGGCTACTTACAAAGGACGAGAGTGCAGCATCATGATCTGGTTAATAAGGCACTGAACAGGATATATTAGACTGCGAAAAAGAGAGAAGAAAGAGCTAAGAAGAGGGCAAGAGTGAGAGACTGCCAGGTGGCGCAGAGAGTCAATGTTAAATCCTTTAACTATCGAACAAGCAGAAGAAGTTGTGTCACAAATTCTTCTCAGTGTACTATGGGCATCCAAGGATCAGACGAGTTGCACCTACAAACGCATTTGACTTACAAACCGTCAGGTCCATGAAATCAGTTCAAATGGTTCAAATGGCTCTGAGCACTATGGGACTCAAAACCTGAGGTCATCAGTCCACTAGAACTTAGAACTACTTAAACCTAACTAACCTAAGGACATCACACACATCCATGCCCGAGGCAACATTCGAACCGGCGACCGTAGCAGTCGCGTAGTGCCGGACTGAAGCGCCTAGAACCACTCGGTCACAATGGCCGGATATGAAATCAGTTAGTATGCACCGTATCAGTCACATCAAGCCCATCATGGAACAAACAAAATGAAAGCTATCAAAGCAGGTGAAGCAGCGACTGCGAGAGAGGGTTTGGAACATGTTACTGTTCCACTATACAAGAACTCGAACAGTACTGCAAGCAACATTAATGTATGAAGTGTGTACGTGATCGTAGCCTATACATAAGAGCAGTGTTTCGGCGAGAATCACAAGAAAATGCGAATGTAAATATATTTGTTCCACCCACAGCGTGCCGAAGTTCTCGAATCAGGAAGAGTTCTTGTGGAGTGGCAAGGAAGTATGCAATTTCGATCAGCTGAACTGATGTCTTGCATATGTTAGTATGTCTTATGGATATCACAGGGACTGGGCAATATGACATGCTTTAGGAACGGGATTTGTGCGTCATGTCAAGTGACTGTTGTGTGGGGAATGAAATGGGTATTGATCCTTAAAAGGGGCTTTGTATTTCTGTCGTCAATAGATGCTGTCAGATTATTTGCTCTTCCAATTCTTTTTGTGATGACCAAGCATAGGAGAAGGTTGTTTGGTGAATGTGTAATTAAGTCCTCAACGGAGATAAGTGTGGACGTTAATTTCGATGGATATTTGTGACGACGTAGTTGTTCAAAGCTTTGCCATTTTTCATTAGAGCTAGGGCAGACTTTACTTCTTCCATTATGATGGTTGGTCCTTTCGCGTCGTCACTTACACTATTGAGTGGTTCAAGTTCCAGAATGTCTGGATCGCGGTCTGTGTCATATAGCTCTTTTAGATATTCTTCCATATCTGGAGGACATCGTCCCGATATTTGTACACTACCTCTTCGTTTTGACTCAAAATTTTCATAGTAGCGCTTTCTGCTCTGTTATAATCCCACGTCATAGTCTTTACTGTGTTGCATAATAAGATCTTCAGTTGCATCACATTCCTCTTTTCGCCATTTTTTCCTAGCCTGCTCTGTTTCTCTTTGCAGCTCATTATTTAACCTTCGGTACATCTTTCTTGGATCTTCAGTGTGCTTGTTTTTAAACTTTCTTCTCTCATCCATCTTGGAAATCATTTCTTATGTGACTCAAGTTTTTTTGCCCTTTTCCCTTTTACGTATCCTACATTTTTCTCTATTGCTTTAATGTCCTTATAGTAAGTGAATAATTTGTGGAAAGATAGGGGCCAGACGCAATTTATAGCTGGCAGAAAGACTGCTCGCCTTACAGAAGTGATGGGCATGAAGGCTGACGCGGTCCATTTCGCGGCAGATAACCTTCTGTCTGAGCAAGAGTTGTGCAGTATTCGCGATACGCAAAGCTCTGTTGGTAAAAGCCCGAAACTGAGAAGTTCCGTCTGGATGGCGAGACAAGAGAAACGTCTTCAACGGGGCAGAGGAAGGAAGTTGAGGAACTTACTCTACAACCGGCAGACGGAAACTGCGCCCTTCCCATTTCAGTCCGCTGTGTTTGCTGGAGTTAAGAGACTGCCATAAATTCCGCTCTGACTTTATGTACAGGTAAAAGCATTAATAACGCCGGCGGTTTAGATCAATGTTCTGGTATATTTCATGTCTTACAGCCAATGTTGTGCATTAGAACAATTGCTAAAGTTACATGTTGCGTTGAGTGTCATTATGTTTTTCATGTTTTGTATTCTATCTAGTAATTATGGTGCTTATAAAAACTTTCGCGTTTCTAATGAAAGTAAGTCAATCTTTTGATCGCCCCCTAGGTGCAACTGACAAAACATTCTTGTACTTCCAGTTTCAACAAACTATTTAAACGTTTATAGCGCAAAAGATTGTTGACAAAAGGGAATAACTTCGTTTTTATCTCTATATTGTTAAAATATCAGATCAGATTCCCTAATCATGCGCATGATAAGAAGTGGTAAAAATCTTCAGGCCAACAGGATACCTGTTTCTATTACGTATTTAGTTTCCTGTCAGAAAAATTCACTGTAGATTGGAAAGAACATTTTATTCGTACAGGGGACTCGAGTGACTGTTCAAATGATTATACGCTCCTGGAAATGGAAAAAAGAACACATTGACACCGGTGTGTCAGACCCATCATACTTGCTCCGGACACTGCGAGAGGGCTGTACAAGCAATGATCACACGCACGGCACAGCGGACCCACCAGGAACCGCGGTGTTGGCCGTCGAATGGAGCTAGCTGCGCAGCATTTGTGCACCGCCGCCGTCAGTGTCAGCCAGTTTGTCGTGGCATACGGAGCTCCATCGCAGTCTTTAACACTGGTAGCATGCCGCGACAGCGTGGACGTGAAACGTATGTGCAGTTGACGGACTTTGAGCGAGAGCGTATAGTGGGTATGCGGGAGGCCGGGTGGACATACCGCCGAATTGCTCAACACGTGGGGCGTGAGGTCTCCACAGTACATTGATGTTGTCGCCAGTGGTCGGGGGAAGGTGCACGTGCCCGTCGACCTGGGACCGGACCGCAGCGACGCACGGATGCACGCCAAGACCGTAGGATCCTACGCAGTGCCGTAGGGGACCGCACCGCCTCTTCCCAGCAAATTAGGGACACTGTTGCTCCTGGGGTATCGGCGAGGACCATTCGCAACCGTCTCCATGAAGCTGGGCTATGGTCCCGCACACCGTTAGGCCGTCTTCCGCTCACGCCCCAACTACGTGCAGCCCTCCAGTGGTGTCGCGACAGGCGCGAATGGAGGGACGAATGGAGACGCGTCGTCTTCAGCGATGAGAGTCGCTTCTGCCTTGGTGCCAATGATGGTCGTATGCGTGTTTGGCGCCGTGCAGGTGAGCGCCACAATCAGGACTGCATACGACCGAGGCACACAGGGCCAACACCCGGCATCATGGTGTGGGGAGCGATCTCCTACACTGGCCGTACACCTCTGGTGATCGTCGAGGGGACACTGAATAGTGCACGGTACATCCAATCCGCCATCGAACCCATCGTTCTACCATTCCTAGACCGGCAAGGGAACTTGCTGTTCCAACAGGACAATGCACGTCCGCATGTATCCCGTGCCACCCAACGTGCTCTAGAAGGTGTAAGTCAACTACCCTGGCCAGCAAGATCTCCGGATCTGTCCCCCATTGAGCATGTTTGGGACTGGATGAAGCGTCGTCTCACGCGGTCTGCACGCCAGCACGAACGCTGGTCCAACTGAGGCGTCAGGTGGAAATGGCATGGCAAGCCGTTCCAACATCTCTACGATCGTCTCCATGGGAGAATAGCAGCCTGCATTGCTGCGAAAGGTGGATATACACTGTACTAGTGCCGACATTGTGCATGATCTGTTTCCCGTGTCTATGTGCGTGTTGTTCTGTCAGTGTGATCATGTGATGTATCTGACCCCAGGAATGTGTCAATAAAGTTTCCCCTTCCTGGGACAATGAATTCATGGTGTTCTTATTTCAATTTCCAGGAGTGTATTTCAAATAATTTTTTTCCGGCACAGTTACACACTACTTCAACATTGGGTTACCTGTTCTGGCTGTATCCGGCGATCTTGAGACGATAAGGCACATGACGCAGTTCACTGCAGTCACTGAGGACACCACATTCACAAGTATGCGAGTGCGCTAGAAAATTAGTTATTTTTAAAATAAGTGTTATAGCCTTTTGAGACTTTGAAACATAGTCCACAAATAAGAATGAATGAGCCACGAAGTAGTAGTAGCTGTTATAGAGGAAATGACAGTGAAATCTCCCTTTAGTTCTGCGCCACATCACATCCGAGCATTTATTCAGTCTATAAAAGTAGCATAAAACTGTGTTTGGATATCGAACCTTATGCAGTCATTTGGAGTTTCTCGTTGACCTGTAACTGGTGGTATAATAGGGAGCACATATACCTCCCTGTGGTCTTCCCCGAAGTACATACATTTACAGAAAAATCATAATGTGAGAGTAACCGTACCAGTCTCGGTTTCTCGCGATCGACAATCTTTCAGATCACCAGCTCCTCAATTAAGTCCTCAACAGTTTTACAAACTCGTGGGCATATGATAATTAGGAAAGAGTGCAATATAAGTCGAAACAAGAAATTCTATGTTATTTACTAAGCTACTAAATTCGAAAACAAGTTTAGTTTCTTGTTTAGTAACGAAAATTAATAAGTCATCATCAAAGTGAAGAGCAGGGCAAGGTGGCCAGGCTAAGGTATTAGTATTTACTACGCTGAATACCAGTAGATGGAAATTCATAGAAATAGGTGATTATAATCTGATATCGAATAGTTCAATTACCTTTGCATAAAGTTAAGTAATTCAAACAATTCCATTTTCACATAACGGCAAAATGGCCACTTTGCTCGACGAGAGCAGGCAAAATGACCACTTAGTTTTAAACTCAAAAATATGTGATAAAAACCTGTTTTAACAAAGAAGTAAATCTATTTTATTGTAAAAGATAATTGGAATTAAAGTATTTAATCTTTTTAAAAACAGAACCCGAACGTTCCTCAGCTCCTGCACGGAGTTTGTGGATCAGAGCGAGCATAATTCGCACTATATCCGCTGTTGTTCTGGCTTTGAATTTGAATTTTTTTCTTCACAGTACAAGAACTCTCTGTCTTCATCGTCGTCGTCGTCGTCGTTGTCGAAAATGTATCTTCCAGAGTTGGGTTTCCTGCTGTTAGCACTTTTCTTTTTATCCATGTCGTCTCTTCTTCAGCTTTCTATTTTTCCTTCTTTCTATTTCTTGTCTTTATTTATTTGTCACTTTTGGGTCACTATTGTAACGTTCAAAGTGGTTCAAATGTCTCTGAGCACTATGGGACTTAACGTCTGAGGTCATCAGTCCCCTAGAACTTAGAACTACTTAAACCTAACTAACCTAAGGACATCACACACCGTAGCTGTCGGCAGTTCCACACTGAAGCGCCTAGAACCGCTCGGCCACACACTATTGTAGGATGCTGTAAGCATCACCGTGGGGTACTTCTTTCGGCCGCTGTTGTTACCTTTTCCTACTTGAGGAAGTGGCCAGAAGCCATCACCGAGAAGGCGACTTTGCCCGCATTGACGCCATAACACGTACTCTCAAACAGCATGACTGACCTTTCAATGACTAAAGTAGGATTACGTAGACAAGGTAATACACTTTCGAGGCATTTTTATCAAAAATAGATGTTAAATTCCTTCTCCACAATAAATACACAAACTGGCCACTTGTCTTACATCAGCGTAAGTAAAATCCACAAAAAAATATTGTAGCTCGGAGTAGCAGCGCAGCAAACAGGTTACACCTTCATGGGGTGACTGGATCCTCCAGGACGAATGAGTTGAAGCAATTTCCAGTCCATGCCAGCAGCTTATTGGCCCCAGGACTCCAATGGCCACTTTGCCTGCCAGAGTCACTTATGCTGGCTCTCCCCTACGTCAGTTTATCATCATATGTCTCAGAAACAACAAAAGAACACTAATTGTGCAGGCGCTCAGCGTAACGTAATGGTGAGTGGATCTGTTATTATACAGGGTGAACATGAATGAAAACGACAAACTGCAGGGACGGATTTCTGACGTGAAATGGATGAAAAGGGACCTACGAAAGTGTGTCTGGAAATTGCCCCGGAAGACAGAACAGAGCTGCTTCACAAAAGATGTTCAAAGCGGCCTTCGTGGGATGCAGTCAGTGCACGCGTTCACATGTCCCACCGTGGACTGCCGCACTCCTGCGTACGTGCCGGCCTCTCTCCGCTGAACAGTGTCACAGGCATCGCGAACACAACACGCCGTTGAAGGGTCTGCACATCAGGAAGTGGTTCAGCTTACACAGCACCTTTCGGATGCCTCCCAGAAGTAAAAATCCAGGGCGTTTAAGTCCGGTGATCTAATAGGTCATGCTACAGGGCCTATGCTTTCCCTGTCTTATTGCTAACGGCACATTCTGAAGCGGCCCTGGCAGAGATTTAGGCAGGAAGTTGCGGGTTTTCAAAACGACTACGCACCCTCCGACTATAGTTGCAATACTGGCTGGTTGCGTTGTCTAGGGGCTGGGATACGTAGTTGACGCATTACAAGCCAAATACTCGTACTGCTGAGTCTACAGTATACGATAAGAATACACACATGAATCGAGTGGTGGAAGATTTCTATCACTCGGCAGTTGCGAATTACGAAAGTAACATATTAATTTATAGATGAAAGATTGCAATTAAATAAAATCTGTCGGCACTATTTTAACGACTATAAAAGATGAGTACCATAGTAGAAGTACTTTTGAGAATGCGGTATATTTCTGCAAAACACTTATTGGTGTCGATGGTCCAGCAACTAAATAAAATATAAGTTGAATAACAAGGAAACAATAGATCCCTGCTAACGTAATTAGTTATGGACAACAACATAGCTCGCGAGATATTCACTTCTAAACGCACACTACGTCTTCACTGCAGAAGCCAAGGAAAAGGCACAAGAGCACAGGTCGGCACTCTGAAATACTTCTATCCTGCGCGACTACGCGCAAACTGCTCCACTGTGCAAGTCTCTCCGCCGACTGTGCGTCCGTCGTGCTGTACTGTCCGCGCCCAGCACTCACTCCCGTCACCTGTGCCGTACTCCACGTACAGAACTGCCCCCGTGTCCCCTCGCGAAACGATACTCCTCCCCCACTTCCATACAGTCTCATCATTAACGAGTGCGGTGATTGGCTAGAGCGCTCCCTCCATGTCTCCAAGCGAACGTACACTCACAAAGATATTTAAGCATATACGAAATACTGGAGTTACATACTTGAAAGTAAGTAAATATTCCTACGGCTGGACCATAAGCACACTCTAACACACATTATTAAATTCATAACAAATTGAATAGACATATATCAAATGAATAGCAAGCAAAAGTAGGCCAGTAGCCTAACGTCTCTGTGCTCTCTAAAACACTGTAGATAATTGACCAATTTCTTCATGAATAGGGTATATCGGATATAAACAAAGACATAGATGAATAAATGTATTTATAAGCATGCTGCTACCGTTTTTTCGTGTAACTGTCGGGTACTTATCGCCTAATCAGATCGATAGTAATCGACCACTTTGACCTCCAATAACGCACGTACTATTCAAGTTACATGCCTGTAATTCGTACCAATTTAGGTTTACACTAATAACTTTCTGAAGACACGGCGGTCGACAAAATCGGATGAAGTGTTTATGTTGTTGTTGTTGTCTTCAGTCCTGGGACTGGCTTGATGCAGCTCTCCATGCTACTCTGTCCTGTGCAAGCTTCTTCATTTCCCAGTACCTACTGCAACCTACATCCTTCTGAATCTGCTTAGTGTATTCATCTCTTGGTCTCCCTCTACGATTTGTACCCTCCACGCTGCCCTCCAATGCTAAATTTGTGGTCCCTTGATGCCTCAGGACATGTCCTACCAACCGATCCCTTCTTCTAGTCAAGTTGTGCCACAAACTTCTCTTCTCTCCAATCCTATTCAATACCTCCTCATTAGTTACGTGATCTATCCACCTTCTCTTCAGCATTCTTCTGTAGCACCACATTTCGAAAGCTTCTATTCTCTTCTTGTCCAAACTAGTTATCGTCCATGTTTCACTTCCATACATGGCTACACTCCATACAAATACTCTCAGAAAGGACTTCCTGACACTTAAATCTATACTCGATGTTAACAAATTTCTCTTCTTCAGAAACGCTTTCCTTGCCATTGCCACTCTACATTTTATATCCTCTCTACTTCGACCATCATCAGTTATTTTACTTCCTAAATAGCAAAACTCCTTTACTACTTAAGTGCCTCATTTCCTAATCTTTTTCCCTCAGCATCACCCGATTTAATTTGATTACATTCCATTATCCTCGTTTTGCTTTTGTTTATGTTCATATTATATCCTCCTTTCAAGACACTGTCCATTCCGTTCAACTGCTCTTCCAAGTCCTTTGCTGTCTCTGACAGAATTACAATGTTATCGGCGAACCTCAAAGTTTTTACTTCTTCTCCATGAATTTTTATACCTACTCCGAATTTTTCTTTTGTTTCCTTTACTGCTTCCTCAATATACAGATTGAATAACTTCGGGGATAGGCTACAACTATGTGTCACTCCTTTCCCAACCACTGCTTCCCTTTCATGCCCCTCGACTCTTATGACTGCCATCTGGTTTCTGTACAAATTGTACATATCCTTTCGCTCCCTGTATTTTACCCCTGCCACCTTCAGAATTTGAAAGAGAGTATTCCAGTCAACATTGTCAAAAGCTTTCTCCAAGTCTACAAATGCTAGAAACGTAGGTTTTCCTTTTCTTAATCTCTCTTCTAAGATAAGTCGTAAGGTCAGTATTGCCTCACGTGTTCCAACATTTCTACGGAATCCAAGCTGACCCTCCCCGAGTTCCGCATCTATCAGTTTTTCCATTCGTCTGTAAAGAATTCGCGTTAGTATTTTACAGCTGTGACTTATTAAACTGATAGTTCGGTAATTTTCACATCTGTCAGCACCTCCTTTCTTTGGGATTGGAATTATTATATTTTTCTTGAAGTCTGAGGGTATTTCGGCTGTCTCATACATCTTGCTCACCAGCTGGTAGAGTTTTGTCATGACTGGTTCTCCCAAGGCCGTCAGTAGTTCTAATGGAACTGTGAAATTTCTGTCATTAAGGATTGGCAAAGTTCTCCATCTTTGGCACTCCCAGCATAGACATCTCCTTCATCGACACCAAGCACCGTCCTCGTCACAGCGGAATTCCCAGCCACGCGGCTGGACCTCGCCCTGGGGCTGCCCCTCTCGTCCGGCTAACGTTTGCCACCACCACGTGTTTGCTGCCAGGCCGCGGCTCCGACAAGCGTCCTGTGCGGCCGCACCAACTCCTTACATATAATATTATTCGGGCGCCACAATTCGCCCGTTACCTCACAAGAAGAATTCCTGCCGACACATTGATACTGAACCGATGCTGATGGGAAGCCACATCCATTCCCCGAGGATTTTCTGTGGCCCACAGATGATGATTATACAGACTGACGACGCCAGCTCTGATAAAGGTAGCTTCGTTGATAAAGAGGACTGATGACTGAAATCCTATAATTGTGATGGTCTTTGAACCATTCTTCCCATAGAGGGAAATCCGCCGCTGACAATCCTTGCACTCGTTGCAGACGATGAGAGTAGTAGCGGTTGTATACAAGATATACAGAATCGTACTTTGGCTTGCACCATATTGGCGGGTTACTTGCCTTGAGCTTGTAGTAGGGTTCGTCTCAATATCCTGTAGAAGCTGGTCCTCCAAATCTACTGTACGCACAGCCTGCCGCCTCCATGCACGGCCGCTTGTCTCAAAGGACCCATGATCACAACCCATGATAACACATAGGCACAAAATGGACTCGAAATTTTGTGTGACGTGATTGGTTTCTGTGAGGATGCTTGTTTTGGTTCAGCCGTCCTACCTCTGGACCGTTTCCATCTACTTGACCGTAAGTGAGCGCCATCTTGGCTTGTTATCGACGGAAAGACTGGACGAGTTTGCTGCTTGCAATATTCTGTGTCAATCACACAGTCTGCAGCAAACAAAGAACACACGCCACGTGGTCAGGGGAACATTCGCCAGCGCCAGCTACCATGGCAACGATGTATTTTCAGACGCATGTTCATAGGATCTTTTTTCGTCCGTAGTCACCCTGAACCCCTCCCTGCGGTTTGAAGGTTTTAGTGTTCACCCGGTATATCTTTACAGGTTCTGAAAGTTTATCTGGATCAGGTGGTCGAACAGCTGCTGGGGTATAGCCTCCCATTCTTGCACCAGTGCCTGTCGGAGTTCCTGAAGTGTCTTACGGGTTTTGTAGACGTACAGCGATACGTCAATCAACAGCATCCCAGACGTGCTCGATGGCGTTTAGGTCTGGAGAACAGGTAGGCCACTCCATTCGCCTGATATCTTCTGTTTCAAGGCACTCCTCCATGAGGGAAGCTCAGTGGGGCCGAGCGTTATCATCCATCAGCAGGAAGGTAGGACCCACTGCACCCTTGAACATACTGGTGCAAAATGACGTCCTGATGCACCTGACCTGTTACGGTTTCTCTGTCAAAGACGTGCAGGAGTGAACTGCAGCAATCAAAATCCTACCTCACACCATCAAAGCACGACCTCCATATAGGTCCCTTTCAAGGATATGAAAAATCGGCGAGAATCACTGTTCAGACTATACCTGGACTAGTCCGTGAAAATAATCTGGGACCACTGTCCAATTACCACGTACTGTTTTCTTGGCACCAGGCGTTGCTGGCTCTCATGTGACCAGGGGTCAGTGGAATGCACCTCGCGAGTCTACAGGCGAATAAACTATGTCTGTTCAGTCATCTGTGGACTGCGTGTCTGGAGGCAACTGTTCCAGTGGCTGTAGTAAGGTCCCGAGCAAGGCTACCTGCAGTACTCCGTGACCGTCAGCGGGCACTGATGGCGAGATATCGGTCTTCTTGTGGTGTTGTACACTGTGGACGTCCCGTACTGTAGTGCTCGACACGTTTCCTGTCTGCTGGAATCGTTACCATGATCGTGAGATCAGACTTTGTGGGACACGGAGGGCCCGTGCTACGACCTGCTGTGTTTGACCAGCCTCTAGTCGCCCTAGTATTCTGCCCCTCATAATGTCATCCATGTGTGTTCTTTGAGCCATTTCCAACACACAGTCATCATTAGCACGTCTGAAAACGCCTGCACACTCACTCGCTGCACCGTACTCTGACATGCATCAACACACCTCCGCGTATATGGACTGATGCCAGCGCCACCGTGCGACGACCGCAGGTCAAATGCACCGCATGGCCATACCCCGAGGTGATTTAAACTCACAAACCGCCCACCAGAGCGTTGTTTCACCATGTGTCCGTATTATCCTTAATTTATGGACATGAGTGTATTATAGTGCTATTTACTTAAATATGGCAACCATCAAATGTTTTCCAGAAATTTCATTACTCTACATTTATTATTTTTTGGTCTTGCGATTGTCTTTCCGTCATTGTATTTTGTTAATATTGTTTGGCCTGGGTCTCACACACTAGAGCTACATTGTAGGCTGGGATGCACGAAAGTGTTACAAGCAGTCTAGTTTGTAGCGCTGGCTCTATTTACCCAGTATCCTACCAATGAATGGAACTCTCTCACCTGTGTACCCTATGATGGTACTTGCTCAGAAATACCATATTATAAGCGTCAACTTCTGAAACAAAATCAAAATTTCTTGATATTGCCCTCTGGTATGTCTGGCATGTTTTGCAACAGCATATACATGTACGTACATTATGCAATAACTAGATAAGTTATTTAATAAGCGAAGGTAAGAAACAATTGCACTGGCATTGCAGTTCACAAGAATTCATGTCCAGTTTAGTGCAGAATAAAGTGAATTCTTATGAACCCTGTAATAACGCTCGGGTAAATATCTCCCTTTTTTCGTTTCTGGCATGCAACGTATTTCCTTGCCGCGAGCCTAATCTCGTGGAAGCTCAGCCGGCTCCCTGGCAGCTGAGCTGGCTGCTGGCGTAACCGGCAGAATTTACAGCGGCTACGCTTCCGACAGCACGATATGCCGTCGCGCCAAAAACGTGCTGCAGAGCCAACGGGATTTGTTCTGGGCGACGTGTAACCGCGTTCTTATGCAACAGTTTTATGAATACTCGTCTTTCTCGTTTCTCAACACCAGAAAAGGACATACTAGAAGCTTTTGGCGTTGGTTCTAATATTCGGCAGAGTCTACACATGTTATAATGTTCAGTTGCCACAAGCGCCAACCAATTATGCATGGCTCTGTTTTGTACTACATCTTCAGCCTTCTGAATGGTTGGATGTGTCCAGCCTGAAATTCTTCTCTCGTGCCAGCCCCTTCTTCCCAGGGAAGGACTTGCCCCCTGCATCCACAGTTATTTGTTGTATATATTCAAATATCTTTCTTCTTTTACAATATTGTACCCTTTAAAGCTCCCTATGGAACCATGGAATTTACTACCTGATGTCTTGAGATATGTCCTGTCATCCCGACCATTATTTTTGTCTGTGTTTTCCATAGTTTCCTTTCCTCACAGATTCTGTGGAGAACCACGTCATTCCTTACCATATCAGTCTCCTTAATGTTCAACATTCTTCTACAGCACCACATTTGAAATTCTTCGATTTCCTTCTGTTCCTGTTTCCCCGCAGTACTAGTTTTACTATAGTACAATGCTGTGCTTCAAACCTACATTCCCAGAATATTCTTCCTCAAAATAAGGTCTGTGTACGATACTAATAGACACCTCTTGGCCAGGAATGCCCTTTTTGCCAGTGATAGTCTGCTTTTGATGTCCTTGCTCCGTCGGTCATGGGTTATTTTGCTGCCTAGGTAGCAGAATTCCTTAACTTCATCTACTTCGTAATCACAAGTCTTGATGTTAAATTCCTCGCTGTTCGCATTTGTGTTACTTCTCGACAATTTCGTCTTCCTTCGACTTACTCTCAAACCAATTTCTGTATTGGCTGTTGATATGCTTTTCGGGATGTGAGGTCGTGGTCCAAGAACTTTTCTGCTCCTTACGTTTCGTCCAGGACTGCGCTGGACTTCCTCAGAGGCGCTGCTCCGCTGAGTCTTGCCGACTGACTGGTCGGGTGTCTGAGAGCGACTTATATATTGTGAGAAAGGGGGGCGTGGTTCGGGAGCCACGTGATGAGCAGTGATAATCCATAGGAAAGTTAAGGTTGACTATCGATTACCACCTTGTCAAAGATAAAACTTGTTAGCATTTATGTAGAGCCACTGTCCATATATCGCTAAGTTTCATAGCCTCCTCTTACCTATTAAAATTATCGCGATGTTTATAAATTTCAATAGCTTGTCTATATAACCGTGGATAGTAATTTAACGTTGTAGATCAAACTTCGGTATCCGAAAACTTCACTTGCTGGTTGCCTGGTTGAAGAGCATGTTCCGCTACAGCAGATTTTTCTATTTTTCCAAGTCGACAAAGGTTTTTAAGCTCTTTCAGTCGCGTATTTACGCTTCTTTTGGTGGTACCAATATAAACTTTACCACAGGTACATGGAATTTTATACACACCACATGTCGATAGGGGAGGGCGTTTATCCTTCACAAATCGTAGTACTGGACTTATTTTCTTTGTTGGTTTAAAGACCGGTTTTATGTCATGTTTTCGTAAAAGCTTACCGATCCGATCTGTTACTTTTTTAATAAAAGGGAGAACTACTGTATTTTTCTGCCGTTGTGGTTCATTCTTATCTTTTGGTCTTCTGTTCCTTGGACGCAAAATTCTATTTATCTCTTTTCTTGAGTAGCCGTTTTTTTCAACTCTGTATTCATTCCATTCAACGAATCCTGTGATTCGTCTTCACTTTCACTGAGGATAGCAATGTCATCAACGAATCGTATCACTGATATCCTTTCGCGTTGGATTTTAATCACACACTTGGTTCTTGTACATATTCTATATAACCCGTCTTTCCTTATTTGTCTCAAATATCGAATTATCGCACAGTTTAAAATTGCTGAACGCTTTTTACAGGTCATAAAATCCTACGAACGTGGGTTTGATTTTCGTTCACTCATGCTTCTATTATCAACCGCAATGTCAGAACTGCCTGTCTGGCGCCCTTACCTTTCCTGAAGCCAAACTGATGGTAATCTAATAGATACTCAATTTTCTTTTCAGTTCTTCTATATATTATTCTTGCTGCAGCAGCTTGGATTCATTAGGTGTTAAGCTGATTGTACTATAATTCTCTGCGTTAGGTATTAAGCTGATTGTACGATAATTCTCTCGCTTGTCGGCTCTTGCTGTCTTCGGAAATGTGTGGATGTTATTTTTCCGAAAGTACGTTAATATATCGCCAGTCTCATAAATTCTAAACATTAATGTGAATAGTTATTTTCTCGCGATTTCCCCCATGATTTTAGAAATTTCAATAGAATGTTATGTGTCCTCTCCTTTTTAATGACCGACGACTCTACAAAACGTCTCTTCCTATCAACATTAATGAAGGTATCTTCAGTCTTATTTGATTTTAAGGCTTCCAGAGCTCTATTAAATTCTGACTCTTGTATTGGATCCCCTATCTCTTCCCCATTGACTCCTATTTCTTCTTCTATCATGTCATCAGCAAATCCTCCTCTTTCCACAAATCCACTCTCTCCTCTGCATTAAACTGTGGAATTCCCATTGCACTCTTAACGTTACCACCCTTCCTTTTAATTTCACCGAGGTTTGTTTTGAGTTTTCTAGGTGCTGAGTCAGTCCTTTCGACGATCGTTTCTTTTCTGTTTTTTCGTTTTTTTCATGGAGCCACTTCGCCTTAGCTTCCTCCACGCAGGCGCAAATGAGTTCTCCGAACCTGTGTCTGTTCCTCTGCCCTGTTTGACATTGCCACTGGAAAAATGGCGATGAGTTTTTGTGCGGGAAGTCTTCAGCCGTCATTGTTCACAATTTTTATTCAAAACTTAAGGATTCACAGGGTTCGATCGCCGGACGAAAAACGTTTTGATTGTTAGCTGAAGAAGTTACCCCCAGACTACTGGTGTCCAACCAGACGTAATATGTAGCTCTCATATTAAGTGGTAGACAGCATTTATCTCTAACAACGACAATGACTGAGATCACAGATAAGGAACATAAGCACACTTCAGTTCAAAATGGTTCAATTAGCTCTGAATACTATGGGACGTAGCTTCTGAGGTCATCAGTCCCCTAGAACTTAGAACTACTTAAACCTAACTAACCTAAGGACATCACACACATCCATGCCCGAGGCAGGATTCGAACCTGCGACTGTAGCGGTCACGCGGTTCCAGACTGTAGCGCCTAGAACCGCTGGGCCACCCTAACCGGCCACACTTCAGTGACATACAAAGTATATACATGTAAGTGAGATACACAAACAGGTAAAATATACGCAAATATGATATCATGTACTGTTGTAACAACAAATAAATCAGTGTTTTCTAATGAAGATGGGTAAGTGCGTCGGCATTGCAACTTTGTTATGCGAAAACGTCTTTCACCAGGCTACTAAACTTTACACATATTTGCTTCTTACTGTTAGCAACTTAGATCTGTTAGTATTCATAATGTCCTTGTTGAGGAACTTTGATTATTAAGCAGTGCAATCAATAAACAAGCAAATGAATCTGAACGGAATACGATTAATGTCAATGTGAAAGAATGAGTGAAGACTTTGATTGAAATGACGCAGCTGCAAGTAGTCACGACTTCAGGTTGTTGTTAACTTATTTTAAATGACTTTTGCTTCACGAGCACCAGCCTTAGTAAGTTTGCAGTATGAGGTCACAGCATGAATACTGCAAAACTGTTCCCTCTTTATCCCCAGTGTCTCCAAAATAGCTATGCTTAAACTATGGCTTTGGAATTTCCGCTTATTAACAAAGTAATAGGAAACTAGTGGCCTCGGCATAAAGCGTTATATCAACACACTTTGTTATGAGACAACTACGTAAAGTTCTGGCATTCGAAATAGCCTTTTACAGTACAGAATGTAATTTTAATGTGAGGCGTTATTTGAGGAGATCTGTTGGAAGGCAAATCTAAAACTTTCTTGAACATACGTAATACACTGTAATAATATTTATCGTTGGGAGATCATTTTTAAACCCCGCAGCTACGGAAATTCAGTTGACAGTCGACAGTGTGATTTCAGAGATGCCATGGAGGTAAAAAAAGAATGGAGGTGTCATTACGTAACAAACTTGAAGCCGATGGCCACCATCTGAACTGGCCTAAAACATTAGGTCTACTGCTGTGATACTTCCTCATGACGTCATTCTGACGTGCCCATGCCCACAAAAATGCCAGCCTGCGTTGTTTACGGGTGTAATAATCGATCCGATAGTAATATAAAGTTTAAAGGAAACACATTGCATTGGTGAGTGGGGCAATTCGAGCAATAGTTCAAAAAAATGACTCTGAGCACTATGGGACTTAACATCTGGGGTCATTAGTCCCCTAGAACGTAGAACTACTTAAACCTAACTAACCTAAGGACATCACACACATCCATGCCCGAGGCAGGATTCGAACCTGCGACCGTAGCAGTCGCGCGGTTCTGGACTGAAATGCCTAGAACTGAACGGCCACCGAATTATTGAATTATTGTCGCACTGTTTATTTTTATTGTAATGGTTTTATTTTTGTCATTTGACTTGAGATTTGCTTTACTTTACCCATTGTACGTTCTTTCTATTGTCTGCTGTGTTTTTCATTGCCTTCCAAGTCCCTCCGACATCCGAGCCACAGTGTATTAACGGTCTCGTCCCTGCACAACACACTGCTACGGAACCGAGCTGATTGTTGGGGCACCATTTGATGCCCATAATTCCTCTCGCCGATAATTATTGTTCATTGTTCACATTTGATAACCCTTTAAGAAAGATTCTGACTAGCACAGCCGGAGACAGCGGTCACGTTTGTGCGAGTTTTCTGCGTATCATTGTATGATTGTGTATGTGTGCTGTGCTTCCTTTCTGAAGAGGGCTTTGCCTGAAAACCTACATGAGGACACTTTTCGTCGTGCCTGCGTTGTGCTTGGAATGTGAGTAGCAATCTATCGGTTTAATAGTATAGTTATTTCTTCATGAAGTTTGTTGTAAATAATCCGCTGCACTTTAATAGGGGCAATGAAGTACATAATTACAATGCCAGAAGAAAACAAAATACATGCAGTACGCCTCTTTAACGTTGTCTGTAGGACGAACAGGAGTTCAAAATGCTGCAACCATAATTTTTTATCACGTCCTTATAGACATAAAATGCCTGACACAGACCAAAGAAAAATTTGAAACTAAACTGAAAATGTTTATCTTTGATAACTCATACTATTCCGCAGAAGATTGCCTATTACAGCAAAGTGTAAATAGTGGTGGGTGGGAATTACTGACTAACATCTGTCTGCCTTTAATTAAAAAAACGTAGAAACTAATAAATGATCAGCATGGAGGCATACTTAAAAAAAGCCTGATGTCAATTTATGACACTTTCCATATCATTACGATTTATCGTGCAAATGATAGATGGAACATGAAACTAAGTAACTAACTACTGTTGTAGCATAAAGCATGGTATACACTCATACACTTTGAAAATCTCAAAATGAAATTAAAAAATAAAAGCAAGCGGATGAGCAAAGTAGATGCACATTCCAACTGTGCTATGTTTGGTTATTCCTGAAAACCTGAAAGACTTAGTCTATGCAGTTCTATTTCTTTGGCATTTCAATAACAATTCACTTTGCTGGCATGCACAAGATACGATTGCATGCCTTGCTTTTTTCCTCACTGCGACCGTTTATGAGTCAGCAAAGAACATGTAGGTAAGTTTTTTTTCCAAACGGGAACGCTACAAATGTTGAGCATACTAGTTGAAAGCTGAAACCATAGTGTAAGTTAGTTTAAGTTGGATTAAGTAGTGTGTAAGCTTAGCTCCCCGTATTTAAAGCCCATCTGCGAGACCTCCTCTTAGACCTTTCGCACTATGGGTCCTCAGCCGAGAAATCTAGCGCTGCTGGCCACGAGACTGGCATGGCATGGCTCCACATCCATGTCGACACCTTCCTGAACCTCACTGATCTCTTCCTGCACGTGTCGCAGCAGTCTGCGCTTCTGAAGTGGGTCATTCAAGCTTTTGACAGGTGCTCACTTTAACGTCTGAGGGCCTTTCCGCAGTCATTACCCCTTGCTGCCTGCAATGATACTTTGCTGCAGCACGGGATTCAAGGACCAAATCTCCTAGAGGTTTCCCTGTTTCTTGTTGAAGCTTGTGGATCCATAGCTTCCCTGGACAAGATGGCGTGGTAGCTCTTCTCCACACCAATAACGTCTGTGTAGGCAAATTTTATGATGTGGTCGGTCTCACAGAGCTCTACCACATGCCCCAACCTGCAATGTTTGGTAATCCTGGTACTGACTTATCATCCATTCCTTCTAACATAGATTTTTTCAGATATGTATAGTACGTGGTGTATTCTCGACATTGAAAGTTGGTCCCCATTGACCTCTACCGATTTTCTTTGTCGGTTTATAAATAGTCCCAACGCAGTATACCGCCGCTTTTCTCCGTCATCCTGAGAATGTATGACAGAAAGAAAGGCCATATTAGAAATTTCTTTTCCCAATGTGTCATTTTTCCTAGTCTCTTAATTCGTGAGACTCTCCTCAAAACGCTTTCCAGGTCTTGCATCTCCCACCTTAGGTGCTTCGGTTCCATACTTTTTACGCGCATCATAAACCCTCTTAAGTGGCTCTGGTGGTGATTTGAGAGGTGTATCTGCAGTAGTTTTCCAGAACATCCAGAGAAGCGATGATTATGTCGTTGTTGGCAACCATTTGTTAGTTGCTTCAGTCGTTTCTTAACCTTGGAAGGAGTTAGTTTTCTGTCCAGTGAAAGAACATAATAACAACAGTGTATTTAGGTGAAACCATGTAGTAACTCTTGTAGTTTGTAGGTTATTGACGAAATACGGATGCCTTTCAAATTTACGACAAAGGAATACGCCGATATGGTGTTAATTTATGGCAAATGTGATGGTAAAACTACGGCTGCAGTGAACCAATATCACATACGTTATCCAACTCGGAGGGTTCCGGTTGCACGAACCATTAGTGGAGTATTTCGAATGTTAAGGGACAGGATGCTATGGATGCTGTTCAATGTAGCACGGGTACCAGCACACTACGTATCTCTCAACGATTAGGCATTTCAAAGTCTAAGGTATAGGGTACACTGAAGTACAATAATCTGTATCCTTACGATAAACATAAAAAGCATCACTTAAGTCCGGGAGATGCTGTCCTTCGCGGGAGTAGTGCAACTGGTTAAATACTAATCGGCAGTTACCCAAACACATTTTATTTACTGCTGAGGCACAGTTTACTCGAGATGGTATAAACAGTTTACATAATTATCACGTATGGCCTGTAGCAAACCCACATGCAACAGTGCAACGCAATTTCCAGCAGACATTTAGCATAAATGTGTGGTGTGGTATAATCAACACACACTTTATTGGAACATTCATTTTCTCAGGACGTTACACAAACACATTTTATTTACTGATGAGGCACAGTTTACTCGGGATGGTATAAACAGTTTACATAATTATCACGTATGGCCTGTAGCAAACCCACATGCAACAGTGCAACGCAATTTCCAGCAGAGATTTAGTTTAAATGTGTGGTGTGGTATAATCAACACACACTTTATTGGACCATTCATTTTCCCAGGACATCTAACTGGCGAGACTTACTTAAAATTTCTTCAAGAAGATATGCCCCTCTTGCTCGAAGATGTTCTACTTACTACGCGATTGCAAACGTGTTTTCAACATAGCGGCACGCCTCCGCATTTCACCAAAGCCGTTACTGCACGTTGAAATGAACACTTTCCCCAGAAATGGATCTGTCGTGATGCTACACGTCTGTGGCCACCCAGATCGCCCATTTTAACACCAATGGATGTTTGTGTATGGGGATTGATGAATTACATAGTTTATCAGGACAAAGTCAGTACACGTGAGGCATTACTTGCTCGCATTATGAATGCCATAGACGAAATAAGAATAACCCTGTGAAAATGAAACGAGCAACAAAATCTGTTCATACAAGTGCAGCTAAATGCATTGAACTCGGTGGAGATATTTTGAACATTTATTGGGAATGTGTTGTGAAACTGTATGTACACTGTACAAGTTCCTTAACACTGAGCTTTGTTTTTTTTCGATGTAACATAAATTCACCTGTGCTATGGTATTAATAAAAGCAGATTATCCGACATATTCATACAGTTTCAGTTAAGTTATTACAATTATTTTTCCAGAATTAAGGTTCTGTATAGCTTCTGCTGAAAACGTGTGAAATTTTCAGGAAATAGAGAACAAATTGAGCCAAGTAGTTAATAAATTAAAAATTTTACGAAATTACTTCTTTGCTACTTTGGATGTTCTGGAAAAGTACTGCAGATACGCGTCTGGCCCATATTTTATTAGATTCACCACGTCAATAGCAACAAAATATGTGGCTCTTCAAGCTTTCTCGGATGATGTGTTGTAAATACATTTCACGGGTATACCGCCGGCAAACCCGTGAAGACTATTTACAACAACAAAATAGATGGAAATCGTAGCTCCGTAACTAAACATTTGCGGACTTACGTTTATATGAGCACCTTTCTTTAGTTTTACTCATAGAATTACATATTAAAATATTTGAATATCTTCGTGAATCACCCTGTATTTGAGAGTCATTAGTGGAGCTATTAACCATGGGCAACCACTGCGAGAAACATCCTCAGTCTTTTGTCTCACGATAGAGGATCAATATTCGAAAGATTCCGTAGAGGCGTACGACAATTTGGTGGACAACTTTTCGTGATGGCAACCACTGTTGTCATGAAATGACCAATTGACTCTTCGAGGCATGTAGACAGGCCTACACAAGACCATCGTCCCGTAAACGATTGGAAACGTGTTTTACTAAATACCACTCAACATGCAGATTTACTTCTACCTTCAACACCTAAGTGTCTGTACGTAGCTATTACCTACATTCAAGGGATACTGAGAAATAGGATTGCGATAAAATAATAAACAAAAATTACAGGTGTGTGGGGTCAAACTTGTTTCTAGGCAAGTTTAAAAATCTGTTAACTGGAGTTCTCGACAAGCTCAGTGATTCTTTGGTACTGCAGTGTTTTCATTTACAGTTCGGCGCTCTCTCGCGTGGTACACGTTTGTTAATGGGTTTAATTCTTGTTTACAGTGTTTAATTACTCTACCTGAGGGTTATTTAAATTCTGTTATTATTATATGCCAAATATTAATTGGAATTTACGTAACATTGCTTCCGGGTCGAGCCTACTGTATGTGCCATAAATAATCTGTTCTGCCAATTATGTTTCGCTGCTTGGTAAGAAAATTGTGGTCGCACTGGGAAGCTGTTGTTGAATTGTAAATTTTCCCAGATGTTAGTGAACTGTTAACGTTCATACATTTAATTGTACGGGTTTTGGCGTTACCTTGAAAGCTCGGAACCCGCATAGGACTTGAGTTCTAATGGTTAGCGTTTGTATTTGCCTGTGTTACATGTGTCTTGGGATATCTTTTCATATGCAAAGTGTGTGTTGTGGAGCGTCCAGCTTAAGGTGATGTACAGGTTTGCATCTTGTCTCCGAGGTGTCACTCGGGAGAAAGATTACTGTACTGAAACAGCTAGTCTTTCTAACTGTTTTGTCAAAACTGTTACCGTGTTATATATGTATCACAGCACCGGGAAATTATGTAGACTGTATTATAGTTATGTTTAGTTTATACATTGCCTGATCCTTCCACTCCCCGAGAAATCTGTGACAGCCGTGTATCACTTGTGTGCTAATCACCCAGGATAGCTATTCTGTTGTGAGTAGCCTATATTTAGGCTATTTGTTGATCACATGGATTGCTTCGTTCAAGGTGGTGGCACTAATCTTTAAATTTATCTGGTACTTAGTAGAAGTAGTTCTTTATTAAACATTCGTGATACAGATGTAGTTTCAGCGACTTAGTATCTGTGTGGAGGTTATATGACCAGACCGATTCACAGATCTCACCCTAAAAGGCAAAGGCAACGCACGACATAGGGCTCTCTCGTGCATCGATATCGAGTATTATAAATATTTTAACGAAGTGTAACGCCAGATTGATCTCGAGACCCAAATGTAATGGTACATTTCAAAGCTGTTCTTTGGAGCCTCATTCCAACACAGTCACTAGCAGTTGCGGGAGCTCATGATTTACTTCGTACAAGTTCATAAGCTAGATGCTGAATATTAGCTGGGCAGATCGCGTAACTAATGAGGAAGTACTGAATAGAACTGGTGGGAAAAGGAATTTGTGGCAAAAGGAATTTTTGGCATGACAAAAAGTAGAAATCAGTTGATAGGTAACATTCTGAGACATCAAGCAATCATGAATTTAGTATAGGAGGGAAGCGTACGGGGTAAAAATTTTAGAATGAGACCAAGAAACGAATACAGTATACAGATTCAAACAGATGTTGGTTACAATAGTCAGTCGGAGATGAAGAGGCTTGAACAGCATAGAGCTGTGTGGAGAACTGCGTCAAACGAGGAAGACCAGTCAGCTGGGGTGGTTAGAATCCTGCCTCGGGCATGGATGTATGTAATGTCCTTAGGTTAGTTAGGTTTAAGTAGTTCTAAGTTCTAGAGGACTGATGACCTCAGATGTTAAGTCCCATAGTGGTCAGAGCCTTTTGTACCATTTTTTTGAGGAAGACCACAACAACAACAACAATAACAACAACAGTTTACATCGTTTACATCAAACCTGCGTGGTGTATTTTTTCTGGACACTCTATTGGACATGGTGTTAGCTATTAATGAGAAATCGATTGTGTTACATTTAATACTTAAATATATTCCATAGGATTAATTATATGTCTGGAATTATATTTAAAGTTTATGACGGCTGCATTTCTTCAGTTGTCACATAGCATTGTGACTTATCGTTATTTTTCCTATTATATTAATATGAATGGAAACCATTGTGTATTTGTACCTCAGAGCTGGAAGATGGAAGGCCATGGATTATTATTGCACTGGGTAATCGAGTGTTTTACCCGTACAAGACGGTATGAAAAGAATGAGACAAATATAAATGGAATGATTGTACTTAGGTAACAAGAAAAATTCATTGGCAATAAAATGCTTGTAAAACATGGAGTAACAGCCCAGTGCAGTCTTAGTTTGCAAAACCTAAAATAGTTCTGATACAACAATATAATTATATAATTGTGTAAAATGAATGAAACACACCGTATGAAGTAATTTTAAACTAAGTAATAAATACGATCAACTACGTTCTTGATGTACCCGAGGCAAGCAAGACAGTGACAGAAATATGCAAAAACTGCAGAAATATGTATCTGGCAGAGATTGTGACATAATAATGAAATAATGTAAAAAGGCGAAGAAGAAGAAAATTGTCCACAGCAGTTTCTGTTAAGGAAGAAGTCATCTGGCGGGCTTCATGTGGCCATCCACGAAACCCTCCTCAGCGCTAACCTCTTCATCTCGGAGTAGCACTCGCACCTTGCACCTTACGTCCTCAATTATATGTTGCGTGTGCTCCAATCTCTGTCTTACCGTGCAGTTTTGAAACGTCCCCTTAGAAAAATTATACATGACTGTGCATAAACTGACTAACATTAACCTATACGTTTCACTGTCTGTTAAATAATCTGATAGCTGTGTAATTCTGTGTTAGAGAAATATGGTACTGATGTGTAAAATTGTATAAGCAAATACCATATTAGCTAGGGCCCCTTGTGTTTGCCAGACACATAGTACACAATATAGGCGTGTACCCCCCTGAGGATTAATGTAATTATACCTTCAGGTTTTACAGATTACAGCAATAGAACGAAACGTGTCACGGAAAACTTTCTTTGTAATTAAAAAATCTTTAAAAATAAATGTTTTAAGTACAAAATTAATCACTCAGATACGTGTACTGTAGCGCTAAATGTGCGTCTTGCATTAAGATAATCTCTGTCATTACTTAAGGGTAAAGAATGTGCCAAGTGTCGCAATTATCGTCGTCCGTAAGCAAAGTTCTGTGGAAGTCAATGTACTCACCTTGTAATAAACAAAAGCGAAATGCTATGTGTATAGATATCGTAGTTATTACGTTTATTGCCGTGATGAAGAGAGTACTGTGCAGTAACGTATTGTTAAGCTACGGAAAAGGCTGTCTCATTGTAGCTATACCACAAAAGTTAATACTAAAACATGTTTTACTTTCCAGAATAATATGGAAAAACTGCAGATATGAAACAGAAACACAGCAAAAGCAACATTGTAAATTGTCACTCATTAGCAGCGTCGTGATATAATCGTGTAGCTGTCAAATAAACTAACCACTATGTCATCTGGTATCTCTCAGAAAGCACTTTAAATCCATAATGTATTTTCAAGTAAACCAAAATGTTGCAGTAAAATCTCATTAGCAGTAGTGTTATTTGTTATAAGTATGTAAGCCTGATAGTCGTTACGTAATCGTGCAACTAAGAAGCAAGAAATTATACACATAAAAACACTGTGTCGTCTGTTCACCATAACAATGCACTAGTAAATACTGTCTAAATATGTTCTCTAAGTTCTAGACTTGCATGTCAACGAATTCTAAGTCTGACAAGGCATACTAGTAATGTAAAGTGAAAAGTTATATGGGAAAGACAAAGTTAACAAGCAGATTATCTTTCAATAAACGGTTTTACATGTGAATGTGGTGCAATCCTTTACTCTTGCTACCACGCAGAGCTCCAGCTTCAACGTAATTATCATGTGGTTACGTCGGTAAGGAACACTGGAATTTTTCTCAAGGTTAGCTTATGTTATTTTTCTCAAGCCCAGCCGGCGCACGTGGCTGTCTGCCGCGCGAATCATTGTCTGTATCTTTGTTGGCGCGCGTCGTCATTAGGATTAGGAGACCTAACTTCTACAATTTCACCTTGTCGAGAGGGCGCAATCCTGTTTGAATCTCGCCAGTTCTGATGCAATTCAAGTCTGTCGTTTCGATTATATCGTCTGTCTCGTCTCGTCTCGCTTAAATCACGGACATCCTCTGTCCGGAGATGATGGAGGCTAAGCAGCAGTGCTGCTATTCCTCCTTTATCCTCTATGTTGTCGTATGGGTGGCCTCTCGTTCGAATGGGCCTCTGGCTACCCTGCTGAGTTTAAACTAGCGAAGTAGTTGATCGCTGGCATGTCCTCTGGGGCAGGCTTGCGCCTGCCGGAGCGCCACTCCTCCTTCACCCACTTCTCTGTGACCTGACAGATGTGTTCCCAGTCGGAGGGGGTGAAGATGGGGCGGCTGTTGAGCAGTATTAGCTCCTTCCTCGTTACCACCGCACGCATCATGCCACGCGTGTGGCGAAGGTCGAACGGTTGGTGAGGCAGTGATGGTTTCGCGTGCGCCAGTGTGAAGCGGTACGGGTTGTTCCCATGAGGGTACGTCCCGTCCTTCAGCGACGCCACGATCTTTTTCAGGAAGGGCTGCAAGCTCCGCTCGTCCGGAAGCGGAAGGGGCAGTTCTTCGACGGTTTCCTCTTCTTCAGCTTGCGAAGAAGCGGTCGGCATCTCTTCCTCGGATTGTGCTTGTTCTTCCACGTCTGTCTCCGAGGGAGTAGACAGCGCAGGCGTCCCGACGTCGACTTCCATGCGCGAAGCCGCCTGCATTGTTGCAGGAGGCGAGTCGGTGGACGTCTGGGTGGCGGCGTCTACCCCCACTGGCCGCCTCACGGGGGCGGCGGGAGCATGGACAGGCGGCGCCTTCTTGAAAAGTCGCAGCTCCTCCCGCAACTCTTGCAGCTGCCGGTGTAGACCGACGATCTCCTTCTGCATGGCCGCTCTCTCTGCCGCCATCGCGGTTTTGAGGGGTGCCACGGCGTCGTCGGTAGCGGCGCTGGGCGCGATTGCGGCCGCCCCGTTTTCCCCCTTGGGCGGGGGTGGCGGAACGGCCGCCTCTTCTTCCTGTACCGCTTTCTTGGCGGTTGTTGGTCTCCGCTGCTTCAGATATGCGCAGCTGCGTGCGTTTGCGCCGTGCGAGCCGCCGCAGTTAACGCACGTTGGCGCGACGTGTGAAGGCTTGTCGCAGTCACGTGTATCATGTGCCTTTGCACATTTCAGACACGCAACTTCTTCCCTGCACGACCTGGCGACGTGTCCCATCTTCTGGCAGCGGTAGCACTGCCTCTTGTGCTGCGGTCGGCTGCGCTTCTTCTTCTTGTTGCTGCCGCGGCCGTCTCCTGCCAGCGTGAGCAGAAGCTTTGCCACAGCAGCAAGTTTGCCTCCCTTTCCGCGTCCGGACATGGCGATGGGCTAGTTTGGCGTTCAACAACAAGAACAACGGTGCGAGCCGCAGCGAGTCGAGCAGCGGAGTGCGTGCGTGCGTGCGGTGCATATCGTCTGTCGTCATGTCGGTAGTGCCTGTAGTTTCTTTCTTGTCGGTTAAGTGGAGGAGAATTTCTCCCTGAATTATCACTGCACGGTGGACAGTTGAGTCTGAAGTTATTCTGTCTCCCGTGGTAATAATAGTTCTGGTTGCCATACTGTCTGTTTCTATGATTGTCTCTGTTATATTCATTACTACGGAAATGCGATCTTTCTCTGTAACTATTAATGCTCTGCCATTGGTTGCCATATGGTTGGTGTCTGTTTTGGTCACGATTTGTGTTGTAGGAATAGCCTTGCCGTGTGCACTTATTATTTCTGTTATCGCGGAATTGTGACGGATGTGACCTGTAATTGTTGTGTTCCTGTTTTCGCGTCCCGCGATTGTTAGTGTCAATTTCCAATTCTTGTAAGAGTCGCTGAAAAGCTTCAATGTCGTCTTTGCAACGTCCTGCCAAAATAATATGTCGTAAATGTTCAGGTAATTTGATTAAGCAAATGCGGATGAGTTCTGAGGGGCTGTATGGGTTTGACAAGTACTGATTCTTCTGCAAAATCTCTTCAAAATATTTCACAAGACTGGAGAATTCAGATTGTTCGAAATGTTTCATCATTATGATGCTATGTTTTACTCGGTCTTGTGTAGCTTGAGACCAATATGCTGAGAGGAAGGCATGATAAAATTCTCCTTCACTGTGACAATCGTGAATGACCGATCGCATTCTTACAGCTGGTTCATTCTCTAAGTAGCCACACATAAAGTCTAATCTGTGCTGTAATGACCAGTTGGGAGGAAAACAAAGAGAGAATTGTAGCCACACTTGTGGACGAATGTAGTTACCAGAATTATTAAATGTTTTGAATTTACATGCAGTAATGAACAACTTATAGTCAAAATCATCGTGTCGGCGAGTAGCATATCGGTCATTGTTACGTCGTGTTGGCGGTTCCATCTCAAAATTCGGTGCACCTTGCCAATTTCTTTCATAATTTCCGGAATGCCCTGTGTTACTATTTTGTGGCTTTACCGTATTTCTAAGTCCCTCTTCCCGTGTTGGAGCGCGAGTGTCCTCCGAAATATGTAATTTTTGTATTACCTGTGTCAGCTGATCTTGTACTTCCCGGGTTTCTCTTTGGTGTTGCGTATTAATTTGATTCTGATTTTGTTTGAATTTCCTAATTTGTTCGTACTCTTCTGTGTCATTAAAGACTACCGGTTTTGTGTTATTCAGATTATCATCTGCCTTCGTAGATAAATTATTTAGCTGGTCCAAAAGTTCAACTACTTTCTCTGATAATGAATTAATTTCCTCCACGTGTCTTTCTGAACCAATTTTCAGAGTATCTACTGTGTCCTTTAAGTTTTCCTGAGTTTCTGCAAGTTCAACCGAATCGGTAGATACAACTGAGTCGATTTTAGCTTGCTAGGTCTCATGATTTTCATGAACAATAGTTTGCAGTTCTTTTATGGCTGCTTCGTCATTCTGTAATGCATTTTCATGCCGCGAAAAACTAGGTTGAAAATTCTCACAAGTTTGTGTTTTTACGTCATTACAGACTTTTTGACATTTCGATTCAATGTTATTAAACTCATTAGTCAAATCTTCACGTGTTTGTTCAAGCGTGATGTCTAACTTCCGAAGATTTTGTTCCATTGTGTCTAATTTTTGAAGATTTTGTTCCATTGCGTCTAACTTTTGAAGCTTTTGACCCATTTGTTGCATTAACTGTAATAACAATGCATTGGTGTCTAAAACATGTTCCTCAGTGCTATTCGGCAGTGCATTTGAACCGGCAATATTCGCATTTTGAAATGCAGAAAATGTGTCTTGACTTATTTGAGAAAACGGTGAGGACACAAAACCTGAATCTACAGTATTTGCAAGATTGCGCGCTGTCATTTCGGATTCCTGAGGCGAGCTGTTGCCGACCGATCGATCGATAATGCTTCCCTGTTCACTATTTGTTTCACTGTCTACGCCATTATTTGCCGTCCGCTCCATTTCCCTATGCACAATTACGAAATTACTACTTTGAACTTTAGTTAATTCATTACTCGACGGCGCTAACACACTGCTTTCGTCTTCACTGTCATTTCTCAGTTTACTTTGGAGCCTAGTATTACGTTTTTCACACGCCATTATTGTCACAATATTTCACACGATTACACAGAAAACCACAATTTGAAGAGAAAAATAAGAAAACACATTAACATAGCACTGAAAATAATATCTAGTTAATTGCAAGCGCAGCTGCGAAATACTTCGTGAAAAACTACGTACATGCCACAACTGTTTTACTGTACAACAATGAAAGACTGCAACTACAAAGGAAATTCTCTCTATGATTACGCGCTAGCAATAAACCAAAACTACACTAATTACACAAACTACAAGAAAAAATCAGAAGATTCCAGTGAGGTATTCTCGGCTAAGGGTCGACATATGAAACGTCCCCTTAGAAAAATTATGCATTACTGTGCTTAAACTGACACACAATATTTTTAGCGCAACGCAATCTGACTTTCAAACATCCCTACAAAAGAATGGCCCTGGCTAACAGTAACCTATACGTTTCACAAATCACTTACGTCACAAAAATCTTGGTTACTCGAACTACTGCAATACAGCGAGGACCACTACTGCCTGCTAAATAAAAGATTCAAACTACGGATGACACTAACTACTGATAGTCATAGTTAGCAAATGAAAGATTTTGATAGAGAACAAACAATGTATTTACCTCAATAGTGTTGAAAAGTCATAATGTATATAGCAGTTCATGACATCCAGTCTTACAAATTTCAAAACTCCGCCATCTCTCTCCCCACATCCACCACTGCTGGCGGCTCACCTCCAACTGCGCAACGCTACGCGCTGTTAACAGCCAACTGCCCAACACTACAATGGCAGACAACAATGCAAACTAGCCACAGACTGCACACCGCACAGCCAGTGATTTTCATACAGAGGTGGCGTTACCAATAAAAAAACCTAAACAACCTACTTACAGTTTTTACCCTCTACAGCTCCCTCTGATACCACGGAGGTCATTCCATGGTGCCTTAACACGTGTACTGTCGTCCTGTCGCTTCTTCTTGTCATTTTTTTCCAACGATCTATTCTTCGCCACCACTCCGAAGAACTTCTTCATTCCTTACCTTATCAGTCCACCTAATTTTCGGAAGTCTTCTGTAACACCACATTTCAAACATTTTGAATCACCTCTGGTCCATTTTTCCCATGGTCCATGATTGACTAACACACAACGCTGTGCTCGAAACCTACATTCTCAGGAACGTATTCTTCAAATTGAGGCCCATGTTTGAGACCAGTAAATTTGTCTATTCCTGGATTGCCCTCATTGACTGTACTTGTCTGCTTCTTATGTCGTCATTAACTCGTCCATCGCGTGTTATTTTCCTTCCTAGGTAGCAATGTTCCTTGAATTCATCTACGACGTTCGCCCTGGGTAACTGAATGGTCGGCGTACGGATTGTCAATTCTCTGGGCCTGGTTTCGATTCCCGTCTAGGTCGGGGAATTTGCTCCGCCCAGGGAGTGGGTGTTGTGACGTCCTCCTCATCATCCTATCTTCCTCGCCGAAGTGGCGTCAAATTGAAGACCGGCACCCGGCGAACAGTCTACCTGCCAGGGGGCTCTAGCCATACGATTAAATAAATAAAAAAATCTACATCGATTATCAGTCCTGATGTTAAGTTTCCACCATTTTCATTTCTTTTATTTCTTATTACTTTAGGCCTTATCCGGTTTATTCTAAATCGATATTCTGTATTCATTAGACTTCATTCCATTCAACAGACCTTATACTTCTTCTCAGCGAATTTTGACACCCTTTCATACGCGAATTTTAATTCCACTACCCTTATCAGCAGCTTGGATGTCTAACCTTTTAAAATGATTGTGCAATAGTTCTCGTACTTCTCTGCCATTGCTGTCTTCGGAATTACGTGGACGATATTTTTCCAAAAGTCTGATGGTGCGTCACCAGTCTCATTAATTCTACACACTAAATTGAATAATTATTCGTCTACGTTGTCCTCAAAGATATTTAAAAAAATCCAATGGCATGTTTCCTACCCCCTGTTGGTTATTCGGTCTCAAATCTACCAGAGCAGTTTTAAATGCTGACTCTAAAACTGAATGCCCTATTATATGAATGTGATATCTGTTCTTTCGGACACGCGCTCGGTGGGAGTATGGAACGGCCGTGAGGCATACCGATATATTTCGTGCAGTTACGGTAACACCATGTCCGGATGGCGCAGTGGTTACCGCACCTGGCTAGTAAGCAGGAAATCCCGGGTTCGAGTCCAGGTCTGGTACACATTTTCACTCGTAGCCGCAGAGTCCGTTAATGTCCTGCTACAGTTGATCTCCTTCAATTTACATATAGTGAAAGGACTATGTCTCCCATATCAACTCCAATTTTTTTATCACGTTATCGTTATGGAGCCCTTCAACGTAGTCTTTCCACCTATCCGCTCTCTCCCCTGCTTTTAATAGTATACCTCCCACTGAAATCGTAGTGTAGCCGCCATTGGTTTTAATTTCACCGATGGAAGTTTTGCCTTTTCTATAGGATGAGTCAGTTCTCCAGAGCATCATTTCTTTTTCAATTTCTTCACGTCTTTCCTGCATCACCTTGACTGTCCTGCACGTCCCGTTTATGTTATTGAATTCCTGTCTTTTGCTGAACATTGCTGTACTTTCATCTTTCGTTGATCAGTTGAAATAATTCTTCTGTTACCCAAGATTTCTTCGCAGTTACCTACTGCATACCTATGTTTAACTGCATAACACACGAGACTGATGTTCCTAGAAAGTCCGTTCCTCTTCAGTTCAACTGCCTGCTCTGGTATTCGTTATTGCAGTATCGACATCATTAGCGAATTTCAAATGCGTGACGCCATTCTTTGGTACCTCAGTATCCCACTTCCCTGCACATCGATTCTTCCAGATGATTTTCTTAATGTTCAGTCCACTCTTTATCATTTCTAAATTGTGATATGTGTCAATACATGCTTTTCGATGTGCGTTACACACCGATATCTGACTCTGGAAACTCTGTCTGATCATGATGTACCCCAGCTGAAATCTTCCCGCATGAAGTATACTTCATCCTCTTGTAATTAGTGAAAAGAATATTCTCTATTACCATCAGAAATTTATTGCAGAACTCAATTAGTCTTTGTTGTCTCTCATTCTCTCGTAACCCTTTCTCCTATTCCTTTCTCTACAACCGCGTTCCAGTCCCCCATGATTATTTGATCTTCATCTCCCTTTACGTTATTTCCTTCTCTATCTCTCTCTCTTTATCTATCCGATGTACAAACGTTTTCGGTGTTGGTGCTGTCGAATATGGCGAGAACAACTCTTATCTCTGCCCTATTTTCTTTTTAATAATTCTCCCATTTCATCATTTTCTACTGCTGTTGATATTAAGCTATATTCGTCTGACCAGATATCATTACCTTCCTTTTATTTCACTTCACTGACGCTCACTTTATCTAGCTTGACTCTATGCACTTTCCTTTTGTAATTATCTAGCTTTCATACTACTTTCACACTTCTGATATTCCATCCTCCGACTCGTAGAATGTTATCCTTTCGTTGTTACCTTATCTCTTTGTCATGATCACCTCAGTATTGATTGTTCCCTCCCGGAGATACGGATGGGAAACTAATCCGGAATATTATGCCAATTGAGAGATAATCACAACACTTTTCAAACTACAGGCCACATGCACTGTGGATAAAAAATTGACTCTAAGCACTATGGGACTTAACATCTGAGGTCATCAGTCCCCTAGACTTAGAACTACTTAAACCTAACTGACCTAAGGACATCACACACATCCATGCCGGAGGCGGGATTCGAACCTGAGACTGCAGCAGCAGCGCGGTTCCGGACAATAGCGCCTAGAACCACTCCGCCACAGCAGCCGTCCCTGTGGATACACATTATGTGTGTATGGATCCGTGGTTTCCATGCTTTCTGCCGTTGGTCAGTGCCGATTCTTCGACCTTTAGGTACAGTTTCCCGCCCTAGATGCAAGAGGTGTACTGAACTTCTGTCCGCTCCTCCTCCCTCTTTGACAAGGCCATTGACAAAACGAGGGTAACTTCTTGAACCAGAAGTCTTAGGCTGCCATTGCTGTTGAATTTTATTCGGAATTTAAGTAGTGGATTGGTTGGAACCCGGGACGGAGGACATTTTGATTACCGGTCAAAATCCCTACCCCGAGACGATGGCGATGGTGATTTTTTAGCAGCTTGCAAGGAAACTAATAATGGTGGTGGACTTACTCAACGTGTTCTATGTGAAAAGGCAGCACAATTGTACGTCAATATGTACCTCAAAGAGCCATCCGCTGGGCTAATTGCCTTTGTAAAACACGTGTCAGCAGCAGCAGCGCCGCCGTCAATTTTCGCCGATTTATAGGTCGAGTGGCGGAGTCGTTTATTTTTAAAACGCTGGCTGTGGGCGGCCGCCTGTTAGCACGCCGCGTCACTGAATTCATTCCACAGCCGCAGTAAATTGGCGCCACCAAACAGCCGAGATGTAATTTATTACGACCACCGAGAAACGGGGACCTGAAGATGAAGTCACAGGCGAGAACCTGGTGACGGCAGCTGATAAAATATTCTACCACTATAAAATTCCGTTTATTTTTTACAGAGTCAGTTTTAGTGACATAGTCGTAATTAGTTTCGGCTGCAGTGGCCCTTTTCACGCTTTAAAAGCCACATTTGGGTAACATATAGTCACGCACTGACAAACTGAGTTCTAATGAACATACACTACTGGCCATTAAAATTGCTACACCAAGAAGAAATGCAGGTGATAAACGGGTATTCATTGGAAAAATATATAATACTAGAACTGACATTTGATTACATTTTCACGCAATTTGGGGAATAGATCCTGAGAAATCAGTACCCAGAACAACCACCTCTGGCCGTAATAGCGGCCTTGATACGCCAGACCATTGAGTCAAACAGAGCTTGGATGGCGTGTACAGGTACAGCTGCCCATGCAGCTTCAACACGATACCACAGTTCATCAAGAGTAGTGACTGGCGTATTGTGACGAGCCAGTTGTTTGGCCACCATTGACCAGACATTTTCAGTTGGTGAGAGATCTGGAGAATGTCCTGGCCAGGGCAGCAGTCGAACATTTCCTGTACCCAGAAACGCCCGTACAGGACCTGCAAAAAGCGGTCATGCATTATCCTGCTGAAATGCAGGGTTTCGCGGGGATCGAATGAAGGGTAGAGTTCTGGTCGTGACGTATTTGAAACGTAACGTACACTGTTCAAAGTGTCGTCAGTGCGAACAAGAGGAGTCCGAGCCGTGGAACCAATGGCACCCCATAGCATCACGCCGGGTGATACGAAAAAATGACGTTTTGCCGTTCGTGCAGCCAGGTTCGTCGTTGAGCACACCATCGCACGCGCTCCTGTCTGTGATGCAGCGTCAAGGGTAACCGCAGCCACGGTCTCCGAGCTGATAGTCCATGCTGCTGCAAACGTCGTCGAACTGTTCGTGCAGATGGTTGTTTTCTTGCAAACGTCCCCATTGGTTGACTCAGGGATCGAGACGTGGCTGCACAATCCGTTACAGCCATGCGGATAAGATGCCTGTCATATCGACTGCTAGTGATACGAGGCGGTTGGGATTCAGCACGGCGTTCCGTATTACCCTCCTGAACCCATCGATTCCATATTCTGCTAACAGTCATTGGATCTCGACCAACGCGAGCAGCGATGTCGCGATACGAAAAACCGCAATCACGATAGGTTACATTCCGACCTTTATCAAAGTCGGAAACGTGATGGTACGCATTTTGTCTCCTTACACGAGGCATCACAACGTTTCAGCAGGCAACGCCCTTCAACCGCTGTTTGTGTATGAGAAATCGGTTGGAAACTTTCCTCATGCCAGCACGTTGTAGGAGTCGCCAACGGCGCCAACCTTGTGTGAATGCTCTCAAAAGCTAATCATTTGCATATCACAGCATCGTCTTCCTGTCGGTTAAATTTCGCGTGTGTAGCACGTCATCTTCATGGTGTAGCAATTTTAATGGCCAGTAGTGTAAGTTCCTCGAACGCCGGTTTAACATCTGAAGATGGCGATTTCGGCCAACCTATTTAAATTTGTTTCATAAAAAGTGATACTGTCGAAAAGTAAAGCTTATAATAACTGAATCTTGTGTACTTACCGAAATATAGTAATTTCCACGCTAACAGCAAATTAATTCGTTGTAACCTTAATTTTAATTACATTTATCTGAGATTTTTCTACATTTACATACTTAAAATAAAAACTAAGGTTGGCTTGTACCTATTTCGGAACCTCAACAAATCCGTATTTATTTCAAAAGTTTTATTCTCTTTTTAAATCGCTTCGTTGACGTGAAAAGCTGGAAGAGTTCTTGAACCACGTCGGTTACACGATGGAGTTAGAACGGACGTTTCCCTGCTGTTCCACCGTCCTTGTCGATCTGAAAGCAAATGGATGTCTCAACTACAGTGTACATCGAAAACCCACTCACACGGCACGCGGTAGCCTGCTAGCACGGCCAACCACGCATTCTCTTCTTAAGATCTTGGTGGATGGAGCGGTAGCTGTTTCAGACGCTGAAAACCTACCCAAATAACTGAGCCACTTTCGGAAAGTGTTAAGACGAAATAAGTGGAAGAAGCAAAAAAATTTCTAAGATATTTGGCCGAAGACTAGATGGCAGACGACTTCACATTTGGACGCGAAGACTCTTACATTTTTACCGCTATGTGACTCACTTACAAGAAAGATCAACCGTCATCTAAAGAGGCAAAAGATCAATTCGGTCTCCTGACCTCCTGCAGTTAGACAACAGATGAGGCTGGTGAAAGTTGATGTAGCCGTCAGACCGCCAGAAATATGCGAAATGTCATCTGGTGTGTACAAGTTCTGTGGCGGACAGAGTGTGCGCATATGGATCATAAGACATGTGTCCACCTACGTTGCCCTGATAGATTAGGGGTGGTGCAACATGCTCTGGGAAACGGACACCGAATTGTATTCGATGAATAAAATGGAAAAACGGCTTCTCAGAGAGCATTATAAAAGAATCAATCGTGATAAAAAATATCTGTTGACACACTCGATAAAGACGGCGACATGCAGCGCAACACATCTTGAGAACTGGCCATCGGAAGGCTGCAGTTGGCGTCGGTATTGCACGACAAAAACATTGTCTTACATGTCGCTATACTCGTTACCAGTGACGTCACAGGCCGTAGTACAGCTATGTAAGGACGGTAGCAGCAGCCACACTACAGTCATCCCTTGAAAATAATCGAGGAGTACTAATCCGGAAGTTCGTGGGAAGCTAGAGAGAATTTTTTCGCTATAGTTATATAGCTTTGAAACCATGATTGTTTGCGTAACAGTACTATTTGATTAATATGGATCATTCAGTAACTAGCTTTACACCATGAAATCTCAACATCAATGTTTTCCTTTTGGTGCACTAACTTATATAGCTCTGGTTAGGAAACATTCCTCATCAAACGGATATTTTTGTCGAGAATACATTTCTGAGAGATGAGCACACGGACAGAAAATTAGTCGCTTAAAGGAAACATCAGTCTAATAAAGTATAACTGCGTCAGTAGCCTTGACAATGGTCAATTCTGCGAGTCTGGAAGTTTCTTGGCATACACCGTATCCAACTGACGCCACTCGTCTCTCTGAGTACAACAGTAAGCGCTACGTGATGTTGGTTGCTGTGTTCACACCCGCTGTTCGAAACAGCAAAGACCCTTTCCAAGAAATTAAGATCGGCTCATTCAAAGCGGCAGTCGTGTGCGCCTGAGTGTTCGTGAAAAAATAAAAACACGCTTACATCCCTGTGAATATGGCTAACGTCATTCTGCACCACAGGAATGTCCGTGACATATTCATCACGTAGACGGATAAGAATGACCACCATTTAGTCACCGAGAACATTGAAATCAGTTTCATTGATGTTCACTACAATTTGAATGAATGGACCTACGTAATTGTATCCAAAAAACTGCAGGTTAAATTCCTCACTGGACACGCCTTGCATCATTTCTACGTAGTTAGGTCCAATGAAAAAGAGAAGATCCATGTGCCGCTGAGAGCAATGGCGTTTCTAGAGGTATCCGACAAGAAATATCCACTGCATCATTTCCATTCGCAGTGTTCTATCGGTAACTTGTTGGATTGGACATGCATTCAGCTACAACTGCTTTTCCAGTCAGATCTGAACCCAACTGGCAGTGGTAACGTGATGCGATCATCTCCGGTCCCTGTACGTTAGGACATTTTTTACTGCTCCTCTTCTTGTACAGTGTTACACGGCTGAGAGTGGTAAACCACTACTTGCAGAGACTGTGACGATTCGCGTTGATACGTAAACAAATCGGGCCCCTTCATTCTCGGTATGGTAACAGGCATACCTAAACCCCGTTTGCGCCATTGTGACACGTCTCCACAGCGACCTTTCCTACAGTGATTATACTCTACATCCAACTGACCCATACAGATCGCAGGACAGCTTCTGTAAAGTTTGGAAGGTAGGAGACGAGGTACTGGCAGAAGTAAAGCTGTGAGGACGGGGCGTGAGTCGTGCTTGGGCAGCTCAATTGGTAGAGCACTTGCCCGCGGTAGGCAAAGGTCCGGAGTTCGAGTCACGGTCCGGCACACAGTTTTAATCTGTCAGGAAGTTTCATATCAGCACACACTCCGCTGCAGAGTGAAAATCTCATTCTCCATACAGATCACTTCAATGCGATGAAATACGTTAGTAATGAAGGATTCAGGCCATCCCCTCTGGCCGAGCGGTTCTAGGAGCTTCAGTCTGAAACCGCCCGACCGCTACGGTCGCAGGTTCGAAGCTTGCCTCGGGCATGGATGTGTCTGATGTCCTTAGGTTAGTTAGGTTCAAGTAGCTATAAGTTCTATGGGACTGATGACCTCAGATGTTAAGTCCCATAGTGCTCAGAGCCATTTGAACCATTAGAAGAATGTAGCAACACAGTAATAACACGAACATGCTGACAATAAAAAAATAATTTTTTCCCTCATTTGTTGTAGTGGTCTTACCTCTAGAGACTGGTTTGATGCAGCTCTCCATGGTAATCTATCCCGTGCAAGCTTCTTCATCTCCAAGTAAATACTGCAAACTACATCCTTCTGGATCTGCTTAGTGTATTCATCTCTTGGTCTCCCTCTACGATTTTTACCCTCAACGGTGCCCTCGAGCACTAAATTGCTGATCCCTTGATGCCTCAGTACATGTCCTACTAACCGATCCCTTCTTCTAGTCAAGCTGTGTAACAAAGTCCTCTTCTCCCCACTCCTATTCAGTGCTTCCTCTATAGTTACATGATCTACCCATCTAATCGTCAGCATTCTTTTGTAGCATCACATTTCGAAAGCGTCAATTCTCTTCTTCTCTAAACTATTTATCGTCCTTGTTTCACTTCCATACATGGCTACACTCTATGCAAAGACTTTTAGAAAAGACCTCCTGACACTTAAACCTATACTAGATGCTAACAAATTTCACTTATTCAGAAACGCTTACCTTGCCATTGCCAGTCTACATTTTATATCCTCTCTACTTCGACCATCATCAGTTACTTTGCTTCCCAAATAGCAAAACTCATTTACTACTTTAAGTGTCTCATTTTCTAATCTAATTCCCTCAGCATCACCTGATTTAATTCGACTACATTCCATTTGCCTTGTTTTGATTTTGTTGATGTTCATCTTATACGCTGCTTTCGATACCCTGTCCACGCCGTTCAGCTGCCTTCCACGTCCTTTGCGTTCTCTGATAGAATTACAGTGTCAACGGCGAACTTCAAAGTTCTTCTCCATGAAGTTTAATTCATACTCCGAATTTTTCTTCTGTTTCCTTTACTTCTTGCTCAATATACAGATTGAATAACATCGGGGATAGGCTACAACCCTGTCTCATACCGTTCTCAACCACTGCTTCCCTTTCATGTCCCTCGACTATCATAATTGCTATCTGATTTCTATAGAAATTGTAAATAGCCTTTCTCTCCCCGTATTTGACCCATGCCACCTTCAGAATTTGAAAGGGAGTATTAAAATCAACATTGTGAAAAGCGTTCTCTACGTATACAAATGCTTGAAACGTAGATTTGACTTTTCTTAACCTATCTTTAAGATAAGTCGTAGGGTCAATATCGCCTCACGTGTTCCAGCATTTCTACGTAATCCAATTTGGTCTTCCCCGAGGTCGGCTTCTACCAGTTTTTCCATTCGTCTCTAAGGAATTCGTGTTATTATTTTGCAGCCATGACTTAACAAACTGATAGTTCGGTAATTTTCACAACTGTCAACATATTTTTTTGGGATTGGAATTATTACATTCTTCTTGAAGTCTGGGGGTATTTCGCCTGTCTCATACATCATACTCACCAGGTGGTAGAGTTTCGTCAGGGCTAGTTTTCCCAAGGCTATTAGTAGTTCTAATTGAATGTTGTGCACTCCCGTGGCCATATTCCCTCTGAGGTCTTTCAGTGATCTGTCTAATTCTTCACGCAGTATCGTATCTCCCATTTCATCTTCATCTACGTCCTCTTCCACTTCCATGATATTGCCCTCAAGCATATCGCCCTTGTATAGACCCTCTATATACTCCTTCCACCTTTCTGATTTCCCTTCTTTGCTTAGAAATGGTTTTCCATCTGAGTTCTTGATATTCATACAAGTGGCTCTCTTTTCTGCCAAAGTCTCTTTAGTTTCCTTGTAGGTAGTATCTATCTTACCCATAGTGATATATGCCTCCACATCCTTACATTTCTGCTCTAGCCCTCTCTGCTCAGCTATTTTGCACTTCCTGTCGATATTATATTTGAGACGTTGGTATTCCTTTTTGCCTGCTTCATTTACTGCATTTTTATATTTTCTCCTTTCATCAATTAAATACAATATCTCTTCTGTTACCCACGGATTTCTACTAGCCCTCGTCTGTCTACCTGCTTGATCCTCTGCTGCCTTCACTATTTCATCTCTCAAAGCTACCCATTTTCCTTCTACCGTATATATCCCCTCCCCCCTCCTCTTATCAATCGTTCACTAATGCCGTCTCTGAAACTCTCTACAACCTCTGGTTGTTTCAGTTTATCCAGGTCCCATATACTGAAATTCACATGTTTTTGCAGTTTCTTCAGTACAGTTCATAACCAATAGATTGTGGTCAGAGTCCACATCTGCCCTGGAAATGCCTTACAATTTAAAACCTGGTTCCTAAATCTCTGTCTTACCATTATATAATCTATGGGAAACCTTCTAGTGTCTCCAGGCTTCTTCCATGTATACAACCTTCTTTTATGATTCCTGAACCAAGTGATAGCTATGATTAAGTTATGCTCTGTGCCAAATTCTACCAGGCGGCTTCCTCTTTCATTCGTTACCCCCATTCCATATTCACCTACTACGTTTCCTTCTCTTTTTTTTCCTACTATAGAATTACAGTCCCCAATGACTATTAAATTTTCATCTCCCTTGATTATCTGAGTAATTTCTTTTATCTCTTGATACACTTCTTTAATCTCTTCGTCATCTCTTCTTTCAATTATGTATCTTAAAAATTCAGACTTGTTAGGTATTCAAGATTGCGTGGAACTTACGTTACATCAGGATAATCTGAGGGAGCACCTGACAATATCAATTGTGCTATCTTTTAAAGCCGGTGCAGTCTGTAAATCATCTCTGGAGCTACCACTAAAAACTTTGTCCACCCCTGATAGATGAGTGATCAGCGCGACGGAATGTCATACCTAACGGCCCGGGTTCGATTCCCGGCTTGATTGGTGATTTTCTTCGCTCACGGACTGGGTGTTATGTTCTCTTTATCATCATCATTTCATCTCCATCGACATGCAAGTCGCCGAAGTGGCGCCAACTCGAAAGACTTGAGCGAGTCGAGCGGTCTACCCGACGGGAGGTCCTAACCACTCGGCATTTACAATTTAGTTTACTAATATCCTTGTGAACATTCAGTGTACCCTTACATGATTTTATTCCTTAGTGAATCCATGATGAAAAATGTTAAGTTTTATGTGGTATTTTTTACTTTGTAATAAGTATAATGCTTAAAGCTATTGAAATCAAGATTATTATAAAAGTATTCTTTTGTAACTTTCAGGCAGCCACAATAGAAAAGTTAGCAAGGCAAGTTGTAAGAACAAATCAGCACCACACAGATGAAAAAATATAGTGGAAACCCCTAAGGAGGAATAATTATGTATCATTTCGCCTTTGGTACACAGAACGCAGGGCGGTCCAATGCAGAGTGGTATATCTCTGGAAAGCTCGCCGACAAGGTTATTTGGAAACGTAAGTGTAATTCTATTCTACTGAGAGCATCGGCAGAAGAATTCAGCCTAAAGCACGAGTATTGCACAACATTGTTACAAGTGGATTTGTTAAGAAAAGACGAAGAAACGGATTATTGCAGGTTTCGTTTGATGTTTTGGAGGCGACATAGAAGAAAGATTGCGAAGTATTATGCTGTTTGATGATTGAGTACAACGGTTATGGTGTGCTGCAAATGTGAAGCTATATATTTTTTTTTAAATTTGTGAAGCTGAGCTTTCTCTCATTTTTAGATTTTTATTGCAATAATGATTTGTTGATAATTTCTAAGCGCGTTTTTGTGCGCTCACTCTACTGACTGGCTGAACTCGCCAATGTGTTCCTCGAACCACTCAGTGACACTCCTGTACTTATGACATGGTGCATTACCTTGCTGAAAAATGACACCAGCGTCGGGAAACATGAACGTCATGAAGATCTTCTGCAACTAGTGTACGATACTCTTTGGCCGGCACGGTGCCTTTTACGACCTCCACTGGACACATAGATACTCAAGTGTGTGTTCTCCAGAGCATAACGGAGTCACTGCCAGCGTGTCTCCGTCCTGCGGTATAGGGGTCAAGGAGCTGTTACCCCGGAAGGAGACGGATTCACGTCCTCCCATCTGCTTAATGAAGAAGCTATAGGGATTCATCAGACCATGCAGCGTTCTGTTACTGTGCCAACGTCTAGTACTGATAAGTCCTCATTTCAGACGTAGTGGCCGGATTCGTGGTGTTAACATTGGCACACCCATGGGTCGTCAACTGCTGAGGCCTAACATTAGGAATGTTCGATGCACTGTGTGTTCAGACGCAATGGCACTCTGCTCAGCGTTAAAGTCTGACGTTAGTTCCGCCACAGTTCGCCGCCTGTCCTCTTTCACCAGTCTCCCCAGCCTACGGCGTCTGACTTCTGTAATGAGGAGTGGCCGCTCAACCCAGTGATGTTTGGACGAGGTTCCACTTTGGTTTCGCCACGTGCTGAAGACACCGCAGCACTCCTCGAACACACCACGAGTCGAGCAGGTTCCAGACTGCTCGTGTCGACTCTCCGGGCGGCCACATTCTGTCCTCGGTCAAACATAGACAGACCGCCCACCTTCCCCATTCTACGCATGGACAGCGCGCTCACTGATGCTACATGAACCGTGCATGAGTCTGACTGGTGGTTATTACTGCCAGCTGACGCTGCTATCGCCTGCACGAGTTTATGTCAATAGAAGATCGAGTTGTCATAATGTTCTGGTTGATCAGTGTATTCTACCTGTGAAACTTAATAAGGGATTAGTCGGTTGGATCATTTTTCACATTGCACATTCTAGTTTTATCGTGTGGTTTAGCAGTAAAACCTGGGGAATATGACAATGTCAGTCACTTTCACCTCTGTATGAAAAACTACATAAGTGTTATAGAGTTTTATTTCAGTTACTGTGGTCAGAAATATTATATTACAATATAATTATCTTTTATTTAATTATGAATTCATTATTACACATTGTACAACACATGATATTATTGTAATTTGTAGTAATTTTTAAATTTAATTATCTTGTTATTAGGAAGAGCTACGAACACTTCTTACAAATTTATGTATCAGAATGTTTTGAAAACCGGCTTATTGAAAGTGTTCATTAAAGACGAAGTTACCTTCGATACACAAGTGAATAACAAATTTCCATTTTTACGTCGATATGTTACCCAGATAGATTTGTAGCGCTTCACACAGAGGCCAATACCACTGCAAAGGCCCATGTGGCACTTATTCCTATAGTCAATTGGTCTTCGAGATCTAACTTTGTCTTCCACCCTTCTCTTGTGCTTACTGAAGTTCTTGAACTTTCATATCTTGAGAATGTCTTGTAGCTACAGAATGAACTCCTTTTGCTTCGTGGGTTCATTTATTACTGTGCTGTAGATGATCCATTAATTCATTTCCACCTTGTCCAAAACACTGTGAAAGGGGTCCACTGAGCAACTTCTGCACGTTTTATGGTACTCACGAGTCATTTGGACAGCCCATCCGTTGTAGAACGCTGCAGTTTTCTTCTGTTTAGTGTCACCTAAACATTAGAAAGCTTATGTTTTGACGTTTTTATTTTTCATTCATTGATATATATGGATCATGTAGCCACTGTGGCCACAGTGTATTCTCATGGGGCAGTCTTTATTTTAAACATACACTTTCGCTGTAAGGGGAGACATACAGAAAGCAACAAACATTTGATTGAACCACTATCCCGTAGTACACGGGTACTGTGTGACTATGCCTAGACACCTGGTGCCGCATACCTCCAGAATCCTACAAAGGGACCTGTCCAGTCAGTGATATACAAGATCGCTGCTCTTCTGTGTTCCAGAGATGGGCCAACATGCTTTCAAGTAGGCAGTAGTAATATTTTGCCTCAGCAGTGTACAATACTGTTTTCCCTTCACAGTGAATTTTCACTCTGTAAGGGAGTGTACGCTGATTTTAAATTTCGAGGCCAATTAAAATTGTGTTCCAGACTAACTCTCGAACACGTGTTCACTGTCATTGGTGGAAAGAGCTACCACTCGCCTCTCAACGCCCGATTCATGATGCTCCTCCACAGCTTCAGTACTGCAGTAGCTTACAAGGCATGCACAAATGGATCTCTCACTTCTCACGAGTGTTACCTTTCACTAATTAGGCGACATGAATAACGTGTCACGCCAACACAGTTTCTCGTGTGTTCCACTTAAATTTTCTACAAAGATATGTTCAGTGTTAAAGGACTGCTTTCTTTACTTTCAGCAGTGTAGTTCGGTTAGGCGGTATCTAATCTTGTCCTCCTATCAAACATTACTTCTTCTGTGCTAGTCCCAATTTACTAGAGGGTTTCTGAGTGTGCTGTCAGAGAAATGGGAAGCAAACAGACGTGATATCCAGACTGGAAAATGTCAGCATAGTGTGCTCCGGTAACTTGTCTGGTAAACGTGTGCCTTTATGATCAGCTTGGAATCTGTTCTAATCTTGTGTATGGTTAAAAAGTTTTAATAGTTAATTTATAATCGTCATTACCTATGTTAAGCGTTAACGAATTGTTGTCTTCAATTTCAACTGCACAATAAGCAGGTTTGCATACCCTGCCTGTTCACCATATTTCCACCATCTCCTCGGTAGACCTCTGCTCGGTAGAAAGTTTATGGTCATTGTTTTCGGATTTGGTCTTTAACATTTCATATGACAACCAGACCATTCGTGTCATAACTTTAGCATAACTTTAGCATAACTTGGCAGCCTGAAGGAGTTCAATGAACTAAACTAGTTGCCTCACAGAAATGTGTAATAATACAGCTGAGGTGCCTTTCATTGATCATTAACATTAGTATCAGCTGTGGTACTCTTCTTAGTTCCCTCGAATCCTTACTCTACTATCCGAACAACACAGCATAAATATTCATTCTCGTCAAAGCATAATCCTCTCTGTGTCACTACACAACACTGTCATGTTCTCTAAATCATTTTCTGTATCAGGAACCTGACTTTGGAACAATCTTCCTCAAAATATAAGACAAATTAAAATCCTTTCAAATTTCAGAAGACAACTAGTTACATACCTTGTATCACAATAGCTATCTGTTCCAAATACTTGTCTGCGGCTCACTCTTGTCAGTCTGCCTTCGCCCACTTTTGTCTACAGAATTCTCTATTGAAATGATCTTTCTTGGACGCAATTAACGATTTCATTGTAATCTTCTTGTCCTTCATTATCTTTTGCATCTTCAAACAGTAAACAAGGGTTCAAAACTGCTAAACTAATCAATATCGTTCTTAATGCCCCAGTCTTTTATTATTATTAGTGTTATTATTATTATTGCCAATGACTATTTTTTATTAATAACTCAAATAATTATTATTAACTTTATTGGGTAATTACTAATCAGTAACATCATAATTATCAGTAAAATTAGAAGGAAGGGCAGCATTGGCCCGAATTTTGGTGATTTATTAAGAGCAAAATCGTTTTTCGATCACATAATGATCATCTTCAGTGCTGGAAGTTAAACATTTCACATAGCGATCAGTAAATACGAAACAAAAGACCAAAAATGCACTGGTGTCTAGTTATTAGCAGTGCCTACAAGCTTTAATTTATACGCTTAAAGTATGTTCTTACCAACAGTTGGTTTATACTCAGGTGCATTTGTGGTCTTTTGTTTCTTATTTACTGATCGCTATGTGAAATGTTTAGCTTCCAGCACTGAAGATGATCATTATGTCATGTAAAATCCAATTTGTTGTTAATAAATCATCAGAATTACGGCCAATGCTGACCTTCCTTTTAATTTTACTTATTATATGGCCGCTGTGCACACAACACTCTATGGAGACGCCAATCAATAATTATTAGTGATACTGTTATTATTACTATTATTATTATTATAATTATAATTATTGTTAATAGTGCAAATTATTGATACTCTGACTATTATAAAATATTTTTGTATGTGTTCTTATGCTTTAGTTTTAGGCAAAGTGTGCATACCTGTGTACTTGTTTGCACTTCGGATTTTACAAGTAATCGAAGTCTGCAGTTTATAATTTTTATTTTGGCTGGAGCCACAGTCGTGGTACATTTTTCGAATGATGATGTTGCCATTTGACCACAATAATTTTTATTTTATTTTTTAATGCAGATTTCGGCCTTAAGCCATTTTCAAATATAAACGCTTATTTATACGTCAAATGACATCATTCCATACCAGTCTGATTTCTTGATATATCATATGTTTTTGTACCTGAAAATGGCATAAGTCCGAAATCTCGATCGTATAACAATGAAACAAAAATAAATTATTGCAGTGAAACGGTGGCTCCATCATAAAAAAAGATTGCAGCTTTGACTTCTGTGAAATTCCTTGAAACGGAGTGGAGCTGAAATATTCGTTGGATCCTACATGTCCTTTACGGTACCTGTCAGTATGAGCCATGACGTAACAGCACCGCACTAAAAATTCTGGGTCAGTCAGCCGGCCTATTCTTGAGAAAATCCAGCTTATGACCCTAATGATTTCTACGTCATCAGATCGTCTAGCTCTGGTCTTCTTTATTTTCTTCTAATGGCCTTCACCCCTAATCGTCATTGCTTCTGACAACTATTCTCGGTTGTTGTGTTCCTGCATAACCGAATAGATGACTTGTAACAACTGCCACATTCGTCGATAGTCAAAAAATTACAAATTACGGTTTACCAGTTCGCTACTAATTAGCTTCTTGCGTAAGAAACAGGAGCTCATATGAAGTACTTACCTGTGGCAGAATACTTGTAATAAAAATGATTAATTCCGTCTACCAAAGGATCACTATAGTTGTGGAAATGTAAAGTAATAAAAATGAGTTACTGAAGCATGCTATGGGTAAGGCATCGACTCAGTAATTCGCAGACAGAAACAGATGCATGTATACAATCAAGAGCTACACATATTTGACCAGTTACGTAGCATCAAAAATTTAAAAGAGTAATTATCGGGGAAGTTTACATCGATTTTAGTCAAGTATCAAAATAGTCCGCTAATTGGAGAACAGTTCCGTGTAACCCCCAGCTCATTGTAATATGTGTAAAGAGAACCGACAGTTCTACACCATTTACTAGTGGATAAAGTAAAAAATAACAATGATTTTACTTTTTTTACGTTGCTTGATTCATATGTGACACGATGATGCTGCAGAACCTAACGTGTCGGATGTTTCACTTCAATGAATATGAAATTTCCCGCTAATCCAGTGGTTGTAGTCATGCTGTAAGAAATGTGTATCTTTAACCTCGCTTCACGTAAAGCTACTAAATAAGGACAAATTCTCGGTATCCACTTTTTATCCTGTTACGCACTTTTATTGTTTGAAGTAACCACCACAATCACGATTCTGTGAAGTATTTCGACTTACCATGTAAGATGCAAGATCTACGTGGAAAATTCAGGAAATTCAGCGACTTTTTTTAGCCTTGTCGTGGGCGAAAACTCCTCCCGTTCCTCCATCGGTAAAAGCCAAGCGCAGCCAGCTCGGAGGCCGACGTCCCGGACTTCCGTTCCAATCATGCGCTGCGTGAGGGCGCCTGTGAGGCAACCGTATCTGACCCGACGGGCTCAGCTGATCGAAGTCGCCTGGCCTTTTTCGTAGGCGCCTCAAACATGAGCGAGCACCGCACAATAACTCTCACCAGGACATTACTGGCCACGGTATCACAACGTGAAAAGTGCAGTCGACCCAACTGAGGTTACGTGAGATCGATCGTGGACACTTATACGTCTTATTTTTGACGTCTCAGCTGTACGTTTAGTTTATGGTAGGGCTAGTTTAGAAGGAAGTTGATCATCTATGAAGTTGCATACACAACCTGTCGTGTGCACACATGAACTATACATCACTACAGCGGCAATATGAAGCAATAGCGAGTCTGGGGTAGATTTTTTAAGGAGCTGTAGAAGCCACAAAATTCTGCATTATTTTCGAAAAGTCTCATTCCTTGTATTTCGTAGTAACCTAATGAGGCAGGAATGTACACTGTAAGATACGATTATACTTATTAAACTCTTAGTATTTACTGTGTCAGTTAGCAGAAAAATAATCCTCACTCATTCACTATTGCTTTGGGTACTACGTTTACAAAATGTAGTACCACTTAATAACTAAAATGTTCAGTAACTCTAACAAAAAGTTGTATGGAACAGCAAGCAGCCCTAATTAACAAAAATTGTAATCGACGTTGTAATGCTGCAACTTTGTTGATGTGGAGTTCTGCGTCGTGACGAATTTCGCTGTAGACTGAAATCAATCTGAGAATGTGTGACTTTCGAAGTTATACATTTTCACTACATTCTCTTGTAGTAATAATACTCTGTGCAAAAAAAAATATAAGTGTGGCAATCAAAGGCACTGCCAAAAGTTTATCATCATATTTATTCCACTAGAATACGCTGAGTAAGAATTTGTGTTATAACCAATGTTGGAAAGTATTCTCGCCGTCTAAATGTGTTACCCATTAAAATCCACCTACTCTCTCCTGACTGGTCATAGCCAATTGGATTCATAACAAATCCTTATGATATGTGTATTTCACCAACACATTCCACGAAATAACACAAACATCGGTATTAACTGCATATGAATACATAAACAACACCGACAAACACTACAGAATGCACTCATATATTTACACGTAGAGAAAGGTAGAGAAAAAATGAAATGGAAAATTTCGTGTCACTGCAGGAAGTTCAGTAATGTGTAAAGCACATAAATCCCACAAGAAAGAAGCAATCTCGAAGAGAGTTTCTACACAGATGTCATTTTAAAAAAGCATATATAGTACAATTAAGTTCAGCGTTTTATAAAACTTTAACATTATTACAAATCATTTATAGTAGCTGGGAACAAACTTTAGTCTGACAGGTAATAACAATGACAACTAGCACATGTAAATTCAGTGAAAGAGTTATACTTTTTCGTAGGAATACTTTTAGAAAGAGATTACAAGCTTTGTAGCTATCAGAGTGATCCTTGGGCTTGGCTGTAAGAATTGACAGACTGTACGTCATTTTCCAGTAATGTAGTTCTTACTAGAAATGACAGGCAGTAAGCGAATGGATGGACTAAGTTGAGGTGTGTGTGACGCAGTTCTTCAAAACACATTACACTTTTATTTCAAAAGCTTCTATTAAAATTCTTTCATTAATCTCATTCGATGAATTTCACGCAACATAACTTTAACCTTCCACATATTCCTCAGCAACTGAAAATTGCAACTACAACAATTTCTGAAAATGCACCATAATAGAAGAAAAATTTAATAAAACAATTTTATAAATCCCACATTTTCGATGCATATGAATACTGGTGTGATACGAATGGCACTAAGCCTCCACCGGGGGCCGAACCGTACAATAACCCTGGGTTCGGTGTGGGGTGGCGGAGGGGTGAAGTGAACTGAGGTAGTCGTCGTGGGGTTGTGGACCACTGCGGCTGCGGCGGGGACAGAACCTCTCCGTCGTTTCTAGGTCCCCGGTTAACATACAATACAATACAATGGCGACGGCAGAATAAACTGCAACGGTGGTTGTCCTCTTGGAATAGGCACTTGTCCCACGATGTACTAGAATGTGTTGTTTAACTGCAACGTTATTGCCTGTAGTAATTGGAGTTAAGTGTGTAGCAGAAACTTTCTTATTTTCTATGATAGTCTACAACGAGGCGCAACTAACACATTTATATTTACAGTTCATAGCACGTGGTGAAACGTCCCCTTAGAGAAATTAATGAGTGACTGTGCTGATAAACCTCTTACGTTATTTGATTTTCAAACAGCTGAGCTAAACTGAACGTACTCAGACGTTTATCTCTTTACTTATTCTGATCATCAGTAAACTGACACACAATATTTTTAGCGCAATGCAATCTGACTTTTAATAATCCCTGCAAAGGAATGGCCCTGATTAACAATAACCTATACCTTTCACAAATCACTTACCTCACACAAATCTTCGTTACTTGAACTACTGCAATACAACGAGCGCCACTACTGCCAGGTAAATAAAAGATTCAAACTACTGAAGGCACTAACTACTGATAAGAATAGTTAGCAAATGAAAGATTATGATAGGGAACAAACAATGTATTTACCTTAATAGTGTTAAAAATCATCATATATATATATATATATATATATATATATATATATATATATATATATATATATATCAGTTCATGACATACAGTCTCACAAATTCACTCTTTCTGATGGACACACGTCCAGATCATCTGCTCGCAAAACTCCTCCATCTCTTTCCCCACATCCACCACTGCTGGCGACTCCCTCCAACTGCGCAACGCTACGCGCTGTTCACATCCAACTGCCAAACACTACAATAGCAAATATTCCAACAATGCAAACCAGCCACAGACTTCACACAGCACAGTCAGTGATTTTCATACAGAGCGCTACGTCGCCTTACCTACATAAAAACCAAAACAGCCTACTTACGGTGGTAAGCGAAAAGCGCCAGATTTAGTAAACTTTTTTGTCCATTGACAACATGCTGTAGTTTCCACATTATTTTATAAAGTATTAATCTATGATAAGAATCACTTTAACACATGCACTGAAGAAAAACACGATAAAAAGGTCAGAACAGGGTAGGGGACGTCCAACGAGCAAAAGTTTTCAATTAACTAGAGGTCTAAAATGCACCTTTGTGGAGTCACGGCCATGAAACGGCACCCAACGTATGGCCACGACGAGGAAATTGTTCGGAAAGTAAATGTATTTGGCCTGTCCCATGGTGTGGTTTTGTACTACCGCTCTGCCGTTGCGTTATGCCCAGGTTGTTGTGTTCTATTGCACTTACTGCAGATAAGCTGTTTAGGTTCTTATGTTGGTAACGCCAAGTAGCGCTCTGTATGAAAAATCGCTGACCGTGCTGTGTGCAGTCTGTGGCCGATTTGCATTGTTGGCATATTTGCTATTGTAGTGTTGGGCAGTTGGATGTGAACAGCGTGTAGCGTTGCGCAATTGGAGGTGAACCGCCAGCAGTGGTGGATGTGAGGAGAGAGATGCCGGAATTTTGAGAGCGGACGATCTGGACGTGGTTCCATCTGAAACAGTAAATTTGTAATTCTGGATATCATGAACTGATATACATAAATATCATGACTTTTGAACATTATTAAGACAAATACATTGTTTGTTCCCCATCAAAATCTTGCATTTGCCAACTATGCCTATCAGTAATTAGTGCCTTAAGTAGTTAGAATCTTTTATTTAGCTGGAAGTATTGGCGCTCGCTATATTGCAGTAGTTCGAGTAACGAAGATTTATGTGAGGTAAGTGATTCATGAAAGGTATAGGTTATTGTTAATCAGGGCCATTCCTTTGCAAGGATTATTGAAAGTCAGATTTTGTTGCGCTAAAAATATTGTGTGTCTGTTTAGTGTTGATCACAATAAGTAAAGAGAAAAATGTCTGAGTACGTTCAGTTTTGCTCAGCTGTTTGAAAATGAAATAACGTCAGGGGTTTACCAGCAAAGTAATTCATAAATTTTTCCAAGGGGATGTTTCATTATCATCTTAACAAATTAATGGCATAAGAATACCTTTAGGGTTGTTGATATAGTCGAGCTTTATGCAGTAAACGTCATAGAAAATTCGCTTCCAAAGTATCAGGCATAGGAAGGATTTTAATGTTTGACTAGCATTCATTATTAAACACCAACTGATGTCTTTAGATAATTTAATTTGCATCAACGTCCATTAGCAAAACATTGCGAGCCAACATCCAAGAGATGTTCGGCCTCACATGCGGTTCCTCTTCTTTGAAACGTCTCGGCTCAAACTCGTTCAGGGTTTCAACCGCACATGTCGGATTACACGCCCTAAATTAGACGCTTGTGACCCTTTGATTAAACTGTCTGGCTGCTGGCAAATTTTCGAAATACAATGTTAACATATAATAACAGTAATAATAATATCAGGGACTAAATTAACGACCCATAAATGATGAAGGCCACACAGTTGCGATTTGGTTATAATAATGTGTATTCAGAAAGCAAACTAATAGCGTATTTAGAGTTACTATTACACTCGAGCGCATATCCATTTGACACAGTTCGATTATTAACAACCTCATTGCGAATTACAAGTTCGATGCTCCACCTCGTTAACTGTGCGAAAAGTTAGAGTTCACACCACGCACGCGTCTGCTCACTCCTCGGAGACTAAGTACCGCGACAACACACAACGCGAAAGTTTCTAAGTCGTTCCAATTCCAAGCTGCCTGAAGACCGACCGTTCGCTTCCACGTCTCCACCAGCACTGTACCATTTGGTGTCTCCAGCCGAGCTGCAGCCTTTGGTGTGTAGACCAGAACTGTCCCTCTGTGCCCGTCTCCGGCCCTGTTTCCCCGCGCGCCGAACATCGTCAATCAACTGACTAGGGCAGGCAGCTCTCTTTCCTGAGGCCGTCCGTCTGATTGGCTACAGCTTCAGCATTATTTTACATTTTAATATATTAAAATAATCAACGCTTAACCACTTTAACGTTATAAATAAAGTAACAATAATATCCGTTACATAATAGATGTTAAATTCTTTTACATAAAACCAATACAGTTTCTTTCTTAGCTTTGAATGACACGGCCAGTAGCCATGTACCAATGTGCTTTCTGATAAATAAATCCAGAACAAAAGTAACTATTACGCACTAAACTTTACAAAAAATTTTCCGTTCCCTAATGATTCAATAAGATGTCATGCTGTCATCGTTCAATGTGTTTTGTGTGGCGAAAATGATGGTCTGATGTTTATCTGAAGATACTGATAATTTAAATTTACTGCATCGTTTGAAAAAATTAAGTTACAGAGTTGATATTTACAACGTTTGTAATTTTAATGAGACGTTTCTATATGAAATGTCGATCGTTAAGATTGACCAAAGCGTTCAGGTTTTAGCATTCGGGTCTTTGTTACAAAACTTGCTAATTTCACTTTAACAGTAAATCCTAAACTATTATAGATATGATCAGTGTTCAAGTTTTATTGGAATCACCATGAAAATTTATAGAAGATGGCAGATTGAAGCTACTGTGACTTGATTCCCTGAATTACTACAGAACTAAATAGTTTCCGCAAATGTTTCCCTTTAAGGCCGATCTTAGGTCCGCCACATTTAACACTGCTACGTCTCCTCAGCCACAATGGCTTGTACTCACATTTCTGTTCATTCACACAGCTACCTCTCTCTCGCATAATTAAAATAAAATTTCTACTCTTTAAAACTTTTCATATTCACATGCAGTGACACACATCCACACAATTGAAGGTTTGACTGGGGCAATTGGCATCATTGTCTCTGAAACAAGTTAAAATACACCACTGGCTATTAAAATTGTTACACCACGAAGATAACGTGCTACAGACGCGAAAATTTAACCAAAAGGAAGTAGATACTGTGATATGCAAGTGATTGGCTTTTCAAAGCATTCACACAAGGCTAGCGCCGGAGCCGACACCTACAACGTGCTGATTTGATGAAAGTTTCCAACCGATTTCTCATAAATAGCAGTTGACCGGCGTTGCTTGGTGAAACGTTGTGATGCCTTGTGTAAGTAGGAGAAATGCGTACCATCACGTTTCCGACTTTGATAAAGGTCGGATTGTAGCCTATCGCGATTGCGGTTTATCGTATCGCGACATTGCTGTTCGTGTTGGTCGAGATCCAATGACTGTTAGCAGAATATGGAATCGGTGGGTTCAGGAGGGTAATACGGAACGCTGTGCTGGATACCAACGGCCTCGTATCACTAGCAGTCGAGATGACAGGCATCTTATCCGCATGGCTGTAACGGATCGTGCAGCCACGTCTCGATCCCTGAGTCTGCAGATGGGGACGTTTGCAAGACAACAACCATCTGCACGAACAGTTCGACGACGTTTGCAGCAGCATGGACTATCAGCTCGGAGACCGTGGCTGCGGTTACCCTTGACGCTGTATCACAGACAGGAGCGTCTGCGATGGTGTACTCAACGACGAGCCTGGGTGCACGAATGGCAAAACGTCATTTTTCCAGGTGAATCCAGGTTCTGTTTACAGCGTCATGATGGTCGCGTCCGTGTTTGGCGACATTGCGGTGAACGCACATTGGAAGCGTATATTCGTCATCGCATGCATTCGACATGGCGTGATGATAAGGGGTGCCACTGGTTACACGTCTCGGTCACCTCTTGTTCGCATTGACGGCGCTTTGAACAGTGGACGTTACATTTCAGATGTGTTACGACCCGTGGTTCCACCCTTGATTCGATTCCTGCGAAACCCTACATTTTAGCAGGATAATGCACGACCGCATGTTGCATGTCCTGTACGGGTTTTTCTCGATATAGAAAATGTTCGACTGCTGCCCTGGCCAGCACATTCTCCAGATCTTTCACCAACTGAAGACGTCTGGTCAATGGTGACCGAGCAACTGGCTCGTCACAATACGCCAGTCACTACTCTTGATGAACTGTGGTATCGTGTTCAAGCTGCTTGGGTAGCTGTACCTGTACACGCCATCCAAGCTCTGTTTGACTCAATGCCCAGGCGTATCAAGGCCTATTACAGCCAGGTGTGGTTGTTCTGGGATTGTCATTGCTCCACTTCTAGTTTAATGAGATGTACAGGCTGAAATGAACACAATCTATGCGGAAAAGAAATCTAAGAAGAAAAATACATTTCAAATAACTAATTGCACAGGGAACAAAAATCATCAGCATCTGACAGTCACAGAATGTGCACATAGTAGTGACGTGGAACAATGGATATCAATATTATTACAAAAACAGTGACAAAATATTTGTCGGTTTATGGAGGTATCGTCAGAAAGAAGAGCATCGGAACACTTAGGTCACTGAGGTACGTTGTGAAACGTTTTGGTGAATATATTGGCAAAGCTGGCGCAGTTGTTGTACAGCACCCCAGACCGAACGCCCCCAATTTCGCCTCACGCACTGACTACTCTCAGAAAAAGCGTTCTCCGGGGCCACAAAATCCTGGCAGGCAGCGCCGGCCGGCTTCGGGCAGCTGCCACCGTGAGCAGGGTCCGACAGGCGCAGCGCACTCCAGCATCCGGCCGGAAAACACGCTTCCGCTTCACCCGCTCGTTTCCGGACGTGTTGCAGCGAGACTGAAAACCCTTACATCCAGATCCGTCAACAATAAACACAAAACAATGTATCTATTTTCAAAGTCAAATGAAAATTTGATTGGCGCCTTTCTAAAAGCCGGTCTCCACTATGGATGCGACTTCGATTGAAAGAAACAGGAGGGTGATTCAAATGAAAACCTGAAAAGTTACACAAAATTTCGAAAAGTTGTGGGATGGGGTTGATAGGTGGCAGTAGTGTTCCTTGCTCATAAAGTGACCGACAGGTGACTGAGTGATGTTACAATTCAGGAGAATTAAACAGCATCCACAGAAACATGCGCCTCCCCCCCCCCCCCTCTCTCCCCCATCCGTAGCTGTCAATGTGCATCGCGACTGAGCAGCGATCTGTGTTGCGTTTTTTGTGTAGTGAAAGCGTCAGGCCACCCGAAATTTGTCGTAGAATGACGGAGTAGTACAGTGATTCGTATTTGTCGTTGCAGAGACTGCACGGTCGGTGTACAAAGTTTAAAAGTGATGTATAATCTGTGCAGAATGCCTCAAGACCATGACAGGCATGTAGTGACGGACGAGAACATTATATTAATCGAGGATCTTGTAAACGAGAACGAACGCGCAAGTCTGAACGAAATAGCTACAAGTTTGAGATTAGTACTGGTTCAGCGCGGAATATTGTTCACAATGTACTGACCTCGAAGTGTCAGCAAGATGGATGGCATGTCAGCTGACTACCGCATTGCAATTGCATCGATGCCAGTGAAGAACTTTTGCTACGCTTGCACGTTGAAGATGATGAATTTCTGGGAAAAATTATTACAAACGATGAGCCTTAGGCCACTATCACACTATCACTAACCAGAAACAAGAAGGTCAAGCAAGGAATTGCGTCACAGCCCATCGCAAATAAATAAATATATATATATACTCACTCTCTTCTGGGATGCAACTGAAGTAATTTTGGAGCATACATGGGTAGGAGAGTGTTAGTAACCAGTCATTCTTATTAAGACACTTTGAAAAATCAGCTTGTCTGTGCAGTCAGGAGTAAATGTAGAGGACGTCTTTCAGGATTATTGCTGTAGCATGACAACGCCAAACGACATACATGAAATTAACGTCTTGTTCACCATTCATATTCACATGACCTCACTCCTAGTGACTTTCACCTGTTTGGTGCTCTCAAAGTTGCAATGGGATGCATGTAAGTCGTAAGTGACGAAAAGGTGAAAACCTGCGGTGCACGAGTGACTACACACGCGACCAATAGAATTCTTTTACCATGGTACCTATGCAATTCCGAAGTGGTGGAACACCTGCATTCAACGTCAGGGAGACTAGCCGAAAACTGACACGTGGGTTTTTTGTTCATTGTTACAAGTAAAAATATTACAGCACATTTTAAGTTTTCACTTGAATCACCCTCGTAGCATCAACGACAACTGAGGGATTTATACCAACGAAACTTAATCAGGGCTGGAACTGATTGCCCTGCTCAGAACACTGTTGCAGCCAAAAAGGCACATCAGATCTGAAAGAACACAAAAACTCCAAGACTGGCGATTTTTTATAGAGACTCGAAATTTAACATGGACTTCAGTGGGAGATACTTTCAGTTTCCACAACAAAATTCTGTTTTGAAATACACCAGAAGATCCAAAGAGATTCTCACTGTACGTAAAGTACATCCATCAGCGGCAAGACGCATTCAGTACATTCGCTTCCTAACAGCGATGGTAATGTTGCCAATGATAGGGCCAATAAAGCAGACTTACTAAACACAGTTTTCTGAAAGTCCGTCACCTAAGAAGACAAAATAAATATTCCAGAACTTCAGTCAAGAACAGATGCCAACACGAGTATCGTAGAAGGAGATATCCTCTGTTTTCCCCATCGAGTATGCGAGTGAGCATCTGGATGTGTAGAACTAGTATTCTGTCCGCAAAATTTCTTGCAGCTCCAGTTACTTGATGTTGGGGACGGCGTTAGCTCAGAATACAATTTATTTTAGTTTTTGGTAACGAGATAAGAAGTGACGTTTTATATTGCACATATTCATATTTTCGAATCTATCTTGTAATTAATTACGTTACAATGACACTGTAGATGGTACCGAATTGTCACAAAAAAACAACGCATTAGGAACTTGTTTAGTTAACTATGAAACTGTTACAGAAAATACGGTAACCGATTTGCAGCACCTGCTTGTGCATTATTACTTTCACCTTTTCTTTATTTACCATTCCGCTTTTTACGGACAAGTAAAATATCTATAATATTTCTTCGACAACTCATCACAAAAGTAAAACTACACACTACGCAAAAAAAGCAAAAGATCAGTGCTCGAATTCTGGAGTAATAGAAATTAGAGCCAATAACACATTTTTAGGTTTTGTATTGTACTGATCAATATTTTTGAATCTGTTGTCACTAATTATGTTGCAATGACTGTATAGGAATTTGTGATATTCAGGAATACTTAGATACAGAATTGGGTGTGAGGAAATAGATAGATTGGAGAAAATTATTCAGGCTGTCATGTATAAATTATCTGCATATGAACAGTGTTTGTACACTAACTGGCAGTCTACCCAAACGTACTTGCAAATTTATCTATCACTTGTCTGGTTTATACAAGTTCATAAAATTGCATAAATTATCACTATAATACAAGAATTTATAATACCTTGTCTCGATACTTTTCAACATAGAGAGTGCCTCATATCGATAAAACACTTATAACTATACATCGTTGTCCATACGCATGAAAAGTAACTGGTCGCGCTTTCACATACTTGAAATTATATTCCGGCAGTACTGCACCATAGATGTTAGTAAAACTCAAACATGTAGAAACGTATATAAAACAAGGCGAATAGTTTAAAATTCAATTGTCGATATTAATGCAGATTTTACAAAAAAGCCGTCGCCACTGGATCATGTAACTAGACCTGTTAGACAATGAGAATATGCGCAGTAGGTTATACCCACTCCGTAGATTTACATACTCTATGGTGTAGCCAAGCCAAGCCACCTTGATTCACTAAATAAAGGCAAGTCTTTCACTCGATATTGTATGCCAGTTAGGTTCGTTTCAGAGTATACTGATGAAATAGCTCCACATTTAACAATAATATACAAACGCTTGGTCGACAAAAAATCCACATTCAAAGCCTGGAGAGCTGCTCAGGTCACACCAATACTCAAGAAAGGGAAGAGGAATAATCCGCTCTATTACGGACCCGAATCACTGACGTCGATTTGCTGTAGGATTGGGAACTGATACTGTGCTCGATCGGACAATGCGATCTATTGACACATTACACGGATTTAGAAAAAAACTCTTTCCTATGAAACACAGCCAGCCGTTTATTCATATGAATTAGGGAGTCCTGTGTGTGAAGTGCTTGGGCTATCTGTCGGATAGACCGGTTGTCAGGCGCAAGTCTTTTTAGTCGACGTCACTTTGAGGCCTTTCGTGTCGAAGTAATGGGTGCTGTCGACTTGGGGTTTTAAACTGAGCCCATATTTCTACAATTCTACAAGGCTTTTGACACCGTTCCGCAAAAGTGGATTCTCATTAAATTGCGCCCCTTTGCAGTACTGTCTGAGTTCAGCGAGTGAACTCGTGATTTCCTGTCAGAAAGACCGCTGTTCGTAACAACTCACGGGAAGTAATCGAATAAGGCAGAAGAGACGTCTGACTTTAAACAAGGGAAATGGTACAAGAACTTTGCTGTTCCTAATCTATGTAAATGATGTAACAAACAGCGCGCTGTTCGAGAGTGAAAAGGTAGAGAAATAGTTTAATGGTGGTTTGATGAGCCCGCTGTCAAGCGCATAAGTGTGAACTGCAGAGCAGTCGTGCCGATGTAGATGGAGACGTGGGAACTTAGATTAAAGCAGAGCAGAGAGTGGAATAATTAGCCTTGCGAAACTAACAAGAAAAATAAATGAATGAAAGCAAAATAATCTCGAAAATAAAGGTAGACTGTTCAGAGACGGACTACTTAGCTCAACTGTGAAATCAAAACATTCTCCAGAGCAACAAATAATCACGTGTTGCTCCACTTCGTGCACTGTAACAATTTGAATCCTCGTTGAATATTGTCTGCAAGGTGATCGGTATGGTAGAGCTTAAGCTAGTTCCATTTCATCGCTATCGATGGTACTTCAGAACGTTCAGTATCGGAATAGGTACATCCAACCTATAGCTTAGTCCTATAGTGAAAATTGTGGCGAAAGATTTTTCGTTAAGGTCGATAATGCCCGAGAACAACGCGCCTAGAGGTGTACTGTACATCTTCCTCGTGGACCTCGGATCGGCCACCATTGTGGATGCAAAACGTGTTTTTTCTTCTTCTTCTTCTTCTTCTTCTAGCGCTGACTAACGGATACTTTAATGCAAGTCAGACCTTCTGATGAAGCTCGTGACTAATGTCGCACTACTTCCTTCAGTGTATTTCATCTCTTCCGTTAATCCACCAGAGTAACGAACAATAATCAAAAACAGTAGAACGGTTTTGTAAGAACTCTCCGTTAATGAATTACATTTATAACTCTCTCTCTCTCTCTCTCGCTTGCTGTTATTTTACTAAATTTTGACCGCGTTACCAATGTTTTTGGTTTAAATGGCTCTGAGCTCTATGGGACTTAACATTTGAAGTCATCAGTCCCATAGACTTAGAACTACTTAAACCTAACTAACCTAAGGACATCACTTACATCCATTCCCGAGGCAGGATTCGAACCTGCAACCGCAGCAGCAGCACTGCTCCATACCAATGTTTTGTTTAGCCAAAGTTATTTATTCATATTTCAACGAAGGAATAGTCAGAAGATTAAAACTATCAAATTTAAAGTATTGCAGTTAGGTCCCACAAATCGGTTGCTATTAACATTAAAAAACAATAGGACAGTCCCTAGTCGGACCTTCACGACCTTCAGTTTAGTAAACAAGGCAATTCTAATCCGTAGTCTCAGAATTTCAATAGCTAAATGACATTTGTTTATTAACAGTTTTATGACAGAAATTTTTCGTGGAATTAACTGTCCTCGACAGTATTAATTTCGATCTCTACTTTTTGATGCAAATTAACACGAAAATTACTTCTTCGCATAAACAGTTACGAAAATACATCGCTCAGCTCTCCTTGCAACTACCAGTTGCCATGGGGCACAGTACCAGGTGTCCATATATTTAAATGAAGAACTAACATCCATTTGAGGCGCTAATTCCTTCGGGAACATAGACAACTCTGGAAACCATATGGGGATGTGTACGGACTTTTGGCTGAAGACTGACTGCTACTTAGTTCTCAGTTGTCACGCGCTCTTCGCGCTGCGCCCTTTTATTTTGTCGTGTTTCAGCTTTCATAACGCAGAGGGACTTCCTTCCAGCTTTTCCTATTCTAGTCATACAGCTATCAACACTACACACATGGGGTGTCCAAGAATTCGGCTGACGACCCGTGCCACAGCACTCAGCCTGGCTGAAAATTTCTCCGACCGCCACGGCACACGGTAAGAGCGTGATGGGGGGAAGGAGGAATAATCTGCGAACGTTTCAGTGGCAATGCAGTCACAATGCGTATGACTTGGTTTTACGTTTCACATTTCTAAACGACATGGATAAGAAACAAAATAAATTTTCAGTGTTATTTAAGAATTTTTGGCATGCAGAAAACGTAAATTAATTTTCATATGGCGCCAACTATGGGCACACGGACAAACGCCCACAACTTCACAGATTATCGCACTCAGGTTCCCCCTAATCGTGACTTATTTGGTTTCATTATCGAAAAAGTTCTTTCACACAATCATGTTGATCGAAATATTGTAACACTTTTGTAACCTCGTTATCAAGACGTGGAAACTCTACCTGAGGAAAACAATGTAGACGCATCCCTAGTGTAGAGGCACCACCGTTTACGATACGGAAAGTTAGTTTTGTTGGATATCCTGAGCACAAGTCACAGCCAGGTGCGGACCGGATTGCAGTCAGTTACGCATACCAACAATTGCGAGGTACACTAGAGGCCACAGGGCCGTCAAATTGCTGAAAGAGAATATATAGCAATTTTGCATGCCGCAAATCACAGGCAGAAGGGGCCACTGGCCAACCTAGCGTGTTATGAATACGTGACGCGAAGCGGCGAGTATGGCAAAACAAAAGCACAGCCGCGTATAAATAGGTGCGGGTTTGTAGCGAGAGTCATTCATGTGTGGCAGCCATCCTGGACGCCGGAGAGATTCACACGACCAGCTACACGCAGCAGCAGATGGGGCACCATTGTTCCAGTCTACAGTGGGTTGCTGGTTCGATCCCCTGAGGCCGACACGGGGTCTGTAGCCAGCCAGCGGTGGCCCCCCCCCCCCCATGGATTGCTACCTTGGGCAGTCGTCCTGGCTTCCGACACACGCTGGAGGCATCCCAAGGCGAGGGCCACAGATTTAAACACCAGATCGCAGGTGCCCGTTGTCGCTGCGATCTCAGTCATGCAGGCCAGAAGCACGCAGCTGGCTGCCTGCGGCTCTCACAGGGTGGCGCTGAGCCAGCACGGATGCAGACTGCTGAGTCGGCTGCCAGCATCCTGACGACGCTGAAACTCAGCTGGCGTACAAGGCCGACACAGTGCGTGCAAGGGTTGCTGAGGCAGCCATTCCGCGCCAAGCCACTTCGCAGACAGCAAAGTGGTGTCCTCAGCATTGCGGAACCCAGTGACTCAGATCAAGAGGAATGGGGGCACTGTAGTTGGAAACAATAAGTCTCTTGGAAAGCTTGGAAGAGTTCATACGGTGCCTTCTACCTCTTCCCACTACATTTAGTTCAAATGTCTTTGAGCACTACGGGACTTCTGAGGTCATCAGTCCCCTGGAATTTAGAATACTTAAACCTAACTAACCTAAGGACATCACACACATCCATGCCCGAGGCAGGATTCGAACCTGCGACTGTAGCGGTCGCACGATTCCAGACTGCAGCGCCTAGAACTGCTCGGCCACCCCAGCCGGCACAACATTTAGTGTTGCTGTTACATTCGGTGGCAGAAGTAGCCATTACACTATACAGTTATAATGTAAAAGGATTTGTCTTTAAGAGGGTAATCACACTGCAGATCAATCAGTTACTTCTGCACATACACAAAGGCGCTTTCGACGAAAATGGCAAATGCTCTCGAAAACAGTTCGAAAACCGACTTAAGAATGACAGTGCCCACAAAACGTTTAGCAAACTATCACTGTAATTCTTTCCAGCCCACTATGATTATTCAAACCTCACATTTTCTTTAATGCTAACGAGGTTAGGGAACTGGACTGTGTTCGTAAGAATTTTTTCCTTCTAGAATGCGATTTTCTGTTTAAATGCATTTCTATAAAATCAGAAACGTGTTGGTTCTCACCTGGCAGTACCTTATAGTGGACAGTGTTTAGCCGACTCTATATAAAATACGGGGTCTACAATCCATTCCGGATCATCTAATTCTCGTTCCTGCACTCGTTTTTCCTTAAAAAATTTACAAATACTGTACTATGAACCGTACAGATGCTAAACTGTGTTCAAATTGACCCTGTGTCCATAATCACGTTGTATAAATAGAGATGTTGTCGTAACTGCTGACGACGCCTTTGGAACAATTGTTTTATTAATCTCCTTTGCAAGATACTTTAGATATTTTACTTCTGATGAAGGTATATTTATATATACCGAAAACTTGGTCAAGAATTTTAATAAATCTTTATCCTGCAACTGTTTTGGCTGTCATCATTTACCGTGAAGAATTTCAACAGTTGCTGTTTCAGCCGTGTTTAAAACCTTCAATTCTTTTTGCATGGTATTATAATGTAGTTTCGTAGCAAATTAGCTGTGTTCATCGATTATGCGACTGCACAGTAGAGACGGAGAATTCTCATCCCTCTCTTGTGTCAGACGCATTTATTTTTAAATGCTTGTGACGACAGACCGCTACACAGCCTCTTTTTGTGCAAACAGCGACTGGCCTTCTGAACGTCCTTTATACCACGAAGAATCAGCGAAGGGTAAACAGCGCTGACGTCACGGTCCTGGCGAACTGAAGAGAACTGTGACAACCGGAAGATAAAACACCAAAATAATAAATGAAGTGACGCTCTGTACCGGGCCCTTGCGAGAAGAATCGAGCAAACCTGATGCAGGTCGCTCCCCGGCCCGCACGGGAGCCGGATGTGCGGTTCACCTGCGGTTTGGCAACAGCAGCCGGCCTTGCAATACGAGGACCCGTAAAAATTTTACAGTTAACGTTCCATGTACAGAAATTGTTCATATCAGTACAAAATTACAAATTAACACAAATATTAACTAAGCATGCACGAAGTTGATAAATCAGTTGTGAACAGGTGATCATTATAAGTGGCGGGAAGTACGGGTGTTGTACACTTTGAGAACGAAGTCTTTCGCCACTACACTATTGTATAAAACATTCTCGGACTTCTTTCCGCATCATTTCAGACATCTAAATGCACATCTACATGCATACTCTGCAAATCACATTTAAGTGCCTGCAGAGGGTTCGTCGAACCACCTTCAGAATTCTCTATTATTCCAAACTCGTATAGCGCGCGGAAAGAATGAACACCTATATCTTTCCGTACGAGCTCCGTTTTCTTATTTTATCGTGTTGATCGTTCCCTCCTATGTAGGTCGGTGTCAACAAAATATTTTCCCATTCCGAGAAGAAAGTTGGTGACTGGAATTTCGTGAGAAAATTCCGTCGCAACGAAAAACGCCTTTCTTTTAACGACGTCCAGCCCAAATCCTGTGTCATTTCTGTGACACTCCCTCCCACATTTCGCTATAATACAAAACGTGCTGCCTTTCTTTCAACTTTTTCGATGTAGGCGGCCAGTCCTATCTGGTAAGGATCCCACACCGCGCAGCAGTGTTCTAAAAGAGGACGGACAAGCGTAGAGTAGGCAGTCTCCTTAGGAGGTCTGTTACATTTTCTAAGCGTCCTGCAAATAAAACGGAGTCTTTGGTTAGCCTTCCCCACAACATTTTCTATATGTTCATTCCAATTTGAGTTGTTGGTAATTGTAATACCTAGGTATTTAGTTGAATTTACGGCTTTTAGATTAGACTGATTTATCGTGTAACCGAAGTTTAACGAGTTCCTTTTAGCACTCATGTGGATGACCTCATACTTTTCGTTATTTATGGTCAACTGCCACTTTTCACACCATTCAGATATCTTTTCTAAACAGTTTTTCAGTTTGTTTTGGTCTTCTGATGACTTTACTAGCCGATAAACGACAGCTGTATCTGCAAACAACCGAAAGCGACTGCTCAGATGGTCTCCAAAATCGTTTATATAGATAACGAACACCACACAACCTTGGAGAACGCCAGAAATCACTTATGTTTTACTCGATGACTTTCCGTCAATTACTACGAACTGTGACCTCTCTGACAGGAAATCACAAATCCAGTCACAATATTCCATAAGCACGCAATTTCACTGTCAAAAGCGTTGTGGAAATCCAGAAATACGGAATCGATCTGAAATCCCTTGTCAATAGCACTTACAGGAACAATGTTTTCTAAACCCATGTTGACTGTGTGTCAATAGACCGTTTTCTTCTAGGTAATTCACAATGTTTGAACACAATATATGTTCCAAAATCCCGCTGCAAATCGACGTTAACGATACCTCGACCTTTCGACGATTTCCACCCTCGTCTTCGTCAGAAGCAACTGGCTGTCAAAATTGCTGCTGTGGTGGCCTTACATAGCCCAAAGATGGCTTTTGATTGGTCACAGATGGCGTCAACGTCTGCACTGGTGGTGCCGTCGCCTTCGTCGTAGCGGAAACATTGCGATGAGTACCACCGGCTCTAGTCTGCATCGACAGTTCGCTTGCATGCACCGCGAAGATTATATCCGCCGTCACGGTTGAAGGTTTTCTCACACATTCTTAATCCTACAGCCTCTTTCATTAAAGAGTCCCAGTATGTGGGAGCCTGGAACAAAATTTTTGATTCATCAAACAGTATTTTATTTGTTTGTGAGGCTGTGTTCAGAAACTGCAGATTTCTTCAGTTATTGATTTTTATTGTGCCGTTGATGATCTACACAGCCGTCGGAAACGGTGTGAAAGGACTTACAGACGTAATTTCTTCCGCACTCACATGTGATGTTGTAAATCCCAGGAATCCTGAGGCCACGACTGTTCTTAATACGGCGTAGCATCTGCTTTATCTTATTACGAGGTTGGAAAATACACTCCTGGAAATTGAAATAAGAACACCGTGAATTCATTGTCCCAGGAAGGGGAAACTTTATTGACACATTCCTGGGGTCAGATACATTACATGATCACACTGACAGAACCACAGGCACATAGACACAGGCAACAGAGCATGCACAATGTCGGCACTAGTACAGTGTATATCCACCTTTCGCAGCAATGCAGGCTGCTATTCTCCCATGGAGACGATCGTAGAGATGCTGGATGTAGTCCTGTGGAACGGCTTGCCATGCCATTTCCACCTGGCGTCTCAGTTGGACCAGCGTTCGTGCTGGACGTGCAGACCGCATGAGACGACCGCTTCATCCAGTCCCAAACATGCTCAATGGGGGACAGATCCGGAGATCTTGCTGGCCAGGGTAGTTGACTTACACCTTCTAGAGCACGTTGGGTGGCACGGGATACATGTGGACGTACATTGTCCTGTTGGAACAGCAAGTTCCCTTGCCGGTCTAGGAATGGTAGAACGATGGGTGCGATGAGGGTTTGGATGTACCATGCACTATTCAGTGTCCCCTCGACGATCACCAGAGGTGTACGGCCAGTGTAGGAGATCGCTCCCCACACCATGATGCCGGGTGTTGGCCCTGTGTGCCTCGGTCGTATGCAGTCCTGATTGTGGCGCTCACCTGCACGGCGCCAAACACGCAAACGACCATCATTGGCACCAAGGCAGAAGCGACTCTCATCGCTGAAGACGATACGTCTCCATTCGTCCCTCCATTCACGCCTGTCGCGACACCACTGGAGAGGGGCTGCACGATGTTGGGGCGTGAGCGGAAGACGGCCTAACGGTGTGCGGGACCGTAGCCCAGCTTCATGGAGACGGTTGCGAATGGTCCTCGCCGATACCCCAGGAGCAACAGTGTCCCTAATTTGATGGGAAGTGGCGGTGCGGTCCCCTACGGCACTGCGTAGGATCCTACGGTCTTGGCGTGCATCCGTGCGTCGCTGCGGTCCGGTCCCAGGTCGACGTGCACGTGCACCTTCCGCCGACCACTGGCGACAACATCGATGTACTGTGGAGACCTCACGCCCCACGTGTTGAGCAATTCGGCGGTACGTCCACCCGGCCTCCCGCATGCCCACTATACGCCCTCGCTCAAAGTCCGTCAACTGCACATACGGTTCACGTCCACGCTGTCGCGGCATGCTACCAGTCTTAAAGACTGCGATGGAGCTCCGTATGCCATGGCAAATTGGCTGACACTGACGGCGGCGGTGCACAAATGGTGCGCAGCTAGCGCCATTCGACGGCCAACACCGCGATTCCTGGTGTGTCCGCTGTGCCGTGCGTGTGATCATTGCTTGTACAGCCCTCTCGCAGTGTTCGGAGCAAGTATGGTGGGTCTGACACACCGATGTCAATGTGTTCTTTTTTCGATTTCCAGGAGTGTAGATCTGACACCTCACCTGCCAAGGACTCTGCGTATTGTTCTGGATGTAGCGTCAAAAAATGGAAGGAACGTAATTTCTAGCTCATTACGTGAATGTTCAACATTTTCACAGTTTATTGGTGAAGACGTCATAAGCATTTTGCCAATATTGTCTTCCCACAGCCTGTACGTAAATATTTTCTCACAATACAGCTACCGCTACTTGCCGATGTGGACATATGTCTTGAGGAAAATTATCGTGCACAGTTATTACTGTGAGAAAAGTTCTGCGTATTATGCTGGGCCTAAAAGAGAAAATTACTTTCGTTCAATTTATGGTTTAAATTTCCTGCCGTTTATGGCAACTACGCTTGATAATTGTCATTGACCGTAATTTGTAGCGAACTGTACAAAATAAATGACAGCTCAAGGTTTCACCATGAATTCTGATAATTCGTTGGCAGCTCAATATCCCCACCTGCAAACATACATAAATAAGAGAGTATTATTGTTCGACACTACTCATTTTACTGGTGAAATATACTTCAATTTAACGACGAAATAACAATCTTTGTCTTCTATTCTACACATGTTAATAGCTATTAATTAAAAATTCTCCTACAGAACAGAACAAATAGTCCATAAGGAGCGATTGATGATTACATTTAAAATTATCTTTGGTACCAGTGAGAGACTGTGCGTTATTGGGAAAATAACGAATGAGCTTTTCTGCAGCAAGTTCAGCGCTTCCCTAAGCTGCTGACAGTTTAAGGAGTAATAAAATGAGGTCACTCCTTTTCTCGGCGTGTTATAGTTCTCGATATTATTTGTTGCATCCTGTAACGATGTGTGGTCCTAAAAGAGGAAAGCGGAGAATGAGACACAACAACAGTTATGTGAAAAAAGTTTACTTCATTCAATGAGTTGTCGAATACAAATGCAGTCAGATCTAATCAAAGTTTCCAGAGTGTGTCAGTGTTCATAACCAAGTCCGTTTTACTGTCGTCACTGATAGGGAATGGTGATGTGTGCTCGTAGATGTTCATGATACAGAAGGGGGCTGGTGATAACCTGTGGCGGCTTCCTGTCCGCTTCCCTAATGGTGTTGCTTGTGCCACCTGAGGGGGCAGGTCCGTAGGGCGGTCGTCGGTTCGTGACCTCCTTTGCCATGTCCCTCTCTCTGCCGGTGGTTCTACGAATATCTGGTGCCAACCTCTGAAGTACGAACAGATGCGCCAGCGTGGTGTCTATGGCGAAAGACATCACATGATTATAATGTGATGGACTATTCACAAATTATTTCATTAGTGTGATCAGAAACTGCATAAAAAAGCTTTTAAGGGTGTTGCACGTAGGTTGGGCACAGAAATGATTGTTAAAAAAGTTATTTACGTTCCGCTGTTTGCGAAGTAATTACCATTGAAGTTAGGCAATTAGTCAGTCACCTGCAAAAATTCAAGTGGCTCGCCAGAAATGGTGGGACACAGTGTATCTTTCGCTTGGTTTCCTATAACCGAAAGAGGTACAAAAATTTGAAATGGGACACTAGTGAGGATCGGACCGGAGTCAAAGGCTGAGAAGTCTCGTGGGCTATCATCTACACTATCAAACAACTGACACTAATTACTGTCTCTGGTGTGACGCATGAATTTGCGCGTACAACTGCCTGTTTGGTTAACTTCAGTGCTACTTAACTTGGAAATGGCGCAAGGTATCGAATTATTTCTTAGCAATTACTTCTCAATATAGCCTATACTACAACAACAATACAAGTTTGCACCTTTTACACTGTAAAAAGTTGCAGTGAAGTGCAAGAATACGTAACTTCTTGAAGGCTATGCTACAAGAAGTCTGTGAGTGAAAAACGCAAATTGTTCCACATTTATCCTCACTGCTCACTTGCTTCCAGTCAGTTATTTCTACATAGCAAGTTATAGAGGGCAGTTATGCCATGTGATGTACAAATAGAAACATACATTTCTTCGTTTCATATTTGGAGCAATTATCCCAATATTTGGACTATTCTTCCTTGTTCATTGATTTTTATTCGTGCGCTACGTTAAATTTGGATCCTACCTACTTGCTGTATACAACTGAATACATTGCGATTTTTATGAGTAAAGAGAATCCACTGATAGAGAGGAACATCATAAATCTTTGAATATATCGTCACCTTTTTCTTGTGTCATTTTAAAAAGTACTCAATCCATTAGCTGCAGTGACGATTTGTCAGTGTGGAAGATGCTGAGTAGAACTGAGTTTTGGAGACGACGTTATACTGCAAGTCAGTTCAAAAGTCGTAAGAAAACAAAAGCATATTACCTCCAATACGGCCAAACCACCACACTACTCAAACAATGTAAAACGCATAAAAATGTTTGAAAAATAGGTACATTGCGTTTGGTGTATAAATATTCACTAAGTGCTATTTACTTGGCTCAAGTGTCCACATCAGACGTATTCACACTTATCGCGCCAACAGTAAATGTTTTAAATGATGAGACATTCATCTGAAATATTGAAAGAAAATGATTCGCTACAAGTTCTTCGCAGTGGCTCATTTCACATGCTCTGGTAAACAGGTAAGTAACGAACTGGAAGCAGCTCGTTTTATTTTGGTAGCTTCCTCTTCCGCAGATGTGTGTTAAACTTACGTAGCCTAATATTAACCATAAAGGAAAGGGTGTAGTAAGACCGAAGGTACCGTATCGTAACACGAAAACTTCATATTCTGATAAGACTTTCACTGTAACTCAGCGTTCAGACAGACGCGCATTCAGTAGTTTCCACGAGGATAAATTGTGCACATGTTAAATAATCTGAATTATCTGTGATTTAATGGAAAATGAAGAATTTGCGAATTAAATTTCTCCACATGTCTTGGCAACTTGTGAAAGGGCCTTTAGTAAATATCGGAATGCAGAATAAAACACCTCTTAGAGATCTCTAACCTCAGTAAGACAACACATCATCAAAACACTTCTAGTGGGTATTTGCGTCATCCAAATCTGTTTGAGTACTTAGTACATGTTATTGACTTCTTTTATTCGTCTTTAATTAGACTGTTGAAGATTTACGAATGGGCAAGACACGACGTTCATACTCTTATTCTCAATTTTTTTTAAATTCCATCCATTTCGTGCAGTTCTCAACTCGCTCTCCGAATTCTTCTTCAAAACGAAGTCAAACAGCTTCTTTTCTCATAATTTTACGCGAATTGCATTCCTGATATGAAATCACCTTAACTGTTTTTGCTCGAATGAAACTCTTGTTTAAGTGATGTATGAAACAATAGTTTCATGCATCCTGATCAAGGCCACTTCACGTAGTGGTCGGTCATCGTTCTACAACACTGCGAGGCATATAATAGAAAGCTAGTATAGACATAATAATATTTCTTCCGTTGGATTTGTTAATTTAATTGTATTAATAGTAACTTTATTTCCTGTATCTGAGTGAAAAAAAAATAAGTTTATGCTTTTGCTAGAGCGAACCTCACTAGTGAATCCAGCTAGAACTCATATTATTTTTCGAATTCCCTTAAGGCAGTGAAGAAACTTGTAAAATAGAAGGATCAGAAAGAATTAAGTTTTTTCAGTCAAGTTCCACAATTTGGTATTGCCCATGTACTTGTAACATGTAGGGAAGAGAGTACTAACCTTGCTTCAAGTGGATTGATTCGATAAACAGTTAATGCCGTGCTGTGGTGATTTGCAAGGGAGAAGTGTACCTCCTGTCTGGCAAGGTGCAAATCGAATAGTTCTCATTTTAAATATATAATATTAAAAACGCGATTATAAATTCACACTTCCTGCTTTCCATTGGCTTGTATTAATTTTAATGTAAGGCCTGTAAGCTAGCATGAACAATAGTACTCTAGTATTAAAGTCGTTAGTTGGTCTCTAGCTCGGGGAAAAGAGAACGAAGAGACGGTGCCAAAGAAGCGGACGAGAACGCCGCAGTAATCTTCCAGACCAACGCTCTGATGAGATGAAGTAAACGATCTCTTTTTTTCCTTCGCCTTGGACTCCGGGTGGGTGCACATACTTCCTAGTTCAGAGACTTCCTCCAAGCAAAAAATGTGGGCTAAGAGAGGTTATACATCTGGAGCAAATGATCGTCGCCAAAATCATAACTAATGAGGACTGGACGGAAATTGAAACACTTAATTCCGCCATGAGTTCATAGTTACATTGCTCTGCGACGGAAATCCACACGAACGCCTGGAGCGGAATGTGAGAGCCGAGATCCTAGAACGTTTTGGTCCCCAGCGACCAATTACTTAGCTTTTGATACGCTGTGAAGTAAAACAATAGCACGTTTGTGTGAGAATTGCAAATGACTCTAACTAATGTCCAGAGGAATACATTTAAATTGATTCATCGCTCTTTTAACCTGTACCATAAGTTTTACTACTACAGTAATTATGTAAACGATATGTTGCTTTCATATTTTTATTTAGCTATCGACGTGCGCGCCTAGCAGTTGGAAAATAATAAACTCATTGTTTATTTAAGAAACAGAATGCGTTAAAATTGACATAAAAAAAATTAGCTTTTGTTAACTGTTTTTCCCATTGTAAAATATTAGTGCGAAGGTTTCGTCCGATTTGTGTGGATTAAAAAACATCTATAGAGGAAAAAAAGAAAATGTTTGGTTGTAAATAGCAGCAATGAATGTTTGTAATTATTAAAAATCTAATTTCACTTTAGGCACATGTTCGAATTTAATCATTAGTGGTAATGCATGTGAATTGAAAGAAACTGCTTAAATTTCATAGAAACTGTTGTTGTTGTTATGGTCTTCAGTCCTGAGACTGGTTTGAAGCAGCTCTTCATGCTACTCTATCCTGTGCAAGCTTCTTCATCTCCCAGTACCTGCTGCAACCTACATCCTTCTGAATCTGCTTAGTGTATTCATCTCTTGGTCTCCCTCTACGATTTTTACCCTCCACGCTGCCCTCCAATACTAAATTGGTGATCCCTTGACGCCTCAGAACATGTCCTACCAAACGGTCCCTTCTTCTAGTCAAGTTGTGCCAATAACTTCTCTCTAATCCTATTCAATACTTCCTCATTAGTTATGTGATGTACCCATCTAATCTTCAGCATTCTTCTGTAGCACCACATTTCGAAAGCTTCTATTCTCTTCTTGTCCAAACTATTTATCGTCCATGATTCACTTCCATACATGGCTACACTCCATACAAATACTTTCAGAAACGACTTCCTGACACTTAAACCTATACTCGATGTTAACAAATTTCTCTTCTTCAGAAACGCTTTCCTTGCCATTGCCAGAAACTATACTTCTTTAATCTGAAATGACGCTACTGCATCTCATATTCGGAAAGAAACCATGACTCAGTTCGTGTACTGATCTAGATCTAGGGGTTCTATATTTCCCTAAATTACCTTACGTTATACAACAGCTGTTTGTTATATGGGCAGAGCTGAGTTCACCCTCCCTCCCCCCCCCCCCCCTCCTCCCACTCGATCGAACAAATTAATGTTCTGTCTCCAACAAGCAAAACTAAACAGAAAGCTATATGTTAATTCTTACAGAGAAGAAAACAGCTACCAGCCACTATTAATACTGCTATTTATTTAGGTAAATAGCGCTGTTACCTGTTTCGAACTGGCAAGTTCATCATCAGAAGGCTGTTCACAGGATTTTCTAGATACACTTGACATTATTGTAAAGCTTCAAAGCCAATAAAATAATCACAAGACACCTAAAAAATACTTCACATAAAAACAGTGACGAAAAGACACTGAAATGTATCAACTCCAAACTATCTAAAAGTAAAGCTCTAATAGTGAAGGCAGACAAAGGTAGCCGTGCAGTTGTAATGTATGAAAACGAAATTGTCGACAAAACCATGGAATTTCTTAGCAGTAATAACATAATCCAGTTAGACTTTGATCCCACTTCCAAATTTCAAGCCAAACTTAAGAAAACTCTTAAGAATTGTAATTTCCTCCTAAGCAAATTGGAAGTACGGGACTGTATTGCTATGAGTCCCATGCCCCTCGCCTTAGGTCATAGCTCAAGGTACATAAACAGCACTGCCCAACCAAGCCTATTGTTAACTGTAGGAACAGCCCTTCATACTGATTAAATAACAAACTGATACTGCTACTATACTTGATTCAAAATTTCAGTGCGTGATAGCTAGATATTAATACAATTGTTAATGTCATTATTCATTTTATCTCACCTCTATGTTGCTCCTTGTATATAGCTCAGTATTTACATAATACCGTTTAAGTAGCATTCACACAAGCTGGTTACTACATCTGTCACTTGATTTGTAATATTATACGCTCATAATGTAAGGTTCATATTTGTGTTTTAATTTTCATCATGTTATGTCATTCTTTATAAACAGTCATTCTGTGAAATGAAAGCAACCTGTATATTGTGATGTCTCTGACACTGTTGAGTTTATAAATCTGTAATCTCTGTGATAACTTCACATGTGGCAAATTCTTTTTGGCCTGTGTGTGTGAGTGTGTGGTGGTTTGCACAATATGCTGATGTACAAATTAGGCAAGTGCTGGATATATTTAGGAATATGTGAAAAATACAATCCTGCAACTTCGCAACAAAATCTCCCGTAATTTTCGACGTAAGTACCATAACCACTTAACCTCACATATTTATTTAGGCTGTATTTCATCGTTTGGAGGTCAGCTCTTCTAACACTGTTTTCTACCGTAGGGCAACAACACACCAAAAATACTTCGCCACAGTGGAATAATAAAAATCAAAAAAGGACGATAATGTAAAGTTTATCTTGAAAATCACGTGAACAGCCGTCTGATGATGAACTTGCAGTACGAAACTGGTAACGGCGCTATTTACCTAAATAAATAGCAGTATTAATAGTGGCTGGTTGCTATTTTCTTCTCTGTAAGAATTAACCTACATTAATTGTACACAGCCACGGTCTCACCATATCAGTTTTAGACAAAATAGCATTAAACAGAAAAAATAACGCAAAACGATAGTATAGCAATTATCGCTTCAACGTTCGTCGAACTTATGTAAAACATGTTTATGTCATTCATAAAGACTTTTAGCAATTATCAATAATAATGGGAAGCTCTTGCTTTTGATCATGATGAAGAACATTGTATTGAGTACAAAATAACAATAATATTTTTGAAACTTCCTGGCAGATTAAAACTGTGCGGTAGAGCACTTGCCCACGAAAGGGTAAGGTCCCGAGTTCGACTCTCGGTCGGGCACACAGTTTTAATCTGCCAGGAAGTTTCATATCACCGCACACTCCGCTGCAGAGTGGAAATCTCATTCTGGGATAATATTTTTATTTCAATATATGCTTTTCCATTTATGTACGGCACTTACACAATTTACAATTGATTTTGTTACATAAAAGTGAAGAAGTTACTCAATCAACTAATTTTTATTACTTACAAAATGCAATTTGCGTTCTTTAGGGATATAAAATACATAGTGGACTAACTCTGATTGATGTGCTGTTCTAACTAAGCGCAAAACACACAAACAAACAAACGAGAAAGAAAGACAGGACCTCAGTTCTCAATTTCTCTCTTACTCATTCATTTCTGTTTGTTTCCCAATGAAAGCTACCGGTATGCCTCCCATTTACTACGTTAGTTATGTAATGTACCAAAATCAACGAACAGTAGGTTTGCTAGAGCTCAACTGCACGCAACAGTAATGAAAGAAAATAATATAGCAGAGAAATGCAGTGCAATGCAGAACTTTCTCTACGTTTGCATACGAGTGTGTGTGGATACCTGTATTGGTAAGGAAACAGACAAAGAAAGGGAAAAGATACAGTCTCTATAGTTACCCTAAGGAGTGTAACAAGATGTCAGGCAGTTCTCTGGAGACAGTGTAATAACGTGAGGAGAGCCACAGTTGGTTCACCGCTCTTTTACAGTGGCGTAATGCTGTGAAGAGAGCCTGGGTCCGGCATCTTCCGCCGTAATGGTAATCCATCAATCACTGTGCCTTCCTGCTGCTGTCTGCCGCCGCCTTCAGTGTCCTGGCAAAGTGCAAACACTCTCGATCCCCACGTTAAGACGCGTTCTGAAACTGTGAAACTGACTGACTCCCCAACAGCACAGAGTTAGCTAATCCTTTGAGGACTTACGTACGACAGCCCCACCTACATCTTCTTTTCGAATTAAGAATTATTGTCATGAAATGTGTTCCCGTAAATAGTTTCCAGCAGGATATCTGCAATACGGGAGTCAACGTAGTGGAATTACAAATTTTTAGTATCTTATCAACTTACGTGTATACCTCATTTAAGAAAAGTTATTCACTATCGAAACAATAATAGATGTTTCATAGTACACGTAAAATAAACTGGAAGTCTTCATTAGACAGTAGCTCTCCATATCAGACGTATTAATTAAAATGTTCAAATGGTTCAAATGGCTCTGAGCACTATGGGACTTAACTGCTGAGGTCATCAGTCCCCTAGAACTTAGAACTACTTAAACCTAACTAACCTTAGGACATAACACACATCCATGCCCGAGGCAGAATTTGAACCTGCGACCGTAGCGGTCGCGTGCTTCCAGACTGTAGCGCCTAGAACCGCTCTGCCACTCCGGCCGGAAATTAAAATGTAATTCAATCTTTACTATCATAAATACGATACATTCACAGAATCGAAAAGAACACTGAGATGAAACAAACTCCTTGGATAGCGATATGCACATAGGTATATGGCAGTAGTATCGCATACACAACGTATGAAAGGGAAATACATTGGACCCCTTGTACTCAGGTAATTCATGAGAAATGGTTTCCGACGTGATTTTGGCCACACGACGAGAATTAACATCTGGTAGTACGCATTAGGAGTGATTTAAAATGGAATGATCATATAAAGTTGATCGTCGGTAAAGCAGATGCGAGACTGAGATTCATTGGAAGAATCCTAAGGAATTGCAATCCGAATACAAAGGAAGTAGGTTACAGTACGCTTGTTAGCCCACTGCTTGAATACTGCTCAGCAGTGTGGAATCTGCACTAGATAGGGTGGATGGAAGAGATAGAGAAGATCCAACGGAGAGCAGCGCGCTTCGTTACAGGACTATTTATTAAGCGCGAAAGCGTTACGGAGATGATAGATAAAGTCCAGTGGAAGACTCTGCAGGAGAGACGCTCAGTAGCTCGGTACGGGCTTTTGTTGAAGTTTCGAGAACATACCTTCAAAGAGGAGTCACAAAGTATATTGCTCCCTCCTACGTATATCTCGCGAAGAGACCACGAGGATAAAATCAGAGAGATTGGAGTCCACACAGAGGCATACCAACAATCCTTCTTTCCACAAACAAGACGAGAGTGGAATAGAAGGGAGAACCGATAGAGGTACTCAAGGTACCGTCTGCCACACACCGTCAGGTGGATTGCGAAGTATGGATGTAGATGTAGTGGATGTAGAACAGACATTGAATGCGGAATAGCAGTTGGAGCTATACCTATGGGACATTCCATTACGGAAATCGGTTAGGGAATTCAATAATTCACAATTCAGTGTCAAGAGTGTGTCGAGAATATGAAATCTCAGTCATTACTCCTCACTACAGACAACGCACTGGCCAGTGCCCTTCACTTAATGACCGGGAGTAACACCGTTTACGAAGAGTTGTTAGTGCTAACAGACAAGAAACACTTTGTGAAATAACTGCAGAAGTAAATGTGGGTTTGGGCTATGGCAGCAGACGACTGAGGCGAGCGCCTTTGCTAGCAGTACGGCATCGGCTACAGCCCGCCTCCTGCAGTTGTGGCCACATCGGTTGGACCGCAGATGACTGGAAAACTGTGGTCTGATCAGATGAGTCCCAATTGCAGTTGGTAAGATCTGATGGTCGAATTCGATTTTGGCGCGGAACCCATGAAGCCATGAAACCGAAATTGTCACCTAGGCACTGTGCAAGACAGAGAGAGAGAGAGAGAGAGAGAGAAATATTGTGGTAAGTAACTATGGGTCCAAACTGCTCAGGTCATCAGTCCCTAGACTAGTATTGTATTGTATTGCATCGAAATGGGGACCTAGAAACGAGGTAGAGGCTTCGTCCTCACCATAGCCTCCAGTCGTTTAAAACCCCACAACAGGATACTGTAGTTCACTTGTCCCATCGCCGCCCCACACCGAATCCAGGGTTACTGTGTGGTTCGGCGCCCAGTGGAGCCCCCGGCAACGTCTCACACCCGACGAGTGTAGCTTCAATGTTTGCGTGGCAGAGTAAGTACGGTGTATGCGTACGTGGAGAAAGTGTTTGAGCAGCAATCGCCGGCATAGTGTAACTGAGGCGGAATAAGGGGAACCAGCCGAGGCAGATGGAAAACCGCCTTAAAAATCATCCAAAGACCGGCCGGCACACCGGAGCTCGACACCAATCCTCCATGCGCATTCGTGCCATCACGCCTTCCCGCCCGGAAAACAGTGTGTAGAGCCGTCGGCACACGGTCCGTGAATCAGAATGTTGAGCGTGCCGAGTTTCTGACGTCATAGCGTGGAATAGCACGTTCGGTAGTCTTTCCGAACGTGCAGAGGAATATCTAGCATTATAGCATGTCAGATATTCTGAGCGAGCGTCTTAGTGTTGACCAATGAGATGGCACAACGCCAACTACGTCTCATGCACATCTTCTTACTTCAGCACAGAGTTGTGAGGCGCCATATTGGCATTCGTTTCAAGCTTATACGTATATATGACATTTCTGAGTACCAGCAAATTGAGATCCACTGGAAAACCCGTTGTTAACTGTGATTCGTTCCAATAAAATAATCAGAAACATCATATTCGTGGAAAAAGAATTACAGTAACTTGCATATTACGAGAAACTCAGAAACACAGAAGATCGACCCAAAACCCATTGATCTTAGTACAATTTTTTATAATTAAATTTCAATCAGTAACATATGTACGATTAAAGTTTTAAGCAAGTCGTGACATGCTACGATTTGTCATCAGCACCGTGTTGTTGGTTTAGCTTGGTGAATAGCGCTACTGATCCCTCCAAAAATTGCAAACCTAGGGCTGTGGTTCGCGTCCGGAAACGTTCGAATTATTTTTCCCCCACATTTGCGTCTTTATTAGGTTCTGATACTTTCTTATTAGTTTAATATAAGTATATACCGCAATATTTGATGTTATATAAACATTGTAAGTTGGTTGTTTAGGTTTTTTATATTGGTAACGCCACGTAGCGCTCTGTATGAAAATCACTGGCTGTGCTGTGTGCAGTCAGTGGCTGGTTGCCATTGTTGTAAAACTCGCCATTGTAGTGTTGGGCAGTTGGCTGTTAGCAGCGCGTAGCATTGCGCAGTTGGAGGTGAGCCGCCAGCAGTGGTGGATGTGGGGAAATGAGATGGTGGATTTTTGAGAATGGATAATCTGGAGGTGTGTCCATCAGAAACAGTACATTTGTAAGAATGGATGTCATGAACTGCTATATATATTATGACCATTAAGGTAAATACGTTGTTTGTTCTCTATCAAAATCTTCCTTTTGCTAACTGTGCCTATCAGTAGTTAGTGTCTTCAGTAGTTTGAATCTTTTATTTAGCTGGCAGTAGTGGCGCTCGCTGTATTGCAGTAGTTCGAGTAACGAAGATTTTTGTGAGGTAAGTGATTTGTGAAACGTATAGGTTAATGTTAGTCAGGGGTATTCTTTCAAAAAAAAAATTCTTTAATTTTTTTTCTAAAACCTTACAAAATAATGCCTCTGACTAACATTAACCTATACGTTTCACAAATCACTTACCTCACAAAAATCTTCGTTACTCGAACTACTGTAATACAGCGAGCGCCACTACTGGCAGCTAAATAAAGGATTCAAACTACTGAAGACACTAACTACTGATAGGCACAGTTAGCAAAAGAAAGATTTTGATAGAGAACAAACAATGTATTTACCTGAATGGTCATAATATATATAGCAGTTCTTGACATCCATTCTTACAGATGTACTGTTTCTGATGGACACATCTCCAGATTAATCATTCTCAAAAATCCACCATCTCACTTCCCCACATCCACCACTGCTGGCGGCTCACCTCCAACTGCGCAACGCTACGCGCTGCTAACAGCCAACTGCCCAACACTACAATGGCGAGTTTTACTACAATGGCAAGCAGCCACTGACTGCACACAGCACAGCCAGTGATTTTCATACAGAGCGCTACGTGGCGTTATCAATATAAAAGACCTAAACAACCTACTTACAATATAAGTTCATCTTTTTTCGAGGGGTGAGTTTGTTCCATTGGCTTAATCTACAGGATAGCTTGCGCTACTTGTATAAAGATATTTTGCTGCTTTGTCTTTTACCCTTCGTGATTCTGCCACTGGCCTTGGGGTTTTAGTAAATTGTGGGAATGATGAAATAATGTTTATATTACGTGGAGGAGTATTGTAAATTTGTATCGCACTGTTAGTAATGGAACTTTTATAAGCCTGTATCCTTATTGACTGGACATGGTACTTTCCTTTTTGTGGACAATGGACGAAATATGCTTTTTAATAGAGCTGACGTGGGAATTTTACGCCCAGCCGTTTAGTAAACAGTGTGATTTACGAACTAGAAACGTCCCGCAACTGCCGCTGGAGTGCGCTGAGATCGCGTACACCACTTTTGGGCCCACGTACCGTAGGCACAAGTAGCATCATTTCTGAGTGTTAAACAGCACGTTGAACATAGCACGCTCAACCTTTACGTTCGATAGCACGGTGCGTGTGCAGGCGGCCTAAGACCGCTCGGCTAACCGGGCGGACGGTCCCTAGGCTTACACACTGGTTAATCTAACTTCAACTAACGATAAGGACAACACATACACCCATGTCCGAGAGAGGACTCTAACGTGCGACAGGGCCTAGCCGCGCAAACCGTGACAAGGCGCCAAGACCGCACGGCTACCCCGCACGGCGATAGGGGGAAAGGGAGAAAGACACACACACAGAGAGAGAGAGAGAGAGAGAGAGAGAGAGAGAGAGAGACGAAGATAAATAGTTGCATTACCATGATCCTTACTCTGAATAATGTTTGGATGTTGCTGTCCGCGCTGGTGTATCTCGTACAAGCCTCTTCATCTTCACAATACTACTGCTGTCTACAATTATTTCAGAGTGTTTGTTGTAGTCAGAGCTTGGTCTCCGATTGCTGTCCTCCATATTGGCCGCCTCTGCCAAATTAATTATTGCTGGATGTTATAGACTGCGCCACAAATTTATTTTCTCCCCAGGTACCATCGCATGTTAATCTTCGATTGCAGGTTTAGTTATATGGTACATTCCTGAGTCGCATCGAAATATGGACCTTGCTAGATCGGGGTCGATCTGTAGTTCTTTCACTGTTTTTCAGAGACAGAAGCTAAGCTGCTAGTCTGTATAATCGATATCTGAGTACTGTAAAGGGGGGGGGGGGGGGGGGGGAGCAGAGAGGGCTGAGATGCGGGCAGAGCGGGTAACACGAGCCTGGTGTGGCTGTTTGCACGAAACTCGTAGTCCGGGAACCAGCTGCCAATGTTAGTTTACTATCTAAATAGAGCTGAGACTCTCTAGTTTAGTTCAGTTCGTTTTGCTAATAAAGGAAGAGATCGCCAGGTTGCATACCGGTAGCAGCGGTGGGAGTATCGGCGGCAGCTTTCCGCAAATAATAATGATAAAAGAAACCAATATGAAGAAAGCTGTTTTGTTGACACGTTTATTATGCTGTAAATAAACGAAAAGAGTAGTCTGAAGACTATTGGTGTACGCTAGCTTTACGCGTAAACGTGTGAAAAATATCCACGTAGTACAATGATACTAAGAAAGTGGAAATTTGGCTAAGTGATAATTAACTATAATAGTTTAATGAAAACAACAGGTCGCTGCGTTTTTAGTTATGGTAAACGAAACGATTCAGCTGCCGACCGAAAGATCCAGCAGATAGTTATGCGCCACGCCGGCGCGACCACTCACCTGTGCGACGGCGGCCGTCTGTGAAATGCGCGTCCCGTCTGAACGGCGCATTTGACCGTCACCTGCGTTCGCCTTCTATCTCTCTCCCTACCTCCCTCTCTGTCTCTCTCTCTCTCTCTCTCTCTCTCTCTCTCTCTCTCTCTTCCTCTGTCTCTGCTTCTCCGTTTTCCTCACACTGAAGTGTTTCGAAATGGATACGTTAAAAAATGCCTAGATGTGCTAAAAATTGGAAACGGTAATAATTCACTCTCGGCTAATCCCATATATTTCCGACAAAATTTAATTATTATCAAAAGTACCACAGTAAGTGCTAGGCCCATTTCACAGCTGTTCCGCCGAAACAGAGGGGATAAGATCCAAAGAAACAGGCTCTCTCGTCTTCAGAAAGAGTGTAAGTATTCGTATGAATAAGTTTCTAAATCGATTTTCTTTGCAAAACGCGTAGTTCGCAAAATTCGGAGCGTAAGATCATTTCAGTCTTTATACATGTGTTTGATTTAATAGGATGTATCATATTTAATATCAGTATCATGTACTATAACCAATTGTAAATTACTTTTTGAGTCAAAACGGCAGAGCTCCTTTAAAAACGAGGTCGCAGATCAGGTCGAGGGTGTAGATCGAGGTGACGATGTTGCTGGAGACATCGTAGTAAACAGCCAACGTGGCCATAATGTTCTAGTTGGCGAGATTAACGATCCTGACAGTGTGCAGGTCGCTGAAGTTTTTGTCTACCCATTTTGTAATAGAAATCGTAAAAAGCATCAAGGAGAAAAATAATTTCGTCTAATATTAAACTGTGCGTTTCATTCCTAACATATTTCTAAGTAAATTGTCTTTTAATACATGCCTTCAATGAAAATACATATTGTAATATAATCAATAATATAATCTAGTCTGAGAGGAAGCAGCCGATGCTACGCGTCTATGCGGATCGACGCACATTGTTTATTAATAAAAATTTATAAGATACCGGAGGGCATTCAGCTTTGCTGTATGGTTGAATGATGATGGCGTCCTCTTGGGTAAAATATTCCGGAGGTAAAATAGTCCCCCATTCCGGGCGGGGACTACTCAGGAGGACTTTGTTATCAGGAGAAAGAAAACTGGCGTTCTACGGGTCAGAGCGTGGAATGTCAGATCCCTTAATCTGGCAGGTAGGTAAGAAAATTTAAAAAAGGAAATCGATAGGTTAAAGTTAGATATTGTCGTAATTTGCGAAGTTCCGTGGCAGGAGTAAAAAGACTTTTGGTCAGGTGAATACAGGTTATAAATAAAAAATCAAATAGGGGCAATGCAGGAGTAGGTTCAATATTGAATAATAAAAATAGGAGTGCGGGTAAGCTACTACAAACAGCATAGTAAACGCATTATTGTGGCCAAGGTCGACACGAAAAGCACGCCTATTGCAGTAGTACAAATTTATATGCCAACTAGCTCTGAAGGTGACGAAGAATTTAAAGAAATGTATGATGAAATAAAACAAATTATTCAGATAGTGAAGGGAGAAGAAAATTTGATAGTGATGGGTGACTGGAATTCGGTAGTAGGAAAAGGGAGAGAAGGAAAAGTAGTATGTGAATAGTAGGTGAATATGGATTGGGGCTAAGAAATGAAAGAGGAAGCCGCCTGGTAGAATTTTGCACAGAGCATAACTTAATCATAGCTAACACCTGGTTCAAGAATCATAAAAGAAGGCTGTATACGTGCAAGAAGCCTGGAGATTCTGGCAGGTTTCAGATAGATTATGTAATCGTAAGACAGAGATTTAGGAACCAGGTTTTAAGTTGTAAGACATTTCCAGGGGCAGATGTGGACTCTGACCACAATCTATTGGTTATGATCTGTAGATTAAAACTGAAGAAACTGCAAAAATGTGAGAAATTAAGGAGATGGGACCTGGATAAACTGAAAGAACCAGAGGTTGTACAGAGTTTCAGGGAGAGCATAAGGGAACAATTGACAGGAATAGGGGAAAGAAATACAGTAGAAGAAGAATGGGTAGCTCTGAGGGATGTAGTAGTGAAGGCAGCAGAGGATAAAGTAGGTACAAAAACGAGGGCTGCTAGAAATCCTTGGGTAACAGAAGAAATATTGAATTTAAATGATGAAAGGAGAAAATATAAAAATGCAGTAAATGAAGCAGACAAAAAGGAATACAAACGTCTCAAAAATGAGATCGACAGGAAGTGCAAAATGGCTAAACAGGGATGGCTAGAGGACAAATGTAAGGATGTAGAGGCTTATCTCACTAGAGGTAAGATAGATACTGCCTACAGGAAAATTAAAGAGACCTTTGGAGAAAAGAGAACCACTTGTATGAATATCAAGAGCTCAGATGAAAACCCAGTTCTAAGCAAAGAAGGGAAAGCAGAAAGGTGGAAGGAGTACATAGAGGGTCTATACAACGGCGATGCACTTGAGGGTAATATCATGGAAATGGAAGAAGATGTGGATGAAGATGAAATGGGAGCTAGGATACTGCGTGAAGAGTTTGGTGGAGCACTAAAAGACCTAAATCGAAACAAGGCCCCAGGAGTAGACAACATTCCATTAGAACTACTGACAGCCTTGGGAGAGCGAGTTCTGACAAAACTTTACCATCTGGTGAGCAAAATGTATGAGACAAGCGAAATACCCTCAAACTCCAAGAAGAATATAATAATTCCAATCCCAAGGAAAGCAGGTGTTGACTGATGTGAAAATTACCGAACTATCAGTTTAATAAGTCACGGCTGCAAAATACTAACACGAATTCTTCACAGAGGAATGGAACAACTGGTAGAGGCCGACCTCGAGGAAGATCAGTTTGGATTCAGTAGAAATACTGGAACACGTGAGGCAATACTGACCCTACGGCTTATCTTAGAAGCTAGATTAAGAAAAGGCAAGCCTACGCTTCTATCATTTGTAGACTTAGAGAAAAGCTTTTGACAATGTTGACTGGAATACCCTCTTTCAAATTCTGAAGGTGGCAGGGGTAAAATATAGGGAGCGAAAAGCTATTTACAATTTGTACAGAAACCAGATGGCAGTTATAAGAGTCGAGGGACATGAAAGGGAAGCAGTGGTTGGGATGGGAGTGAAACAGGGTTGTATCCTCTTCCAGATGTTATTCAGTCTATATATTGAGCAAACAGTAAAGGAAACAAAATAAAAATTCGGAGTAGGTATTAAAATCCATGGAGAAGAAATTAAATCTTCAAGGTTCGCCGATGACGTTGCAGTTCCGTCAGAGACAGCAAAGGACTTGGAAGAGCAGCTGAACGGAATGGACAGTGTCTTGAAAGGAGGATATAAGATGAACATCAACAAAAGCAAAACGAGGATAATGGAATGTAGTCGAGTTAACTCGGGTGATGCTGAGGGAATTAAATTAGGAAATGGGACACTTAATGTAGTTAAGAAGTTTTGCTATTTGGAGAGCAAAATAACTGTTGTTGGTCTAAGTAGAGAGGATATAAAATGTAGACTGGGAATGGCAAGCAAAGCGTTTCTGAAGAAGAGAAATTTGTTAACATAGAGTATAGATTTGAGTGTCAGGAGGTCGTTTCTGAAACTATTTGTATGGAGTGTAGACATGTGTGGAATTGAAACATGGACGATAACTAGTTTGGACAAAAAGAGAATAGAAGCTTTAGAAATGTGGTGCTACAGAAGAATACTGAAGATTAGATGGGTAGATAACATGGTTAATGAGGAGGTATTGAATAGGATTGGGGAGAAGAGGAGTTTGTGGCACAACTTGACTAGAAGAAGGGATCGGTTGGTAGGATATGTTCTGAGGCATCAAGGGATCTCCAATTTAGTATTGGAGGGCAGCGTGGAGGGTAAAAATCGTAGAGGGAGACCAAGAGATGAATACACTAAGCAGATTCAGAAGGATGTATGTTGCAGTAGGTACTGGGAGATGAAGAAGCTTGCACAGGATAGAGTAGCATGGAGAGCTGCATCAAACCAGTCTCAGGACTGAACACCACAACAACAACAACAACAACAAGCTATTGGAAACCAAATAACCTGAAACTACGTAAAATAATTATTAGCTCTAACAGTTACACGAAAAAGATTGTTCCTGAGTTTTTAGCAATGTAAAAAAGCTCACCTGATGCAATGACAACTAACACGCGCCCGTGCGCACGGCGATGCGTCGTATCATTCAGTCGTCAGTTGCGCCCTTTTCCAACACGAAAAACTCATCGAAATATTTTTTTTCATTAAACTTTCAAAGTTAACGATCACGTATCCGAATTTCAGCTTACTTGGTATAATTTTACTCACACTTATTTTTGGCATGTTTACTCATGAATCTGACACACAATAAACCAAAACAAAGTCAGTTGACTACTTTCTCCGTGTCTCTACAATGTAATATTCATACCAACAAAGTTTCAGCTTTCGTCATACCGGTCTTTCTATCATTCTTATGCGCTTGTGGGTGGCTGCAGCAGCTACGACCACCGCAGCTGCGTATGCTGAGATTCGCGTTGTTTAATAGCAATACTACTTAAAGTACAGCAAAGAATCATAGCTTTCTAACTTGCGGTCATCAAAAGTGGCAGCCAGCTATGTCGTCACCAAGAGGGGTCGCATCGAGCCGAACAGTGCTGTATCTCTGGCCATAGACACTCGCAGCAAGGAGGACAATGGACAGATTTCCTGTTTTAGTGAAAGCTTACTGTGGTCGTTTATAATAGTCGGTTTATCTTCCGTCGTGTTCATTGTTCTTCAAGTGTCTTTTTTCAAGTGCTCGGTGTTCTTCAAGTGTTTATAATGTGTTCTGAACTGTGCTGAGTGTCCACATTTCTATCGTTGTTTTTAAACATTTCCAGCCCGCAGCGCTGACCACATGGGGCGAGGGGGATTGAAATAACAGTAAAGAAACAAAAAAAAAAAAGAAAGGAAAGCTGTGGGCTCGGAAACTGGTGGCGTGACGGGACAGAAGTTGTAACCGTTAACCAGCGGTACACGGGCCGCGCTGTCGAAAGTCAACGCTGAGAGTGCCGAGTTGAGCGTGCTGCTGAACGCTTAGAAACGATTCGAATTGTGGGCTCCAGCGTGGTATACGCGATCCGATGCCTACGATAAAAGACAGGCCGCAGCGTGTACGTCACGAAGGTAGTCATGCGCTCGCTCACTCGCTCAAATCAGCAGACAAACTACGTTTCTACACCTGTCAACTCGTAACTAGGCGTGTCCGTACAAACGAAAACTGAATCTTCTGCTGGAATCCGCTATTATGGAATCTTACTGTTATTAGTCCTATAATGATGAGGAGTCCATTGGCCTACTTATAATTTGTTACTGTTGTACTGGCTTACAATCAAATCAAATCATATTGAAATGGTTATTAGTAGCACAAGGCACCACTTCCAGCATGTAATGAGCACTGTTAAGCAGTAGAGACTAAATACTATAAACAAGCCGTTATATCATTTACATCGAGTATTTAAGTACTGTTAAAGAGTAAGACTTCATAATAGCAGATTCCAGGGGAAGATGCAATTCTCGTTAGTACTTACACGCCCTGCTGCGTTAAAAGACTTAGAAAGGCATTTTGTCTGCTGAGCTGAGCGAGCGAGCGAGTTAAGGACTACCTTCGTGACGTACGCGCCGCCGCCTGCCTTTCTCGTGGGCCTCGACGCGATCGCAATGCGCTCCAGCGGCAGTTGTCGGCTGTGCCTGACTCGTAAATCACACCGTTTAAGAAATGAACGTGCGTAGATCGCCATATTATCTCGATTAAAACATACTCTTCTCCCTTGTCCATGTGCTAGTCAGGTTGTTCTGTCTGTGGTATACATAAATAAAAACTGCAGTCTGCGTGAAAATATTATAAGGCGAAAAGGAAAGTACCAAGTCCAGACAGTAAGGACATCGTCTTATTGAAATTCCATTACAAATAGTGCGATAAAAATTTACAATAGTTCTCCCAAAAATGGTCAGATGTGTGTGAAATCTTATGGGACTTAACTTTTAAGGTCATCAGTCCCTAAACTTAGTCTCTCTCTCTCTCTCTCTCTCTCTCTCTCTCTCTCTCTCTCTCTCTATTCGTTTAGTCGGTTCTGACTCTTCGTGACCCCATGAACCAAATCACGCCACTTTTTCCTATCTTGAACTTTCTCCCGTAGACCTTCCAGGTTGGAACACATTGCTTCTGTGATGCCATCGATCCATCTCGTCCTTTGAGGTCCTCTTCTTCTAGTTCCTTCGATCTTCCCCAGCATTAATGTTTCTCCAGCGAGGCATGCCTTGGCATTGTGTGTCCGAAGTAGGTCAGCTTTTGTTTTAACATTAGACCTTCCAGGGAGAAATCTCGTTTTATTTGCTCCAATATTGATCTGTTGGTTCTCTTTGCAGTCCATGGAACTCTAAGAAGTTTCCTCCAACACCACAATTCGAAGGAGTCAGTTCTTCGCCGTTCAGCCTTTCTAATGGTCCAGGTCTCACATCCATACATCACAACTGGAAAGTCCGCAGCCCTCACAATACGGATCTTTGTTGTTAGTGTTATATCTCTGGATCTTATAACCTTGTCAAGGTTTGACATCGCCTGTCTACCGAGCAACAGGCGTCTCCGGATTTCATGGCTGCAGTCGCCATCAGCAGAGATCTGGGAAGCGAGATAACTGAATGTGGTCACTACCTCCATGGTTTCTCCTATAATATCCCACGAATCGGTAGGTGTAGTTGCCATAATTTTCGTTTTCTTCACATTCCGCATAAGACCGGCTTTTTCACTTTCGTCTTTCACCTTCAGTAAGAGTGTTCTCAATTCTTCTTCACTTTCTGCGTACAGGATCGTATCATCCGCGTACCTGAGGTTGTTTGCATTTATTCCAGCTATTTTAATTCCTGTTTCTCCTTCATCTAGCCTCGCATTCCTCATAACATGTTCTGCATACAGATTGAATAAGCTTACACACTACTTAACCTAAATTATCCTAAGGACAAACACACACAACCATGCCCGAGGGAGGACTCGAACCTCCGCCGGGACCAGCCGCACAGTCCATGACTGCAGCGCCTCTGACCGATCGGCTACTCCCACGAGGCAATAGTTCTCCCATAAGCTAAAAATTAATCATCATTCTCATTTTCAGTAAAATACTAAGATCATTCTGACTTGATCACTGTTCCTACTCAGTAGCAGAGGCTCTGCAAGTGAATTACAAAACTTAATAGAAAAAAAGGGTAAAATATCTTACAGCAAGAAGTGCAAGGTGCCTTGTAGATTAAACCGGTCGTACAAACTCACCCCTCAAAAAGAGCGCCCTTGTATTTATATTATATATAACAGTATATACTTACATGAAACTAATAAAGTATTAGAACCTTTTAAAAAAGCGAAGGTTAATAGAACAAATTTTTGGGTGTTGTGGGATGCGAACCGCCAACACTTATGAAACTGTGACGCTAATCATTGCGCTATCGCGACCAAACTTGTAGAGATACCATATCTAGCTTTTTACCGTGCCTTGGGAGCTTGAACTGTAGCTACATTACTAACTGGAATTTGATTAAGTCAGATTGTACCAAGAACAATGCGTTTTTAATGAATCCTTAACATACTGTTGGTATCAAATGACCTACTCTCATAATACGCAAGTTCAATAATTCTTCAACTGGAAGCCAAAACGGCGCCTCACAACTCTGCATCGAAGGTAGATGGCGTGCATGTGACGTGGGTGGCGTTCTGCCACCTCATTGGTCAACGTTCAACCGCACTTTCTGAATATCTAAGCTAGATGTTGCTCTGCACGTTTGGGAACACTTGCTAAAGTGCTATTCCACGTTATGACGTCGGAAACTCGGCGCGCTCAACGTTCGGAAGCAAGGTACGTGAGCTGACGGCTTTAGTCGCTGCTCGACTGTCCACTGTCACCAGCGAGGACGAAGGAACTTGCAGCTGACGTTCGACTACGTGCTAAGACAGGCGGTACGTCAATCTCGAGAATTGATAACCAGTGAAGCGACGTTTGTGCTATGTGAGTGCACTCGCTATCATAATTAGAGTGTACTACATTTCTATCCAATACAGGTAGAATCAGGCGGTCACGAAAGTAGGAACTTGCCCTACTGTTACTAACGACTGCCAATTTGATAGATTATATTCAGTTTCGCTGTCGTGCTCATGTAAGAGAAAGAGCAAGGTTTCAGAAACAGACCGTTCAAAGGGAGGGTGGCGCATAAGCAGTAAATTGCTTTTAATTATCGGGTTAAATTAAATGTTGGGCGTATATTTGATATGTTTTTAAACGGGCATATAAGCTTGCTAATGACAAGAAAAGCCTTATAAATTTTCTGTATTATTGTAACAATAGACTAGAGCATAGTTGTTTAATGCTTAGTGTGAACTGTAAGGGCCTAGTAAGACAGTTAACCGCATACTGAGTTTTTATTTTATTAAGTTGTAACTTGTATCAACTGGTGCTCTTCATAAAATTGAAAAGAAAATTTACTTGTGTAGATAGTATTTCGACAGTTAGTATTCCGGCTAAGAACCGAGTAATACAACAGAGCATGGCATAACTATGTAGCAGTGTTTGATTCTTGTTTCAGCTACTGATATCAAACAAATGTTTTTCTTGACATTCAATAAATATCCAGTATGTTCCACATCTCTAAATTGCTATCTTATCAGTTTTCGGTTCCAACACCCAAGTGTCCCTCGTTAGAGACAATAGCTTCTAGTAGTGTAATAGTCATAATAATTCTTACTTTATATTGCGTACGTAATCCAGTGTCATCCACAGTCGCACTTTCTGCATATCTCACGAGGCAATACGCAGTGGAAAGAATCCCTGTGTCTCTCTGCAGTTCCACCACTTCTAAGGGCACTAAAGCACTCCGTATTCAGGCCACAAGTGGCCCATCGGGACCATCCGACCACCGTGTCATCCTCAGTTGAGGATGCGGATAGGAGAGGCGTGTGGTCAGCACACCGCTCTCCCGGTCGTTATGATGGTTTCCTTTCACCGGAGCCGCTACTATTCGGTCGAGTAGCTCCTCACTTGTCATCACGAGGCTGAGTGCACCCCGAAAAATGGCAACACCGCATGGTGGCGCGATGGTCACCCATCCAAGTGCCGGCCACGCCCGACATCGCTTAACTTCGGTGATTTCACGGGAACCGGTGTATCCACTGCGGTAAGGCCGTTGCCTAAGGGGCAAGGAGCCACGTAGTTATGGATTACTGACAGTCGAAAACTAGCCACACACTGCAGGGGAAAAGTCTCTGTTAGACGTTTCCCTTTGTCAGCGCAATAAGTTAGTTACGGTTAGTATGGTTGTTGATACAACTAATACAACAACAATAAATTTCTGAAAATGTTGTTCGTCCGTGAACGATTCACTAAAATCAGAAAACAAGGTGAGAGCCCTCACAATTGCGTAACATACACTACTAGCCATTAAAATTGCTACACCACGAACATGACGTGCCACAGACGCGAAATTTAACCGACAGGAAGAAGATGCTGTGATATGCAAATGATTAGCTTTTCAGAGCATTCACACAAGGTTGGCGCCGGTGGCGACACCTACACGTGCTGACATGAGGAAAGTTTCCAACCGATTTCTCATACACAAACAGCAGTTGACCGGCGTTGCCTGGTAAAACGTTGTTGTGATGCCTCGTGTGAGAAGGAGAAATGCGTACCATCACGTTTCCGACTTTGATAAAGGTCGGACTGTAGCCTATCGCATTGCGATTTATCATATCGCGACATCGCTGCTCGCGTTAGTCGAGATCCAATAACTGTTAGCAGAATATGGAATCTGTGAGATCAGGAGGGTAATACGGAACGCCGTGCTGGATCCCAACGGCCTCGTATCAGTAGCAATCGAGATTACAGGCATCTTATCCGCATGGCTGTTACGGATCGTGCAGCCACGTCTCGATCCCTGAATCAACAGATGGGGACGTTTGCAAAACAGTTCGACGAAGTTTGCAGCAGCATGGACTATCAGCTCAGAGACCATGGCTGCGGTTACCCTTGACGCTACATCACAGACAGGAGCGCCTGCGGTGGTATACTCAACGACGAACTTGCGTGCACGAATGGCAAAACGTAATTTTTTCGGATGAATCCAGGTTCTGTTTACAGCATCATGATGGTCGCATACGTGGCTGGCGACATTGCGGTGAACCCACATTGGAAACGTGTATTCGTCATCGTCATACTGGCGTATCACACGGCATGATGGTATGGGGTGCCATTGGTTACACGTCTCGGTCACCTCTTGTTCGCACTAACGGCACTTTGAACAGTGGATGTTGCATTTCAGATGTGTTACGCCCCTTAGCTCTACCCTTCATTAGATGCCTCCGAATCACTACTTTTCAGCAGGATAATGCACGACCACATGTTCCAGGTCCTGTACGGGCCTTTCTGGATACGGAAAATGTTCGACTGCTGCCCTGGTGAGCACATTCACCAGATCTCTCACCAATTGAAAACGTCTGGTGAATGGCGGCTGAGCAACTGGCTCGTCACAATACGCCAGTTACTACTCTTGATGAGCTGTGATATCGTGTTGAAGCTGCATGGGAAGCTGTACGTGTACACGCCATCCAAGCCGTGTTTTGACTCTATGCCCAAGCGTACCAAGGCCGTTATTACGGCCTGAGGTGGTTGTTCTGGGTACTGATTTCTCAGGATCTATGCACTCAAATTGCGTGAAAATGTAATCACATGTCAGTTCTAGTATAAATATTTGTCCAATGAATACCCGTGCATTTCTTCATGATGTAGCAACTTTAATGGCTAGTAGTGTACTAGACGATCTTAGGACACTGTAGACATTCCATATTACGACAGTGTGCAGCTTCCAACTATTGCATGATAATCAGATTACTGACGTGCACATCATAAAACGAAATTCACGAATTTAAGCACAGTAGATAACAAATAGCTTAAATTTTCGTAAAAGAAAGATTCTGAAAAGCGCAGGGTGTACTAACCGGTCAGTGCAGTAGCATCTCTTTGTTTTTAATTGTTCTTTGCCGTGGGAGCAGAATGTTTTCAGCAAACTCAGATTTCAATTCAACTGACGTTATGGATGTCAGATGGTACGTACAGAAACCTTTCGGACGAGAAAGAAATGTTCGTTAGAGACGCAATAGGATTCCCGTTAGAAGTGCAGTATCATTAAAAAGAAATTCTACGTGCTTTAAAAACAAAAATAGGAAAGAACCTGAGTAATCAGAGGCATCACATTATCACTGGAAAAGGCAATATCAGTTCTTTCTTCTGTTTTCTTCCTTCACCTGCCCTCACCATTCCCACGCAGTAAGACACAATCGAAGCTCGTATCAGCTGTGTGGAACAGCGAATGGGGACATTTTCAGAAGCGTTTAATTTATATTTATTTCATGTGTAGTCATAAGCTCGCCTACAAACGATGTCTCTGTGACGACTGGGATATGGTAACATTACAGCGCGAAATATGCTGAAAGATGCAGATATTACAAATTCAAGAACGTAGGAGTTTAGCTGAAATAATTTTCGTCACTGATAAACAGGAAACAAATTTCTTGAATTTTAGTACCACCTTCGACGAAAATAATTTCCACTAATTGTAGATCTTGTGAATTTTATGGTAGTATTAACTCGCTGTCTCACAGTACCTGTTACGCACAAAGCTTTACATCACCACTAGAACTCGGGAAAACAGTAGTCCACAGTAATGTTTATACCAAACATCAAATTTATCGCACCAGTAACGAACGGCAGTTTGTGCTGACGCAACTAAGCAGAGGTTGAGTAGCCACGAGAGACGGTGTTTCGTCCACTGCCTGGCGTTGTGTCGACTAAAAGGATCGCCCGTCTTATGGAGAGACATAAGGTAATGCGGAACTCTACGTAACTGTTTATGAAAACAGCATAAATGCCTATAAGAAAGCTAAAGAACGTAATAGTGTCCGGTTACAAGTCCGGAGCATGTACACCGTTTGAATATTTAGAAGAGAAAACATCTGTGTTCCCGCTACAGATGTGCCTATCGGACGAGACCGACCGCCGTGTCATCCTCAGACAACGGCGTTATCGAGATCTGTTGGGCCACCACACACACCACCGGCCATTGTAGGGCTAGTACAACTGATGTTGCTACGGCTTGGTCAAGTAGCTACTCAGCTGGCGTGACGTGGTTTAGTACAGCCCCGTCCAGTCTTTCCAAGAAGGAGAAATCTCTGGCAGTACCGCGAAACTAACCGGGGTCGCCCGCATGGCAGTCAGTGCCGCGTTGATTTCTAATGACTCGATCATTTTAACTCAGTTTCCGGGAAGGCGAATGAAAGAGTCAGATTTATTGGATCAGTGAAAGAGATGTTTATATACACTGAAGGAACAAAGTTATGGGATAGCGATATGAACATGTACGGACGGCGGTAGTATCGCGTTCACAAGGTATAAAAGAGCAGTGCATTCGCGAAGTTGTCCCTTGTACTCAGGTGCTTCATGTGAAAAGGTTTTCGACTTGATCAAGGCCGAACACACTTTGATCGGGGAATGGTAGTTGGAGCTGGACACATGGGACACCCCAGTTCGGAAATTGTTAGGGAATTCGATACTGCAAGATCGACACTGTCGAGAGTGTAATGAGAATATCAGATTTCAAGCATTACTTCTGACCACGGATAACACAGTGGCCAACTGCCTTCTTTAACGATAGAGAGCAGCAATGTTTGTGTTAAGTTGTCGGTGCTAACAGACAAGCAACACTGCGTGAAATAACCGTAGAAATCAGCATGGGACGTTAGGACAGTATGGCGAAATGTATCGTTCATGGGGTACGGCAGCAGACCACCGACGCGAGTGGCTTTGCTAATAGCACCATATCGCCTACAACGCCCATCCTTAACTCGTGACCATATAGATTGGATTCTAGAGGACTGGAGAACCGTGGCCTGGTTAGATTAGTCCCGATTTCAGTTTGTGAGAGCTGATGGTAGGATTCGAGTGTGATGCAAACTCCACAAAGCTATGGACTCAAATTGCTAACAAGTGACGGCTGGGTGGCCAAGCGGTTCTAGGCGCTACAGTCTGGAACCGCGCGACCGCTACGGTCGCAGGTTAGAATCCTGCCTCGGGCATGGATGTTTGTGATCTCCTTAGGTTAGTTAGGTTTAAGTAGTTCCAAGTTCCAGGGGACTGATGACCTCATAAGTTAAGGCTCATAGTGCTCAGAGTCAATTTGCTAACAAGGCGCTGTGCAAGCTGGTACCGGCTCCGTGGTAGAGTGGGCTGTGTTTACATAGAATGATCTGGGTCCTCTGGTCCAACTGAACCTATGATTGACTGAAAATGGTTATGTCAATCTACTTGCAAACCATATTCAGCCATTCATGGACTTACTTTCCCAAACAACGTAGAATTTTTATGGATGACAGTTCGCTATGTCACCAATCACAAGTTTTTGCCATTTGTTTAAGGAACATTCTGTACAATTCGAGCCAATGATTTGGTCACCCAGAGTGACTGATGTGAACCCTATCGAACATTTATGGGATGTAATCGAAACGTCAGTTCGTGCACAAAATCTTGAACCTCAACCCTTTCGCAATTATGATTGGCTCAGTATTTCTGCAGGGGCTCCCAATGACTTCGTGAGCCCATGCCACCTCGGGCTGCTGCACTAAGTCGGGCAGAAGGAGGTGCAACTCGATATTAAGAGGGTTCTGTCACTGCAGTGTACACCATAAGCCGGCTGTGTAATCTTTACTGATCTGCACATCTAGTTCCGGTCTTTGTGGGCCATTTTCAGGCACTGGTCAAAAAGTCGTTTTAGAATCTTATTGTGTGATGTTTAACTCGTAACAGCCTTAAAAGTGACTTCAATAGCAAACATTAATATTTATGTAGGTCCGCGATGTTTGAGATTAGATTAGATTAATTATTCATTCCATAGACCCATAAAAGAGGGAATCCTCCTGGGTGTGGAACATATCACATAAACACATTACAAAAATGTAATTAGTAAAACTTGAGCTTCATTAATTTTAATGATCCTCAGTCAATAAACAGTAAAATTATGTACATGAATTATATTTAAACTTCTAATATTTACAGGTTTATTACTTACATCTGCTTTCATGAAATCCATCATTCAGACATTTGCTAGTTTCTTGGCTATTACAACCAAGTACTGTCAAAAATTAAAGTAAATTATTCATTTCAGTGATCCTCGGTTAAGAACAGTCAGATTATGTACAAAATTTAAAATTAAACTTCCACTATTTACAGTCTCAAGACTTACATCTGCTTTCCATACATCCATTATTCACACAGTAGGTAGTTACTTGGCTGTAACAACCAAGTAATGTCAAAAATTAAAGTATAATAAATTTTCATTAAAATGTTCTACTGCACTTGTTGACAAACTCATGGATGGAATAGGAGGAGTTGGCCACCAAAAATTCTTTTAAATTATGTTTAAATTGTGCTTGCTTGTTTAAGACGATATTTAGGGAAGTGTGTGTGTGTGTGTGTGTGTGTGTGTGTGTGTGTGTGTGTGTGTGTGTGTGTATGTGTGCGCGCGCAGTACATAGGAAAGGCAGATGCTAAACTGACTTTATGTCCAGTGCCAGAAGATGGCATATAAAGCGAAATCAGAAGTACATTTGAATAATATTTGCACGGCAGCTAACCGGGTTTATGAACATGTCTTGCAGGAAACGTTTTATAGCTGCATAGTACGATCAAGCAAAAATATTTGTTGTGAAAAGTGGTATGCGTCTATTTGGAAAATGTCATGCAGGATGCTACTGCAAGAAATTATAGAAACTGATCCAGCGTTTGGAGTCTTTATCAAGTAGAACATAACAGCACACATGGCGAAATGCAGACACACAGTATCAGAATCGTAACAGGTTGGTGTCGTCCATATGAGAGTGTAAATTGACCGAGCGGTTCCCATTAAAAGTTGCTGGCAGTGATTTCAGTGAACGTGATCTGGAACGTATCAGTTTCTTTATAGGAAATTTAAAAAATCCCTAAGGAATGAAGCATAATAGGCTGAAATGTTCATTATGCCTACTTACTTCAAACACGAAGTCCGTCAATGCAAAAGACTAAGTTTTAAAAAAAAATTTAGAGCAGACCCTGCACAATAAAATCAGTATAAAAACAATTTACTGCCGAGTTACTCCAGTAAATATTTAGCGAGTGCTGTAAGCATCCCGGGTTAGGAGGAAAATCACTAACAACTTATACGCTGCATTGTTACATGCACGGATAACAAGCTAATGATGACCAAATCGCGAGTATACATGAAATCAAGTGAGTACTGATCAGATATGGAATAATGGTTGTCTATCAGGCAGATAATCTTTGAAGGTTTTCCACGTAAATTGTTGAAAAAAAAAGACGGAATTACGGCAGAACAGGGGCCGGGGGAGAATAGAAGGATGACATCTAGATTTACGAAGTAAGTCGCAGTTGGTGTAACAGAGGCAGTTCGAATAAAATTTTGAGTGGTTCGCTAGAGTGACCTGAGTCCAAAATGTTTAATCTAGAACGATGACAGTACGAAAGCAGATTCCGAACATCACCAAAACGAATCTTCATGCAGGACTACATTCAACTTGTGTTTCTAAGCGTAATTGAACACCGTAGTGAAACGAAAACGTCAGAACTGAACGTTGTCGACGTCAGAAGGTTCGGAAGAAATGAAGGAATAAATTTTAACGCCGTATCGAGGAAGTTAGCAGACTTTTTTTAATGAAGAGGGTGTGGATTCCCCTGGGACTAAATTGTCTCTATAACACTAATTTAGTATCTTGCAGGTGTAGTCACTGGAATACCGCTATAGAACACGTATGTTACTAACAAGGAAAAAAGATCAGTAACTCAGGGACTTCTGAAAGGTATAGAATACAGGCCATATGCCTTTGTATTAAATGCATTACATCCCTGTTACAAGTAAAAACTATCGAACCTTCTCTTAAATCTGACGAAGTCTACCTGTAGGCAACTTGGGCAGATTATTGGTATGGAATTGTGAGGGCAGTCGGGTTTGTCATGAGATTAGTCATTGAGACAGCAAGGAATATATTTATGATCTGAGAGCTATTCGTGCTAGTTACATGCAGCTACCTATTCATTAACAATAGACATATATCTGTGATGAAAGACCACAATGAACACATTGCACGAGGACATGCTGAAAAGCAATTCTTCCAATTTTGTTTGTTAAAAGCTTTAAAAGAAACACTACTACCATTGTACATCTTTAATGATCGTGTCTGTATATTCATAGCCCTGTGCCGCTAGAGGGATCTGAATTGTGGCGTGTAACATGAAAGTGTGTCCGCACGCGAGAAACAGATGCTGTAATCTAATTTCGAATTCGAAGAGTTCGTCCACACGTGCCACAGTCTCTCCTCAACCATGACAGTGGCAAACCACACGTAAGCGCTGCGACATCTCCCACAATCAGACGCCTTGGGTTCACTCTCTTCGTTCATCCTCCATAGTGTCCCTACCTGTTCCCAGCCGATATCCATCTGTTTCCAAAACTTAAAGAACACCATCGACGACTTAATTTTGATAGTGATGAAGTGGTGCAAGCAGAGGTGACGTTGTGGCTGTGTCTACAAAATCAAACATTCTGCAGTGACGGTTATCAAAAAACTGGTTCCTCGTCGGGAGGAATGTTTCCGTCGCCATGGCGACTATATTAAGAAATAAATTTGTAGACACGAAGACTAAAGTTTTATAATGATGATGAAGCTCTTTTTGTTGAATAAGCTTTAAGAGTTTTCATGTAAACAATTCGGAGACATTACTTTTCAGCATGACTTTGTACATATCACTCGTATGTGTGTAGACCTACATAGACATATTTTGAGTCACAAAGTTGTTTCGATTCATAATAGGACCACCCTTAGGCATGTACAACATTTTTCTTATCAACTTTCTCACAAAGTAACCTATCACAAGGTATCAGGAGTGGGCTGGCAGTATTTTGTTGAATAGGCTGACAGTCGAACGCTGTAAGTTGTGCCTGCAACCAACGATACATTGCTTGCTACCTCTGAGCCCAATCACTATTAATGAGGCATGGATCATCATTGCCGGCATATCCACGGTGTTTGCTCTTGTGGAGGAAGGGATTTTGACGGCATCGTAGGCCTGGGCGCAGAGTGGGGTTTCTGAGCACTCTGCTAGACAGTACTGGATCACAGAGTAGGCTTGTGGCAGCTCGACTTGCCTGCAGAAACGCTGATACTGAACGGGGCAACACGCCTCGGAAAAATTCTCAATTTAAGCTCGGTGCGATTGTTACGTACAAAGGCATTTGCCACGTTACGAGATGCGATGCGGAACTGGATTCGAGAGGCTGGACGAACAAAGTAACGTGCAGGTATCTAGGTTCGGTTTCGTCATGAACACCAGTTCTACGACCAGCGTTTGCAACGTAATATTCTCTACGTTTTCCTCAGTGAATATTTATCTAGTACGAGTACATAGGCCAAACGGTCGTCTCGACACCAAATTTGGAGACGGATGAGGTGTCATGGTTATGGAATACGTCGTAGAAACGATGACTGACACAATGTTGCTCACTATTTTATGACTTATATTACAATTTCTTAATGCTATAATAATGTCCTGAGGAATTACTATGTTTTCACCACAATCAACCTCCAGCACACATATCAGAGATCGTGCAGGAGTGATTTGTCTTGTCGACCAGCCTCCCTCTGTAGCAGACCTCACAAGGGAGTGGTCCAGTACGACATGTCGAAAACTGCAATTAATTTTCTCATACGGGAAGAATACGTAGAGAGAAACATAATGTCAGAATTTGAGGTGCCAAGGCACACTGTAAGTACTTTTAAAGTGATGTTCAACATGCCAAATTCATAAGTTCCCAGTTGATGAAGGAAGGTACAACGTTAGCATTGCTGTAGCAGATAGCGTAGGTGCAACACGGCAGGCGGATATCTTGGATAACGCCACATTGGTAAGCAGGTAACTCGGCACAATTCGATCGTGATTTGATATGCGACTTTTCAGTTACCATTAATAGTTTCTCTGACAAATTTTTCGACGATTGAAGTTCATTCGAATTTGTAAATCGTTTAATATCCATGATAATTAGGAGTCTACTTTGCAGTATCGCTAAGTGTAAGGAATGAAGAGCGATCTTTTTTGTTGTATTTTCTTCGTTTATGCTTGCTAACAGCCTGTGCTTTTGTGCACTTTTCAGGGTTTCACAGTAATGTGGAACCCAGTTAATGTTTTCAACCTTGCAAAGATGAAATATGAAGGACGTAGTATACAATCAAAATCACGTACTTGTCTGAAAGATCTACATATGTGTTATTTAATAGTTAATTTCTTGGTCATTTATTCGAATTATATCTACCTTTGGTTAGAAATACTGGAAACATTAGAAGAAACAATAAATAGCTCTCAAAATTCGGTGAATTGTGGTTCAAATGATGATAGTAGCGCTAATTAAACTCTGGAACAAAAACACTGTACCTTCCTAGCCCAAAGAAAACATTTACAGAAAGAGCTAACATTAACAAAGAAAATACTGCAAGTTTTTGGTTAAAGCAAGAAGTGAGAAAAAGTTTTAAGTTAAGCAGTGCGCAAAGCCAGTTTCGTTTCGTAAGATCTGAGCTTGAATCCTATAAATGGAAGAAAGATCCACATGAAGTACAATATATGCACCAAAATAAAGCTCGCAAAGCCAGAAATAAAAGAATTCGAAAGATTTAGAATTGCACCTGTTACCAAGCGAGATCTACAAGACAGAGACTGAAGAATGACAACTGAGATGAAAATTACTGATTTCCAGGTTGATTTGACAGATTTAGGAAATTGTACGGTAAAGAAAGTCGCAAAATTACGAAGTTTATTTAAAGTAAATGTACAGAGACGTTCATTAACAGGCAATGCAGTAGAGAAATCCACAGCTGACATGAAAACCAAGCTTCTTATTATCCCCCAAAATACTGTGTATAATGTCAGTCATTGAGTTTTCGTCCAAGAACTACGTCCAAACCGCACTTTATCATTTCCAGCAAAAAAACACCAGAGTCGCTTGAGTAGTATACAACAATCCCAGTAGTAGGTATCAGTGGATACTGTTACAGTAGCTTTACTTTTGTACTGAGGAACCTCAAGGAAAAGTAAGAAAAAAAATGGAAAGAGACTGTTCAGTTGCTAAAATATTGTAATCTGGCAAAATGACAGAGAATAACTTTCAACATTGCTTCCGAAACATCTTACAAGTTGTAGAAAATAATTCATTGCTTTTTTTGGTCTCTAGGCCTGGACATAACAACACCTCTGTCTCTAGGAGGACGACGAGAACACTGTTAATCTAATTTGAATTCCACCCAGAAACATAGGTGTGATACACTCTCTCGATAAGGAAATTTTTTTACAGTGTATAGCATTTTCCAGTAAATTGTTGGACAATACAATTTCCTGTAGTTCTTTGTCATTTCAGGTTCATCAGCGGAACAGTACTGTTAAACATCAGTCATCTATGCAATTGTCAGTCTACATCTCAACGTTTTACTAATTTGATCAAGTAAGTCTGGTACACAACACAATAGGCAAAACAAAGGCCACGACCATCTCTTACCTCATCCGAATACCGTCCATATAAAACTAGTTATTACACAGAGATCCATGAATGAATTACTTTTTTCTTTTAGCAGGTGTGCATGATGCTAAATAAATGTGTTGTTTTCATCATCCAATAGACACTTCACATTTTTGTGACTGCCACAGCGAATGAGCAAAGAGCTGTTTCATTGCCAGTAAAAATACGTTATTCAAAAATTATCGTACGAACTGTGCTACACGAATCGTTATGAAATATCTCATGTCAAAAATTAAAGTCCCGACTGATGGAAGTCTTCTGTAATATAACATCATGCAGTGCCCTGATTTCCTTTGCTGTGCCAGTCACTTCTGTAACACGTACGTCTGCAAACGTTTAGCTGTCGATATGTACTGCAAGTTTTCAGAAAGTTAATGATTTGAGACATTTTTGATATGGTGAATATGCTTAAAATTCGTCTGTGTCTACTTTGGACTTCGGTCTACGCGGCGCTACGTCTTGGTACGGCTGCGTCTGCTTGTACGCCGATTTGTGCGCCAGGCAGGAGGGGCTGTACAAACCGCTGTTATAAGCAGCTCTAACTGCGCCAAAAATATTTGCAATGCACCTTAGCAGCCAAAATTTTGTCATAGCATTTCATTCGGTTTATTCTTCCGCTGTGAAAATTTTCAGGATATGCTGCGACATGTCGGACTGGCCCATTCTCTTGTCGGACTCATTCAGAACACATGGACAGAGGCAAAACTGGCGCGACACAGCACCTAGGTTGTGCGATGACCTTTGGGACAACACCCTACCTGCCTGTGAGTAGGCTGCAGTAAACGAGAGATTCGTTATCCGACTCCTTGACTCCTTCCATAGGAGAAGGTAGGTAGCTATTTAAGTCTGAGGCAGTTGCATGAGATTTCAACTTGTAAAGAAACCACATGCCGTTCGCGTTTGGAGGCCTAAAATATCTTATTAAGTACCGTAAACTATCCGTTATACAAATTTTGTGTTTCCTACAGATGAAAAAATTGGGGAGAGATATAAAAACGTCCTGTAATTGGAAGCCGTCACGTTTCTACGTTCCAGTGGATGAATTATATCACTAAGTTAGATAGACGTTTGCATTCTTACCGCAGCCATGCTGTTCCTACCTCCATGCCACTTCACGATATCACCTGTTTTTCCAGGCTTAGCAGCTATCCGTCTGAGTGGAACTGTTCTCTGTTTGGTCCTGCCTTCGTATCATAATCGTTTGGACTTCCTCCCGCAACTAAACATGCAGCACGAATTGCTATCAGTTATGTAATTTAATTAATTTGGAAAATTCAATGTTACACGGCTGAAAAATCGGGGGCCGTATTCCTAAAAACTCATAGACAATTACATTAAATGTATTCGCAGTTGCGAATGAGAACAACCATCACCTGCATAATGGAATGATGACAATGAAAATTTGCCGGAAGGTGTGGCCAGCGGTTCTAGGCGCTTCAGTTTGGAACTCGCGACCGCTACGGTCGCAGGTTCGAATCCTGCCACGGGCATCGATGTGTGTGATGTCCTTAGATTAGTTAGGCTTAAGTAGTTCTAAGTTCTAGGGGACTGATGACCTCAGAAGTTAAGTCCCATAGTGCTCAGAGCCATTTGAACCATTTTTTTTTAACACTGAAAATTTGCTCCGGAACGGGACACGAACACGGATTTCCCGATTATCACTAGCAGACACCTTACCATTAGGCTAACCGAGCAAGAGTCACCGCCAGATCCAAACTTCCATGTCATCAACCACTTGACTACAACCTGTATTCGTACATCCATTTGTGTGTTCCCTTGCAGGCGAGACATTTGATATGATAGCCGATTGTGAGGTGTGGGAAGAAAATACGATATTGCTGTGCCTCTCTTATTCCGAATTACGATGCAATGTTTCTTTGCACTGTAATTCGAAATAAAACCGGCACTACAATATCGCATAGACAATTAAGTTTACATATCTAACTAATCCAGACGCTCGTGATATGAGCATACATGTTATTTTCTTCTTCTTTTAAAAACAAAATATCACCAAGACACCAGTGTAAATTATTAAAAGCTGATGTACTCCAGTCTGGATGGTGAATGCACACAGAATGGAGAACGCCAGCGAGGAATCTTCTACAGAAAATGGTCCTAATTAAAAATTGTTATTAAATGATTTACATATGTTACATTAATGAACATACCTTATATTTAATGTCTAACTCAAAAATAGAATCTGATTTAATCAGTTAAGTATTGTAACTGTGACTGAGTGATAGGTCCCACTTGTTTTCTTGCAGAAACATAGCTGTTATCTAGCAAATACCTAAAATAGTAATAACAGTTCCTCTGAATGAAACAGTAATAATTCCTCTGCGCTACAAGTGATGCGGAGTGCAAAATTGAGAAAGTTATTTATTTATTTAAATTTACACAATTAAATTTTCTCGATGGAACTTGTTAAATACTTTACGTAGACTACAGCACAAGTGGTACTGTTTTATTGTATTTATAACTTTTTATGTTTTTCGTTCTATATGTGTACAGCTGACACAGCAGTAACAGTAAATCAGCTGCAACTACAGACCTTAATATACTACTGCGTTAAACTGATGAGAGCTAAATGTATAAATCTTATTTACCTGAAGTAGTTGCTGTTCGGATCTACCTTTTTCATTGTTGCGAGAAGTTCTGAATTCCAAGACTGTGATCCTGAAGTAGGAGATTCGATTTCTAGAGCTGGATGTGGCCTTAGCGTTATATCGTGTAAATGTTCTATTCCTTGTATTTGCCATGAAGTGGGGCCAATCATTTGTTGCAGGTATCTCAGTTATTCTACTGTGAGAACGTGTTTAATCGTAGGAAAACATTTGCGGCTAGTCACATCACTTACTATGCTCGTGAAAATTAGACACAGACAACAGAATTTATGGAGCTGAGAAACTTTGAATGGATAACGATATTACGTTGCAAAGAAATAACAGTAAAACGCAGATTTAATGGGATCTGCTGTCCCTCTAACAAGACACCGCATAGTGCTTACACAACTTTTGATCATATTTTAACTGGCTAAAGGCATTATGCTTTGCCACGCCTCCGACGTTGGGTTCTTTCAAAGGACAGGGTGGATCAACGCCAGAGTAGGGTTTCAGAAGAGCCATCGGTAGCGATCGCTCCATTATTCAGAAGCGTTGAGGGTAGCAGATGATATAAAAGCGAAGAGCTGCTGGAGGAAGAGATGTGCATCAGTTAAGTCCCAGGGAGGCTGGAACGCATCATCAGCTGGATGCGACAGTTCCGTTTTATTACAAGAACTTCGGTACATGGAAGCAGCGAGTTCAATATTCGAAACAAATAAGTTCTAAATATCGCTATTTCTCTTAAATACATATCGATAACAGAAAGTAAAACGCAGTTCGATTTGTCTCTTTGAAATCTACGAAGCTACTAAACGAAATTCCTAGAGTTTCGTTAGTAAAGAAGTAAACTGAGATGTTAGCAATGTCTCTGAAACTAATAAACTAATATAGCTATAACATGAATTGGAGGTGATTAAAAGTGACGACTCATCGCTGCTGTTTTCAGTGTGGGAAAGGCTGACACGCGCCACTAGACGCATCCTATTTTTAACCGATGTGTAACGCACGTCGGTCCTTTGCGATAAGCAAAATTTTCAAGTGCTGCGTGTCAAGCAGTAATAAAATCTCCCACAACTTAGTTTAACTCAACCTAAAACCAACGCAGCTTTTGATAAAGTTCTTTTCTGCAGACTGTGTCAAGTGTAAAAGCTGTGCAACGTGCTGGTTGATAATCTTCTTGAGAGGGTGTTGTACCAGCAAAGCTATATTTTATAATGCGCATCATCGTTGCATTGTATTTAATCAAGCTAAACTTACAGGGATGTTGCGATAGAGTTTTAACAAGGAGTGTCTAACAAGTGAGAATGATACTGTCAACTCAGTACTTACAACACATTATGTGGTGTCACCGCCAGACACTACACTTGCTAGGTGGTAGCCTTTAAATCGGCCGCGGCCCGGTAGTATATCTCGGACCCGCGTGTCGCCACTATCAGTGATTGTAGACCGAGCGCCGCCACACGGCAGGTCTAGAGAGACTTCCTAGCACTCGCCCCAGTTGTACAGCCGACTTTGCTAGCGATGGTTTACTGACGTCTACGCTCTCATTTGCCGAGACGTTAGTTAGCATAGCCTTCAGCTACGTTATTTGCTACTACCTAGCAAGGCGCCAGTATCCGTACTATTGATATTGTGAATCATGTACCATAAAGAGCGACGTTCTCCATTAATGGATTTAAGTTAAGTATTCCACCAGCTACATCCGTTTTTCTCAATTCTGATTCCCTTGTCATGTTCCAGACCTCACGCCAGCCTGCGTGAGCTGAAACGCGTACATTTCGGCCTCCTTTAACCATACGGTTGGCTCTCCTGCCAACCACAACACATTATTCACATGAATTGCAGTAGAGGTGATCTAATAAAGAACAGTAGTTCAGATATTAAATAATATGCTGTGAGGTAGATATCAGTAACTGAGAACTTTTGAGAATGGTCTCCCAGAGGCCTCTATACTTGTAGCATATTTTCAACCTACGTACTGTGACTATTCCTCACACTGAAATCAGGAATTCTCTTTAGGCGGATGACCTAGACAAAGGTATTCGCGGACGTCCGTAGAGGAAGCTGAAAGAACCTTGACGATTAATCTCTCAATCTTGTAGCGACTCAAATGGAGCCCAAGCAAAACAGAAAACTAGAGCTTCCTTCGCAGTAACAAAGGCTAACAACAAATGCAAATTTATGTTAATGAAAGTTGAGGGAAAATACGAGGCGTGTTTTTTTAAGCAAGTACCGTTTTGAAACTGAAAAAAGGCGTGCGAAGATATCTCCATAATTTTATATTTACATGAACGCCTGTACCTTAATCTACGCACTGACGCCATTACAGTTTGATTCTTCTTTGTTTACGTTGTATACTCAGTGTTTAAGATGCCTTCAATAATCGTGAGTCCCGCCGGCTGTGAAGTAAGGGCTGTTATTAGATTTCTTAGTGCTAAAGGCCTAAAAGCAATCGATATTCATCGTGAGATCCGTGCAGTTTACGGATAAAACATGATGAGTGATGGAATGGTAAGAAAGTGGGTGAGATAATTTAAAGGTGGCCGCACAAATGTGCATGATGAACAACGGAGTGGGCGTCATTCGGTCGTTAATGAAAGTTTGCTGCAGTAAGTGGACAATAAGGTGAGAGAAAACAGACGCTTTACGATTTCCTCCTTGCGGGATAAATTTCCTAATGTTTCTCGTAGTGTTTTGTATCACATTGTGGCCGAGCACTGGAATTACCGAAAATTGTGCGGCCGTTAGGTACCGAAGATGTTGACGGATGTGCACAAAACAAAACGTTTAGACAGTGCATTGACTTCCCTTGAGCGGTACCACAACGATGGCGGTGATTTCGTAAGCCAAACTGTTACGGGCGATGAAACGTGGGTGGCCTACGTCACACCAGAATCAAAGCAACAGTCCATGGAAGTTGAGCAAGGGCATCGTTTTGCTGCAAGACAATGCCCGTCCGCATGTTGTGAATCAGACCAAAGATCTCATCACATCTCTTCGATGGGAAACTCTAGATCATCCTCCGTACAGCCCCCAAATTGCGCCCAGTGACTAGCAGCTGTTCCTGCACTTGAAGGGACACCTGGGCGCTCAGCGTCTTCCAGACGATGACGAAGTCAAAACAGTGGTGATCCAGTGGTTAACAAGTCAGGCGGCTGACTTCTTTGAGGAGGGTATTCAAAAACTGGTACAACGTTACGACAAGTGCCTCAATATTGACGAAAATTACGTAGAAAAGTAGATCAAGGCACAGGCTTTCATGTAAAAATAAAATTATTGAGATATCTTAGCACGTCTTTTTTTAATTTCAAAACGGTACTTACTTAAAAAAACACGCCTCGTACAACCTTACCCGCAAAGTATTTGTGGGTCGCTTGACAGATCATTTATGGGAGAAGACTATCAACAGCCGTCAATTAATGAACAAAATGTGTGTATGATCATCATCTACTTTTATTTTAAACCCAAATATCGACGGTTTCAGTCAGAGACTATCTTCACGGATAAGGTTAAAATGGTTTAAGCCACAACATCCCTTGAATAATGTGTAAAGCATGGCATGAATATCAATACACGACACAGGACTTTTGGAAGCAAACTAATACCGAGTGTACAGAGATATTCATAACGCGTTCTTAACATTATTTAAGGAATGACAAATGTAATGTTGTGGCTTAAACCATTTTAACCGTTATCGGTGAATGCGTTCCCTGACTGAAACCGGTCGATATATGGGTTCCAAATAAAAGTAGCTGAGCCTTCAAACATGCATTTTATAAATTACTTCACAGAACGTTGATCTGTCGATTACACTGGATTGATACTGCACCCATAGTTAGAAACAGGAGTAATATCCTCCAAAAGATGTATGGCAGCACGAGAGCGACAATTGCAACGCCTCACTGCTCTGCAGTGCTATTAGTGTATGACAGAGCAGAACATTGCGCTACTGTGTGGATAAACAGTAACATACCACCAAGATCGGCACACGAATCAACAGAGCAATGGGTACGATCACAGGACTTCTAAAAACTACACCGACTTCCAAACTCGCAACTCTACGCCATTTCAATCCACTCAGTTTGTCAATGAATGTACAAGGAGATACTGGACAATCTCTGCTAGCATTCATTACTGTGTCCCAAGTGTTGCATACGGCAGGCTACGATACAACTAGCAATAAAATCTATTGCAGATATTGTTCACGAAAGATTGGACATACGGCAATAACGGGAGCAAATATGGATTCATCAAGCACCACCAGGAGGAAATACAAGCATAAACACAATAACTGAGGACTGAACTTTATTATGAAGTGTACTACTGGCCACTAAAATTGCTACAGCACGAAGAAGACGTGCTACAGACGCGAAATTTAACCGACAGGAAGAAGATGCTGTGATATGCAAATGATTAGCTTTTCAGAGCATTCACACGAGGTTGGCGCTGGTGGCGACCTACAACATGCTGAGAACAGGAAATTTTCCAACCGATTTCTCATACACAAACAGCAGTTGACTGGCATTGCCTGGTGAAACGTTGTGGTGATGCCTCGTGTACAGAGGAGAAATGCGTACCATCACGTTTCTAACTTTGATAAAGGTCGGATTGTAGTGTATCGCGATTGCGGTTTATCGTATCGCGACATTGCTGCTCACGTTGCTCGATATCCAATGTCGGTTAGCAGAATATGGAATCGGTGGGTTCAGGAGGGTAATATGGAACGCAGTGCTGGATCCCAACAGCCTCGTAGTACTAGCAGTCGAGATGACTGGCATCTCATCCGCACGGCTGTAACGCATCCTGCAGCCACGTCTCGGTCCCTGAGTCAACAGGTGGGGACGTTTGCAAGACAACAATCATCTGCACGAACAGTTCGACGACGTTTGCAACAGCATGGACTATCAGCTTGGAGACCGAGGCTGCGGTTACCCTTGACGCTGCATCACAGACAGGAACGCCTGCGATGGTGTACTCAACGACGAACCTGGGTGTACGAATGTCAAATCGTCATTTTTTCGGATTAATCCAGGTTCTGTTTACAGCATCATGATGGTCGCGTCCGTGTTTGGCGACATCGCAGTGAACGCACTTTGGAAGCGTGTATTCGGCATCGCCATACTGGCGTATCACCCAGCGTGATGGTATGGGGTGCCATTGGTTACACGTATCGGTCACCTCTTGTTCGCATTAACGGCTGTTTGAACAGTGGACGTTACAATTCAGATGTGTTACGACCCTTGGCTCTATCCTTCATTCGATGCCTGCGAAACCCTACATTTCAGCACGACCACATGTTGAAGGTCTGGTACGGGCCTTTCTGGACACAGAAAATGTTCGACTGCTGCCGTCGCCAGCACATTATCCAGATCTCTCACCAATTGGAAACGTCTGATCAATGGTGGCCGAGCAACTGGCTCTTCGCAATACGCGAGTCACTACTCTTGATGAACTGTGCTATCGTGTTGAAGCTGCAGCTGTACCTGTACACGCCATAAAATCTCTGTTTGACTCAATTCCCAGGCGTATCAAGGCCGTTATTACGGCCAAAGGTGGTTCTGCTGGTTACTGATTTCTCAGGATCTATGCACCCAAATTGCGTGTAATTGTGATCATATGTCAGTTCTAGTATAATATATTTGTCCAATGAATACCCGTTTATCATCTGCATGTCTTCTTGGTGTAGCAAATTTTAATGGCCAGTTGGCCAGTAGTGTATAAGCCACAGAAGCTAAGGCCTTAACAACAGAGAATAAGATCGTACACACAAGCACAAAATAGCACACATATATTCTCCCGGTATCGTGGAAGACAGCTATCAGAATCGGCGTATGCTGTGGCTCTTTTTTCAGACGAAATAAAGAAACCGGTTGATCGTACAGTTGCAATGAGGCACCCCAAATCATCCAACACATCGAGCAGGATTATAACATCATATACAGGGAATGTAGAGGACTTCCCGGCACCAAATTCGAAATCGGGTTTACTAGTTTGAAATGTCAAATTTAAATTATAGCCTACTGTACTATACATGCGAGATATCTGTACCCTGTGTTTTATGCATTTTTCATCAGTACCAGTGTGTTAAAGTGTAGCACGATGGATAACAGTACCAGCACGCTCACGTCTGTTGAGCCTCGCCTCGGTGCTGTCTCTCCAGTGACCACGCCTGCGTGGACGACGGAATCCCCCTTGCCGGCGCCCTCCAGTCTAATTAGATTCTGCGGAGGCGTCAAGCGTTATGTACCGCGTCCAATTCCCTCTCTGCAGACAAACAAAGTGACTGGCCATGGTCTTCCCTGGAAAATGACTCATCTGCAGAGAAGCCAATTCCGCTACTTCTCCTCTGTTCAGTAAAACTAACATTCGTGGCAAATCACGAAAGTACAGCGCCTTTTAATTTCCCTTTGAAAACAAAAATGAACCGACAGTTTCAACGAAGCTATTTCCGAAACTGTTCTAGAACATAGAAACACTCACGAGTTCGGCGTAAGTGGCCGCGAGCGTGGAATGTACTGAAATCGACAGAACGACGGAGAGAAGATTGAGTTTAACGTCCCGTCGACATCGTGGTTACTAGAGACGAAGGACAAGCTCGGATTGTGTCAAAGAAGTGGAAGGAAGTCGGCAGTGCCCTTTCGGAGAAACCATCCCGGCATTTGCCTGGAACGATGTAGGTAAATCACGGAGAACATAAATCTGTATGGCCGGACGCGGGTTTGAGCCATCGCGCTCCCGAATGCAACTCCATTGTGCTAACCACTGCCCCACCTTGCTTGCTGAAATTGATAGAGTGCTTTCATTTGGTGCACGTACTGTGTCATGTGCGTGGCTTCGTCTTTATAGCATCCTTTCGAACTGATGGTGATAAGAAGCGTTTATATGAAATCTCTAAATTCCCTGAGGTGACGCTTAACAGCACTGGAGTTTTTTACATTTGACAATATCAGTTTTAATTGCATTTATCATACAAATTAGAAATTAACATATCGCGAATTCAAAATACACTCAAACATGAGGATATCTGAACGACTCGGTTTAAATTAGTAATTACTCATTTATTGCGATTTATATTTTCTCTGTAACGACCGTAAAACAGCACAGAAATAATTATGCTGTGGTTTCCTCGAGTTTTTTTGTTACGGCAATAAATATGTAAAATAGTTAAATTAAATTCGTTATATTAATACTCGTGGCTCAGATAAATAGAACATTTATATACCACTAATTATATTAGCCAAGAAAACATTTATTTCATTGCTTCTTATTAGGTTACAATTTATTTCTATGGATTTTTTTAGCACTGAAACCATGTATTTTTTCCATCTGGTACTGTTTTGTTACAACGTAACTGCGCTATAAATATAACTCGAATAAATAGGTAACATAAATTTCCAGTAATGAAATAATTTCATTGAAGTATGAACATGAAAAATGGATTTATTAAATAGGTATTATGTGTTCATTTGCACATACTTCCCATCTCTCTTCTTCATAAAGCGTCTAGTACAGTTTCTTGTACCTTAAACTGTCTGTTATGTCTCTGTCAAGAGACCAACAATAATCTCCGTCACACTGGTGTTCCAGCGACCCTTGTACACTATTTCCATCATTCTATCTTGATGAAAACGTTCACTTTGCGCCTGACTAACATCAACCGATGTTTCATGGAACAATCAAGCTGACTGTTCAAAAGGTGAATCTTGAACTTCATCAAACAGCCTTACATTACGAATTTTTGTAGCGTGTTGTCTGCAACAGAAATTATTACGTAATAACTCAATAAAAAGCTCCTCCCATTTGCTTTCACACTCATTTCTGATTCGGAGGTAAGTCGAACATATTATTTCGACTGTCGGGTCGAACAACACGTCTTGTCTCAGTTTCACTTCTGACAGTTGAGGAAACCTCTCACTGATATACTTGAAGCTTCCTCCATTGTTGGATGAGGGTTTCACGGACTGTTTCTTTGAAACGAACTCACTTTGCAGAGATAGTAACAGAATTATTTTTCGGATCCACTAGATGCTGGCTGAGGATGTCGTGTCTTTGGACCTCAAAGATTTTCTTACAAGGCAGCTGATTTGAGAACATAACTGATTTCTTGACTTACTATGCGATGTGTATGATTTAAATAGATAATAATGAATTTTAATATTGAAATCTAACTAAAAAACTGCGTCATATGAACTGTTTATCATATTAAGATTAAGCAGATCAAAAACCGCAAGAATGAGCTACTTACATCGTTGACGTCTCTAACTGTTGAGAGGAAACACGGAATTAGATCATTAGGGTAGATCTATTTGAAATTTACTGTAAAAGCCGCTAGCATCACAATATTGTGAGGGCGTGCTGAAAGATAATGCCTCACAGCTTGTTATGTGAAAACTTTGACAGCTTTTTAAATAAAACGAACGTTATTAACATCCTCTATCTTTATTCTTCACCTATTCAGTGACTAACAAACATCTCTCAGTGAGGGACCAGTTTATTGACACAGTCACAGTAGAATGTTTGACTTTGTTCAGGGAGTCGCAACCTCACCACTGTTTGTACCGCTTCATCACTATGAAAGTGAAGTCCTCGAAGGCGTTCTTTAATTTCTGCAAACAGATGAAAATCGGATCGGGTCAAGTCGGAACCGTATGGAGGATGATCGATGAGAGTGAAACCAGAGCGTCGGCTCTGCAGATGTTGCAGCGCTCGTGTGTGGACTGGCATTGTGGTGCTGCAGAAGAACGTGCTCCATGTGTGGACGGAATTTTATAATTCTAAACTCGATTACAGCGCGCTGTAGTTACGTGACACACCGCCGTGTCACACGCTGCATTACGGAAACCTTTAGTGACAGAGGGTTGCAACTTGTGTCAGCTGAGCAGGAAAGTCTACCGAGTAATGTGGTTGACATAAAATGCCTCAAGCGATGTGGAGAACAGAATTAAAAATTCAGAGGCATTACTTTTCAGCACGCCTCCTAACTATTTCGAGTCTGGCACCTCAGTAGGTATGGGAAGGGGAGGTTGGCAAAGCTTATAGGTGACAGCATAAGTGGGGGTGGTGTGATCACTCATGCGAAAATTCCTGTAGTAGTGGGTGTTAGAGTTGCAACTTTTTTAGATTGAAGTCAGTTGATAGGTATTCCTGCTTAAGCGAACTCTCTCTAACAAAGGAACCACTTTCGACAAAGCTTAGGTATCCTAGTAATGAGGGAATTAGTATATTTCATCAAAATATTCAAGGTATTGGAGATAAAGTTAGTGAACTGCTTATAGATGCTGACTCAGAAATTATTGGTGTATCTGAACACATCTTAAATAATGAGATAATTCAAAGGCTTCCTTCACCAGGATACGGGTTGGCGGGCAGCTTTTCTAGGAGTCCTTTGCGGCGTGGGGGAGTAGCCATGTATGTGTAAAATGACATCTCATTTGAGTCAATTGATGTTTCAAAGTACTGCACTGAAAAGGTGTTTGAATGTTGTGCAGGTGTGGCTAAATTTAGTGGAGCTAAATTTCTAACTGTTGTTATTTATAGATCCCCAGGCTCCGATTTCACACCATTTTTGCTAAGGCTAGAGGAGGTCCTTGGTTCACTTAATAGGAAATACAAAAAGTTAGTTATATGTGGTGACTTCAATATTAACTGTATAAGTGATTGTGTAAGGAAAAGGTTGCTGGTAGACCTCCTTAATTGATATAATCTCATGCAAACCGTATTCTTTCCAACGAGAGTGCAAGGGAACAGTAGAACAACAATAGACAACATTTTTGTTCATTCCTCATTACTAGAAGGGCATTCTGTTAGCAAAAAGGTGAATGGCCTTTCAGATTATGATGCACAAATTTTAACTCTAAAAGATTTTTGTGCTGCAACACATGTTACATATAGTTATCAACTGTTTAGGAAAGCTGATCCAGTTGCTGTAGAGACCTTTGTAAACCTTATCAAGGAACAAGAGTGGCAAGATGTTTATAGCGCTGATACAGTAGATGATAAATATAATGCTTTTCTCAAGACTTTTCTCGTGCTCTTTGGAAGCTGCTTTCCGTTACAACGTTCAAAACAGGGTACTAGCACAAACAGGCAGCCTGGGTGGCTGACTAGAGGGATAAGAATATCTTGTAGAGCAAAGTAGCAATTATATCAAAACGTTAGAAACATTCAGAATCTAAATGCAGCAGCCCATTACAAACAGTATTGTAAGGTGCTTAAAAATGTTATTAGGAAGGCAAAAAGTATGTGTTATGCAGATAGAATAGCTAAGTCTAAGGATAAAATTAAAACCATATGGTCAGTCGTAAAGGAAGTTGCAGGTCTGCAGAGGCAGATCGAGGATATAAAATCAGTGCACAGTGGGAATGTCTGTGTTACTGGTAAATCGCATATATGTACAGTATTTAAAAATCACTTTCTGAGTATAGCAGGTGAACTAAATAGAAACCTAGTCCCAACAGGGAATCATATAGCGCTCTTAGAAAAAAGTGTTACGAGACTGTTACCTGATATGCTCCTCCATGATACTGACAAGAGGGAGATTGAGTTAATAATTAAATCACTAAACACCAAGAACTCTCATGGATATGACGAGGTATGTAGCAGAATACTGAAGTATTGTTCTATTTATGTTAGCCCAGTACTTAGCCACATCTGTAACTTTTCCTATAGGAGTGGTCGGTTTCCTAACCTTTTGAAGTACTCAGTGCTAACGACACTTTAAAAAAGGGAGACAGGGGTAATGTTGACAATTTTAGACCTATTTCTATGCCATCGGTATTTGCTAAAGTTGTCGAGAAGGTTGTAAATGCAAGCTTACTGGAGCATTTAAATTCACATAATTTACTGTCAAATGTACAGTTTGGTTTTAGAAATGGTTTAGCAACTGAAAATGCTATATTCTCTTTTCTGTGTAAGGTTTTCGACCGATTAAATAAAAGGTTGCGACCGCTAAGTGTTTTCTTTGATTGAACGAAGGCTTTTGACTCTGTTTACCACAAAATATTATTTAAGAAGTTGGACCACTATGGAGTAAGGGGAGTAGCTTACAGTTGGTTCGCCTCTTTCCTTACGAACAGAAAACAGAAGCTAATTCTCCGCAATATTGAGAGTGGTAGTGATGTTCAGTCCCAATGGGGCACTGTTAACTGCGGCATTCCCCAGGGTCGGTGCTGGGGCCATTGCTGTTTCTTATTTATGTAAATGATACGCCTTCTAGTATTACAGTTGATTCAAAAATATTTCTGTTTGCTGATGACACCAGCTTGATAGTGAAGGATTTTGTGTGTAATATTGAAACAGTATCAAATAATGTAGTTCATAAAATAAGTTGTGGCTAGAGGAAAATAATTTTATGCTAAATCACAATAAGACTCAGTTTTTACAGTTTCTAACTCACAATTCAGCAAGAACCGATATTTTGATCATACAGAATGGGCATATTATATGCGAGATGGAACAGTTCAAGTTCCTAGGCGTTTGGATAGACAGTGAGCTGTTGTGGAAAGCCCATGTTCAGAATCTTGTTCAGAAACTAAATGCTTCTTTACTTACCATAAGAACAGTATCTGAAATAAGTGACAGTTCAACACGAAAATTAGTCTACTTTACATCTTTTCATACGCTTATGTCGTATGACATTGTTTTTTGGGGGAATTCTTCTGATTCAAAAAGGGTATTTTTGGCTCAAAAATGGGCTGTTCGAGCTATATGTGGTGTAAGTTCGAGAACCTCTTGTCGACCCCTATTCAATATTCTGGGACTTCTGACATTGGCCTCACACTATAAATTTTCTTTAATGTCGTTTGTTGTTATCAATATTAGCTTATTCTTAAGAGTTAGCAGCTTTCACTCAGTTATTACTAGGCAGAAATGAAACCTGCATGTGTAATGTACTTCCTTGACTCTTGTGCAGAAAGGAGTGCACTATTCTGCTGCATTCATTTTCAATAAGCTACCACAAGAACTCAAAAATCTTAGCAGTAGCCCAAACACTTTCAAGTCTAAACTAAAGAGTTTCCCCATGCCTCACTCCTTCTATTCTGTCGAGGAGCTCCTGGAGGAGCTGAAAAATTAAGTAAATTCCAGTGTTACATTGTTGATTTTCTTTATTTAAACCTACGACTTGTCGCCTGAATATGTTTGCTATATTTCATTTTATCTGTTTCTACTACCGTGTTATAATTTCATGTGTTGACTCGTTCCATCATCATGGAGACTTCTCCTTCATTTGGTCCCACGCAACAATAAATAAATTAAAAAACAGAGACAAGTAGGAGTCCCTCCAGCAAGACAAGATAACATGTAACATGCAAGGACTGTTAGTTTGTTGGCAGTTCTGCATACCCCTTGCCAGTTAATTTTCGCTGTCTTGTATGTATAAAAGCAACTCATCGAAAACAACTCAACGTCCCTTATTGCTCCCAAAGAGGATTTTTCTCCTTCCTCCCTGCACAGCATACTAACGAACTGATAAAGCACCTAAACAAGTCTGCGTTTGCAATGCGAATGATGTCAGACATAGGAGATATAAATATAAATAAAACTGGCATATTTTGCTAATGTGTAGTGTAAGTCCAAGAACATCATGCCGAAACCTATTCAAAGAATTGGGCATACTAATCACAGCTTTTCAGTAAATTTATTCCTTATTGAAGTTTGTTGTCAATAATACATCTCTTTTTCGAACTAACTGCTTAATACACAGTATCTACACTATGAATAAGAAGAATATACATTAATATTTAAAATCACTTACTCTTGCCCAGAAAGGAGTCCAGTATTCAGGAGCGCATATTTTCAGTAAGGTACTAGCAAGCATTAAGAGTTTAGTTTCAGTCAAGACACAATTTAAACATAATTTAAAAGAATGTTTGGTGGCCAACTCCTTCTATTCCATCCATGAGTTTCTTAACAAGTGCAGTAGATCGCTTTAATGAAAATTTATAATACTTTAATTTTTGACAACACTTTGTTGTAACAGTCAGGTAACTACCTACTGTGTGAATGATGGATGTATGGAAAGCAGATGTAAGTCTTAAGTCTGTAAATAATGGAAGTTCAATTCTAAATCTTGTACATAATTTGACTGTGCTTAATTGAGGATCATTGAAATGTATAATTTACTTAAATTTTTGACAGTTCTTGGTTGTAATAGCCAAGTAACTAACTACTTTGTGAATGATGGATTTAATGAAAGCAGGTATAAGTATTAAAATTGTAAATATTAGTAGTTAAATTTAATTAATGTACTTAATTTTACTGTTTATTGATTGTGGATCATTAAAATTAATGAAACTCAACTTTTCCTAATTACAGTTTTGTAATGTGTTTATCTGACATGTTCCACACCCAGGAGGATCCCCTCTTCTGTGGGTCTATGGAATGAATGATTAATCTGATCCAATCTAATGTAATCTAAGTCCCGGCACTCCCTCCTCGACTGCTTCCCTCCCACGCCCTGCCCTCCCAGGCCCTCTTCGGCACGCCCCCTCTCACCTCCCCCCCCCCCCCCATCCCACCCCGCTCCTCCACTCCCACCCTTCTTTCCTTCTCGCTCATTCCCGTGCCCCTGAAACATCCTCTGTTTGCTCATCGTCATCAGTTCTACATGTTGTGTTTGGTGCTTTTCTTCCGTGCTTCAAGAGCTGTGAATGTACACTATTGGCCATTTAAATTGCTACACCAAGAAGAAATGCAGTTAATAAACGGGTATTCATTGGACAAATATATTACACTAGAACAAACATGTGATTACATTTTCACGCAATTTGGGCGCATAGATCCTGGGAAATCAGTACCCAGAACCACCACGTCTGTCCGTAATAACGGCCTTGATACGCCTGGGCATTGAGTCAAACAGAGCTTGGATGGCGTGTACAGGTACAGCTGTCTATGCAGCTTTAACACGATACCAAAGATTATCAAGAGTAGTGAATGGAATATTGTCATGAGCTCGTTCCTCGGCCACCATTGGCCATACGTTTTCAATTGGTGAGAGATCTGGAGAATGTGCTGGCGACGGCAGTAATCGAACATTTTCTGTATCCAGAAAGGTGCGTACAGGACCTGCTACATGCGGTCGTGCATTATCCTGCTGAAATGTAGGGTTTCGCAGGGATCGAATGAAGGGTAGAGCTACGGGTCGTAACACATCTGAAATGTAACGTCCACTATTAAATGTGCCGCCAATGCGAATACGAGGTGACCGAGACGTGTAACCAATGGCACCCCACACCATCACGCCGGGTGATACGCCAGTATGCCGATGACGGATCACGCTTCCAGTGTGCGTTCACCGCGATGTCGCCAAACACGGATGTGAGCATCACGATGCTGTAAACAGAACCTGGATTCAACCGAAAAAATGACGTTTTGCCATTCGTGTACCCAGGTTCGTCGTTGAGTACACCACAGCAGGCGCACCTGTCTGTGATGCAGCGTCAAGGGTAACCGCAACCATAGTCTCCAAGCTGATAGTCCATGCTGCTGGAAACATCGTCGAACTGTTCATGCAGATGGTCCTTGTTTTGCAAACGTCCCCATCTGTTGACTCAGGGATCGAGACCGGGATGCACGATCCGTTACAGCCATGCGGATAAGATGCCTGTCATCTCGACTGCTAATGTTACGAGGCCGTTGGAATCCAGCATGGCCTTCCGTGTTACCCTTCTGAATCCATCGATTCCATATTCTGCTAACAGTCATTGGATCTCGGCCAACGCGAGCAGCAATTTCGCGATTTGGTAAACCTCAATCAGGATAGGCTACAATTCGACCTTTATCAAAGTCGGAAACGTGATGGTAGGCATTTCTCCTCCTTACACGAGGCATCACAACAACGTTTCACCGGGCAACGGCGATGAACTGCAGTTTGTGTATGAGAAATCGGTTTGGAAACTTTCCTCGTGTCACCACGTTGCAGGTGTCGCCACCGGCGCCAACCTTGTGTGAATGCTCTGAAAAGCTAATCATTTTCATATCACAGCATCTTCTTCCTGTCGGTTAAATTTCGCGTCTGTAGCACGTCATCTTCGTGGTGTAGCAATTTTAATGGCCAGTAGTGTAATTGTGTGCTGGACTTGTACATAGTGTTACTCTAAGTGTTTGCTACGTGCTACGCCGTCCGTCGAAACTTTTTTGATCCAGTGTGTGGTTTTTTGTGTGCGCTACTTTTTTACGGTATTTATCTCCATTTTACAGTCACCCCCTTTTTGTCCGTTCTCTTCCCCGCTGTTACCCCTTTTTATATCTATGTACACCATGTCTTCTTTGTATAACTCCTGTCTTTCGGCTGAAGAGCAGCGCATATGCTGCTGCCAGCCCGCCCCAGATGGGTCATTGAAATACAATAAAGCAAAGAAAAAAGTAACTAATCGTGTGTGGTATGAAGTACATAGGAATAAAAATAGTTGAATATAATTTGTAGATATTACTTGTATTTCAGATGATACACTCAAAATAGAGTGAAGCTGAAAACGAAATCATACAGCAGGATTGAAGAGCACTTAATGCCCCATGAGAAATTTTAGATTTCGTTGACATAAAGTGGCATTTTTATGCGTAGGAGTGCCTCAAATGTGACAACGAAAACACAATACCAAGTACTTACGTTGGAGAATTCCTTCATAGTACTATTAAAACGAAGGCCTTTTTCGTTGCGGTGATATCTTTTCACAAAATTTCAATCTCCAACGTTCTCCTCCGAATGCGGAAATATTTTGTTGACCCCAACACATAGTGAGGAGTGATCATTGAAATAAAGCAGCAGAAATCAGAGATTGCATGGAAATGTTTACATCATCGTTTCTCCCGCACGCTGTTAGAGAATGGAACGGCAGGGACATAGTGTGAAAGAAGTTCAGTGAAGCCTCTGGTAGAGTTTGTGAGGGATGACATGCGTCAACAGCCGTCATATTATATTTGTTACCGAATTCATATGAATCGTACAAGAGCCCTTTGTTGTGGAGAAAAGAGTTTATTCGTTCTGCATAAAGGACAAGTGACCGGAATTGTCAGGACACAAAATGCAGTTCGTCTGTTCAGATAATCAATGTTTAGAGGCACAAAGCTGAGGTCGGTAGAGAAGTTTGGGATATTAGTGAACAGCGCCTGAGATGCCAGCCAATTACATGGTGCAACACAGCCATAAAAATAAGGCGTCCTTCCAAAGCGCTGTGTTCAGTGAAGCATTTCTTCTTTGTATCGGTGTGCGTGTTTGAAGTGTCCGCTTAACGGATATCTGGCTTGTACTGATCTCCTCTGCAGTCGTTGGTACACTACCATCTCCCTTCAGGCAGACCTCATTCCACACTTTTAAACATTACCTGAGTCAAGGTGCGGAGGTCACAGAGTATAGTCGCAGTCACATCTTGGTATCATCCCAACATCAGATGCTTTATGTTTTCACGGAGGCTAAAACTATTTAAAACGTCGAATTTGCGTCTGTCTTAACATCAGTCTGCCCATATCATAAAAGCCCCTTGGAAAACACATTCGAAAACTTCCGTCGTTTCGATGAAATCGATGGGATTGTTTTCTTACACACAGCCAGTCTGTGGAAAATAAGGTAAACAATACAGATAACTCTAAGAAGAGGTAAAAATTATGAACGAGTATATATCATCGAAATTTATGTAAATCGGTATTGTGAAGCATCGTCGTATTATATTTGCGGCACGGGAATGTGGTCTATTTATTGCCAGACAATGGAATTTCTCCAGACACAAAAAAAGATCTGGTCTGTCTCTCATAGTTGTATAAAAGACAGCCCCAGGACGTCCCCAGATGCCCTCAAAACTAGGACAAATCCGGGTAAACCTGTAGATATGGCTGCACTACTCAACGCCACCTGTGCTGTGGGCACTGGAACGAAGAGTTACTTTACTTATTTCCGGCGTACAACGTACTTATTCTGGCCTACGAGTGCACCGACAATTGTGGCATCAAAAGTATCCGGACACCCCCACAAAAAATACGTTTTTCATATCAGGTGCATTGTGTTGCCACCTACTGCCAGGTACTCCGTATCAGCGACCCCAGTAGTGATTAGACATCGTGAGAGAGCAGAATGAGGAACTCAAGAATTTCTAACGTGGTCACGTGATTGGGTGTCACTTGTGCCATACGTCTATGCGGGAGATTTCCACACTCCTAAATATCCCTAGGTCCATTGTTTCCGATGTCATAGTGAAGTAGAAACGAGAAGGGACACATACAGCGCAAAAGCGTACAGGCCGACCTCGTCTGTTGACTGACAGAGATCGCCAACAGTTGAAGATGGTCGTAATGTGTAATAGGCAGATACCTATCCAGACCATGGAACAGGAATTCCGAGCTGAATCAGTATCCACTGCAAGTGATATAACAGTTAGGCGGGAGGTGAGATAACTTGGATTTCATGGTCAAGCGGCAGCTCAAAAGCCACACATCACGCCAGTAAACGCCAAACGACGCATCGCTTGGTGTAAGGAGCGTGAACATTGGACGATTGAATAGTGGTAAAACGTTGTGTGGAGTGACGAACCACTTGACACAATGTGGTGATGCGATAGCAGGGTGTGAGTATGCCGAATGCCCGGTGAACGTCATCTGCCAGAGTGTGTAGTGCCAACAGTGAAATTCGGAGGCGGTGGTGTTATAGTGAGGTAGTGTTTCCCAAGGAGGGGGCTTGCACCCCTTGTTGTTTTCCGTTGCACTGTCAGAACATAGGCCGACATTGATGTTTTCAGCTTCCCACAATTTGGGGATGGCGATTGCATCTTTCAACACGATCGAGCATCTGTTCATAATGTACGGCCTGTGGCGGAGTGGTTACCAGACAATAACATCCCTGTAACAGACTGGTCTGCACAGAGTCCTGACTTTAATCCTATGGAAAACCTCTGGGATGTTTTGGAACACCGACATAGTGCCAGTCCTCACCGACCGACATCGATACCTCTCCTGAGTGCAGCACTCCGTGAAGAATGAGGTGCCATTCCCCAAGAAACTTTTCAGCACCTGATTGAACGGATATGTGCGAGAATGAAAGCTGTCATCAAGGCTAAGAGAGGGTCGGTACCATACTGAATTCCAGGATTACCGATGGACGGCGCCACGAACTTTTAAGTCATTTTCAGCCAGGTTCATAGATAAAGAGAAAGAAACCGGGCGAAAGGAAAATGCGTTACATTTCTGAGTAAGGAAAACCTTCAGAGAACTTAATGCTTAACTTCGTTTTTGAAATTCGTTGTAAAAAGAAATGTTGTTTTAAAACATTACCACGATACTGTGTGCCTTTATTTAACTGAACATGAAATGGCTGACATGAACCCTTCTTCACTTGCAAGGAGATCTACATTTCATAAGCCTTCTTTCATAACACGACTTCTGCGACGAGATCGCCTGTTAGAGATTCTTTTGAAGCCCTTAGAAATTGACCACTGTCGGAATACGTTGCTGAAACTGATTGTCCCAGAGAAGTAGGTTAACTTTAAGAGGGGAAGTATTTTAGAATTTATTTTGAAATTGTGTTGTATTACAGTCTCAATTACATTGGTTATCGTGGTTGTTAACGTGATGAATCTGAAAGTATTTAATACGTCTTTCCTTGTGACTGATCGTCTTAGGGACTTCAGCCATTCACATACGTAATCAAATGAAACAGCTACAGTTATCGGTTTGATGTTATTTTATTATATTGCAACCAGTTTCGGTGACTGAATACACCGCCTTAGGGCTGTACCGATAAACAGTAATGATAGCATCATCAAATTACCAACCATGCAAGTACAAAGACTGGTCTATATTGACATTTAAATTCTGCTTATTTTATCCTTTCGCCAGCACTACCTGTACGCAGATACCTCGTATCAATGACTTCCTGTAACACATACGGTCCACATATCGAATGCACTGTGTGAGGGTATAAGCCACGGTGCTCTACACATCCTTATGATGTTGAGTGATCGTGGCAGACGTCATCGAAGAGGATTATGACGAGAAATAAGAGGACAGCAGCTGCAGAAGACACTGCAGAACTGAAGGTCGCATTCTCGAACTCTGTCAGCACCCAAACAACAGGAAAGAAGTTCCAGATACAGGGCGAGTTGAAATTCCGAAGCCGCTCATCAGTGATGCAGATACCCTTAACTGGAAAGAGTGCTGCCAAAACCACGAAACCTGGACTAGAGAGCAATGGAAAAATATCATTCGGTCGGGTGAGTCTTGTTCTGCAGTGTTGCCAACTTCTGGCCCAGTTTACGTGAAACATGGCAGGTTTAGGCTATGATTCGGGCAGCCACATCGTAGTATTCCGTGGGCTGCATGGTTACGCTGCAATGTCGCATAACTACCGAGGACTATGCGAATATTTTAGCTAAACAGGTCCATACAATGGTACAATGTTTGTTGCCCAGTGGTGATGCTCCGTGCCGAGACGAGACGCCCCTTGGTCATACACTTTGATCTTCCAGGACTATTTTTGTGAGAACGAGGATGAACTGATACATGTCTCCTGGGTAATGTCATTGGGCCTTTCTGGCCTGCTTTGGAGCGAAGGATGCCCAATCGGTCTCTATCTCCATCATTATTACCTGAACTTACCACTATTTTTTGGGAAGAATGGTATACGGTTCCCTTGAAAACCATTCAGGACTATACATCCCAAGTCAACTGGAGGCTGTTTGAAATGCTAAGGGTTTTTCTACTCCGTATTAGGATCGATAATGTGTTGTGTTTGTGTTGTTTCCATATTTTTATCCATATCCTCTTGCATGGCTGTGTGCAAAAAGAGCGCTATTCATTGACAGCAACGGTGTAGTTCAGGCGTACGTATTTTCTAGATTCGCATCGCGGAGTTGCTGTAACTTTCATGAGTGGAAGCATGTCTCTAATGTGGAGAGTCATTCCTTGTGTCAGAGGATACGTCTCGAAGCTCGTCATAGAACCTGTATGCTACTGATTCGTCCGAATGGTGACACATTCAGTTTTGTAACGCTACCTATCAGTGAAAATTTGTTAGGATTTTGAACTTCTAAGGATTCTGTGACGTTTTGCGCGACTTTTTTCTGAGTATTACTCGTACTAATGTGACTGAATTACTTTCGGGGAGTCAGTTATAGAGGTTTACATTCAAATGTATTTTTCAACCAGTTTTTCATGATACTCATTCTCCTATTAGAACTAATTACGCCAACTTACAGTCACTAATTGGATATGAAACTTCCTGACAGATTAAAACTGTGTGCCCGACCGAGTCTCGAACTCGGGACCTTTGCCTTTCGCGGGCAAGTGCTATACCATCTGAGCTACCGAAGCACGACTCACGCCCGTTACTCACAGCCTTACTTCTGCCAGTATCCGTCTCCTACCTTCCAAACTTTACAGAAGCTCTCCTGCGAACCTTGCAGAACTAGCACTCCTGAAAGAAAGGATATTGCGGAGACATGGCTTAGCCACAGCCTGGGGGATGTTTCCAGAATGAGATTTTCACTCTGCAGCGGAGTGTGCGCTGATATGAAACTTCCTGGCACGGTCGGGCACCCAGTTTTAATGTGCCAGGAAGTTTCATATCAGCGCACACTCCGCTGCAGAGTGAAAATCTCATTCTGGACTAATTGGATAACTTTATGCCACACAGACTATCTGCTGTCAACAAATTGGTAGAGTTTTTGCGGTTTGTTACTGCAATTAAAACTAACAAGACTAGTAAATATTACGAGCGTTTTGTTATGCGCCTATTCCCGAGTGTTTCAGCAGTTGAGGTAGGTGGTGGTGTTGACATAGCTGGCAGGGACGTCGTGGTTTATTCCACTTACACTATGTTTATCTGATACCTTGTATCAAAAATGGCTCCAAGCGCTATGGGACTAAACATCAGAGGTCATCAGTCCCCTAACTTATCTAAGGGCATGACACACATCCATACCCGAGGCACGATTCGAACCTGCGACCGTAGCAGCACCGCGATTCCGGACTGAAGTGCCTAGAACCGCTCGGCCACAGAGGCCGGCTACCATGTATCAATGACTTACTGCAACACATAGGGTCCACATGTCGAATGCACTGTGTGAGTCTATAAGCGACGTTGCTCTACAGTCCTTTATGATTGATGAGATACCTGATGCCGTTGCTCGTGTTCACTGGATTTCAGTTTCCTCCTGCTATGACTATTGTACATCGTTCCGCAAAAAAACGTGTTAATTGTCTAATAATTTTCTGCAGAACCTTTGCTGTCACATCGCGTTATTAATTTGAATTATGAATACAAACATTTCGTATAACAGGGCGTGTTTTTTTATTTAGGGCATAATCGGGTATTTCAAACCCAGCAGGAGCTTTACCATGTCAAGAAGTGGAGATAGCCATAGGAATGAATAGTTCGTAAAATAGGTCGCCAGAAACTATATCTGTTTCATAACAACCACTAACAGAGAACCTACACAGCGGGTAAGAGCCTTTGAAGCGAATGTACTAGAATAAAAAGGGCAGCGAAATGCAGATTCTTTATCTAGATATAGTGCAGGGTACCGATGTGAAATGGAAAACAGATTAGTATTTCTAGCGGTTCTAGGCGCGCAGTCCGGAACCGCGCGACTGCTACGGTCGCAGGTTCGACTCCTGCCTCGGGCATGGATGTGTGTGATGTCCTTAGGTTAGTTAGGTTTAAGTAGTTCTAAGTTCTAGGGGACTGATGACCAAAGAAGTTAAGTCCCATAGTGCTCAGAGCCGTTTTTGAGATTAGTATTTCTGGTCAGACGATTGTAGAGCAATAGCAACCGCAGCAGAAAGTGGTATAAAAAGAATAGGATTTTTTTATGAATAGGATAGAATGGCAGAGAACTAATATGAACAGTTCGGTGATCGTCTTGGTTTCATCAAATCTGACAGCAAACCAAAGCCGAGAACGATAGTTCACGTATGCATGGCAATGTCGTAAGGAGGAGATGACTGGCAGCAGGAATGAGGGAGGAGAAAGACAAACTTATTTCTGCAACATTTTTGAGGTGGTATTAACGAAAACGCTTTTTAAGAATCACAAGAGGAGAAGGTATTTGTGGGAAAGACTCAGAGGCACTGGAAGGTTCTATCCGGATTACATCATGGTCAGACAAAAATTCTGAAATCAGATATCGAACTGTAAGGCAATAGCCAACTGGAGGCATGTTACAGAATAGAATAATAAGGGATTGAAAATTAGAAAATTTTATTGAAACTCATTCATCTTGCTAGAAACAAAGTGCGGTCACGCAAGAGTTAAAGACAGAACCAGGAAATGAACTGAATGTCGCAAATGGTTCAGGCCTGGGCACGTTAACAACATCGCGGCGAGAGAGAGAGGACGAACTGAGCAGAAAACAGCATGGGACGGAAAACCAACGGAAACGTGACACGCGTATTTGTTAGCTCGTAAGAGAGGTCGCAAGAAACTATATAGGTTTCATAAGACCCAATATAAGAGAACCTACACAGCAGTTAAGAGCCTTTGAAGCGAATGTACTAGAATAAGAAGGGCAGATGCGGTCATGCAGGGGTGTGACTTAGTCTGAAAATTGAGTTGACAACTGGTAGACACGCCTCTAACTGCAAACTAACTGTACCTCTCCTCTTTTCCATTTCCTCTCTGACTGCTAACTGACTGACCTGACTAACTACTCCGCTTCCCAATCACTGACTACCGTCCACCTCACTTCTTCTAAACTCCTGAAGGGCCTGGTTTCTTTGTGTCTCCTCTTGTTTAATTGTTTTGTTAGCTGTCCTCCACTCAGTCCTCCATGTCACTGAAATTCCCATCATATTTCACTTGTCGTTGGTGGGCTCAATTTTAAATCTCACCCAACGAAAGTTCAACTCTGCATAACCACACCTCCTGTCTTGGAGCAAAGCAAAAATTTCCTATCTTGCTGTTCTGGCATGTAACTTGGTAGCTCCTTTGTCAGTCTTAGGTGTTCATTAAGAGGCACTTTCCTAGCACTTTACGATGGATATCTAGTATATTGCAAATCGCTAGGATTTTCATCAAGTGCTTGTCTGCTGTCAGCATTTTGTTTGTAATGAGAATCAAGTTCCGCGGATTATTTTCGTATGCCTCTCGGCCGATCCTCATTCCGACATGAGGCCATCCATTCGCAGTCCCGCGTCCTGCGCCCTCACCACTTTCAGATTTCCGCACGAGGTCGAAAGGGGAGTGGGTTCATTGCCCACAGATGTGGATCACTTAGATGAATGCTTGGTGTCTGTTCTTTCGGATATGTGTGATCTGCTCAGAGCTCAACACTACTTATTATTTTTTATGGGGAAGAATATTGCGAACAGGGTTTTCTGCAGTCAGTTGTATTTGTATATAAATGTAAATGTTGAGAATCATCCAAGTCTCGAGTTAATTAAAGACGCAAAAACCTAAGATTGGGGTTGTTTGTGGGAAGAGACCAAACAGCGAGGTCATCGGTCTCATCGGATTAGGGAAGGATGGGGAAGGAAGTCGGCCGTGCCCTTTCAAAGGAACCATCTCGGCATTTGCCTGGAGCGATTTAGGAAAATCACTGAAAACCCAAATCAGGATGGCCGGACGCGGGATTGAACCGTCGTCCTCCCGATTGCGAGTCCAGCGTGCTAACCACTGCGCCACCTCGCTCATTCAAAAACTTAAGGACATTTCATGTGAGTGATTAAAATGGATCCATAAATGTTCATGAGTTTAACTTCGAGTGGAAACATTGTTTAACATGCATCCATAATGGCTAAAATTTGTTTATTATTACGTGGAGATTTGACATTATCTCTCTGTTTGGCCCTAATTGCCACCATTTCAAGTATTGGGCAATTTCAATTATCTCCTACTTAACAGAAGTTGTAAGAAGTAAGCAACATGGAGGTTGGTTCAAATGGCTCTGAGCACTATGGGACTTAACATCTATGGTCATCAGTCCCCTAGAACTTAGAACTACTTAAGCCTAACAAACCTAAGGACATCACACAACACCCAGTCATCACGAGGCAGAGAAAATCCCTGACCCCGCCGGGAATCGAACCCGGGAACCCGGGCGCGGGAAGGGAGAACGCAACATGGAGGTGCATAGGTAACAATTTCCTTGAGAAAAGCTGTAGTAGAAGTAAACACTGGTGTCCTCTATTGTGTGAGATATACCATGATTTATTATCAGACTTGACTGTCTCTTTTTACACAAGTTAAATCATTTTGACTTCATCGTACAACGTTCTCTGATCCATCCGAGTTTAAACATATTAACTGCAGGGTACAGAACCGTAAAGACCACATTTCTACAAATGGATAGTAAACTACTTTCCTATTGATTAATTTTATTTATTTATTTATTTTTTCATTACGATTTGCACCCAAGATTTTCATAAATAGTGACTACTGCAAACTGATTAATTCCGACACAGACGTAATACTACGCAGAAGATACGAATTGTGTGGTTAGTATAAAAAAAAACCTGGAATTTTCTCTGTTGCAAGAGATTTCGATTCACAAACCTTCAGTGAATTACTGGCGGAAATAAAATGGTAATGATGCATTGATTCCCAATGCAGTACATTTCAATAAATTGTAATGTCTTTTTTGCTTTGATCAAACATTTACGCATAGTTGTACACTGAGTGACCGAAAGTACATTAGAAAAAGGGAAACAGTTAGTGGCGTACACGTTGTAATGTTTTACGACGAGAGAAAGCCGATTCCATTTTAATTCATTTTTATACATTATCAGGGCCTTACAGCTGATAAGATAACCCGTCAAAGACAGAGGATATAGCTGTTTATTTTCTTTACTTCGATGTCTAAATTTATGCGAGATAAAAGTCTGCGATCTTAGATTTTATTATTCCTTGAAAAGGAATGAGATTGAAGTACGAGAAGGTGTAGACTGTTCTGGCTGCCTCATCCGGATTTGTATTTGGAAGGTAAGTGGTCACTTGTCACGCTCATATTGAGCGCTTCCTAAACATGGTACTGCACACGATAATGTGTATCGATCTGCTGCAGTTTTGGTGGATTTCGTGACAGTTTCATACAATTTTCAGGAATCTATATAAAACATATTTCACTGAAAAAATACGGCAACCAGTGAAATATCATTATCCACAGCCACGGAGCTCAACAGTCCAAATAAAATGGACAAATTGTTATATAAAACAACTTCATATGCGCACAGTCATATGGAGCTTCTTGTGCTATGCATAAGGTAGTTTGAACGCAGAGTGAGGTAGGTCATCCAAAATGTATTCTTTATGAGAAATAGCGCCAATACGACAGTGTCTAGAGAGGTATGGGGTCATCACACCGCTCTCCAAGCTGTTGTAAGCTTTGATGACCTTGGGGGAGCGACTACTCCCTCTCTTCCTCCACCACTGTCATCGCGAGGTAGACCGCACCCAGTTCCAGTCGCTTCTGGGAACTGAACTGGGTCCCCTGCGTGGCAATCAGACTAGCTGTCACTCAGCTACGTTGGCAATCCTATTACGCTTCCTAAATACACGTCAGGTGTACACATCAGGTGTTACGTCCATTTCTGAGAAACCTTGACCGTTCCAGATACCACACTAGATTTTTTCAGTAAAGCATTCTTCGTCCGAATCATATATTTGAGAGTTACTGTGCAACATTTTTATCTTAAGGAAAATGAATACGTGCAATATATAGTGTACGAAATTACAATGCGCAGGTAATTACACTGATGTTGTAGACCTGCCAATAGCACTCGCGTACTCGTTAAATCATCATGAATAAAAGGTAATTATATAGATGTTGACAACTATGACAGTTTTTGGAGTTATCTGACACAATGGTTAAGACCTTGAGATCGTATTCAAGATAGCGTGAGGGTAGAATGTCGTCCAGCTATCCGAATGAAGGTTTCCGGTGATTTGCCTACATAGCTTAAGGTAAAAGGTGGAATGATTCCTTTCGGAAGGATACCGCCGACTTACTTCTCGAATCGGAATTCATTGTCCATCTCTAATGACTTTCTCGTCGACTAGGCCTTAAACGTTAATCTTCCTCCATTCTTCCGTACTGCCAGTATCGCTGATGAAATCTTCAGCTGACCTACCAAAAGACTGATAGAAAAGACAGACAGTGATGTGACAAAAGTCATTGCATACTGCCTGTTATCGTGAGAATCTCCTCTCGCCCGACATAGTGCAGTAACTCGACGTAGCATGGACTGAAGAAGTCGTTGGAAGTCCCCTGCAGAAATCTGAGTCATGCAACCCTTATAGCCGTCCATAATTCCGAAATTGTTGCCATTGCAGGATTTTGTGCACATCTCATAAACTTTACATGGTATTCATGTTGGGTGATCAGAGTGGCCAAATCATTGACTCTGACTGTCCAGAATGTTCTTCAGACCAGACGCGAACAGTTGTTATCTGGAGACGTAGCACACAGACATCCATGAAAATTCCATCTTTATTTCGGAACATGAAGTCTATGAACGGCTGTAAGTGGTCCGCAACTAGCCGAACATAATTATTTACAGCCAATGATCGGTTCAGTTTGATCAGAGGACCCAGTCCATTCTTTGTAATCACAGCCCATACCTTCATGGAGCTGTATAGTGCCTCGTTGACAACTTGGATTTGTCGTAGGGGCCCCTTATCTATTAGAGGGCCCGCACAGCAGAAAAGCAAGGTGGGCTGTCGACCTCCCTTCAAGCGCTCATATCAAAACATCGCCAGTGAATGACTCTAGCCCAGTAGACACTCACTGTTGACTTCTGTAGAAATTCGTCTCTTGTTGGGCGTAAGGCCAATTTTGGGAATGTGTAACGTAGTATTTTCGTTGTTATTATTTCTTTTCATGTTGTTGTAACTTTTATCTGGCTTTTGCCATCACAGGAATTATTGTGTATCTTGTTGTTCTTGAGTTTGGAAATAAGCTCACGCCCAGAAGAATTTTTACTTAAATAAAGTGTGTTCAGACGTTAGTTCTTTCCTGCCTACCGCAGGACACAACAGGGTTCATGCCTTCGCGTGGTCTGCGCCACAGTTAGACACTACGTAAGTAGGCCGTTTACGTTTTTATGTTGGTAACGCCATGTTGCGCTCTTTATGAAAATCACTGACTGTGCTGTGGTGCTGTGTGCAGTCGGTGGGTGGTTTGCATTGTTGGAATTTGCTATTGTAGTGTTAGGCAGTTGATTGTTAACGGTGTGTAGCGTTGCGCAGTTGGAGGTGACCCGCCAGCAGTGGTGGCTGTGGGGAGAGAGATGGCAGAATTTTAAGAGCGGACGATCTTGACTTGTATTCGCCAGAAAGAGTAAATTTGTAATAGTGGATATCATGAACTTATATATAGTGACGTTTGAACACTATTAAGTTAAATACATTGTTTGTTTTCTATGAAAGGTTCAAATGGCTCTGAGCACTATGCGACTTAACTTCTGAGATCATCAGTCGCCTAGAACTTAGAACTACTCAAACCCAACTAACCTAAGGACACCACACACATCCATGCCCGAGGCAGGATTCGAACCTGCAATCGTAGCTGTCGCTCGGTTCCAGACCGCAGCGCCAAGAACCGCGAGGCCACTCCGACCGGCGAGTGAAATAATCCTCATGACGAAATGCTCGTGTAAAAACTCCAACACAGTGTTTGCAGTATGTGGCCTTGCTCCATCTTGCATGAACCACTGCGTGTTGAAGGGCAAGGCACTAGCAAGAAGCTGTGGAATGAAGCTATTGTGAAACATGCTCAAATAACGCTCGCTGTTCACAGTTTCTTCAAAGAAAAAGGGGTCAATAAATCCGTGACTGTAAATTGCGACCCACGCATTAATCCTCGGAGCATAATGTTGTCATTCATGAAACACTTGTGGGTTTTCAGTGGCCCAAAATCGTACATTTAGTTTTTTAACCACACCCTCTAAATGAAAATGCACCTCGTCTGAAAACCAAACCTTGTTGAGAGTTTCTTCCCTATCCTCTGCCCACTGAGTAAACAGTAGACTGTGCTGCTTGTGTTCTTCAGTGAGCTTCTGTGTACAGGTCATCTTGTATGGGTACATATGGAGGTCACTTTTGACTTATTCCCAGTTGCACTGCTGCCTTTCTACACGATTTCCCAGGACTTCTCTGTACAGAAACTCGTACCGCTTCAGTATTCTCCGGCGAACAAACAGTCTTAGGAAGAGGTCGCTTCCCTTCCAATACTGTTGCTTCCCGTACAAATTTGTCGTACAACCTGTGGATGGTCTTCTTGCAAGGGACGCATCGTGTGTTAAACTGTTGTCGAAACCTCTGAGTCACAACGAAGCTTTTAGTTTCAAGAAAAGGAACACTATTGCCGATCGTTGCTGTGTCGTCAGTCTTCCATTGTCAGCCATTGCTGCTTACTAGTCTCCTAGCGGCAGTATCGTGAATTACACGTTATTTCGTAACTCATTTGTTTTTCTAAGCTCTGCTGGTACTGTTGTAGAGATCCCAGCGGGATATCTAATGCGCGTCATAAATTGTAAAAGTAACAATTGGTAACACATTTCGTGCGCCGCCCTGTATGTTTTGTAACCGATCGTACGGTGCGTTCAAAAATGTTCAGATCTGTGTGAAATTTAATGGGACTTAACTGCTAAGGTCATCAGTCCCTAAGCTTACACACTACTTAACCTAAATTATCCTCGGACAAACACACACATCTATGCCCGAGGGAGGACTCGAACCTCCGCCGGGACCAGCCGCACAGTCCATGACTGCAGCGCCTAGGCCGCTCGGCTAATCCCACGCGGAGTACGGTGTGTACTGGAAGGTGCTTCTGCTACTGCTATAGTTTCTCCGCTTCCAATTCTATTCGTGGATGACTGTGGGTAAGCGTCTGTATCAGTTCCAGTTTCTCAGATATTGTCGACATGATCGCTTCCAGAGACACTTGTGGGAGGAAGTAATATGTTAACCTACTGTTCTTGAAACGTATTCTCTCGGATTTTCAACAGTAAACAGCTGCATGATACGCACCGCCTGTCATGTGGTGACTGCCACTGAAATTTGATGAGCGTCTTCGTAACGCTTTAGAGCACACTAAATAAACTTGTGTGGAAAAGCGCTGCACTTCTTCGGGCCTTTTCCAACTTGGTAACGATCCCAGAATGACTGGCAATACTCGAGACTCGTTCCAACGAGTTTTAGGTAAAGTGCGTTTTTCGAGGATGAATTAAAATTCATTAAGATTCTTCGAATGAGTCTCATCCTAGCCTCTAATTTTCGTATAGCTGCTATTTTGCCATTATTCCACTTTAGGTCGCTAGGGCGCTTACTCCCAGGTATTTTACTGTTGCTACTGCTTTCAGTGATTTATCATCATTAGCGTAATCGAAGAGCAGAGGATCGCTTCGCTTATTTATACATAAAACGTGGCATGTATTTACATTCAAGGTCAACTGGTAGCCCGTGCAAAATTCTTCAGTTCTTTGTATGTCTTTCTGCATTTCTGTAAGTTTTCCAACATTTGAACCTTAACATAAATAACAGCATCGTCGAAGAATAACCTCATCGCGGTTCCGATGTTGTCCTCTAGATCATTAATATGTGTTATAAACAGTACCGATCGTATAGCATTCCTTCGGGGCGCTCCCGAAATTACTTTTTACGTCTACGTACTTTGTCCCGTTAACAACCATATGCTGCATTCTATGAAGAGCGATCAAAATGTTTCCATTTGAGACGTTGCTGCAGCGTATAACCAACGTAGCGGGACTTCAATGCTGGTATATAAGCATCTACATGTAGGTAAGGGATTAGTGTGGCATTCACGTCTTTGTGACGTGCGTGCGGTAAATGTGTCCAAACACAACCAGCATTCCGTTATTCTTCACTTGGGTGCCGAAGGAAAAACAGCGAAAGATATCCATCGGCGAGTGGAGAATTGTATAGGGCAGCATGTCTGTCGGAAGGTACGCCTTTGGAATGGTGAGCAAAGTTCCATTCTGATCGCGATTTCACACAAGACGTCGCTCGATCTGGGAGGCCAACCTCATCCATTCCGGCCGCGGGGTCTTTGGCGCCTTGCCAAGTTTCGTGCGGCTTCCCCCGTCGGAAGTTCGAGTCCTCCCTCGGGAATGGGTGTGTGTTGTCCTTACCGTAAGTTAGTTTAACTTAGATCAAGTAGTGTGTAAGCCTAAGGACCGATGACCTCAGCACTTCGGTCCCATAGGAACTTCATCTACATCTACATACTTGCTCCGCAGTCCACCATACGGTGAGTGGCGGAGGGTACCTCGTACCACAACTAGCATCTCCTCTCCCTGTTCCACTCCCAAACAAAACGAGGGGAAAATGACTGCCTATATGCCTCTGTACGAGCCCTAATCTCTCTTCTCTTATCTTTGTGGTCTTTCCGCGAAATGTAAGTTGGTGGCAGTAAAATTGAACTGCAGTCAGCCCCAAATGCTGGTTCTCTAAATTTTCTCAGTAGAGATTCACGAAAAGAGCGCCTCCTTTCCTGCAGAGCCTCCCACCCGAGTTCCTGAAGCATTTCCGTAACACTTGCGTGATGATCAAGCCTACCAGTAACAAATCTAGCAGCCCACCTCTGAATTGCTGCTATGTCCTCCCTCAATCCGATCTGATAGGGATCCCAAACGCTCGAGCAGTACTCAAGAATAGGTCGTATTAGTGTTTTATAAGCGGTCTCCTTTACAGATGAACCACATCTTCCCAAAATTCTACCAATGAACCGAAGACGACTATCCGCCATCCCCACAACTGCCATTACATGCTTGTCCCTCTTCATATCGCTCTGCAATGTTACACCCACGTGACTGTGTCAAGCGCTACACAACTAGTGGAGTATTCAAACATTACGGGATTCTTTTTCCTATTCATCTGCATTAATTTACATTTATCTCTATTTAGAGTTAGCTGCCATTTTTACACCAATCACAAATCCTGTCCAAATCATCTTGTATCCTCCTACAGTCACTCAACGACGACACCTTCCCGTACACCACAGCATCATCGGCAAACAGCCGCACATTGCTATCCACCCTATCCAAAAGATCATTTATGTAGATAGAAAACAACAGCGGACCGATCACACTTCTCTGCGGCTCTCCAGATGATACCCTCACCTCCGACGAACACTCACCATCGAGGACAACGTATTAGGTTCTGTTACTTAAGAAGTCTTTGAGCCACTCACATATTTGGGAACTAATCCCATATGCTCATACCTTAGTTAGGAGTCTGCAGTGTGGAACCGAGTCAAACGCTTTGCGGAAGTCAAGGAATATAGCATACGTCTGATACCCTTCATCCATTGTTCGCAAGATATCATGTGAAAAAAGGACTAGTTGCATTTCGCAGCAGCGATCCTTTCTAAAGCCGTGCTGATGCGTAGACAGCAACTTCTCTGTCTCAAGGAAATTCGTTATACTCGAACTGAACTTACCACAAATTTCATCCATTACGGATAACAACAAGTGGGGGATTGAAGACATGATTAGAGCGAACCAGTGCACAACCATTCGTGCCATTGCAAAGAATCTGGACTTCAGTTTTGGTAGCGTGCAATACATTATACGGCAGGAGTTACGCTACTATAAGATATGGAGCAGGCGGAGACCACGGCCGCTGAATGCCGAAAGGAAACCAAACCTGTTGGCTGTTTTCCTGAAGAGTCTTGGTGTCGAAGGCAACACGCGACGAACAGTTGTGCCACCAGTGGGAAAAGGAGTCGAAAGCGCCAATGGTGCAGTGGTGTCATGAATCGTCTCGTCGACTCAAGAACTCAAGAGCCAGCCATCTGCAGCGAAGGCGATGCTCATCCTGTCTTTGATTACTGGAGCCCACTGCTTATTGATTTCAAGAAACCGGAGAACGGAATGCCGCGTGCATTTAAGGCGAAACTTCCAGGAAAAAGGCGACAAATGGTGCTACTGCTTCACGGAAACGCACGGCCCCATGCCGGAAATGTGGTAAATTACAACTTACGCCAACTTCAGAGGTGGACGCTTGATTGGCCACCCTATAGTCCTGATCTCCCCGAAAGTGATTCGATTACGACGCTTTCAGTCTTTTGAAAAATGCCTGAAGGGTGCAGGCGGTTACTGGCTTCTTCAAGCAGCAGGACACGGTGTGTTAGCAAACGGCTATCTTCAACCTAGTGTGTCGGCGGGATGATTGCCTCACTTCCCAGGGCCATTTTGCCTGGTTGGCATACCGATTCTTGAAAGTACTGTTTTTGAGTGGAAACTGTTTGATCACCCCTTATGTCTTCCAAAAAGTCTTGAGTCCAATCACAAATCTGGTTCTATAATCTAAAAGCTTGGAGTTTGTTTTCTGAACAGCACTGTGGCATTCTGTCATGTACAGGATACAAAGCGGAACGGGTGAGCGACAGAAGGCAGACAAAGAAATAAAAGAGATAATCAGACAAAGCTTGAGATGTATTCTCAGTGACTAGACGCAGAAACAGCTTGCTCTGAGGACAGGGGTAAGGACTGTCCACCAGTCTAGGAGTCTGATCAACAGTAATTATGGCACAGGGAACGAGAGAGGTTCAATACTTTCAGCATATCGCGGTCCTGTCAGCAACTGTATAAAATTAAATTCAAAATTAACAGCCTCAGTTGCGGAGTTACCTAGATTTACCTAGGTTTCAATTGGGATAACCCAACCTTCTTCAGAATTACAATTATTAATATTTGTCCAAACTAAAGATACAAATACACCAAGTGTCGTCATATTTTAAAAACTTAACTGAAGCTGCCTCAGCCCGACCGCGATGCGGCAGCCACGAGTGTTGTACTGGAACATACTCGTGGCTGCCGCATCGCGGTCGGGCTGAGGCAGCTTCAGTTAAGTTTTTAAAATATGACGACACTTGGTGTATTTGTATTTTTAGTTTGAGAATGTCCATTATGGACAAATATTAATAAGTGTAATTCTGAAGAAGGTTGGGTTATCCCAATTGAAACCTAGGTAAATCTAGCTAACTCCGCAACTGAGGCTGTTAATTCTGAATTTAACGAGAGATGTGGCGGCTGTCGCTGGTGTGGCTGGTGATCGATCCTGGTGAGCAGAGACTGAGGCAGACGGCACAGAGTCGTCAGCTCTGTATGTAGGCTACAGTACAAGAGAGTGGCTCAAAGACAATCAGCTGCGCCCTGCACTCCAACACCATTCAACGACCACACGCTAGACGGGCCTCTCTCGTTCACTGCTGGTTAAAACGGTGGTGTGGATACGCCAACGTGTTCGACAGAGACGCCGCGAAAGTAGCGTGATGTTGAATTCAGAGACGTATACTGGAATTAATTGCCTCTGGCTTGAAGGGCAGGCTGGGATGGCACTTAGGCACTCGTGAAGTTATACTGGAGAAATTACTTGAAAGGCTCTATGTATAATAAAATTTGGAATAATATTTTGAAAAATATCCTAAGTACCCCCTGACTGGCTCTCCACCCTGTACAATCGATTGACGTCTCGAAGTCAAGGAAACCGGGGACAACCTAAGCACCGTTGTCTGTGGCGTTTTGGATTTCCAACATGAACGGAGCAAGCTGAGTTTCACGAGATCTCTGCGGAATCCATGTTAACTTTTATAGACCACTCTATCTTCCTGCAAGACCTCCAGACTATGTGTTCCGTAACACAATAGATTGACATCAAAGATGTAGGCTTATAAGTAGCCACATAATTACAAGCCCATATCGTTAACGTCGATATGCAGCAGGATCCACATGAGTGCTAAAAGGAACTCGTTCAACTTCGGTTACACGATAAATCAGTCTAATCTAGAAGCCGTAAATTCAACTAAATACCTAGGAATTACAATTACGAACAATTTAAATTGGAAGGAACAGATAGAAAATGTTGTGGGGAAGGCTAACCAAATACTGCGTTTCATTGGCAGGACACCAACTAAGGAGACTGCCTACGCTACGCTTGTCAGTCCTCTTTTAGAATATTGTTGCGCGGTGTGTGATCCTTACCAGATAGGATTGGCAGAGTACATCGAAAAAGTTCAAAGAAAGGAAGCACGTTTTGTATTATCGTGCAATATGGGAGAAAGTGTCACAGAAATGATACAGGATCTGGGCTGGACATCATGAAAAGAAAGGCGTTTTTCGTTGCGCCGGAATCTTCTCACGAAATTGCAGTCACCAGCTTTCTCCTGCGAATGCGAATATATTTAGTTGATACCGACTTACTTAGGGAGGAACCATCACGAAGATAAAATAAGGGAAATCAGACCTCGTACGGAAAGATATAGGTGTTCATTCTTCCTGCGTGCTATACGAGATTGGAAAAACAAGAGAACTGTGAAGGTGGTTGGATGAACCCTATGCCAGGCACTTAAATGTGATTTGCAGAGTATCCATGTAGATGTAGATGTATTCGTAATTGGCGCTAATGAGCACATTTATCTTATTGAGAGGGTTGTGTACTGTCTGCGTCGACAGAGCCCTCCGATTTGCCTCCGAAACGGACAGTGTACATGTCTCTTGCATTCTATTCCGGAATACTATGAGGTTTAATTTGCAGTCAGCGGTCATCGGCTGTTGTGTTGAGTGCAGTATTCCACTAATGCTGAGAGACAGATAAAATACCTCAGTGATGAAAAACAGCAGAAGCTGTATCTATGTTCCAGAAAGACGACCGGAAAGATTGTAGACATGAAGTGTTAGTCTCCTCAACTCAGTATATAAATTGCATGCCGTAGTACATAGCAGAGTTAAAAAAATCCCTAAATTTTCATTAGTGAAGGAAAGACTGGATTTACAAAAGGAAGATCACTCACAGAGAATGTATTTATTGTGCTAGAAGGAATAGAGAAAAGATAGAACATACCCTACAAACATACAGCATTTATGAATTTACTCAGGGAATTTGACGTTGCGAAGAGAAACAAAATTAGGACAATAATGCAAGCAAATAAGTAAAGGCCATAAGATGCCCTAGCAAAGAATGAAAACTTATAACTGATACAGATAAAACAAGAACAGAAGAAATTTTAATAAATAAAGGAGAATAAAAAGGGTGGCGAACATCACCCTCTCTTTTTAATGTACATTTTAATGATATTATCCCAAACTAGAGGAAACACATATAAAAAGGCATACCAAAAGACACCATGTTAAATATATTACTTTATGAACATTATGGCTAGATATTGCAAGAAAAAAAGACAACTTCCAACGTTCACTGAACCACCTGAACTACTTTATTAAACAGTATGACGCTGAGATTAATAAAATCAAGAGTAATATGATGGCTTTCTGCGGTAAAGTTGAGGTCAGATCCACCATCATCTTACATAATGTGATTTCAGAAAAAGTGCCGTTCTACACTAATTTGAGATATCAAACTGGCATACACAGTAATAAAGATCTAAATGTAAAGTTGATTAGATTTGAAGATATATGTGGCACTGCCTGTAACGTATTTAAAAATAAGACCAGACAAGAAATGAGAATATTTTACAAAACTCTGGCTCTTCAAGCACCTTTTCTTGGAATCACAATAAAATTAGGTAAATAAAATTTCTAAAAATAACAAAATTGTACAGAAGAATGGACGACATAAGCCACTTGAAAGAATAGAAGCAAGTAGAACTCCTATGGCGAAAGAATAGAAAGAACGGACGCTAAACAACTTCCCAGGCTAGGTTTAGCTTATAAACCGGTAAGAAGAAGAGTTTTGGAAGATATAAGAAAACGCAGACTGACAATTAGTGAAGGCAGAACAAGATCAATGTCCAATCAATGACGTGTTGAACAAGAAAAAGAATTTATTTAAGATTTCCCTGCTAGGAGCTGGCTGGAAGTGGTGAAACTGCAACTTTTCAGTCATTGTACTGTAAAATTATTATATTCAACATGAAAAATTTAAAAATATTTAACAGTTCACCTGTATGCTGCGATGATTATGTAGTGCATTGTATTCATAATCAAAATGATATAAAAGGAGCTCCTGGGAACTTATATTAGGCACTCGCTATCTAGGAAATACCGGAGACGAATTATATGAAAATGGGTGTGAAATACCGATGTAGAAAGGAAATGATTGTAAGATATGGACGTCAGGATATTAGTGTGATGTCGGATGGGCAAGGAAAGGGGGGATTGAGCCTTCAGAGCATTCATTTGGAATGGGGTAGGATGTGTTGAGTATGTTATAATAGAAAGGAAGAATAGATATCAGGGATGAGTCATGTGTGACGGGGGGAGGGGGGGATTTGAAATTTGTTTGAGGAAGGTCATGGGGGATTTGAAGATGAAGAGAAGACGAGACGTGTTGATAGAGACACAGAAGCAGATCAGGGATCAAAGTGATAGGGCTGACTACGGTGTGTCGCTATTCAAGTTTATGGGAGATGTGAGAGATCCAAAGGCTCTATACGTTATTGAGGAGGTGTGGGCACTTTATAGCTGTTAGATATACGAGAGCGAAGGGCTTCCAGTATGAAAAGTAAGACAGGATGCTTATCTTGCAGGATTTGGAGGCTGAGATAATACTTTGGAAAAGTGGAAGTCAAACAGCATTGGCGTAGATACGAGTGTGCCAATGGAGGTTTTATGCGTATGGATGGTGGTCGTAGGATTTGTACAGCTAGTTGGTAGTTTAAAACGCTGACGGAGAAAACGATACTAACACTAAATATTATAATTGCGTAGGCTTCCGCTGCCAGAGTCAGTCGACATAAAAGTTTTCTAGGTTTGGTACCGTGTCATAATGCAAAACTAGTGCTGCTATAGAATAGCCAATGTTTCGGCCACGATTGCAGCGGCCTTCTTCTGGGTCTAGACCCAGAAGAAGGCCGGTGCAATCGTTGCCGAAAGGTTGGCTTTTCTATAGCAGCACTAGTTTTACATTATGATGCGGTACCAAACCCAGAAAACTTTAAGGCCGGCTAACCCTAAATATATTTGATGTAGAGTAATGAAATTCGGGAATACATTTTTCTAGATAACATATTTAAACCATTAACTTTGTAAGATCACAGGCTATTGTAAAGGCGAGCCGGCACGAGTAGCCGAGCGGTTCTAGGCGCTACAATCTGGAACGGCGCGACCGCTACGGTCGCAGGTTGGAATCCTGCCACGGTCAAGGATGCTGATACATTAATAACCGGTGTAACCGCCAGTATGTTGAATGCAATCATAGAAACGTGCATGTATTGTGATGTACAGGTGCAGGTTGTCAGTTTGTGGGATGCTTGTAGCATTTAGTCTATCAAGACAGGGCGATTAATGCTGCTTGTGGATGACGCGGGAGTTGTCGTCCAGTGATGTCAGATATGTGCTCGACTGGAGACAGATCTGATCAAGCAAGCCAAAGCAACAAGTCGACACTATGTATGGCTTGTTGGGTTACATCAGCGGTATGGGAAGGAGCGTTATCCTGTTTGAAAACGCCTCCTGGAATATTGTTCACGAATAACAGCATAACCGATCGAACCATCGCGTTGACATACAAATTTGCAGCCAGAGTGAGTGGGATAACCACAAGAGTGCTCCTGCTGCCATACGAAATCGCACCCCAGACCATAGCTACAAGTATACACCCGGTGTTTCTAGCTCTCTGAGAGCTTGGCTGCAGGCCCCCATTTGTCCTTCTTCCAAGCAATGCATGGACATCACTGTCACCGAGGCAGAAACAGATTTCATCAGAAAACACAACAGACCTCCAACCTGCCCTCCAGTGAGTTCTCGGTTGACACCACTGAAGTGGTCTGGAGTGAGTGGAAAGCAGGCTGCAGATCGTCTGGGTCGGAGCTGTCCTTGAAATAAGCAATTTGTAACAGTTCTTTGTGTCACTGGCTGCTCAGTCTGCTGCTGCCGATGCAGTACGATGCACTAGAGCCATGTGCCGAACACATGGTCTTCCCTCTCAGTAGTGCTACGATGCCATCCGTCTCTTGCGCGATTGGCACATAATCTGAATAGACATCATCTTGCAGATGTAGAAACCCACCAACTCCTTCCTGCGTTTCGATTTTTTTTTATTTGTTTGGAGTGTAGCCATGTATGGAAGTGAAACATGGACGATAACTAGTTTGGACAAGAAGAGAATAGAAGCTTTCGAAATGTGGTGCTACAGAAGAATACTGAAGATAAGGTGGATAGATCACGTAACTAATGAGGAGGTATTGAATAGGATTGGGGAGAAGAGAAGTTTGTGGCACAACTTGACTAGAAGAAGGGATCGGTTAGTAGGACATGTTTTGAGGCATCAGGGGATCACAAATTTAGCATTGGAGGGCAGTGTGGAGGGTAAAAGTCGTAGAGGGAGACCGAGAGATGAGTACACTAAGCAGATTCAGAAGGATGTAGGTTGTAGTAGGTACTGGGAGATGAAGCAGCTTGCACAGGATAGAGTAGCATGGAGAGCTGCATCAAACCAGTCTCAGGACTGAAGGCAATAACAACAACAGTGTAGTTTTAGCCATTGTGGTCTTTCTTTCGGATAGATAATACATGAAGCTTCCATGATACTTATTGAGTGAGTGTTAATGCTATATACTTCAGTGATCTTGGTGAGAAAGACAGGATGTTTGTGTATTATCAGGTAAAGTTATGTGGCATGCAGTGCTCAGGTTGTTTTTCCTATACTATTGCTGGATTTTTGCAGGATTAAAAGACAGGCGCCACTGGTTGCATCACGAACTGGAATTGTCGAGATACATAGCTGAAGGAATCTTTGGGTGAGTGGACGGTTGGGTGGACTACATGCTAGGCGGTGTCGTGAGTACATTGTAGAAGAGGGTGGTTTTGGGACTGCGACTGCGTGTAGGAGATGAAGTAGAGGTGACAGGAGGGATTCTCGAGGCGTTCCGTAATTGAGTGGAATATGGCTAAAAGCGATGTCAACCCTGTGTTTAACACTGTATCTCAGTGTGAAGACGTGTACGGAATCCACACAAACAAATCCATTACATCAGAAACAACAAAATGACTATATGTGACAGTGAGGCCATAATAACAGTTTACCTTGCTCGTACCTTTTGCTTTAAATCTTACACAGAACATAAATATGTATGAATATCTGTGCTTTCTTATATGGCGAGTCGTTAGGTTGTGCTTTGCGCGGTAACAAATGAAAACATTGCTCATATGTGGCATACGGCACAGATGTCACCGTATATCGTCAGTCCATCGATACACCAAGATACAAAGGCATAATCTATATTTCCAGTACCAACGAGCGTAAGTAAATTACAAGGACACTAAGAAGAAATTTATGAGGATGTCCATTTACAATACAGGATTGTGGATGTGAATCATGGACTGTGCGAAACACGTAAAAGAAGATCTAAGTCCTTGAGATGTGGTGGTGTTAACCGACGTTGAAAATTACGTGGACTTTCTAAGAAATGAGAAAGCTCTACAGAGAACAGTGGAAAACGTTGAGACGTGGTGGAATAAATTCCATGCTAGTAGATGGGAATGTGAAAAACCAATCGATATTGGTATTTTAGTTTTGAATAACCGGTGGTTATCGGTATTGTTTTGGTCTCGTTTACAGAAGGTTCAGATGGTTCAAATGGCTCAAAGCACTATGGGACTTAACATTTGAGGTCATCGGTCACCTAGACTTAGAACTACTTAAACCTAACTAACATAAGTACATCACACACATCCATGCCCGAGGCAGGATTCGAACCTGCGACCGTAGCAGCAGCGCGGTTCCGGACTGAAGCGCCTAGAAACGCTCGGCCACAGCGGCCGGCTACAGAAGGTGTTTTTAATGTTTTGCTAATAACAGAGTAAAAAAATGAAATATCACTTAGCCATAGAAGCAGTGCCATAGTTTTTCATTTTTAAAGACACTCTTTTAAAAAGAGAGTAATTTTTATTCTGAAAATCTACATTGGTTTGAAAGATTGCATTATTATAAAAAATGGGAAAAGCGATCCGCTTCAGCTCATGTACACCAGGGGAATCTGATAATGACCAAGTAGTTGAAATTGGTCAATAGTAAGGAATACACGAGCAAGAAACGCATGGCACTGCTGAAAGAGTAATATGCGTGTAGCCGTGTTTCGTAAGTTAAGGTACGCTTGTACATACAGCGAGCAAGACTTGCCCCACCTTATATATACCGTGGTCTCTCGCTGTTGTCGCCAGACTTACGTTGTACTACACAATGGCGCGTAGCAATGAAGTACAATGCTCCATTTGCTTTAAAAGATGAAATATTTGTCTTCAATTTCTCTAAGATGATAAAAGAGGATGGAAATTACGGCAACAGTAATAAATTAAAACTTAACATCAGTTCATTCGTAGAACACAATCAAAATAGGAAGTAGCTGATCTTCTGAGTGTGTCTATATAATACGTTAAGAATTTTTAACATTTTGCAGCCCTGTCAGCAACTGTGATAAATTAATATGTCAAAAGTCCGCCTCAGTTGCGAAATGTTACTGGTCTTTAACCAGGTTTCAGCTAGAGTAATCTAGCCTTCTTCAGAAGCATAAAACGAACTAATACATGTCAGAATAAGGCACGGTCAGACATAAAAAACTAAAGTACCGTGTACTTAGATGAGGAACAGCCCCGGCCCCACTTCGTTGAAAGCGGTCGGTTAGCCGCGGACGCTACGTTGGAACTGACTGTGGCACGCGGATATACCTTTACCCACTTGCAGCCTTGAAAAAGGACAGATTAGCACTAAAGGCAGAGTTCTTCAACCTTAGTTTTCACCTCACTGACTACTCATAATGCCCAGACAGTGATAGGAACCCACTTACATATTTCTGAACTGAGTTTCTAGGAGTTACAATCCGGGGAAAATAATGGTGATTTCTTTTTGTAGCATTCAGCTACTTATCACTTTTTGAGAAAAGTAGCGAAAGCTGGACAAAGGTTTTTTTGTTTAGTCATTTAATTTAATCCCGGGTTCGATTCCCGGTGGGGTCAGGGATTTTCTCTATCTCGTGATGGCTGGGTGTTGCGTGATGTCCTTAGGTTAGTTAGGTTTTGTAAGTAGGCTGTTTAGGTTTTCTTATTGGTAACGCCACATAGCGCTCTGTATGAAAAATCACTGGCTGTGCTGTGTGCAGTCAGTGGCTGGTTGGCATTGTTGTAATACTCGCAATTGTAGTGTTGGGCGGCTGGATGTTAACAGCGCGTAGCGTTGGGCAGTTGGAGGTGAGCCACCAGCAGTGGTGGATGTGTGGAGAGAGACGGCGTAGTTTTGAAATTTGTAAGAATGGGTGTCATGAACTGATTATTAAGGTAAATACATTGTTTGTTCTCTATTAAAATCTTTCATTCGCTAACTATGCCTATCAGTAGTTAGTGCCTTCCGTAGTTTGAATCTTTTATTTAGCTGGCAGTAGTGGAGCTTGCTGTATTGCAGTAGTTCGAGTAACGAAGATTTTTGGTGAGGTAAATTATTTGTGAAAGGTATAGGTTAATGTTAGTCAGGGCCATTCTTTTGTAGGGATTTTTGAAAGTCATAATGCGTTGCGCTAAAAATATTGTGTGTCAGTTTAAGCACAGTCATGTATAATATTCCTAAGGGGACGTTACATATGGGGACACTTAGCGGAGGATCCTCACTGGAATCTTCTGATTTTTTTCTTGTAGTTTGTGTAATTAGTGTAGCTTTTGTTTATTGCTAGCGCGTAATTGAAGAGAGAATCGCCTTTGTAGTTGTAGTCTTTCATTGTTGTACAGTAAAACAGTTGTGGCATGCAGGTAGATTTGCACCAAGTATTTCGCAGCTGCGCTTGCAATTAACTAGATATTATTTTCAGTGCTACGTTAATGTGTTTTCTTATTTTGCTCTTCAAATTGTGGTTTTCTGTTTTGTCGTGTGAAATATTGTGACAATAATGGCGTGTGAAAAACGTAATACTAGGCTCCAAAGTAAACTGAGAAATGATGGTGAAGACGAAAGCAGTGTGTTAGCGCCAACACGTAATGAATTAGCTAATGTTCAAAGTAGTAATTTGGTAATTGTGCATAGGGAAATGGAGCGGGCTGCAAATAATGGCGTAGGCAGTGAAACAATTAGTGAACAGGGAAGCATTATCGATCGATCGGTCGGCAACAGCTCGCCTCAGGATTCCGAAACGACAGGACACAATTTTGCAAATACTGTACATTCAGATTTTGCGTCCTCACCGTTTTCTCAAATAAATCAAGACACATTTTCTGCTTTTCAAATGCACTGCCGAATAGCACTGAGGAACATGTTTCAGACACCAGTGCACTGTTATTACACTTAATGAAACAAATGGGACAAAGGCTACAAAAGTTAGACACAACGCTTGAACAAAATCAGAAACTAATGGGACAAAATCTTGAAAAGTTAGACACAATGGAACAAAATCTTCAAACGTTAGACACTGTGGAACAAAATCTTCAAAAGTTAGACACCTTGGAACAAAATCAGAGACAAACACAGCAACAGTTAGACACAATGGAACAAAATCTTCCAAAGTTAGACACCACACTTGAAAAAACACGTGAAGATTTAACTGCTGAGTTACATAACATTGAATCTAAATGTGAAAAAATCTGTAATGACGTAAAAACATAAATTTGTGAGCATTTTCAACGTATTTTTTCGCGGCATGAAAATGCATTACAGACTCACGAAGCAGCCATAAAAGAACTGCAAACTATTGTTCGTGAAAATCACGACACCTTGCAAGCTAAAATGGACTCAGCTGCATCCACCGATTCGGTTACGCAACTTGCAAGAACTCAGGAAAACTTAAAGGACACAGTGGATTCGAAACTTGGTTCAGAAAAACACACTGAGGAAATGTGCTCACTAACGGAGAAAGTAGCCGAACTTTCGGATCAGTTCACTAATTTATCTGCAAAGGTAGATGATGATCTGAATGACACAAGACCTGTAGCTATCACTGACACAGAGTATGAACAAATTAAGAAATTCAAACAAAATCAGAATCAAATTAATACGCAACATCAAAGAGAAATCCGGGAAGTTCAAGATCAGCTGACACAGGTAATACAAGAATTATGTATTTCAGAGGACAGTCACGCGCCAACACAGGAAGAGGAACTTACAAATACGGAAAAGCCACAAAATAATAACACAGGGCATTTCGGAAATCATGAAAGAAATTGGCAAGGTGTACCGAATTTTGAGATGGAACCGTCGACACGACGTAACAATGACCGATATGCTACTCGCCGACACGATGATTTTGACTATAAGCTGTTCATTACTGCACGTAAATTCAAAACATTTAAGAATTCCTGCAACGATATTCATGCACAAGCTTGGCTCCATCAATTCTCTCATTGTTTTCCTCCCAACTGGTCATTAGAGCACAGATTAGAATTTATGTGTGGCTACTTGGAGAATGAACCAGCTGTAAGAATGCGATCGGTCATTCACGATTGTCACAGTGAAGGAGAATTTTATCATGCCTTCCTCTCAGCACATTGGTCTCAAGCTACACAAGACCGAGTAAAACATAGCATCATAATGATGAAACATTTCGAACAATCTGAATTTTCCAGTCTTGTGAAATCTTTCGAAGACATGTTACATAAGAATCAGTATCTTTCAAACCCATACAGCCCCTCAGAACTCATCCGCATTTGCTTAATCAAATTACCTGAACATTTACGACATATTATTTTGGCAGGACGTTGCAAAGACGACATTGAAGCTTTTCAGAGACTGTTACCAGAACTGGAAATTGACACTGACAATCGCGGAACGCGAAAACAGGAGCACAACAATTACAGGTCACATCCGTCGCAATTCCGCGATGAACGAAATATAACTGGACACGACAAGGCTATTCTCACAACACAAATCGTGACCAAAACAGACACCACCCGTATGACAACCGTTGGGAGAGTAGTAATAATTACAGGGAAAGATCACATCTCTGTGGTAGTGACCATCACAGAGACAATCAGAGAAACAGACAATATGGGAACCAAAATAATTATTATCAAGGGAGACAGAATAACTTCAGACGCAGCAGACCACTACGCAGTTACGATTCCGGAAGAAATTCTCCACCACATGACCGACAAACAAGAAACTATGTAAACTACCGACAAAACGACAGACCTGAAATGCTTCAGAACTGGCGAGATTCAAACAGAGCAGGGCACTCTCGACAAGGTCAGTTTGTAGAAGTTAGGTCTCCTAATCCCAATAACGGTGCGCACCAACAAAGAGATAGACAATGACTTGCACCGCAGGCAGCCACGTGCACCGGCTGGCTCCGAGAAAAACAACATAGATGCTAACCTTAAGAAAAATTCCAGTATTCTTTACCGACGTATACTGCATGATAATGGCTTTCAAGTTACAACTCTGAGTACTATGAAGAGTAAAGGATTGCACCACATTTCACATGTAAAACCGTTTATTGAAAGATAATCTGCTTTATAACTTAGTCTCTGCCATACAATTTTTCACTTCACGTTACTAGTATGCTTTGTCAGACTTAGAAACTGTTAACATGCAACAATGTTTTGAAGTTAAGTACCCAGTCTAGAACCTAGGGAACATATTTAGACAGTAATTACCACTGCATTGTGACAGGGAACAGAGGACTCAGTGCCGGGCATGGTGGTCTCGCGGTTCTAGGCGCTCAGTCCGGAACCGCGCGTCTGCTACGGGCGCAGGTTCGAATTCTGCCTCGTGCATGGATGTGTGTGATGTCCTTAGGTTGGTTAGGTTTAAGTAGTTCTCAGTTCTAGGGGACTGATGACCTCAGCAGTTAAGTCCCATAGTGCTCAGAGCCATTTGAACCATTTTTTTAGAGGACACAGTGTTATTGTGTGTGTACATTCTTGGTTATTAATTGCACGATTATGTAACGATTATAAGGCATACATACTTAGAAAATATACTGCTAATGAGATTTTAATACAACATTTTGGTTTACTTGAAAAGACATTCTTTATTTGAAATACTTTCTGTGGGATTAAAGATGACTTAGCATTTGGTTTCTTTGACAGTTACACGATTATATCACGACACTACAAATGTGTGACACAATTTACATTGTAGCTTTTGTGCTATATCTGCTTTATCTCTGCACAGTTTTTCTGAATTCTTCTGGAAAGTAAAACATGTTTTAGTGGTAACTTTTGTGGTATAGCTACAAGGAGACAGTCTTTTCCGTAGCACAACAATACGTTACAGGACAGTACTTTCTTCATCACGGCAATAAGCGTAATAACTAAGATATCTACACGCAAAGCATTTCACTTTTGTTTATCATGAGGTAAGTACATTGACTTCTGCAGAACTTAGCTTTCGGAGGACTATAACTACGACACTTCCACAGAGATTATCTTACACCAAGACGCGCAGTTTAGCGTTACAGTACATGTATTTGACTGATTAATTTTGTACTTAAAACATTTATTTTTAAAAACATTTGAAGTACAATGATACAAAGGTTTTTCGTGATACATTTCATTCCATTGCTGTAATCTGTAACACCTGAGGATATAATTGCATTAATCCTCAGGGGGGTACACGCTTACTTTGTGTACCATGTGTTTGGCAAGCACAAGGAGCCCTAGCTAATATGGTATTTGCTTACACAACTTTAGACATCGATACCATATTTCTCTAACACATCAATTACACAGCTATCTGATGATTTAACTGGAAGAGACAAATATTTATTTTACTACATCAGTGACAGATGTTAACGTAATTACACACTTGGATAACTTCGCACTTATGAAGTTATATTTTGTCTGTACTTTGTGAACTGTTCATATTTTTTCGGAAACATTGTGATACTATGAGAGCTTTGAATGATGTATTTGGTATGGGATCATGATTTTTAAAGTACGTTTGAGGCAGATGACACTTTTGACACGATCAGAGAATTTTTTTTTCGTTTTGAAATTATTGGAGGAAGCTACGACGATTTTGAGAGTTGACTGAGGTGTTATGATGTTATTATTACGATGACTATGTGTATTATGCTGTTGCGCTATTTTTATGATCAATAAGCTGATGCTATATGAGTTATTTGATTATGCTACGTATCTGTGATGATGAAATATTGAAGAAGTGTCGACGAATAAGATAAAGAATAATGAGTAGTGCTTAGGTACTCTGGTTTGTGAACAAGGTTGTTGGAAACCAAGAATCGTACTTTAAGAGTTATGAAATGTATGTAAATGCGTGAATGTATTACAATGCCGACGAAAATTTTTTGGACGCTGTTATATCAATAGGATTTTGTTTCTACAGATGTGTAGCGCAAATTCTTGATCTGTGGAATTTTTTATATGGGACTGCCACTGTAGCGGAAACTGGTGTCGTAAATATTTCGGTAAGACAGTTAAGTGACCACCTGCACGTAATGCTTCGTGGGCACCAAGCTGCGGGACAGCCACCTGACAAAAGAAAGCCATTAGATGAAAAAAAAGAGGCCATTATCCTCGCTATTGCCATTCCTTTGTAGAAAGCATCGAAAAAAACGACACGCTCATTATTTGGAAAGATACTTTCTTACATCTGCACACCTCATAATGACAAGTGTCTTTCTACAAGAATTGAGAGAATTCCTACTGACCTGTGAAATGCCACATAGCTGTTGAATGATGTTTTTATGTTTTGAGTTGCGTAATTGCTTATTTCATTTGATATCTGTGTTGCAGCATTGGTTTTATAAAATAAACTTAAATGCATTTGCTAATGTGAACACTTTCTGTCAACAGATCTATTAAATAATTATTTTATGATCCACATTCTTCGAAAAAGGAGTTCTTGGAATGGAAAGAACAATAAGAAGGGACTAATAACAGTATCTGCACATATAATTTTCTTTTCAAGTACTTGGTAATTTTTTGTAGAATTAGATTTTATGGTGCACCACTTCAATTACATAGACATTAAGATGTGAATATACATTTCCCTTATCTGCATTGTTGTCTTTAGTGTACTATTTTTTCTGCTTGTGGGTTTGTCATGTTTAGATATAAGTTATTACATTTACTGCTGCTTGCTTTGCCAATTTCCATTTTTTGTTTTGTTTTTGCTGTTTGAACTGATTGTTTTGTGCTGCTGCATTAGCATCTGAGCTCAGTAGATTTAAGTTAGCTTAAGATGGGGTAGACTATATAAGAAACTAGTAATGATGAATTGGAAGGAAAGCACTGAGAAGCTATAAGAAAATGGTTTGGCCAAAAAAGTAGTGTACAGTGGAGAAAAACTATTTTTGAAAGAGGATGTGAACAGAATACAGAAAGCATGCCTGTATAGGATTTTTTTTGGCTGGAGTAAACGTTGAAATAAGAGGGACGATCTATGGAATGAAGTTTTGGGTTGGACTGCAGTACCAAATGTTACCCTGCAAACAAGCCTTGTCCTTTACTTTTGTGTTATCCCACGATGTGTTCGTGTAGCCTTGTGTATTTGTTTTCTTCCTGTCTCTGTGTACTGTTTCATAGATTTTTTTCTCTTCTAATACTAAGCTACATTCACTATGATGAGGATACTGTTATCCTTAAATATAATTTGCATTAATAATATGTCATTTACTTCGTAAAGATGTTTAGCCACTATCAGTTCTGTTTTTTTTTAATGCTCATGTGTGAAATTAGTGTTTCGAAAACTATTCTCATTATTTTATATATTCACTTATGTCACAATTCTTGTAACACTGATGTATATGTTAGTTCAGTTCTTTTGGAAGCCTGTATTACTACAAATGTTATCTGTATTATTATATTTTAATGATGTTTTCTGTATCTTTGTAATTGTATTCTTATGTTATAAAATTGTAATTGACACCAGTTCATCGAATTAAGTAACTTTTAAGTTACATTTCACTGCACACGTTTCTGTTGGTCATGGTATATGGAAAATATGTGAGAAGTAGGGACTGATAGTGTTTGCACGTGTGTTAACAGTTCAACAAGGGACTGGTTAACAGAGTTGCTGGTTCTAAGGACATTACAAACAAATTCTTTGTGAGTGCAGAAGTGGTGGTTTATGGACTTGCTATATTCTCCGCAAGACTCTTCGATGGTGGTTGTGCACCTGCACAGTCGCAACAGTTGGCTACTGGCTGTTCTACAAGGACTACAGTGGGTCTGCATCTTTGATGACCCACCAATACCATTATTTCTACAAGGACTGTAGTGGGTCTGCACCTTTGATGACCCACCAATACTATTATTTCTACAAGGACTGCGGTGGGTCTGCACCTCTGGTGGCCCACCAATACCGTAACCTCTACCAGGAATACAGTGGGTCTGCTCTGTGACGACCAACCTACCAATATTCTTCAACTTCGACTGACTCTGCTGTGGGTTTGGTCTGTTGTGGCCCATTACCTGTCTGCATGTCAAGAGTCAGCACTGTCTTTCCGTTGGAAGGACAACACTACTTCTTCAAGACTGCATGGAAATCCACTAATTCCGTGTGGATTTTCTTTTACTGCTCAGACACTGACCAAAAACACTTTTATTTTACTGTGATGAACGATCAGGACTGTCTGTATGGACTGTGAGAAAATTTTAGCTTTTGACCAACATTGTATCGATAAGTGTGTGCGTTTGATTTCTTTGTTATTGTAATTATGAAAAAAATTCAAATCTGTATTGGCCAGTGCGCAAAACAATTTGTAAAATTTTTATGGGGAGCATGGGGTCTATGTAAACAGGCTGTTTAGGTTTTCTTATTGGTAACGCCACATAGCGCTCTGTATGAGAAATCACTGGCTGTGCTGTGTGCAGTCAGTGGCTGGTTGGCATTGTTGTAATACTCGCAGTTGTAGTGTTGGGCGGCTGGATGTTAACAGCGCGTAGCGTTGAGCAGTTGGAGGTGAGCCGCCAGCAGTGGTGGATGTGGGGAGAGAGGTGGCGGAGTTTTGAAATTTGTAAGAATGGATGTCATGAACTGATATATATATTCTGACTATTAAGCTGGCAGTAGTGGTGCTCGCTGTATTGCAGTAGTTCGAGTAACGTAGATTTTTGGTGAGGTAAGTTATTTGTGAAAGGTATAGGTTAATGTTAGTCAGGGCCATTCTCTTGTAGGGATTTTTGAAACTCAGAATGCGTTGCGCTAAGAATATTGTGTGTCAGTTTAAGCACAGTCATGTATAATTTTTCTAAGGGGACATTACAGTTTAAGTAGTTCTAAGTTCTAGGGGACTGATGACGACCATGGATTAACATCCATGTGCTCAGAGCCATTTGAACCATTTTTATTTAATTTAATATTTTGATTCTATGTACGTTCAAACAGAAAGAGTCAAAATTTCTGAATTTTTACTTTTACTTTTACTACAGGAAAAAACAAATACATACATATATATATATATATATATATATATATATATATATATATACGCCGCAAGCCACCGCACGGTGCATGGCGAAGGGTAATTTTAGGAACCGCTTACTTTGAATGGTTTTATCAATCAGGTTAAACTGGCATGGAAGAAAAAAAAACGATATAACCAAACAACCGATAACCACCATTCCTGGTGGAGGGCAAAACCAGTAAGGCTAATAATTTACACACACTCTTTGCCAGATAACATTGCAACATGACAGGGATGCTCATATACTGTGGATGTAGTTATTATGAAAATAGGTAATGCACTCATTGTGACCAAAAATACTCCACGCCGGTGCATTTATTTACGTTTCTGCTCTCGTTTACTAGGCTGTTCAAATGGCTCTGAGCACTATGCGATTTAATTCCTGAGGTTATCAGTCGCCTAGAACTTAGATCTAATTAAACTTAACTAACGTAAGGACATCACACACATCCATGCCCTAGGCAGGATTCGAACCTCCGCCCGTAGCAGTCGCTCGGTTCCAGACTGTAGCGCCTAGAACCGCACGGCAACTCCGGCTGGCTCGTTTACTACGAAGTGTGGTAATAAGCACATCTACATCTACATCTACATCCATACTCCGCAAGCCACCTGACGGTGTGTGTCGGACGGTACCTTGAGTACCTCTATCGGTTCTCCCTTCTATTCCAGTCTCGTATTGTTCGTGGAAAGAAGGATTGTCGGTATGCCCCTGTGTGGGCTCTACTCTCTCTGATTTTATCCTCATGGTCTCTTCGCGAGATTAAGTAGGAGGGAGCAATATACTGCTTGGCTCCTCGGTGAAGGTATGTTCTCGAAACTTTAACAAAAGCCCGTACCGAGTTGCTGAGCGTCTCTCCTGCAGAGTTTTCCACTGGCGTTTATCTATCATCTCCGTAACGCTTTCGCGATTACTAAATGATCTTCTAACGAAACGCTCTGCTCTCCATTGGATATCCTCTATCTCTTCTATCAACCCTATCTGGTACGGATCCCACACTGCTGAGCAGTATTCAAGCAGTGGGCGAACAAGCGTACTGTAACCTACTTCCTTTTTTTTCGGATTGCATTTCCTTAGGATTCTTCCAATGAATCTTGTAAGTAGGCTGTTTAGGTTTTCTTATTGGTAACGCCACATAGCGCTCGGTATAAAAAAATCACTGGCTGTGCCGTGTGCAGTCTGTGTTTAGTCTGCATTGTTGTCTGCCATTGTAGTGTTGGGCAGCGGCAGCTGGATGCTAACAGCGCGTAGCGTTGCGCAGTTGGAGGTGAGCCGCCAGCAGTGGTGGACGTGGGGAGAGAGATGGCGGAGTTTTGTAATTTGTAAGACTGGATGTCATGAACCATCATATATATTATGACTATTAAGGTAAATACACTGTTTGTTCTCTATTAAAATCTTTCATTTGCTAACTATACCTATCAGAAGTTAGTGCCTTCCGTAGTTAGAATCGTTTATTTAGCTGGCAGTAGTGGTGCTCGCTGTATTGCAGTAGCCCGAGTAACCAAGATTTTTGTGAGGTAAGTGATTTGTGAAACGTATAGGTTACTGTTAGCCAGGGCCATTCTTTTGTAGGGATTATTGAAAGTCAGATTGCGTTGCGCTAAAAACTATTGTGTGTCAGTTTAAGCACAGTCTTGTATAAATTGTTCTAAGGGGATGTTTCATATGTCGACCCTTAGCCATGGATACCTCACTGGAATCTTCTGATTTTTTTCTTGTAGTTTGTGTAATTAATGTAGATTTTTTTATTGCTAGCGCGTAATCATAGAGAGAATTTCCTTTGTAGTTGTAGTCTTTCATTGTTGTACAGTAAAACAGTTGTGGCATGCATGTAGATTTGCACCAAGTATTTCGCAGCTGCGCTTGCAATTAACTAGATATTATTTTCAGTGCTATGTTAATGTGTTCTCTTATTTTGTTCTTCAAATTGTGTTTTTCTGTTTTGTCGTATGAAAAATTGTGACAATAATGGCGTGTGAAAAACGTAACACTAGGCTCCAAAGTAAACTGAGAAATGACAGTGAAGACGAAAGCAGTGTGTTAACGTCACCATGTAATGAATACACTAATGTTCAAAGATGTAATTTGGTAATAGCGCATAGGGAAATGGAGCGAGTTGCAAATAATGGTGTAGGCAGTGAAACAATTAGTGAACTGGGAGGCATTATCGATCGATCGGTCGGCAACAGCTCCCCTCAGGATTCCGAAATGACAGGACACAATCTTGCAAATACTGTAGATTCAGATTTAGCGTCCTCACCGTTTTCTCAAATAAGTCAAGACACACTTTCTGTTTTTCAAACTGCGAATATTGCCGGTTCAAATGCATTGCCGAATAGCACTAAGGAACATGTTTCAGACACCAGTGCATTGTTATTACAATTAATGCAACAAATGGGACAAAAGCTTCAAAAGTTAGACACAATGGAACAAAATCTTCAAAAGTTAGACACAATGGAACAAAAGCTTCAAAAGTTAGACACCACGCTTGAACAAACACTTGAAGATTTAACTAATGAGTTACATAACATTGAATCGAAATGTCAAAAAGTCTGTAATGACGTAAAAACACAAATTTGTGAGCATTTCCAACCTATTTTTTCGCGGCATGAAAATGCATTACAGAATCACGAAGCAGCCATAAAAGAACTGCAAACTATTGTTCATGAAAATCATGAGACCTTGCAAGCTAAAATTGACTCAGTTGCATCTACCGATTCGGTTACGCAACTTGCAAAAACTCAAGCGAACTTAAAGGACACAGTAGATACTCTGAAAATTGGTTCAGAAAGACACACAGAGGAAATAATTTCACTGTCGGATAAAGTAGCCGAACTTTCAGATCAGTTCACTAACTTATCTACGAAGGTAGATGATAATCTGAATGACACAAAACCTGTAGCCTTCACTGACACTGAAGAGTATGAACAAATTAGGAAATTCAAACAGAATCAAAATCAAATCAACACACAGTACAAAAGAGAAATGCGGGAAGTACAAGATCAGTTGGCTCAAGTAATACAAGAATTACATATTTCAGAGGACACTCGCGCCCCAGTATGGGAAGAGGGACATAGCAATACAGAACAACCACAAAATAATAACACAGGGCATTTCGGAAATCATGAAAGTAATTGGCAAAGTACACCGAATTTTGAGATGGAACCGCCGAAACGACGTAACAATGACCGATATGCGACCCACCGACACGATGATTTTGACTATAAGCTGTTCATTACTACACGTAAATTCAAAACATTTAAGAATTCTGGCAACGACATTCATCCACAAGCGTGGCTCCATCAATTCTCTCATTGTTTTCCTCCCAACTGGCCATTAGAACACAGATTAGAATTTATGTGTGGCTATTTAGAGAATGAACCAGCTGTAAGAATGCGATCGGTCATTCATGATTGCCACAGTGAAGGAGAATTTTACCATGCCTTCCTCTCAGCATATTGGTCCCAAGCCACACAAGACCGAGAAAACATAGCACCATAATGATGAAACATTTCGAACAATCTGAATTTTCCAGTCATGTCAAATATTTTGAAGACATGTTACATAAGAATCAGTATCTTTCAAACCCATACAGCCCCTCAGAACTCATCCGCATTTGCTTAATCAAATTACCTTAACATTTACGACAGATTATTTTAGCAGGACGATGCAAAGACGACATTGATGCTTTTCAGGGACTGTTACAAGAACTGGAAATTGACACTGACAATCGCGGAACGCGAAAACAGCAACACAACAATTACAGGTCACACCTGTCACAATTCCGCGATGACAGAAATAATACACGACAAGGCTATTCGTACAACGTAAATCGTGACCAAAACGGACACCGCCCGTATGACAACCGTTGGCAGAGTAGTAATTATTACAGGGAAATATCACCTCTCCATAGTAATGACTATCACAGAGACAACCATAGAAGCAGACAATATGGTAACCAGAACTTCAGACGCAACGGTCCAGCCTGCAGTTACGATTCAGCTAGAAATTCTCCACCACGTGACCGACAAGAAATTAATTACAGAAATTACCGACATGACGACAGACGATATGATCGTAACGACAGACCTGAATTGCATCAGAACTGGCGGGATTCAAACAGGGTAGGGCCCTCTCGACAAGGTGAATTTGTAGAAGTTAGGTCTCCTAATCCCAATAACGGCGCGCGCCAACAAAGAGGCAGACAATGACTCCCACCGCAGGCAGCCGAGTGCGCCGGCGGCCTCACAGAAAAATAACATAGGCGCTAACCTTGAGCAACATTCCAGTGTTCCTTACCGACGTAATCACATGATAATTGCTTTTCAGTTGACAGTCTGCGTACTAGGAAGAGTAAAGGTTTACATCACATTTCACATGTAAAACCGTTTATTGAAAGATAATCTGCTTTTTAACTTTGTCTTTGCCATAAAACATTTCACTTCACATTTCTAGTATGCTTTGTCACACTTAGAAACTGTTAACATGCAACAATGTTTTGAAGTTCACTATCCAGTCTAGAACCTACGGAGCATATTTAGACAGTATTTACGAGTGCATTGTTATAGTGAACAGACATCACTGTGTTATTTCGTGTGTACATTCTTGCTTGTTAGTTGCACGATTATGTAACGACTATAAGGCTCAGAACATTTACCAGTACTGTTAATGAGATTTTAATGCAATATTTTGGTTTAGTTGAAAAGACATTCTTTATTTGAAGTACTTTCTGTGAGATTAAAGATGACTTTGCATTTGGTTTCTTTGATAGCTACACGATTTTATCACGACTCTACTAATGAGTGACAATTTACAATGTTGCTTTTGCAGTTTATCTGTTTTATATGTGCACAGTTTTTCTGAATTTTTCAGGAAGGTAAAACATGTTTTAGTAGTAACGTTTGTGGTATAGCTACAATGAGACAGCCTCTTCTGTTGCACAACAATACGTACAGTACAGTACTTACTTCATCACGGCAATAAGCGTAATAAATATGATATCTATACGCAAAGCATTTCAATTTCGTTTATCATGAGGTAAGTACATTGACTTCTGCAGAACTTAGCTTTCGGAGGACAATAACTACGACACTCCCACAGAGATTGTCTTACAGCAAGACGCACATTTAGCGCTACAGGACACGCATTAAAATATTTATTTTTTACATATTTGAATTACAAAGAAAGTTTTTCGTGATACATTTCATTCCATTGCTGTAATCTGTAACACCTGAGGATATAATTACATTAATCCTCAGGGGGGTACACGCCTACTTTGTGTACCATGTGTATGGCAAGCACAAGGAGCCCTAGCTAATATGGTATTTGCTTATACAACTTTACACATCGGTACCATATTTCTCTAACACATTAATTACACAGCTATCTGATCATTTAACTAAGAGAGACAAACATTTATTTTACTTCATCAGTGACAGATGTTTACGTAATTACACCGTTGGATAACTTCACACTTACGAAATTGTATTTTGTCTGTACTTTGTGAACTGTTCACATTTTTTCGGAACCATTGTGATACTATGAGAGCTTTGAATGACATATTTGGTATGGGATCATGATTTTTAAAGTACGTTCGAGGTAGATGACACTTTTGACTTGAGCAGAGAATTTTTTTAGGTTTTGAAATTATTGGAGGAAGCTACGACGATTTCGAGAATTTGACTGAGGTGTTAAGATGTTATTATTACGATGACGATGTGTATTATGCTGTTGTGGCATGTTTATGATCAATAAGCTGATGCTATATGAGTTGTTTGATTATGCTACTTATCTGTTATGATGGAATATTGAAGTGTCGACGGATAAGGTAAGAAATAATGAGTAGAGGTTAGGGACTCTGGTTTGTGAAAAAGGTGGTTGGAAACCAAGAATCGTACTTTAAGAGGTGATATGTATGTAAATGCGTGAATGTACCACAATGCCGCCGAAAATTTTTTGGACACTGTTATATTTACAGGATTTTGTTTCTACAGATTTGTAACGCAAGTTCTTGACCTGTGAAATTTTTTATATGAGACTGCCACTGTAGCGGAAACTGGTGTCGTAAATATTTCGGTAAGACAGTTAAGAGACCACCTGCGCGTAATACGTCGTGGGCACCCAGCTGGGCGACAGCCACCAGGAAACAAGTCATTAGTGTGTGCCTTTCAGAGGCACAGGTAAAAAAAAAGGGAAGCCATTATCCTCGCTATTGACATTTCTTTGTTGAAAGCGTCGCAAATACGACATGCTCATTACTTGGAAACATTCTTACATCTGCACACCTGATTAACAAGTGTCTTTCTACGAGAGTTGAGAGAACTTCTACTGACTTATGAAATGCGATATAGCTATTGAATGATGTTTTTATTCTTTGCTTTGCATAATTGCTTATTTCATTTGATATCTGTTTTCCAGCTGTGTTACAGCATTGGTTTTATAAAATAAAATTAAATGCATTTGCTAATGTGAAAACTTTCTGTCAACAGATCTGTTAAATAATAATTTTATGATCCACATTCCTAAAAAAAAAGGAGCACTTGGAAAGGAAAGAACAATAAGAAGGAACTAGTAACAGGAACTGCATACATAATTTTCTTTTCAAGTACTTGGTAATTTATTTAATAGAATAAGTTGTGGTGCACCACTTTAATTATATAGACATTAAGATGTGAATATACATTTCCCTTATCTGCATTGTTGTCTTTAGTATACTATTTTTTTTCTGCTTGTGGGTTTGTCATGTTTAGGTATAAGTTATTACACTTATTGCTGCTTGCTTTGCTTACTTGAATTTTTTTGTCATTGCTGTTTGTATTAATTGTTTTGTGCTGCCGCATTGCCTCGTCCCTTAGTTAAGCATCTGAGCTCAGTAGATTTAAGTTAGCTTAAGAGGGGGTAGCCTATATAAGAGAATGAGTTGCGATGAATTTGAAGAAATGCACTGAGAGGTTATATGAGAAAAGTACAGAAAGCATGTATAGATAGGACTTTTTGGAAATAATGAAGAACCAATGGAGATCTCCAAGAAGTGAAGAAAGTTTTGTTTGCAAGATACTGCAGTAAAACAAACCCTGTCCTTTCCCTTTCTATTATTCCGCTATGTGTTTGTGTACTCTCTTGTATATTTGTGTTCTTCCTGTCTTTATGTGTTTAGCTAATAATATTTACATTGTAGAATTTTTCTGATGTTTAGACATTATTTATTCTCTTTTATTTTAATGCTAATGTCTGCAGTTGTTTATTCTCTTTTATTTTAATGCTCTTGTGTGAAGTTGATGTTTCAAAAGTTATTCTGATCTTTTATGTATGTACTTATGTCGTAATTTTTGTGTCACTGATGTATTTGCCATTTCGATTCTTTTGTAAAGCCTGTATTACTGCAAATGTTATCTGTACTATTACGTTCTTTATTGATATATTTTGTACCTTTGTTATTGTATTCTCATGTTATAAAATTGTAATTGACACCAGTTCATCAAATTAAGTAACTTGTAAATTACATTTCACTGCACACGTTTCTGTTGGTCATAGTATATGGACAATATGTGAGAAGTAGGGACTGATAGTGTTTGCACGTGTGTTAATAACTCAGTAAGGGACTGGATAACAGCATTGCTGGTTGTAAGGACATTTCAAAAACAATTTTTGTGAGTGCACAAGTGGTGGTTATGGACTTGCTATATTATCCGCAAGACTCTTCAATGGTGATTGTGCGCCTGCACAGTCAAACAGATGGCTGCTGGCCATCTCTACAAGGACTACAGTGGGTCTACACATTTGATGACCCACCAATACCATTATTTCTACAAGGACTGCAGTGGGTCTGCACCTCTGGTGGCCCACCAATAGTAATCTCTACCAGGACTACAGTGGGTCTGCTCTGCGATGACCTACCTACCGATAGTCTTCAACGTCGACTGACTCTGCTGTGGCCCATTACCTGTCTGCATGTCAAGAGTCAGCACTGTCTTTCGTTGGAAGGACAACACTACTTTTTCAAGACTGCTTAGAAATCCACTACTTCCAAGTGCAATTTCTTTTATTGCTCAGACATTGAAAAAAACACTGCAATTTTACTGTGATGAACGATCAGGACTGTCTTTATGGACTGTGAGAGAATTTTAGCTTCTGACCAACATTGTATCAATAAGTGTGTGCATTTGATATCTTTGTTATTGTAATCATGAAAAATTTTATCAAATCATTATTGGCCACTGCCCAAAACAATTTGTAAATTTTTTTGTGGGGAGCATGGGGGCTATGTAAGTAGGCTGTTTAGGTTTTCTTATTGGTAACGCCACATAGCGCTCGGTATAAAAAAATCACTGGTTGTGCCGTGTGCAGTCTGTGTTTAGTCTGCATTGTTGTCTGCCATTGTAGTGTTGGGCAGCGGCAGCTGGATACTAACAGCGCGTAGCGTTGCGCAGTTGGAGGTGAGCAGCCAGCAGTGGTGGACGTGGGGAGAGAGATGGCGGAGTTTTGTAATTTGTAAGACTGGATGTCATGAACTATCATATATATTATGACTATTAAGGTAAATACACTGTTTGTTCTCTATTAAAATCTTTCATTTGCTAACTATACCTATCAGTAGTTAGTGCCTTCCGTAGTTAGAATCTTTTATTTAGCTGGCAGTAGTGGTGCTCGCTGTATTGCAGTAGTTCGAGTAACGAAGATTTTTTGTGAGGTAAGTGATTTGTGAAAGGTATAGGTTAATGTTATTCAGGGCCATTCTTTTGTAGGGATTATTGAAAGTCAGACTGCGTTGCGCTAAAAACTATTGTGTGTCAGTTTAAGCACAGTCTTGTATAAATTGTTCTAAGGGGACGTTTAATAATCTCAGTCTGGCGTCTGCTTTACCAACGATCAGCTTTTTTATGATCATTCCATTTTAAATAACTCCCAAAGCCTACTCCCAGATAATTTATGGAATTAACAGCTTCCAGCTGCTGACGTGCTATTTTGTAGCTAAATGGTAAGGGATCTTTCTTGCTATGTATTCACAGCACATTGACACGTAGCTAAAATTGGTCAATAGTAAGGAGTAAAATATTTTCGTCAAGTAAACCTACCTCATCGCAACCACGACCTCTTTAAGTAAAACAGAATTTATGTTCCTTTTAACGATTTGGCAGCAGAGTGAGATTCACAAGGTACAAAAAGAGGAGGGTAAGGTGTTATTACATGACGGCAAGAAGTTATTTTTCACAGGTACTAAGAGGTCATTTATATCAGAAGCTCTTGGCAAAGGTTTTGGCTGCCTTGAGCGACGATAAATTGTGGCGCGTAGCAGACTGCCGGCGAGCAAATCCCCACCACGAGGAGCAGGCAGTCGGCGTTTATGGCAGGCGGGCGCTCATCTCGTATAAACGAGCGCGGCCGGCGATTTATCGCCCGTCACAGACATTGGCCAGGCTGCTTCTTCAGGGCCGTGGACGCATCTCTCCCTGCGGTGAGAACGAGCTACTGCCAGACACATTTACGCGCCTAGCTCTTGAAATGTCGAGTCTTTCTTTGCAGTGACCATTCCCCTTGGAAGGTCTCATGATGATCCGCACGTATATTGACTTCTCCACTCTACAAAATACTATGAAGCGCACAGTTAAGGGTACTTACCACTGTACCAGGTATGAAGGTTTCTTCTCGTTCCACTCAAGTATCGAGCGAAGGAAGAATGACAGCTTAAACACAATTGTGCTCGCTGTATATAGTGTAATCTTGTCTTCGCCATCCCTTCAGGAGGATTGTAGCAAATTCCTAGACTCATCACGTAATACCGCGTCATAAAATTTAAATATTAGTGTTTCGCGGGATAGTAGGCGTTTATCTTCAAGCTTCTTTTCGCTCAGTTTTTTCAGCATCTCAGTGATGGCCTCCTATGGAGCAAAACTTTCCAAGCTGAAATTACTGGAATCACGGCATGTGTGGAGGAGAATATCCATAGGTGCTACAATGACCATAGCTCTACATCTATTTACACAGCCAGGCAGCCCTGAAATCATTTGCATCTCCTGCAACAAGATCTATGATTGTTGCAAATTGCCACACGGCTCTGGTGGAGCTAGAGGGAAGCAATAGGGTGAACCTTGTGTGGGTCCCTGGCCTCTCAAGGATCTGTGGCAATGAACAAGCCGATAGATTGGCTAGGACAGGGGCAACAACTCCATTTATTGGACCGAAACATGTCCTGACAATCACCAAGGCTATGATCAAATTAGAACTACGGAACTGGCACGTAGGATATTGGACCAAGGTCCATAAACAAAAACATGGTAAGGTAATGATGCCCAAACCATAATTTAACAGATGCTCTGTAATTCTGGAATTGAACAGGAAAGAAATCAAACTCATGACTGGATTGATGTCCGGCCATGGGAACTTCAAAAACACCTACACACAATGGGTATAACGGAAGAGGACCCAAAATGTAGGATTTGTTAAGAGGGTAAAGAAATTGCATCACACCTAATCTTCGAATGCATGGCATTGGAGAGTAAAAGATACAGAATCTTCGGGACAACTAGACCTGAAGAAATTGGTAGAGGGACTCCTTGCACTATTTAAGGGCACTGGTTGGCTTTCCTAGAACTACAGGGAGTGATACCGCACAATAAACATAGTTTCGGTGCGGGCAGAGGAGGGTCAGACCAAAGCTGTTTTAGCTCCCCTGTTAAAATCAATGGGTCTACACACTACAACAATAATCTAGAATCACTCACACAAACATTTTGTAAGTAATCTCCTGTGCGTACGTAAACTCTATATACTGCACAACCACAGTCACGACAAATCATGCTGCGAAATAAAATCGCTTCAACTGCAATATTCCTTTATTCTTGGCAATACCGATTTCACAGAACTTACACCTGCATCTTCAGGCATCCCCACTACTATCACGTAGAAAAACAAAGAACCCCTAACTTAAGCTGAACCTGTAATGAAAATATATACTCTGGAGTCAAGTCGTGATATACATAACGTACTAAGGAAAGATCCAGCGTTCGTATTCGGTCCCATGCAATAGATTATCCACAGAAAAGGTGTGCGAACTGAAAGTAATGAGATATGGTGGAGAAAGTTCCCGTGAACAGGAGAAAAAGGAAGAGAAATTTTACGTAATTTTGTAATTGATGAGAAGGAGATTATGAGGCACTCATTTGCCATCAACATGTGGAGGTGAACACCCACTATCACATGGTATCTTGGTGACAGTCCACCGGCCAGAAGCCTTTGCTCCCATAAGAACAGTAGTCAAGGAAAATGGACTGCAGTGTAAGGATTCCAATTAAAACCTAAAATTAAAAGTTACACTATAACAAGCAACCCAAATAACTTGCACTTAGCATGAAAATTAGACAAACAGGAAGAAGAATACTGACATTTAGTGCAGGAACGAAGGTAAGTAAACTAAGTAATACCCAAAGTAGGGTGACCTGCTGCAAATGCGAAAGGGATGATAAAGGTTGATTACAACGAAGAAATTTAGCAAAATCAGAGGTAGGCACCGATGCGGGAAGTGCACACCAGACTGCCAAAGCACTGTTAAGAAGCACGAGTAAACGGCTATCTACCCGGGCAAGTGAAATGGAATGTGCGAGCGATATAACGTGTGTCACAAACTCTCGAGGGATGGAGAAGAAGGCTAGGCAGTTCCCTTATACTTGATATACGATACAAACTTTTAGTATAGTCCAAAGTGAATTTTGGACGACTTACCAGTACGTCCATAAACAGAAACGCCGAAATATAGCGAAGCACTTACATTAAGGTTTACAGGTAAAATTAAAAATTAAAAGCTGTAACGGCCGCCAAACCGGAAAATTATTGACTTAATGATTATATGAGAATGTGAAAGCAGCCAGTTCAGCCCTTAGCAGCAATTACAATGAATATGTTTAAAAAATCTTATAAAGGCCTATCTGAAGTAATCTGGCGGGAAACAAAGAAAGGGCGTGGGGAGAAGCTGGGAAGTAACTCATACATATCACTCTAAAGGTATCAGCAGAAGGAAATATCAGAAATAGGATACTGGCAATAAATCAGTGGGTAAGGAGAGACTAAAAAGGTGTGAACGTTGTAAATTTGTTTAATCAATTACTGCTGAGGCAGTCAAAATTGGATAATACACTATCATGCCCAAGTTGTACTTGCTCTTTAAGTGTACATTCGGGGAACTTTTTCAGTGAGCGTATAATCTCTTCTTCCTCAAGAACGTTTATGAGATTTCCATTAGTTTCCCTGCGTAAAATCTGTAAACTGAAAGATTCTTAACAGAAAGACACTGCAACAAAAGGAAGAAACTTTGATACTGAACGTGCCAAGTTGGGACGATTTTTAAATAAAAGCTTCTGCCTTTCTGATCGATGTATCTCATCGGGATATTGTCACATGCGATAGAGTACATATCCGTAGTTTTAAATTTACCGTAACTAACGTGTTCATTGTGCCTATACTAATGGTCTAAATTTTTGAGAATAAATTGCGCAGGCTCGATATTCTTCTACCGAAAAAGTCTGCCAATGTTCTCAGAAATCTTGTCTACTATCGTATTCTATGGTATGTACGTCTGCCATTTCTGTCTTGACTAGCGATTGTGAGTGATATTGTTTGTTGGAAAGAGTCTTGAAGTGCATTTGTAGTAATCAATAGTTTTTTTTTGTTTTTAGGAATGCCTTCATAAATCAAGTAAATAAAATAAAATATTCATCATACCCGTTCGAATACGATACGTACTGGATAATCCGATATTCATTCTATTTTTCTACTTGATTGTTTTTCTACTTATCTTGAGATTTGCACCTGAAGATGTAGCTGTCAATATTACCAAACCGGTACGCGTAAGAATAAAAGAATTTTACACCTGAAGCTGTTTTATTTCTCAACATAACCTATCAATGAAGTCTACGTTCTGCTTTACCTACCACTGAACCAGTGTGATCACTCCATTTCATATCTTTACAAATTATTACATTCGTATATTTGTGTGCACTGACTGATTCCAAATGTGACTCATGGATATTACAGTCATACTTATGGATATTGTAATCATTGCTGACATTTATAAGCAATTGCAGAATGTTGCCAATGTTTACACCACTTTGAAATATTGTCAAGATCTTATTGAATAGTTTTAGCTTTTTTCAGATAGCACTTTATTGTGGATAACTGCCTCATCAACAACAAAGTCTGAGGTTATTGTTAGCATTATCTGCCATATTATTAGTATATTACAGCAACCGCAAGGTTCCCATCACATTACCCATGGTACACACCTGAAATTGCATCTGCACCTGACGATGATTTTCGGAAGTCAAGAAGTACTGCAGTTGTCTGCTGGTCTCTATCCATGGCTTTCAGAAAATCCTACGGATTCGGTGTCGTATATAAGTTTTTGAGAAATCATGCTGGTTGCAATGGACGACGTCATTATTTTGAAGATACTTTGTCATCTTTGAGCTAAGTATATGTAACAAGATTAAGCCACAAACAGAAGTTAAAGATATTTGAAAGTACTGTCGAGATTGCTCATCTTACAGACGAAAGTGACATGTGTTTTCTTCCAGTTACTGGGAAGTTTTTTCGAGTGATGTATGATACTTTATGGATAAAAGAGACAAATTCTGTATATAATCCGGTACGAATTCCACCTGGCCCCAAGTTTAGTATATTCAGCTGTAACACCTAAATCACTCATTTTTATAGTGTTGCTGGAATTAAGAATCATAGTACTTTTGTTCTATGTGAAGGAAGTGCGCCACTTCTTAACATCATGTCTTGCTTCAAGGATCCATTGCAATACTATTCGCTGCAGCTGTTGCTGTGGTCTTCTCGCATCTGGGAGCAGAAATATTTCCTATTTTCGAATCCTAGTGAAGGATGCCAGAAAGCTCCAATTCACATTGGTGAATGCAGCATTAATCATTTCGAACGCAGGAAGAGCCATAATACGAAAGGCTAGGGAAACTGTCAAATGTTTGTGGTTTTCCTTATAATCAGTTTCAGATTATGATTCGAGTTATCCAATTACACTCAATAGACATACTCTTCAGTTCTGTATAGGAAGTACGTTTAACTTCTAGTCGGCACTGAGTTCATTGAAAAATACCATAAATTTATTTCTCTGTATTTAAAATGGTGATGGTCACGATGGGAAAATAACTTACTTATGGTGTGGCGCTTCATATCTTCCTTTAGTTTTTTTTTCCATTATGTTAGTCTTTTCGGCCTAGCTCCATTTTGAAAAGGTTAACGCTGGTATGACCAACACATCACTCGAAGAAATGGAAATTAACAGAAACAAACCATAACCGTTGGCACTAGGCTGAATATTATTTTTAGGTCATAAACCAATTCTATCAAGTCAAGTAAGAGCATAAATTAGGATTTTTATCCCACAACGTCACAATTAAGAACACAGTTGCGACGAACAAGTGCGAGGATTAAGAATAAATCCATCCTTTGGCGCTGGGAGAATAACAGTATCCTCAATGACCATTCATTGTAATTTGTATTGGGTGTAGTTTCCTTTCCACAGTCTACGTCTGGCAGACGTGGGGTGGTCTGCGTGCAGTAAAGGCGTCAGTAGCTTCTGGTAGGACTCGGGTACCTGTAGGTAACAGGCGACGTTCCCGGAAAGGTAAGCACTTGGCGCCAAAAGTCGGATGATGCCAATAACGAAAGAAACAGTTCAATAGCGACACGCATCGTTAATTTTTATAAGCGAAAGAAATCAAAGATGTCCTCGTTGCCTGCTTTAATCCTTACAAAGCCCCTTGCTGTAGCTGTTGTGGCCCCGAACTAAGCATTGCCAGTGTAAAGTGTTATTGAAGCGTTATTGAAAGTCTTCAAGACTTATTACGCCACGAATGCCTACGTAATCACGTGAAGCGTTATTCATTCCTATGATCTTCCGGATTAGCGCCCTTTTCTCACGGCTGCCATCTGAAGAGTCCTGTTATGGCTGTACTTCTGTACCCGATTGTCTGTGGGTGGTCGGTCTCATTTGCAAATGAGGTTCGAGGGCTACTTTTCTCTTCAATGGCATGGAAATGGTTAACGTCCAACTCATAATATATCTTTGATTGTTCTTCCCCTCTTCTCAAATATTTTAACCTTACGACTCGTGGAGAACACTGGTCGACTTCGGTCTATTGGGAGAATTTTCGGAAAGTGTGGTTCACCTGTAAAGGATACTGCATACAGGACGATGGTCCGACCTGTTCCTGGGTACTGCTCGAGTGTTTGAGGTGAACCAGGTTTGACTGAAGGAGGAAATAGGAGCAATTCAGAGGTGGTCTGCTATATTTGTTATCCGTAGTTTCGAGCAACAAATAAGTGCCACGGAGATGCTTCGGGAACTCAAATGGGTATCCTTGAAGGGGAAGCGACGTTCTTTTCGAGGAACACTATTGAGAAAAGTTAGAGAACCGGCATTGGAAGCTGACTAAGGAACGATTCTACTGCCGCCAAAATACATGGCGTGGTAGGGACCACAAAGATAAGAAACGAGATATTAGGGCTCATACGGAGTCATTCGGAGAATCGTTTTTCCCTCGCTTTATTTACGAGTGGAACAGGAAAGGAAATCACTAGTAGTGGTAGAGGGTACCCTCCGCCATGCACTGAATGGTGGGTTATGGAGTATCTAAGTACAGGTTGTTTATAAATGAATATCGGGGTTTTAACGCTTTATGATATTTATTACACTAAACTTACAGTTGTAAATGATATTTCAAGTGAAAGAGCAACTCAAACAGTTTTACTACGAACCTCACTGGCATAGCGAAGTACGAGACTGTTTGAACTTCGCTGTACCCAAGCGCTGGATGGGCCGCAAGGGGCCCAATGACAGGGCTTGCTTTGCACGGCCTCCACGTTCACCACACCTAACTCCAAGCGATTTTTTCCTTTGGGCCTTCATCAAGGATCGTGTGTACGTGCCTCCGCTACCGGCAGACCTCCCTGAATTAAGAAAGCAACGGGTGCTACAATCACTGAACACACACTTATCAACGTATGGGAAGAACTCGGCTATAGACTTGATGTGTGCCGCGTGCCAAATGGTGCTCACATTGAACATTTCTTCTTGGTAAAACTGTTTGAGTTGCTCTTTCATTTGACATATCATTTATAACTGTAAGTTTAATATAGTAAATGTTATAAAGCGTTAAAACTCCGACATTCGTTTATAAACATCCTTTATATGTAGATGCAGATATGTTTGATTTCACTTTATATGGTGCAAAAAGATTTCAGTATGAAATCTAGTACTCAAACTGAACTAATACCGGAAAGAGAGTTCGGCGGCAATCAAATTCAACGTTTATCGCTGATCATCATCATCATCATCATCATTTAAGACTGATTATGCCTTTCAGCGTTCAGTCTGGACCATGGTCTCCCTTATAAAATTCCTCCATGATCCCCTATTCAATGCTAACATTGGTGTCTCTTCTGATTTTAAGCCTATTACTTCAAAATCATTCTTAACCGAATCCAGGTACCTTCTCCTTGGTCTGCCCCGACACTTCCTACCCTCTACTGCTGAACCCATGAGTCTCTTGGATAACCTTGCTTCTCCCATGCGTGTGACATGACCCCACCATCTAAGCCTGTTCGCCCTGACTGCTACATCTATAGCGTTCATTCCCAGTTTTTCTTTGATTTCCTCATTGTGGACACCCTCCTGCCATTGTTCCCATCTACAAGTACCTGCAATCATCCTAGCTACTTTCATATCCGTAACCACAACTTTGTTGATAAAGTAACCTTATCTTATCTTCTTGAATAATACAAAACACCACTCGCCTGGTAGATTCGAAACCGCAGAGGGAACTAGTCGCGGTTTTGGTGAAGAAAGCGTCCTGGCATTAGCATCAAGGGATGTGGACGAGCACGGACTTCCTAAGTCGGGATAGAGTCGATGTGTTGCTTCCGTTCACAACATAAAAAGAGAATTTGGTACAGCATAGCAGCCATCTACTTTTTGTTCGCTATGATGGTGTAATGTAACATCGAAATCTATTACAAATAAAATAGCACGTGTAAATAAAGCTGAAAGTGTCCTCCTCGTACATACGCAAAAAGAAAAATCAGGATGGGTTTTGCACCAATTAATTCAGCGTCTTAACCACTGTATCGCACAGATCAATAGGCACTGATATCCTCGAACCGTTAACACGTAGAGATTGAAAATAATGGTACTTATGTCCATATAGGATCGCTTCTGATTTTTGTTACCGGAACGTAATCCTCAGAGAACTAGGAGAGGCTGATCAGCTCAACAGACAAAAAATTAGTGACGCCGGTGCACACAGACTAATCGTTCAGGCATTACATGCGGCGCAGCGATCGAGTCACGTGCTCAATCGTACACACATGGCGTCTACATGTGCGTTAGGCATTAGTGATCAGTCAGACATTGAAGTTTCCAACGGGTATTGCAAATAAACATAGGTAAGAGTAAAGACGTGATAGAGGGGCAACAAAAGGCAATCGTGTTTGTCTGTGCCCATGGCCTTACAATGTGTGAAGTTGCTGGATATATTAATGTTTCGTGGCGGACTGTTCGATGTGTCTGCAAACTGTGGTGTAAAATACGCAGCCACGAAAAATGCCAAAACAGTGGTCGGAAAAAGATCCTGGTTGAGAGGGACTGGAGACACGTTTCACGGTTTGTGAAGCAAAATTGCCTCAAGACTCATGGCGAACTGCTGCGGGCAGTGAACGAAGGTCGATCCCACCTCTGAACGGGGCAATACTGCGTCGGGAACTGCACGCAATAAACATTTGGAATCGGTAGCATCGCAAGAGGCCATTGCTCGCACAGGGCACATCAAGACAATAATACTAAACGTATGTTTTTGGATAGGGTCTGACTTTGAAAAAACACAATGTTTCTCTGCGGTTGCAGCGTATTTAGTGGGTTTTTATTTTCTCATCTGTTAAAGAGAATGAATGTTCTTTCCTCTTTGTATACATGTAACTATTAGTTTTTAAATCGTTATTACATATATTCGAAAAACATATAAATTATGAATTCATACCTTTTTACCACATTATGTGGTTTTTCTGTTGTGTTGTATTTCTACAGTGACTGTTTTGTTCCACAGTTTATGTGCAACCATTTACACCTTAAAGTGGATAAATTGTTTAAGCCAAAATTACAATTTGAAAATTTTTATTTCTATGCCTGGAATTAATTAAGTCTGTCTGTGTGTGTGTGTGTGTGTGTGTGTGTGTGTGTGTGTGTGTGTGTCTATTTACATAATGTTTCACTTACATTTTCTGTTTACTCATCTTCATCCCTGTCAAACACTATATATTTAGTTGCCACTGTATCTGTTTCACTGTTTACCAGCTGTAAAAACAAACATGGCTGGCAGTGGAACAGTTAAAGGTGTAAAAACAAGATGGCTGACAGTGCAACAGTTGAAGGTGTTCTTGGCAATTGTTCAGAATCTTTCAGAGGTGTTTCTAAATGTGTGTGTGTGTGTGTGGTGTGAAAAGGGGAAGAGAGAGGGAGAGAGAGAGAGAGAGAGGAGAGAGAGAGAGAGAGAGAGAGAGAGAGAGAGACAGTAGGTTTTTAGGATTTCTGTGTGTGTGTGTGGGGGGGGCTGGGGTGGGGGGGGGGGTGCGAGTTCTATAAAAAGAATGCTAAAAACCTACTGTCACTCTCTCTCTCTCTCTCTCTCTCTCTCTCTCTCACACACACACACACACACACACACACACACAAAGACACCTTTGAAAGATTCAGGACAGCTGCCAGGAACACCTTCAACTGTTCCACTGTCAGCCATCTTGTTTTTACACCTTCAACTGTTCTGCTGCCCACCATGTTTGTTTTTACAGCTGGCAAAGCAGTGAAACAGTTACAGTAACACTGGCAACTCAATATATAATGTTTGACAGTGATGAAGATGAGGGAAAACAAAATGCAAGTGAAACATTATGTAAGACACACACACACACACACACACACACACACACACACACACACACACAGAGAGAGAGAGAGAGAGAGAGAGAGAGAGAGAGAGAGAGAGAGAGAGAGAGAGAGAGAGAGAAAGAGAGAGAGAGAGAGAGAGAGAGAGAGAATTAACTAATTTCAGGCATTGAAACAATGATTTTCAAATTGTAATTTTGTCTTAAATAGTTTATCTACTTTAAGGTGGAAGTGGTTGCACATGACAAACCGTGGAACAAAACAGTCACTGCAAAAAGACAACACATCAGAAAAACCACACCATGTGGTGAAAAGGTATGAATTCATAATTTATCTGCTTTTTCAAATATCTGTAATTACGATTTAAAAACTAATATTCACATGTATACAAACAGTAAAGAACATTGTTTCTCTTTGACAAATGAGAAAATAAAAGCCCACTGAAGATGCTGCAACTGCAGAGAAACATGTTTGGGTTAAAAAATAAAATTGTGTTTCGCTAAAGGCAGACCTTATCCAAAAACATACGTATTGTTAAAGCAAACAAGGAAAAAAAACCTTCATCTCCAAGATGATTAACAATACTAAAGTTCATTGGTAATTAAGAATATGTGACTAGTCTTCCGAAATCATTCCCAAACAATTACATCTCGACTGGCCAGCAAAATCACCTGACTAAAGCTCCGTGGAAAATCTGTGGGACATTTTAGGACAGCAGGGGAGGTAAAACGCTGTCATGAGCATTCCCGCAATTTGGTGGACCTGAGCGATCAAATCCCCAGTGGATGGCTTAATCAGGATGCGAGTACCTGCACAAGCTTGTTTATTCACTTACCAAATGAATACAGGTGGTTATCAAGTCCAGAGACCGTATTACACGGTATGAAATGATGCTAGTAATGATTTCTCTAGGGTGAGAAATTTAGTATCGTATGAGGTTATAAATGAGTTCAGTATTTCACTTTAATATCAGTCCAAAGAACCACGACGAAGTTATACCTTATATGCTATAAAGGGCAGTACTGTCTTCACTTAAAGGTGCCGTGTGAACACCAGTTTTTTTGCCGTCAGTTGACAGCATTTTCAAGTGACACTCTGTCCCCACAGCCGGAAGCTTGCGTTAGAAAACGATTACTTTCGAGGGATTGATTTTATAGGAGACTGAATGAATTAGCAACATGTGATACTCTCAATTTCATTTTGTGCAAAGCAACTGCAATTTCAGCCAATTACGCCAAGCACGTCACATTTATGAAGTTACACAAACAACCGTAGTTAATAGCTATGATAATTTGCATTTCTTTTATAATGAAATGAAATGATCGAATGGCACTGACGACTGAGAGTTCCCACCTGGGAACAATCGGCCGCCGAGATGTAAGGCTTTTCAATGGACGGCAAACTGAGCGACTAACGTGTCGATGATGATGAAACGATGATCATAACGACACAAAATCCAGATTACGAGCGGAGAAAATCTCCGACCCGTCCGGGAATAAAACCTTGGCAGCTGCGTGGCAGTCAGACGCAATGACCACTCAGTTAAAGGGGCGGATTTCTTCCTTTATTATTCTACGGCCTCTGGCAGAAAACAGCATAAACTACAGTATAACTCTCTGCCCCAAAATCAAAACGTTATCCCATGAACAACAATCAATAGCGACAAATTCTTCAAATATCTAACAGATATTGCGGACAATGAGTTTAGTTTTCACGTGACGAAGTTCTGCCCAGACTAGGCATAAGTTATCCCCGTAGGGAAATTGTGCACCTGGTGCGATGTGTTATTGTCACGGTGCACATGTTGAACCAAAATTCCTTTCCATTTACGGATGAAAGGCTAATCTATAAAAAATAATAAAAGAAAATAAAACATAATGTCACAAAATGCAGATGTCAGCTATATCTGATTACAGTGACGCCAGTTTTAATTAATTCCGTTTTCATGTTTTGTTTTTTGTTTCTGTCCTCTGTGTGGTCTCATGAACTTATCTGCCCATCCCGCCAACAGCAGTCCATTACAGAAATGTTAAACGTATTTGGTGATCGTATAGAGACAGATATTATTGTGGTTTTATATTTTATAATGGATCGTCGAGTGCTGCAATTCCGTAGAAACTGCGACATTAACAGTTTGTATCCAAAGCGAAGCTTGTTATTTACTAGTTGATTGCGCAACGTAAGAGTTTGTAGGATGCATCGACCTGCGAATGTGTGCATGTCTGTGAAAATTACTGTAAAGAGAGACAGCGATGGCTTCCGTTATTCCTCTTCCTTCACACGAGTAGTTTCATGTGCCCTATATGAGAGAGCGGGACAGTAAATTCTGCATATTATTACCATTCATGATGATGCTTTTCCGGTCAAAATTTCTTTACCTGCTTCTGCATGACAGAAACTCCTTAGCGCCCTCTTCACTTATTAACTCTGCACATACACATCTTTGTCTGATAATATTTATGCGATACTTCCAAGTTATGTAATTATTTGGTAAGTATGCTGATTTAGCTTACTGTGTGAATGTATGATATACAAGTTATGTCGAGTCAGTCTTGTACATAATGCACAAGTATAATCACTATGGTTCACATAAGAATTAGAAACTTCCTTCATAGTCAGTTACTAATTCTATCATCCCGATATTGAATCCTACACTTGCTTAATGTACAGCGGCTTAATATACTTATTTATAAATGTAGGAAGACATAATATAAGCATGCACGAAATACTATCTTGTGTCAAAGTAGAGTATTCCTTGAGAACGACAAATGTAAAATCTTCCCTAAAATACTCTTCCATTGTGAAAAGGATCACGTAGCATCTGTTTCAGTTCCTTGAGAGATGCTGGAAGTGTTTACCGAACCAATGCAGACCACGCTCGGATGATAATGTTTGCACCTGGACAACGTGAAGTACACGGAAGACATTTTGAACATGTCTTGCTAGAGACCAGTCCCTGCTGAGAACAATGCCTGCACTAATAAGGCAACTTCATCAATTAACGTCGAGTAATGTATCAATGTGGCGCTTCAGTGCCGAAGGACAAATAAAATAAAATAACAATAATATATGTTACTGGCTATCTTTGTTTTCATTATTGCTATAGGAATAATTAAAAACAAAGCAAAAAAGAATTAATTTTACATTTGGCAGAAGGCAACCTGGATTTTTCACTTTCCCTAGTGTTCTCCGTATGGTTAAACTTCCTGCTCAGGTAACAGTATAGAAGTAGATTTGTGGTACCACATTACAGTTTTCCATAGGTGAGTGGACTCAAGTGTTTTGAGATTTGTGGCATCACATTACAGGTTTTCTTATGTGAGTAGGCTCAAGTACTGTTATGCTTTAAGATTATTTGCTACATATTGCTGCCTGACATTAGGATCGTAAATGACAGCTCCACCATGAACGGATTGCACTGAGTTCTGTTGCTACATAGTACGCCAAACGACATCTTTCTTGGCATTAATCTACTTGTTAAGCACATTTCATAATCTGTCTGCAGCCCGTAAAATATCTTGAGTATTATAATTGGCGAATGAACCGCCCAATTTAATCTGTATGCTGTTGTTAACTGAACTTGTAGACACTTCTTTGATCTTCATCAGTGTTCTGACGGGCTCGTCATCTAAACAGCTACTGACAGTTTGCATTCGGTTAGTATCTATACACAACAGGAGGATAAATCATCGTGCAGTGTGAATGATCAATGACATGTCGACTACCTATAAAACTTACACAAATACTATAATAGAAAGGAAAGCTAACACAGAGGCAATGCATCACCTGTACGTGAAAGGCGTTTGTCTGCTACGCGCATTTTCGTTCCAACGTCACTCATAGTTCAATTTTTATTATTATTGATTTCCTTATTCTCTACATTAGTTCCCACTATCACTCCTGTCTTCAAAAAATTCAAGATGTTCGACATACACTCCTGGAAATGGAAAAAAGAACACATTGACAGCGGTGTGTCAGACCCACCATACTTGCTCCGGACACTGCGAGAGGGCTGTACAAGCAATGATCACACGCACGGCACAGCGGACACACCAGGAAACGCGGTGTTGGCCGTCGAATGGCGCTAGCTGCGCAGCATTTGTGCACCGCCGCCGTCAGTGTCAGCCAGTTTGCCGTGGCATACGGAGCTCCATCGCAGTCTTTAACACTGGTAGCATGCCGCGACAGCGTGGACGTGAACCGTATGTGCAGTTGACGGACTTTGAGCGAGGGCGTATAGTGGGCATGCGGGAGGCCGGGTGGACGTACCGCCGAATTGCTCAACACGTGGGGCGTGAGGTCTCCACAGTACATCGATGTTGTCGCCAGTGGTCGGCGGAAGGTGCACGTGCCCATCGACCTGGGACCGGACCGCAGGGACGCACGGATGCACGCCAAGACCGTAGGATCGTACACAATGCTGTAGGGGACCGCACCGCCACTTCCCAGCAAATTAGGGACACTGTTGCTCCTGGGGTATCGGCGAGGACCATTCGCAACCGTCTCCATGAAGCTGGGCTACGGTCCCGCACACTGTTAGGCCGTCTTCCGCTCACGCCCCAACATCGTGCAGCCCGCCTCCAGTGGCGTCGCGACAGGCGTGAATGGAGGGACGAATGGAGACGTGTCGTCTTCAGCGATGAGAGTCGCTTCTGCCTTGGTGCCAATGATGGTCGTATGCGTGTTTGGCGCCGTGCAGGTGAGCGCCACAATCAGGACTGCATACGACCGAGGCACACAGGGCCAACACCCGGCATCATGGTGTGGGGAGCGATCTCCTACACTGGCCGTACACCTCTGGTGATCGTCGAGGGGACACTGAATAGTGCACGGTACATCCAAACCGTCATCGAACCCATCGTTCTACCATTCCTAGACCGGCAAGGGAACTTGCTGTTCCAACAGGACAATGCACGTCCGCATGTATCCCGTGCCACCCAACGTGCTCTAGAAGGTGTAAGTCAACTACCCTGGCCAGCAAGATCCCAGGATCTGTCCCCCATTGAGCATGTTTGGGACTGGATGAAGCGACGTCTCACGCGGTCTGCACGTCCAGCACGAACTCTGGTCCAACTGAGGCGCCAGGTGGAAATGGCATGGCAAGCCGTTCCACAGGACTACATCCAGCATCTCTACGATCGTCTCCATGGGAGAATAGCAGCCCGCATTCCTGCGAAAGGTGGATATACACTGTACTAGTGCCGACATTGTGCATGCTCTGTTGCCTGTGTCTATGTGCCTGTGGTTCTGTCAGTGTGATCATGTGATTTATCTGACCCCAGGAATGTGTCAATAAAGTTTCCCCTTCCTGGGACAATGAATTTACGGTGTTCTTATTTCAATTTCCAGGAGTGTAGATTACTCTTTCTGCCCCAGTCACACAGAAATATGCGTAGTGAAAAGCTTTCAGCCAGGGAGGGGGGGGGGGGGGGGGGGGAGGGAAAGTAGTGCGCGTTGAAGTCACGTGGGGTAAAGGAGTCGACCTGAAAAGGAAAGTTAACAGGCCCGCCGTTTTTTCGTCCTGGGATGCGGACTGCAACAATCCGTCGTATTAGGCCCGTTGTCCACAGAGCGCGATGCACCGCCCACTAGGTTCGCTGGCGTTCGTGACCGTGGCTTTGTTTTTCCGTCGTCCCACGCATTTCATCGGTTGGTGAATGAGCACCTCGTGTTTCGCAACAATTATAATAAGATCCTCCAGTGGCTTGTCACTCACAAGAGAAAATTTCCAAGAGTAAATAAATGATCTTGATACAATTTTGGTGGTTTGTACAGGTGCAAAATAAAGCAATACCTAATTTAATTTGTTTGTGTCCAGTTTCACTTTTAAGTGGTAAAACAGACCACAAAGGGTCATTTGGCATACTTGGCATAGAGAGAATAGCTTCAAATCGAGAATACATATAAAATTGATTTCGCATAATGTGATTAATATTCTGGAAAACTGCACAATCAACTTTAGTAAAAATCTTAAATGTTGCATAATACCCATCCACCATTAATTAGTGTAGAAAAATACTACCTTTCGTTAGAACATAGATTAAAGAAGCTTCCAAGTCACCTACATCTATGTGTAATGAAGCTGGTTTAGAAAAAATTACTTTTGAAAATAAGCTGTACACATTGTGCCTTCGGATTATTTTCAACATGCTGAATTAAAATATCTAAACATTCATTACTATTCTTAATATTTATTTTACTTATAATAGTTTTATGCTTTAAGTAATTATTTTAAATTTCACAGTCATGGTTTCTTTAGATTCCAGTTTCACGTAGATGTAGTTTGTTAACTGCAAATAATAAGTAAACCATTATTATGATAAAAGATCATGACCTTTACGATAATCTGAAAAGAAATGCTTGAAACATAACGCTTTTTACACCGTGCACATAGAATGAAAGGAATCTCCACATGATATACGTGACAGAACAGATTATAAAACAAAATTGAGCAAGATTTCAATCTATCGGGTGTGACCCCCCTAAGTACCCTGAATGAAATCTTCACTCTGCGGCGGAGTGTACGCTAATATGAAACTTCCTGGCACATTAAGACTGTCTGCCGGCCCAAGGCTCGAACCTCTACATCTACATCCACACTCCGCAAGCCAACTGACGGTGTGTGGCGGAGGGTACCCAGAGTACCTCTATCGGTTCTCCCTTCTATTCCAGTCTCGTATTGTTCATGGAAAGAAGGATTGTCGGTATGCTTCTGTGTGGGCTCTAATCTCTCTGATTTTATCCTCATGGTCTCTTCGCGAGATACACGTAGTAGGGAGCAATAAACTGCTTGACTCTTTGGTCTCGTACCTTTGCCATTCGTGTTCATGTGCTCTACGAAATGAGCTACCCAAGTACGACTCACGGCCCATCGTCACTCTCGAAACATACCCCAGGCTGTGGATAAGCCATGTCTTTGCAGTGTGCTTTCTTCCAGGAGTGCTAGTCTTGCATCTTTCTCAGAAAACTTCTGTGAAATTTGGATGGTAGAAGACGAGGTACTGGCAGAATTGAAGCTGTGGGAAGGGATCGTGAGTCGTGCCTGGCTAACGCAGTTGGGGCCGGCACTGTAGCTCAGCGTGTTCAATGAGAGGCCTGCGTGTTCTCTGTAATAAAAAAACTGAGTCAAGAAATGAACGATCAGCTTGAACGGATGTCTTGTGGCGTCCGGCGAGACCACCGAGACCAAACGCAAAGAACAAAGGACAAAAAAAAAAAAAAATTGGTACAGCACTTGCCCGCAAAAGGCAAAGGTCACGAGTTCGAATCTCGGTCCGGCTCCAGTTTCAATTTGCTAGAAAGTTTCTCTAAATATCGTGATTTATATCAACCATATTTTAATACAATGGTATGTCTTTGCGAAGAGAACTGTCTTTTATTATTTCTCAAATGGAGAGTGACATCTTAGTCATTCAACTGAACTAGATCTGAAACCTTCAGTCAAAGTCATTCCAACATCATAGCTTGTGTACGTCCGACGGGTGAACTTCTGCCGTGGAGCCCTTTGAGATCACAGATGAACAAGTTTCTTATGCTCGGGTACGGTGCTCAAAACGGTTTGTTTCCACACTGACCACACACTCTTTAATAGTTAAAAAAAACTAATGGTGAGTTCTGGCGGGGAATTCGAAAATCTCTTTTCGAAACTGCAGGTGTCCTTGTGTCAGCGTTGAAATCTGGTATACAAACGTCTGACCACGTCAAGAGACATTCCGTCTCTAATGACCTCATTGTCGACGGGACGTTAAACACTAATCTCCTCCTCCTCCTTCTCCTCAAGAGACATACGATAGGAGTTTTTCCAATAAGGGAGAAAAAAATATATTTTTTTTGGATTTCAAGCTTCAAGGATTCCATGTTAGCAGAGATCAAAGGGTATGCATTAGATATAAATGAGGGTCAGCGAGAGTGGATCCCATTTAGGAAGATCGTAACGAAAGTTTTGAATCCTGCTCTCATAACTCCAAAGGTCTCTTTAATTTTCCTGTAGGCAGTATCTACCTTAACCCTAGTGAGATAAGCCTCTACATCCTTACATTTGTCCACTAGCCATCCCTGCTTAGCCATTTTGCACTTCCTGTCGATCTCATTTTTGAGACGTTTGTATTCCTTTTTGCCTGCTTCATTAACTGCAATTTTATAATTTCTCCTTTCATCAATTAAATTCAGAATCTTTTCTGTTACTCAATGATTTCTACTAGCCCTCGTCTTTTTACCTACTTGATCCTCTGCTACCTTCACTACTTCATCCCTCAAAGCTACCCATTCTTCTTCTACTGTATTTCTTTCCCCCATTCTTGTCAATTGTTCCCTTATGCTCTCCCTGAAACTCTGTACAACCTCTGGTTCTTTCAGTTTATGTAGGCCCCATCTCCTTAAATTTCCACCTTTTTGCAGTTTCTTCAGTTTTAATCTACAGGTCATAACCAATAGATTGTGGTCAGAGTCCACATCTGCCCCTGGAAACGTCTTACAATTTAAAACCTGGTTCTTAAATCTCTATCTTACCATTATATAATCTATATGATACATTTTAGTATCTCCAGGGTTCTTCCATGTATACAACCTTCTTTCATGATTCTTAAACCAAGTGTTAGCTATGATTAAGTTGTGCTCTGTGCAAAATTCTACCAGGCGGCTTCCTCTTTCATTACGTTTCCTTCTCTCCCTTTTCCTACAGCCGGCCGCGGTGGTCTCGCGGTTCTAGGCGCGCAGTCCGGAACCGTGCGACTGCTACGGTCGCAGGTTCGAATCCTGCCTTGGGCATGGATGTGTGTGATGTCCTTAGGTTAGTTAGGTTTAAGTAGTTCTAAGTTCTAGGGGACTAATGACCACGGCAGTTGAGTCCCATAGTGCTCAGAGCCATTTGAACCATTTTGAACCTTTTCCTACACTCGAATTCCAGTCACCCATGACTATTACATTTTCGTCTCCCTTCACTATCTGAATAATTTCTTTTATTTCATCATACATTTCTTCAATTTCTTCGTCATCTGCAGAGCTAGTTGGCATATAAACTTGTGCTATTGTAGTAGGTGTGGGCTTTGTATATATCTTGGCCACAATAATGCGTTCACTATGCTGTTTGTAGTAGCTTACCCGCATTCCTATTTTCTTAAACATTATTAAACCTACTCCTGCATTACCCCTATTTGATTTTGTGTTTATAAACATGTATTCACCTGACCAGAAGTCTTGTACCTCCTGCCACCGAACTTCACTAATTCCCACTATATCTAACTTTAACCTATCCATTTCCCTTTATAAATTTTCTAACCTACCTGCCCGATTAAGGGATCTCACATTCCACGCTCCGATCCATAGAACGACAGTTTTCTTTCTCCTGATAAGGACATCCTCTTGAGCAGCCCCTGCCCGGAGATCCGAATGGGGGACTATTTTACCTCCGGAATATTTTTCCCAAGAGAATGCCATCATCACTTAATCATACAGTAAAGCTGCATGCCCTCGGGAAAAATTACGGCCGTAGTTACCCCTTGCTTGCAGCCGTTCGCAGTACCAGCACAGCAAGGCAGTTTCCACCTATTTGACTCATAATACACAGATTATCTACGTTCATATATACGTGTAGACTTCCAGCGAGTTAGCAGGAGTGAGAACTCAGAATAATATACACGAGTTGAAGGATACAACACTGTAGCATTCTTACAAGTTTCTGCGCGTTTTGCACTAGTAATTTTAATTGGTTTGCTACTGTGAAACTTTAATTTCCAGTACACTCAACTGGACTGCGAATAGTTTCATTACATGTACAGGAATTAGTCGTTAGTCAATTTGGCTATGGTTTTTTTAATTCTTAAGCTTTATCGTTGATCCCAATTAGAAAATGGGACAATAGACTCTGTTTTTTATTTAACACTAAATTTCAGTGAGTTGTGACATTATTTATTTTTCACTCTATTGTAAAATACTGCCTGCGTATTCTTTTAATTATTGAGCTTTTGTGTGTCCATTCATGAGGATAATGCGGTAAAGGCATTTGGAGCCCTTAGTTAAACCGCATTCATTTCATTGTTTATTGTTTCATTTTATAAACAGAGTAGTCGCACATAGGAACTCGAGAGTAAGAATTTTCAGCAAAAGCACAAGTCAAGAGAGTCTCAAGTGTATATAGAGTGTCAGCGTAGGACATGTGCAGAGTAAATCGATGATCTGATCGACTTATATAAGGAAGTGTCTTACTAAACATTCGTTTGACCGATCCTTGTGTGTTGTTAATCTGTCTGGACCCTTACCAAGTCGGATTAAAAGAAGACAGAGAAGAGATAAAACGAAGAGCGGCGCGTTACTTCATAGCATGGTTTACTTGGCGGAAGAGCGTTACGTAAATGCTCAACAGATTCTAATCGCAGATACTACAAGAGAGACATTGTGCATTGTGCGTCACAGTTACTGTTGATATTTCGAAGACTTACATTCTAAGAAGAGTCAGGCAAGCTATTATTTTCTCTCACCTACCTGCAGGAAATGATCACGACGGTAAAATGGGTGAAATTATACGCCGTATCGATATTTACTGACAGTCAGTTACCCCACACGCCATTCGTGAGTGGAGGAGGGAAGGAGGAAAATGATTGTGGTGTCAGCTGCACCCTTCACGGTAGGCCCTACACCGTAAGATGGCAGGCGCAGTACAGATGCAGATGTTGCAGACGACACTAGTCTAGACAGATGAGTTCGTAATGACCTTATGCAGAAACCTCGCAGCGCACGGTTCTGTACTGATGGCACTCTAGCGATGCGTATCCCAGACGATTACCGTAACCAGGGACAGTGTGGGAAGCGGCATACATGACTTCTGCAGCAGCGACACCGTAACAAGCCATTTTTGGAGGGAATAACAGCTGGATTCATCAACGGTCACAGTATCAGGTCACCGCCACTCTACCGTTACCGTCATCCTGACAAGACTTCAAGACCTCATTCCAAGGGACTCCAGCTGTGGACTGAGGGTCGGACCGAATCCCTCCTAGCCTCCGAGGCACTGGGGCGCTCGCAAGTGCCACTTGCCGCCAGTTCGATGGAAGTCTGGGGTTCGCACTCAGACGCCTTCGTCGCCTCACAACGGGCCTACCGCCAGCTATCCTCTACTGCGGCCGATGACACCCTTGCCACTTCGTCCCGCAGCTGAGTTAGAATCTCAGGCCACCTGAGGTCCACAGACGTCGCGAGGTCCACGTGCTACTGTGTTGAGTCCTCTAGGTACAAAGTCAGCTGTACTTGTGTCCCCAGCTTCAAATGTGTACCCACTACACCACAAACCCACCCATTAAAGGACAAGACATTAAATTCATCTTCCTCATACGAAAGAACACAGCTCCTTTCCACCGGTATACAAACTAACTGCTAGGTACCTGTGTAAGTTTTTTCCTCCGGTTTAGACCTATTCTACACGATAAATCTCGACTGGTCGATTGAACTGTCTAACCTCTCGCTTCCCAGACTTGAGAGTCGTATCGTTAACAAATTATTGCAACGATAATCAGCTCCTCTGTTTCGTGCACACCCTTGCAGTAGAACTCGAAAATGTCAACCCGATGGTATTTTTCTCTTAATACTTTCCTGATGTCAGTAATACTGAAAAAGCTTTTCCAGTAAGATCTCAACTGTTTATTTTCCGTAGCTATGTTTTTGATCTTGTGTATGTGTCTGCTGATGAGGCTGGAAGACACACCAACACAGCTTTAGTCTGCTTTGATGTGCTTTTTAATTCAATCTAAAAATAAATTTTCATGGAGGATTGAAGCGAGTTTTGAAATCTCAGTTCGATGCAAATGATTTGCCTTCAGTCAACACAGACGTTGACGCTTTCGTAATATCGAGGAAAAACTAACCCCAGAAAAGAGGCTAAATGATTGTGAAAAAGTGCCACACTTACGGACCGCAGCTGAAGCCCTCATTTACCCTCGTGACACTAGCATACTTAAAAAGTATGAAAAAAATATTTAAAATTTTCAATTATTTATTATACCATATTGCGTACATGTTTCAAATTTTTCAGTAAAACTTAACCCAACAATTTAAGTCCTAGTTAATCTGACATTCTGCAACAAGTGTCGTCCCATATTTTCAAGTTTAGGTCCCTTCGTACGTATCTACATAATTTTAAAAGGTGCGTTGTGATGAAAATGATGAAAATCAACGACAGTTAACGATATATATATATATATATATATATATATATATATATATATATAATTTTCTGGGCTGGTCATAAGCTAACCGATCACTCGGAATAAACATTACAGAAAATACGTTGGTATTACTGAAATCGTACTAAAAGATATTTTCAGATTTCATACCGTACTTGTGCGTCAGTACCTCTTTAAAAAGTATGTTGTCAATAAAAGTTAAACACATTTAACGATTTTTTAGGCTTCATTATTGGTGGGCCCGAAGTAGCCTCCTCCCGCCCCTTTCCACCGCCATCGGTATTACGAGTTATGGAAAATGTGTTAGTATTGCTAAGGTATAAAAAAAACCTTTGACCGCATTTGAGATTTGAGTCTCAATCTAGCGACAACGGAAAAAGCGAGGACCAGTTTCAAGGAGTAAAAGAGGAATTTTTAAAACACAAAGTCTGGAGTAAAGAAATAACCACAATTTTTTCCATTCAGAATAGGAAACAATACAGTGAAATCGTAGCCACAGACGGTGTCTACCTGGCGAACGAACAATCACTACTTAAAATTCTAGGCGGAGTGCGAAGTCATTTTAGGGCATTGCACCAACAAATTGATCAAATAGGTGCATCCTCTGAAAGAAACTACCCCATTGTTCGAAGTTAAACGAAAAGAAGTTGCTGTTGCTACCACCAGCATTGTGTTGAGTAATTATTTAAGTATAGTTAAATTTCACCAGCTATGGGTAATATACATCCAGCTGCTTCGTAAAATAGTTTAAATTTGAATGAGCAGATGGAAATTAGTTCTTGTGTAGGCTTCTCGCAAGGAGAAATGCACAGCTTACTCGTTAACAAGCTATTACACTGAACAGAAGTTCTATGTGCCTCTTTTCCATTTAGTCGCTGGAACATTGTTTATTGCCACTATGAAGCGTGTGACTTCCGATTAGTCCTGCATAAATCAAAGTCTGCTTTGTTTAGAACAGCTTCCTTCATAACTGTAAAGTTGCAATACTTTGCTGATGTCAGAAATATAGCAAAAGCTCTTCCAGTAAGGTCTTAACTATTTATTTTCCATAGCTATGTTTCTGATTTTGTGTATGTGTCTGGTGATGAGACTGGAAAACACACCAACATAGCTTTAGTTTGCTTTTTTGTGCTTTTTAATTCAATCTAATAATACATTTTCATGGAATATTAAAGCGAGTTTTGAAATCTCAGTTCGATGCAAATAATTTTTCTTCAGTCAACACAGATGTTGGTGCTTTCCTACTGTCGAGGAGAAAAACCGTAGAAAAGAAGCCAGATGATTGTGAAAAATTGCAACACTTACGGACCGCAGCAGAAGCGCACATTTACCAGATAAATAGTATTAAAAAGAAGCTAGAGTTAGCTCTGAAACAGCTGATTTGGCAGGATTGATAGTAGAGCGATTGACGAACACAGGAGGCATGAAGTATTGAAGAACGCGTTTCTGAAGCAATGTTTACGATAATAACGAGAATGATGAAGAAGCAAACTATTCAGAAAATCTATTTGCACAGGGAGAAAACTGGTGAAATGATAGCTGCGCATTTATGAAAAACACAAAAAGCTCGCTGGAACGATCACCAGAGATTGTAGGCCGACACTCCAAGAATCGGCAGACTGGAAATAGTTGCTAATGAACACTGGAAACAGACCAGTACCGATCATGACCGTAAAATTTGAAGACCAGAGGCATGTAAGACAGGATATGTTACACGATAACCATGTCATACATAGTATGTGTTAATGAAAATTTCAGAAACTGATAAATATGGAATAAAGATCAACATTTTGTAGACTCCATCAATGAAGTCAGTGTTTTCTCAGCTATATTATAACCAGCGGAAATATATTCCTGTCGGAGAACACAAAAGACCATTATATTCCTCTGTAAAAGTCTCTTTCTTTCCCCATAGATTTACAGTATGTCCCACTGCCACTACCGTCCCCCCCCCCCCTCTAACACTGTCTCCTTTTGTCTTTATTTCCCACTGTCATTGTATCTAGCATACCACGGCATCTTAAAAATTCTCGCGGCTCCAATCTATATTTTTCCATACACCCGCACGTATAAAATTTCAGTCCAAAATGCTCCCTACCCTACATCTGCGTGTTAAACTTCGCCAGTGGGGGAGGGCCGAGACACGCAAGCCTATATATAGTCTCTACTCACCTATATTTTGTGGTTTCCATTGTCTCCTCTCTCTTTTGTTCCCACTGCTTCCATCTGCATCCATTTCTCTTTCTCTCTCGCTGACCATCACTATTTCTCTCGTTGGCACATACTTTCACTGACATTTTCTCTCTTCCACTGTCACTGTCTCCCCCCCCCCCCCTACTCCCCCCGCTCAATCTCTCTCTGTCTCCCACACTCTCTTTCACTCTCCTTCAGCACAAAGAAGCGCTTTTGACGAAGAATGCATTCGTCTTTTTTGTGTTCTGACAGGAGCATTTTTCTGCTGGTTCCCTTCTGTTCCATGCTGCAGCAGGATGTACTGTAGTTCAGTAAAGATAAGACAGTTTGTTTATATTCTGCGACACATTTATATAGACCATATAAACAACAAGCCATGCATAATATAGGGTTAACAAAAAATCGTTTGCTTGGCATTTTCTCTGGAAACTATGAGCGTCGGTCGCATTTCATCGAAGATATACAGCTTGTAATTTGTATCTGAAAAGAGTAAAATGGTTACCAAAATTATTTTCTGAATTTGCAATCTTTGCCAATGATTAGTTCTTTTCAGGCATTTTAAGACTCGTGTTTGCTAACTTTTGTCACTGTTGTACCAATATGGGCATGATTATACAGGCGTCAAGCGCCCGTTATACAGAGACATTGAGTCATAAATTTTATTGGTAAAAAAGTGCTGACTTGCAACATAATTTAGTAACTTTAGAGCCCTTGTGAAGACTCAATAGCCCTTGCTATGTATTCACTACGTCACTTAAAACTGAATTTACGCCTCAGATTGGCTATTACGTGTATATATTACACGCTCAGGAGTAGTAACTTTGAACCTATAGATATCGTTATGATAATGATACCGAAAAATTTTTAAGGTTCTTTGAGACAATCATCTGAAGAACGTATGGAAAAAATTTCGACGTTTTCTCATGCACTGTTATCTCACAAGTTGCCATCCAAAATATTAGAACTATTAGCATCCAAGAACCATTGTTTCTTTGGCTGTGTCCTAATAACGAATGCAGATTTTCGAAAATTACGAAAGGAGGTTTCTACATGAATTTCTAAAGAACGTGCAGTTTAGAGCACACTTAATGCAGAGGAACCAACCGATTTTTTGTCCAGTAGAGTACCTACAGTATGCTCGTTCTTCCGATAAGCATACAAATGGTCGCGAGATAAAGACCTATCCAAAATACGTAACTCCTTATCTCTGTTGTGAATGGTAACCGAGATATGACCCCTTGAAAAATCGCACTAATTCCACCTTGAACATTGTATATCTCGCTAAAACATTACTTCATTACCATACCTGAAGTGCACAGTAAGTTGCACAGCACCTGACGCACAATACTGCGATAACTAACCTATGGAAGAAAGTCCTGCATACTAACAAATAGCCACATGGTGCCGAACAGTGCATAGTGGAGGGTATATCGTAGACAACTGAAAAAGTATGAGGGTATATACTCCGCGTACACACTGCACTAATGAGTTATGGTTCATAATGCAAAATTAAACATTTTTCTCTCATATATAAAAAAGAATTTGTAATACAAAACGGTCTTAGGCTCGTTGCACGTGGCAAAGTACTCTTACACAGATGTCACCTAAATCCATAGGATGCAACTCCAGCTCTGGAAACGTCGTATACATGGTTTCCCATTTATCTTTACCACTCTAAATAACTGCTTGTCGAGATGCAATTTCAAATGTTTCAAGCAAATGTTCTTTAGCCGTCTGGGGGGACATCAATCAGCATGATTGCCTTCGTTGTAACTTCGTTGTTTACAAAGATATGAACAGCGGTATGACTTTTTTTAAATGATACACTGTATTTTTTATTCGGTAATTCATTCCCTCTCCTAAACACCTATTCAGAAATGTATCACAGTGCACCATTCACTGAAACACAACGTTATTAATTACATATCACAACGATGACGTTGACGATTCCAGTGCTTAGTGCAGGTTCTCGGGGTAATGGAACACATCCACGTTCTGAAGTTGACAGAGGACACATGTAAAGATAAGTAAAATACACACCTGTCATTCCTCCAACCAGCGTCAGTTGAATAATTGTGTTAGTAGAATGTACAACAACGAAGAGAAGGTAGAAATGCTACTCATCTATGTTGCATGTAAGTTAGCAGAACAGTAATTGCAATACTGTTTTCTTACGTACGGGTACATTTAGTACAGTAGTTTAGTCGTTTTAAAAACTGTTCTGTCCAGTAGCCATACAGTAAAGGCTGTCCTTCCTACAAACTGCATCGACATAACGTTTCTTTTATTGTTGTTGAAGGAAGGCGAAATGCTACGCAGACAGCGGAACTGTACAGAGAGCGATATCCAGACAAGAACCCACCTTCCCAACGGATGTTTTCTCGTCTTGTTGCGACGCTTCAGGAAACTGGAAGTTTCAACCGACGACAACGCAATCGTCGTAGGACTCGCACAGACGAGACTGCCGAAGATATTGTTCTCGATTCGTTGCCATGAATCAACATGTGAGCACACGACAGCTTGAACACGAGGTTGGCGTTCCTAAAACCAGTGTACACCGTACTGTTACACGTCACCGGTTCTATCCTTACCATGTACACCTACATCAAGAATTGCGGGGGAATGATTTCCGGAATCGTCTACAGTTCTATCAGTAGACACAGCAACAAATCCTCGCCAACCCGAACTTCTTTTCCAATGTTCTATTTACCGATGAATGTTCCTTCTCAAACAAGGGACAGGTAAATACAAGAAACATGCATTATTGGTCCACCGACAACCCACGATGACTTAGTCAGATGGAACATAAGCGCCGGAAGCGGTGGGCGAGCGGTTCTAGGTCCTTCAGTCAGGAACTGCGCGACTGTTAAGGTCGCACGTTCGAATCCTGCCTCGGGCATGGATGTGTGTGATGTTCTTAGGTTAGTTAGGTTTAAGTAGTTCTAAGTTTTAGGGGACTGATGAGCTCAGATGTTTAGTCGCATAGTGCTCATAGCCATTTTTGAGCATCAGCGTGAATGGCGAGTTAACGTCTGGTGGGGGATGCTTGATACTACAATTATTTGCCCTTATTTCATCAATTGAAGTGTAAACGGCATAGCGTATTCCAACTACCTCAGACGAATTCTTCCTCCTCTTCTGGATGAAGTGCCGCTAAGAAGCAGAATGCTTATGTGGTATCAACACGACGGATTCAGAATGAGATTTTCACTCTGCAGCGAAGTGTGCGCTGATATGAAACTTCCTGGCAGATTAAAACTATGTGCCGGACCGAGGCTCGAACTGAGGACATTTGCCTTTCGCGGGCAAGCGCTCTACCATCTGGGCTACCCAAGCACGACTCACGCCGCGTCCTCAGAACTTCACTTCTGCCAGTACCTCGCCTCGTACCTTCCAAACTTTACAGAAGCCATGTCTCCGCAATATCCTTTCTTTCATAGTTCAGCAAGGTTCGCAGGAGAGCTTCTGTAATGTTTGGAAGGTAGGAGACGAGGTACTGGCAGAAATGAAGCTGTGAGAACGAGGCGTGAGTCGTGCTTGGGTAGCTGAGATGGTGGAGCGCTTGCCCGCGAAAGGCAAATGTCCTGAGTTTCAGCACAATGGATGTGCAGCACATAATGCCTTGCTTGCACGTCGTGCACTGAAGCGAAGGTATCCTGCCAGATGGATTGGCCTGATAGGTGTCCTCATTTAAATCCTTCCGACTTTTTTCTTTGGGGATGCATTAACGACGTTGTCTATCACGATATTTCAACAACTCCAGAGGACATGCAGGAACGTATCGTGCTTGTTTGTAATTCTCTTCAGCAGGCAACACTGGAAGCAGTAAATAATTCTTTCATTCAACGAGTTCACCAGTGCATCGGTGTCCAGGTTCACCACTTTGAACACCTTTGAATGTTCTACTCCTGAGCAGTGGTACAGGAGAGTCAAAGTCAATTTTGTGTTATGTTTTTACTTGGTTTTCATTTGTTTTCCGACAATTCCACCAAGTGGACGAGTTTGTGATCCCGGGCTCAAAGTCACTATTGTGTTGTGTAATTAATAACGTTGTGTTTCAGTGAATGACACTCTGTTATACATTTTTGCATTGGTCTTTACGAGAGGAAATGGATTACCGAATAAAAAAACACAGGGTGCCATTTAAAAAAGTCATACCGCTGTTCATATCTTTGTAAAGAAGAACAAAGCTACAACGAAGGCAATCATGCTGATTTTGTCCCCCTGACGTCTTAGGAACATTTGCCTGAAACATTTTGTAATTTGCATCTCAAAAATGTTCAAATGTGTGTGAAATCTTATTTGACTTAACTGCTAAGATCATCAGTCCCTAAGCCTACACACTACTTAACCTAAATTATCCTAAGGACAAACACACACACCCATGCCCGAGGGAGGACTCGAACCTCCGCCGGGACCAGCAGAACAGTCCATGACTGCAGCGCCCTAGACCGCGCGGCTAATCCGGCGTGGCATTTGCATCTGGACAAAGAGTTATTTAGGGTGGTCAAGATAAATGGGACACCATGCATGCGACGCTTCCAGCGTAGGAATTACATCAATGTAAGTTCTCAATTTCAAAAGATAGTGGTAGACAATATTGTCCTCGGAATGTGAGCTTAATCGTCTCCCGGCGGTAAGGGTCTTCCATGGCTCGCTCGTACGAGGGACGCAGTATACGAAACCGTAGAGGACGGTAAATAAAATGGCGCGTGTGCGCTCCATGACAGGTGGGACGCAAGTAGACGTGCGCGCCTCATGGCTACGCTAGCCTAAATAGCTTGCTGGGCAGCTGCGTTAAACACTGCGCCAACCGGACACAGTGTGTATCTCGAATGCGTGGACTGTCACGGCACGCTTCCCGGTCGACTCACTCTCCTATCCAGTGTTACATATCCGCGATCCCTGTCCACTCCCTCCAAGCTCGCCGATTTTAGATTCCCGTGAGAGGTCGCACGTAAATGTGCTTCTGCACTAAAGGTAGTGGATGCATTGACTATCAAGTCGAACCAATTACATGAATGTGTGATGTCCGTTCTTTCGGACAAGTTCGAAAGAACAGTCACCATACATTCATACAATACGTATGTTGTGTTTGTGGATTATCTTCGTGGGAGAGTTGGAAAATAAGTTTCCCCTGTCGACTCTGGTCAGAGTTGTGTGTGAAAGGAAAAAAAGGAGAATGAGACATTAAAGATAAGATATATTTTTATTTTTCTACATAATTTCCAAGTACATTGAGACACTTTTTATACCGCTTTATAAGCCTCAAAAAGTCTTCCAGAAAAAAATCATGGCGTTGCATACGGAAGTAGCATTGAACGGCTTGTTCGACGTCAGCATTGCTGCCAAAACGCCTTCCGCCGAGAGTCTTCTTCAAAGCGGGAAACAGGTGGAAGTCACTTGGCGCGAGATCCGGACTGTATGGAGGATGGTGTAGGCGATCCCAACCAAGAGTTGCAATATGGTTTTGCGTTGCCGTCGCCGTGTGGGCTCTCGCACTGTCATCCAACAGCAGAACGCCAGAACTGAGAAGGCCAGGCCGCTTTTTTCAAATGATTCAAATGGCTCTAAGCATTATGGGACTTAACATCTGAGGTCATCAGCCCTCTAGCCACAGAACTACTAAAACCTAACTAACCTAAGGACGTCACTCATATCATGCCCGAGGCAGGATCCGAACCTGCTAAGGTATCAGCAGCGCGGTTCCGGACTGAAGCGCCTAGAACGAGTCGTCCACAGCGGCCGGCTCGCTTTTTTTCGCATCATCTCTTTCAATTTCGACAGAGTGGCAAAAACGGCCGGCTCGCTTTTTTTCGCATCATCTCTTTCAATTTCGACAGAGTGGCACAGTACAGCGTAGCATTGATGGATGCATCCTCCAGGAAGTACAGCAGCAAAACTCCTTTGGCGTCCCAGAACACGGCGAGTACCACTTTACCTGCAGACGGAATTCTTTTGAAGTTCTTTTGGACAGGTGATGACGGGTGTTTCAAATCCGCGGATGCGGCCTTCGATTCGGGTGTGTAATGGTGGACCCACGTTTCATCCCCCGTCACAGTCCGAAACAGAAGGTCATTGTCTGAGTCATGGTAACGCACGAGCTGTTCCATGCTGAACGCCATGTCGTCGTGTCGTCTTTCGCCCATATCAAACAACTTTGCCCACAGTCGACAGCGGAAACTTATTTTCCAACCTCCCCACGTATATTTTAAGTGGTATTCCACTTAATGTATTTTGTTTTATTTGTCAGATTTGGCAGGCTAGCTGGCGGCTTATAAGAGAGCGTACAAGGTCGCTCATTGTCATTCTGCACTGGACGGCCGTTGATGTAACTTGCATGTTATAGAGGTTAGTTAGCATGGTTTAGAACTAAAAGAGTACTAGAATTCGGGCGGGAATTGGCTATGTGAAAAGTTTAAGATTCATTCGTAATTAGAAGGGTTTCGGACTAAATGGGATTTGCTCTTAGAATCAGTGAGCCAGTTGGAACATTTCAAGAGTGTTAGGCGTTTGTCAGTTTCGAACACTGATCAATTTCAGCTGCGTTTTGGAATTATTACTGATTAGCCTGTTCGATTCTACTCATAACTATACGAGGTTCGGTATGCTAGTAAATATACTGAACGTTATCCATTTGTGAGCTTGCTGTTATTTTGTGAGTATTTTGACGGAATAGGACTTTATTTTTCGAGAACCAGTGATCTTTTATTAGTATTTGGGGAATCTGCTGACACACAATAAGCAGACACGCAGTCTTTACTGCATTTTACTACTTTGAGTATTTTACTTCATTTTTAAATGCATATTTGTGGGACTACCATTTCAGTTATTTATTGTTTAATTCTACTGGTTCAAAAAACTATTTAGTTCAATTTAAATCCTCTGATTTTGTCCACAGCTACTTAACTGAGAAGTAGCGGCTCTGGTCTCGTAAACATAACTGACATACGGCCGGGGGAGTGGTGTCCTGACCACATACCCCTCCACATCAGCATGTAGTGACGTCTGTGCCTGAGGATGACACGGCGGCCGGTCGGTGCCTTCGGGCCTTCCAAGGCCTGTTCGGACGGAGTTAAGTTTAGATGTTGTCCACAATCAAATATTCGAAAGAATATATCATTTTCATTAACATTTTATTAATTTCAACTTGTATTTTATTTACGTTCGCGTAACTTTCCGATGCCTGAGTAATTTACACTGAAGGATCACGACTTGCGAGTTTAGTGGCTGGGCATGGAACCAACTTTTGCACCACTAGAGCCTACGACAATATCGAGCTAATATTTCTAATGGAGTCGTAAATTTGCCCAACTGTCCGTATGTGAAATGTACCATTGCACCTGGATGTCGCAATTGGTTTTCTCACCTGGATAATCATTTGGTGATGTAACGCAACTGCACACAGCGATAAACCTGCGCAGTCACAAAAATATCTGTCGGCTTATTCCATGCGCATATCAAAGTCAACGAATGTACGGTACGTGTTCTTCGTTGCGGGAAACGCGACGAAGTAGCTGCGCGTCGCGAGGAGTAGAGTTAACGTTCCGCTGAGACTTGTAAAAGAGAACTTTGTCCCTGAAGGGAAGTTTTACGAGGGTGGAGGAGATGTGTCCTCGCAGTCGGAGGCTGCGTGAGGGCAGTGCGTCCTCTACTCGAAGGAACTTCTCTGCCAGCTAGCAGTCGGTGCAGTGAGTTTGTGGCTGAGTGCGGCCCTCCTATTGGTTTCTAAGTAAGTAGCGCATGTTTTATTCGTTCTCTACAAGGACCTGAGGACCTAAATGAAGGAAAGTTTTAGCACCTTAGACGGAGACGTGATACAGAAACAGCTGAGTGAAAGTAGGTGCAATTCCACGAAATTACATTTCCTTTTAGACATCGTGAGAAATCTAGGAGAGTGCAGCAGTATTGGCGCATAAGAAAGATAACCATACATTTAACATCTCGTCAGAGACGTGATTTTTAGGAACTGAGCACAAGCTCATAAGGACAATATTTTTAAAAAAATTTTAACCGTTGACTCCACTCATACCGAATGTCAGACACTAGTCGAGCTCGCAACTGTTCTATTTGCTTGAGAAAATTTATTTTGACAGCATGCTTGACAGAAAATAGAAGGGAAAAATTTGGCAACTTGTTACGAAGATGGAGGTATGAAGAGTACAGACTTTGGTATTAAACTGAATCTACGAAAGATGTTCAGCAGTACCACTATCGCCTTATTTATCGTCTTATTTACTAATATAAATCGTCTTCCATAGCAGAAACCGTAAATGCGAGAAACCATCTATCAGCCTTGTAAAAATTTATAGAATGTAAAGAAACCAGTATGCAGATCCCATGAATTTTGTGGACGAACATTGAATTTTCTTGTAGGAGTTAAACGGTGTGGCGCAGTGTTTGTCATATAATACTCCCAGGAGCAGTACCGAGACCCCTGGTGGTCGTCCTTTCTACTTTAACAACACACTTATTGCAGCCAAACAGCCATGCAAGTTCACAGTGCAACTGTAATGATAGATGAAATTAGAAATTTTGTATACTGTGGTTAGCCACTTATTGGCACTGTCCTTTTCGTACAGATTTCTATATGGTAACGTTCGCGTATTCGATGACACAGTTTACACTCACATGTTATATTTAATTCATGATATGACGTGTTTTTGCCAATAAGGTAGTGGAAAATATGGACTGACATTCTGGTGATCACGTGTCTCATTTTGAAGTTTTCCTTTGTCCAAGTTCGGTCAATCGTGGCACTTGCGCAGTAAAATTCTGGTTGTACGTCTTCCCTTTTTTTCCTTCAGTGTTTTAGTAGACTTTCCAAAGCGCAGGTGTTGCGTGGAATCACGCTCGTAGGTCTTCAATGACAAAGGATTCCCTCGCCAACAGATGTACGAGTCTGGATGGTGTTGTTTTGAATACTCCAATTCCTTTCTTTACTGGTTTTAGTGTCTTTATGTTTTTCAGTGTGAGAGGTGGTGGTTGATGATTTCTATGCCGTACGATTGTATTGGCGAGATTATGGCCCTGAATAGTACCGTTGCTCTCTCTAGGTTGAGGGACGTAATGTTTTCTATTTCAAGGATAGTCATTATTACTTGCTTTTCTTTCTCCTTTACAAGTTTTGTGAAACATTTTGTGCTTGTGTGTATCGTGACGCCTAGGTATGTGAGGTTTGGTACGATTTTCAGTTTTCTCTCCCGCATGACGATTTCATCCAATGCAGGTGCTCATCCTCCATTTCTGAACAGCACCATTTTCGTTTTTGCTACTTTATTACGAAGCCATGTTGGACGCAACAGTTTGCCACAGCGTCTACTATTTCTTGCAACTTTGTGATACCTTTCGAGCATACTTGAGTAAAGTCTGCACCCTCTATGGTCTTCCCACAATTTCTTCTCCTGCGAGTTAAAAATAACAAAAGAGGTAGTGGATTTCCATGAAGTACTCCGTTTGACTGGAGAGGTTGTCTGAGATCCCTGTTTCTTTCTATCACAATGTAGCGGTTATGATTCACGTCCAGATGTTGCTTTTACTTACGGCTTCCTGTAATTCTTTTATCACCAGCTAATTGTTTATATAATCAAAAGGTTTTGTGAAGTCAATAAATACTATATAAAACTTTTATCTTTCTTAAAGGGCTTGCGACGGGTCAGGCTCTTATCGCGCAGTTTCCTTTCCCTGAAAGAAAATCCACCTACCTCGTTTCTTAGGTAGTTGCTGCACTCGCCTCTCCTGATAGCAGCTACTGGAAAAATTGCAGAAAAGCAGTGTTGAAGAAACTGCAATTTAATAGCCGCTCACCGGAGGCCGCGATACATGTTTGCTGAAATACAATCTATGAGCAATCTTCCTAAATAAATTGAGTTATTGGGATGGTAGTAATTGTTTACTCAAACGAGAACGCGAAGTTGGTAATTCTATTTAAGCTCTTTATTGTCTTTAAGCCTGATCATCAGCCCGCTAATCTACGTTTGAAGAAAGTTCAGTTCACAATTCTATCCACACTCAAACCCCGCCAGAATTAGCTTTCAAAGTTACGGAATTTACTTAACTGCAACACAGACGATTTTCTAACATACACGTTTGCAGTCGATGTTCAATAATAGTTCGTTTTTTAACGTTAATGCTCGCCATAAGCACTTAGTAAAAGTTTACGAAGTACCGCCACGCTTTTAATTATTAAAGTTACTCGCGTCTTTCGCGGAACGAAAAGTCACAACTCGCTCAAACTCACACTACGCGTTACTGGACTCTTCCAGTCTCAAATCGCACAGTACCGAACCGATGAAGCCGTTTTATGACTTCATTTTACACATTATTCGCGAGGACACATCAAGCATGTCTCTTCTCGATCACAGTTCCTTCGCGACCCCCCATCCACTCGCGACTCACTCTCCTAGTCTGCTAACCGTCCTCGCATCTCATTGGCTCACACATCACACAGCCAATCAGAATTAACTCTTTGGGTGCGCCTCGCGCCAAAATCTAGCACGCACCAGTCATGACTTCTGAATCATTTACGTCATGATTTCTTGTTACACAAAATTTACTGTATAATTTAACAAACCGAAAGGAAAACTAGACTTTACTTTATTTCCAGAAATTATTTAAATACTCGCGAACGTTCTGGCTGCTTGTACAATACCATACACTCTTGGACATCCGACATTCACTAAGATGGGGAACCACTGGCGACTCTGTTCCCACGGTTACATCGTCTGAACACTTGCGAGTTCCAACCTAGATTTTATACACTTGCAAAGAATGGCGAATGTCCCTCTTTCATTCACTCAGGCACACTCATTCACTCTCACCTACTCATATAAAATAACTGTTCACAAAAATTCAAAACATTTATGGTTTTAACAAAGTTATAGGTGAATTTCTAAAAGTAAAATTCTCAAAATAAATACAAAAGCACGGAAGGTGATTTTGTTTCATAGTTGGATGGTCACTGAAGGTGATCTATACATAATGGTATTTATTTAGACTCGAAAATTGTAGAAATTTGCGTTTTCTGTAAGATTTTTCTAATTTCCAAAATATGCAGGTTTCAAAACTCAAATTTGGATGACTTATTTTTATTCATAACAGAAACTAGTATATTAACTTTTAATTTCCTCAGGTTCCTCAGTTAGAAGTTATTAAAGATGAAAGTTCCACGTTATACACGCGGCTAGTTAGCGCACAGGTCTTACATTCTCACGGTACAGACATGCCATATGGTCGTGACGTCAGACGAACGGACACCGGTAATCTGCCCGCTACAGCACATATGCTAATCTGATGGCTACTTTACAGTCTGTCTACATTTCACAGTAAATATTTGATAGAAAACTGTGCGCTCGCACTAGTTGCGACGCCACACACCTCCTGAGGAAACTAAATTTTTTCATTCATGACAAACTTTTAGTTTTCTAAAAAAATTTCTATTAAAGATTTACTCAAACAGCTATTTAACATTTATAGTTCCTGTACATCAGTCATCCACTTATACCTAGGGCTGACGACCTACAAAACATCTTATATCTAAACATGCACTTTTATCATCATTCAAAAAAATTTTTCAGATTACAAAATTCTATTTACAAATTCCTGAAAAAGAAAACAAACCTAAATACTATCTTGATGTACGTCACACGCACACTAACACTACTATCGCTATTGTGAGCGTCACTTTTTTTTTTACCACTTACACTTAAGATTTTGATAGCACTCGTAGTTCGACCGGGTCCTGCTTGGGAGGTCCATTTCAAGTCTCGTGCTACCACCTCTGTTTACTTCGGCGCACCTGAAACATCAGCTGGCCTCAGTTCCCTTTCTAACTGCTACGTCTTAACCTACAGCAGCGATAAATGGCGCTATCTGCTTGACTCTAAAGTCTCATATTTTTGATAAAATTTACTTTACAGTATGTACAATTTTCAAATTTTTTTTTTTTTTTTTTTTTTTTTTTTAAGTGAAAAGTGAATTGACTTTCCTAATGCAGTACCGAAGTGGCACATTTACTCTTTAATTACTTCTTCATCTCATAATCAAACAAGTTATGGTTACATAAGAAATACTAAGAAAAACAATTCCTACAAATAGTTCACAAATACATAATAAATCTCCGCCAGCACTGGTGACTCTCCAGTTCCTGTACAATACACAACAATATAAAATATACACAAAATTATCAATATTACAATTCTGTCTCCAGGCAATCTCCTGTAGTCCTGTATCATAAATTAAACACTGAAAAATACATATTTACTTATTCATTTATCAACACTACAATCCTTATACTAATCTCTACGACAAACTTGGGGAGCTTTGTGTGTCTCTGGTCAAAAATGGAATCGATGTCATGGGTACTTTCCTCATCTCACATATCTGGAGTTACTTCAATTTCTTGTCAACATCAGGTTTTCTCTAGTCACATTCGGGTTTAATTTACAACTCTCATACTCATACTTCACACACTCAGGTTAGTATTTGTTAAAGCGTTTCCTACTAATCTGCGAAACCTCGTTACCCATACTTTCTAACATACATCCACCTCCTGAGTTACCAACGTCGCCTCAGCTCTGTTTACATTCGTAGCCTCACTTCCTTTTGGTTTACAAACATCTCCTCTGTTTACCAACAAACGCCACCTCTGGTTACCAACATTAAGCTTTTTATTTACTCACCTTCGTAGCCTCACTTTTTCCTAATATCGAGCTAGCCAAACACTATGCTCATTCTTTCTCCTTTTCTCACATATTTCTCTTCATTTGACAGTCAGTCCTGCTGCACTGTCCCTTTAACTTAACTTCCTTTACCCCTTTGACAGTCAACCTTGTTGCACTGTACCTTTACTCATTTTACCACTAAATCACCTCCTGAGGCTCTGACTTCATTGAACAGACAGTTTTGCTGTACTGCTCCATTTCCTTTCCTAAACATTAGCTTAATGCTACGTCTTAACATATCGTTCTGTTACTTAACAAACAGCTTCAATGTTCGTCACCATATTTTCTGAGGCTCTTACATTTCTTAGTTATTTTACCTTTCTAAGGGCATTACTCACACCTTAGGCCAAACATTTACTTTACTGAGACTTATTACTTATCTGAGGTATCTTAATCCTTTTTGATTTTCTCTTACACTCATTCCTTACGCTTAACCTATACTGCACTGAGGTTCTTTCCTACTCATTACTTAAACACTTTATCACTTAAAAACTACGATAGAGAAGAAGGAAAGACGATAGAATTTTAGTTCTGAATGAAAGAAGAGGTAGGTTGACAATACGGAAAAGAAAGTGGAAGAAATATTGTCAAACGACTCGAGACCTAGTGCTCGTCACGCACTTAGCTCTGCAAAGAGTGCAAAGCTCTCTGAGGTATCTACTCACTCCTGGCCACGTCTCTCTTTTGAACATATCTTTTCAAATCCACAATGTTCCTAAGCCCTAACACCTTATGTGATTTCACAAACTCCAGTCTATAAGCATTTGGGTGAGGCTTCTCTACGATTCTATTTCTGACACTCACAAGCTCAGACGGATCCTCTACTTTTTTGCCACCGTACTCATTATAGCCCTCCAAGAATTTCTCTGTTTTACAAATACATATAGGAAAATCATTCTGCTCAGGATCCTCACATAGCTGCTTACCGATGAAAGGTATAGTAATTAGTTTACCCTTAATTTTTACCATAACATCATTGGTAGAAAAATTCACCCATCCTTCATATTTATTCAAAAAGTCAGCCCCCACCAATATGTCTACACTCAGTCCATTTATAACTAAGAAGTTCTGTCTTATTTCTACTTCCTTAAATGCTATGGGTAGAAACACTTCCTGTTTTACTGTCTTCTTAGTCTTACCGGTTGCTACTACAATGTTCAAGCCACTTACTGGCATCTTAACAATCTGTTTACTGTTAGGGAGTTCATTTACCAAGTTCTGGGATACTGCACAGACTTCCGATCCAGTATCTATCAAACATTTAACTGGTTCATTTAATACTCTTAGCTCTACTATCGGTTGCCCTAAGTACTCTTTATTTATTTTGGGTTCTGCTTCCTCCAATAAATCTTGCACAATTTCTCTCCTTTCGAAGCCTGTCTTTTGGGTGGCAATCACATTCACACTTACAGGGTTTATTTCATGCTTATTATCACCCTCAATTCTAGTGGCAGCTCCTATTAGCCTATCCAATATTGCTAAGTCAAAACATTTTTCCAATGTTTCCCCCTCTTTCTCATTAACCTCCTTTTCTACGACCCTATCCAAGGCGTCGTCATTAACCTCTATCTCCTCCTCTAATCTATCCTCTTCTTCGTAACTATCTACAACATCAATTATCTTATCAAGCACAGTCACAACCCTGCCATTATTACTGTTCTCACCCCTATCCGACAGCTCTTCATTAGTTTTACTGTGCATAATGTCTTTCTGATTATTACCCTTATAACTAGTACTTAGTTCTTCAATAAGTGGCTTCTTATGATTATTCTTACAGTTAATTGGTTCATTAACCTCCACTTGACTTAAAGCTACTATCTCTGTCTGTTTTACGTTATCCTCCCTAAATTTTGTAGCAACAACATTTATGTTAGGTGGTCGTTCAGGCTGCTTTCTTATGAATGGTTTTGCCAGCGGATTTAACTTTAAACGCTGTTGCCTACGATCGCCAGCACACTCGTAGACAATTAATGGTTTTCCGAGCGCGGTGCGTCATCACTATGCCTCCAGCTGACCGTCTCACCTCCTGACATCTGTCGGCCGCTGTCATACTGCTCGCGTTCATTGAACCTGTTAACATATGTTCTTCCTCTACCACGTGAACTGCCACGGTATCCGCCGCCTCTCTGAACACCCATCCTATTAATGTTTACATCCGCGCGATTGTCATTCTGCCTAGCAGGCGGGCGATGCTCCCTCCTCATGTTTTCTTCTTCTTTTTGGACGGATTCAACCCTTTCTAAATACTGTACGAACTTGTCAATGTTATCTCGGGGCGCAGATATGATCTTAGTTTTCCAGTTCCACGGTAGCTTATTTTCTACCCCTAATATGATCTGTTCTGTTTCTAACTTATTACTAAGGTAGGACAGAGTTGTTACCCACCTTTGAACAAATCGTTTGATGCCCTCTCTCTTGGGGTCATACTTCTCTCCCGACCAGAACCGATTAAGAACATCCATCTGCTTTCTCTTTCCCCAGTATTCCTCAAAGAACGCTAATTTAAATTCTGACAATTTCGCGTATTTTTCAGAGGCTAAATTCCCCCATACTCTGGCCTCTCCCATCAAATTTGAAGTGATAAAGCCTATCTTTTGTTTATCGCTCCATACTTTCGGCAAAACGTCTTCAAAATCGTTCCAAAATTCTCTGGGGTGCATGTTCTTACTTGGGTCAAATTTTAAAAACTGTCTGTGGGTAACATACGCAACCTCGGTAGATTCAATTATTCCACTGGAAATTATACTACCACTATGGTTAGAAACACACTGTTCTACTTTGGTTAGTCTGCATTCATGCCCACAAAGTTGCTCATTCACACTTTCACTGAAATGGCTTATGTGAGTCTCTAAATTATTGACCTTATTTACAACTTGCTCTCCAAGTTTCTCACACCGAATTTTGGTATCATTTACTTTACATTCTAAGGCGGCATGATTAATTTCATTGGAATTCTCTACCACTTTTATGTGCTCACATACTTTATCTAATTCTGCATCAACATGGGATTTAAATTGCTGTTGATCCTCAGTAACCTGTTCGATTCGTGTCGTCAATTCACTTTGCACTTGAACAATATTTTCTGTACATTCTAGTTTAACCTGCTGTATTTCAACATTTACTTTACTACTGAGCACTGCTAAATCTTGCTTCCAACAGTCTCTGAGATCGGATATTTTGGAATCTAAATCAGCGCCCATTTTAGTCATCTCATTACTTAAATCAGATCCTAATTTAGACATTTTTGAATCCATTTTACTTGACATATTAGTTTCCATTTGTGACATATTAGTTTCCAATTTTGATATACTGGAATCCATTTTACTTGACATATTGGAATCCAACACGTTCATCTTAGTTAATAGATTCATCAGCATACTGGCGACATTATCCTTCACCCCCTCATTTGCTGATACAATGTCCCTATTAACATTAACTACCGGCATGGGTAACTGTAACTCACTGGGCACTGACATATTTGGATCTGACTCCAAACTATAATTAACATAGGATGAATCAGTCAAACTACTACTGAAATTGGGTTGAGACACGTCTAAACTAAAATTCATGGGGTCATTTTCCCCTGTCTCCATCCCACTATCACAACTTAGTTCCGCCTTTTTGTCACTTGGTTGAAACTCAGCCATTTTTCTCAGTTTGACTCCACAAACACACAAAGTTTTCAAAAGCACTGTACTTAACTTTGTGCTTCGGCGTGCTGCGTTGCTGCTAGATGAAACTGCGGGTCCGTTCACCATACACTGCAATGCTGTACCAGTTTCCGGGCCCCCGCTCGAATCAGCGCTGCCAACTGCCACTGCTGTCGTCGCCTCTGCGTAGTCTCCGTAGCTCGTCGTCTGCCAGACGCCGTCGTAGACTGCTATTCCAATCGGCGCGTAGTCACCGAAAAATTCTTCCGTTCCGTACAACACATTACAGTTCACGGACACTTTCACTGTCCTTCCTATTCACGTGGCGATATCAATTTGTACGCTACACATTTCCTACACATAGCGAGCACTTCTGTATTGTCCGGTAATTGTCACTACTGCTTTTTTTGAAATTCACTGGAATTTACTATTTTTATTTCCCGGCCGATGCACCACTTGCGACGGGTCAGGCTCTTATCGCGCAGTTTCCTTTCCCTGAAAGAAAATCCACCTACCTCGTTTCTTAGGTAGTTGCTGCACTCGCCTCTCCTGATAGCAGCTACTGGAAAAATTGCAGAAAAGCAGTGTTGAAGAAACTGCAATTTAATAGCCGCTCACCGGAGGCCGCGATACATGTTTGCTGAAATACAATCTATGAGCAATCTTCCTAAATAAATTGAGTTATTGGGATGGTAGTAATTGTTTACTCAAACGAGAACGCGAAGTTGGTAATTCTATTTAAGCTCTTTATTGTCTTTAAGCCTGATCATCAGCCCGCTAATCTACGTTTGAAGAAAGTTCAGTTCACAATTCTATCCACACTCAAACCCCGCCAGAATTAGCTTTCAAAGTTACGGAATTTACTTAACTGCAACACAGACGATTTTCTAACATACACGTTTGCAGTCGATGTTCAATAATAGTTCGTTTTTTAACGTTAATGCTCGCCATAAGCACTTAGTAAAAGTTTACGAAGTACCGCCACGCTTTTAATTATTAAAGTTACTCGCGTCTTTCGCGGAACGAAAAGTCACAACTCGCTCAAACTCACACTACGCGTTACTGGACTCTTCCAGTCTCAAATCGCACAGTACCGAACCGATGAAGCCGTTTTATGACTTCATTTTACACATTATTCGCGAGGACACATCAAGCATGTCTCTTCTCGATCACAGTTCCTTCGCGACCCCCCATCCACTCGCGACTCACTCTCCTAGTCTGCTAACCGTCCTCGCATCTCATTGGCTCACACATCACACAGCCAATCAGAATTAACTCTTTGGGTGCGCCTCGCGCCAAAATCTAGCACGCACCAGTCATGACTTCTGAATCATTTACGTCATGATTTCTTGTTACACAAAATTTACTGTATAATTTAACAAACCGAAAGGAAAACTAGACTTTACTTTATTTCCAGAAATTATTTAAATACTCGCGAACGTTCTGGCTGCTTGTACAATACCATACACTCTTGGACATCCGACATTCACTAAGATGGGGAACCACTGGCGACTCTGTTCCCACGGTTACATCGTCTGAACACTTGCGAGTTCCAACCTAGATTTTATACACTTGCAAAGAATGGCGAATGTCCCTCTTTCATTCACTCAGGCACACTCATTCACTCTCACCTACTCATATAAAATAACTGTTCACAAAAATTCAAAACATTTATGGTTTTAACAAAGTTATAGGTGAATTTCTAAAAGTAAAATTCTCAAAATAAATACAAAAGCACGGAAGGTGATTTTGTTTCATAGTTGGATGGTCACTGAAGGTGATCTATACATAATGGTATTTATTTAGACTCGAAAATTGTAGAAATTTGCGTTTTCTGTAAGATTTTTCTAATTTCCAAAATATGCAGGTTTCAAAACTCAAATTTGGATGACTTATTTTTATTCATAACAGAAACTAGTATATTAACTTTTAATTTCCTCAGGTTCCTCAGTTAGAAGTTATTAAAGATGAAAGTTCCACGTTATACACGCGGCTAGTTAGCGCACAGGTCTTACATTCTCACGGTACAGACATGCCATATGGTCGTGACGTCAGACGAACGGACACCGGTAATCTGCCCGCTACAGAACATATGCTAATCTGATGGCTACTTTACAGTCTGTCTACATTTCACAGTAAATATTTGATAGAAAACTGTGCGCTCGCACTAGTTGCGACGCCACAGGCTCCCCATATGCTCTTTAGCAGTTGTACTGCGGTCAGAGTTGATCTCCATTTCCTGAATTCGTCGACTGTTCCCTTTATTCTTTCCGTTATTATTTTTGTGAGTATTTTGAACGGTAAAATTTTGTAGTGCTATACCGCTGTATTTGCTGGGATCTTTGGGGTCTTATTTCTCTTTATATAGCACTCTTATTGTTGATTGTGTCCACCGTTCTGGAATGTACTTATTGCAGAGTTTTGTCCACAATGTTGTTAGTAATTGGACTGTACAGAGTGTCAGCTATATAGTCTCTCAGGGCCTGCAACTTCTTTGTTCTTGGTACTGTTAATTGCACCTTTGACCTCTTAGGTGGTCAACGGGACCCATTCCACTGTTGTTTGTGGCGATGTCTCCTATTTGCCCTCTAATCTTCCTTTTAGTCCTTCCTTGTTCATTGTGTTATCGAAGTGCGACTCCCATTCTTTCGTACTGACGTAATGTGTTTCTGCTCGTTTTCTCGGGAGTAGCGCATTATGTTGGTTTCTTATGGCTTTTTATGTAATGCTTCTGTTTCTTTCTCTAGTCGCGGGTTGTCTATTGGCATTTCAGTTTGTTTCATGTCGACTGATTTTGTTTCCACTTTCCCGATGTCTTTTAGTCTCAAAATTGTTTGTTCCTCCTTTTCTTGTGATTTTTACCATTCTCCTTGAACACTTATTTCCAGAGGAATGTGTTTACGAAGTGGTGTATGGTTTGCTGCCACTGGGTGATCCCCTTATGAATGCGTTGCCCATTGTGGTTTTGCCGTTGTGGGAAATATAAATAAATATGTTGCAATTGTTTAGTAGGACGAAGTATTCTTCGTGCAACTTTTCACTAAGGTATTATTTTTGTTTGTAATTTTGAGTATCCATCCTGTAGTTTAAGTCTCTAGCAATTATTAGTGATTTATAACGTTTCTTCTGATCAGCTGGTCTATTTAATCTATTACATCAATAGCTGTTTTGTTCGATTGGAAATATGCTGACATTATTGTATTGCGTTCTGTTTCTGCCAGGAGTGTATATTCCTGTCTGATAATAGCGGTTGTTTCTGAAACACTGAATCTCTTCTTAACAAGTACCATTTTATGTCCGATACCCTAAGGCTTCCAGCAAATCCTTTTACCAACCACTGCGCTCCATGCTGCAGTTCCAACACGTTCCTCTCAAAAGTATTTTAAGAGACCTATCATCTGAAACATTAATACCTACTACTTCCAGCTTTCACGCCGTTAACATAATTAATAAATCCATTACGTTTATTGTGGTCCCACAGAAGATCACAACTGAATAATGTGTTTTGCTGAATTGTTTTCCATAGCCCTTGTTTAAGAAATCAGCTTATCGGAGGGGAGTAAAATTCTGAAACAATTCTGGGATTCTGGTGTTTTCTGGCCTAATGTGACACAGAACTATCACATCTGTAAGTCAAATGCCGATACCAGAAATCCGAGGATCATCAATACGCTGTCTTCCCGTTGTCACATCTAATGGATTGTTGTCGTGTAGCTAGCGATAGATATCAGAATAGTGGAAACAGCTAACTTCTAAGTTACTAACAGCGATCACTAACGTCGTGTAATTTTAGTGTGTAGTTAAAAAAGGCAACGTGTCACGTACGCTACAAACTATGTCAGTTAACAGACAGTGTAATTAGCCTAACGCAAATAAAGGAAATTGGAACTCTGACAGTGTGCTTGGTATGTAAAATACAAGAGCCGAAGTTAAATGAAAGAAATTACTCGTAAACAACTGAAATTAATTTTCATTTGTCGTAAATGCCAGTACCTAAACAGGATTATCAGGGAAGAGACAAGAGCTGTTTCTGTAAGCGCAGTGCAGATGGTGCTAAAGAAATATCGACTCTGGTTTGTGACTCTGCATATCTCTGCCCAGTAGCAATCATGTTAGAATGACGGAAATGAGGTCGAGACCGTGTAACTTCGACATGATTGTAACATGATCCAGCGAGTCATCTTTCAGCTGACTCCAACGATAAGTCGGCTACACGGACAGCTAATATGCAGGCTGTTACGCTATAAGTACAGATATTTCCATAGACGACTAAGGGCAGCCTACCGAGCAATATTACATAAATATTTACTTCATTTATGAACTAATAATAGTGCCTATTGCAGTAATACATTTACAGTACGTTTATAGTACCTCCAAGTATGTGTGACAGAAGCAAGCCATTAACGTTTATTTTCCCCTGGGCAGAAGGTCAGGTATTGAAGTGTAGCCGTGTGGACGCAAACCGGTTAGCCTGTACTTCGCAGTGCAGTTACGACCGTGCACAAAACACCAGGTAGTAAGTTGTGCTACGGGAAGACTGTTAGACGCATAGAAAGACAACTAAGTCACTGAAGTGGGTAAATATTATGGTGACAATGACCACAATATCTGTATCCATAACACCCTGTACAGAACAGTTTAATGGCCAACACTGAAGACAGGATAAATTGTATCTTGATATATCTTGGCACAATGGAGGTTGGTTTACACCTTGCAAGGACAGATATAATCAGAAGAACATTTTGAGGTTTGCCTCGCCTGTAAACGATTAGAGCGGCATGTCTTTGCACGAATACACAGACGCCCAGTGGTGTATAACAGCTATGTACTACAAATTGTAATCTCTTCCTCTTACACCCAACTGTGGCAATGAGCGTCGATGATCAGCGTCATGTGCCTACCAGTTCTGACTATGAGGTTTTGGCGGTGTGAGTAAACTGGGCGGACACAAGATTTCATTCCTCGGACACAGTTGACCATCTGCACTGAAAGAGTTAGGACAAAGGATTGGTTCCTCTAATTTACGTTTTCGAATTAGTTCACGTTAAGCGTTTAGTGGACAAGATAGTAACCAATGTACTGTTTCCGCTGTTGGTGGTAACGATTATTTCCTTACGTTGTACCAGTACGAGGGCTAGTCTTAAAATGTTAATTACAGCCTCGGAAACAATACCGTCTTTGAGAGATTTATTTAATTACTTTCCACATAGTATCTGTCCTATCCGTAAGATACGTATATAAGATTAGTAGCTTCAGTCGATACAACACTATACGTGAGCTACGTGCATGGAGAAGTTTCCCACTCAGCCAGAACGTCAAATGCACTAGGTGCGGCCGTAGTAATAAGGAGGTTAACATACTGCTATGAAACTTCCCCTTCAAAAATTAAAAATGACTGTGCTGGTAAACTTCTTACGTTATTTGATTTTAAAACAGCTGAGCAAAACTCAACATACCAAAACAGTTTTCTCTTTACTTATTCTGGTTATCACTAAACTGACACACAATATTTTTAGCGCAACGCAATCTGACTTTCATTAATCTCTACAAAAGAACGACCCTGACTAACAGTAACCTATACCTTTCATGAATCACTTACCTCACAAAAATCTTCGTTACTCGAACTACTGCAATACAGCGAGCGCCAGTACTGCCAGCTAAGTAAAAGATTCTAACTACTGAAGGCACTAACTATTGATAGGCATAGTTAGCAAATGAAAGATATTGATAGAGAACAAACAATGTATTTACTTTAACAGTATATATATATATATATATATATATATATATATATATATATATATATACTGTTAAAGTAAATACATATACAGTAAGTAAGTAAATACATATACAGTAAGACATGCCGCTCTAATCGTACATATAAAGTAAATATATATATATATATATATATACAATCTTACAAATTTCCTTTTTCTGCTCTGGCATCTCTCTCCCACAGCTGGCGGCTCACCTCCAACTGCCCAACGCTACGCGCTGTTCACATACAACTGCCCAACACTGCACAAGCGAATATTCCAACAGTGAGTCCAACCAGCCACAGACTGCACACAGCGCAGTCAGCGATTTTCATACAGAGCACTACGTGGCGTTACCAACATGAAAACCTAAACAGCCTACTTACATTACCAGTTATTCATACCTCCTGGAGCGCATAAATAAATTGAGTAGTGAGAGTTGTTTCAACGCACCATAAACGAATACTAAAAGCACATATGAAAAGCCTAAACGATACTAAAGAAGTCATCGTTATATAAAATATTAAAATTTCGTATAAGCAGCGTATAATAGAAATCAGTGAAAAAAATAATAACAACACAATATCGATGGTGTTCGAATAAACCCGTTTCCAAAGGACTTCAAGAGGCGCAGTAGAAACAATCAAACCGCCTATTCTTTAAACATTCGAACTCCCATATACAAAACAACAGCTTCGGATGTTGTTTCCTTTCGAAAGTAGGTAACGTATTAAATACATGACGATCAGTGTAAAACCAACATTAAGTATATAAAAGGTCAGAAATTATGCTTGAAGTTTGTTATAAGTCACTATGTGCTGTCATAATGAAATACCAGATGAACATATTCGGGGAAGTTTGGGCTCATTTTATGGTTTCACCCTTACAAATTTATATTACCTTATATCTCTTGAAATCTGTGTCATAACACGATATAAATTTGCGGGTATATTCAGTATTATATGTAGACATTGTCTGAAAAGTGTGGTGTGAATAGAGTTAGTATGAAAAGAGAGATTAAAACATCGTGTGTGACAATGAACTTTCACTGCACGCTACTTAAACCTGATGTCCCTTTTTACCCACCTACAGGTTAATGAGGTAATACTTCGTGAAATATGTGTCATCCAGTGATATAACTACGCAGGTACAGTCAGTGGCATATGTAGATACAGTAAAAAAATTGTGTTGCAGTAGACTCGGTAGTAAAGAAGTAAAAATTAAAATATCTCGTCTGACGCGTAAGATTGACTGCATGAACAGTGAAATAGTAGAAAGCGGTGAACTTGATTCCTTTCATCGTCTTGTGGGGCGTGTCAGCGAGAGAAATTTGCTTTAAGATTTTGAAGGCATGTTAAAATTTTTTTCTCATTCACGAATTCCAGATGAACATAATTCGAGTACTAGCACCTCTCATCAGTTAAGATAACTTAAGAAAAATACACAGTTTCTAAGTGTAATACTTTGCGTATTCTTTCACTCTTTTAACATAAGACTATATGTCTTGATTAGTATGTTATGACAACATTTAAATATTTAAATTCCATTTATAGCTACGCGAAGTATTGAGAATCAAATTTTTGTTACTCCTGTAAGGCATTGTATAGGCAACCTAAAACCGTTAATGAGCTCCGGGATAGTGTGTAGTTAGCTGAATTTTGAGACACACAGTATGGAGGTGTAGTGTCATAAGCCTTCTGACTGGTCTGGTGTGGCCAGCTGCAAATACCTCTTCTGTACCACCCGTTCACCACACTTGAACTCAGAATTTTCAATTATTTTTGGATATATTCCAAGCTCTGTCTTCCTCTACAGTTGTTACACTCTATAGCTCCTCCTCTCGAAACCTGGCAGAAAATCAAAAGCGATTCTGGTCGTATGTGAAGTATGTCAGCGGCAAGAAACAATCAATGCCTTCTTTGCGCGATAGCAATGGAGATACTATAAAGACAGTGCGGCCAAAGCAGAGTTACTAAACACAGCCTTCCGAAATGCCTTCACAAAAGAAGACGAAGTAAATATAATATTCCAGAATTCGAATCCAGAACAGCTGCAAACATGAGTAACGTAGAAGTAAATATCCTCGGATAGTGAAGCAACTTAAATCACTTAATAAAAGGAAGTGGTCCAGATTGTATACCAATTAAGTTCCTTTCGGAGTATTCTGATACATTAGCTCCATACTTAAAAATCATATACAACCGTTCGTTCGACGAAAGATCCGTACCCAAAGACTGGAAAGTTGCACAGGGCACACCGATATTCAAGAAAGGTAGTACGAGTAATCCACTAAATTACCGGTGCATATTGTTAACGTCGATATGCAGCATGATTTTAGAACATATATTGTGTTCAAACGTAATGAATTACCTCGAAGGAAACGGTCTACTGATACACAGTCAACATGGGTTTAGAAAACATCGTTCTTATGAAACACAACTAACTCTTTATTCACATGAAGTGCTGAGTGCTATTGACAAGGGATTTCAGATCGATTCCGTATTTCTGGATTTCCGGAAGGCTTTTGACACTGTACCACACAAGCGTCTCGTAGTGAAATTGCGTTCTTATGGAATATCGTCTCAGTCATGTGACTGGATCTGTGAATTCCTGTTAGAGAGGTCACAGTTCATTGTAACTGACGGAAAGTCATCGAGTAAAACAGAAGTGATTTCTGGCGTTCCTTAAGGTAGTGTTATAGGCCCTTTGCTGTTCCTTATCTATATAAACGATTTGGGAGACAATCTGAGCAGCCGTCTGCTGTTGTTTGCAGATCACGCTGCTGTTTATCGACTAATAAAGTCATCAGAAGATCAAAACAAACTGCAAAACGATTTAGAAGAAATATCGGAGTGGTGCGAAAAGTGGCAGTTGACCTTAAATAACGAAAAGTGTGAAGTCTTCCACATGAGTGCTAAAAGGAACTTGTTAAACTTCGGTTACACGATAAATCAGTGTAATCTAAAAGCCGTAAATTCAACTAAATACCTAGGAGTTACAATTACGAACAATTTCAATTGGAAGGAACACACAGAAATTGTTGTGGGGAAGGCTACCCAAAGGCTGCGTATTATTGGCAGGACACTTAGAAAATGTAACAGGCCTACTAAGGAGACTGCCAACACTACGGTTGTCCGTCCTCTTTTAAAATACTGCTGCGCGGTGTGGGATTCTTACCAGATAGGACTGACTATGTACATCGAAAAAGTTCAAAGAAAGGCAGTACGTTTTGTATTTCCTCGAGATATGGGACAGTGTGTCACAGAATTGATACAGGATTTGAGATGGACATCATTAAAAGAAATGCGTTTTTCGTTGCGACGGAATCTTCTCACGAAATTCGAATCAGCAACTTTCTCCTCGGAATGCGAAAGTATTCTGTTGACACCGACGTATATAGGGAGGAGCGATCACCAAGAAGAAAATAAGGGAAATCAGAGCTCATGCGGAAAGATATGGTGATCATTCTTCCATACGAGATTGTAATAATAGAGATCTGTGAAGTTGGTTCGATGAACCCTCTGCCAGGCACTTATATGTGATTTGCAGAGTATCCATGTAGACGTAGATGTAGATGTAGGTACCATGGAGTTTGACACATGTCCTATCGTAAAAAAAAAAAAAAAAAAAAAAAAATGGTTCAAATGGCTCTATGTGACTTAACATCTTAGGTTTTCAGTCCCCTAGAACTTAGGACTACTTAAACCTAACTAACCTAAGGACATCACACAACACCCAGCCATCACGAGGCAGAGAAGATCCCCGACTCCGCCGGGAATCGAACCCGGGAACCCGGGCGTGGGAAGCGAGAACGCTACCGCACCTCCACGAGATGCTGGCGTCCTACCGTCCTGTCCTTCTTCTTTTCAATATTTTCCGCAGCTTCTCCCTCTCGCCGATTCTGTGCAGAACCACCTTATATCGTTAGGTGTGTTAATTTACTCATACAGGGTGTTTCAAAAATGACCGGTATATTTGAAACGGCAATACAAACTAAACGAGCAGCGATAGAAATACACCGTTTGTTGCAATATGCTTGGGACAACAGTACATTTTCATGTAGACAAACTTTCGAAATTGCAGTAGTTACAATTGTCAACAACAGATGGCGCTGCGGTCTGGGAAACTCTATAGTACGATATTTTCCACATATAAACCATGCGTAGCAATAATATGGCGTAGTCTCTGAATGAAATTACCCGAAACCTTTGACAACGTGTCTGGCGGAATGGCTTCACATGCAGATGAGATGTACTGCTTCAGCTGTTCAATTGTTTCTGGATTCTGGCGGTACACCTGGTCTTTCAAGTGTCCCCACAGAAAGAAGTCACAGGGGTTCATGTCTGGCGAATAGGAAGGCCAATCCACGCCGCCTCCTGTATGTTTCGGATAGCCCAAAGCAATCACACGATCATCGAAATATTCATTCAGGAAATCAAAGACGTCGGCCGTGCGATGTGGCCGGGCACCATCTTGCATAAACCACGAGGTGTTCGCAGTGTCGTCTAAGGCAGTTTGTACCGCCACAAATTCACGAAGAATGTCCAGATAGCGTGATGCAGTAATCGTTTCGGATCTGAAAAATGGGCCAATGATTCCTTTGGAAGAAATGGCGGCCCAGACCAGTACTTTTTGAGGATGCAGGGACGATGGGACTGCAACATGGGGCTTTTCGGTTGCCCATATGCGCCAGTTCTGTTTATTGACGAAGCCGTCCAGGTAAAAATAAGCTTCGTCAGTAAACCAAATGCTGCCCACATGCATATAGCCGTCATCAATCCTGTGCACTATATCGTTAGCGAATGTCTCTCGTGCAGCAATGGTAGCGACGCTGAGAGGTTGGCGCTTTTGAATTTTGTATGGATAGAGGTGTAAACTCTGGTACATGAGACGATACGTGGACGTTGGCGTCATTTGGACCGCAGCTGCAACACGGCGAACGGAAACCCGAGGCCGCTGTTGGATCAACTGCTGCACTAGCTGCACGTTGCCCTCTGTGGTTGCCGTACGCGGTCGCCCTACCTTTCCAGCACGTTCATCCGTCACGTTCCCAGTCCGTTGAAATTTTTCAAACAGATCCTTTATTATATCGCTTTTCGGTCCTTTGGTTACATTAAACCTCCGTTGAAAACTTCGTCTTGTTGCAACAACACTGTGTTCTAGGCGGTGGAATTCCAACACCAGAAAAATCCTCTGTTCTAAGGAATAAACCATGTTGTCCACAGCACACTTGCACATTGTGAACAGCACACGCTTACAGCAGAAAGACGACGTACAGAATGGCGCACCCACAGACTGCGTTGTCTTCTATATCTTTCACATCACTTGCAGCGCCATCTGTTGTTGAAAATTGTAACTACTGTAATTTCGAAAGTTTGTCCGCCTGAAAATGTACTGTTGTCCCAAGCATATTGCAACAAACGGTGTATTTCTATCGCTGCTCGTTTAGTTTTTATTGTCGATTCAAATATACCGGTCATTTTAGAAACACCCTGTAAGTGTGGTATATAGCGAAGCATAGTGAACTATTAGAATGATTTCAGACTTATTTAAATGATTGTGTGATAGCATTGCTATTACTCACTGTAGCGTGCGGTGCTAATGCGCATTATGAAAGTACGTTGGTATTTCTAGGGTTAAATGTTATAACCGGTATTAAAATACCTTGGTAATTTAAGAAGTTGGCAATCGCATGTGATAGCCAACAATGCTATTGAAAAAATACCAAAAGAACCTTTTATGTAGCAGATATAAATAATTGTTTAAACAACATTTAATGACATTTTGTTAGCATTGGACGTGAGCGCACTTGTGTAAGAACAAATCTTTGTTTATATTTCTTGAAAATGGTCTGAGAGAGACCTAATGTTTCTAACGTTTATTTTATAAAAATATTGTTGTAATATATTATTATAGTGCGGAAAGTGGTCAAGCTGAGTGAAAATCGTGCATGTATAACATAGAAACGATGTATTTTAGCTGGTGACTGCCTCCAACCAGTGGAGAGTCAGACAGTGCTGGAACATTGATGGAGAGAGACACTTTTTGAATAGTGCACGCAGGGGAGCGATTCTGACGCTTTCACCTGAGCTCTGGAAGAAGGCAGACCTGCCTGTGGTGATGTGTGTTATTCTGTTGTGTAGGTGGTTGATTATGGATGGTGAACGGCGGTGAAGGGGCTCTAACTTCCACGAGATCTGAATGTGTTCCAGTGCAGAACTATTCCTCATTGTCTTACGGAATTGAAAATAGACAGAGTATGAGTTTCTACACGTTGTCGTCATGCTGAACTTGAGTTCTTAGCTAACGAATATTTTGTGTATTGTGATCACGAAATGGACTTAAATCTTCGAACACCTTTGACGATTATTTAGCTTGCGGATATTCTTACTCTAATAACGCTCCCAACACAACTTTTTTGCTTTTTATGAGGTCACCTTTCTGTCTCCTTTATAACTGGTATCATAGGACCATTTTCGTTTTACGAGGGTTGGAACTTTAATGGTGATAACTATTTATTTACAGCTCGTACTAAATATATATATATGTGTTTCAAAGTTTTACTGATCTTCAAAGTAGTCACCAGCATTGTGTATAACCCGTTGCCGGCGATGTGGAAGTCGTAGGATACTCTTAGCATTGCCAGTTGCGTTGACGGTTCGAGTGGCGCGGTCTATTGCCCGACGAATTTGTAGCAGTTCCGATGCATTTGCTTACCAGCTGAAGTAAATGCTTTGAATGCCGAGGGTGAATCCATGAGTACGACAAGAGAGCCAGCCGCTGTGGTCATGCTGGAGTGCTCTGTCAGTGACTAAAGTGCAACCGTGTAAATTTACGCCTATTTCCGTAGGAATAGGTCACGCTTGTTGTTTTTTATAGCAACATAGACACAGCCGACAGAGTACTTGTCCTCAGACCCATCGGTATGCACACAAGGCCAACGGGCTTGCGGCATTGGTAACACCGGTTTCCTTCGGGTGAACAAAGTTAAGCACTGTGAGACTTGGCTATGACTTGTATGGGTGGGTGACCATCCGGGTCTGCCGAGCGCTTTTGGCAAGCGAGGGTACACTCAGCCCTTGTGAGGCCAATTTGGGAGCTACTTGATCGGGAAGTAGCGGCTCCGATCACGAAAGCTTGCAAGGACCAGGAGAGCTGTGTGTGACCACATGCCTCTCCATATCCACATCCAGTGACGCCCATCCTCTGAAGATGACATAGAGGTCAGTCGATACTGTTGGGTCTCTTGAGGTTTGTTTGTACGGGTATACATACATGCGTGCAGGTCTAGCAGTTAAGTTCGTACTCTTGCTCAAAGTAGGGTAGCAATCACATTCTTTGACTGCGGTGTTGCTACTTGCTGAGCAAACAAAATACCTCCAGAAGTACTCAGTAACAGTCTGTGTGGCATCGTGCAGCAACGCCGCGGATGTTAGTTTCCAGCGCTTCCACAGAGCACTGCAGGGGTTTCAGAATAACTTTTCTGCTGGCGTATTGCCTATGTAGTGATAAGGGTTCTTACATTGGTTCGAGTATTAGTGTTTTCGTCGGGTTGGATCCAAAAGTTCCTATGCACAATTGCAGCTTTTTTATTGGTACCGTTCGACTGTCTGGATGCTGGGTCTTACAACACGTAGGCGTAATCTAGATGAAATCGCAGCAGCGCGCTGTACATATGTAAAGCTATTACTGGATCCATACACCATGTGTTTCCCATAGTGATGAAGAGAGCTTTCACACTTATCTTTGACAAGGACCATACGGTGGGACCATCACAATTTATTGTCCACATGAGAGCCTAGATATTTAACACATCATATAATGGAAATCTTGAATTCACCTAGTTATATAGTTGGAATCGTTTTGAATCTTTGTCCACACCCATTCAGTTCCTCAGGGTGAAGATAAGACGATGGTGGTAGCTGAACCGTCAGGTATGCCATGTAGACAATTCAACTGTCACTGGGTAGTGTGATCACATTGTTTGTTCCGTTAAACTATGTCACTGCGTACCACCGTCTTACACCTACCAGTAAGACATGATAGTCCTGTTACATGAAAACCGACCATTTGCCTTACGCAGTTCATCCATTTATTGATATTGCGTACTTTCGCGTTGGCACCTGTGTCCACTTAGTTTCCACTTAATCCATCAGCTATTCAGTAACTGGGCTTGGCGTATAAAAGTGACAGATGATTGGATGCTACTGGACTAATTTCTATGTCATCTCACTTTTATATTAAGATGGTACACTACTTTACACAAACCTTGTATCCTTTTTGGACAGTTTGAATGAATGTTGCAACTTACAAACTACAGGATTGCCAAGAAAGTGATGCACCACTTTTTTTTCAGCCGAAAACAATCCTCCGAATGCGAAACGTTGCATATGTATTATTTGAAGTCTTCTGAGTGAGCGCGCCAGGTTTCCACCACCTCGGACAGAGACCGATTGTGTCTGATATGGAAAAGGTAAAAATCAGTGGTTATAAACTAGCTGCACATATGAGTAGAGAGAATAAGGTGAGAGGAGGAGTTGCCACATATGTCAAGAGTTATCACCGTGTAGAAAGCTTAGATACAAAAAAGTTTTGTCTAGAGCAACATATAGAAGAATGTGTCTGCCAACTTAAAGATAAGGAGGGCTCTTTTATAACTGTAACATTATATAGGTCCCCTTCAGGAAACTTTCATTTATTCCTTGTAAACTTGCATGCCTTGTTGTGCTATCTGTCAGATAGAGGAAAGCTAATTATTATTTGTGGGGACTTCAATGTTGATTCACTGAAAGAGTGTAATAGGAAGAATGACCTGGAAGTCTTGCTCGGTTCTTTCAATTTGACATCTGTCATTAATTTTCCTACTCGGGTAGTTAAGGACAGCAGCACATTGATAGATAACACTTTTATAGACCAAGATAGGTTTAAAAACATAAATTCTTGTCCTGTTGAGAATGGGCTTTCTGATCATGATGTTCAGCTAGTTACATTATATGACATAGCTCCATTCAGTAATTCAAAACTACCCTCCAAAGTTGTGTGTTCAATTAGTGACTCAACGATTAGAAATTTCAGAGAAAATCTTCAGCAGATAGAGTGGGATGAGGTGTACAAGGAACCCAACGCTAATTTAAAATATAACTTATTTCATGATACACTTGTAAGAGAATAGAAAACTGTTTCCCGAAGAAAGTAGTTAAATCAAATTATAAGAAACTATGCAAAAAACCTTGGCTTACTAAAGGAATAAAAATATATTGTAACCACAAAAGGGAACTGCATCTAACAACAAGAAAGAGTAATGACTTAGAAACAGCCAAATATTATAAAAACTACTGTGCTACATTAAGAAAGGTTATCAAAATTCCAGAAGCATGTGGTTCATGCCTGAGATTAATACCTCTGATAACAAAATCAAAACAATTTCGAATATTATTACAAGGAAGACAGGACAACCAAGAGTACAGGATGATGGCATCACCGTCAAAGCGAATGGAAACTTGATATACAACAAGCCGGAAGTCGAAAACATTTTGAATAATCATTTTTTACATGTTGTGGAGAAAATAGGATCTACATCTTCATTAGAAGAAGCAAGGCAGTTAATGGAAGAGGCCTTACCCACACCATTTGATACAACTGAAAAAAATTGCTGTGAGCACTATGGGACTTACCATCTGAGGTCATCAGTCCCTAGAACTTAGAACTACTGATACCTAACTAAGATAAGTACATCACACACATCCATGTCCGAGGCAGGATTCGAACCTGCGACCGTAGCAATCGCGCGGTTCCAGACTGAAGCGCCTAGAACCGCTCAGCCACAACGACTGGCGATACAATTGAAATTCCATTCACCTCTCCATCTGAAATTAGGAAGAATTCTCTCAAGAATAAAAGCTCACATGGGATTGATGGCATTTCCAGCAGGATAATAAAAGCGTGTTCCCAAGAAATAAGTGGGGTTCTTAGCCACATATGTAATAGCTCTCTGAAGCAGGGTATTTTCTCAGACAGACTAAAGTATGCCATTGTTATATCACTGCTGCATAAAAAAGGGGATACGTCTGATGTCAACAACTACCGCCCAATCTCTCTTCTGACTGCCTTATCCAAAATTCTTGAAAAAGTAATGTACTGTAGTGTATCTTCACAGCTTTGTAAAAATAAAGTTTTAACAAAATGTCAGTTTGGTTTCCAGAAGGGTTTTTCAACGGAATATGCTATATATCCTTTCAGTAATAAAATATTAAATGCTCTGAGTAACCGGAAGTCAACCGTTGCAATTTTTTATGATCTATCAAAGGCTTTTGATAGTGTAAATCATGGAATACTTGTAGATAAGCTCAAGTACTGTGGAATGAATGGGACAGTGCTCAAATGGTTTAAATCATACATAACGGGAAGAGTATAGAAAGTTGAAATAAACAGTTCACATAATATGCAAAAAACTGGTGATTTCTCAATTTACCCATACAGCATTTGAAAGGAAATTAAAAGAATTTATTAATGGCAACTCCTTCTACTCATTAGATGAATTTTTGGATATAGTAAGTGGGTAATTCCCCATCCTTCAAAAAAAAATAATAATAATATTGAGTGTTATGTAATATTTTATCTAATGTAATATCTTCTATAGACACCTTTTATTAACCTGACACGATCCACATCGTTACGAAGTGTCGTATTCATAATCTATGGAACAAGTACTAATCTAATATAATCTAACCGTAGCTGTGGGACAGTTTCAAAATGGCGCCTTTGGGTGATTCAGAGAAAGAAACTGTGGTAAATATTTACAAACTCTGTGGAGCATATGCTGTCGACAGAAGTAGAGCTAGTCGCCGTGCGCGGAAGGTGACGTCATCAGAAGGCGTTTCGCCAGAGCTCCACGGTTTGCAATCACACCTGACGTGTTGCAGCGAGCTGATGTTGTCATTCGCGAGGGCAGACGCACCCGTGGAAGACACTTTGAGGACGATTCGTACAGTGAGGCACTGACTCCGCTACCAGGACGAGGATTGGTACCGACAGGTTTCGCTCTGGAGGAAGGCCATTCTTTGGTGAGTGTAATTCTCATTACGTTCAACAAAGAATTGTTGAAAACAAATGCGGTGCATTACTTGCTGGGCAAACCTAGTAGTTGGTATAGGATACATCTAAGAAGATATATGTGCGGTGCATCGAACCCTTCCGTAAAGTTTTGGTATTTTTCGACTTTGTGCCTCTCTGGTGGAATCGCTGACTGTATAGAATCTCTTTGCCAGAGAGGTTTGTGGCGCGAGTGAGTTCCGCGAGGCGGTCCTGTGTCGGGCAGCGACGGCAGTCTCGAGTTAGCAGTGGCACGAGGGAGGTGGCGAGCGGGGCTCAGTGTTGGGAGCAGCCCGCGTATGTGCTGGAAAACAACCTTGCCGCACCTGGAGTCAAAGCGTGACCTAGTCGCAGTTGGGAGCTGTTGTCTGGAAAGCTGTAATTTGGAAAGGAGCTCCCCTTTTGCGTGCGACAGCGCTTCGGTTGCGCAATACTGGTGTTGCCGAGGGACATCGACCGTTAAAGCAACGGCTGGAGGTCTGTACCACCGTCACTACACTTCAGCTGCCTACTGTTGCGTCTACGCACGAGTACTGCATAACTCCGCTTCAAGCTAAGTAACTTTATCATTGAGTGTATTTCAATTGTTCGTCTTGCAAAATTATAACTGAGTCTGCCCTCGTGGGGCACCATTAGTTGTACTATTTGGTAACTGGTCATTTGTTTGTTTTAACTATTCATTTTACACAGTCGTCACTAAGTTTGACCTGGTGGGGTCTATAATTTTGTATGAATGTCTGGGAGCAATGGTAACTGACTTATTTTTCAGGTCTTATCACGCCAGTTTAACGATGTGTGTAATGTATCACTAGGAAACGTTCAAAAGACTAACGTGTGATATAAAATAATACTGCGAGAATACGGCTCTGTAAACCCATTTAGGTAGCAGAGGATGAATTCTAATGGTGTGGGTTTGTTCTTAAGTGATTCCTCTTGGAATTGAACAGTTCACGTCTCTTAATTCGGCGTTCATCTTAAGAGGTTTTGCACCTGAACAACTTTTGAAACTGTACGGTAAACCTGTACGGTAAATGAGAAAATTTTAAATTGTGGCGCGAGAAAAACTGCTGTGTACAGAATATGTGATAAGGGCGTCCCACTGTAATTTGGTGTTGTATATTTCAAGTGCTTTTGCTAAGGTAGATTTATCTGAATATAATTTTTAGGTTTTAATTCCTGTCAGTTTGTTATTACTAATTTCTTTCAGGGCTGTTACTTGCATTTTTTTTAGATAGCATTGGGAATTTTAAATTTTTTATCACAATTTGTTATCAAGTTTGAGTTGAAATCTTTAATTGATGTTATAATTGCTTTGGGCTTAAATTTGACACTAGTGTGTCACCGGTATTTTAGCTTTTATATGCGATCAGTATAATTTTTTTTTTCACTTGCTGCTTTATATTTAATGACCCACCGCCTAATTTCTTATGGTGGGTCTTATATAGCCTCTTGGCCGCTGTGGCTGGGTCCGGGGTCCGGAGTGGCTGATTGTGCCATCACCCCGGCTCCCGTCCCCACCCACACCGTTGCCCGTGTCCCGCCACGTGGAGGCGGGCTTTGTATGGTTCTTATCTTTTTTTTTTTTGTTATTGTGCAGCATATTAAAATCTTAAAACTAATATAAAATATAAAATAAGTAGGATACAGACAGACAGACAGACAAGTATACGAAAGAATTAAGAAAATAATAATACAAAAACTTAATAATTAATAGGATGTTTGGAAGAAGTAGAGAAAAGGGAAAGGAATAGGGAAAGGAATGGTGTAGTATGGGCCCGTCACCTGGTTGTGGGCGGCGTCCAGGGTCGTGGAATGATCCTCAAGTCGCTGGACGTCGCTCACCATTCCTTCTAATGTCTGCCATTCTAAGTACTTACTTAACTATGGAAGGTTGAGGTACATTAGCCAACTAACCCTCCATGTCTAGTCTGCAAAGCTACCTTGTGATGAATAACAAATAATGCCCAGCTTTATGATGTGGCTCAGAAGTTATTGGTGGAAAGTTGTTATGGTAATGGTAATAGAGGTGAGATGGAATGTGGCTGTTTATTTCGGGCTTGCATGGCTCCTAATAAAGACTGTTCGGTTGTTAGCACCTCCCGGCCCCGCCGACAACACGGCCTGAACGGTGGTTTTCCCCGATCTACAAGATGTATCTGTCGGGTTGGGCTCAGTCAAGAGGAACCACAATTAAGATCCTTCCATCCAGGCCGTGTGCCGCCTCTTACCAGGAGGCGTAGGTCCCTTGAGGAGGTGCCTACCTTTAAGCTTTGGCTTCGATGGTATTGGTAAAATAGTGGTTATGGTAGCGGTTGTACAGGTGCATTAAAACTGACAATTTGTGTTGAAGCAATAAGGCTTATGATACTGCATAATGCGTTAGTTAGCACCTCCCGGCCCCGCCAGCAACACAGCCTGAAAGGTGGTTTTCCCCGATCTACAATATGTATCCGTCGGGTTGGGCTCAGTCAAGAGGGACCACAATTAAGATCCTTCCATCCAGGCCGTGCGCTGCCTCTTACCAGAAGGCGTAGGTCCCTTGAAGAGGTGCCTAGCTTTAAGCTCATGTTAGACATGGAGGTACTATTAACTATATACATATTTACATTTAGGTGCAATCAGTTTTCCAGAATTTATGTGACATATGCACCATTTGTCGGTCTTTCGGGAAAAGTCTTTGAGGCCACTTTAGTTAACACTATGGGTCATACGCGCTGGACGCCTCAATATCTGTGTTGGTGCCTTGGTCTGCATCTGTGTCTTCTTCTTCTTCACTCGATGTATCAGTAATGTCTGTGATCCCCTGGGCATCCTGTTGTCTGGTTGTGCCGACTTGCCTTCTGTATGGTCTGTTGCGTAAATATTCAACATGTTGAATCTTTGAGATTTCGTCAGTCAGTGTATTAAGTTCAGTCCACCTTTCAGGATCGCGTACTATGGCATGTAGTTCATTTTGTGTGTTCAAGTGGTCTACGTGTACTGTGTGTCTTGTGATCGTGCGTTGTCTGCAGAAAAAGACGATGTGTTCAGGGGAACCTTCTTCCCCGCATGTGCATCTATTAGTCTGCTGCAGACTCACGCGGTTCAGGTGCGTGGGATAGGGGCCGTGTCCTGTGATGAAGTGTACCATACCGCGGCTGGGATCGATATGTTTCAGTTTTAGTCTTTCCCGGATGTCAGGGAAGAAGTTGTATACTCGGCGGCCCTTATCGCTGTTGTCCCACTCGCTCTGCCAGGTATCCACTCGCCATGTTTTAAGTTGGCGTGTTGACTCAATCGGTACACCAGTGATCTGCCGAACCTGGTCTATTCTCCCCATCCTAAGCCAGTACATTGCTGCACGGTACCTGATTGTGATGTCTATTGGGAAGATTCCCATGACCACACATAGTGCATCAATTGACGTTGTGTTGAAGTATAAATACAACCAATTAAGTGTAAGCCTTATAATGACTACCATTCCGAAGAAGAAAAAATAAAGGTGATTTAGGCAGCGCCGGCCGGAGTGGCTGAACGGTTCTCGGCGCTTCAGTCTGGAACCGCTACAGCTACGGCTGCATGTTCGAATCCTGTCTCGATCTTGGAAGTGTGTGATGTCCTTAAGTTAGTTAGGTTTAAGTAGTTCTAAGTTCTAGTAGACTGACGACCTCAGACGTTAAGTTCCATAGTGCTCAGAGCCATTTGAACCATTTTTGATTAAGACAACATGTCTTTTAAATAACTCTTGAGTTAGAATTGTTGGTTAGTAAACTTCTTTTAAAGGATGTCTGAATTAATGTCAGCCCTGCACCTTAGCACTCCTTCATTGGTCCTACCATACCAGTATAGATTCGAAATGGAAGTTTTTAAATTTATATGAAGGTAAATGCCGTCTTAAGTGCGAACCTGTTAATGCTACGAAGCACTAACCCCAGCTGTCGCGGTGTCTCCTTCATGAGGGGCCCTGACGTACTGTTACACGTCATGTCGACCTCTTGTGGCTCCGCATATTGCAGTATCGAACGGGCATTGGACACGTGCCGCCAGCCATCCTATTGACACGGGCTGCTGATCAACTGCTTGATTAGGCAGCAGGTGTTCTTGATCATCACTCGCATAGTGCTGATACCGGCTCCGCACAATAAGCAAAAATTTTTATGCACGGGAAACATTCGATAATTGGGAGAGGGAACTAATGCTAAACATGTTTGGTATGCAAAAGTACAGTCGTGGACAGAGTTCACTAGAGCCCTAGCCTTTTCCATATGATGAACGGAAAATTTCGCATTCTGTTACACATCATGCACTGGGGTTACAAAAGTCATGGGATACCGATATGCACATACACAGACGGCGATAGTATAGCTTACACAAGGGGTATAGACTGGTGGAGCTGTCATTTGTATTGCAATGATTCATGTGAGACGTTTCCAATGTGATTATGGCCGCACAACGGGAATTAACAGGCACTGAAGGTGAAATGGTAGCTGGTGATAGACGCATAGCACAATCCACTTCCTTAGTGAATTCAACATTCCGAGATCCACAGGTCAAGGCTGCGCTGAGAATACCAAATTTCTGACATCACCATTCAGCAATTCAGTAGCCGACAGCCTTCACTTAACGAACGGGAGCAGCGGCCTTTGCATAGAGTTGTCATCCTAGCAGACAAGCAACACTGCGTGAAATAACGGCTGAAGTCAAATTGTACATACGACGAACGTATACGTTATGACAGCGCTCCAAAATATGGCCTTAATGGACTATGGAACCAGACGACAGACGCGTATGCATTCGCTAGCAGCAAAACATGATCTGCAAAGCCTCTCCGACTCGTTACCATATCGATTGGACCCTAGACGACTGAAAAACCGTGACGTGGTCAGATGAGGTCCAGTTCCAGTTGGCGATCGTTGATAGCTGGGTTCGAGCGTGGCGGAGACCCCACCAAGCCATCTACCCAAGCTGTATACAAGTCACAGTTGAAGCCTTGCCTCCGTAACGGCGTGCTCTCCTTTTACATGAAATGGGCCGGGTTCTCTACATACTCGGCTTCTCAGAAACCATATGCTGCCATTCATGACAGTCGTGTTACCAAACAACGACCGAATTTTAATGGATGACAGTGTGCCATCTCAAAGTGCCACAACAGACCGCGATTATTTGATAACCATTCACGACAATTAGAGCCAATGACTTAGCCACTCAGACCTCCCGATACGAACCCCATCGAACATCAAACGGGTATAATCGAGAGGTCACTTCAAGCACAAAATCCTGCACCGGCAACGTTTTCGTAATTATAGACGATCATATAGGCAGCACGGCTCAGAATTCCTGCAGGGAACTTCAAACGACTTTTTGAGTGATACTTTCCGCCGGGGAAAAGAAGGTTCAACTCATTTTGTTGTTGTGGTCTTCAGTCCTGAGACTGGTTTGATGCAGCTCACCATGCTACTCTATCATGTGCACAGTTCTTCATCTCCTAGTACCAACTGCACACTACGTCATTCTGAATCTCCTTACTGTATTCATCTATTGATCTCCCTCTACGATTTTTAACCTCCACACTGCCCTCCAATACTAAACTGCGATCCCTCGATGTCTCAGAACATGTCCTACCAACCGATCCCTTCTTCTAGTCAAGTTGTGCCACAGGCTCCTCTTCTCCCCAATTCTATTCAAAACTTCCTCATTAGTTGTGTGATCTACCCATCTAATCTTCAGCATTCTTCTGTAGCACCACATTTCGAAAGCTTCTATTCTCTTCTTGTCTAAACTATTTATCGTCCACGTTTCACTTCCATACAAGGCTACACTCCATACAAATACTTTCAGAAACGACGTCCTGACATTTAAATCTATACTCGATGTTAACAATTTTTTCTTCTTCAGAAACGCTTTCCTTGCCATTGCCAGTCTAAATTTGATATCCTCTCTACTTCGACCATCGTCAGTTATTTTGCTTCCCAAATAGCAAAACTCCTTTACTACTTTAAGCCTCTCATTTCCTAATCTAATTCCCGCAGCATCACCCGATTTAATTCGACTACATTCCATTATCCTCGTTTTGCTTTTGTTTATGTTCACCTTATACCCTCCTTTCAAGACAATGTCCATTCCGTTCAACTGCTCTTCCAAGTCCTTTGCTGTCTCTGTCAGAAGTACAATGTCATCGGCTAACCTCAAAGTTTTGTATTTCTTCTCCATGGATTTTAATACTTACTCCGATCTTTTATTTTGTTTCCTCTATTGCTTGCTCAATATACAGATTGAATAAGATCGGGGATAGGCTACAGCCCTGTCTCACTCCCTTCCCAACCACTGCTTCCCTTTCATACCCCTCGACTCTTATAACTGCCATCTGGTTTCTGTACAAATTGTAAATAGCCTTTCGCTCCCTGTATTTTACCCCAGCCACCTTTAGAATTTGAAAGAGGGTATTCCAGTCAACATTGTCAAAACCTTTCGCTAAGTCTACAAATGCTAGAAACGTAGGTTTTTCCCTTCTTTAATCTAGCTTCTAAGATAAGTCGTAGGGTCAGTATTGCCTCGCGTGTTCCAACGTTACTACGGAATCCAAACTGATCTTCCCCGAGGTCGGCTTCTACTAGTTTTTCCATTCGTCTGTAAAGAATTCGCGATAGTATTTTGAAGCTGTGACTTATTAAACTGATAGTTCGGTAATTTTCACATCAGTCAACACCTGCTTTCCTTGGGATTGGAATTATTATGTTCTTCTTGAAGTCTGAGGGTATTTCGCCTATCTCATACATCTTGCTCACCAGATGGTAGAGTTTCGTCAGTACTGGCTCTCCCAAGGCTGTCAGTAGTTCTAATGGAATGTTGTCTACTCCGGGGCTTTGTTTCGACTCAGGTCTCTCAGTGCTATGTCAAACTCTTTACGCAGTATCATATCTACCAGTTCATCTTCATCTACATCCTCTTGCATTTCCATAATATTTTCCTCAAGTACGTCGCCATTGTATGGACCCTCTACATACTTACACCTTTCTGCTTTCCCTTCTTTGCTTAGAACTGGTTTTCCATCAAACCTCATCATTTCATGCAAGCGGTTCTCCTTTTTCCAAAGATCTCTTTAATTTTCCTGTAGCCAGTATATGTATTAACCCTAGTGAGATAAGCCTCTACATCCTTACATTTGTCCTCTAGCCATCCCTGCTTAGCCATTTTGCACTTCCTGTCGATCTCATTTTTAGACGTTTTTATTCCTTTTTGCCTGCTTCATTTACTATATTTTTATATTTTCTCCTTTCATCAATTAAATTCAACATTTCTTCTGTTACCCAAATGTCTCTACTAGCCCTCGTCTTTTTACCTATTTGATCCTCTGCTGCCTTCACGATTTCATCCCTCAAACCTAGCCATTCTTCTTCTACTGTATTTCTGTGTCACATTCCTGTCAATTGTTCCCTTATGGTATCCCTGAAACTCTCTACAACCTCTGATTCTTTCCGTTTATCCAGGTCCCATCTCCTTAAATTCCCACATTTTTGCAGTTTCTTCAGTTTTAATCTACAGTTTGTAACCAATAGATTGTGGTCAGAGTCCACATCTGCCCCCGTGAAATGTTTTACAATTTAAAACCTGGTTTCTAAATCTCTATCTTACCATTATATAATCTATCTGATACCTTTTAGTATCTCCAGGGTTCTTCCATGTATACAACCTTCTTTCATGATTCTTGAACCAAGTGTGATTAAGTTATGTTCCGCGCAAAATTCTACTAGGCGTCTTCCTCTTACATTTCTTAACCCAATCCATATTCACCTACTATGTTGCCTTCTCTCCCTTTTCCTACTCTCGAATTCCAGTCACCCATGACCATTAAATTTTCGTCTCCCTTCACTATCTAAATAATTTCTTTTATTTCATCATACCTTTCTTAAATTTCTTCGTCATCTGCGGAGCTAGTTGGCATATAAACTTGTACTACTGTTGTAGGCGTGGGCTTCGTGTCTATCTTGGCCACAACAATGCGTTCACTATGCTGTTTGTAGTAGCTTACCCGTACTCCAATTTTTTTTATTAATTATTAAACCTACTCCTGTATTACCCCTATTTAATTTTGTGTTTATAATCCTGTATTCACCTGACCAATAGTCTCTTTCCTGCTGCCACCGAACTTCACTGATTCCCACTATATCTAACTTTAACCTATCCATTTCCCTTTTTAAATGTTCTAGCCTACCTGCCCTGTTAAGGGATCTGACATTACATGCTCCGATCCATAGAAGGCCAGTTTTCTTTCTCCTGAAAATGACGTCCTCTTGAGTAGTCCCTGCCAGGAGATCCGAATGGGGAACTATTTTACCTCCGGAGTATTTTTTCCCAAAAGGACGCCATCATCGTTTAATCATACTGTAAAGCTGCAAGTCCTTAGGAAAAATTATGGCCGTTCGCAGTACCAGAACAGCAAGGCCATTTTGGTTAGTGTTACAAGGCCAGATTAGTCTATCATCCAGACTGTCATATAAGGCCACAACATTTCTTAGTGATGTTGTATACATGTCACAATGTGTGCCTCGGGAAGAGATTATCGAACTACTTACCAGTTTTATTTCTGTCAAAGCGTTTTAAGTTTTCACCAACTCTGTCAGTCTTGTTTCTGTGAGTTAGACTCTATTTATCTACTACTTGTATTATAAAGATAAATAAACAATTTTAATTATGCTGATTCTACTCCATTCTGCTTTGAAATACGTAACTAGTTTCGTGGGTGAATAACAATTGGTGACAAGTTGTTCACAAACTACAAAAACCGTTTTCTTATGGCGCAGTAGGTATTGAGATCCGTCTCCGAAAATGTCTCACGGGTTTGTCTCTCCCCCCCACCTTTTTGACGCTTGCTAACGAATTACTTGATCCGACTGGAACGGTCGATCAGGGCAAACATTTTTAGTTTAAGTTATATTTCGGCTTACGAGTCATCTGTTTTCTGATTGGTTTGATGCAGCCCACCACGAGTTCCTCTGTTGCAGTAACCTCTTCATCTCAGAGTGGTTGTACCCAAATTCTGTCTTCTACTACGGTTTTCACTACCTTCAGCATCTTCTATTCTTTTCTTGTTCCGGTTTTCCCACAGCCAATGCTTGAGTACCATTCAATGTTGTGCTCCACATGCATATTGTCAGAAATTTCTTCTGCAAATTAAGGGCCACGCCAGGAATGCCATCTTCGCCTGTGCTACTCTTTTCTATGTCCTCCTCGCTTCACCACTTTATACCTTAAGTGTTTCATTATTCTCATTTTTGCTACTCTTCATTACTTTGGTCTTTTTGCGGTTCACTCTCGATCCATATTCTTCACTCAGCAGACTGTTCTTTCAATTTAGCAGGTCCTGTAATTCTTCATTTTTAATGAGGATAGCAATGTCATCGGCGAAACTTATCATGTTACCCTTTCACACTGAATTTTGATCCCATTCTTGAACCTTTCCTTTATTTGCGCCATTGCTTCTTGCAAGTAGAGATCGAAGAATATGGCCAAAAGACTACATCTCTGTCTTACACCCATTTTCTTTCGAGCCCTTCGTTTTAGTTTACAACTTTATTACTTGATCTCGCTTCTTGTACGTAATGCGTATCAACCGCCTTACCCTATGGCTTACTTCTATTTTTCTCAGAATGTCTAACATCTTGCAACATGATACACAGCCAAACGCATTGTATAGATCAATAAATCCTGTGACCGTATCTTGACGTTTCTTTATTTTAGGTTCCTATATCAGGTGCAAGGTAAGAACTGTCACGCTGGCGCCTTTACAAGTCCTAAAACCAAACTGATCGTCATGTAACAGATTCTCAACTTTGTTTCCTAACCTTTTATATATTATTAAGCCAATTCATGGATGCAAAAACAAGTGATTATTTCTTTTTTAAGTGTAATTATTTCTTATTGAACATGAAGCGGAATGGAATCGAGCCTTGTTTTGCATCCCTAACATGTTTAAGAGTCCTGATATCGAGGAAAACCTTTGACAAGCAATGTTCTAGTTAGTTCCTTAGTACTGGGCCTCGCTTCCCACCTACTGTAACACAGATGAACTCAGCACTCAAATGTTTTTTATCTTTATATTTTTTTCTTTATCGCAGACTCATATCGTAAGAGGCAAACTATTGGGGAATGAAGGTACAACAACTGTCACAAATGTTCCTGTTGTCAGTTATGCTGCTGTTTTTAGAATGTTCGTCACATTTATGCAAATATTGACTATGTACCTACTAAATTTGTGTTAAATACACTCCTGGAAATTGAAATAAGAACACCGTGAATTCATTGACACATTCCTGGGGTCAGATACATCACATGATCACACTGACAGAACCACAGGCACATAGACACAGGCAACAGAGCATGCACAATGTCGGCACTAGTACAGTGTATATCCACCTTTCGCAGCAATGCAGGCTGCTATTCTCCCATGGAGACGATCTTAGAGATGCTGGATGTAGTCCTGTGGAACGGCTTGCCATGCCATTTCCACCTGGCGCCTCAGTGGGACCAGCGTTCGTGCTTCATCACTGAAGACGACACGTCTCCATTCGTCCCTCCATTCACGCCTGTCGCGACACCACTGGAGGCGGTCTGCACGATGTTGGGGCGTGAGCGGAAGACGGCCTAACGGTGTGCGGGACCGTAGCCCAGCTTCATGGAGACGGTTGCGAATGGTCCTCGCCGATACCCCAGGAGCAACAGTGTCCCTAATTTGCTGGGAAGTGGCGGTGCGGTCCCCTACGGCACTGCGTAGGATCCTACAGTCGTGGCGTGCATCCGTGCGTCGCTGCGGTCCGGTCCCAGGTCGATGGGCACGTGCACCTTCCGCCGACCACTGGCGACAACATCGATGTACTGTGGAGACCTCACGCCCCACGTGTTGAGCAATTCGGCAGTACGTCCACCCGGCCTCCCGCATGCCCACTATACGCCCTCGCTCAAAGTCCGCCAACTGCACATACGGTTCACGTCCACGCTGTCACGGCATGCTACCAGTGTTAAAGACTGCGATGGAGCTCCGTATGCCACGGTAAACTGGCTGACACTGACGGCGGCGGTGCACAAATGCTGCGCAGCTACCGCCATTCGACGGCCAACACCGCGGTTGCTGGTGTGTCCGCTGTGCCGTGCGTGTGATCATTGCTTGTACAGCCCTCTCGCAGTGTCCGGAGCAAGTATGGTGGGTCTGACACACCGGTGTCAATGTGTTCTTTTTTCCATTGCCAGGAGTGTACTTTCATTCGTTAGTCTGTCTTCTACTGTGCAAGCAAACTCATCTCAGGAATTTCATTTCATTTTCCTGGATACGGTTCTCTTACTTTTTGCTAGTCGCCCAGGCCTCGAATCCACAGAGCAGTGTGGGAACAGCAGCTGTTCTATAGAGTTTAATTTAATTGTTTACTTGTTTTTTTTTCTGAAGGTTTCTGTTTATTGTTCCACATACCCATCCGGAAATTGCCAAGCTTTATTTTTGAATCTATACTGTAGCCATATGTCAGCTCACATCCTAGGCAACTGAAGTGGTTTACTTGGTCTAAAATATTCTGGTTCCACTGTGTTCTTTCCCTATGAAGGAAACTGTCTTAGTTTTATCTGCTGAGGATTCCACGTCAAATTCGGCACCTATTTGTTTCAATAGGTAAATTACTTCTGAAGGTCATCTTCTCTATCTTCTAGCATAACTGTGTGAGCATGCAGTTATTTATTTGAAAGAATCCTTTTGTCTAGGTACATTCTTCTCGAAATTCTGCTTCCCCTATATGAGTTATTTCATGTATGTAAATGTTAAACAGAGTTTGGGAGATACAACAGCCTTGTCGTACTCTCTTGTTGACCGGTACATCATTAGCCATTTTTCCATTGATGTCTAGAGTGATGATCGAGTTTTAACACAAACTATTTATCGCATTTGTTAGATGTTTTGGATACATCCAATATTCGTCATCATCTTACAAAGTTTCCTTATATTCACAAAGCAAAAGCTATTTTTGCAAATCGATGAAAGCATGTGTGTTTCTTTGTTATATTTTCTGGCTTTTCGTTTTATCTATTGTAAAATAAAACCGGCTTCTATCGCAGAACGTCCTTTTCTAAACCCATTTGTTCCTCATGCCGTACTACCTATGTTAGCTTTTTAGGTCTTGTATTGAAACTTTTACAATGTATCTTGTGTGATGAGTCCAGTAAACTTATTCCTCTGCAGTTACTGCAAAAGCTTTTGTTTACCTTTTTAAAAACTGGTATCACTCTAGCATTTTTCCAGTATTTGGGGATATTCTTGCTCTCGGAACATTCGCTTAAGAGGTGTAGCAGTCGTAGATATTTTAACAACTCAGCAATAATACCATCTCTTCCTATATCACTTTCCTGTTCTTAAGTGATGTTAAAGCACATGTTATGTCGTGAGACTATATTTCGTCTAATCTCATGTCATCTATATCTCCAGTTTCAGTTTATTGTGCAATATCATCATACCATAATCCTCTGTAATAGTGTACCCGCTGTCGTTCTTCAGTATTCTTTATTTGTATCTTCCCTTCTCCTGTTGCGTTTGAAGTTTTTAAAACCTTGTAGGGCATTTTCTGTCTCTCGTGAACATCATTCTCGATATCAGAAATAAATCTATCCCAGAGTTCTCGGTGTGGTGTTCCTACCACAAATTTAGCAATATTTATTCTCTCCTTACAGGCTGGCATATTTTCATCTGTAGGATTGATAAGCGTTTTATATATGCATTCTGTTTCTATTTAACCGCTTTCCTTACATCATCATTTGAAACGTTTAGGCCCTTTCTTTTCTTTATTTTTTATTCTTTTACCCAGAGTTTCTCCTGCCACTCATTGTATCATGTTCTTTATATTTTGCTGTTTTCGCGTATATTACCTCTACTTTGCATGTTTTCTAGCTGTTCGTTTACTCTACTATGGTAAAGAAATTTGATGCTGTCCTCGTGAAGCAAGTATACTTTATAAAGGCTTTGATCTTGTTGGTTACGTATTTGTTTTCTCATTTTCTTCCATTTACTAAAAATATCTGTTATGCACAGTGCTAAAAAATGATCTGATCCTATATCAAGTCCTCCACAAACTCTTGTATCCCTTACTTTACCCACTAGCTTATCGTTTACTACAATGCAGTCAGTTATTGATACAGCACCTCTATTGCTACAAGTACATTTATATATATCTCTTCTTAAAGAGAGATTTTGTTATTTGTAGATTATTATAAGTGGTAAAATCTCTTAGTATTTTTCCATTTTCATTAGATACCGGTTCTCCAAATAATTTTCGTTACTGGGATGTATACTATTCTCACATTGTAATCATAAGTCATAATAATCTGATCAGTAGCAGTTTATTTATTCAGACTGTTCTGAAGTTCCTTATAGAACTTTCTAGAATCATCCTTTTTTTTCCTTCTTGTGAAGCATATATCCTTATAGTGGTGGCGTTACCTATTCTCAGTTTCAGTACGACTGTGAGTATTCCTTCGGTTATGTAAGTGCAATCTCTGATCTCTTTTTCCCATGTCTTATGCAAAATTACGTAATGTAGATGCGTCATCATTACGGCCAAGCGAGCACTCTGGCTGGCTATCCTCTCGGGTGCAAGTCGCGTGGGGTCACTGAGATCCTGAAATCACTGACTCCATTTGCGCGTGACAGTTCTGGTATCATGACAAACCTATCAGCAATAACTACATCTCTATATATAGCCACGGTTTAGTGCATAGTGGAGGGCACCATGAACCACTGCTAGCCACGTCCTTTCCCGTTCCAATCGCAAACAGAGCAAGGGAAAAATCGACTGTCTATATGCCTCCGTATGAGTCGTAATTACTCGATCTTACCTACTTGGTCCTTACGGGAAATGTATGCTAGCAGTATTAGCTTCAAATACCGGTTCTCTAAATTTTCTTACTAGTGTTCCTCGAAAAGAATGTCGCCGTCCCTCCAAGAATTCCCATTTGAGTTCCCGAAGTATCTTCGTAATAATGGCGTGTTGCTCGATCCTGCCGGTAACACTGCTAGCAGCCCGCATCTGATTTGCTTTAGTGTCTTCGTTTAATCCGACCTGGTGCGGGTACAAAGCACTCGAGCAGTTCCCAAAAAACAGTCGCGTTATAAGGGTCCACCCTTTCCCATAATTCTGCAAATAAATCGAATTCGACCATTCAGATTCTCTGCCACGTTTCTCACACTATCGTTCCATTTAATATCACTTTGCAGTGTTACGTCACAGGTAGTTAAACGATGTGACCGTGTCAAGCAAACAATGGTAACTGGCAGTCTTGTTCGGCGACTTTCCCGTCTCTGCCGAATTCTGAAACTTGGCTTTCTTACAAGAGGCACAATACGATGTTATCACAAATAAAATCTGTTCAAACGTTCCCCCTGTCTAGATTTTGTAGGCTGCTGGATCTTATGACAAAATATTCCTTTCCAGATCGTATGTGATATGTGTACCAAATTTGGTTGAAATTCTTCCAGTTGCTCAGGAAGAGTTTTACCAGTCGTTATACATGTGACATATATTTCACACATATGTAACATATTTCAGCCGTATTTATACAGATATTTCATCTGCATCTCCTGCGAATTTTGACCTGTAGTTTCATTTGCACACCCCGCGATGTGTACGACGTTGTGTCTTCTGAACTATGTGTCATATAATGATATAATATTGCAGGTAAATCTAGTGGTATATGAGGGTACGGTCTGTGAAATATTTTGAGAGTGAAGTTAGTAGTAAAGAAGTAATAAATTAAAACACCATGAATATTGCGGCAGTTTTTCATGCATCTCAGTCTTTATGATGTCATATCTACTGAACTATGTATCGTACAATGGTACCCTCAGCGGTGTATGCTAATACGAAATGTGTTGTGAATCGGGTTAATTGTAAATAACTAATAACTTAAAACGTCATAAATAATGCTACAGTTTTTCATGCATGTTAATGTCTAACATCATATCCCCTGAAATATGTGTCACACAAAGATATATTTTTGTAAGGAGATTCAGCGACATATGTGGATACTGTCTACGACTTGCGTTACATATAGAATTAGTGCTAAAGAAAAATTAAATTAAAACGTCATGCTTGATGTGGCAGTTTTTCATGAATCTAAATTCTTATGATGCCACATCTCCTGTTTTTTTATGATGTCACATCTTCTGAACTGTGTGTCGTACAATCGTATACATTTTTAGTTAAATTCAGGGGCCTATAGTGGTAGTATCTAAAAAAAATATGTCGCTGATTTAGCTGTAAAGAAGCAATAACTTACAATGTGATAATTAATTTCACGATTTTTCTGTTATTTCAATACTGGACGCCATATCTGTACAATCATATACTTTCGTAGTAACATTCAGCTGCATATGTGGGCACTTGTAACAAAAACATCATGATTAACGTGGCAGATTTACTACACAAAGAGGTAAAATTTAGTAAATAACAGTTTTCCTTAAATCAAAAAACAAAAAGTCCCTTAATGTTTTGAAATTATGAGTAACGTATGTTTCAAGTCACAAAGTGCACTGATTCTCAAATACTTGAAGACTAAACTAAGGACAATCACACGTCATCAGCTTGGCTGTTTTTTTTTCTTCCTAGCTCCAAACCCTTAGATAGGTACGTGGGTTTTTCCACACAGTGATTCTTTCCAGATAGTAAGTGATATGTGTACCACGTTATGTTGAAACTGCTCCTGTGGTTTATGAGGAAATGTGGAACATACTTACATACATATATACTCATGTATGTATTAGCAACGCGACGTTTTAGATGGTGAACTCTTGATTACTTTTTCACCCCTGCGAGCAGGAAAACGCACAAGCTAAATGACGATCCTAATGTGGAGTATAAAATTCTTTCTAGCGTGAAGTCCCAAAGGAAGAAACCGCCGGCGGAGTAACCTGTCGCTGGGTCGGCAGACGCAGCGACCACCGCTTCAGCTGCTGCAGCCTAATTTCTCTCGTCGTCGAACACAGCGTCTCAAAGAGCAAGTGACTCATTTCGGCCAGCAGTCTGAAAGTGGGTATTAAGGCATCCAGGTGAATACCTCGGCGTGTCCCACAAAGAACGTCTGTCTCAAATGCAGCTCTTTTTAACTTGCGAAAGGAGAACTTCCGTCCTTTTGGCAAAAAAAAAAAAAAAAAATGAAGACGAAACTCGCGACAACCTTTTGAAAGTTGCAACCGTAAATGCAGTCTGTAAGAGAAGCGCATCTTTGCAGTGGCCTAGATGTTGAGAGAACTGTTTTTAGCCAGAGATATTAACGGTGGTGCTATCTAATATTCGTAATACAGCTGACTTGTAGCGTGTTCTCTGCAGGCATCACTTTTGCAATTACTACATAGGCGAGATTTTCGACTCGAAACTCCCGTTTCGAAAGTTGTTTTACAGGAGATGCATTAAAAATGGTTACGTCTAATTGATGAGGGTTCCGTTTACCAAAAACAGCAATTAAATTTCTTGACGTAGAATGCCGTATAGCGGGAGCTCATTATGACTATCACTCAACAGTAGCAAACGACAGCGCCGATGCGTAGTTGGGACTGCATCCAATCTAAAAGTCACTTCACGTAATTCATGTACAAGAGTTATCACTCCGAATATCGATTTGAACTATACTGTGATCCACTAGCACCTATATTACTTTGATCCGTCCCGAAATTCGACACATCCGGGTTGTTGTAAAATGATGTTCTATTTAACTTGGGATACGAGGATAATTGCATGTGGGTTTCACGGACGTCAGGCTGCGACAGGTAAAAGCATAAGGAACAGGTAGTACGAGCGATGCCAGTAGAAGTATTCAGTCGAATCATATTCGAAAGTTTTATCGTAATGTATTACAAATCTGACTTTTTTCGATTGCGACATAAATTCGCCTGCTCGATTTTTATCCCCTTTTTTTTTTAGACAAGTAGCATGTAAGGGGAACATAGGAAAATTGGAGGTGTAGCACATTTCGTCAAGAATTCCTTTAATAGCCGCGAAAGATTCTACGGAACGGTCATCAAAATCCAATAGCAAACATTACAGCATGGAGAGATGTTCCTTTAAAATCAGTTAGTATCGAAACGTCTGCAATATGAGTCTTTTTATGAGTCTTTCCTCGAATCTTCCGAGCCTTGTAAGCACTGATGGCAAAAATACCGCAACCCCAGGAAGGAAGCGATTGTTAGTAGGAGCGTTTCTACATCTGAAAAAAGATGTCTGCTCAAATTTCACGCCAGCTACATAAAGGGTACAAATCCTGTTTGCCTGAAATAGGCGCCGAACGGTTACCTTTGAGATTGGACGTGGTCAACTGATGTTAATCAAGAATGCCTTCAAGGCGACAGAGACGCCAATATCAGTACTTCGCATAGTTTGAAGAAAGTCGTGTAATAGGGCTGCGAGAGGCTGGATGTATCTGCTGCGATACTGCCGATAGACTTGGCAGGAATGTAGCCACTGTACATGGCTGCTGGCAGCTGTGGTCACGAGAATGTACGGTCCCAAGAAGACCAGGCTTCGGACGGCCATGTTACCCTACAGAGACGAAAAACTATCGCGTTCTGCGTGTGGCTCAGCGCAACCGACTGCTTCTGAAGCACCAGTTTGAGCAGCAGCAGGCACTGCAGTGACGTAACAAACTGTTACAAATCGAGTACTTCAAGTGCAACTCCGAGCCAGACTCACTGTAGCGTTCATTTTACTGACCTCAAACCACAGCCACGAACGACTTCAGTGGTGTCAAGCTAGAACTCACTGGAGGGATGGGTAGAGGTCTGTTGTGACCTCTGATGAAAGCTCTTCCTACCTCGGTGCCAGTGATGGGCGTATGTTGGCTAGAAAGACGCCAGTTGAGTGCCTGCAAAAACTTGTCTGCGTGCTAGACGCATTGGACCTACAACTGGAGTTATGGTGTGGAATGTGATTTCGTATGACAAAAGGAGCGTAGTTATCTCAAGCACCCTGACTGGTGATTCGACCAGTTGTGCTGCTATTCATTGAAGTATTCCAGTGGGTACTTTCCAACAGGATAATGCTGGTCCACATACTGCTGTTATAATGCAACATGCTCCACAGAGTGTCGACATATTCCGTTGGCCTGCTCGGCAAGCAGCTCTATCTCTAATAAAGTACAAGGGGAGTTTGGAAAGTCCGTGCAAAAATAAAAACTACTTAAGTGTTTGGGATAAGGCTTTTATATTTTTCGACATAATCTCCTTTTAGACTTACACACTTCGTCCAACGCTGTTTTAATTTGTTGATCCCTTCCGAATAACAGGAATTGTCCAAATCTACAAAATAACTATTAGTTGGTGCAATCACCACATCGTTTGAATAAAATATTTTTCCCACCAGCCATTCCTTCAAATTGGGGAACAAATAGTAGTCTGGAGAAAAGGGGTGTGTGAAACGAATTGGAATCATATTTCCATTAATTTGCGACCACAACTGCTGAGGTATGTGCTGGTGCATTGTCGTGATGTAAAAGGACTTTTTTGCGGTCCAATCGCCGGCGTTTCTCTAGCAGCACGGTTTTCAAACGGTCCAATGAGGATGAATAATATTCACCTGTAATAGTTTTACCATTTTCCAGATATTCGATGAGGATTATCCCTTGCAAATCCCAAAAGATAGTCGCCATAACTTTCCGGTCGAAGGAATAGTCTTCGCTTTTTTTGGTGCAGCTTCTCCCTTTTTAAACGATTGTTTAGATTGGTTTTTGGTCTCAGGAATATAGTAATGTATCCGAGTTTCATCCACAGTGACGAAAGGACGCTTAAAGTCCTACGGATTCTTCCTGAACAGCTGCAAACCATCCATGCAACACTGCATACGATTCCGTTTATGGTCAAGCGTGAGCAATCGCGGAACCCATCTTGCGGATAACTTCGCCTTTTCAAAATGTTTACGCAAAATATTAAGTACCCGTTCATTCGAGATGTCCAGAGCACTAGCAATCTCAGGCACCTTAACTCTTCTGTCATATATCAACGTACCATGGATTCTATCAATGATTTCTGGAGTCGTAACCTCCACAGGGCGTCCAGTACGTTCGGCATCACTTGTGCCTATATGGTCACTCGGAAAATTTTGAAACCACTTGTAAACTGTTCTAATCGAGGGTGCAGAGCCACCATAATGTTTATCAAGCTTGCTTTTCTTTGGTCTCCTGAGGAGTTTTGCCTTTCATAAAGTAATGTTTAATCACCACACGAAATACTTTTTCGTTCATTTTTTGTTTATCACCCGACTTCCTTGATTCAGACGAATGATAAACACAAAGAAATAGACCAATGTGGCTGAAACTTGGTGTGCGTTCTTTCCAAAGATGCTACTAACTAAACATGACCTCGATACGCACCGGTGGTGCCATGTCTCAGATTTTGCAAGGACTTTTCAAACGCCCCTCGTACATATGGGACACCGTCGGACGAATCTCGAGCGTCATCCGCTGGCCGTTGTGGCCGAGCGGTTCTAGGGGCTTCTGTCCGTAACCATGCTGCTGCTACAGTCACAGGTTCGAATCCTGCCTCGGGCATGGATGTGAGTGATGTCCTTAGGTTAGTTAGGTTTAAGTAGGGACTGATGACTCCCATAGTGCTCAGAGCCATTTGAACCATCCAGCGTCATACACAAACAGCATTAACCATCTTTATATTGACCGACCAAAGGCAACAGAAATGGCACTCCCTCTTTCAGGACACAACGCATGCAGCTTTGCATCCTTGCATTCAACATTTCGGTGGCTACACGGGTTGTTAACGTCCCAGAATGACAAATTTGCAATGAATTATCTCGCGCTTACAGAAACCTGTGATATTACAATGTTAATCAACTACATGTGTTACCTAGAAAAATGTACTCCCGAAATTTCAGTACTCTACACTAATTGCTGGAAACATTCAGCAGCCAAGATCGCATAAATAATTCTGTATTTAAACTAACCGGTTTCGACATGCTTCGCTGTAATCTTTAGACCTTAAAAAATCTTTTGGTTATGAAACGTGTTCATTCAACGCTGGACCTCACGCCAAGATGTCATGTAGATAAAAATCAGCACATTATAAAGGATCTGCCATAACTGAAATGTTTAAAAACATAAAGCACCTTGTGCAAGTCGCATTGCCCATATACCCTGTCGAGCCATAACATTATGACCATCTGTTTAAAAGCTTGTTTGTCCGTCTTTGGAACGAAATAAACTGAATCTGCGTATCAGCGGTCCGACATCTTGTTGGTAGTTTTGTGAAGGTGCGTGGCATTAGACGTCTACGTACAGGTTACGTAATTCGCTTAAAAATCGTGCCGCTGAATTGTGTACGCAATGATGGCTCCCGATAGGGACCCAGGTGGGTTGCAAAGGATCTACATCAGGAGGATTTGGTCGCCGAGAGTTACAACGAGAGTTCGCTACAATGCTTCTCAAAGCCACTGTAGCACGGTTCTGGCTGCGAGACACGGACAATTACAATGCTGAAAGGTGACACTGTCGTCATGGAAGCTATCAAGCATGAAGGGATGCAAGTTGTCCAGAGCTGTCAGCGTGTCTTCGACTACTACCACAGATTCCATGCAAGCGCAGGAGGATGTGTCCCACAGCATAACACTGCTCCCACCAGCCTGCGCCAGTCGTGCGCTGGACGTTTCGGGCCATCCTTCACGCAGCGTTTGTGGAGACAACCATCTACTTTTTTTCAGTGTAGCAAAAATGTGATTCGCCCGAAGAGTTGAGACGTTTCGGTTGTGACGGTCGAATAATGGTGGACCCGCGCACACTGCAGCTGTAAGAGACGATGGCGTTGGGTCGACAGGTGTACACGTAGGGGTGGTCTGCTGCGGAGCTCCATGTTCAAGAATATACTATGAATGGTGTTGTCCAGAACACTTGTAAGTGCACCACCAATGCGCTCTTTCGGCGGACATGCCACATATCACCCTCTATCCTACTCTACAGAGCAGACAAGACTTCGAAGTCTACGTTCTGAGAAGGGTCATGGACGTCCAACCGTTTAGGCCATGGCGACAGTTTCACCCTCCTTCTATCTCTTTCCACAGATGCTCACGACAGTAGCATGTAAACATACGACCAACTTCGCCGTTTTCCAGATACTCGTTCAACGTCTACCCTTTGTCAAAGACGCTTATCTCAATGAATTTTTCCCATTTGCGGCCCATATCTTCGGTAGGGTGAGCCCCGCCCTTGTTCGCTCCGCTTACATACTTTGGCTACCGCATCACGTGCACGCAACGGAAGCAGGCGGCATCTACCGCCGCTGTGGGCAGCGATCATAATGTTTTGGCTCATCAGTGTATTTATTGCCCACGTATGCTTTTTACGCCACAAAAAAACCAATATAACGTAGCAAATCTTTTTTTATTTAAGTTAGACTTATTTTGATATGCTGTGTTTATCCACATGACAACTTTGCGTGAATTCCAACTTAGAATGGACACGTTTCATAAGAAAAAGATATTTTATGACCTTGTAGTAGGCTGTTTAGGTTTCCTTATTGGTAACGCCACATAGCGCTCTGTGTGAAAAATCACTGGCTGTGCTGTGTGCAGTCTGTGGCTGGATGGCATTGTTGTAATATTCACTATTGTAGTGTTGGGCTGTTGGCTGTTAATAGCGCATAGCGTTGCGCAGTTGGAGGTGAGCCGCCAGCAGTGGTGGATGTGGGGAGAGAGATGGCAGAGTTTTGAAATCTGTAAGACTGGATGTCATGAACTGCTATATACATTATGACTCTTGATCACTATTGAGATCCAGTATATAATAATAATGTGATATACTTCAACAAGACATTTCCCTTCACAGGAACTGCATACATAATTTTCTTTTCAACTACTTGGTAATATTTCTCGTAGAATAAGTTTTTGTGGTGCACCACTTTAATTATATAGACATTAAGATGTGAATATACTTTCCCTTATCTACGTTGTTGTCTTTAGTGTACTATTTTTTCTGCTTGTGGGTTTGTAATGTTTAGGTATAAGTTATTACATTTATTGCTGCTTGCTTTGCTTACTTTCATTTTTTCGTAATTGCTGTTTGTATTAATTGTTTTGTGCTGCTGCATTGCGTCGTCCCTTAGTTAAGCATCTGAGCTCAGTAGATTTAAGTTAGCTTAAGAGGGGATAGACTATATAAGAGAATGAGTTGCGATGAATTGGAAGAAATGCATTGAGAAGCTATAAGAAAATGGTTTGTATTTTGAAAGAGGATAGGAACAAAAAAAAGTAGGGTTTAGGGACAACAGGTTTAGGTAGGATTTTCTTGGAAATAAATGATGAGGTAAGATAATGGAAAATAAATAATGAGGTAAGAAATATGTGAACATATAAATACAGAAAGCATGCTTGGAGAGAATTTTTTTGCTGGAAACAAATGTTGAAATAAGACGAAAGATGTATGGAATGAAGTTTTGGGTTGGACTGCAGTACCAAATGTTATACTGAAAACAAACCCTGTCCTTTCCTCCTGTATTATTCTTCTATGTTTTTATGTACCCGTGTGTATTTGTCTTTTTCCTGTCTTTATGTGTTTAGCTAATATGTCAATAATTCAGCAAGGGACTGGATAACAGCATTGTTGGTTCTAAGGACATTTAAAAAAAATTTGTGTGTGCACAAGTGGTGGTTCATGGACTTGCTATATTCTCCACAAGATTCTTCGATGGTGATTCTGCACCTGCACAGTCGTAACAGATGGCTGCTGGCCGTCTCTACAAGGACTACAGTGGGTCTACACCTTTGATGATCCACCAATACCATTATTTCTATAAGGACTGCACTGGGTCTGCACCTCTGGTGGCCCACCAATACCGTAATCTCTACCAGGACTACAGTGGGTCTACTCTGTGATGACCTACCTACCAATATTCTTCAACACTTCGACTGACACTGCGGTGGGTTTGCTCTGTTGTGGCCCATTACCTGTCTGCATGTTAAGAGTCAGCACTGTCTTTCCGTTGGAAGGACAACACTACTTCTTCAAGACTGCATGGAAATCCACTACTTCCGTGTGCATTTCCTTTTACTGCTCAACATTTGTGATAAACTCTGCTATTTTACTGTGATGAACGATCAGGACTGTCTGTATGGACTGTGAGAAAATTTTAGCTTTTGACCAACATTGTATCAATAAGTGTTTGCATTTGATTTCTTTGTTGTTGTAATTGTGGAAAAATTTTAACAAATATGTATTAGCCACTGCCCAAAACAATTTGTAAAAGTTTTTGTGGGGAGCATGGGGGCTATGTAAGTAGGCTGTTTAGGTTTTATTATTGGTAACGCCACATAGTGCTCTGCATGAAAAATCACTGGCTGTGCTGTGTGCAGTCTGTGGCTAGTTTGCATTGCTGTCTGCCATGGTAGTGTTGGGCAGCTGGATGTGAGCAGCACGTAGCGTTGCGCAGTTGGAGGTGAGCCGCCAGCAGTGGTGGATGTGGGGAGAGAGATGGCGGAGTTTTGAAATTTGTAAGACTGGATGTCATGAACTGCTATATACATTATGACTTTTGAACACTATTGAGGTAAATACATTGTTTGTTCTCTATCAAAATCTTTCATTTGCTATCTATGCCTATCTGTAGTTAGTGCCTTCAGTCATTTGAATCTTTTATTTAGTTGGCAGTAGTGGCGCTCGCTGTATTGCAGTAGTTCGAGTAACGAAGATTTTTGTTGACGTAAGTGATTTGTGAAAGGTATAAGTTAATGTTAGTCAGGGCCATTCTTTTGTAGGGATTATTAAAAGTCAGATTGCGTTGCGCTAAAAAACACAGTTTAAGCACTGTTACGTATAATTTTTCTAAGGGGCCGTTTCAACCTGAAGCAACGTCTGTCGAATCCCCATGGTTTAAATAAAGAAATATTTATGCGACCATAGCTGTTGAAGCAAGTGAAACCTATCGCGCCTTCTGTCTTCACAAAATTAGAAAATATAATCTATAGTAATTACTTTTTGGTGTTGCGTTTTTTTCCTATCAATGTATATCCTCAAATGGGTGCAGGCAAGCTGCCAGAAAAAATCCATACACACAGAGACATACCCACCGTCATATGGTTCTTCGTGCGGGTCATTCGCTAATGGAAAGTAGAAGAGAGAAATGGTACTGGTAGACGGCATGGAGCCCTTTGACACGTATCGTAAGGTGGTATCCGCTGCTTACGCAGATGTACATGTATAGATGCGTTGCGAGAGTAAATGTGCAATTTGGTCGCCTTCCAGCTTGTGTTTAGACAGAAGCAGTAAGTGGTAATATGACAATGCGATCGTCTTCGGCTGAGTACCTCGTGGAGCCGTAAGCGCTTAGTCTGCGTTATGAGGAGTTTCACTTTATTGGGTTGTTTGTGGGAAGAAAACAAACTGCGAGGTCATCGGTCTAGCCGGCCGCTGTGGCCGAGCGGTTCTAGGCGCGTCAGTCTGGAACCGCGCGACCGCTACGGTGGCAGGTTCGAATCCTGCCTCGGGCATGGATGTGTGTGATGTCCTTAGGTTAATTAGGTTTAAGTAGTTCTAAGATCTAGGGGACTGATGACCTCAGATGATAAGTCCCTTAGTGCTCAGAGCCATTTAAACCATTTGAGGTCATCGGTCTCGTCGGATCAGGGAAGGACGGGGAAGGAAGTCGGCCGTGCCCTTTCAAAGGAACCATCTCGGCATTTGCCTGGAGCGATTTAGGGAAATCACGGAAAACCTAAATCAGGATGGCCGGACGCGGGATTGAACCGTCGTCCTCCCGAATGCGAGAGTTTCACTTTATAATTGTGTTTGCCCGTTTGCTTTTTTACCAGCGTTTGACTGATGCTTATCCGTTATGTTCTGTTACAGTTTGCCGCAGTTTAATCAGATGCTCGAACGCGCCATTAGTTGTAACTTTGAAAGTTAGTTTGTTTCTGTTCTGAACTAAGATCCGTGGTGACGCTAATAGGAAACTGTTTAACATTTATAGATTCCAATGTCATTAAACTTTTTAAAATGAGTCAACATTATTAAATCCCTCTGCAATTAAACCGATAAAGATGCATCAAGCGAACTCTGACTGCACAAAGGCCAGCAGCACGACGCCAATTATAAATGTGATGTCTGTTACGAAGTGTGTCGTTTGCTACCGCAAAATCAGTAGCAGCTGGACGCGACCATTCGGAAGTCGCGCACCTGTTGTTCGGAGATCTGATTCTTATAGCAGATCAGGCGGATTGCTTTTTTGCACAAGCCAATAAAGCACGAGCTCAATGAGCTTATTGAAGACTGAAACATCGTCCCATCATATAAGTAATCGTTAGTCAAAGATTGAAATTAATGTTTATTTATTATTTGTCATTTGCTATTATTGGCCATTAATGAAGTACCAATACATTTTAATTTTTGACAAAAATTTAGTCCCCAAGAGGAGCCATTGTTTTAGTATACAAAGTTTATACTGCCTATGGGACAAAAAGTAAACTTATTGACATACTGAGTGACAATATATTTGTAATGGTCATGAGTATGTGATTTTGAGCTTGCAACGCTGAGGCAACAGCGCAAGCAGAATACTAAAATACGTACATTCACAACGATAATAATCTGAAAGCTCAAAGGAGATAAAGATAATACAGCAAATAGGTGTCGCTGGCGTTATTAAACTACAGATGGACGAATACGCCACTCTGGCATACAATAAACTGTCCAACGCAAAAATCGTAGCACCGAATCCATGGAAGTCACAAAATTGTTAAACGTCAGCTAAAACGGAGAACAGATCCCACCCTACATTAACAACCGTCTAGATAGAGTATGGAATGCACCCAATTAAAGGAGCACATACTGAAACGCATATGCCACTGACACCACATACAGTCCAGGCCTCTTGTTGCATTAAACATTCATAAGAAGTAACGTGTAGTAGGGTCCAGTCTCTAGAATGTCACGGCCGAAGTGTTGAAATCAGGAGCTGAAGCAAATTTTACATGACTTCATGTAACTTACTGCTCGACAGGCGAATGGCATTTTGGCTCTTCAGCTATATAATACCCCACAAGGATGGACTGCAAACCCTTCAGAAATGGGAACATGACACGTTTCCATACCCTGTTTGATTTTCTGCAATCTGACGAGCCCTGGTACGGAGTAGAAAGCTTCAGCCACTCCTGAATTTTAGCAACATAAGTGAATAATGGATAATTTCCTCATCTGTTACCTTACTTGGACGAGTCGAAGCACATAAGAAATGTGATACTTCATCTGTTCTGGTACCTTAAAGGTGAAATACATTTCTGCAGTAGGAACTGTGCGAATCCTGAAGACATCGCCAGAAAAAAATAACAGCGTAGGCAAATTATGACCCATACACCCCTTAGCAAACACTGCTATCAGATAACAGTGCTCGCCCAGAGTATTTTTAAAGGAAACTTTAAACAGTACAATTGATGAACATTTTTATTTACAACTATTGTTAAGTCTAAAAATAACCCTGGATCTTCAAAATAGCCAAGATAGTGATTTACTCCGAGCTCCACATGACATGCCTTCCATCCAATTTTTCATAAAACTGTTCTTGGTAAGTATTCTAAATCGTTTCGTTTCTCACAAGCGGATATTAAACTCTGTTTTACAAATATAGTGCTAATACTTCATAAGGCGTTACCGCGTGATTAAAAGTGGGAACTTTCCAGCCTTCACGTAGGGGCTAGGTGTAGGGTTTACTGAAACTGGGTAACATGATATTTTCATGGTGGTCTGTCAGGGGCTTTCCAGTAACGCGATCGATCAGACATGTACAATGCGAAACATAATCGAGGTCGAATCGCGAAGAAACTCTGCTAACTACCACAGTTGTGTCACTAATGTATTTCAAAATATACAGCTATTCATTCCTCTTTTGTGTCCACTGTAAATGTTTTTCACTGGAATTGCTGCATCCGCTAGCTACCTTATCACTCCCTTAAAAATTAACACAGAATATTACATCCTAAGTTGTAGGTGGTTAACAGTACAATCTGAGACGTCAAAATGAGCGTATATACATTTATAAGCAACAAACGATTAAGGATGTTCTTGTTTTCTATACAGAGACGTGTCCTGTTAACTATATGTTTCAATTGCTTTCCCACCTAACAGATAAGGAAGACACTGCGATAGCAGTACATAGATTGGAGGTGCTTCTCGGGCTGAGGACGGAAATTCTACTTTCCTCTTTATCGAAATAAGAAACTGTCTTGCTTCATATATGAAGTTTAAAGGCAGTCAGCTTGAAGCTCTGTTGACTTAAATTCTTACGACGCAGGAAAGCAAATACTGATTAACTACGATTTCTCGCAAATCGTTTTGGCGTCATCTTTCTAACTGATATTTATTTATGTGGCTCACATGCTTTTAAAATGTCATTACTACTGGCCCAATATTTTCCAGAAGCTCGTGTCGTTAATAAGTAAGCATCACGTGAATCCACACGGGCCTCTGGCGCCGTTGTAGTGTACGGTTGTGTTTAACAGTTTGCGTGAGAGGTCGTGTTCTGCGCTCCTATGTCTGTCGTCGCCTCCATCAGGTGACACTCTCTTTCCAGTTTCTCCTTTGTTCTCTACTCATGCTTAATCCCGCTGGTTCAATTTCATTAGTTTTTAATTTTTTTTTCTGTACGAATTGCCTTTTCGCACGTTTTGTAAGGTACTTCTTTGACGGATACTTTTCTGCATAAAATTTCTAATTTTTTAACATGACTTACGTTACGTTTCTCCACGTAATTTTAGTCTTTTGGTGTTTGAAGCTTATTTTGCTTTTATAGTAGCCCAGGATAGGACTACGACATATTTATTGTAATGTCGTTAGCAAATTATGTCTTTAGAGTACCTGATGATTCTCTATCCGGGTGAAACTTGTCGTTCTTAAGGTCATGAAAACGTTGTGCAACCTCCGATTACTTTTTAAGTAGTATATTAGGAGTCAGTATTTGTCATTGACATGATTATGTATCTTATATAATGATTTGGAATCTAGAATGTTGATAACGTTTTGTATTCTGTGTTGTGATGCGTTACTTCACTTATTCAGAAAAGCAAGAGAGCACCCACAATACTTTTTCAAACTACGTAATTTTGTTTGCATTGAGTCATCAAATTTAATCTGCAGTGGTTCCTACTAACTGAAACTGCAGTGAGCTGAAATGAAAGCCACAAGCATGTGTAAAGTCATTGCTAGTAATAGAATTATTCGATCCCCCTCTCTCCCACACCACCACAATTATTTATACATTTCGCTCCACTAAATTTATGTTTCTCTCACTTCCAGGCAGTTGAGCACAAAACGTCGCTAGAGGCATACATTTGCGATCGGATTCACTCTCTCTGAAGTATTTGGTACACATGCACGGAGAAAATCAGCACTAAATTTGAAACACGCGTATTATCGATTCCTCTTCGAAAGCGTGAGGTTACATCTTTGGCCATCGCTAAGCAACCTATTTTCCGACGTTTCGCGAGAGTCGGTGAGCTCGGCCGTCCGCTGTGACTTAACGACCGAGCTGTTTTGGCTCTTGGTCAATTCCACCTTGTCGCTAACTGGAGAAGGAAGTCCCGGAGCAACGACAAATGCTCGTTCCGTGGGGTGACATGCATTTCTCGTGTGAGCGTGTCTTGGACTGTGAGAAACACGACACTCAAGTTCCATCACGGCTTGGTTCGCCTTTGATGTTTGGTTCCTGGGTATTCGGAAAGAGTGGAGCAACGAACGCATATAGATTTGTATGGTGAGCATTTTCCTTGGTCCCGTGGTGCGGCGGCGCGGTTCTTTCCGTCCCTTTACGACGTACCTGCACCTACCTGTGAACATTGTCTCAGCAGATCATCAGTAGGGAAGCCGAGTGAAATCTTCTGTACTTCAACGTGAACCAGGCTGCAATTAAAGTCACTAATCTACGTTTCGGGAGAAACCCGAAATGAAAGGTTGGAAATTTTGTCCTTAATTAATATATTCTGAAACTTAGGTGAACAAGTATCACTGCCAAGCCCGTGCTAGTCTTAACACAGTCACTCACAATCCCTTTCACTCACGTTAGCAAGTTTACGGTGTTGCGTTTCCCGAAAACGTAATAGCTACAAAAATACTGATTGTTTTAGATCGATAATGCTCGCCAGATACTAAGTCTGTCGGTACCAAATGCAGTCACAGTTTTTAGCCACCGACCTGTTCAATATGCCACGTGGAATATATGTCTTTTCTCGTCACAAAATTCACTTAAAAATTCCGAAATTTATACACACACATCGGAATAATTATGGCGTCACTTTCCAACACTTTTGATGTATGAAACACTGCTAGATCTGGCAACTTATCATTTTCATCGGAACTACTACTGCAAACATCCGATCTCTTTCATGGCTGGGCTTCGACTCCTCTCTGGAACACTCTAAGTCTTCTCTACTAGCAGAGAAAAGGGCGCGAAGAAAACTGCTTTACCATTGGTCAGTTTACTCAACAGCCAATAGCAAAACAACATTCTGCCGCGTCAATTCGCGCTTTTCATCAATACCCAATGGAAAAATAGTAAACCTAACGACTGCACCTTTTACCGACGTAATTATATAATATTCTGAAGTTTTGTTTATGCATAAAGTTATTTATTATTGTTATTTATACCTGAATTAACTTTCCCTTTACCATAAACTTACTGTACAAATCTATTCTACAAAAATAGACTTTGTTCATATCCATACTTCTCCGAAATGTTGCCACACTAAATCCTACTACATAACTCGTTAAACAATTATCTCCATATTAACATTAATCCACACTCACGCCTCATTGATACTGCTAAAACACATTTATAACATTTTACATACACAAAAAGACATAATAACAGTTTATGAAAATACTAGAAGAGTTTATGAAAAACAATCTATTACTTTAGTGCACTCTACTGGGCACAATCGAAACTAAATCAGTCCCCCCTATCCAATACTGTCCTCTATCGGCTGATACGTAAACTACGAGCGCGTCCAGTCTCGCGTCACCATCTGTCACTATCCAGCTCTGAGACATATCTCCCAATTACCCGCCTCCAAGGCAGGATCGTTGTACGGCGCTACGCCTCGGTGGAATGCTTACTGTCAGTGGTTCATGTATCCTGCATATTCGGCTCTCTAGACACACAATCAAACAACTCGTAGTAATGAGTTTTATTACAACAAGACAAGTACAAATACTTAGCTTTGGCAGACGTGTTGCAAGCAAAGGGCGTCATACAAAATAATCAGTCTTTTTCAGAATAGACAGACACAGGTCTGTGCTACGTAGAGACTGCTAATGGTAGAGGCTACAATACGTCGGCTAACGAAGTGACCAACGTTGAAGCTGCTATCGAAGTGGGCTGCCACCGGTCGGGCGTGGCGCTTACGGCCTCTTCGCATAGGGGCGGCTGCGCCGAGATCGGTAAGAATGCGATTGGGTGACCTTTTCTCAAAGCCTTCTCTTTTCTGTCGTTCCCTAGTGGAGTGTCGGCGCTGACATTATGCTGTAACAGTTCAGAGTACTCATTTTGAAGTGATGCGACTTTATTGGGTTCTTTTGCCGACGTGCCCTTGCAACACTTGTCTTTCGAGATGTTCATGTATGTTCTTAACATGTGTCTACTACAAGTGTATATTGCAAGAGCAGGACCAAGTTCCATAGTTTATTTTATTTATTTCCATTTTGAGCCAACTAAACTGTTTTGTGTTGGCCATATTTACGTTTGTTCGAGAGGTGGAGTGGTTTTGTTAAGCACGAGACAGTCGTCTTTCGGGTTCTAAGTTATTGGTATCTTTTTTTAAAAAAAATGTTATTCATTTATTTAAATAATGTTTAAACTGAAAAATCATCTTGGAGTGTAAATTCTATTTGCCAAATTGCTGCGTATTTTTACATTTTTCGTGTAATTTGGTCATTCACTTTAAGTTCATGACTACTGAAAAGATAGTCTTAATTGTGTATTGTGTACTTGAAGTTCAGTACTTTGAACACACTATTTCGTGCAATAACTAGGTCCTCATTCTCTTATTCCGACTATAGCGTCCCCAGTGAAATAATAAGAAAAGACTTAAAAAAACAGTATTTTTAAAGAAGAGACATTTAAAATATGAATAATAAGTGGACACTAGCCGCTCAGGCGAACATACATTTTTCTCCGTATTATAGTAATTTCTCTGTGCAAGTTTCGAGGGCAAAGAACTATAACAAAATGATCTTAAGAGACGACAAGATACGCTCTTTTGCTAATTTTGCAGTCGTCTTCACTTCTTCTCTTCTCTTGGTTGCGTGTAGACGGAAATCTTGCGAGTGCGGGCAAATGTAAGCATATTTGTACTAATTAAGCAGATAATATATTGATTTAATGTTATTGTTCACTTTTAATTTGTAAGAAGTGATCCCGATTTCATGTCCGCCTTCCTTGAATTAACCTGCATTCCAGTCATTTACAGTGCAACAATCGTAGCGGCCGATGCAGCCAACGACGCCATTACGTGGCGATATTAACTTATAAAAATTTGCGGAAGCGATAAACTCGCCCGCTATTAAAGTACTATACATTTTTCTCCACAGCCGCCGGGCGTTGCAGAAAATTTGTCACCTCCGACTGGTCTCGCGCGTGTGTTGGCCGCAGTAGTAAGTAATAACTCAAGATTTTTGTTTTAAAGTGAAATGACTAGCCGAGGAAATTAATACGAAAAATTTATTCCGTTGCTCAAGTCATATGATTATGTTTTAAGATTCAGCTGGTCTAACGTTCATTAACGTAACAAAATATTTCCACTGAAGATTATTATTGTTAAAAAAGATAACTTCACAAAAGCACTTTTGGCTAAGTTATTATTACTCACTAACAAGCATTCTCAATCTTTCTATTTTTTTTAAATTCCCCTGAGCTGTAAGAGTCATTCATTCTCCTGCCGTAAGGAAGCGTATTCTAGTAAAAAGCGAAATGTCGCGCGGGATTAGCCGAGCGGTCTAGGTGCTGCAGTCATCGACTGTGCGGCTGAGCCCGGCGGAGGTTCGACTCCTCCCTCTAGCATGGGTGTGTGTGCTTGTCCTTAGGATAATTTAGGTTAAGTAGTGTGTAAGTTTAGGGACTGATGACCTTTAGCAGTTAAGTCACGTAAGGTTTCACACACATTTGAAATTTTTTTAAAAAAGGGAACTGACCGTAATATCCGAATGTTTATGGTAATTAATTTTAACCAATGTTTTCAAATAAATGTCTTTACTCGCGCAAATGTCAATTTCTAAAATTCCATCACATTACCATTCCCAGTTCCCCGCCACCTGCCCCAATCCAAAGTTAATAACCCCTTTGCGACATAAATTGGGAAAAGTTACTAAAACATCGCCGTAATCCTGCGGACGAGCCATCATGAATTTAGGGCTTCAGGCTTCCGTCTGGCATTAAGTACAATGTATCGGAAACTAACTTTCGATGTCTTGAAACAACGCTACGGAAGCGAAGCGAACGCAGTAGAATTCTCAGATCATTAAAAGTTTTCCAGCAATCTGAGTTGGAGTGCACACACTTGACGCTGCATGGTTTTAGAAGGGATTAATCCATAATGAGCGACAGAGGGCCATTTTCGATGCGGTTCTGTATACCTCAAGTACTTTGAAAGAAAGACTATGAGCCGGTAAGCTGGTACTGACGCAAATAGGTAAATATGATGACATAAAAATTACGTTTACACGGAAACAATGCTATGAGGAGCGAAAGAGTCACACAGGTCTGAGCAATAGATAATGGTAACTAAATGGAACTACTACAATCATTGAAAATGCTTAATTCAGTATGAGTGAGCAATTGCAATAAGAATCAGAAGAAAACTGTCACATCAAGAGGGATTTTTAAACCCAAATTAGTCGTTGATCCTAGATTATGGGATGTAAAAATGTGCAACTAATGGTGGCCACCAATACGTATGCATGACACCATGAAATGGCATTCACTCAGTATTCCAGCCATTTCGAATCGGATTAGAAATCTCAAGACTTTACCCAAATCCACATCAACTGTCATCAGGTCAAAAGAGACTCTAACAGTTTCTTCTCCGAAGAATAAATGATCTCCAGTACACGAACTGCTTTTACTCTTTCGTACTGCAAATACACCACAATCTGTATTGCAGATTTCACACATCGATAATAATATATCCCCATTGTTCAGCTATATTTTTTGCGTGCATGAGTAAAGGTGTGTGATACATTCACCTAATATTTCTCCGTTAAACTGGTGATCTATTGATGCCGCAGAATGTGCCTTATCATCTGATTCCTTCTTTTAGTTGAATTGTGCCACAGATTTCTTGTCTCCCCAGTTCTTTTCAGTACCCACTCATTTGTTGCCAATCTACCCAACTAATCCTCAGCATGTCCTGTAGCAGCACATTTCAAAAGCCGCTGTTCTCTTCTTGTCTAAATCGTCCATGTTTCACTTTCATACATGATTTCACTGCACACATATACGTTCACAAAAGGCTTAATAAAACGAAAATCTATATTCCATGTCAACAAGTTTCTGTTCTACACAAACGCTTTTCTTCCCATTGCAGTTTACATTTGGCATCCTCTCTACCTTGCTCATCATTAGATAGCAAAATATGCCTAATTCCCTCAGCATCGCCTGATTTCGCTCGAGATAAACATCCACGGTAAACCTCCACGGTAAATTTAATACTGGGTACACGAGGCCAGATGAAGAAGGTATGATCCTTGTATCTCGAGAAGTACATTGGTTACAAAGCTGAAGTCCTAGGTGCCGTAACCTCGATGGATCCCATAAATAAATTCGCGAGTATGAGCGATGAAAGACTATCCACAGTCCCTCTTTCATTCTGTTCAAAAATCGTCATTGAGTAGTAAATGCATTTTAAGGACGTTGTAAGATGGCGTGGTCTCCTGACCTTCATTTCTTACATATTCCGGCATCACCATCATATTCTGCATATCACGACGTTTCATTTGAGCCCAAACTCGATAGGGTACAGTCAATTTTACATATTTCTATTTAATCGATATACAAATGTAATAAAATAAATCGCAAGTTCGCACCGAGATTAAAAAGTAGAGGCTGGCATACACAAACATTCAAGACACGACGGCCACAGGAGTTTTTGTTCGGCGGAGGCAACCAGCTCACTGGAAGTCCGTAGGAGGGTGGGTTAGCACACAGCTGCGCCTGCCGGCCGACCGCCCACAGACCAGAACAGTTTTTGCCAGAGAAAAGGGATAATGGCCTGAGTGTTCACCATAAAGGCAAAACCCACTGTATTGTTTGGGAGAGCCCCTGCATACGCCTTTTTTTTTGGAACCAGTGAGCAGTTACAGAGTTCCCACAAGTGGACAGTAAACGCCTAATGCAGATGCCATATATTTCCAGATTGGTCGGCTTAAACAGAGCGCCATTCTCCCTTTTGTAAGAGTAACGCTGATTGGTGGACTATTTCTGATGCAATGAGCCAGAGGAGTGAGGGAAAGACAGCGGATGATATACCCTTTCGCTTTTTGCGTGGAGGGAAGTCGTTCCGGTGACGCTCTTGTAGCGGGAACACGTAGCAGGAGCGACGCAGAGAGTGAAGAACAGAGTCTCTACTCAGTACTGCACTCCGAGAGCACCTCTGTCGCTAGCGAATCAGAGTGATACTCTATATTGAGTTGCTCGTGATTAAGCATTTGTTCACTGTGTTGTCCGCAACACTTAATGTGCGGCGTGAACATAGAGTATTAGTGCCTGTGACGGAACACTGAGTGGCATCGTGGTGGACTGGTTATCTGACCGGTGTACCATGCCAATAGTTAGACTAGGGGCAGATAGGAGTCCTTGACTTCATCAAGGCGTAGTGAGAGTTCGATCGGCGAAGGTCAATCCAGATTGAAAGAGAAAGTTTTGTTATTTTTCAGTGGCGAACGATGCAGGCAGCAGTCGTCGCAGCTCACGGTATTGTGCGCTTCTGCGTAGGTGAGCCCCATCTTTCGTCAATTAGAAATAACATACTTCGTTCACGTCACTCCATTACATTTCTCATGCGACAGCCTTGACCGTACTTAGAAAAATTCAGTCGGATAATTATTCAAGATAAGTAGGCGCGGCTCTCAGCCACTCTGCCGAGTAAATAACATTCTTAAAGAAAAGGGACAAAAGAACTTTCCCACACTATGTGTGTAAATGTCATTAACAGGATTCCTATCCATAAGAGGTAAGCTCCTATACCGAAAAACGCCTGGAAATTTGTGTATCACTTTATAAATCAAAGTTTCATTTAATTTTTCTTGAATTTTGCAATAAATAATGTTTTCCGTTCTTTTAATGTTTTTCTTACATTAGCTAGCAGTACTCCAGCACCCAAGTATCCCGCTACTTATGTAAGAAAATATAATATTTTTGTGTCTTTTCCTTACAGTAGACGACTCCAGAACATATTTATTGCTGAAAGTTTTTCAGGCATTTCTTTTTGGTATGTTAGGAGCGTCTGTCTGACTTCTGTAGTATGTGGGGTGGAAATTGCTTCTTGCAGGAGCCAAAGGGTACTTGTGAGATCAGTCCGTTGCGAAACTGGTCAACATAACACCCACAGACTGACAATGTAATCACCCTTGCCAATACAACCGTGATGCTCCCCATGTCAGATGGTAAAACTATTACTTTTTCTAATAAATTTCGGGTGTGCAGCCGGATCCTGTCAAAGCTCTGCCACGATATTTTTGTCCGGAGACGTCGACCATCTTCCATCCCAGAAGCATCCACGGTAGTCGTGCGGAATCTCGCGCATGCGAAATGTGCTGACGTCTTTGGGCTCATGAACCAAGTGGTGGCATGGCGCGGGACAGCCCGGTTGTGTGTACAGTCCCTCGCGTGTCACCTCCTGACACATGCGTCGAAAGCCGTCAGCACATTTCGGATGTGGCGGATTCGACATAAACACCACGCATGCACTCGGGCTCCTCAGTAGCTGTCTATTCAACTGAAGATGGCGATTCATCTCAGGGGCTAAATATCGTGGCAGAATGTCGGCGGGATCCGGCTGCACATCCGAAAATTATTAGAGGAAGGAACATGCTGGGAAATTTTCAGTAGTTGCAAAAACACTACTTTATCATCATTCCTTTGGATCAGACACGTTACCTCGCTCTTGGTCCATCCAACACCTTACTAGAAGGGTTAACCATAGTGCGACGACGGTTATCCCGTTTTGATGCTGCAGGGCGAGAAAGAAACTGTTCAGATTTGGATGACTGTCTGGTAGCAACGCTTCTATGTGCCATTCCGATAGTGTGAATGTGGAACCACCAACCCACTCTCGTACATCTCGTGAAGACTGCGATGACGAGTCCTAATGTATGTAAAATAAATCTTGGGAAATAATGTTCACCTGTATCCAGGTAAAACGAATGCGTTATCGTACCAGTGCTTGGCTGCCACGCTCGTTAATCCTATTAAGCCTCTTACTATTAATAAAATGAACTAATCTGGCAAAATCAGTAAAAATACGATCGTCGTGGCATCTCAGGAGGAAGGCAAATGCACTCAACAACTTCTCTTTCTTCCTCCGAAGTTTATCCAACTTCTGTTCAAGCTTCACCATGTACTTACCGAACGAGGTGGCACAATGATTACCACAATGGACTCGCATGCGTGACGACGACGGTTCAAAACCTCGTCTGGCCATCCTGATTTAGGTTTACCGTAACTTCTCTAAATCGCTTCAGGAAAATGCCAGGATGGTTCCTTAGGAAGAGCACGACCGACTTCCTTCCCCATCCTTCCTCAACCCGATGGGATCGATGATCTCGCTGTTTGATCCCCACCTCCAAATCAACCAACCAACCAATTGGCACCTCCTCCCCGCCACTATTTATTCCCGTAGGAATGGTGATGAAGTAGTAGCCTTACCAATGTACAAGGAAAATGCCACGGTTGTATTGAAACATCCTTAAAATGGATTTATTACCCAAAAACCTTGTTGACAGAAGACTATCTAGCGACCACAAACAAAGGCGTAAGTGCATGCCTTTTTCACTTTTGAAAAAGAGCTCAGTGCCCGAAGATTGAAGCACAAAACTTTATACTGGTGTTGCTGTTTCGCTTTGGTTGTACGGTCTGGGAAAGTTATATAAGGAAGGGACACCTTTACGTTCTATTGTTGGGAACTTGGGTGCACCCACTTACAACCTGGCGAAGTAGTTATCATCTGTTCTCAACCTTTATGATTGCAAGTGTGAACAACATACTTCCTATTCCATGGATTTTATTCAACTGTTGAAATCTTTGAGGCCGGATCCTTCAGATTTACTAGTGAGTTTTGATGTGGTACCCCTGTTTAGAGGAGTTCTTCTGGATTAGTCCCAGAATTCGAGTAGTGAAAAATTGGATGGGGAATTTATGAAGCTTTGTCGTCATGTGTTGACATCCACGTATTTTTCATCTAATGACAATATTTTTGAACAAAATGACGGATTGGCTATAGGTAGTACTTTGTTGCACTTAATCGACAATTTATACATCGAGAAGCTCGAGAATACGGCACTGAAGACTTCGGCTTTGCAACCAACGTGCTTCTGAAGATATATAGATGGCATATAATTTGTCGGGCCTCTAGGACGTGATGCCCTCGACAGATTTTTGTTACATTTCAATTGCCTTCGTTCCAGCATTAGATTTGCCATGGAGGTACTCTTGGACATAGAGTTCACCGAAAGCCGACACTCATCGATCGGTATCTTCATGCTGTTGTCATCCACCATAACAACGCAATGGCGTCCTTAGGACACTGGTCAGCAGGGTACTTGTAGTTTCCGACACCGGCAATTTAACCCAAGAACTTGCACGTTTGATGGCTGTTTGTAAGAACGCTGAATACTCTGAGAAGCAAATTCGTCGGGATATGGAGTTTGGGTCATTTCCCGAGGTGGCCTATATTCCTTATGCTGGGGGCATATAGTTTAGATTTTAAGGTGTTTTAACGCTAAGAATGTGTTCCGTTCATCTTCCAAGATTAGGGCACTACTCAGCTCTGTGAAAGATGATCCGGGACACAGAAAATCTGGCTTATACAAAATTCCGTGTCAGTGTGCGGAAGCTTACGTTGGCAGTTTCAAGTCATACAGTTCAGGATAGGTGCGCAGAACATCTCTACGATAGCCACAGAAATCGTTAGTGGCAGAACATTGCTTACACGAGGGCCACAGAACAACGCGGGACTGTGATAGTTGCCAGTACTTTCGGCTTTGGAACAGTTTGTATAAGTAGGCAACTGAAATTAGGCTGGCAGACAATTTAATTAATAGAGAAATGGTTTTCTTCTTAGTAGAACACCATAATAGAACGTTCTTTGGTGCGACCAGCCATATCTTAAGAAAACAGTTTATTGGTAGGTCATATAATTCACGTAAATAGCCAGTCGCTCACATGCCAGGTAGCGACCCATATGGGGTTCATAGGATATACATCCGACGAATTTGGTCGCCAAGACATTCACTTCAATGCTCCCCGAAACACTGTAGCGCGGTTTTGGCTACGAGACACGGAAAATTACACTGCTGAAAGATTACATTGCCTTTGGGGAAGCTATCAAGCACGAAAGGATGCAGTTGTCAGCGTGTCTTCGGTTACTATCGCATGTCCCATGGAAGCGCAAGAGAATGTTTCCCATAACAGCCTGTGCCCGGGGCGCGCTGAACGTTTCGAGCTGCCACTCACCTCGATAACCGCGTTTTTAGAGACGACCATTGAACTAGTTTAGCAAAAATGTGATTCACCCGAAGAGTCGACACGTTTCCGCTGATCGACTGTCGAATCCTGATGGTCCCGTACCCACTGCAGTCGCTATTGACGATGTCGTTGGGTCAACACGTGAACACGTAGGGGTGGTCTGCTGCGAGTATCCGTGTTCAACTATGTACGATGAATGGTGCGCTCCGAAACACTACTGTCTGCTCCAGCCTTCTGCTCTTTCGGCAGAAATCCAGTCATACTTTACAGAGCAGACAACCCTCCGAACCCAACGTTCTGTGAAAGAATCGTGGATCTCCTACCATTTAGCGCGTAGTGGTAGTTTCACTGTCCTTATGTCGCTTTCCGTAGATGCTCACGACAGTAGCACGTGAACATTCGACCAGTTTCTCCGTTTTCGAGACATTCATTCAAAGACTCTTCATAAGAAGAAGCGGTCTTTTGTCAATGTCACTGTATCTCAACGAATTTTCCAATTTGCAGCCATGTCTTAGTTAGCGTGATCATGTGTCCGTGTCTGCTCCGCTTCCATACATTCGTTACCGCTTCAGGCGCTCTTAACACCACCAGGCTACATCCAACGTTGCGGTGGTCAGTGCTCGCCGTGTTTTGGCTTGTCAGTGTATATCGCGTGGTAAACGGATATTGTCGTTGCAAACAATTCTTTTTTTCAAGAATAGACTTCTAGTAAACATATCTTCCAATAATTTTCAATAAATTTTGATGTAATAGGAAAAAGTCACAGCAGTTCCAACAAGAGCACCCATTATTAAGTGTCTGGAGTAAATATAGGGCTTTGCGGAACTGGATAGATTATGATTCAGAGTGCATATAGTTTAATCTGGAGGTGCCTTTTTAAATTCTTGAATGTGATATGTTATTCATCTTAAATCTGTTGTCATTCCCGTTCCTCTTGGAGTTAGAGAGTAGCTATTTTTCACTTCAGCAGTTGAGATGTCAGAAAGTGAACATCAAATGTCTGTTTTGTAAATACCTAGAAAATGTATTGCTTGCCCTGGTTGAGAGGTTAGAGAGAAAGAGATTTTTCACGTTAGTTAGCCTTACACAAGCGTTGCTTCACGATATACTCATGATGTCCTGTGAGATGAAAATCCCCGCAATAAAAAATTTTATGCAGCATTGACATTTAGTGTAACCTCGCAACACATATATCAAAATATAATTATATATCATTCACATTCTGCGTAACCTACCAACAGATAAATTCCGTAACCTCACAATAATAACGTGACTAATATCTCAATAAAAATTGTCTCAGTTATAGCCTTTCAATAATTGACTGTGAATTTAAGCTGGTAAATTACGACGTCAGCAGTGCTGCGTCATGGCTTTGAAAGATCATTCTGATAAACTGAAATTTTTACCTCAATAAGGTCGCCGGATAACGCGTATGTATCTGCTCCTATAAGAAATTTTTCTGGCACAGCCCTGTGTAATGCATGCCTATAGATTTGTCACGTATAAAAAGAAATAACTTTACAATAATTGGGATGACCATGGATTGGAGAAATTAGTAAATTCTTTAAATTGAGATGGATGATTGTCAAAAGTTAACTTTTATAAAAAAGATTGTTATTAAGAGATTTTTAAAAACATTTACATGGTACTTGATGGTACTTATATGGCTTGAAGGGGGAAACCAGATGGCGCTATGGTTTCCCTGCTAGATGGCGCTGCCATAGGTAAAAAGGACTGCGTTTTTTTTTTAAATAGGAACCCCCACTTTTTATTACATATTCTTGTAGTACGTAAATAAATATGGATGTTTTAGTTAGACCACTTTTTTCGCTTTGTGACAGATGGCGCTGTAATAGTCACAAACATATGGCCCACAATTTTAGACGAACAGTTGGTAACAGGTAGGTTTTCTAAATTAAAATACGTAGGTACGTTTGAACATTTTATTTCGGTTATTGCAATGTGATACATGTACCTTTGAGAACTTATCATTTCTGAGGACGCATGCTGTTACAGCGTGATTACCTGTAAATACCTCATTAATGCAATAAATGCTCAAAATGATGTCCGTCAACCTTAGTGCATTTGGTAATACGTGTAACGGCATTCCTCTCAACAGCGAGTAGTTCGCCTTCCGTAATGTACGCACCTGCATTGACAATGCGCTGACGCATGTTGTCAGGCGTTGTCGGTGGATCACGATAGCAAATATCCTTCAACTTTCCCCACAGAAAGAAATCCGGGGACGTCAGATCTGGTGAAAGTGCGGGCCATGGTATGGTGCTTCGACGACTAATCCACCTGTCATGAAACCGATCGAGGTGGCGCAGTTGTTAGCACACTGGACTCGCATTCGGGAGGACGACGGTTCAATCCCGTCTCCAGCCATCCTGATTTAGGTTTTCCGTGATTTCCCTAAATCGTTTCAGGCAAATGCCCGGATGGTTCCTTTGAAAGGGCACGGCCGATTTCCTTCCCAATCCTTCCCTAACCCGAGCTTGCGCTCCGTCTCTAATGAACTCGTTGTCGACGGGACGTTAAAACACTAACCTAACCTAACCTGTCATCAAATATGCTATTCAATACCGCTTCAACCACACGCGAGCTATGTGCCGAACATCCATCATGTTGGAAGTACATCGCCATTCTGTCATGCAGTGAAACATCTTGTAGTAACATCGGTAGAACATTACTTAGGAAATCAGCATAAATTGCTCCATGTAGATTGCCATCGATAAAATGGGGGCCAATTATCCTTCCTCCCATATTTCCGCACCATACATTAACCCGCCAAGGTCGCTGATGTTCAACCTGTCGCAGCCATCGTGGATTTTCCGTTGTCCAGTAGCACATATTATGCCGGTTTACGTTACCGCTGTTGGTGAATGATGCTTGATGCTTCATCGTCCCGTAATTTCTCTTGTGCTCAGTGGCAGAACTTTATGCAACGTTCAAAGTCGTCGCCATGTAATTCCTGGTGGACAGAAATATGGTACCGGTGCAATCGATGTTGATGTAGGATTCTCAACACCGACGTTTTTGAGATTCCCGATTCTCGCGCAATTTGTCTGCTATTGATGTGCCGATTAGCCGCGACAGCATCTAAAACACTTCCTTGGGCATCATCATTTGTTGCAGGTCGTGGCTGACGTTTCATATGTGGCTGAACACTTCCTGTTTCCTTAAATAACGTAACTATCCTGCGAACGGTCTGGACACTTGGATGATGTCGTCCGAGATACCGAGCAGCATGCACAGCACATGCCCGTTGGGTATTTTGATGACTATAGCTATACATCAACACAATATCGACCGTTTCCGCAATTGGTAAACAGTCCATTTTAATACGGGTAATGTATCACGAAGCAAATAACTTCAGCACTGGCGGAATGTTACGTGATACCACATACTTATATGTTTGTGACTCTTACAGCGCCTTCTATTACAAAGCGAAAAGAGTGGTCCAACTAAAACGATCATATTTCTATACGTATTAAACGAATATGTAATAAAAACGGGGTTTTCTATTTAAAAAACGCAGTTGATACCCGTTTGACCTATGGCAGCGCCATCTAGCGGGCCAACCATAGCGCCATCTGGTTTCCCCCTTCATGCTAGACAAGTTTCGCTCTTTGTAGTTTTTTAGTTTGATGCTTATTTCGTGAGATATTTGGCCCAGTCACGATCAATGGACCACCCTGTATAGTACCTATTTCTTCATTCGTTATCAGCTTTCATGTAACCAGTCTGTACATGCCTAATTGTGATAAGTGTTTTACGTCCTGTATGCCTGATTGGCTATCTTTGACGTAATTCGGTATACAATGAGCGGAATATCGCGTATTTTAACAATAACTGCATTGCTCTCCTCAACAGCTGATGTTTGTGCAGTTACAACACCCCTTCCATTCACCGCTACAGCCTATCATCATGGGTATAATTTTTCTTTTAGTATTTGTTACATATAATGTATTTTATGTTACCACTATTTTCAGACATACATCTAGATCCAGTCTATGTCCACATTTCAGTATGAGAGTTTGAAGATGGTCAAAAGCTGACAGAAATCGGTTACCATCAAAATAAATGTTTTTGCAGTAAAGACAGATGCCCATTTTTAAATCATATAACAGAGTGTCCAGACAGCCTCACTATTCCTAATCAGTCTCATGTTTTTCAATGTTCTGGGCAATTACACCAATTCAATCACTTCATTCTCTAAATGACACTGACATACACACACATCATACGTGGCTCACAAATATTTGATAGGAAGTTTAACCAGACAGTGGCTGAAACGAACCAAATTTTACAGTGTGGCTTATAACTGTACTTCAAACTTTCACAAGCACAATGTACTTGTGAACCGGCTTTGAAAATCTAAGCACAGCAGTACACGCTGCGTTCCATTTCGGCCGTACACATCGATAAAAGTGTAATTTCGCTGTCCCGAAACTTGTAGGAACAATGTCCTAAACTCTGAATAAAAATCACTGAAATGTGTGAATAAAATTCATTTTGTTAAACGTTTGACGGCGATGTTAGCTTGCAGTGTGCCGGTAATGGCGGTCAATTAGAGAAAGGATATAATTTACGTATACTGGAACGATGTTACCGTTAATAGGTAGACATTGCCATCACGACAAGCATTACGGAGGTATGCTGACGAAGCCCCCCCCCCCCCCCCCCCCCCACACACACACACACAGCTACGAACATGGCCTTCGTTCGAGCCGCACCTATTGTTCCGCTCAGCACAATGGCTCGCCGCAATTATCATCTGACGCCAAATGTACCGTGCACTCGCAACAAAACGGAACGTCACGGGAAAAAACGACGAGACAAAGTTCCGTCTGCCGTATGTGTGTGTGTCTGTCTGTGAGTGTGTATGCCTGTGTGTTTGTGTGTGTGTGTGTGTGGGTGGGTGGGTGGGAGAGGAACGAAGAGTATTAGCGCAGATGTGAAAGAAGAAGAACGGACAGCCGTGGTTTATAAAATTCCATGAATGAGCGAACAGGCCGTGTGACACTTTCACATCTGGACTGTAGCGTACTGTAGTGATTTATCAACGATGCTAATGTTATTTGCACAGTATATTCACCAATAAAACCTGTTTAATTTTGTGCTTCACGACAGAAGTCAGGTACCTCGTCTGCAGGATTATCGTCAGTTAAATATTAGTCTATGGCTGTGTCTGCATGAGTCCTTTGTATATACTTAATTATGCAGGAATTAGACGAAGGAACACCATCCACAATTCGACGAAACAGAAGTTTTCCAGTTGTCTCTGACAATGACACTCAGCGTTTCTAAACAAGACAGTTGAGGCTCATCGTTATTCATTTAAATGTGATCACAACCATCTACGGAAGTCTGTAATTTAGAAACATGTGCTTACCTTACGAATCAGTCGAGCATCATAGAATCTGAAGTTGAGTGATTATCCCTGGAAACAAAAGAAGGACTATGATACACAGTGGAATAATGTATGCGAAACAAATAACAAAACTGTAAGATTAAATTCATCTACCTACAAATCTATTAGCGTATCCTCTTTTGTCAGTATATTGGTCAAGTTGTCAAATTGAGAGAAATTATTACCAATGTCTTTAGAACAAAACAAAACTATAAAACAGATCAAAAGGAATCGCTTTAATTTTCGTATCACATTCTCCATGTGGCCGAAAATAATAGAATTCTGACTGTTTTCTGCAGTCCTATTCATTACTTAATATGTATGGGCTAAGGAGCGATTCACTATGTTTTGTTGCACTATGCACTATGCTTTCTTGCCACTTGATTTTATTATGAAACGAGGAAAGAAATGCTGCTCCACCAGGAAGTCAGTTGTAACCAATGGGGGTATGAAGGAACGACTGATCATACAAGCAACAGTACTCTTGCATGGGAGATCCGAAGAGAAACTTCTGCTGGTGCTTGTCTCCTGAAGAAAATCTCGAGCATGGCATTGGCCATCACTTCAGCGTAGAGCTTATCCCAGAGGTTAGTTTGCCGTAGCTAGGCTAAGGATACTACTATGCTACACTGTTCTTTTATGCTTGTCCTCACCTACAATGCCCTCACCTGCCCCATCATGAACCATGTCCACTATATCTGGAATCGGTCCCTAACCTCTAAAAATCACCTGAAATCAAAGATTTAACTTCGTCTTAAACTTCAATCTCTCTTTTTATTTATATACATCCATTTCTGATACCTCTTCTCTTTCTGGGACATCTGAGAACGAAATACATTAAAAGGTCTCAGCACAAAATACATTGCTCGCTTATCAAATCAGGTAGGTTGCTGCATTACAGTGCCATGTCTGACGATGAGCAACCACGCCTTACCCAGTTTCACCTACCGCAACTACAATTAACTTCTCAACAACGAAATCGCTTTCAACATATTCTCTTCGTACAATTCGAGCGTCATCTGATCCTATGGTTCTTTTTCTCCCTTGTTTATCGCCAGTGTGAACATGATAGTTTTCATAAACCATTATCTCCACCAATATATCATACCAAAATCTACATTATCTCTATTTAATTTATAGTTTTACTATTTTGACCATATCCACACCAACATCATCTCTATTTAACTTTTAATTAATAAAGTTAAATACGTCAAAACGTGAACAAGCTATCAATGACCTAAGTCTAAACTACTTACTGAGAAAGCATAAGATTTTTGTGTAGTCCCCTGAATGTGAATTGGCTTTCAATAAGTTGAAGGACACTCTGTCCAAAAATATTGAACTGTTTCATCCACATACTAGTGAGGTATTCCACAGTACTATGGATAGTTCAGATTTGAGAATAGGAGTGCAACAGGTCTGAAATCAACTCATTCGTAAACAAATTGGTTTCGCTACTCGAGTTTTGACGAAATTTGACTATCAGAAAAGAGGTCTTATTTATAGTATGCGGGCATCGGAAATGTAAGTATTATTTGTGATGGCACAAAACCGTTGTCCGAACTGACCACAGAGCACCGAGATTCTTAAAACACAGCAGGCTATTACACAACATGTTGACTAGATGGGCCCTATTACTTCATCAGCTTGATTTGGAAATAAGATACACAAAGTGGGTAAATCATATGTTCCTGATGCCTTGTTTACAATACGTGAGAGTGATGATAAGGTAAACAGGAGGCAAGAAGATGAAAGCATCTTCAAATTCAGTTATTACAAAGCAGTAGAGGGGAAAGGCATAATTAAGGACATCTGTAAGACTATGAGATGATATCAAAACGTGGAGACGAATGTCTGAAATTGGTAAAACACAAGTTTGATGACATAAATAGTATAAAATCAGAACCTTCTACATATTTAGGTGTTTTGTATTTGAAGATGGAAAAGTATTCTGAAATTTAGTGTGTATGTGGTCCATCCTAGAATATAAAAGAAGACACTGATAATTTCCAGTTGGCTTATGGCCATTGCAGTGCTAGAAAATGCACAGACAATATATGGGAATGTATCATGTTTAACAACTTGGTAAGGAGTACAGCAGAGAGGATTAGATTTATGTCAAAAGGCTATAGTACCTAACACTACTAGTCTAAGACTGCTGCCAACTGTCAAGCCAAATAATGTGATGGAAAAGGTCGTGTAGGATTTATTCTGTCCTTTACCAAAGACATGTGGTAGTTTTCCCCATATTCTAGTAATAGTGGTGTTTTATTAATAGTAGATTTGTTTTGTAAATTTATCAAATCGTATCTTTTGTGCAAACAGCAAAGCAGTTTATAAGAGAATGACTATGAAATATTTTGTTAATATGGAACAATCTTCACACAATATAATCATATGTTGGATCCTAATTTTCTTCAAAATTTTAGAGGGAAGGAATGGCTAAAAATCAAGTACACAAAATCCACATATAACCTGTCCACCAATCCAGCAGAGAAGTATATGCTCGAAATAGGTAGCGTATATCGTACAGCTTGTCTTCAAAACCACCGATCATGGGACAATATGTATCATAATTTGGAAACATTGTGAATGTTACAAAACTTGAGTGCATACGTTTCTCTCCCGAAGAGATTTTGTGAGAAAGGAAATGCAGATGTTTAGTATTTGTGCTGACAGAGTTATCTCCATGTACAGAAAGTACTGCTGATGAAAATCAAGAGATGTTTAAAATTAAGATGAGTAAGCAAGCAGAAGTGGGGATCCACAGGCATGATGAAATGTTAAAAGGAATAGAATTTAACGTTTGTAACTTACTTTTGGTTAAGACCCATGAACAATCAAGTTTGATCTATAAGGAGATAAGTGGTTTCTAGTTCTATTCTATTTGTATTTTAAGCTGTCCCAATAAAATGCATATTACTTGTAGTTTCCTATATCAAGAGAACTACTAGGAGTGAAAAATATTACAGACATAAGAAACAACAAACCTAGAATTGTGAGAAATAATAACCAAAGTTAGGAAAATAATGTTAGCAGAATGTAAGTAAATTAACATGTTACATTAATGTCACAAAGTATAAGAAAAATATTTTAAAAATACAGATATTATATTTCTATGTATGCATAAAATTATTGTCTTTGCTAAATATCTAGAATCTATCCTAGATGTTTCGAATATGCTAATAGTTACACGTGAAATGAAACGTTATGGTGATGAAAAGAAGTGCATTTATGACAAATGTTATTTCACTAGTGTTTGGCAAAGAATGAATAATGTCTATTGTGAGAAAACAGCTTGTTAACTGAACACTAAGTTAAAAAAATGAAATAAACATATAGGAACAAAGGAGATTACATTGGACATTATCCTTGTTTAAAATGTGGATCTAACACATCATAAATTTTGAATTATCCGTATTTATTATAAAAATGTATGTATGTGAGTGTACATCAACTCTTCTAAACCACTTGACCGATTTCAACTGAATATGGATTACATATCACTTATTGTCTAAAAAGAATCGCTGGGAAGGTGAGAACTACCTACAAATCAATTACGTTTGGGGTGAGGATAGAAAAGCAGTGTGGCCCACAACACGCAAACACCTATAATTTCATCATTCAGTATTTGCGAATGAGAGCACTTGGTAATTAGCAACAAACCTTACATACAGTGTCAAACCGTTGTGAAATATTTTCTCTCTGACAACCCCCAAAAAATGCTGAGAGAGAAAAAGGTTATCACTTACTATCTTTTGGTTGTTCGTGCAGAAATACTACTGCATGAACCATTACGTCATTATTTATTACTTCCTTAGTACTGAATCTCTTAATAACAAAGTTCTCAGACGACATCGACATATGATGCTGAATGTACCTACAAAATTGTATCATAGTGAGACTGGTAGATAATGCGATATGACGACATAAACACCGAAAAGCGTTAAAAGCTGGGACACCATGCTGGACATTAAAATTTATTACATCAGTTTTACTCACTCTATTCACAACACATTTCCCAAATAGTATCCACATGTGGCACTGAATTTACCTACAAAAAGGTATCACTGTATGATACAAAGATCAGGTAATATGACGCCAAATATTTACAAGTGTGAAAAGGAAACTACAGGATGAATACAGCTACACATGCTGGTGTAATGTGTACAAATAGATGTGAAGTGGGGAGGGGGAGCGACATGATGGACAGGCAGTGTGGGGAAAGGAGGAGATGGATAAAGATGAGTGAGGAGAATACAGATTAGAGGGAAATGGACAGAGAGAAGGATATGCACAGAGAAAGGAAAGAGGAGGAGCTGAACAGGGAGAGGGGAAGGAGGAGACAGACAGAGAGAGAAAGGGTCAGAGGATCAAATGGACAGAGAGAGGTGGAGGGAGAGGATGATATCAGAGGGGACAGGAGGAGAAGCACAGGGGGGGATGAGCAGATGCACAGGGGGAGAAGGAGATGAAGGAGGGAGGAGGAGGGGATGCACACAGAGAAGGGTAGGAGAAGACATACAGAGAGTGAGGGGGTGGAGGAAATGGGTGTAGGGGGGATAAGGGCGAAATGGGCAGATAGAGGGAGGGAGGGAGGGAGGAGCTAGACTAATAGCCGACTGAAAATATAAATATGTACACAGAAATGACAGATACGTAGCTACTTTTTACATATAGACACTGATGAAGTGAGGTATATGTTTATAGTATAAAAGGATGAAAGAAGTTTAAAATATTCAAAGAAATTGTAATTAGTAAATAAAATTGATAAACCAATTTACACAGTGTAACAGTTGAAACTTATGAGACAAATAATAGTTAAACAAGTATCCATGTGATTCACACACAGAGTTTACACACTTATATGAAGATTGCATATGAGAGTTACATTTTCAGATGAAAATTGACTAATACAAGGCGGTTTAAAATTATATACGTCTTCTAAATGATTATTGCATGCTTCCTTACTTTATTTTGTTTAATACAATGTGTACACCAACTGACACACAGAAGAATAGTCGTTGTGGTGGAAAATTTTCTTGCAACTGTGCTTTAGCGTACAAATCAAGAAAATGCGGTGCATGTGTAACTAGGAAAAATATCGCCGAAACACATGAATATTAAATGGTTTTCAAAATCTCTATCAGTGGAAATATCGATCGATTAATCTTCAAACAATATGTACATGTGGGCGAAATAGATATCTTTGTAAATTTGTAAAATGTATTATTTCCGTTATGTGCATTAATTTTAAATGATAAAAAGTGTCATATCCATTTCATTAATTGTAAGCGACAGCTCTACTCCAAAAGGATTGGATAATGAGTTAATTAGAAATTAAACGTATATCACAAAAGTCAAGTAACCACCTTGGTCATTTAAAATTGCTAAGCCACGAAGATGACGTGCTACAGTCGCGAAATTTAACCGACAGGAAGACGATGCTGTGATATGCAAATGATTAGCTTTTCAGAGCATTCAGACAAGGCTGGCGCAGGTGGCGACACCTACAACGTGCTGCCATGAGGAAAGTTTCCAACCGATTTCTCATACACAAACAGCAGTTGACCGGCGTTGCCTGGTGAAACGTTGTAGTGATGCCTCGTGTACGGAGGAGAAATGCGTACCATCACGTTTCCGACTTTAATAAAGGTCGGATTGTAGCCAATCACGATTGCGGTTTATCGTATCGCGACATTGCTGCTCGCCTTGGTCGAGATCCAATGACTGTTAGCAGAATACGCAGTCGGCGGTGTTTAGGAGGGTAATACGGAACTCCGTGCTGGATCCCAACGGCCTCGTATCACTAGTAGTCAAGATGACAGGCATCTTATCCGCATGGCTGTAACGGATGGTGCAGCCACGTCTCGATCCCTGAGTCAAGAGATAGGGACGTTTGCAAGACATCAACCATCTGCACGAACAGTTCGACGACGTTTCCAGCAGCAGGGACTATCAGCTCGGAGACCATGGCTGCGGTTACCCTTGACGCTGCATCACAGACAGGAACGCCTGCGGTGGTGTACTCCACGACGAACTTGGGTGCACGAATGGCAAAACGTCATTTTTTCGGATGAATCCAGGTTCTGTTTACAGCATTATGATGGTCGCATCTGTGTTTGGCGACATCGCGGTGAACTCACATTGGAAGCGTTTATGCGTCATCGCTATACTGGCGTATCACCCGGCGTGATGGTGTGGCGTGCCATTGGTTACACGTCTCGGTGACCTCTTGTTCGCATTGACGGCACTTTGAACACTGAACGTTACATTTCAGATGTGTTACGACTAGTGGCTCTACCCTTCATTCGATCCCTGCGAAACCCTACATATAGCAGGATAATGCACGACCTCATGTTGCAGGACCTGTACTGGCCATTCTGCATACAGAAAATGTTCGACTGCTGCACTGGCCAGCACATTCTCCAGATGTCTCACCAATTGAAAACGTCTGGTCAATGGTGGCCGAGCAACTGGCTCGTCACAATACACCAGTCACAACTCTTGATGAACTGTGGAATCGTGTTGAAGCTGCATGGGCAGCTGTACCTGTACACGCCATCCAAGCTCTGTTTGACTCAATGCCCAGGCGTATCAAGGCCGTTATTACGGCCAGAGGTGGTTGTTCTGGGTACTGATTTGTCAGAATCTGTGCACCCAAATTGCGTGAAAATGTAATCACATGTCATTTCTAGTATAATATATTTATCCAATGAATACTCGTTTATCATCTGCATTTCTTCTTTGTGCAGCAATTTTAATGGCCAATAGTGTAGATTGGACGATTACCTTGCCTTGATCCGTGACAACGTGCGCATCAGGAGCGGAAGACAGACAGTGGCGAGGCTTTGAACAGTGTAGACGCTTTGTAGATGACTAAAGGTGTAAGATTTTCGTGGTGCTAGAAAAGGCTACGAATCTTCATCAAAGTGGTGCGGCTTCTCACTTACACTCTAATAAGTGGGCTCTGAATTCACCAGGTCCAGGATCCAAGGCTTTCCGGAATTATGGTGGTGTAAAAATGTGTGAGCTGTGGCATGCTAGTTACTCTAATTGGATAAAGTTAATGCCTATGTATTGGTTGTGTTTACTTTTCCATTTGCTGTTTTTTTTTGGATAATTCAGTTAACAGTTTTCAATAATTCACTATAGAAAGGAGAACACGACATTGGAATCAACATGGCTTGGTCCCGTGTTAGAATTTTGCGTATGAAGCACGCTAAATAAATTTGCTTATAAATTTGCAGCAAATTTCAAAACTAATTAAAATTAAATTAGCTCTTTCAGAGCTTCGTGACTGTAAGAAAGTAGACGGAACATTTCTTTCAGAGGGTTTAATAAGGTAAGACACAACATTAAATAGGCTATTAAGCGGAAAAATGCAGTCATAGTATCACAGTAAAAGTAGAGGTACGCAGTATTTTGTAACAGTGGGTGAATTTACGATCGGGCACCCCACTGCCACGAAGAAAGCAGCTACAGCGTCCGGTTCCGCGCGCAGGAACCGGTAACATGGAACAGTATAAACGTCTTGACTATACTTGCTGTATTTAAACAATATGAACATAAGGAGCAAACACTTACAACACTAGTTTTGTAATAAGTGTCTAAATGTCAAGTAAGAAAGTTGAAGCGATTGTAAGCAGTTTGATGCCACTTAAAAGCACAAACTGAACTTACTTAAAATCATGAGAGTTTGGTCATATCCTACAAGCAACATTGTTGCAAACTGAGAAAAGGTACTGAGAAATATGGGACATATTTTTTCACTTGTGACAGACGCCGTTCCAGATTGTTGTCCAATCTTTGTTCAAGTCTTTCTCAGAAAAGAAAGTAACTATCCACATTGAGGGTAGACACTTGTTAAACAACATGCCTCTTGTGCATCACTCACCTCCCCAGAGAAGCGGCACTTGCTTCTCCCACTCCCATGTCCCCCACTTAAAATTAAGCAAATTAAAATGTGTGCACTATACTTGGACCTATTGGGTGTAAATCATTTGAACGCTGGAGTCCGTACTTCCGACTTCAAATAAATAACATTGCCATTAATAGTTACAATAACAATAATAATAGTAATAATAACAAAATAAATGTGTAGGCCATACAGCAGTGCAGTAGCCATCAGCTATTGTAGTGTTATTAGCTCATTTATTGTTGTGAAGTGAATAATGAAGCAGTTTGTACTATAGCTGCGAGTATCTACTGCTTGGAGATATTTAAGCATTTGTGATGTATATGTCTCACTTCTACTACCACAGATGCATGGCGCAAGATAAAAATATGTGTATACTTGGTGATCAATGTAAGGATAATGGGTGATCTACGTGAGGAAAATGTTCATACATTCATTTCAGGAGCTGTAGTCGCAACCACATTGAGTCACACGTTGATAAAAAAAGAAATCTTGACAACTTACGTAATAAGTATTTCAATCTCAGAAAATAATAATAATAGTAATGATCTCTTAAAATTTAGTTTCGTGCCAGAAATATTCATTGAATACCTAAATTTTTACCGCTAAGAAAATAACGATTTACCTCTCAAGAGGTAATTACCCTCAGATTTGGAACCACTGATCTAGGGCTCATTATCTGCCAACAACAAATAGTTAATATTTTTACTTTTCTTTATATTTTAATTTAAGACTGGGGATCATCGTAAATTGGGTTTTTTAGTCTGCTACTTACAGTTTTTGATGTTGTGCTTGTGTCGAGGTATCACGCTTATTTCTTTCGCTGTTGTCGTTACACATGCATTTTTTAAGACTTCTTCGCCAAGCAGAGTTGCTTCCGCCATTACATGTTGTTATGGCTGTGAGGTGTTCGTGTTTTCTGTGGTGTGTTTGTTGGGGATGTGGCACACAGATTTGAAGTATTGTTCATTTTTGTGATGTTTATATTGTGTGTGTGTGTGTGTTTACAGATTCCTGTAAACGTGAACTGATGCTTGTTGTGTCTCTTGTGTATGGTGAGGCCTAAGAAATAGAGTTTTACATCTGTTTGTGTTTCAACAGTGAATTGTATTTGTGCGTGGACTGCGATTTACCTTTCAGGCAATTTATATTGCATAGATAGTGTACCAGTATTTTACTTTGTACTTCTTTGGTTTAACAATTTTGCCTTTGATTTGACTGATATTACCAATGAAAGGATGATCTGAGTGTCGTTGGTGTTTCTTGTGTTTGTTGCAGGTATGTTCCCTAGTAGTTGCAGATTAATTTCTATGACGTTGATTGAATTTTCTGTTGGAATGTGCGTGTACATGCGTGTTACATCAAACAAAATTAAAGTTACTCTATTTGGTATGTTGTATTTCTTATTTTTATGTTATGTGATTTGCCTACTTTGGGCTTCTGTCTTCAGTATGCTTCTCGGTTTTCTGTAACAATGTGTGTGAGAGTTCGGCTAAGCAGTATTTTCGAGCATTTGTAATGTTTATAAATGGACATATGGGATATTTGGTTTCTGAATTTTAGGAAATGATTTTAGAGCGAGGCTACTGAGTTTTTTCTGGTACATTTTTTAAATCTGTATATCTGTGAAAAATAGTTTCTCAGTTTTCCTGAGTTTTCAGTAGGTTTCTTTGGTATCAGTTCTCATGGACCACATGCTAATTCTGTGATGTTGCTCCTATGAATTATAAAGTTTTGTTAATGCATCACTTTTCTTTTATGAGTCCAACCGAATCACCCTCGTCAGATTTTGTGAATAAGGCATTATCATGCAATAACGTTTTCTGTGGGCTTCTACATGTTTTTTCCTCAGATTGTGTTTTACTTTCTGACAGTTTTACTTCATCCGCGACTAGTTTTCCTCCTAGGTTTGCACTGAGTTAAGGTGTGCTCATTCTTTCTTGCTGCTTTAATGTGTTTGGTTTTTGCTATAATATTTTCTGTTATTTTGTGGGACAGCATTGTGTCTATGTTAGGTGCGTGATTTTTCCAAGCAAGCTGCTTTCTTGTATAAATAAACCGTTAGGTTAATACTCATTTATAAAAGGTATGTTTGTTATAACAATGTTATGACTGTTGGAAATTTGTGTGATTTATCATTTTGGTGAGTTTCTTTTATTCGTTTGTCTGTTTTCTTCCTATTATAGAATCTGTGTATGTTCTAACCCCGTGAACTAATTTACCAAAAATGGTGGAACCATTATATGATTTACTAATTCCATTTGCAATCTGTGTAGTTCAATCTACAATGCTTGCTTTTTGGAATAAATGAACCAGATTTCTTGCTTTATCAACTTGTTTTCAGCTTTACGATTTTCCTTTTGTGCCGCAGATGACATGCTGCTTGCAATTACAGTTACATAGCTGGGTATTATTATATGGGCCAAACATACATTGCTGTATTTTATATGAAGAACTGTATACGTATGTTCTGAAATTAGTTGAAAAGCTATGAAGAAAATATCTGGTTTGTGCGTAAAAAGAATCGTCTTTTGAATGTTCGAGTTTCTGTTTCTTTGCTTGCTACGAAAATTCGGAGAGAAATTCTATATTCCAAAAGACATCATTTTATAGTTTTCATTCATAACCAGTCAAATCACCCTACAATCCATAAAAATATCATATATATTTTCAGCTTTTGTCTGTGTATGTGCAGATGGATACTCGTGTGTGTGTGTGTGTGTGTGTGTGTGTGTGTGTGTGTGTGTGTTTGTGTGCGAGTGTGTACCTGTCCTTTTTCCCCCTAAGGTAAGTCTTTCCGCTCCCGGGATTGGACTGACTCCTTACCCTCTCCCTTAAAACCCACATCCTTTCGTCTTTTCCTCCCCTTCCCTCTTTCCTGAAGAAGCAACCGCTGGTTGCGAAAGCTTGAATTTTGTGTGTATGTTTGTGTTTGTTTCTGTGTCTATCGACCTGCCAGCGCTTTCGTTTGGTATGTCACATCATCTTTATATATATATATATATATATATATATATAAGTCACCTAACGTTACCGCTGGGTATATTTCGTAAACCACATCAAATACTGACGAACCGATTCCACAGACCGAACGTGAGGAGAGGGGCTAGTGTAACTGTTTAACACAAACCATACACAAATGCATGCAAGTATGCTTTTTAACACAAACCTACGTTTTTTTTAATGGAGCCACGTTAGTTTTGTCAGCACATCTGAACATATAAACAAATACGTAATCATTGCCGTTTGTTGCATTGTAAAATGTTAATTCCATCTGGAGATATGGTAACCTAAAGTTTAGCCGTGAAACCTCCGACGTTCTGTTGCGTGTTGTAACAAACGGGCCACGGTCGGAGAGCAGCATCTGCAGGGACATGTTTACTATGACGACCGTGTTTACGAGTGTGGCTGTAGTGCACTGTTGTGGTTTTGTCTAGCTGTCGCAGTGTCCGCATGTAGCGCTTGCTGCTATTGTTATTCTGCATTCGTCTCGGCACGCAGACCAACTGTAGTACACCGTGTTACCATACGTCTGTGATACTGTAGTGTTGTAGGAACTGTGACCATGGTGTATTCGAACTCTGAAAGGGCGGAGATGATACTCATCTATGGCGAGTGTCGACGAAATGCAGCTGAAGCCTGCAGGGTGTATGCAGAACGGTACCCGGACAGAGAGCATCCAACGTGCCGCACATTGCATACCTGTATGCAACAGGTATGGTCGTAGCACGCAAACGGGTCGGTAACAGGCCCGTCACAGGAGAAGCGGGTGCAGTTGGTGTGTTAGCTGCTGTTGCCATGAACCCACACATGAGTACACGGGACATTGCGAAAGCCGGTGGACTGAGTCAAAGTAGTGTCATTCTGGCAATGGGCAGTAACAGAGAATGTGTTGCAGTTATATCTGTTTACCGATGAAGCGGGTGTCACAAACCACGGGGCAGTGAATCTACGGAACATGCATCACTGGTCCGTGGACAATCCTTCCTGGCTCAGACAGGTAGAGCGACAGCGACCGTGGACTGTAAATGTGTGGTGCGGTATTATTGGCGACCACCTCATTGGTCCTCACTTCATTGCAGGGGCCCAAACAGCTGCAACATACATCGCGTTTCTACAGAATGATCTGCCAACGTTGCTCGAAAATGTTCCACTGTAAACGCGTTGACGTATGTGGTATCTGCATGATGGTGCACCTGCACATTCCGCAATTAACACTAGGCTGACCCTTGACAGGATGTTCGACGGGCGTTTCATAGGACGTGGAGGACGTATAAATTTGCCAGCCCGTTCTCCTGATCTTACACCTCCAGACTTCTTTTTGTGTGGTACCCTAAAGGAGAATGTGTACCGAGATATGCCTACAACTGCAGAGGATATGAAACAACGTATTGTGGCAGCCTGCGGCAACTTTACACCAGATGCACTGCGGCGTGTACGACATTCATTACGCCAGAGATTGCAATTGTGTGTGGCAAATGAAGGCCACCACATTGAACGTCTATTGGCCTTACATATCAGGACACACTCTACTCCATACCGTAATTGAAAACGGAAACCACATGTGTACGTGTACCTCACCCCTCATGGTAATGTACATGTGCGTCAGTGAAAAAGACCAATAAAAAGGTGTTAGCATGTGGACGTAATGTGCTGTTCCAGTCTCTTCTGTACTTAAGGTCCATCACCGTTCCCTTTGGATCCCTACGTAAATTGATGCTCTCTGATACACACGATCGAACAGCGGAGGAGTGGTACCCAAGCGTCAAGTTTAGGTTAAAATATCTCCGGATGTAATTAACATTTTACAATGCAACAAACGGCACTGATTACGTATTTGTTTATGTGTTCAGATGTGCTAACAAAACTAACGGGGTTCCATTTAAAAAAAGTAGGTTGTGTTAAAAAACATACTTCCGTGCATTTTTTTATGGTTTGTATTAACCAACTACACTAGCCCCTCTCCTCACGTTGTGTCTGTGAATCGATTCGTCGGTATTTGATGTGGTTTACGAAATATATCCAGCGGTAATGTTAGGTGACTCACCTTATATGATACAGACTTCATGAAACGCTATGGATAGACTATGACTACACAGAACAACTGAAGACGATAAAACAAACTGCACTGGAGAGTGGACATGATGCAAAGACACAAAAGTCAAGAACAAAAATTTAAAAACAGGCAACACGTGATCAATAAACACACACACACACACACACACACACACACACACACACACACACACACACACACACACACACAGGGAAAGAGAGAGAGAGAGAGAGAGAGAGAGAGAGAGAGAGAGAGAGAGAGAGAGAGCGAGAGAGAGAGAGAATACACAACAAATCAGCAGACAGAAAGCCACAAATGGCACATAATGACTTATAACAACAAAGCTGAACGCAGTGTGGAAAATACACTAGAGAGACAAGGACTCAGCATACCAGACCAGCAACACGGTACAGAACAGACTTGAATGTAATGTCACCTTCACTGACAAATATAGCCAACTTGGTATATATCAAGTAACGTAAGTGTTTTCACTCCATATAAGTGGCCAAACATGCAAGAATTTTAGGGCCATTTGTAAATAACATCTCAGAGCACCGAACAATAACAGCTCCCACTCAATATTTGCTCGTCTCTCAAACACAGAATCACCACACAACGAACACAGAAGTTGATTAAAATATTCTTAAAGCTAGTAACAGCCTATACTAAAAATTAATGATAGAAAAGAATTACAACATCCAAATTTCAATAGGCAACGGAAAGGAGGTACCAAACGAACACACATCACTCCTCATTAAAACCTACAGTGTGACAACAGGATACCCTTTAAAATTAAATTCTCCTCCCTATACTCCACAACATTTACATTAATGGCATATCCATAACAAACTCTCTCTCTCTCCCTCTCTTTCTTTCTCTCTGCCCCTCTCTCTCCCTCTCTCTCTGTATCAGACAAGCGCCTTCCCCCCCCCCCCCCCCCACCCTCCCACACACAAACTGAACATCACGAACATCAACAACGCTTCATATCTGTGGAGATGTCCTCAATGAATACGCTACAAAAAGAAGGAAAACAACAAAGCCATAACAACACTTAATTTCGATGGTAACTCTGTACTTAGCAAGCAAATCTTGCAAAATGCATGTATAATGACAACAGCCAAGGAAATTAGCGTGTTACCCCGACACAAGAAACGGAGAAAAGATCCCAGCGTCCAAAGCTCCAAGTAACACGCTAAATAATTCAATATAAGTAGCGAGTCCCAGTCGAAGGTTAACACTAAAGAGAAAATAAAAAAAGAAATGTTGTTTGCAGATGAGAATCTCGAGACTGTGCAGTAGATTTAAAATTACCACCATAAATAACCAATAGCTTCACGTGCAGTTTCTAATCAAATGTATACATCCACTTTATTACCAAAGGAACTATAAAAGTAAAACCTTTAAACGTATGGCAAATGAACAACATAACATGCTTCTGCTAAATGATACGTGTCTCATCTTTCTGCTGTACGTTAAAAAACGTAAAATATATGACAATAATTGCTCCCTTTTCAATTGTAAATATTTTGTGCCATAAGTTTATATAACCTCCAAGAGACGTTAACATACAACTACAATTTTGCAGAAATAAAATAAACAAATAAACCCTCTGAACATAGCATGAGGCGGAATTCCTCCCCAATTCTTCTTCACATTCACAAGATGATGGTAGGGAGCAACATTATTCAGATAAATTTTATAGCTTCTTTAAGAAACGGAAAATTGCCAGTTGACACACGGTGCGAACACTTGCGAAAGTAGAGCTTTGCAGCAACTTTGGTTGATATCTTACATATTATACATATTAATTCACATTTAAATGTTGTCAGTAAGTATTTGGTTGGTTTGTGCAACGGTAAATATTAATTCACATTTAAATGTTGTCAGTAATTGTATGGTTGGTTTGTACAGCGTTTTTGTAACTACTATGAGGAATTTAGTGTTATCATTGCGATAAATGCAACCCACACAGATGTAGCAGGTCTCGAAATGTGGCGATACACGTAGCAGCTGGCGAGTAACAAACAGATTAGGGTTAGAACAGGATGAACTTAAAGCGAATGCCAAGACCTGAAGTCTTTTAGTGACATCCATAAAGCCTTGACTGTGTGCATACAGAAATACAACAGAATACAAACATGGAAACCCAGTAGTAAGCAAAGAAGGAAAACCAGAAAGGTGGAAGGAGTATATAGAGGGTCTACACAAAGGTGATGTACTTGAGGACAATATCATGGAAATAGGAGACGATGTAGATGGAGATGAAATGGGAGATACGATACTGCGTGAAGAGTTTGACAGAACACTGAAAGACCTGAGACGAAACAAGGCCCTGGGAGTAGACAACATTCCATTAGAACTATTGACAGCCTTGGGAGAGCCAGTCCTGACAAAACTCTACCATCTGGTGAGCAAGATGTATGAGACAGGCGAAATACCCTCAGACTTCAAGAAGAATATAATAATTCCAATCCCAAAGAAAGCAGATATGAAAATTACCGAACAATTAGTTTAATAAGCCACAGCTGCGAAATACCAACGCGAGTTCTTTACAGACGAATGGAAAAACTGATACAAGCCGAGCTCGGGGAAGATCAGTTTGGATTCCATAGAAATGTTGGAACAGGTGAGGCAATACTGACCCTACGACTTATCTTAGAAGCTAGATTAAGGAAAGACAAACCGACGTTTCTAGCATTTGTAGACTTAGAGAAAGCTTTTGACAATGTTGACTGGAATACTCTCTTTCAAATTCTGAAGGTGGCAGGGGTAAAATACAGGGAGCGAAAGGCTATTTACAATTTATACAGAAACCAGATGGCAGTTATAAGAGTCGAGGGACATGAAAGCGAAGCAGTGGTTATGAAGGGAGTGAGACAGGGTTTTAGCCTTTCGCCGATGTTATTCAATCTGTATATTGAGCAAGCAGTGAAGGAAACAAAAGAAAAATTCGGAGTGGGTATTAAAATCCATGGAGAAGACATAAAAACTTTGAGGTTTGGCGATGACATTGTAATTCTGTCAGAGACAGCAAAGTATTTGGAAGAGCAGTTGAACGGAATGGATATCGTCCTGAAGGTAGCATATAAGATGAACATCAACAAAAGCAACCGAGGATAATGGAATGTAGTCGAATTAAGTCGGTGATGCTGAGGGAATTAGATTAGGAAATTAAACACACAAAGTAGTGAAGGAGTTTTGCTATTTGGGGAGCAAAATAACTGATGATGGTCGAAGTAGAGAGGATATAAAATGTAGACTGGCAATGGCAAGGAAAGCGTTTCTGAAGAAGAGAAATTTGTTAACATCGAGTATAGATTTAAGTGTCAGGAAGTCTTTTCTGAAAGTATTTGTATGGAGTGTAGGCATGTATGGAAGTGGAACATGAACGATAAATAGTTTGGACAGGAAGGGAACAGAAGCTTTTGAAACGTGGTGCTACAGAAGAATGCTGAAGGTTAGATGGGTAGATCACATAACTAATGAGGAGTTACTGAATATTATTGGGGAGAAGAGAAGTTTGTGGCAGAACCTGACTAGAAGAAGGGATCGGTTGGTAGGACATGTTCTGAGGCATCAAGGGATCACCCATTTAGTATTGGAGGGCAGCGTGGAGGGTAAAAATGATAGAGGGAGACCAAGAGATGAATACACTAAGCAGATTCAGAAGGATGTAGGTTCGAGTAGGTACTGGGAGATGAAGAATCTTGCACAGGGTAGAGTAGCATGGAGAGCTACATCAAACCAGTCTCAGGACTGAAGACCACCACAACAACAAAGCAGTATTACTGCACAGGTTCTTTGTTGATGGAGGGTTAATAAATATTTCAACTCATTTTATTTTACTGTATCCATTATATGGTATTAAACTACGAGGGTTGAATGAAAAGTAATGCTAGCACCTTCGTTAATTGGGATCGGATGGGAATATTTTAATAAATCAAACGCAGAAATAACCCTTAGAATGTGATTAATTTCCAATATTCACTTTCCCACATAATAACCAGCCAATTGGATACATTTCTGTCAACAATGAACAAGTTTCTGAAGCCGTCACGGAAAAAGTCAACACTCTGTTTCCGCGACCACAGGCTCACAGTTCTCTCCACCTCTTCATCGGAATGTATGGATGATGCCGTACGGTGGTGAGATTCAGTTTCTGAAGCACTGCTGTGGTGTGGCACGTGGAGTGTGCCAAGCAAAGCAATAATGTGACCCACGCGTTCTTTTGAAACTCCGATTGGGCTTGCAGTTATGATACGACGGTCGGCCTGAATCAATCTGCCAACATTTTGCTTGTGAAACTCGGTGGTTGCTGTCACAGGATGTCCAACTCTTTGTTTGTCAAGCAGGTCAGATGTTCCCACCTTTAAACTTACTCGTCCAATGACTTACAGTACTCACATCAACACAATCACCATAAACTGCTTTCATTCTCTGATGAATCTCCTTTGGGGTGACAGCTTCTGCTGTCAAAAATTCAATGACTGCACGTTGCTTAGATCACAATGACCGACCGTCTGCACAGGGTTCCCTACTTAACAATCTAACAACACAACCGTTCAACGCTAAGGGTTTCCGCCAACTGGAGCTGTAGAGAAGAGTCTATGGAACAAGCCAGTACCTACCGCATACCAATGCTGCGAAAAGTTGAAGAGTTACGAAGGTGGAGGCATTGCTTTTCAGTCAACCCTAGTATATGTTTATTACAGGAAACTTTCCTGAACAGTTTCCTTATAGTTTCACGACGACATGTCTTCAATGAATAAGTAAGAAATAAAATTTATATGTAACAAAATTCAGAAAATTTGTGAGTTTTATGAGTTTATTTCACATATTCCCTCAACTAAAACAAGACTTCGTCAACTCAGAATATTTGTCATTATAATTATTCCGTTAATGAAATGTTTTGACATACATAACTAGTATTCGATTATAAACCTCGGAAGATAGATGTAAGGAATCTCTTTCACAAAGATATAAGAATTTCCCACTATCCAGGCAATAAATGGAAGCCTCTCCGTTGTTTCCCCCACGGCTGAAATTATGTGATTCTCACACTTCGTCTCCATCATAGTTACTACTTGATAGTTATCTGGTATGACTGACTTGAGCTGTGAATTACTCAACTCCGCAACTTAACATGTGGCGCTCAAATGTAGGTTTACGATTTTCGCTTGAATTCGTTATTCTCTGAAGGTTTACGTTAATGTTTCTGTAGTCTCCTGTGAGATGTCTGTCTAATAAATTAGATGACGAATAAACGATTTATAAAACACCTAACCATGAAAACTGTGGTAGATGCAGTGGAATAAACAAACGAATTTAGACATACCAAACTAAAATAAAGAAGTTACAGTAATAACATGTTAATGAGAGGTTAACATTGTAACGTCGTCTCTGAGAGACAATTTTCAGAGCCTTTATGCGTTGAGCGGCAGAATAAGCGAAATCACAGTGGCCGTTCCCTGGCAGACTCTGTTGTTGAAACAAAGAACTCTGTTCTTGGAGCCTTAGTGCTTACAAATGTGTTCTTGCGTTAATGATTCCAAAAACTTTAATTTGTCTTACAGTTCCAGAAGTCTGCTCCGAAAACTCCTTGGCGATTTTTAAACCAGATTTCTCTGAGCGAGTTTCGTCTGCAGTAGGGAATGGACTGCCGCTGACAAAGCAGAGGAGCGCTTCGACAAATGCACGCCGCAGAGCAAAGGGAAAAGGGATAACGAGCCCTTTTCTCTCAAGCCCTCCCATCGCTCATCTGGTCGAGCGGACATCTCAGCCATTAGCAGAAGTCTACTTTGTCCTCCTCGTCCACTCGCCGGTTCAATTTTCTTTGAAACAGCCTTGCCATCCTACGCCACCACTAAGGTCCATCTCGAAGAATATTAACAGCTGCGCCATGTTCTGAAGCATTTTGGTGTTTCTCACTAGAAAACTTTGTCGTCTGTGAAGATCGCTGACATTACGGTAGCTTCGATTTGCAGTATGAATAAAAGATATAGAAGCTATATTCAAGGGGTGGCTCCAGATATGGAAGTGATCGCAGTAGTAACTCATTTACATTGGACATATTTTTCATTCAGGTTATCAGTGACAATCTTCTTACACGTAGACTACAGTTTGTATCATATTGGTATATTATTTGACGAACACTATTGGTCATTACAACTGCAAAAAAGTGAAGACGAAAAGCAAACGTCCAATTCGCATGAAATGTACTACATGCTTGGATATCATTTGCATATCCGCGAATCAACACATGTCAGATAACGCCTCATATATTCTGCCCTAAGACACAGTCTCAATTTCTCCCACACCAACTGTGTAAGCGTTGTCGAAATGATAAAAATCAAAAAGTGTTGTTGACAATGAGTGAGAGACTTCCATCAAGTAAATTAATACGGGACTGAGTACCCACGGTTCACAGAATCGATCAGAACATTGCTGCAGAAGCAGCGAAAAAGTCATAGGCCAGAACACAAAAGTGTCAGGGTTAGTGACAGTTTAAAATGATCGAAGGTTAGCACGGTGATCAATAAGAGATGCAATCCAAAGAGATTCTTGTAGAATGTAAAGTATTCCAGCAGCTAGAAAAGCCAGCAGCAAGACTCAGTCAATACCAACACTGTTTGATAGCGACTATAGCGATACCGAAACGGAGTTAAAAAATATATTTTTCAAAATTATTTCACCATACAAAATGCTCTATATACCGGGTGATCAAAAAGTCAGTATAAATTTGAAAACTGAATAAATCACGGAATAATGTAGATAGAGAGGTACAAATTGACGCACATGCTTGGAATGACATGGAGTTTTATTAGAGCCGAAAAAATAAAAAAGTTCAAAAAACGTCCGACAGATGGCGCTTCATCTTATCAGAATAGCAGTAATTAGCACAAGAAAGTAAGACAAAGCAAAGATGATGTGCTTTACAGGAAATGCTCATATTTGTCCACCATCGTTCCCCAACAATAGCTGTAGTCGAGGGATAATGTTGTGAACAGCACTGTAAAGCATGTACGGAGTCATGGTGAGGCATTGGCGTCGGAAGTTGTCTTTCAGCATCCCTAGTGATGTCTGCCGATCACGATACACTTGCGACTTCAGGTAACCCCAAAGCCAATAATCGCACGGACTGAGGTCTGAGGACTTGGGAGGCCAAGCATGACGAAAGTGGAGGCCGAGCACACGATCATCACCAAACGACGCGCGCAAGAGATTTTTCAAGCGTCTAGCAATATGGGGTGGTTCTAATAAAACCCTATGTCATTCCAAGCATGTGCGTCAATTTTTACCTCTCTGTCTACATTATTCCCTGGTTTATTAAGTTTTCAAATTGATACTGACTTTTTGATCACCCGGTATTTCAGAACTCCAATAAATATCAGACATCGGAAAAGCTGAAGAAAGGGCAGTTAGTTTTGTACCATTTCGCAACAGGAGCCGCATAGGGTAGCCGCTTGATCTAGGGCGCCTTGTCACGGTCAGAGCGGCTGTCCCCGTCGGAGGTTCGAGTCCTCCCCCTGGCAATGGGGTGTGTGTTGTCCATAGCGTTAACTGAAACTAACTTACGCTCACAAGTATTGTGTAAGCTTAGGGACCGATGACTTCAGCAGTTTTGGACGCATAGAAGTTACCACTATTTCCAAATTTCGAAACAGGAGAGATAGTCATGGAAACATAGCGGGGGTGTCTAGTGTGCCTTGGAGAGAGTCGTGATTCTCTCTCGCAGATGGATTAAGTGTAGTTGAAGAAGGCTGTTCGTGGCTGCAAGAAAATCTGTATTGCTGTTTATTTACATATAGCACTTACATTACTACATCACATTATATTTATCGTTTTTCTATGCATCCCTTGGAGAGGAGTCTCTGGGATGTGGAAAGCGTCAAAGTCTTTTTTTTTTTAATGAGATACATGGATATTGTACAAATCTAATGCAGACAGAGTTATGGTCTATAATCTTTGTGAAGGTATTCAGCGATGGAGTAGAGGGAGTTGGCCAACGGAAAGTTCTCTAATTCGCTCTGAAACCGATTGATATGCTCTGGTAAGTTATTGAATATATGAGTACCCATGTGTTTGACTTCTTTTGTACTAATGTTAAGCTTTTATAGTCCTTATACAGTTTTTGGTCTTGGTATTATAATCATGTTTTGCACTATTTTGTGTAAAAAGAGACATGTTGGAAAAGACAAAGAACATCAATGAGTATATGTATCGAGAGGTGGTAGTTCTAATACCAAGTTTATTAAAGAGGTCTCTGCATGATGATCTAGGACTGACACCAGATATAATTCTAATGACTTGTTTCCGAATTTTGAAAATGTTCTCTTTGTGAGAGGAGTTCCCCCAAAAGATGATTCCGTAACTCATTAGTGCATGGAAGTAGGCCGAATAAACTAACTTCTTCATTTTTAAATCACCTATTTCTGCTATCATGAGTACTGCAAATGTAGCTGGACTAAGACGTTTCATTAAGTTTAGAGTGTGAGTTTCCCAATTTAGTTCGTGCTCAATTTGTAGCGCTAAATATTTGACACTGTCTACAGGTCTAATTTCATTGTTTCAATAAATTTTACTTATAGTGTCAGATATTGTTTGTGAGGTACTAAACTGTATGTAGTGGGTCTTGTCAAAATTCAGTGACAATCTATTTGCTGTGAACCACCCACTGGTATAAATATTTCATTATCCGACTGCTCAGTGAGACCACGAGCTGCTAGTCTTCAGCCCTGGTAAGTGCGACAAACACACAGAAATGGCGTTTTCTGTTGTGTTGACGTCTCGGCCCATCCGAACAGCTCCGCTGCTACTGGTTGATGTGTCATGTGGACAGTTCAGCATCAGCTGCTGTCACCGCGAATACGTCAGTCTGCATCTCGCCCCAGTGACACAGGCGTGCAGGTGTCCTCCATTAGAACTTTGCCACACGAAGGCGTGGTGGACTCGACAGCGTTAGTCCTGTGAAAGCAGCAGAGAGCTGAGCTGCCCAACTGCCTAGGTTATCAGGTGACGGACATAGATTCGAGACCCAGCCAAAGAGGTGGTGGAAGCGTCATCAGCACGGCACCGAACGGTACAGGTTGAACATCGTAGTACTGTCCAGTTGTTCGACTATTGTGCGCTGACCACGGGAGTTTAAATGCAGCTTTCCAGGCTGAATATGCAGACACCGTCCCGTTTCTATGTCACTCGGAAGTATCTTGAACAGGTGCCAGTAGCCTAGTAGTCACACTGTGGTGGCTGTAATGCTACTGGGTGTTGAGTCAGCAAGTCATCGACTCTGGCTAATTGTAAAACTCCTAGATTCGGCACTTGGCTGGGCCTGTAGCTCGTTCCGTTATAGAAAAGGTAGTCGGGTTCGGGTTTCAATCATTAGAAGAAAGGCGTTTTTCGTTGCGGCGAGGTCTTTTCAAGAAATTGAAATGTGCAACTTTCTCCTTCAGATGCCAAACATTTTCTTGACTCCCCCGAACATACGAATGAATGACTATCGCAATAAAATAGGAGACACCAGACCTCACACAGAAAGATTTAGATGACCTTTTTCTCCTAGCGCTGTTACCAAGTTGAACGGTTGCAAAATAATCTTCAAGTTGATCTGTAAATTCTCTGCCAAATACTTAAGTGTGATTATGTAAATTTTTATGCTTTCAGGCCATCAAAGAAACTCAGAGAATCTGTGCAATCTATCAATGGTCTCCAGCAATTAAATGACATGATCACCTAATCTGTAATTCTCAAGAAAGGCATATATTCTGCAGAATTTTGCACAAGCAGAATGCGAATAAATCTAATACTGAAATTTGTTATGCAAATGAAACACGCAGTGGTAATAACGATGGAAACCAGAAAAAATTACGTAACTGTGTAATTTATTTTGAGTAGTTAACGATGGAGTTACTGATTAAATAACTGGAATTTAGGAAAACTTTAGTTGTCTGATGAAATAATATTGTCGATAGCTCATACCTGACAAACATTACGATTTAATGATCAATGACGAAAGAGACAGAACTCATGGAGGAGTGGCAATACTTGTAGACCAGAAATGGGCATCTAAAATAGACTCCCCCGTCTAATAAGGCATGGACAATGGCTATAATCCTAAAGAACAGCATAGGCTACTTGACGTTAGTGGCTATATAAGCACCAGAAGAAGGAAAGGAAGCGAAAACGAAAGATTTTTTTCTAGTTTGCGAAATGAATTTGACAAGGAAAACAAAATCATTTTATGAATTTCCTTGGAGAATTTACCGCAAGCATAAGGGATCAATCTATAAGTAATGTAACTGGCAGCCCACAGGGCTTTTTTTAATTGACAGGAATTATCTTAATTCGCAATTTTAAATAACCTGAAACTACTAATAATTTTTTTAAAAAATAAATGACATTTACAAGTTTACAAGCTCAGCCCAAGGTGAAAGGACATTGAATGATAACATAATACTTAACAAAAAATTCACAATTGAGGATATGATAATTATTGCCACATTTACCAAGTAATTTCTAAAATGTCTATTTTCAAAATGTAGAGAAAGAGTAATAACAGAATCAAAAACAGACAAACAATATTGAAAGTGTACTTACCACAAGATATACTCATACAACTCCTATACGAAAATAGATTAAATGAACAACAGTAATGCAAGTTATGAAAAATGCCTCGGTACTGCATGGGTTAAGGGAAAATAGGAGAATGTAAGCATCAGTGTTCAGGAGGCAACTTCTGAAGCAATGAAAATAGAAAATTAGAAATGGTAATAAGAACGAAAAAAGAAGCCTATGTAAAACATCTACAATAAGAAAGAAACAATGCGACAATTAAGAGACGAATATAATAGAGAAAGAGCAACTGTTATAAAAGAATGTAAAAAAGCACACAGAGCACGTTTGGACAGCTATACAAGTAATTTATAAAATGACATTTAGAGACAACAAGCAATAGTCTATCAAACAAAGAAAAGCAATGGGAAGGACGTTATATGAAGTCGTGATATGTCCAAAACGTAAAGGAACAAGCTAAAATGTATGAATGTGGGGAAAGGGTAGATGTAATAACGTTATCAGCATCAGAGAGAGCTTTATAAACAATGGAAATGGGAAAGGCTTGGTATTCATGGAATTAACAGTGAGTTTCTAAGAACCGGCAGAATACCACTTAAACTAAGACCATACATTCCCTGAATTTATACTGGTAAAAAACGAGAATAACACAGATCTGATCAACAACAGTTCGAAACTCAGTTTTTGAAAATGAGATCGAAAAGTCTGTAACAATTTTAAGACAATAAACGCTTTAACAGCTGGATACAAAGCATGTGAAAAAATATGAACTCTAATGTTAAGACTAAAAGCCAAAACAAGTGTAACCTTAGAATAGAGAGGATACGGTTTTGGGTGAACAAAAGTGAATAATGCAATCGGTTTAAAGATACTGATAAATAAAGGAAGAGAATTAAATAACTAGGCGCATATAGCTTTTATGGAGTCCACCAAGATGCATGAGTGATTAAAAAGGATGTAATTCTGGTTAATACTACAAGAAAATGGAATTCTGGAACATTTGATATAGGCAATGAAAAGTTAATACTATGAAGCTGAATCTCCAATAAAAACAGGGAACAACATAGATAAGAATGGTAGTATGACTAACCAAGGAGCTGAACATGGTTGAAGTCGTTCCCCAATTTTTTTCAACTGATGTATTAATGATAAATCTAAAAAGTCGAATGAGGAAACAAGAAACAAGAAAGGAATGAATTTAGATATTAGTTTATGCTGAAGACCATTTGTAACAGCCACTTCAGAAGAATAATAACCAAGAAATATTTTTAAATTAAACCAAATTGATCAAAATTATAATTTCAAAATATCTATAGGCCAGACAAAACTAGTGGCACTCCGAGGAAAACAGAGTTTCGATCAAAAATTGTGATAGAAAAATAATAATGTAGCAAGAAAGTGGGCTGCCACATTATTTCTGATTATGATAAAAATATAAATAACAGAAGAGCAAAATTTTAAGGTGTCCATGGAACAATAAAAAGGGACATTAAAGAGAAAGATACAGAAAAGAACCGAAATTATATAAAACACTAGCTGCTCTACTGCTGCTTTATGTATCTAAGGCTTGGATACAAATACGGAAGACAGAAACTGAACAGTCACGTAATAAGTGAGATTCCTCACAAGAGTTCAAGGATTTACACTAGAAGATTTGTTAAAAAACTAATATATTAGAAATGAAGCTAAAATACACTTACAACGAGAAATAGAGAGGATATGGAAACATATTGCAACAAGGCAGATATTTCGAAAAGGTTTAAGAAACATAGGGCGGTCTAGCAAACGACAGGCCTGAGAAGCACAAGCTGCAATAGGTTGTTCGAAGCTAATCAATGAAAGTAGATAACGATGATAAGATTCCTCCTACTATACTGTACATGCCCAATTAATAACATTTTGTTATACGTTATCCTCCCTGATGTTTCAGTTTTAAAAATACAGCGGTGAAATTACGTATACTTACATAAACGTTTGGGTTTGTATCGGGAATAGCAGAGGTGTCTCATCGAATGCAAATGGTGGAGAGGCTGTAAGAATGCACCGTTAACAAAGACAGAATACAGATTAGAGTTTATCTTATAGCAATGAGGATATTCATTAGAGACGGTCAGCCTATATTAGGCTACTCCTAGGTGCCAAATGTCACGTTTTACTTACACAGTGCTGTTTACGTAGACAATTTTCTAAGATTGGTGATGGTTCTAAGAATAAGTTAAATGAGTGTTTTTTCAAGCAAATCCCTAGTTTAAGTTAATGACATTAATCTTAAGTACTACGATTCGATACTTCGCTAGTTTGTTAGATACTGACACTGACTATCCTAGGACTTCTAGTATCATCTATTAGGAATACGAAATGCGTTTCCTCAAAGGAAGAAGTACAGTGAAGATCAGGAGAGATACGAAGCCTACTGAGAATGTTCATTGCCAGAAGAACATGAACAGCCACCTGTTTCGTCTTTCATCCCAGTTCGCTATCTTCAAGGAACGATAGAGGTTAAATAAGAAACGACAACATAAGTTAACTGGTAACACTGAAGCTGATGGTAGATAAGAGGCCACGAGACACTAGCATGAAAAAGGAAGGAAGTATTAGTGAACCCACCAATTTCGGATTGAGGAGAAAAAAGAAGAGGTGGTTTCTTGCAGATTCCGGCTTCCAACCTTCGAGTACATACGTGAGACAGAATGAGAAACGAGTATTTTTGTCTAGGGTACATAGTGTGGCGGTTTTAAATTATTCTTCGTAAGTTTAGGAGAGAAAGTAGACTAGTAGTTGGTGGGTGACAGTTACAACGCAGTTCATAGCTCTAGCAGGAATATTCAAACACGTGCTCTGTCTCGTCTTTAACACTAACATTCTTCATAGAAATGTTACCACAGTGACGATGGTATTGGTCTCATTTGGACTGCAGTCCCTGCAAGTGATCGCAATCGAGTCTTAACGTATCCGAAAAGATCACAAAGTTCGGTGATTTGTGCAGATACGGTGTCTTCACTACAAGTAGTTCTCGCAGCGGAGTAAGAAGCGATACGTCCTCAAGAAGTACTGTTGGCTGAAATCGATTGATACTGTATGTGACTCGTGTCTCTAGACCGAGGTATACGTAGTCGAGATCTCAAAAAGGGATGCTAGTTACTATTTTCACGGAGTTTACTACGGTTAAAATAACAAAACCACAATCACTGCAAAATGGTGTGTTCACATCGATAGGACATATAAAAATCCACAACATAATTAATATACTTTTAATTCGCTTATGAACAACAGATAATCGCTTTCGTATAACGTACCTAGTCTGTATTCGCAGCAGACTAGCAATGCGGATAACGGACCATTCAATATTGACTCTACAGACTCCCAACCAAATTAGAAGTATAAGCTGGTTCGTTTGACAGTACTCAACTTCAGTGGCTACCGGAAATTCATAGACTCTATCTGACAACGTAGATCACTCCAGCGGAGCATCGTTCATAACAATACAACCATTCAATATTGACTCTACAGACTCCCAACCAAATAAGAAGTATAAGCTGGTTCGTTTGACAGTACTCAACTTCAGTGGCTGCCGGAAATTCATAGACTCTATCTGACAGGGTAGATCACTCCAGCGGAGCATCGTTCATAATAATACAACAGTGCACAAAGTGATTTGTGCTGATCATAAATTTTCTTACATTTCAGATATTGTTGAGTTTCATGACTACTTCCTAATGTCTATGCTGATTACAGACGATTTATAGTTATATTTCTCCTTTAGGTTCCATTTAACAAATGATAAATAATCATATGTTGCAAGTTTTTGCAGGCGCGCAATGCCAAGCAGTAAGACAGAGCGTACGATCGCTCCGACGCTACCACAGCAGCTAAATAAAGTCGTCCCAAAAAAAGTGGTGCTTTGTGCAAACGAAACGTTTTGCGTATCACGGACACATATAATGATCAATGAGAAGTCGGCTGTCTACTACAGCACTTAGGACGTTTTGGATAATAATAAAGTAGCCACGGCTGCAAGCACCAGAAACGTTATAACAGGTGGGAACACAAAACGTATGTCCTATAATACGGGCAGTTAGAATCTTTCGTAAACTGTAAATGATTCATGAATAAGGGTCCAGAAAGCAGTAGTAGTCAAATGAGATTTATTTTTCTGTATTGTTAAAAACTTCTTGTGGAGAGAGGTATTGAAGCGAACATTATTATGTAAGTGAATGAACTAAGTCTTTCGACAGCATCTGATAGGTTGTCAAAACGTGCCACTGTTGCCAGTGGAACTTTTTGAAAATTAAAAAGCTGCTTTATAGACAGTAAATTCTCATTTTAAGAATTATCAAACGGTGTTTAGAGACGTTTACCGTTGTATTACTAAATGACACAATTTTCATGAGTATGTTGGTAAATAACACAATATTAACGATAGAGAAGTCCCTGTTTCCCACCACTTTGTGAAAAATCTGGATTCCATATCTTGATCCACTTACAAAACGAAGAGAAATGTACACGTTACGTAGGGTGCATTGTATAATCCCATCCGTCCATCCTTGAAGGATTATGGTGTAGCATGCTTTGTCCAGAGTCCGCAGCGTCTGCTGTGGCTAAAAAGTCTCACTCGAGAGTGGCAGTCCCTACTGCAGTCTGGACACGTGAAATCTGAGGGACTTAGAACAGAAGCCGCTCTGTCTCTCCGCTTTGTCCTCTTCCTGATTTGTTCCTGTGTCCGTTCGTCCTCTGAGAGCTTGACGCCGTTGCGCACAGTTACTCGCCACTTGACACCTTCATCTGCAATGCTTTGCCAGCGACTTGGATTGATTCTGGTCTTGGTCAGGTCTCTCTTGCAGACATCCTTGAAACGAAGATGCGGTCGTCCCACTGGCCTCAAACCCTCCTGAAGTTCTTCGTACAGCAGTTGTTTCGGTATCGGTTCAGGATCCATGCGCCTGACATGTCCCATCCATCTTAGACGTCGATGACTCAGGAGTGCAAAGATGCTGGTTGTGCTTGCACGATGAAAGACTTCGGTGTTGGGTACTTTCTCCAAGAGATCTGAAGGGTCTTATGGAGACAGCGTAGTCGAGATTCATGCTTAGAAAGAGTCGTACATGTCTCACAGCTATAGAGAAGGGTGCTTATAATACAAGCGTTGTAGACTTTTAATTTAGTTTTCGTGGTAAGCAGTCCGTTGTTCCATACTCTGTTTTTCAGTCTAGTCATGACAGATGATGCCTTTGCGATTCTCTTAATAATTTCAGTGTCTATGGACAAGTTGCTACATATTGTGGATCCCAAGTAGGTAAAGCCACCAACTACCTGGAGAGGATTGACATCAATGCTGATGGATGGAAGGTTGGTAGTGCTCTGCGCCGTGATCTTAGTTTTTTGAAGACCAAGTTTTCCACAGGAATTTGATAATTTGTTGATTATACAGGGTGTTACAAAAAGGTACGGCCAAACGTTCAGGAAACATTCCTCACACAAAAAGAAAGAGAATATGTTATGTGGACATGTGTCTGGAAACGCTTACTTTCCATGTTAGAGCTAATTTAATAACTTCTCTTCAAATCACATGAACCATGGAATGAAAAAAAAGGGTCAAATGGCTCTGAGGACTATGGGACTTAACATCTATGGTCATCAGTCCCCTGGAACTTAGGACTACTTAAACCTAACTAACCTAAGGACATCACACAACACCCAGTCATCACGAGGCAGAGAAAATCCCTAACCCTGCCGGGAATCCAACCCGGGAACCCGGGTGCGGGAAGCGAGAACGCTACCGCACGACCACGAGCTGAGGAATGGAAACACACAGCAACAGAACGTACCAACGTGACTTCAAACACTTTGATACAGGAGATGTTCAAAATGTCCTCCGTTAGCGAGGATACAGGCACCCACCCTCCGTCGCATGGAATCCCTGATGCGCTGATGCAGCCCTGGACAATGCCGTATTGTATCACAGCCGTCCACAATACGAGAACGAAAAGTCTCTACATTTGGTACCGGGGTTGCGTAGACAAGAGCTTTCAAATGTCCCTATAAATGAAAGTCAAGAGGATTGAGGTCAGGAGAGCGTGGAGGCCATGGAATTGGTCCGCCTCTACCAATCCATCGGTCATCCGAATCTATTGTTGAGAAGCGTACTAACACTACGACTGAAATGTGCAGAAGCTCCATCGTGCATGAACCACATGTTGTGTCGTACTTGTAAAGGCACATGTTCTAGCAGCACAGGTAGAGTATCGCGTATGAAATCATGATAACGTGTTCCATTGAGCGTAGGTGGAAGAACATGGGGCCCAACCAAGATATCACCAACAATTCCTGCCCAAACGTTCACAGAAAATCTATGTTGATGACGTGATTGCGCAACTGCATGCGGATTCTAGTCAGCCCACACATGTTGATTGGGCAAATTTGCAATTTCATCACGTTGGAATGAGGAAGTACAGTACATACTGACGAAACTAAAATGAGCTCTAACATGGAAATTAAGGGTTTCCAGACACATGTCCACATATCATCTTTTCTTTATTTGTGTGTGAGGAATGTTTCGTAAAAGTTTGGCCGTAAGTTTTTGTAACACACTGTATACTGCAGCTCATCTTCCGTAATAGCTACTAGAGGTGCATCGTCCGCATGTAACAACTCACGGATTGTTGTTGTCGTTGTGGTCTTCAGTCCAGAGACTGGTTTGATGCAGCTCTCCATGCTACTCTATCCTGTGCAAGCTGCTTCATCTGCCAGTACCTACTGCAACCTACATCCTTCTGAATATGCTGAGTGTATTCATCTCTTGGTCTCCCTCTACGATTTTTACCCTCCACGCTGCCCTCCAGTACATCTCTCGATGTCTCAGAACATGTCCTACCAACCGATCCCTTCTTCTAGTCAAGTTGTGCCACAAGCTCCTCTTCTCCCCAGTTCTATTCAACACCTCCTCAGTAGTTATGTGATCAACCCATCTGATCTTCAGGGTTCTTCTGTAGCAACACATTTCGAAAGCTTCTATTCTCTTCTTGTCTAAACAATTTATCGTCCACGTTTAGCTTCCATACATGGCTACACTCCATACAAATACTTTCAGAAATGACTTGCTGACACTTAAATCTATACTCGATGTTAACAAATTTCTCTTCTTCAGAAACGCTTTGCTTGCCATTGCCAGTCTACATTTTATATCATCTCTACTTCGACCATCATCAGTTACTTTGCTCCCCAAATAGCAAAACTCCTTTACTACTTTAAGTGTCTCATTTCCTAATCTAATTCCCTCAGCATCACCCGACTTAATTCGACTGCATTCCATTATAGTCGTTTTTCTTTTGATGATCTTCATTTTATACCCTCCTTTCATGACACTGACCATTCCGTACAACTGCTCTTCCAAGTCCTTTGCTGTCGTCGGCAAAATTACATTGTCATCGGCGAACCTCAAAGTTTTTATTCCTTCTCCATGGATTTTACTACCTACTCCGAACTTTTCTTTTGTTTCCTTTATTGCTTGCTCAATATACACATTGAATAACATCGGCGTTAGCCCACAACCCTGTCTCAGTCCCTTCCCAACCACTGATTCCCTTTCATGTCCCTCCACTCTTATAACTGCCATCTGCTTTCTGTACAAATTGTAATTAGGCTTTCACTCCCTGTATTTTTCTCCTGCCACCTTCAGAATTTGAAAGAGAGTATTCCTATCAACATTGTCAAAAGCTTTCTCTAAGTCTACGAATGCTAGAAACGTAGGTTTGCCTTTCCTTAATCTTTCTTCTAAGATAAGTCGTAGGGTCAGTATTGCCTCACGTGTTCCAACATTTCTACGGAATCCAAACTGATCTTCCGCGAGGTTGGCTTCTATCAGTTTTTCCATTCGCCTGTAAAGAATTCGCGTTAGTATTTTGCAGCTGTGACTTATTAAACTGATAGTTCGGTAATTTTCACACCTGTCAACAACTGTTTTCATTGGGATTGGAATTATTATATTCTTCTTGAAGTCTGAGGGTATTTCGCCTGTCTCATACATCTAGCTCACCAGATGGTAGAGTTTTGTCAGGATTGGCTCTCTCAAGGCTGTCAGTAGTTCTTATCGACTGTTGTCCATTCTGGGGGCCTTGTTTCGACTCAGGTCTTTCAGTGCTCTGTCGAACTCTTTACGCAGTATCATATCTCCCATTTCATCATCCTCTACATCTTCCTCCATTTCCATAACATTGTCCTCAAGTACGTCGCCCTTCTACAGACTCTCTTTATACTCCTTCCATCTTACTGCTTTCCCTTCTTTGCTTAGAACTGGGTTCCCATCAAAGCTCTTGATATTCATGCAAGTGGTTCTCATTTCTCCAAAGTCCTCTTTAATTTTCCTGTAAGCAGTATCTATTTTACCCCTAGTGAGATAAACCTCTACATCCTTACATTTGTCCTCCAGCCATCCCTGCTTAGCAATTTTTCACTTCCTGTCCACCTCATTTTTGAGTCGTTTGTATTCCTTTTTGCCTGCTTCATTTACTGCATTTTTATATTTTCTCCTTTCATCAGTTCAATTCAATATTTCTTCTGTTAGCCAAGGTTTTCTACTAGCCCTCGTCTTTTTACCTATTTGATCCTCTGCTGTCTTCACTATTTCATCCCTCAATACTAACCATTGTTCTTCAACTGTATTTCTTCCCCCATTCCTGTCAAATGTTCCCTTATGCACTCCCTGAAACTCTGTACAACCTCTGGTTCATTCAGTTTATCCAGGTCCCATCTCCTTAAAATCCCACCTTTTAGCAGTTTCTTCAGTTTTAATCTACAGTTCATTACCAATAGATTGTGGTCAGAGTCCACATCTGCCCCTGGAAATGTCTTACAACTTAAAACCTGGTTCCTAAATCTATGTTTTATCATTATATAATCCATCTGATACCTTTTAGTATCTCCAGCTTTCTTCCATGTATATAACCTTCTTTCATGATTCTTGAACCAAATGTTAGCTAGGATTAAGTTATGCTTGCTCAAAATACTACTAGCGGCTTCCTCTGACATTTCTTAGCCCCAATCCATATTCACCTACTATGTTTCCTTCTCTCTCTTTTCGTACTGACGAATTCCAGTCACCCATGACTATTAAATTTTCGTCTCAATTCACAACCTGAATAATTTCTTTTATTTCATCATACATTTCATCAATTTCTTCATGTTCTGCAGAGCTAGTTGGCATATAAACTTGTACTACTGTTGTAGGCTTGGGCTTTGTGTCTACCTTGGCCACAGTAATGCGTTCACTATGCTGTTTGTAGTAGCTTACCCGCACTCCTATTTTTTTATTCATTATTAAACCTACACCTGCATTACCCCTATTTGTTTTAGTATTTATAGCCCTGTATTCACCCGACCAAAAGTCTAGTTCCTCCTGCCACCGAACTTCACTAATTCCCACTATATCTAACTTTAACATATCCATTTCCCTTTTTAAATTTCCTAACCTACCTGCCCGATTAAGGGATCTGACATTCCATGCTCCGATCCGTGGAACGCCCGTTTTCTTTCTCCTGGTAACGACGTCCTCTTGAGTAGTCCCCGCCCGGGGATCCGAATGGGTGACTATTTTACCTCCGGAATATTTTACCCAAGAGGACGCCATCATCATTTAATCATACAGTAAAGTTGCATGCCCTCGGGAAAAATGACGGCTGTAGTTTCCCCTTGCTTTCAGCCTTCGCAGTACCAGAACAGCAAGGTTGTTTTGGTTAGTGTTACAAGGCCAGATCAGTCAGTCATCACTGCAACTACTGAAAAGGCTGCTGGCCCTCTTCAGGAACCACACGTTTGTCTGGCCTCTCAACAGATACCCCTCCGTTGTGGTTGCACCTACGGTACGGCTATCTGTATCGTTGAGGCACGCAAGCCACACCACCAACGGCAGGGTCCATGGTTCATGGGGGGGGGGGGGGGGGGCAAAACTCACGGATAACAACTGTATTTACTTTGGTCTTGGGGCGAGCAATGTTGAAAAGATATGCATCAGACCTCGTATGTAGATACACTCCCTCCTCACAGTCTTCAAAGGCAAATCTGAGCAGAAGGGAAAAGAAAATCCAAAATAATGTAGGAGCTAACACACACCCACGTTTCACTCCGCAATTAACAGGGAATGCATCTGATGTTTTACCGTTGAAGCAGATTGTTGCTTGTGTTTTCTCATGGAAAGAGACAATTATCTGTAGTAGTTTAAGTGGGCATCCAATCTTCTGCAACTGTTTGAAAAGGTCATTTCTGCTAACTAAATCAAACGCTTTAACAAGGTCAATGAAAGCAATATAAAGTGGCCTCTGCTGCTCACGACATTTCTCTTGTAGCTGTCTTAAGGAGAAGATCATATATACGGTTGATCGGCCGGGCCTGAAGCCACACTGAGATTCTGGGTAGATTCTGAGAGCTAAGATTTGTAATCGCATTAGGATGACTCTTGCATAAGCTTTCCCGGCTACACTTTGTAATGAAATGCCTCGGTAATTGTTGCAGTCATTTCTGTTCCCTTTCTGTTTATATAGAGTAACTATTCTCGAATTCCGCATACTCATCGGGACGTAACCTTCTTCCCAGCTGGTTGTGATGAGTGAAGAAGAACAGACTTGCTATACTTAATAACCTCTGCAGGGATCCCATCTTCACCCGGGCCTTTCCGTTAGCAAGAGAATCTATTTCTCTACTAAGTTCCTCCATAGTAGGCATCGCATCTAGTTCTTCCATGACTGGAATTTGTTTGATGGCGTCACATGCATCCTTGCTAACTTCATTCTCGGCCGCATACAACTCGAGGTAGTGTTCAACTCAGCGTTCCATTTGTTTTCCTTCATCAGTAATGACTTCACCCGTCTTGGACTTCAGAGGAGCTGTTTTTCTGACAGCTGGTCCAATTGCTTTCTTAACACCATCGTACATTGCCTTAGCATCCCCAGAATCGGCTGCTTTCTGTCTACCTGCATAAAAATTCAGCCAGTAGTTATTTGCGCACCTCCTGGATGTTTGCTGTGCCCTGTTCTTTGCTTTTCGTCGGTCATCTCAGTTCTTTCATTTGGGTTTCTTTTGTAAGCAGGCAGGGCTTTCCGTTTAGCCTCAGTGACTGGTTCCATTTCTTCCAAATTTTGCTCTTACCAGTCCTTATTTCTTTTTCCTTTTATTCCATAGGCCAATACTGCTGAGTTGCAGATTGCACCCGAGAGTTTTGCCCATTTCTTATCAACATTCCTTTCTGCTTGCCCGTTTCCTGGGAAAGCACATTCAAAATTACTGACAAAGTCCTGCTTTCTTTGTGTGTCATGAACATGATCTGTGTTGATACGGGGATGACCTCTCGGTTTAGCATGGTGACATTTCTTAGGAGTGAGTCTCAATGTGCACGCCACTAGGGCGTGGTCTGTGCTTCAATCGGCACTATGATAACTTCGTGTCAGTAGCCCATTTTTGAGACCAGTACGCCTGGCTATGACTAAATCAAGTTGATGCCAGTGATGAGAGCGCGGGTGTCTCCAAGACACCTTGTGCTGATCCTTAAGCTGGAAATATGTGTTTGTGATACAGAGTCCATAAAAACAGCAAACTTCGAACAGTCTCTGGCCATTTTCATTCTTTTTTCCCACCCCATGATGTCCCAGGCAATTCGGCCATATATCGTTATCTGATCCAACTAGTCCCCTAGAATATACAGTGCCTCGGTGGTAGGTACCTTGGCTATTCTGTCACTGAGTAAATCATAAAATAGATCCTTCTTTTCCATGCTGGATGGTAAGGTGGGAACGTACACATTTAGTATGTTGACAGTTCCACTTGAGGGGCACATTTTCAAAGCAATAATTCGCTCTGTTCCACCGGATGGTGGCACAGTACAGTCCAGGAGGGTGTTTTTAACAGCAAATTTTACACCATAAAGTCTTGGCTCGTCTTGAGACTTCCCCTGCCAGAAGAATGTGTAATTATCCTTCCTGAGAGTGCCCGCGTCTGGAAGCCGCGTCTCCTGCAGTCCCCCGAAGTCAACATTCAAACGATGGAGCTCTCTGTCAATCACGGCAGTCTTACGGATGAAATCAACTTCTTGGGCATCGCCACTGTACAGCCGTGGACAAAACGAGCGAGACCCCTCGCCTTTTCGTTATGCTGATCCGCACAGCTTTAGAGTCCGATACACAGCATAACAGGCAAGGCGATGAAGTGCTACCAACATACTACGCACAGGTGTGAAATTGAAAAACTATCCGAACTTTGTCAGACTGTTTTCAATCACGTGTAAGATTATATTAATGCTGATTAGTGTGTTAAACACAACACATAAATTTAAGATGTAAATGAAAGAAGCTCACTTTTTTGCACCACCAAGTGACCGTATGCCGCAGGAAGTGCAATACATTTCCGTTTATTATGTCTATCCGTACTCGAGGTAAAGAGGTTTTATAGGTTGCGTAGACAGATAGACGGTCAATGAAGTGAGACTAGTAGCGTTCCATTTTTACCGATTTAGGTGACGAAATCCTAACTACGAAAATAGCTACGACCGTTACAGAAGATGATGGCCGCATAAATAATTCCCCCTACTCTTTATTCGAAATGTTCTAGTTGCAGTCGATACATCAGCATATTATTCGTAGCTAAACTTTCGATCCAAATCACGGTTACAGGAATGCAAATAAAATCCATTTGACTATCATCGTGGTAATTCAGATTCCAGTATTAATGCCACCGCGTTTTAGATGTGCGATCATTCCCATTGCTAGCTAGCTTGAGAAACAATTCGGCTAATGAACGTTTTCTGGCTGGCGCGAGTCTAATGGAGAATTGGAAACAGCTATGTTGACGTTTATTTCCTGGGGTGGTGCAGATTTTTCCTACAAAATTTACTCGCTAATAACAGTATTTTCTTATTTCGATAAACATCCCGAATGATTGTCACATAAGAGGTGACATAAAAGTAGAAAATTCATGTTTTTGAGTCCACAAAGCTCTACGCAACACAAACTGCAGATCATTTTGCCATTTTCATTGCGAAATTGTAGGCTTATTCCTTCAAATGGTTCAAATGGCTCTGAGCACTATGAGACTGAACATCTGTGGTCATCAGCCCCTGGAACTTAGAACTACTTAAACCTAACTAACGTAAGGACATCACACACATCCATGCCCGAGGCCCGGCTTATTGCTGTCTCGGGTAATAATAGAGGGCTGTTTGCCTGGGTTGTCTGCTAGCGTAGTGAAAGGTATGTGCTACTGCAAGGGAGGTCTGGTTTGTTTTCGGCTTTAATCTCGATGGAGGCAGATAGGCTATCAGTAAAATAAAAATTTAAGAACTTATCGCGCCCCAATACGTTTTTTGTACTTTTATTCCGTATCGGCGCCCTGTGGATATCAATATGAAACTCTTATAGAATTTCATACTTGTTACTGCTTACTTTATCCGCTTCTGTCAATAATTGAATTGACTTAACTGTGGCACTGAATAATTTTTAACTGAATTTCGTTATGAATCTTCACACTTCTGAGCAGTATTCAAGCAGTGGGCGAACAAGCTTACTGTAACCTACTTCCTTTGTTTTCGGATTGCATTTCCTTAGGATTATCCCAATGAATCTCAGTCTGGCATCTGCTTTACCGACGATCAAATTTATATGATCATTTCATTTTAAGTAACTCCTAGTGCGTACTCCAAGATAATTTATGGAATTAACTGCTTCCAGTTGATGACCTGCTATTTTGTAGCAAGATGATAAGGGATCTTTCTTTCTATGTATTCGCAGCACATTACACTTGTCTACATTGAGATTCAATTGCGATTCCTTGCAACATGCGTCAATTCGCTGCAGATCCTCCTGCATTTCAGTACAATTTTCCATTGTTACAACCTCTCGATATACCACAGCATCATCTGCAAAAAGCCTCAGTGAACTTCCGATGTCATCCACAAGGTCATTTATGTATATTGTGAATAGCAACGGTCCTATGACACTCCCCTGCGGCACACCTGAAATCACTCTTACTTCGGAAGACTTCTCTCCATTGAGAATGACATGCTGCTTTCTGTTATCTAGGAACTCTTCAATCCAATCACACAATTGGCCTGATAGTCCATATGCTCTTACTTTGTTCATTAAACGACTATGGGGAACTGTATCGAACGCCGGCATCTACCTGCGAACCCATGTCTAGGGCCCTCTAAGTCTCGTGGACGAATAGCGCGAGCTGGGTTTCACACGACCGTCTTTTTCGAAACCCATGCTGATTCCTACAGAGTAGATTTCTAGTCTCCAGAAAAGTCATTATACTCGAACATAATACGTGTTCCAAAATTCTACAACTAATCGACGTTACAGATACAGGTCTATGGTCCTGCACATCTGTTCGACGCCCCTTCTTGAATACGGGGCTGACCTGTTCCCTTGTCCAATCCTTTGGAACGCTACGCTCTTCTAGAGACCTACGGTACACCGCTGCAAGAAGGGGGGCAAGTTCCTTCGCGTAATCTGTGTAAAATCTAACTGGTATCCCATCAGGTCCAGCGGCCGTTCCTCTTTTGAGCGATTTTAATTGTTTCTCTATCCCTCTGTCGTCTATTTCGATATCTACCATTTTGTCATCTGTGCGACAATCTAGAGAAGAAACTACAGTGCAGTCTTCCTCTGTGAAACAGCTTTGGGAAAAGACATTTAGTATTTTGGCTTTTAGTCTGTCATCCTCTGTTTCAGTACTATTTTGGTCACAGAGTGTCTGAACATTTTGTTTTGATCCACCTACCGCTTTGACATAAGACCAAAATTTCTTAGGATTTTCTGCCATATTGAAGAAAGTTATAGCTACGTGATATTTCGACAGAGTACCTTGCCGTCGTGGTCAGGTGATACTTGCAAACTTGCAGAATGAGTGTCTTGGCTACACCGCCAGAACCTGGGAGGAAACTGTCGTCTCTCAGTTGTCCTGTGGCCTGCGTCGGGCGGGGAAGACGCTCTCGGCCGACGCTGTGAATTCAACTTGCTGAGAATGGACGCAGTCTCCCTGTTGATCAGCGCGTCAGCCATTCGTATTTTAATAGCCTCCTTCAGAACAGAGTCGAAAAATTACGATATCTGTCTTAGCATTTCCGTTTCTTCATACTTCATGGAATTCCCTGTAGCTACGCAATGTTCTGCGACCCAGATTTTGTTCGTTGCTAAAATTCTGAAAGACTTTTATGTTCCTTGGATCTTCCTTCGATTGTCCGTACAATCTCCCCGGTGTACACTGTGTGGTGCGCGTACTGTAAGACGTTCGTACACACACCATCAGATTATTTGCCTTGTCGCTGTAACAAAGTAGGCGAGTGTCAGCAATATGTCTCGTGGTCTTATCGTAGCGTGTTTATCTTCTGCTGTTAGGTCAGACGATAGAAATGCCACTTGAAAGATTAGAGTAGCTGATTGACAGTGACCAACTCTGAACAGAACTTGATTATTTTTCATACACATTTATTAAAATAATAAAAAGCATAGAAATTACTTAACTTGATTCTGGACGCTGTTTACAATTGACAATCTGAAGTTCCTTTGGTCTAGGTACGTTAATGTTATTCTCACGTATCTCTGATACTTGACAAAGTGGACAAAGTGTCTATACATTTCTCTTCATGGCTATGCACGGGAATATGATAATCTTATTAGGCGCAGACTGAAACTTGACTACAGACTAATGCAGACTGGTACAGACTGGTGCAGACAAATGCAGACTGGCTAATCGGAGGTCGGTACACTCGTTATAATACCTCGCGCGTTCAGGTATCACTGCGCGAGTCTGATCCGCGAGGATAAAAGGTTCTACGTTAGCAGCAGTCTCATTGGCTACGTTACATATTAATACGCGGATCGGCGGAAGCATAATTTGGTCCGTCTCTGGCAGCGCCATCTCGTAGTGCGGAGACGGACGAGCGCTGCGCCTGCGCTGTTGTGCTTAGCGGGGCGCGCTCTATTGGGAAAGTTGTGTACGCGCTGACTACGCGGAACTACACTCCTGGAAATGGAAAAAGAACACATTGACACCGGTGTGTCAGACCCACCATACTTGCTCCGGATACTGCCAGAGGGCTGTACAAGCAATGATCACACGCACGGCACAGCGGACACACCAGGAACCGCGGTGTTGGCCGTCGAATGGCGCTAACTGCGCAGCATTTGTGCACCGCCGCCGTCAGTGTCAGCCTAGTTTGCCGTGGCATACGGAGCTCCATCGCAGTCTTCTACACTGGTAGCATGCCGCGACAGCGTGGACGTGAACCGTATGTGCACTAGACGGACTTTGAGCGAGGGCGTATAGTGGGCATGCGGGAGGCCGGGTGGACGTACCGCCGAATTGCTCAACACGTGGGGCGTGAGGTCTCCACAGTACATCGATGTTGTCGCCAGTGGTCGGCGGAAGGTGCACGTGCCCGTCGACCTGGGACCGGACCGCAGCGACGCACGGATGCACGCCAAGACCGTAGGATCCTACGCAGTGCCGTAGGGGGCCGCACCGCCACTTCCCAGCAAATTAGGGACACTGTTGCTCCTGGGGTATCGGCGAGGACCATTCGCAACCGTCTCCATGAAGCTGGGCTACGGTCCCGCACACCGTTAGGCCGTCTTCCGCTCACGCCCCAACATTGTGCACCCCGCCTCCAGTGGTGTCGCGACAGGCGTGAATGGAGGGACGAATGGAGACGTGTCGTCTTCAGCGATGGAGAGTCGCTTCTGCCTTGGTGCCAATGATGGTCGTATGCGTGTTTGCGCCGTGAAGGTGAGCGCCACAATCAGGACTGCATACGACCGAGGCACACAGGGCCAACACCCGGCATCATGGTGTGGGGAGCGATCTCCTACACTGGCCGTACACCTCTGGTGATCGTCGAGGGGACACTGAATAGTGCACGGTACATCCAAACCGTCATCGAACCCATCGTTCTACCATTCCTAGACCGGCAAGGGAACTTGCTGTTCCAACAGGACAATGGACGTCCGCATGTATCCCGTGCCACCCAACGTGCTCTAGAAGGTGTAAGTCAACTACCCTGGCCAGCAAGATCTCCGGATCTGTCCCCCATTGAGCATGTTTGGGACTGGATGAAGCGTCGTCTCACGCGGTCTGTACGTCCAGCACGAACGCTGGTCCAACTGAGGCGCCAGGTGGAAATGGCATGGCAAGCCGTTCCACAGGACTACATCCAGCATCTCTACGATCGTCTCCATGGGAGAATAGCAGCCTGCATTGCTGCTAAAGGTGGATATACACTGTACTAGTGCCGACATTGTGCATGCTCTGTTGCCTGTGTCTATGTGCCTGTGGTTCTGTCAGTGTGATCATGTGATGTATCTGACCCCAGGAATGTGTCAATAAAGTTTCCCCTTCCTGGGACAATGAATTCACGGTGTTCTTATTTCAATTTCCAGGAGTGTATGTACACAACACACTGATAGCAGCCGGCAGCTTAAGGATACATATCTATGTTCGTGGTTATCCGGTTATACACTGTGTCCTATAGTGCCGTAGCGTTCTGCGCTTAAGTAAGACGTCCAAAAAGGAGATTCTCCATTCTCTTCCACCTTCATGGTGAGTCTGATACAAAGGTGCTGAGAGTTAAGCTGTTGAAGGAACTCCTGAAGTTTTTCACTCCTAAGTGGCCACACCACAAATATCTGAAAAAGCGTGTAAGGTACAGTGCAGCTGTTTTCAGAGCTTTCTATTCAAAATTCTCCACAAACGAGTTTGCCACAACTGGTGACGAAGAATATCCCATGGTGACGTCATCCGCCTGTTCATAATAGCCGGCAATGAAGACCAAGAATGTTGATGTGCGGACAAAGTCGAAGAGTTTAGTCGTTGCCGGGTTGATCAAACATTGCCAAACAGAATAACTGCTTGCGTAAGAGTGAGAGAAGAGCCAATGCGTCACTGACTTCCTCAATTTGTGAAGCTTTTCTCTTGAAAAAATTATCCAGTTTTTCTGAAACTGTGACCTTTTTTTGTACATGTACATAACATCTTCCAATTTTCGTCCCAGTTAGGTAATTCCTTAGTGGTGTTTAGGTTTTTTTCCCTTAGAGTTTACGCTTTAACACAATTTCGTTATGAAAGAATTTAATTTTAAAAAATATGTTCACAAATTAAGTCTATTAACATAATTTTACAGAAACAAGAACAATTGTTTCCATATGTGTTGAATCAAAGAACGTTATAACACGGATATTACAGCATTCGTAGGAAGCATCGAATTTAGATAAGAGTAACAACAAATATCGTACATCATACGTAAGTGTTACACACTTGCGGGGGTCACTGTTGTGGTAACAGGCTTGGCATACACTCTAGCACGCGACATATGCCTGTATGTTAACAAGACGTCGCGGCAGTGTCTGTGCCTTGGGTGAAGATGGCAACACTGGCTCATAGGACAGCCATATATTTCTGTGGTTCGGTGCATCGGTGTCATGAAGCTTAGGAACTGAACAACAATAAACCGATACTATTCGAAATATGTGTTAATTACACCGCTAAAAGAACATCTCAAACACACATTTGAAAACGTCGATCTGCACCCTGAACACAAAAAAACCGCAAAGTAAGTATATGCACAGGGGTTGTGTATTTGGGTATCCACATAAAAAATAATAATTAGATTTCAAAACATCGGCCAGATGTTGGGAACATAGCACATCCTGAAACAGTCATGGATATGGCATTGAATTCCTTTATTCATGTCAGTCATATTGTGAGCCATACAGGAAGTATCCTTGCTAATCTAAATAGTACTCGATGCCACAAATGCCTGAACAAGGTCTACGGTCAGAGCTAGCTGTCACCAAGCTCCACTAACAATTGTAAGCGATGAATGGCGTGCTTCAAATGGCGTTTAGCATCTTTTACATCGTGCTCTGTTGTCGTGTATTGAAGCACATTATACGTTATAATGCGGCAACCAGTTTCTTGGATGAGGTGCTGTCGTGCAGTACGTTATAATTTACTACTTTGTTAGGGTCTATTGTCTCTTCGAATCATAGTGTGTCCCAGTTCAGTTCGTACTGTGGCTATGGCAAATTAGTCATGAATAATATTCACAATATCATTATAGTTACTCAAAATAGTCTCCCCCCTGGATCAGTATACAACTGAAATTGTTTTGAAAGTGTTTTGAAACAGTCAGTGCATCCCTTTTTAGGAACTGAGTTTAGTACTGAAGTAAATTTTCTTGAATGTTCTTAACTGTATCGTAACGTTGTTCTTTCATTTTCAGTTTCATCTTTCATGTTCAGTTTCAGTTTGGGGAACAGCATGAAATCGGTTGGGATCAAATCTGGCAAATACGGTGGCTGATCCGAAACTGTTACAGGTTTGCTGATCAAAAACTCGTACACGATCTTCACTTTGTGGGCTTGGATGTTTCCTACGAATGCTGTAATATCGGTGTTATAACGCTCTTTGATTCAACACATATGGAAACAATTGTTCTTGTTTCTGTAAAATTATGTTAACAGACTTAATTTGTGAACATATTTTTTTAAATTAAATTCTTTCATAGTGAAATTGTGTTAAAGCATAAACTCTAAGGAAAAAAACATAAACACCACTAAGGAATTACCTAACTGGGACGGAAATGGGAAGATTATAGATAAACTCCAGTGGAAGACTCTGCAGGAGAGACGCTCAGTAGCGCGTTACGGGCTTTTGTTAAAATTTCGAGAACATACCTTCACCGAAGAGTCAAGCAGTATATTGCTCGCTCCTACGTATATCTCGCGAAGAGACCATGAGGATAAAATCAGAGAGATTAGAGCCCACACAGAGGCATACCGACAATCCTTCTTTCCACGAACAATACGAGACTGGAATAGAAGGGAGAACCAATAGAGGTACTCAAGGTACCCTCCGCCACACACCGTCAGGTTGCTTGCGCAGTATGGATGTAGATGTAGATGTAGAATATTCTTTCTTTCATTTTACGGTTTTTTAATTGCCACAATGAACTTCTGTATTTTTATTGTTGTTTTTGGTAAATTTCTTGAGTTGCAGTGCCACTTGGACACACACACACATTTCAGTTCTGAATTTTACGTATTGATTTATTTATTTGTAATCATCCTTGCAATTATTTTCATACCAGATTATTAAATTTTACCCCATCTGGTAGTACATGTTAATGCATATACTGTCCGCTACCAATTCTACGACAGCGCTTTGTCCATGTATCCAAACAGCACCTCGGCATCTTTTGCTTTTACTTGTTGTTTGTCCTTTCATTTGTAAATCCTTTTAAACGTTTGTAGTTTTTATTGTTTTTTCTGTATTATAACTATTCATCATATATTATATGCTTCAATTGCTAATTTGCGTCTGTTCGCGCCACCTTAGTGAACTTTCCCTTACTAAACTTTATGCGGGTACCGTTTTCCTCCAGTGCGACGTATATGTCTCTATTTGAGGACTCTGCTGCTAGGTATACACATGATGTCATATTTATACAGGTGTGTAAGCGTTGCCCCTCTTCTGCGCATCCACGTCTGAAAATGTTGGTGCGATTAAGGCAACGTTTTCGGTATCTGCTCTGGATTCTCTACAATTCTAGCCCTTTTTCCCTCTTACGTTCAAAATCTCTTACCGCTATATGTGGCTTATAGGCCCACGCTCTAGCTCTCACGCTTCTTTGGCATTTGCTTATTTGAAGAATACTTCGTAACTTTTTCCAAAAATCATTTTTTTTTAAATTGTATATTTCCTTATTATAAAGGTAAATAATAGGAAGATGGCTCCTTTTCTTATTATTTTCCTTTTCCCGATTTCTTTGCAGATAATTCGATGATGTCGCAAAAGAGTGAAACACATCATTAAATAATATTTTTTTTTTGAAACCAAGACTCTTTGCTTCTTGAAATGTACATCAGTCATTCGCTAATAATCTTTTTACTGTAGATCTAGATTTCAACCTCTGTGTGGCTATCATCAGTGCGGTAAGATGCAAATCAAATCATTGCTTGCATATACAAATAGCCCCTACTAAGATAATTCAGTTACCACACAAGCATTCTTTATCACACCACTTATATAAGTTGCGGCTTAGGCGCACATATCAAAATCCTTTACAATTTCATCTTCAGTACATTAAACTATATACACTGAAGAGCCAAAGGAACTGGTAAACTAGTCTAATATCGTGCAGGGCCTCCGCTACCACGCAGAAGTGCCGCGACGTGACATGGCATGGACTCGACTAATGTCCGAAGTAGTGCTGGACGGATTTGACATCACGAATCCTGCAGGGCTGTCCATAAATCCGTAAGAGTAGGATGGGGTGGACATCTCTTCTGAACAGCACATTGCACGGAATCCCAGATATGCTCAATAATGTTCATGTCTGGAGAGGTTGGTTGTCAGCTGAAGTGTTTAAACTCAGAAGGGTGCTCTTGGAGTCACTCTGTAGCAATTGTGGAATGTCGCGTTGTCCTGCTAGAATTGCCCAAGTCCGTCGGAATTCACAATGGATGTGAAAGGATTGAGGTGATCACACAGGATGCTTACGTACGTGTCACCTGTCAGAGTCGTATCTAGACTTATCAGGGGTCCAGAATTACTCTAACTGCACACGCCCCACACCATTAAAGAGCCTGCACCAGCTTCAACACCACCCTGCTGACAGACAGGGTCCATGGATTCATGAGGTTGTACCCATGACCGTAGACGTCCATCCGCTCGATACAATACGAGACTCGTCCGACCAGGCAACATGTTTCCAGTCATCAACAGTCCAATGCACGTGTTGACGGGCCCAGGCGAGGCGTAACGCTTCGTGTCTAGCAGGTAGCAAGAGTACAAGAGTGGGCCTTCGACACCGAAAGCCCATATCGGCTACTGCCGCAGCGATGTCGGAGATTTGATGAATGGTTCGCACATTGACACTTGGTGATGGTACGGCATTGAAATCTGCAGCAATTTGCTGAAACGCTGCACTTCTGTCACGTTAAACGATTCTCTTCAGTCGTTGCAGGATCTTTTTCCGGACGTAGCGATGTCGGAAAGTTGATATTTTACCGGATTCCTGATATTCGTGATACACTCGTGAAATTGTCGTACGAGAAAATCCCCGCTTCATCGCTACCTCGGAGATGCTGTGTCTCATCGCTCGTGCGCCGACTATAACACCACGTTCAGATTGACTTAAATGTTGATAACCAGCGATTATAGCAGCAGTAAGCAATGTAACAACTCCGCCAGACACTTCTTGTCCTACATAGGCGTTGCCGACTACAGCGCCGCTTTCTGGCTGTTTACATATCTCTGTATTTGAATACCCGTGCCTATAGTAGCATTTTGGTGCTTCAGTGTAGATTCACTTATAAAACCTGTAGACAAAGGATGCAATTAGAATTTGCAACAGAGGCTGTCCAGGTTGTAATGACCAAAAAAGGTTATAAATTTAATTTATCGTTATATAAATACGAAAATAACGTATAAAATTTGGTGATAAAAGTCCAATCGATTGAGACCAGGAGGTGGAGTAGGTTATGGAGTTGCTGGACCACCACCTGTTGCTTCGTTTGAGAGACGTTCCTTCAAAACTGTTATTGCTTGCAGAGCCAAATGACGTGGTTCCCGATCATGTGTGAATCACATGTCCTGACACAAGTGTAGTGGAACGTCTTCGGGCAACTCATGTAAATGACGCATTAAATATATGATGCTCCAATCAGAGTTCTGTGGAAAATGAAATTCTAAAAATCTGTTTTCAATTATGCCAGTCTGTACATTTGAGCTAAACTGGACAAGGATTATGGACATCCCATATATGAGTCTTGGGACAATTCTGTACTATTTTTGACTAGTTTTCGACCGTGACTGTCTCAAGAAATATGTAAAGGTTTTTTTTTAAATTACCACTACCAGTCACAAACTTTGTCGACTATTGTATTACTTATTTATTTAGCGACATGTTTCGATGTAAACTTGATCTTCAGGCTCAATGGTATTACAAAAACAACAAGGCCATACTGATGTTACATAGTCTTTTCGTAAATGCTGGGGTCAACCTGTGATCGTGACTCCAAGTTACTGCTATGTTAGTGACAATTTGTGAACAGCGACCAGGAGAGGCACGGAAATGGAGGTATCCCAGCCCATCACTACGAGACTGCCACACCAGAAACGTGAGTGGCCTTCACAAAACATTTCAGTACAAACATCAGTCCAGCTTCTAGAGTGAGATCACCCCTTACTAGGTTCTCTCTTCTTCCACAAGATGACCCCATCATTTACGAAATGACTATGTAACATAAGAATGGCCTTATTTTAAAGTTGTTTTTGTTATGCCATTTAGCCTGAAGATGAAGCTTACCTCGAGACATTACGCTATATAAATAAGTAATACAGTAGTTGCCAAATTTTGTGACTGGTAACGGTAATTTAAAAAAATAAGAACTTAACATAATTCTGCACTTCATTTCAGGTAAACTTCGCTTCATCAGCGACCAGTACGGTACACATAAAGTGATGGTCCTGAGCATACAACTATTGTAACCGAGAACAAAACTGCTGTTTCAGCAAGACCTTGCACTCTCATAACACCTTCCACACTGTCACATGACTCTAGTTCTCAGTTTCTGATACTTCTGGTACCGCTGCCATTGTTGTCCGCAGTATGATGAAGTACTCGATCAGGTGCTCTTACACTGTTTGGTCTTCCACAATGAAACTAACTTCCCTCGAAAGAGCCTTTCTCAAAAGACATGCACGTATAAGAAAGGATCTTCTTCCGGAATGAAATTTTCACTCTGCAGTGGAGTGTGGGCCGATATGAAACTTCCTTGCAGAGTAAAACTGTTTGGTGGACCGAGACCTTTGCAAAGGTTCCGAACTCGTGTCTCGGTCCGCCAAACTGTTTTACTCTGCCACGAAGTTTCAAGAGTGTCCTTGTTCGGTAAATCTCTATTACGAAATCTTTTAGGATACAAATGTTTGGTTTCAGACGGATTGCAGTTTGTAAGTTCCTATATTAGGTGTGTGCCCACCCTATGCTGATCAGAATAGATTTAGACATAAATGTACATTACACTAGTTCAACAAGAATATGGCTGAGTAGACCTCATCTCAATGACTGGAGGTGAGACACATTTGTCGCTCTCCAGCTGAGATCTCTAATACAGAAATGGGTCAAATGTCTCTGAGTACTATGGGACTCAACTTCTGAGGTCATCAGTCCCCTAGAACTTAGAACTACTTAAACCTAACTAGCCCGAGGACATCACACACATCCAGACTGTAGCGCGTAGAACAGCTCGGCCACTACGGCCGGCTCTCTAACACACAGCTGATCATTGACACTCCTGTCGGAAATAGCCGATTCGATCCCTTGTGGGGGGGAAATGTTCAGCATACATTAAGTGCTAGTCCAGTGAGAAATATAGAGTAAACGTTCACTACTGATTGGGTTGTCACTACTAAAATAATGAGTTTATTTACTAATACCATGGGTATTAAGGTAAACATAAGAAGGCATTGACTTAACTCTTCCCCAAAACAAACAACATATGTAAAGAAAAAATACCTGTAGAACCAAGCTGAAAATTAGAATATAGAAAGACAGGAATGACGCAAATATGCAAATAAAAAGAAAAGAAAACAAAAGAAAAGAAAAGAAAAGAAATATAATAAAGCGACCCCTCTGTTAAAATACTAGAATCATTAAAAGGGAGACCAAAAAGCAATCCCTTTTAAATGTTTTAGTTTTTATTATTTCTCTGTATTATCACTGTTCATCATATATTAGATGCTTTAGATTCTACCGAGCGAGATGGTGCAGTGGTTAGCACACTAGACTCGTATTCGGGACTACGATGGTTCAGTCCCGTGTCTGGCCATCCTGGTTTAGGTTTTCCGTGATTTCCCTAAATCGCTCCAGGCAACTTCCGGTATGGTTCCTTTGAAAGAGCACGGCCGACTTCCTTCTCCGTACTTCCCTAATCCGATGAGACCGATGACCTTGCTGCTCGCAGTGTGGTCTCTTCCTTCAAAACAACCCAACCCTTTAGTTTCTGCTTTACGTCGTTAGCGCCACCTTTGTGAAGTTTCCCTTACTAAACTTCACGGACCTACAGTTTTCCTCCAGTTAGACATAAACATTTATATGTCTGTTTTCAGGGCGCCATTGCTAAGTACACAGATGATGCCTGTAAGACACATATAGCGGTAAGAAATTTTGAAAGTAAGGAGGTAAAGGGGTAAAAATTGCAAAGAAGCGAGAAAAGATACCGAAAACTATGCCTGAAACACACCAGAATTTGCAGACGTGGAAGTGCAGAAGTAGGACAATGCTTACAAATGTGTACAAAGTGTAAATAAAATAGAAAACACTGCATTACTATCGTAAGATATTCAATGCGTGTACCTTTGAAATCATAAGGCTTTACTCCGAAAGAATAAAAATAAAAATTTTATATAGACTTTCTCGTTAAAATATTAGAAGTGTAGTCATAGAACAATGGACGTATAAACAGTGAAAAAAATGAAGGTCGCGAATTGACAGAAGTGGAGTTATGTAGAAGACCTAGAACTGCGTGAAGTGTCATCACGATGAAGCAAAGCAAGCGCTGTATCATGTATAAGATACAGAGGCGAGCGAGTGCACGGGACTTACCCTAGTTCACTGCTAGTAGCGTCACGTCATCGTAACGCGCCTGCATATAGTATTGCACCACATTTAACATAAAAGTAAAAATTAAGATTTGTGTGTAAAACTTTGTTAAAGTATAGTTCTATGTAATAATGTTTCAGGTAACAAATCTTAATGTTATAAAATTAGTAGTTTACGTAAAATTCACGTTTTGAAAGAAAAATAGGAGGCGCTAAATAAAGACGCTAGGAAGCCAAAATTTGGTGAGAAGGTGCAGTAAGAAGTCATTAATGAGTGGCGCTGGTTTCCAAAACCATAAAACTAAAATTGACTCCAGAATCTGCGTTTTTCGGAAAAATCAGAGGTGCGAAATAATAGAGCTACAATATTGAAAATTGGTAGGATGCTTCAGTTCACCCTAATAATAATAATGGAAATACCACAATCAGTTACCTCTTCTAGTTTTTTAGTAATTTAGTAAAAACTACTTTTGTGAGTAAAATGTACATAAGCATTATAGATTAAGTACTTTAAATTTTAATGATAAAACAAATTCTTTAAGACCAATGATCAGATAGGACAATTAACAAAGCTACACCAAGTTTTAGTCTTGTAGCATAATTAACAGCTGATACAAGTCTTGATAAAGCTATGGTTCAGAGGTAACAATCTACCGTTAGTTCCATTGTAAAAATTCTAGAGAGTAAAGTTTTAATTTTAGCGGGCTGAGATTTTCTACGTGCTTCTGTACTGCTCAGATGTATGTATACAAAAATTGAGAAGTTTGTAAAGCTATTATTAAATGTGATATTTAAGATTATGTGCCTGAGATAGCGATCATTTGGAGGCTGCAGGCATCTGCATAGGAACGGAAAGAACAGATGCTCTCTTGGCGGTACGCGCCGGAGCTATATAAAAAGAGCGGCAGAGGCAGTAGTAAGCTCACTCCGCATTAGACCAACGCCTAGTCCACGCGAGCGTAACGTCCGATCGCGCCTCGCCTCGGGTGACGTCATAGCGGGCTGTGTCATGCGCGTACTTAGCAATGTAAACGGACATTGAAAATCGCGAGGACTGTACACCGTCCTGGATCGTTTAGACTTCGGTAACAAACTGTTATTGTGCCGTCCGTGTGAAGTATAATTCCGCGTGGCAAGTGGTGACTAACTCCACTTTTAAGGCGAGCATTAATCTTTTTTTTTTTTAACATTATTGCGAACTATTAATAGAGCACCGTTAGTTAGAGTAATGAACTATTCGGGAGGAACTTGCTGTAGAAGTCGCCTCTGAACTATTAAACGATTGGCTGAATTAACAATATTTAATGTTTTTAGCATTTTCAGAAGTTTCGAGTAATTTGTGTGAGCCTTTAAGATAATAAAATCTTGTTTGGAACTTTAAATTTTATTGAAGCAGCCCTAATCCCGTGAAGAACTATGGATATTTTTCGTTTAGCTGGGCTGTACAGGAATGTGGCCGTGCAGACTGGGAACTAAGGTCAGTAAGTTTCCCTTCGCTTTCTGACTGGCCACCAAATTAGTTGCCAGGCTCGCGTGATTTAAGGTGGCAATGTTCAACTTTCATTCAACATTAAACAACGACTTCTTCGCCGTCCCACATATGTTGCATCGGCAATAGTCTGTTACGTGAAATGAACATTCAAACAACTCATTCGACAACTTCTTCGCCGCCCCACATATGGTGCATCGGCCGGGAAAACTGAATTAAAAGCAAATAAAAGTGCTCGATGTGTGAAAGCGATTGGTATAAATTAACGAACTCGGTAGGCAATAACAGGACACTGAATTGAACTAGTGTGGGAACAGTGTTACCAGTAAAGGCGGGTGTAGTGTATAAACAATAAGTGTCTACCGCTGTACGTTGGTTAGTGACGATGGTGAGGAAGGCGACGATGCTGGATCGCGGCTGCCGACGGCGCTGAGACTAAAGGAAGACGGTGCGTCATCGCGGAGCTGCGCTGATCTGCGAGACAGCTGCCGGCTGCGCCGAGCGGTCAACGGTGCCTTGCTGCCCCCCCCCCCCCCCCGGAGCTATTGCAGTAGGCGATTCCTGTGGCGGTACTCGACGCTACAGCTGCTGCTGCTGCCTTCAATACGTCGCGACGCGTCGCATCACGATTGCTGGTACACCGCGACGACATCATTCGTCGAAATCAAGCATTTAAGTTAAGTCAAAGACTTTTAAAATATTTATTAACTGCTGCTAACAAACTAAAAGATATGGAAAGTAGTGTACATTTCAGAAGGGAACCGGTCTCTGACCAAGAATCCTCAGGATCAGGAATTGAGTTTAATCCCTCAAATATTGAACTAGAACGTAATTTGTCACCAGTAAATTATGACTTTAATTTAAATGAGAGTGCAGGGATGCAATCAATAAGTGAAATAGAAGTCAAAAGGGAGCCAGTGGAGTTGCTAACTTTGTCAGGTAGTGAAACTGAGCTCAATATATCTCCAGCTCAGTCAAGTCAGGAGATACAAAGTATCAAGGTAGAAGCTCCGGATTGGATGCAAATACTGTTTGCCAAACTCGAATCAAACCAAAATAAAATTGAGGCTAAAATTGAGGATAGTAATAAAGAACTAAAAGAAGAACTGCAATCAAAATGGAATAGTTTGAATTATAAGATAGATGCTATTCATCATGACATTCAAGTAAAAGTAGGGCAACAGTTAACTAAAATGCATAGTACTTTCAAATGTGAAATAGATCAAATTCAAAAAAATTATCAAGAGGCAGATGAACTTTTGGAAGTGAGGTTGTCCGAAAGATTGAGCAACGAGTCCAAACTTTGCTCTGACAAAGTTAAAGAGGTACAAATTAAAGTAGATACTTGTCAGAAAAACATTGAGAAAGTAAAAGAAACCTGTACCGAAATTCGTGGTGCAGTGGAACAAAGATGTTCTGCCAGGATAGAAGCAGTAGAGTCACAAGTAGAGGAATTAAATACTAACATTGCTAACCTAGAAAATAGAGTAACCTCTGTTAATTCTAGTCATTCTACTGTACAGCATGTGTCTTCAGTTGACGCCGCTTTTATAGGGTGTCGACAGTTTTTGCGCTTTGATCCTGATAAGTACATTCACCCTCTTGAATTTTGGAATGACTTTGAGGATGTTCTCCCCAACACTTGGTCAGAAAGAGAAAAAATTTCATTTATAAGAAGTCATTTGTCAGGTGATGCTTTGCGATGGTCAGCGGATGTAATGATCAAATGTAAAACTTTATCTGAATTTAAGTCTGCATTTCTTAACGAATACTGGTCACATAACAAACAAAATGATGTGTTAAGGGAATTCTGGAGTGGTAAGAAGTTTTTCCCAGGGCGTGAGTCAGTAAAGGATTTCGCTAGGAAGTGGGTTTCAAGACTGTCACATTTGACAGAAAAGATGAAGCCAGATATGATCATTATGGGTTTAGAAGGTAAGCTGCCGTGGTACTGGCAGAAGAGGATCATTTCCGCCCCTAGAGATAATATAGACAAATTTATTGAATATCTGGAAAGAGTGGAAAGAGTAGCTGCTGCTGAGGAGCAGGTGCAGCAGAATAACAAATCTTCTAACAATCACGTACAAAATAATGGAAACGTGAACGTTAGAAATATGGAAGTTAGGCACACCAAAACAAACTATCGAAACCAAAGCCGTGGCAGAGGAAGAGGGGGTAGATACTCACCACGCTTTCGTAACAACTACTATGACGAAAGTGGAGAAGTAAATACTATGCCATTAAGACAAGAAGGGAGTCATGATGCTACTATATCTAGTGGTGTCACAGATGAACACAACAGGCCGCGTGTGGGAAACTAAATCCCGTCTATGAGGAAACTGGCGCTCACCAGGCGGTAACAGTAACACAGCCAGTAACGGAAACACAGACAATCAGCCAACATACACAGACAGACAACATGGATGACGAAATAAATACAGATAATTCCAGTGATGTGTTAAGCCACTCTCACAAAATAGTGGATAGTATTTTGGATACACTAGAAAAATGGGTCAAGGAAGAACAGGAACTCAAGGTAGATAATGGGGAAGAAATAGATAATGGGTTTGAGTCTGATGGGAATAATGATGAAGTAAAAGCTTACATCTTCGATGAAAATGGCAATCTAAAAGCTGAAGTAGAAGTAGCAGAAGTAGAATCAGTACTGCAAAACTTTAGAGAGGAGGAAATGATGAATGAAGGGGGTAGAAATAGTAACGAGGCGAAAGAATCTAGTAGCTGTGTAAATGTGCCACAAATGGTTGAAGGTGACGACATTCTTATGAACAGCAATATTGCGCAGGGACGCAGTTGCTCAGAGGTAGAGGATAGTTTGGCTGATGTGCAGCAAACAAAAGTAGAAAAAGTCGTCAGATGCTTCGATTTAAAGTTAGTGGACAGATTAGAGAAAGCAGCTAAGATTATAGAGCATGATGAGCCCCAGGATGTAAATGTAAATGTAATTGCAACTGATCAGAATTACTTTAGCTGGAAGAACATAGAACGAGATTTATTAGACGAGGTGTGTGAGCAACCTGTTCAATGTAAAATAACTCACCCTGTTATCAAAGTAAACATATCAGGAGTCACTGTGCGTTGTCTGCTTGACAGTGGCAGTGAAGCAAGTGCTTTATCACAAACATTTTTTGACACCATACCCAATAAAGAGAAGTTAACAGTTATGAAAGTAAGTGGCTTAAAGATTATAGGTGCTACTGGAAAAGTCTCTAGACCAGTTCAACACGAAGCTTTGATACCCATTGGTATAAATGACGTAGTAATAGATCATCCTTGTTTGATTGTGCTAGGCTTAAGTGTTGATATGTTGATTGGTACTGATTTCTTATCAAAGTACCAGGGAAAGATCAATTTTGATCAGAACAACTTAATTTTAACCTTACCTGACTCTAAAGTGATAAGAGAGTCTTTTATAGGAAGTCATATAGGCGGTAGTAATGAAACTTGGGAACTGCCTATTAGAGTAATAAAGAATAAAGGATACTTGCAGGAAAATTTGGTTTTCAGTGAGAATGAGGAAAGTGCTAAGGTTGAAGAGAGACACATCCTAAAGGAAATAGAGGAAAAGGTACAATCAACAAAGCAAATTGCTGACGAACAAAGATCAGAGTTAAAGAGTGTGTTAACTAAGCATAGTAATGTATTCTCAAACGCACCTGGTGAAGTTAAAGGTTATGAATGCCATTTGAATATCAAGCCTGGGAAGGTATTTTTTAAGAAGCCTTATCCAATACATGTTGCAAGGAAACAAGCAGTGCGAAATGAAATTAAACGTATGTTGGCATGGGGTGTCATAGAGCAAGCAATTAGTGAATACAATAGTCCTCTTGTTGTAGTGCCTAAGCGTGATGGAAGTGTTAGATTAGTATTGGATGCACGCTGGTTAAATGAAATTGTCATCAGAGAAAGTGATCGTCCTCAAAATATGGATGAGTTAATTCAAAAGTTCCGAGGGGTTAAGTACTTTACTTCCATGGACATAACATGTGGTTACTGGAATTTGCCGCTGGCTAAGGAATCACGTAAGTATACAGCATTTTTGTATGAAGGAGTATGCTACCAGTATAAAGTAGTTCCTTTCGGATTGAATATTTCAGTGTGTGCCTTTGTAAGAGTTATGGCTCATGTATTAGGACAGGAATTATTAGATCAAGTAACCATTTACGTAGACGATATTCTGTTGGCAACTCCCACATGGGAAGAACATATCAGTCTGTTGCACAGGGTACTAGAAGCTCTTGAAAATGGAGGTATGAAATTAAAGTTAGAAAAGACTGAATGTGTAAAGGACAGAATAAAATTCCTGGGCCATGAAATTAGCAGAGAGGGTATATTACCTGATCCATCCAAATTATCATGTATTGAAAAGTTTGAAGCGCCCCGAAATAAAAAGCAACTCAGGTCAATGTTCGGTTTGTTTGGATTCTACCGACGTTTTGTTAAAGATCATTTATTTAATGATCCATGTTTACTCAACCTGCTAAAAAAGAATACCCCATGGGTTTGGACTCCAGAATGCCAGTCTGCTTTTGAGGGATTAAAAGATTGTTTGATTAATACTCCGCTCTTGCACCATCCCGATTTTACAAGACCCTTTTGCATGTCAGTGGATGCAAGTGGTTATGGGATTGCTGTAGAATTGTTTCAGCTAGAAACAGAAGGCGACCAGGAGGTTCATAAAACTATTGCTTTTGCAAGTCGTTCATTACAATCTGCTGAGCGAAATTATGCTATCTCAGAATTAGAGGCACTAGCCATAGTATTTGGTATGCAGAAGTTTGAGCACTATTTGTTAGGACAGAAGGTAATTATCTATAGTGATCACAAAGCACTTACATTTTTGAAGACTTGTAAACTAAGGCATCCAAGGTTGACAAGGTGGGCCATGTACCTTCAGCAGTTTGATCTTGAAATTAATTATATACAGGGAAAGAGCAATTTGGTAGCAGATGGGCTATCAAGAAGTGCTGAATTATGGAATGAATCAGAACTTCCTTTGGCAGAAAGGAATGAGGTAAGTATGTTGACAGTACATGAGCTCAGAGAGGAGAGTGCCTTAAAGAAAGTATTTAAGAATTTAAGACGAGAACAGAATGAGGATGATCAATTGAAACTAGTTAAAAGCTATTTAGGGGACCCTAATTATCCAAAGGTAGCACAATATTACTGTCTACACAAAGGAATTTTGTTCCGTAGGAGGAAGGTAACTTTAGCAGAATGGAAAGTGTGTTTTCCTTCACAGCACGTAGATCTGCTAATAGATTATGTACATCTAAGGTATGGTCATTATGGTACAAAAAAGTGCATTGCTAAACTAAATGAGAAAGTCATCTTTGATAACATGCATCGTAGAGTTGCAGAAAGGTTAGCATCCTGTGTTATTTGTCAAAAGGTAAGAGCAGTAAATAAAATAGTGCAAGGGGATATGCATCACGTAGACCCAAGTGAACCCTTAGAGTTATGTGCAGTTGATCTTTTTGGACCTCTCCCGACATCTAAAGGAGGATGTACGCATGTTTTTGTGGTGATTGATGGGTTTAGTAAATATGTTAAACTGTATCCGATTAAGAGAGCCAATGCCAAAACACTTGTAGATAAATTGGAGAAAGATTATTTTGTGAAAATTGGCAAGCCAAAGAACCTATTGTCAGATAATGGTCCTCAATTTGTATCAGAAAAATTTAAGTTGTGTCTTGAAAGGAGCGGAACTCGGCATATAAGGATTTCAGCATACTTTCCGCAAGGAAATATGAGTGAAAGGGTTATGCGAGAACTGAATAGACTATGTAGAACCTACTGTGCTAGGAAGCATTCAACATGGGCTGATCATATTAAGTATTTTGAAGAGATAATTAATAATCTGAAACACGATGCCACAGGTTTTGCTCCATGTGAGCTGATGTTCAATCAGGAACCACATAATATCATTCCGAGTATGATTGACTTTCCAGTTCTAAGTCAGAGTACATTGGATGAGAAGAAAGCACAGGCCAGGGCAAATATATGCAAAAGAGCTTTAGATAGGAAAAAGAGGCATGATGCAAGGGCTTCCCCCACTAGTTTTAAAATTGGTGAGCTAGTGCTGGTCAAAACAAAAGAAAAATCAAAGAAAATTTCTGCAGAAACTAAAAAGTTTATGCATGTATATCATGGACCATTTAGAATAGTAAGTAAACCTCATGCAAATGCCTATCGTTTGGAATATCCAAAGAGTAAGAGAGAACTAGGTCTAAGAAATATTGTGGATCTAAAGGAATTTAAAATTAACAGTAATTAATTACTGTAGGGAGTCTGCCACTCTTTGGCGGATACACGGTTTGGCGTACCGTGCAGTCCCAGCTGGGTGAAACTTTATTTCCTTTTCAAGTTTCATTCCCTTCTTCTGGTCTATCATAACAGGTAAGAATCACATATATCTTCATGTTGTATATATGCTATTAGGTTTTAAGTATTCTTAGTAAGGATCTACCTAGTGAATGGCAAAACAAAAGTCTGAGTACCAATAAGAGGCAAACATGGCTAAAATAAATAAATTAAAATATTTCATGTAATTGTAAAGGGTTAGAAACTACAACTAAGAGAGACACTTTGCAGTATACGAAGTACGGTATGAATATGAATAATCCATGAGATTATGCAGAAGGTAGTATGTTGCTAGAAATAAGGTTGTCTGAAGGAAAACAGCGTAAGAAGGTAATGCTCATAGAGGCAAGCAATGGCGTTTTAGAATTAAATAAATGGAGATGTGTGGAAGTGGTGTGAGGATCGCACCAAATATATAGAAACAGGACGTCAATAGGCTGACAAAAGGAAAAGGGAGAAAGAAGTGGAGAAATGAAGTATTTTGAATCTGGAAGAAAAGGGAGAAAATGAATGAGGTGAAGAAGTGAAGTAAGTAAATTGAAGTAAATGATGTAGGATTAAAGAATAATTCCCTCACGTCTCGTGAAATGGTGAAAAACGCTAAATCTTGCTTGAGGCAAATAAATAGTTAAACAGACAACAGAAACACACAAATATTGGAAAATGCAGAAATTTGGAATCGGTATACTGAAAATAACTAATTTCTTTAGTAATTCATACAATAAAGCAAAGTGCTGGTCAGCAAATGACTTCTTTGATGAACTAATCCATACGATAATTAAGCCAGAGTACATTAAAACTAAAAGGTTACTCAATTTTCTAAGTTGAAGCAAGATCTTAATATATTAATTTGCTAAAAGAATTTTCACTATTTAGGAACCTAAAAGATTATTTATGAAAGAAGAAAGTAGGAGCTATTGTATCAGATACGACTTAGTGCTAAATGTCTTTCTGACAATTTCACAATTAGTAAAATAGTGCCAGAATATAAACTATAAAATGTACTTTGTCCTACCTTAGATACAAGTTGAAAACAGAAACTTAGACTGTATTGTCTGTTTCTCAGGGACATGCAGGCTGCATGAATGACTGACAACAAGCGGTAGGGAGATTGGAAGTAGAGACGCAAACCACAGTGAATACAATTTCCTCCCACAATTTTGTCAATCAGTGAAATTAAATGAGTGTTACAATAGGACACCCACCACAGTGCCGAGTATTATAGTAAAAGAAAAATGTGAGTGCGTTGCAGTGATAAAAGTCGTGTGTATTTTCTTTTTCAGGAAGAGACTGATTTAAAAAAAAAAAAATAAATAACTATTTTGTAACCATTGAAAAATTTATATTTCCATGTAAATGTATGTAAATAATTTGTGAATGTCTTCTGTACTAGGTTTTCTATGTGTATATGAGTATGGTTATTTTGTGTATGTAGTAATAAGGAATTTCCTAAGAAGAAGCAATTTAAGTTGAAAGAGGTATACTAAAGTAATCCATCGCTTGTTTGTTCTTTTAGAAATTTAATTTTGTTCAAAAATAGATTTTCACGAAAATTAAAAAGGGGGTGATGAAGCAAAGCAAGCGCTGTATCATGTATAAGATACAGAGGCGAGCGAGTGCACGGGACTTACCCTAGTTCACTGCTAGTAGCGTCACGTCATCGTAACGCGCCTGCATATAGTATTGCACCACATTTAACATAAAAGTAAAAATTAAGATTTGTGTGTAAAACTTTGTTAAAGTATAGTTCTATGTAATAATGTTTCAGGTAACAAATCTTAATGTTATAAAATTAGTAGTTTACGTAAAATTCACGTTTTGAAAGAAAAATAGGAGGCGCTAAATAATGACGCTAGGAAGCCAAAATTTGGTGAGAAGGTGCAGTAAGAAGTCATTAATGAGTGGCGCTGGTTTCCAAAACCATAAAACTAAAATTGACTCCAGAATCTGCGTTTTTCGGAAAAATCAGAGGTGCGAAATAATAGAGCTACAATATTGAAAATTGGTAGGATGCTTCAGTTCACCCTAATAATAATAATAATGGAAATACCACAATCAGTTACCTCTTCTAGTTTTTTAGTAATTTAGTAAAAACTACTTTTGTGAGTAAAATGTACATAAGCATTATAGATTAAGTACTTTAAATTTTAATGATAAAACAAATTCTTTAAGACCAATGATCAGATAGGACAATTAACAAAGCTACACCAAGTTTTAGTCTTGTAGCATAATTAACAGCTGATACAAGTCTTGATAAAGCTATGGTTCAGAGGTAACAATCTACCGTTAGTTCCATTGTAAAAATTCTAGAGAGTAAAGTTTTAATTTTAGCGGGCTGAGATTTTCTATGTGCTTCTGTACTGCTCAGATGTATGTATACAAAAATTGAGAAGTTTGTAAAGCTATTATTAAATGTGATATTTAAGATTATGTGCCTGAGATAGCGATCATTTGGAGGCTGCAGGCATCTGCATAGGAACGGAAAGAACAGATGCTCTCTTGGCGGTACGCGCCGGAGCTATATAAAAAGAGCGGCAGAGGCAGTAGTAAGCTCACTCCGCATTAGACCAACGCCTAGTCCACGCGAGCTTAACGTCCGATCGCGCCTCGCCTCGGGTGACGTCATAGCGGGCTGTGACATGCGCGTACTTAGCAATGTAAACGGACATTGAAAATCGCGAGGACTGTACACCGTCCTGGATCGTTTAGACTTCGGTAACAAACTGTTATTGTGCCGTCCGTGTGAAGTATAATTCCGCGTGGCAAGTGGTGACTAACTCCACTTTTAAGGCGAGCATTAATCTTTTTTTTTTAACATTATTGCGAACTATTAATAGAGCACCGTTAGTTAGAGTAATGAACTATTCGGGAGGAACTTGCTGTAGAAGTCGCCTTTGAACTATTAAACGATTGGCTGAATTAACAATATTTAATGTCTTTAGCATTTTCAGAAGTTTCGAGTAATTTGTGTGAGCCTTTAAGATAATAAAATCTTGTTTGGAACTTTAAATTTTATTGAAGCAGCCCTAATCCCGTGAAGAACTATGGATATTTTTCGTTTAGCTGGGCTGTACAGGAATGTGGCCGTGCAGACTGGGAACTAAGGTCAGTAAGTTTCCCTTCGCTTTCTGACTGGCCACCAAATTAGTTGCCAGGCTCGCGTGATTTAAGGTGGCACTGTTCAACTTTCATTCAACATTAAACAACGACTTCTTCGCCGTCCCACATATGTTGCATCGGCAATAGTCTGTTACGTGAAATGAACATTCAAACAACTCATTCGACAACTTCCTCGCCGCCCCACAAAATACTATCATTTTAAAAATATTTTATGAATATAGACGTAAAAAGTATAAAACAATAACTATGTGCAGTAGCTTAAGTTAGCCGGCACCTGTGGCCGAAGGGTTCTAGGCGCTTCTGTCCGGAACCACGCTGCTGCTACGGTCGCAGGTTCGAATCCTGCCTCGGACATAGATGTGTGTGATGTTCTTAGGTTAGTTAGGTTCAAGTAGTTCTAAGTTCTAAGGGACTGATGGCCTCAGATGTTGAGTCCCATAGTGCTCAGAGCCTTGTGAACCATTTTGAACTAATGTTACAGGGAACAGGGTGTGACACTTATCATGAGTTACATTTGCTCCTGCCAGGTAGGGTAGCATGGCCCACAGTTTACTAATATGTCAGCCAGTCAGCACAGGGCTGCTCCAAGGACGGTATGTGAGCTGATGCAGAGCCACTGTCTCATCTCGGTGAGTGGGTCTGTTGCCAATACTAACGCTGCGGTGAGGTGGATGATCGGAAGAGGCTTTCAGAGATTCCAAAGAATGCGCTGTTGATAAAATCGTTGAGGTTCCTGCTGACGGTGTGTAAAATATCCAGTTTCTTTCAACGTTGCCAGGAGGTGTCCCTTAGGTTCATTGTACAGCTCTTACAAAAGCTTATCGATAATTCCAACAGTATGCTTCAGTGTTGCCGGCCGCTGTGGCCGAGCTGTTCTAGGCGCTACAGTCTGGACCCACGCAACCGCTACGGTCGCAGCTTCGAATCTCTCCTTGGGCATGGATGTGTGGGATTGTCCTTATGTTAGTTAGGTTTAAGTAGTTCTACGTTCTATGGGACTGATGACCTCAGAAGTAAAGTCCCATAGGACTCAGAGCCATTTGAACCATTTGCTTCAGTGTTAGCAGATGCTCCCAAATTCTGTTTTATTGCCACAAATTGAAACGTGCTCTTTGATACGTATTTCAAACGTTCTGCCTGTGTGACCTACGTAAACTTTTGGACAGTTTACAGTCTTAAAGTTATACACACCTGGTGCCATGAATTTCGAGGCTTTTTCTGTTCGCACAGTTCCTCAGTCTGAATCGAATAATATTAAATCATACACGATAATTGGTGCTCCAAAATTGTCTACCAATTTTTACATAATTACTCGTTCTATAATTCTAGCACAACACCTCATGTTAAACTCACTACGTCGCCACCAACTGCTCTCTGCTACCTTTCCCCCTCCCCCCAATCAGTCTCACTCTATTTCCTCTTTCCCCCTCTCTCTCCCCAGCCTCCAACATTTACCTTTTTAAAACATTGACCGCAGTTGTAAAACACAGTACTCTGATATGTGGTTCGTGTAGGCAAGACGGACTGCTGACGCAACAACTTAGGTAAATTCTACATGTATGTACAATTCTTTTCTTTCCTACTTACTGTGAACGAATATTTGATAAATATTTAGTTCTATTTTGTGGAATATCTGAAGATGAACCGGGGTGATCGAAACATGTAATCCAATTAAAAATGTGCAACGGAGATAGAACAACGAGTGAATGTTCTCTTAAATTAATTCAATATGTTCGACACTTAAATGTCTCTCATCAGTCAATAGGAATCCAAGAAGATCGTATGGCATTTGAGTCGTCTAGAATGAGGACATGAAATCATCTCAAAACACCGCAAAGCTGATAACATCTGACAAACGAAAAGATTGACCCCCACAGTAATTCAATACCACGTACTACACCCTATCTACTTTAACACATGTAACACTGTTGGCACAAACCTCGATTTACAGTTGACAAAAATATAAAATAATGCTGATGAAAAAGTGTCCTCGAAAACTGTGTCCTCATAATATATTTGTGAATAAACCAAAAGTTTTATGATTGCCGATGATGTTCTAATATTTGTAATGTTGTGGGTGGACGTAAAGGCATAACCCAGCGGTGTGGAAAGAAACTGCCGTTGCGAGAGACGAGTAAGTAGGAATGAAAGCATTTCCGCAGGGTGGAGGAATCCAAGTGGTACATTTGGAATTGTTTTCTCATAGAGGGTTTGCTGGCGTGTTGCAACGACCAAGGACGGAGAGGTTCGCTTGCTGCTCCATAAATGTGCAGGGTCATCTATGGTGAGACTTGGCTCGTTGCCCGTTGAGGAACTGTTGTAGGAGAGCAGCCCCCGGCGTTTGTTGGTCAACTAGTTTAGAGCACGCTGCTTCGCTCGCGTAGATTGTACGGTCTGCTTGGGTCTATTGCTTTCCTTTAACCAAAATTGTATGCTGTTTGCAAATTGAAAGACTTTCTAAACTTATCATGCTAATTGAGGACTTTGTTTTTCCGAATGTACTTCTGGTAAATAGAGTCCGAGGTTTTGTTAATCATGCCTTTTGCGTTCTTTTGGTGATATTTCCATAGAATTTTCCATCGCGTAACACGTATTTCTCTAAATCTGACCGAGAAGTGAAATACCAACTTTCATAGAATTAGCTTTAATTTTTTTTTTTTTTACGTAACGAGGTATTTTTTTAAAACATTCATCCCTGTTTCATACTATTAGGGGCTGAATTGCCAGAAATGCTGAAACATATATGTTTTTATTTATGACTTAGAAACCAAATACCAGTATTCGTAATCCCAGCTTCAAAACTGCCTTAATGACGACGTATTTTCAAAAATCTCTTCCTTTCTGTTTCACCTCTTAGGAGTGGAATTTCGAAAAGTGAAACAAGTATTTCTTTTTGTCATTTCTAACCGAGAAGCCAAAGACACGTTTTCATAGCTTTAGCTCAAAAACACTTTCGCAATGAAATATTTTCGTACAACATTTCACAACCTATTTTACCTACTTCGCATGTGAATTTCTAAAAATAGTGAAATGTGTATCTTTTCATTTGTAACGGAGGAGTGAGATACAGATTTTCATAGATTCAGACTTAGAAATGATTGTGTAATGAAATATTTTGATAAAATCTTTCATCCACTATTTCACCCCCATAGGGGTTGAATTTCCAAAAATAGTGAAATACACTTTATATCTAACAGTCAAGCCAAATTCAAATTTTAATTGACTTATATTTAAAAATTCTTTCATAATGAAGTATGTCACGAAGCATTTCATCTCATTATAGTTGAAACTCCGAAAACTGAAATACATTCTTTTTTTTCCTTTCTAACTAAGAGGTCAAATACCAATCATCATAGATGCAGCTTTAGAAATGCTTTATTAGTTGTTTAACAACGGTTTATTTTCAGAGAAAACCTTTGACCCACTATTTCACTTCAATAGTGGTTAAATTTCCTAAAATGCTGGAACATATCTTTGTTTGCTACGGAGATACCAAATACCAGTTTTCGTAGGTCTAGCACCAAATTGTCTTTATCCCCTATTTCAACCTCTTACGGCTGGAATTTCGAAAAATATCTTCCCTAGCTGGCAGAAGGAGGTTCAATGAGTAGATATTTTAATTTATTTTTGAGGTTATGTTATTTTTATTTTTATTAACTGGAAGATTAGAAGTACTAGCGTCAAGTAAGTGTAAAATTGATACTTCCTGGCAGATTAAAACTGTGTGCCGGACCGAGACTCGACCTCGGGACCTTTGCCTTTCACATGAGTCGTGCTTAGGTAGCTCAGTTGATAGAGCACTTGCCTGCGAAAGGCAAAGGTCCCATGTTCGAGTCTAGGTTCGGCACACAGTTTTTAACTGCCAGGAAGATTCATATCAGCGCACACTCCGCTGCAGAGTGAAAATCGCATTCTGGAAGAGTAAAATTATTAAAAATTGTGCAACAGTGCAATAATATCACGCCCTGACTCCGCTCTTACACTGTGATGGATACGTAAGTAATACGTATCAGTGATGGTCTCGTTTATAAAAATTTGTCTTTTGTCGTAAAAATTACCTGACATTTGCAAACGTCCTTCGTCGAATGATATACATCATAGTATGGGATCTGGATTGTGGGATACTAGGAGGACGCTTTGTACGTATCCTCAGGAACATTGCGGCTCTTTTTCCTACTTGTCGCCACTAGAGGAAGAACCGCGGTTTTTCGTCGGCTGGTGGAGGTGGGGTGAGCGCTCCATTGTGTGGAGGCAGCCACGCACCGCCCCGATAGCGCTGGCCTCCAGAAGGACATAAATTTCGTGTCCAGTCAGTCGTGCGACGGGAACATGGTGATGCCGTGACGTAGGTCGCCACGGGCAGCGAGACCTGGCGGCTTCTGGCGAAGGGCACTGCCACTGAGCGTGCAGCGCTTCCCAACTTCAGAAGGTAGGAGAAAGCAAGAAGCGGGTGGCGACTCAACATGTCTTCAACACAGAGCGTTGGACAGAGCGGTGCTTTTAAAAGGCAAAACTGGCCAGCATAACTCCTTCGTAGTGCACCACGGCCAGACGTTTTAAACAGGAGCATCTTGCAGAATATACGTGCACTAGGCATTCGAAAGGACAGCACAAGAAGATTGAAGGAAACTGGTTCGGTCTACAACCCAAGAAAAAATATTCAATGCTTCAAGCAACAGTTCTAACAAGATCCTAAGATTTGGCAATCAGTTACAGTGAAGCCTTGAAGCCTCTCCGTTTTTTCAGGGCAGCCTCCCTCATCCTCAACTCGGGAAAGTTAAAAACAGGGCGTGGTCGACTCAAACTGATGCACACCACTATGATCGCTATTGCACCTAGCAATATTTAGTCACAAATTTGATCGACTGACAGTTGGCACTTTTATCCACTCGTGTTCAGTGAAATGATATTGCTTATCTGAATGGCTGATAACAGTTCTCACGTTTCTAGCGCACACATGGTAGATTTTGCGTTTTGTATTTCTGAAGTTTCTCGTGTTCTGTATGCCATGGGCGGTTTTGTGATATATGACTGATAACAATTGCAACAACATGCATAACGGTCCTACCTGTCACCGTTTACTTGTAGTAACGATGTATTAACCATGAATAATTACGTCTGTACGCCTGTCTTCAGGTGACGATGAGTATTTATCGTGTGGTTTACGTGCTGTTGCTTCTGTATTACAAAGAAATTATTTTCATCGATAACGGAAAAATACATTTTATTAGTTAATATATTTCAATATAATTTTAAAAACAAAGATTCCAAGACTTACCAAGCGGGAAAGCGCCGGCAGACAGGCACAATGAACAAAACACACAAACACACACACAGAATTACTAGCTTTCGCAACCGATGGTTGTTTCTTCAGGAAAGAGGGAAGGAGAGGGAAAGACGAAAGGATGCGGGTTTTAAGGGAGAGGGTAAGGAGTCATTCCAATCCCGGGAGCGGAAAGACTTCCCTTAGGGGGAAAAAAGGACAGGTGTACACTCGCACACACACACATATCCATCCGCACATACACAGACACAAGCAGACATATTTAAAGGCCAATTCTGTGTGTGTGTTTTGTTCATTGTGCCTGTTTGCCGGCGCTTTCCCGCTTGGTAAGTCTTGGAATCTTTGTTTTTAATATATTTTTCCCATGTGGAAGTTTATTTACATAATTGTTTACATCAATATAATTTTAGTTTTTGTAGTTACCTGGTGCATTCATCCAAGGGAACCTACATGATAGTTTGTAGGGGAAAGGGGGTAGAGCTTCGGGTGTGGACAATTTTTAATAATTTGGAAGACGAGTACTTGTAAGTAGCGATAAGAAAGTTCCAGTTCGGACACCGTTAAGAACCTACGTAATAACGACTTTTATTATGGTTTTATTTACAAAAGAAACACCTGATTACACGAAGGGCGACGTCCCTCGGGCATGGGTAGTGCCTTGCACAGATCACTTTTAAATACAAAACTGTCCAGCTGGGGGAGGGAAAGGGGGGTGGGGGAGATAAATCGCGATACAGCGCGTTACAATTCCATTTTCACCCTCTAGTAGCAGTGACTGAAAAGGAGAAATACACGACAAAAGTAGTAGTTTCCTCGAAACAATTCGAAAGGAAACTGAAGAAACCTACTGGAGAGATACAAATAACATCACTGACGTACCAAAAGGAAGTGTAGGCTCGCAGCTTTACAGAAAATGGTAAATATTGGGAGAGTGACTAAGGCTCCGGTCACAGTGGGTCCGACACCGGTGGATTCCGACGACGACCGACATCGCACGGAGATGGCCGATCTTTTCAAATCAGTACGACACTACGTGCGCGGCCACACTGCAGCCTATCATATCTCCCGAACGTACAGACTTCGGGCGACAATCGATGATATTCAAATCAGTTTGTTTTCTTCAGTCAAATTGACCGACGATTTCACAGACGAAATATGGAGCGTGAGAAACTGACAAGTTAAGTCCAAGAAAACGTGAGTTCGTGGCATCCTGCGGATGAAAATATCGCAGATTTATTCGAAACCTCAAACAGACAAAAATCTTTTTTGGAAATTTTAGGCGTAGATTATTACCTCAAAAATTAATTTGTTCAACTGAAGAGGATAGCGTATCGTACATGCTTGCAGCTCTTTTACTGGATCTTTTTTGAGGTAGGTTGTCATTAGTTGTCTACAACCTATTATTACTGCTTACTGGAGTTTTATGCCATTAGGATAGTGATGCTGATAATGGGGTCTTCAAATGTGGAGTACGTTACGTATTTCCACTGTAAAGTGCTTTAGGTTTTCAGAGTACTTTATGCTCCACTTTATGCTTACCTTTCACTCGTGTGCTAAATGACAGTCATTGAAAGTTAATTGACGTACGCCAGAACAACTTTAAATAAATACAGCGAAGCCGAGTGTTTATGACGTGCATTTCAAGGTCACCAAGATTCATCTGGAGTATGTGACAGGACGTTTCTCCCGCCATTTCATATGTTCGTAAAACTTGTCTGGTTATTCCGATAACTGCGGACACAGTGTATAGTAATCGCCATGTCCTTTACGAGACAGAAAGGTTTTTAAGGTGTGGAATTACAGCCTCGAAAAATAATTAGTTCAAATGATATGGATGACTTATATTTGGCATGAAGTTACTGTAGTGGACCTTTTTCTGCAGTGGTAGGTGGACATCCGCTGTCTACAGATAATTATTACTTCCTACTGACTTTGTTTTTATGGCAGTTGGGTAGTGATTCTGTTACTTGAAGTGGTTTGGAAATATAGTGTACGTATGTCTTTCCACTTTTCAGCGCTTAAGATGTTCAGAATATCTTCCGTTTAACTTTGTTTGTCCTACGTCACTTATACAAAATGACAGTCATTCAAGGTTAATTGACGTATGTATGCACAACGGTAAATAAATTCAGCCAACAAGATTTTGAGTAGGCCCCTACTTGTAGAGATGTGAATCCAGATAGGTTAAAAAATCCATTTCTCACATTAAAGATGCAGTTCTGGTTCAAGTAAAACCGCAAGTGATACTTTGATATTAGACATATGTTGACTATATCTTTCTTATAATTAGGCCTACACCACGTTCTAGAAAGTACAACATATCAGCCCACACTCCGCTGCAGAGTGAAAATCTCATTCTGGATACAAATTTTTTGTTTGAAATGTTGGGAGTTATTTACGATACAGTAAAAAAACTAATATTTTCACTCTTGCACCTCATATACCTGTTCTACAAAATTTGTAATTTTTTCTAAACCGAATTTTGAAGCTGTGCAAGTGCACTAAAAGACACTGCAATACTGATTTTCTTTATTAAAAGCAACACTCAATCTGAAATGATACTACCACTAGGAATGTTGTTGCTTCCTTTCTCAAATCCACTAGGGAAGTGTTTGCTGACCAGTGAAGTGTACTAAAATCTGATTATGTGAACATCCAGCCAGTAGTGCATTAATTTTCACAACTTTTAGAATAAAGTGAGATGCTGAGAAACCACAAATCAATCTTTCTTAAGTTATACAATACAGAAACATGTACTTTCATTACGTAAAATTACCATTATGGGCTCATAACCTTATTGGCAAAAAGTTTACAGACCGAAGTCGCACATCCTGCCATTGTAGCATGATAAACTAAACTCCCAACAACGTGTTTTGTGAAGATTGTTAGTGCAGTGTATCACTGAAACTACATATTTTCATAATACAGATGTATAAATATGAAAATCATCAGTTAGATTATAAGGTGGTGGTCACTTCTGACGCTTACCGCTGGTGAGAAAAGGAAAGCGGAATCAAAACGTTAAAGCGTTGTAATTCTGTCAGAGACAGCAAAGGACTTGGAAGAGCAGCTGAACGGAATGAACAGTGTCTTGGAGGAGGATATAAGATGAACATGAACAGAAGCAAAACGAGGATAATGGAATGTACTCGAATTAAATCGGGTGATGCTGCGGGAATTAGATTAGGAAATGAGAGGCTTAAAGTAATAAAGGAGTTTTGCTATTTGGGGAGCAAAGTAACTGATGATGGTCGAAGTAGAGAGGATAAAAATGTAGACTGTCAATGGCAACGAAAGCGTTTCTGAAGAAGAGAAATTTGTTAACATCTAGTGCAGATTTAAGTGTCAGGAAGCCGTTTCTGAAAGTATTTGTATGGAGTGTAGCTATATATGGAAGTGAAGACGATAAATAGTTTAGAGAAGAAGAGAATAGAAGCTTTCGAAATGTGGTGCTACAGAAGAATGCTGAAGTTTAGATGGGTGGATCACATAACTAATGAGGAAGTATTGAATGGGATTGGGGAGAAGAGAAGTTTGTGGCACAACTTGACTAGAAGAAGGGATCGGTTGGTAGGACATGTTCTGAGGCATCAAGGGATCACCAATTTAGTATTGGAGGGCAGCGTGGAGGGTAAAAATCGTACAGGCAGACCAAGAGATGAATACACTGAACAGATACAGAAGGATGTAGGTTGCAGTAGGTACTGGGTGATGAAGCTTGCACAGGATAGAGTAGCATGGAGAGCTGCATAAGGCCAGTCTCAGGACTGAAGACCACAACAACAACTTTTTTGGCATGGTGTTTCTACATTCATCTCGTAATTTCGTAAATCTTGTCTGGTAATTCTAGTAACTAGGGACAGAATGTACAGTAGCCGCCACATTCGAGAGAGATACAGCTCATCTTATAATAGCAAAAGCTACACTGCAGCGCTTGTCTCCAAGCACACAGTGGTCGTGCTATCCATCCCGTCCTTGGAGGTTAAAATATAACCTACTTCAGCCATAAGATAGATTCTAACGTAACCTTGATCCAGTCAAAATCTGACGAATGCGATCGGACGCATAGTGACCAAGCTGTAGGCCGATTTTATCGGGTAACCTTTGGCGACAGTGTCTGACGACCGCAGTCTGTGCTACTGTGAACGCAGCGTAAGAGGTGCCGCCACAAACGCACGCTACACTACTCGCGCGCCATCGCTTGGCGGCTGAATGAACTACGTAGTGCACGTCGTCACTCGGCGCAAATGCAAACACGTTTTGAAGCAGTTTCTCATTCATGTGCCATACTTCACTAGTTGGAGAGTAGTAATTTAGGGGCTACTATGCCTGGAGAGGCAGATTTTAAGAAATGGTTGCAGGTGTGCGCAGTAGCAAACGTCTACTGTGTAAGTTAGTTATTGTACTTTTAGCATATTTTGATGGAGCACTGTAGTACCTCGGTTGCACATTTGTGCACAGGATTTATGCATGAGTGAAGATAGTTGTGAGCAGCTACACTGTCATGGACGCAATATCGAGAGGAAAGTGTTGTCTTGCTGGTAACGTTGTGATTACGTATAACCATTGAAGACGTATCATATGCACTCACGAATCGAGTTTAACGCAAATACTGTACAAGACGTAAATAGTCTCCCAAGAACAGTAATATCGTTGAAACTGTGACAGAGAAAACGTATGTAGCAAGTTGCTAACATAATAACACAATCATTTTAAAGAGGGATGACATGGATCAGCTTGAAGGTAACAGCGATTCCAGAGTTTGAGAATATACAGGAATCAAAACAGTCTCCGATCGCCAGTTTGTTTTCTTCAACTGAGTTTGACAGCATCAAGAATGAAAAATTATGTGAGACAACTAAAATGAATACGTACTGTTTCAAAACTGATAACATGCCGCATTTTATCTTACAAACAACATCAAGGCGGACTCAACTCTGATATTGTTTTTCTATGCAAACACGGACCAAATGGAAGAGTCCCAACATATTTATTTAGTTTGTTTATTTATTTGTTATGTGTTCCAATGCAATATTTGCAGTGCTACGTGTATGTATGCATGTATGTGTGTGCGTGTGTGCGTGTGTGTGTGTGTGTAGTGAAACGCTTGTTTTGTATGATGATGATGAAGATGACGAGGATAATGATGATGAGAGATGGTAGAGGATGGATGCAATCCGGTTCCGGCATATAGACTACCAGCCGCGAACAGAACAGAATGAACGGTGGGGCATCATCAACAGTATCAGATGCCCTTACTTCAAGAGACACTGGCTCAAAGTCTGATGGCCAGGAACTTTACACAATCCATCTCCTCCCTTTGCCGACCAAATAGTAAAAGCGAAAATTTTTTCCCACCACGAGGTTTTGAACTGACTTATCCCGGGGTCGAGTGCCTTAGAACAAGTGTGTGTTAGAGGTCTCGAAAAAGAAGGTCATAAAATTGTAATTTTAAACATAACCGTCCAGATAGTCGCGAGCGGATTCGGAGAGCTGCTTCGAACCCGAATACTAACCTTTACGGTGGATTAACGAAGAGGCCAGCTTCAATGTGGATTTTAGGCAGTTTCCTCACATCTAACCGGGTGGAATCCGGACTAACACCGACGTACAGTTACATAGTTCACAAATATTTAGAAAACGGTGGCACACTATAACGTGGGGTAAAAGTAGACGCAGTCAGTTGAGGTACACAACTTCCGTCCTGGTGGATGGGGAGCCTGGGATGAGTGCAAGGGGTAGCTACAGAAAGCGCATACAGCCACCCTCTACCACGAATATTACCAAATCCATAAATTAACAGATCGACCCAGTGTGGATACGGGATGAAAGCCAGAAAAAAAGAAAGGAAGATAATTTTGAACATGAAAAATATCGTAAAGCTACAACTGAAAATTGGAGAGCAGCTAACTGTAGTTTTCTCAAAAGCTATATAAAATTTTACCTCCATTGGTGTACGGTAAATGAACAAGGTGATTCGCACGTTGTCGTGTGATTTAAAGCACGAGCGTACATGCTGCCAGCAGGCGAGCACAGAGATGGATGATGCTTACTTCCCATCCTGGGAATGCGAGCAATACTGCACGAAGTCACTGAGACGTACCTTAAGTTTCCAATAAGCCTGAGTGCATAGCCTACGCCACAGCTAGGTATTTGAAAACCTTTTCTTCGAGAAAATTCTTGCTCTTCAGTTGTGTGATTTAAGAAACCTATTTTAATGCTTTTCTGCTTAAGGAAAATCCACAAAGATGGCAAAGAGATGGATGTCAACTCTGATGAAATCTTTTTAAATGACTAGAACACTAAACGTAACAGAAATAGAATATGAAAAACATATATTGGCTAAGAATGCTGAATAAAACGCGGAAGATATTCAAATTTTTGTTTTAAAAGTAGCGAATACGGAATGTGCAGACTCTGAGCACATGAAACTGATAATGACGCAGTTAAATTGTGACAGTAACATAGATTTAAAGACATTCACTTTCGAAACATAAACGCAGGACACAATTTTCATTCGTGTACTTGTTAATTTCAATCGATAGTCTAGTCTGAGACACTTCAAAGTCTGGGTCAATCTTCTGTAAATTAACAAGTAATGCCATCAGTTAGTGGTACAGGGAATTGCTCGCATAAATATTATTGTTTTCTGTCTTAGAAAATTAGTAATTGTAGAAATTATTATTTTTATGACCAATTCTGTCAAAACTTAAACAACACAGAAAAGATGAATGTATAATGAAAGTAAGTAAGTCTACAACACGTTTTATCATACCCATGGATGTGTAACAAGGGGAGTTGAGCGACGTCACAAACTTTAAGCCGACGTCCATCATGTTGATACCACCAAACGTTTGCTTCTGGTATGAGTGTTTTGATAAAAAAATGCCATCTTGCGACGTTAATGGGTGTACTAATTATTCTCATTATAGTCTAATACATACATCCTATCAGTCCTATTGGAAAAGCTCTCAAGGTGAAGTCTATGAGAAGAAAAGATGGGGAACCAACAAAATATAACATTTTCAGATAGAGCACTTAGAGCAAACATCAGTTTCGGTTGTTCATATTAAGGAAACAGCTCGATTACGTAAGCCGTCGTGTCACATCACATGCTTCTCTTCTTGGTTAATCTAAACGTTTAATAAAAAGAAAGTTAAATTAACGAGGTGAAATGCGTCGTACTACTGGATCATAAATGCATTTAACGCTAGAAAAACGTCTGAAAATGTCTGACGCGGTGTTATTTACGAAAGCACTGAAACAGTTTCGATCTAAAACAACTGTCGTGTAAACGCCAGAAGTTAAAAAGGAGAAAAAGACGTAAACAGCAGTTAGGTTACTTTTTGGGGCGTTTAACATAGCGCGCCAACTTCAAACGTACGTACAATAGACTTACGTTAGTGTAACTTCCTCCAGTACGCCTCTATAATCGTACATGTAAGAGAACTAAACCAACATCGAGATTTACAAAAGTCTGTGGCTGTTGTCGTTGCGTGTGCTCTGAGAATAGGTGTGTGCGTTTCTAATGATCAAGGAAAACCATGTAGAGAAATCCCAGCAGAAAATGAAGTTGGCCACAACAATTAAGGTAACAATGCAACAGATGGAATGATGGAGAAAATGAAAACTGTTTATTTCCCAGTGAAACATGACGCCCACGGCAACAATACAGCTACTTCCTGTTTGTTTGTGAAGATTAGTTTCTCGAGGAATCTTTTTCCTTCACGTTCTGCAATTCAAAAACTGAAAATGGTGTACACAACTTCCTTCTTTCATTCACTGTCTTTTACAAACGATGATCACAAAATATTTAGAGAGCTAACCGAAGTTTGGATTTAATGTAAAAAGTTCCTTTAGAACCACTCTGTTCCGACATTGCAGTAAATTAATACATTTATTAACGGCACTTTCTTCTGTTTATGTTGATTACTTCATGATTAGTAATATACAATGAAGCACCAGAGAAACCGGTATAGGCAGATGTATTCAAATACAGAGATACGTAAACAGGCAGAATACAGAGCTGCGGTCGGCAACGCCTATGTAGACAAGTGTCTAGCACAGACGTTAGATCGGTTACAGCTGCTACAATGGCAGGTTATCAAGATTTAAGTGAGTTTGGTTTTATAGTCGGCGTACGAGTGATGGGACACAGCATCTCCGAGGTAGCGATTACGTGGCGATTTTCCCGTATGACCATTTCACGAATGCACCGCGAATATCTGGAATCCGGGAAAACATCAAATCTCCGACACTGCTGAGGCCGGAGAAAGATCTTGTCAGAACGGGACCAAGAACGACCGAAGAGAATCATTCAACGTGACAGAAATGCCACCCTTCCGCAAACTGATGCAGATTTCAATGCTCAGCCATCAACAAGTGTCAGCGTGCGAACCATTCAACGAAACATCGTCGATATGTGCTTTCGGAGCCGAAGTCCTACACGTGTGTCCTTAACGACAGCATGACACGAAGCTTTACGCCTCGCCTGGGCCTGTAAACACTGATATTGGACTGTTGATGAGCGGAAACATGTTGCCTGGTCGGACGAGTCTCGTTTCAAATTGTATTGAGCAGATGAACGTGTACGGGTATGGAGACACATTGATGTATCCATGGACTCTGCATGTCAGCAGGGGAGTGTTCAAGCTCGTGGATGCTCTGTAATATCGTGGGGCGTGTGGAGTTGGTGTATATGGGACCCCCCGATATGTCTAGACACGAGTCTGACAGGTGACACGTACGTCAGTATCCTGTCTGATCACCTGCATCCATTCATGTCCATTGTGCATTCCGACTGACTTGGGCAATTATAGCAGGACAACGCGACATTCCACAATTGCTACAGAGTGGCTCCAAGAGCACTCTTCTGAGTTTAAACAACCAACCTCTCCAGACATGAACATTATTGAGCATATCTGGGATGCCATACAACGTGCTGTTCTTATGAGACTTCCACCCCCCTCATAATCTTAAGGATATATTGACAGCCTGCAGGATTCATGGTGTCAATTCCCTTCAGAACTACTTCAGCCATTAGTAGAATCCATGCCACGTCGTTTTGCGGCACTTCTGCGTTATCGCGGGGATCCTAAACGATATTAGGCAGGTGTCCATTTCTTTGGCTCTTAAGTGTAATTTTCATGTATGTTTGTGTGAGTGATAACCATGCTAGATGGCTATGTGATTTAGAGCTACATTATATTACATCTTTAGCAAACGTACGTCAACCTTCTAAATATCGTTAATGTTCTATTAGTCTTTAATTTAAAATTATCATTTCGCGCACGTAAAAATGAAACATTATTACCACTTGTACTTGATATTTTTTATAATACTGTGTTGGGTAGACCGATGCATTCAATGCCACCAATTTAATAAAGCAGATAGTTAGTTCATACGTGTTCCATACATCATTTGAATGATTCTTCTATCGAAATGATGTGAAAGGAATCGGCTTCCAGGACTTTTTTCTAATACAGGCTACTAGCTTATAAGGAGACACTCGTCCATCAACTGGAGAAAGTTATACAGGAGAAATGACAATGATTTTCAGTTACATTTAAAATTCGCTTTGCTATATGTCGATGTTTTTGAGCAAATGACCAAAGATTTTTGGTGCAGCATATTGAACACATTTGAGAGACACTGACAACATTCAACGTGTAATAAACGTTTTTTTCTGCTCTGTTGCTGTAGATGTGGGCCCCACTGTTCTCAATTTGTTATCGATTTGTTATGACGATTGTTATTAGCGAATATGTATCGTAATGGCTCAGTTAAAACGCCTAGTTCCTTGTAGAGGTACCTACGTGATATCAGTGAGCGGATATCACATATTTTTCTTATTGCCCGCTTTTGTGTAGTAAATACTTTCTTTCTAAATGGTGAGTTACCTCAGAAAATTATTCGATATGTCATTATTGAATAGAAATATGCGAAATATGTCAAGAGAGAAATTGGTTTGTTACCACGATTAGCATTTATACGAAGAGCGACAGTGGCTCAACTTAATTGTTTGAGAAGCTCAGTAATATGCTTCTTTCAATTCAGGATTCCATCAACATCTACAGCCAAATATTTGGATCATTCTACCCCATTTACTGACTGTTGTACATGTGCTTCACAAATTATTGGTATAGCTCTATTTGCTGTACAGAACAGATCTATAGTGTGATTTTCTTTCCAATTCATGGAAAGTCTATTTTCTGATAACCGTTTAATAAATCTTTGGAAAATCTTTGGAAAATAAAAAATTTAAAATCTTTTCTGTTGCTACCTCTCCAGTGAGCTTTATTTTAGTACTAGCGTCGTCTGCAGAAAGTACCTATTCTGCTTGTTGAATGTTAAGTGGAAGGTATGTTAAACAATAAATCCCGACGGTTCCGTAATACGCTGTGCTCGATGTTGTTTGTGATTGTGTCTTTGAGCTTCATAATGGTGCTGAACAAGGCGTGGTGACTATTTCATGCCCCGTTCCATCCACATGTGAACTTTGGAGGCAATATGACCGCACTTATCTGTCTACGGACACCAATATCTGACGTCGTTTTCTGAGGATCTGTAAGCGAGTATACGATGGAGATAACAGAATTGATGTAGAGCCTGTCTCCAATACCAGATCTCTAATTTTACCTAAGCTGATTTAGTAACATTGATTAGAACAGACAAGGGCCTGGCTATGCCGCGGAAAAGATTCTAAGTATGACAGAAACGTGTTTCACGTATTTTAGTATACAGAATAATCACAAGGTTAGGTGAAAACTTTCTGAGATCAAAATGTTCCAACAGATTAATCATATTTCTAAGCAAAATCATTCTGGCATCGAAACGTTCGAGCAAATTCATTTTGTTCCCCATTTCTAATGCCAGTCTTTTTCAACTGCACGAGGTGTTTCAGGAGGAATGGTGAATATTTTAGCAGATGGTGATACCGACTAATTGGAATAAAAAATTGGTTACATACAGCTGGTTATAGAGGTACATTTTCATTTTGCGGGCTGAAACTTCAGTTAAGTTTACTTAACGTTGCTTTAACCTTGATGATGGGGTTCTGATGTTGTGCCTTAATTTACATGCCTGCATTTCTCAGCTGTGATTGTAATTATGGACTGATAGCCAAAAATGCTGTATCGTTTAAGCTTATCACACATATTTATGCATGCTTTACGACAATATGATACCTGTGTGCGTGTTTTGTTATACAAACACTGCTGCTGTAGCTTGCAGAAAATATGGCAGTCGATTTATCACCCGCGGAGTCTCAGACTAAAGCGTGTTTACTAAAGTAGGTGGGACAGGACAACTGCCTTGCAATCGTATCTCATGTGGACAAGCAAATGAATAGCATCTAGGTGAAATATAAGACATTACCGTACTCAGCTCGTAGAAGGTAGTCCTTCAACGGCCACACGCAGAATTTCTGCTAGTTTCAATGTTTCACGTACAGTAATTTGGAGAAATTACGGGTGCACGACCTCTGTCCATATCATTTAGAGCGGATTCAACACTTTAGAGAAAGGAAGAGGGTAGACGATAGTAATTTTGTCGCTGGCTGAGTGTCAATCGCCGAGTAATCCCATTAATATTCCTTCTGATGAAACTTCCTTCACTCTTGACGGTATCAATAACACACGTGACTAACGTCGGTGGTGTGATGAAGACCCACATGCCTGCGTAGGGGCACATTTTTCAGAACTGTTCCCTGTAAATGTATTTTGTGCTATGATTGATAATCAGCTGAATGTTGCGTTATCTAATTGTGTTACAGGGCCCAATTATCGAATTATCTTGAAAGCGAGCTCGTAGCACTATTGGAAAGCTTCCTTGGTTCATAGAATGGGCGTTTTCTTCCAGCACGACAGGACCCCTGCACATTGTAGCCGTCAAGCGACACATCATGTAAGCCTAAAACTCCACGGAAGAATAATTGGCAGATTTGAGAATATTTATAGTGTTTTGCCAGTGGGGATAGTAAAAAGCGAGATCTACGAAGAAAATAAATACAAGGTCTAATAGTTCTGATTACGTGAGTGCTAAAAAGATATGACTCGAACGTTTTATGTGAAAACCCTTAAAGTTTTTTAAATAAAACAAACGTTATTATCATCCTACACGATTATTCGTCATGTCTACATATTTGCGGCCTTCTGCCACTAGAGGACTCCAAATTAAAGTGTGTAACATGACGGTGTGTAACGTAACTACACTGAAGCGCCAAGGAAACTGTTATATGCATGCGTAGTCAAATACAGAGATTTGTAAAGAGGCAGAATACGTTGCTGCGGTCGGCAACACGTAACGCATCGGTTACCGCTGCCACAATGACAGGTTATCAAGATTTATGCGACTTTTAACGTGCTGTTATAGTTGGCGCAAGAGCGATGGGACACACCATCTCCGACAGAGCAGTCAAGTGGGGATTTTCCTGTACAACAATTTCGCGACTGTACCACGAATATCAGGAATCCGGTAAAACATCAAACCCGACATCGCTGCGGCTGGAAAAAGATCCTGTAAGAAGGGACCAAAGACGATGGGACAGAAGTGCAACCCTTCCGCAAATTGACGAAACAAATCTCGGGTGAACAGCCTCGTATGATTGTGCATGGGACACAATATTTCGGCAATCGTCCACGTTGCCATCATCAGGTGCGCTGATGTACTGCGCACAGCGCACCTGATGATGGCGACGTGGTGGATAGACGAAATATTGGGTCCTATGCTCACCCAAACAGGCTGTTCACCCGAGATTCATTTCGTCATAAAATAGGTCTGGAAAAAATGAAGAATCACATCCGCAATTTGCTTCAGATTTCAATTCTGGCCAGTGTCAGCGTGCGAACCATTCAACAGAACATCAAATTTCCGATTTCGCTGCGCCTGAAGCCGGTGTGGACTTTCGGCGTCGAAGGCCCACTCGAGTACCCTTGATGATTGCTAGACACGAAGGAGCCATCAACACCGACATTGGACTGTTGATGACTGGAAATATGTTGCCTGGTCGAACGAGTCTCGTTTCAAACTGTATCTAGCGGATGGACGTGTAAGGGGACAATCGCATGAATCTATGGACCGTGCATGTCAGCAGGGGAGTGTTTTAGCTGGTGGAGTCTATGTAATGGTGTGAGGCGTGTGGATTTGGAGTGATATGGGACTTGTGGTACGTCTAGATACTACTCTGACAGGTGGCACGTCCGTACGCATCCTGTGTAATCACCTACATCCATTCATGCCCATTGTGCATTTCGACCGACTTGGGCAATTCCAGAAGGGCAGTGTGATACCCCATACGTCCGTAATTAAGGCAGAGTGGCCCCAGGAATACCCTTCTGAGTTTCAATATTTCCACTGGCCACCAAACACCCCGGAAGTGAACATTATTGAGCATATCTGGGATGCCTTGTAACGTGCTGTTCAGAAGAGATCCCCATCCCGTCGTACACTTACGGATTTATGGATAGCCCTGCAGAATCCATGCTGTCACTTTCGTACTTCACTGCTCCAGAAATTAGTCGAGTCCATGACACGTCGTGTTGCGGCACTTCTGCGTGCTCGCGGGGGCCCCACATGATATTAGGCAGGTGTACCAGTTTCTTTGGCTCTTCACTGTAAATCTGTGCTTGAGAAACAGCATGATGTAATCGAGTTCCGGATTCGAAGAGTTCGTCCGCACATGGAGTATCCTCTCCTTCAGCAAGACGAAGCTAAATCACACCCTACTGCTGTGACAGCTCTTTCCAGAACTTAAAGAACATCTTCGAGAACTTCGGTTTGATAAAGATGAAGCGGTGGAAGCAGGAGTGTGGTAGAGGCCCTGTCAGTTGTGTCAAACATTCTACAGTGACGGTATCAACGTAGTGGTATCTCTGTGGATGGGTGTGTTCTTACATCATAACAGGACCCCTGCACAGTGCAGTCGTCCAGTGATACATCATATAAATCTAGCATTCCCCCGGAAGGTTAACTTACGGAAATGAGAACGTTTCTTGGCCACCAAGCTCTCCAAACATTTCCGCTTTATAGTTTTATCCTTGTATTACTCGATACAGTGATTATGTTGAGAAATAAATAAGTGGACCTGAAGAATAAAGATGTACAACGTTAATAACCTTTATTTTATCTAGAAAGCTTTATAAGTCTTATACAAAAAAATCGGAGGCATTATTTCATCATGGCCTCGTATGAATAGCATTCACTCTAAGGGGAGTACGAAAGAGCTACACGTAGCGCTGTCAACATAATTGGTAGTTGCATTGAAGTCTGGCGTGAAATTCATGAAAATAAATTGTGAACTGAATCATTTACAATGGTTTATATCTTTTATGAGTGTTTGTTTGGGTTACATTCTAACAGCTGTGTATCACTAATCAATAAAAACTGAACACGTGTTATATGGAATAATGATTCGAATTGATCTTTATTACAGTCTTTTGAAATAATTACTACTTCTGTAAAATACATTCTTATACGTGACACTACGAAAGGTAGGAGGAAATGTATATGTACAGCACGTGCTGCTCAGAAGCTTCATAATCACAAGATCGATATCTAACATAGCTCTCCGTAATTTTAGTAATATGCCCGACTAATCATAGTAAAATTCCCGACCAGAAACGCATTCAAGGCCAGTTTAGTGAACTTCTACCATACGTAGTATTGCTTGATGCTGATATTTTAGATATTCTGCTCACCGGGAAAGTGACACTGAGTGAGGTATCGCAGTTATGCAAGGTGTACGCGATCTCCACGGCAAAAAAAAAAAAAAAAATAAAAAAAAAAAAGAAAAAAAAATAATCCGTAGTTTATTCGTGGGTATTCAGTGTGAATTTTGATAAAAAGTACCCGTGGTCTCCAGTGCGTAGTTACAAAGTACTGTATTAATAAGGTTTCTTCGGTTTATTACCGCACTTATCTATGTGTGTGCGGAAGTATCTTTGCAACAGTCGAAACGAAAGATTGTAATATGCAGTCAGTATAAAAGTGAAGTACGAGACTTATCATACCCGCTCTTGAGCAGGTGGTAAGGTACCGTGAGATGGTTGTCGTCATTGCGGGAACAGCTCAGGGGAGCGCCGTCGGGCCGCTGTTCCACCGCATTCATTGAACCCTTACACGAACTGCTTGCAGTACAAGTCTTCGTTAGTAAACATAGCCATACTGGTTTGTATGAGTCTTAACGTAGAACAAAGACTAGCCCTGACGAAACGACACAAGACCGAGTAGCACTGAATGCACGTTTGAGGGCAAAGAGTGAAGTCAAGATTGATATTGTCAACAGAGAATACCTTGAATTAATGGAACAGATCTGTTTCTGGAAAAGACAGACATAGCATTCCACAGACATCTGCACTATTGGGCTAATTATTTCATCTCAGTAGACAGAAGGATAAATGGAGGTAAGAAGTAAAAAGAAACGTGAGCCGTGGCTGGCTCATGCTATGCGCTGGATTAAACCTTCGTTGCCATTATGTGTTTAGTCTCCCGTGGTTATCGCGATTATGCTGTTATCCTCTACTTTTGTGGGTGGCAGTACCAGTGTGTATCGATATTCTCACCTTGGACTATCTTTCCCAATAATCCAAACAGTGACACTGAGTGAGGTATCGCAGTCATGCAAGATGTACGCGACCTCCACCGCCAGGAAAGAATGGATAACAGAAAACATGTTAAAAAAGATAGAAGAGCGCAGAAAGTGGAAAAGTGTAAAAACTGATGAACGCAAAAAGAGGTACATGAAACTGAATAATGAATTAAGAACAGAAACTGAAGAAGCAAGAGAAAAATGGATGAAACAGAAATGCGACGAAACAGAGAAAATGGAGAGAGTGGGAAAGTATGAAATGATGTATAGATTGGCTGATGAGATAGTTTTTGAACGTAAAAGAAAGTGGAATAACATGGAAATAGAAAGAGCGGATGGGACTCTAGCAGAAGAACCACACGAGGTTTTGAACAGATGGCAAGAATATATTGAATATCTGTATAAGGGGGATGAAGTGCAAAGTGAAATTGAGGTTGAAGAGGAGCAATATGTCCCGGAAGATGGAAAGGGATTTACCATCTTGGAAGCAGAAGTAGAAAAGGCGCTGAAGGAGATGAAGAATAGGAAGGCATGTGGAATAGATAAGTTGCCAGCAGAACTGTTGAAGAATCTGGGAAACAATGCAAGAAAAGAAATATTCTACCTCTATAACGAGATATATGACAAAGGGGAATGGCCTGAGGACTTCGCTGAAACAGTTATGATACCAATACAGAAAAAGAGAAATAATAAAAAAATGTGAAGAGCACCCGACCATCAGTCTAATTTCTCATGCAGCTTAAGTCTTACTGAGAGTGTTGAATAGAAGGTTACATGGATAGCTCGATAGAGAGATTGCACAAGAGCAGTTCAGATTTAGAAGAGGAAAAGGAACAAGATATGCTATTAGCCTGCTAAGAACTATAGGGGAAAGATATATGGAAAAGGGTAGAGAAATCTTTGCTGTTTTTATAGATTTAGAAAAGGCTTTTGACAGAGTTCAGTGGAACAAGTAGATGGATATCTTTAAGATTGGAAAGATTGGAAAGAGAGAAACTGATACAGAATCTATATTTACACCAGAAAGTAAGGATAAGGATTGGAAATGAAATGTCAGAAGGAAGCAGCATTGGACGAGGTGTTAGACAAGGTTGTCTCCTTTCCCCACTGTTGTTTAACGTATACCTTGAAGAGATTGTTGCGAAAAGCTTAGGTGGGAAAAGAGGAATATGTATTGGTGGAAAGAGAATAGAATGTATAAGATTAGTTTCAGAAAGTGAGCGGACAGTGAATAACATGCTCAAAGGTCTGAATGAAGCTTGTGTGGAATATGGGATGCAAATAAACACAGCAAAAACATCGAGTATGGTCATCAATACAAGACGCAGACTGTCCAATGTTAAAATAGGACAATGTACCATTAGCCAAGTAAGTCAATTTAAATACCTTGAAGCACAATAAGACTTGAGATGTCACCAGGAGGTGAAAACTCGAATTGCCATAGCCAAGGACGCATTCAACAGAAAGAGGACACTCTTGTGTAGGAAATTAGATAAAGGACTAAGGAAAAGGCTTGGCAAATGTTTTGTCTGAAGTGTGGTACTATATGGGGCAGAAACATGGACACTGACACGAGAGGATGAAAAAAGGTTAGAAGCATTTGAGATGTTGATGTGGAGGAGAATAGAGAGAAGAAGCTGGATGGAAAGAGTGAGTAATGAAAGAGTATTGGAAAGAGTTGGGGAGAGAAGATGTCTGCTGAAGGTTGTAAGACAAAGGAAAAAGAACTGCTTAGGACAAAAATTGACAAGGGAGTGCTTGCTGGTATATGCTTTGGAAGGATTCGTTTGTGGGAGAAGACTGAGAGGAAGAAGGAGATACAAGATGATAGACGACATAAAGGAAAGTGGAAATTATGCAGACCTGAATAGGATGGCAGAAGACCGGACAGACCGGACAACTACCATGTGAGAACCTGCCTTTAGGCAGAACACTGATGATGATGATGATGACTATCTTTGACCTGGCGCTTATAGTTTCCGGCTGTGCTTTGTGCAACCATCGGTCGGTTGGCGTGCAGCAGCGAGGAATTCTCCGCAGGACGTAGTTTGGCAGGGGCCAGGTGGCGGTCTCTACGCGATGTCGGAGAGTGTCGGGCGGTTCCCATGGCTCTCCGACCCTGGACTCGAAGGTTGAGTGTTGATTTAATCTACCAGCAAGTCAAGACTGTCCACATTGTGTCGTTTCCAGTTCGTTGTCGGCTGTTGGGATATTCCGGCGAGCAACTACGTTGTTTTCAAGTTGGAAAATTCTAGCCACCCTCCGGTGGAGTTTCACTGTATCTGGTTATTTGAATTGAAATGCACCAGCGGAATCTTCTGCCTTGTGGCCGTTAACGTTCCGGTTACTTGTCCCGGCCGTTGACGTAAATTTCGGGCAGTGTAGTTTTCTCATCGTGTTGTTGCTGTCCAGGACGGTGTGTACAGGGTGTTTCAAAAATGACTGGTATATTTGAAACGGCAGTAGAAACTAAACGAGCAAAAATAGAAATACACCGTTTGTTGCAATATGCTTGGGACAACAGTACATTATCAGGCAGACAAACTTTCGAAATTACAGTAGTTACAATTGTCAACAACAGATGGCGCTGCGGTCTGGGAAACTCTATAGTACGATATTTTCCACATACCCACCATGCGTAGCAATAATATGGCGTAGTATCTGAATGAAATTACCCGAAACCTTTGACAACGTGTCTGGCGGAATGGCTTCACATGCAGATGAGATGTACTGCTTCAGCTGTTCAATTGTTTCTGGATTCTGGCGGTACACCTGGTCTTTCAAGTGTCCCCACGGAAAGAAGTCACAGGGGTTCATGTCTGGCGAAAAGGGAGGCCAATCCACGCCGCCTCCTGTATGTTTCGGATAGCCCAAAGCAATCACACGATCATCGAAATATTCATTCAGGAAATTAAAGACGTCGGCCGTGCGACGTGGCCGGGCACCATCTTGCATAAACCACGAGGTGTTCGCAGTGTCGTCTAAGGCAGTTTGTAGCGCCACAGATTCACGAAGAATGTCCAGATAGCGTGATGCAGTAATCGTTTCGGATCTGAAAAATGGGCCAATGATTCCTTTGGAAGAAATGGCGGCCCAGACCAGTACTTTTTAAGGATGCAGGGACGATGGGACTGCAACATGGGGCTTTTCGGTTCCCCATATGCGCCAGTTCTGTTTATTGACTAAGCCATCCAGGTAAAAATAAGCTTCGTCAGTAAACCAAATGCTGCCCACTTGCATATCGCCGTCATCAATCCTGTGCACTATATCGTTAGCGAATGTCTCTCGTGCAGCAATGGTAGCGGCGCTGACGTGTTGCCGCGTTTGAATTTTGTAGGGATAGAGGTGTAAACTCTGGCGCATGAGACGATACGTGGACGTTAACGTCATTTGGACCGCAAGTGCAACACGGCAAACGGAAACCCGAGGCCGCTGTTGGATCACCTGCTGCACTAACTGCGCGTTGCCCTGTGTGGTTGCCGTACGCTGTCGCCCTACCTTTCCAGCACGTTCATCCGTCACGTTCCCAGTCCGTTGAAATTTTTCAAACAGATACTTTATTGTATCGCTTTTCGGTCCTTTGGTTACATTAAACCTCCGTTGAAAACTTCGTCTTGTTGTAACAACACTGTGTTCTAGGCGGTGGAATTCCAACACCAGAAAAATCCTCGGTTCTAAGGAATAAACCATGTTGTCCACAGCACACTTGCACGTTGTGAACAGCACACGCTTACAGCAGAAAGACGACGTACAGAATGGCGCACCCACAGACTGCGTTGTCTTCTATATCTTTCACATCACTTGCAGCGCCATCTGTTCTTGAAAATTGTAACTACTGTAATTTCGAAAGTTTGTCCGCCTGAAAATGTACTGTTGTCCGAAGCATATTGCAACAAACGGTGTATTTCTATCGCTGCTCGTTTAGTTTTTATTGCCGTTTCAAATATACCGGTCATTTTTGAAACACCCTGTAGTTTGACAGCTCCATGTATGATTGGTTGTGGGCACCAATATCTTCTACGTTGTCCCGTTGAACTCCCTGTTGTGCCCTGGTAGGGTTCGTCAGTGGGTCCGTTGACTGTCGGTCGGTTGGGTTGTCGTCGGATTGTGAATGGTTGGGCAGACAGGCAGTCTCACCTGAGCCAGCGTTTGTTTTTGAATTCCAGCCCGACCATCGAACAGCTGACCACCCTTGGGTGTACTGCCTTTTTTATTGTTCTTGTTGTTTGTACTTGTATGGCTTCTATCCGATTTTCTTTTCTTTTTAAATTAAGGCTGTTTTGCCCTTAAGGCTTAAGATTCCTTAGGCGTTCAGCCTAATTTTAAGAAGTGTTTCATGTAAGGCCTTTGGCATTTTATAAATTTTAATGTCGTTGAATTTTAAGTGTTGGGTCTTAAGCCGATTTTGAGTTTGAGTTGTTTGGCTCTTAAGGTCTTCAGCGTAAATGGAAGAACTGTTTCACGTAAGGCCTTTGCTATTAAAGAAAATAATTTTGTGGAGTTTTAAGTGTTAGGCCGTGAGTAGATTTGAATTTAACTTGTTTGCTGTGGAAGTTTCTTATTCTTTGGGTTCTAATGGCTCTGAGCACTATGCGACTCAACTGCTGTGGTCATTAGTCCCCTAGAACTTAGAACTACTTAAACCTAACTAACCTAAGGACATCACACACATCCATGCCCGAGGCAGGATTCGAACCTGCGACCGTAGCAGTCGCACGGTTCCGGACTGCGCGCCTAGAACCGCGAGACCAACGCGGCTGGCCTATTCTTTGGGCCTTCAGCCTAACTAAAGAACTGTTTTAGGATAGAGATTTGCCTTTTAAATTTCTGTTTTGGCTGTTTTTTGTCTAATGAAGAACTGTTTTACGTAAGGCCTTTGCTCTTTTTTTTTTTTAATTAATGTTGTTTAGCGTTAAGTGTTTGGCTTTCAGGCGATTTTGAATTCTAATTGTTTGCTCTAAAATCTCAGATTCTTTGCGGCTTCAGCCTAAATAAAGAAATGTTGTAAGGTAAGACTTGCTTTTTAAATTTCTGATTTTGCCTGCGTTTTAAGTTAGTGGTCTTCAGCCGTTTATAAATTAAAGTGGCTTTCAGCTGGTAATTAAGTTCCAAGGATTAAAGCTGTGTGTTAAAAATAAAAAAAAAGGAAAGGGATCTTGTAATGTTTGGTCAAATAATAAAGGTGTATGTTCGAATGTAACTGACAGTCCTTTATTTTGGTCCCTTTCCACAATTTAAACTACCTGTCCTGTCCTGCAGGTTAAGGAGGGAGTTTCAAAACGTAATTACTCCGTATCAAGCCAGTGGAAACCATGGATCTGTAAACCCAAAATGCGGATAACAAATCGCCGAACAATCTCCAGAACTTTTCTGTGAATTTAGGACTGACACTGTATTCTGCATGGTTTCGAATTCTCGTACAGTCGAGATATAGAGATCCCACTGGTTTCTCTAAAATACAATATGCTTGGTTCTTCCTACAAGGCCGTGCGCGATTCATCCGTCCTAGTCAGGTACTCTCTATATTTATGTCACGGGACGTAGGCGTAACTGCGCGTTTCCCCCGGTAAACAGCTTTGAGCAAAGTAAGAACGGCAACTTAGTGACGGCAGTCTCACTCGCGCTGTGTGCACGCGCGGAGAGCTTTGTACTGGAGCCGCCAACGCCTGCAGCAGGGCTTCGAGCCGCCCGCGGGCGTTCCGCGTGAAAGCGCCACTCAGCGTGGCGAGTGCGGCTGGAACTCGATCAGCGTGTCCAGCCGGGGCGGCGTGGCACGGGGCGAGAGCGGCCAATTCGGAGCGGGGGCGTGGCGAGCCGTGGGCGGCGTGGGCGGCGCGGGCGCCCACCCACCTCAGATACGGCGCTGAGCTCCTTATCGCAACAGGGGCTGTCGCCCACTCTCCTCCGAGGAATTAGCGTCCTCAGTTTAGCTTGAGTAGCTTATTAGGGCCGATTTTCGGGAGAGACCATGCGGGCAGCGGACAAAAGGACTTTTACGGCACAGATTCTGTCAAAAGGGGCATTAAAGTAAGTTCGTAGTTTCTAAATCAACGTCAGAGAGCGGAGGAAAAATTTTCCTTGCTTATAAATGTGTCTTCTTTTACTGAAACGTCTTATCTTGGTTCATTTGTAAGTAGGCTGTTAAGGCTTTTATGTTGGTAACGCCACGTAGCGCTCTGTATGAAAATCACTGACTATGCTGTGGTTGGTTGGCATTGTTGGAGTGTTCGCTTGTGTAGCGTTGGGCAGCTGGATGTCAAAAGCATTGGGCAGTTGGTGGTAAGCCGCCAGCAATGGTGGATGTGTGGAGAGAGATGCCAGAGTTTAGAGAGCGAACTATCTGGACGTGTGTCCGTAAAAAGGAAATTTGTAAGACTGGATGTCATGAACTGATAATATTATATATATATTAAGCCTTTTGAAAACTGTTAAGATAAGTACATTGTGCATTTCTATCGAAATCTTTCATTTGCTAACTATGCCTATCAGTAGTTAGTGCCTTCAGTAGTTAGAATGTTATATTTAGCTGCCAGTATTGGCGCTCGCTGTATTGCAGTAGTTCGAGTGACGATGATTTTTGTGAGGTAAGTTATTTATGAAAGGTATAGGTTATTATTAGTCAGGGCCATTCTTGCTTGGGGATTATTGAAAGTCAGATTGCGTTCCGCTAAAAGTATTGTGTGTCAGTTCATTGATTATCAAAATAAAGTAAAGAGACAAATGTATGACTACGTTCAGTTTCCTCAGCTGTTTGAAAATCAAATAACGTAAGAGGTTTTTCCAGCACAGTTATTTATAGTTTTCCAAGGGGGACGTATCACATTGTTGTACCAAGTGACTACAGTTAATGTTCAGTTATTCACAGATGTCCAGTCTGTGCTGCAATTATTGTATGGCAGCGAAACTTCGTAGACATTCTAATATGTTAACGCGGAATTCATTTTCACTGGAAAAAAATGTTTTATTTTGGCCACCTGGTGAAAATCTGGCACTGTGAATTCAAGGAAGAAGTTTCCAAACATAACGTTTTCAAATATAACAGTAGTCTTCATTTCAGTACTTTTTGTCAGATGATTTGTTGAAAGAAGGTGTTCTGAATGAATTTTTTATTCTGATTCTAGAAATAACTAATGTTTTTATATGTAACATCAGGTTTTTACACAAAATAAGAGGTAGTATTTAGATAATTTTCGCTTCTCATCACACAAATTTATTCTAATACCATTTCACAAAAGAGTGTTTTTAATCAAAACACATTTAAAAAATGAAATACATTTTAAAAATACTCCTGAGAACTCCCATTATTTGTTTCGTGACCACTTTGTATAAAAACAAGAAGTCAACAGTGTTCTATAAATATTTAAACTTTCTCTTGTTGTAGAACCTTGTGTATGTTGACTGTCTGTCTTCAGCATCCAACAGCAGTCGGCCAACATAGCTGCTGTGCAGTGCCGCTATTACCTTCTGTTAATATCTCACTGAAAACGCTTGTAAGTAGGCTGTTTAGGTTTTTTTACTGGTAACGCCGCCGCCACGTAGCGCTCTGTATGAAAATCACTGGCTGTGCCGTGTGCAGTCTGTGGCTGGTTGGCATTGTTGTAATACTCGCCATTGTAGTGTTGGGCAGCGGCAGCTGGATGCTAACAGCGCGTAGCGTTGCGCAGTTGGAGGTGAGCCGCCAGCAGTGGTGGATGTGGGGAGAGAGATGGCGGAGTTTTGAAATTTGTAAGAATTGGTGTCATGAACTGATATATATATATTATCACTAGTGAGGTTTTGAAATTATTGGAGGAAGCTACGGAGATTTTGAGAATTTGACTGAGGTGTTATGATATTATTACGGCGACGATGTGAACTATGCTGCTGAGGTATGTTTAAGCTGATGTTATATGAGTTATTTGGTTATGCTACGTATCTGTTATGATGAAATATTGAAGAAGTGTCGACGAATATATATGTGTGTAATAAGGTGAGAAATAATGAGTAGTGGTTAGGGACTCTGATTTGTGAAAAAGGATGTTGGAAACCGAGAATCGTACTTTAAGAGTTATGAAATGAGTGTATATGTGTGAATGTATCACTATGCTGCCGAAAATTATTTGGACACTATTCTATTTAAAGGATTTTGTTTCTACATATTTGTAACGCAAATTCTTGACCTGCGAATTTTTTTATATGAGACTGCCACTGTAGCGGAAACTGGTATCGTAAATATTTCAATAAGACAGTTAAGTGACCACCTGCATGTAATGCGTCGTGGGCACCCAGCTGCGCGACAACCACCTGACAAAAGAAAGCCATTAGTGTGTGCCTGTCAGAGGCACAGGTGGAGAAAAAAAAGAGGCCATTATCCTCGCTATTGAGATTCCTTTGTAGAAAGCATCGCAAATACTACACGCCCAAACTTGAAAACATATGATTACACTGTGGAGCTCTTAATTTATGATATTTACTAAAATGCCTAATGAAACGACGAGAAACATTTCATGGCTATTGTCCTGCTAGTTGAGAGAAATGCCATGTGGCTTGCTTTATGCATTTATTTACTCATTTTGTTTAATATCTAGTTTCTAACTGCACTGAAGCATTGGTTAAAATAAATTTTATGAATGTACTAATATAAATATTTTATGCCTACAGATCCAGTAAATAATAACTTTATGATGTACTTAAAAAAAACGAAACGATGTAGCACAAAAAGACATTTCCCTTCACAGAAATTGCATACAGAAATCGCTCACTCTGCTCTTCCATACAATGTCCCAAATTTCCGGGAAGTTAGTGTAGAAAGTGGATTTCCACACTCATTTAACACCCATCTTTTTGAAATTTTGCAGGTTTTTCAACAATGGCCTCGTAATTAGGATCTTTGTGATTCCATAGAAAGTTCTCAGAAACTAATCGGACGGCGGGCACGCAACTTTTTCTCTTTTGTTCCTTGTCTTCTCAGATCTTCATCCTTCGTCATATGAGGACTAAAAAAGCGTTCCGGCTTTCAATTTGTCTTGTATGGTGAAGGGAAATTTCATGGAAAGGTACCTTATGCAGGGTCCGTCCTGTTGTTGACCCTTTACAAGTTACTTCATAGAGTCAAATTTTATTTTTAGAGGAGGAAGCAAGACTTTTTTTGTTCCACCAGTGGTTGGTGCAGGATCGTTCTAGTTACAGACACTCCAATGTCTTTGCCTGTTACTTTGCAGTCATCTGATACAATGCAGTTAAGTGCCACAGGTTAAAGACGGGATGTGCGGTGGAAAGGTTAAACAAATATGAAAGACACAATGTTGATCTTATTAACTGCTGCTTACACAGTTTGTTCGATATGAGCACCGCAGACGTCGGCAAGATGCTGTGTAGTGCCAGATGTGCATCTGGTGGCCAAAACTGGAACTGTATTTTTTCCAGGGTAAATCGGTTCCACATTAACACATTAGAATACCTACCAAGTGCCGCTGATGTACGATAATTACAGCCCACACTGTACCCCTGTGAGTAGCTGCACTTTAATTATAACCATCTGGTAGCTTTCGTATTGAGAAGAGATAGTGCGACTGAAGCCATATGTTCCATGAAACCTTAAATTCATGCTATACTGATTTCACAAAGAACTTTGAATAGCAAATAACCATCACAATTTATAATGAGTTATTGGTTTGATTCTTTTGCAATCTTCCAGAAGTTTTTAATTTTTTCATGCATAATAACTTTGAAATATAATCCACAGTGATAAATAATTATATATTACATATAACTACTGCAGACATGAGGTACTCCCCATCAAAAGACTTAGAAGCTCTGCCTTTCCTCTAGTTTGATACTAGTTGGAGCATAATAAAAATAAAATCTGTCACAAACTTGTGATCATTACTTACAATTATATGTCAGATATATTTCAAGTTTATTCATCATTACACAGCTTAATTCCAGAAAGATTGTACTGTTGGACCCCAGCAAGGAATACTGGGTGAACATAAAAAGTTTTGAAGCTTCCTTCCGCTGCAAGTGCAGAGCAGAGACAAGGCAGACCTAAGTGAAGTAGAACAATTTAAATGTAACATGGCACAAAAGCTAATGTACTCATAGTAATTGGCGAGGGATACTGTTGGGGTATTGCCATACCATACAACAGCAGATAGTGCACAGTGAGACGAAAGCAGAATGACCGCATTGTACGATCAAGTTGACAACACTGAAGGGTTGTGAATTACACTCAAGAGCTATTTTCAGTCCAGTGATATGGCAGAAAGTGCCAAACCCACATTTAACGCACACTAGGGAAAATGGGGCCAAATTTGCACATCACCACGGCTCAACAACGTCGTCGGCACCAGCTGACCAGGATAAATACTAGAACCTCTGAAGCACACAGGCATGTGGTTAGCTACCAGCAATCAGTTGTCAATCGGTGACAGTTTTGCGAGTTACAGCGAATCCATGTTTCTGCTGTTCCATAATGTGCTTCCTAATTGTCATCTGATGATTTCAAGTACGAGACACCAGCCAACCTGGTGTACCTCACTGCTGTGGAATGTCATCCTGCCACTGAGTTCAAGCCCTGAGCGTTTTTAATCAGCATTTGGATGGGGGTCAATCGAGGATGACTTGCTACATGCCAGCAAAATACATTGTCTTGGGGAGGCACATTCGTGCTGCCACCATTGGATGTTCAAAAAGTGGTTCAAATGGCTCTGATCACTATGGGACGTAATATCCGAAGTCATCAGTCCCCTATAACTTAGAACTACTTCACCCTAACTAACCTACAGACAATACACACACCCATGCACGAGGCAGGATTCGAACCTACGACCGTAGCGGCCGCACGGTTCCAGACTAAAGCACCTAGAACCGCTCGGCGACTCCGGCCGGGCCATTGGTTGTGTCTGTGTACAGCTACTGGAGAAATGACTGTCACTTATTGGGATGCCATGGAATACTTCTACATGGCCTTGTGGAAGTGTTGGCTGCTGACCTGGAATCACAGCTCCTACGTCTTCGAAAGCTCACAGTAACGCAGAACACCACACTTCCAGCATATTAGCTCTATGGACAACGCCTGCAGGCATGCGGGTCGGCATCCTTCATGATGATGTCTGCTGTCCCTCCTGAAGGGGCGGTTCATGACCTCCAACAGGCACGCCGCTGACAAGGAGGCAGTACGACTTCCCGTTACCGATTTGATTCACATTGACAGGGTGTGTAGAGGATGACTAGGACTTCATTTAATTAGGAAGAAGCAACTACCAACCGTTTTTGAGGAAATCGAGTTTGAAAATTATATGTGTGGTGATGGTGCACGGTTTGTAGAGCCACTAGTGTTGGTGAGATGTGTAGGCAGTCCTCTACAGCCAACAGTGATCCCCTTCAAAAAGCTTACCTCACTGAAAGAACTGGGGGTGCAGTTCTCGAGTACAGTTCGCCGAACTGCAACAGCCACATATCGCCGGCTAATACAGAGGATACAGGCGCTGCTCTCTGATAGATACCGCAATATGGAAATGGTTCTCCGAATGCGTTACGTCAACACTTGTTAGCGTCCAAACTTAATTATTTTGCTCACGCTAACAGCAACCATGGCCCGTACTTTCCAGGTGGCGTAGGGAGAATTTGTGAGTGCAGGTCGTATATTCAAAGTGTGCTACACTACTTTAACGAGGCCTCCACTGGCAAGGGGCCTGGGGTTGACGCACGCCCTCAACCGCGCGCGGGCATTGTACCTACGGACGATGCGGCTCGCGTGAACCGTGACCAACAACAGTTTGACGGGTACGCTGCTACAGATCGTCGCGCCATGACATCTTCGTCCACCGGTCGCCGTGGGCCACATACCTCCGTCTCTTGCCCACATCCGCGATTTTCTGGTCGAAGTTAGTTACATGACCGAGGACGCCGAGCACGAGAGATTACTAACGCATCTATCAGGAACGACAACACCGTAACAACGTCGAACAGAACATCCAGCCATCCACTGGACCAGGATGTGGCGAGCCGTCCACACCCCATACCTGCCCACGCGCCCTCGTTCCCTGTGGTAAATGGTGGTGGACATCAAATTAGGCAAATTATCCACTCGCCAGCGCCTCCATTACATCCATCTCACCTATGACACTTTGTGTCCGCACTGTGCCGTCGTCGATTTGGATGCGCACCGCGTGACATGTGCTGTGACAGGCAGATGCTGGGAACTTGTACAACGTATGCTGGCACTTCTGTTGCGACGACAGCCAGAGGCTGTCACGGTAGACGAACTGCTACACCCAGATACCACTTACTTTCCCACTACAAGAACGAACGCTGTCAAATGACTGAATGGCCTGGTGATGTATTACATTTTACAAGCCGCTCTCGAAAACGCTCTGGACTTGTGGGTCCACCTGACAACGACTCATGAGGCGTTCCGCCACCATGCATTGTACCGCACACGACTATCAAACTATTTTGACGCATCATTCGAGTATCCTCCTGCCCATTTGGGCGTTCCGCGTACTAGAAGGCACACTTAAAAATAATTCTCAGTACACGATTGATCCTCAGAGCAAACGGTTTAGAGAGAATCCCACTTACATTCATTACGCGAAGACGACTCGGAAGTATATATATATATATATATATATATATATATATATATATATATATATATATATATATATATAGAGAGAGAGAGAGAGAGAGAGAGAGAGAGAGAGACGACCCCTGCCCTCTTTGCCTCCGACCCTCCTCTCGGGCACTTATGAAAAAAAAAATGAAAAAAAAATCTGACTGCATTAGGCAGTGGCATGGCTCGGACGTTTTGTCCCAGCCACAGGCGCGCTTAGAAGAAGAACTGTTTACACTGCTGCTTCAGGTGTTGTTGTCTGAACAGAGCGACATGGCACATAATTTCAAAAAGACAACGATCGAATTTACGGTTGACAAACAATATGCGAGACCCAAGGTTTTTGAAATGGAACGCATTTGAGGGATGAAGTTCAGTTACTGTTAGAGACCTATTTGGAATACACCTATCCACTGAAAGCAGTACAATGTATGTCAAATTGACCAATGAAGCTGATGTGAAAGAACTATCGCCGCAGCTAAAAGGGGATTTAAATTTCGACACTCTGATGGCCGTATCAGCGATATACAGTAGATCCCTCAGGCTTGCGTTAACAGAATCGGTCGTTGTTGAATCGCTGTGGCATACGGGATAGTACTCAGTCATACGCTTGTACGTTGAAGGCGTTTTAGCACTTATCGCATGCTATACGGCGTCCGACAGGTGCGGATCGTAGTGGGTGCTCCCCTATTCTGGGCTAGATATGACCACATTTTTGTAGGGGGGGGGGGATTTTAATTATGATCTCACTCCGAAAAATGAAACCCCGAATTTTGACTACTGCTGTAGACGGTGCTCGATCTGCCGAGACGTGACAGTAATGGACACATGGGGGAAAAAAACCATGGACAGCGTGAAGGCTACACGTGTTTACTGCTTCCGAGCTGACTGGATCGGATCTATGTTTCTGGTGAATTACGAGATCACTTTTTGGTTGCAGAGCATTGGCCTGCAGCTTTTACGGATCACTTTGCACGTTAGTCCTCGCGCAGCAGCTGGTCTGATGGAGCCGTAGTTCGCGGAAACTTAATTCATCCTAATTCGTGGATCCCGAATGTCGCCCGTGGATCGAATAAGGGTACCAGACATGAACTCGCTATCCCCTTTCACCGTACGGTTCTTTCGTGGCGGCAGCAATGTGAAAAACTGGCGATACGAAGGGCTCTTATGACATGCATCAAGGAAAAAGCGTGATGGCTCCGAGATAAACTTGAACATTACTACATGTGATTCATGACTTGTCCATCACGGATCCATCACCACAGCGCTAAGTGGAAATCCATCGCATTCAGGGATGCATTTTATCGATCACGAGACGTCGATTGGAGGGACTTTCGATCCGTGCTCGGTGCATGGACAACGTCGATGGAGAACGTATTTTCACTTGTCTGTGGGACATGCTTGTACTCACCAATCGTCGACTGCAGTGCTCCTTGAAGCGGATGATTTGCCCTTGACGTCGTAACAGGACACTGTAGCATTACCTGTGGTCGACGGGACCGTCTTTGAATAGTAATGAAAATGTCCTCGGTTCCGTGTTCGAAACTCACCATCGCTTATAACAATAATCGGCATTGGCGGTCGAATGACATCAGTCATAAGAAGTCATCATTATTCTGCCAACGGCCATGTCAAAAGAGGGTGGAAGAGCGTACAGAAGTTCAGGGAACTCTCTTGTCCTTTGGGCGAATAACTGTCCATCAAGGCAGAGAATCAGCAGTGATCAACGGCATGAGGATGCAGGCAATAGAAACCATTGCAATAAAGACACAAAACGTGTACCCACTGGACATGCGGCCTGTAATTAAAGAAGTGTCATGATGATTTCTCCATTGGCAAAAGATTCCTCATTAGTCCCCCATTTGGATCTCTTGTAGAGGACTGCCAAGGTGGAGATTACCATGAGAAAAAGATTGAATACACAACGAAAGGATCATGTTCTACGAGTAGGGAGAGGAATGTCAGAAGATTGAACGTAGTAGGGAAGTAGAAAACCTGAAAAGGGAAATGCAAAGGCTCAGTCTAGACTTAGTAGGGGTGAGGGGCGTGAAATGGAAAGAAAACAAGGTTTGTGGTCATATGAGTATAGAGTAATGTCAACAGCAGCAGAAAATGGTATAACGGAAGTAAGATTCGTTATGAATAGAAAGGTAAGGCGAAGAGTGAGTTACTATGAGCATTTCAGTGACAGGGTTGTTCTTATCAGAATCGAGAGCAAACCAACACCGACAACAATAGTTCAGGTATACATGCCGACGTCGCAAGCTGAAGATGAAGAGATAGAGAAAGTATATGAGGATACCGAAAGCGTAATACAGTACATGACGGAAGGTAAAGGAACGAGAGAGGCAATTCTGACGTTGGAGATGATAATAGATGCAAGACTAAAGAAAAATCAAGACACGTTCATAGGATTTGTCGACCTGGAGAAAGCGTTCGACAATGTAAAGTGTTGAAAGATGTTCAAAGTTCTGAGAAATATAGAGGTAAGCAATAGATAGCGACGGGTAATACACAGTACGTACAAAAAGCAAGAGGGAATAATAAGAATAGAGGCCGGAGAACGAAGTGCTCGAATTAAAAAGTGACTAAAACCGGAACGTAGTCTTTCGGGTGTGTTCATCTTATATATTGGAGAAGCTATGATTGCAATAAAGGGAAGGTGAAGTAGTGGGATTAAAGTTCAAGCTGAAAGGATATCAATGATACGAATCGCTGATGACATTGCTAACCTGAGTGAATGTGAAGAAGAATTATATCGTATGCTAAATGGAATGAACATTACAATGAGTACGGACTATGGACTGAGAGTAAATCGAAGAAAGATGAAACTAATGAGAAGTAGCAGAAATGAGAAAAGCGAGAAACTAAACATAAAGAGTGATGATCACGAAGTAGATGAAGTTAAGGAATTCTGCTACCTAGGCAGTAAATTAACCAATGGCGGACAGAGCAAGAAGGGCATCAAAAGCAGACTAGCAATGGCAAAAAGGGCAAGAAATCTAGTAGTATGAAACACAGTCCGTGACTTGAGGAAGAAATTTCTGAGAATGTATGTTTGGAGTACAGCATTGTATGGTAGTGAAGCATGTACTCTGGGAAACCTGGACTAGAAGAGAATCGAAGCATTTGAGTGTGATGCTAGAGCAGAATGTTGAAAATTAGAAGGAGTGATAAAGTGAGGAATGAGGTAGTTCTGCGCAGAATGGGAATATGCGGAAACACTGACAAGGAAAAGGGACAGGACATCAGGGAATGAGTTTTATGGTACTAGAAGGAGCTGTAGAGGGCAAAAGCTGTAGAGGGAGACAGAGCTTGGAATGCAAATAAATGAGAACATAGGTTTCAAATGCTACTCTGAGACAAAGAGGTTGGTGAACGATAGGAATTCGTGGCCGGCCGCGACAAAATAGTCAGAAGACTGATGACTCAAAAAAGAAAAAAAGAAGAATGAAACACCTCCTCTTCTCCAGGGCGCCAACGGACGATCGCACATTGAAAAAGATGCACACCGAGGTATATCGAAATAGGGAAAGATGCACATGGGTTTCGGTGGATCGGATGCAGCGGTGTTATTGAAACGTCTAACGGAAGATGACATAAATATGACACACAAGAAAGGTGCGGAGCATAAATCCTCTGGGCCAAATGGGTTGACACTAGAATTTTATCACTAATGGGTGCTGATGTATAATGTGTTACTGGGCCCTGACACGGGCACCCGTCACATTTCATGGCGGGAATGCTTATACCAATATCGATATCGGCAGGGAGTGCCGATACTGCTCAATACTGACTACAAAAGCCGGCCGGAGTGACCGTGCGATTCTAGGCGCTACAGTCTGGAGCCGAGCTCCTACAGGTTCGAATTCTGGCTCGGGCATGGATGTGTGTGATGTTCTAAGTTCTAGGCGACTGATGACCTGAGAAGTTAAGTCGCATAGTGCTCAGAGCCATTTGAACCATTTTGAACTGACTACAAAATCTTTACGCGAAATTTGGCGGCAAGGCTCAAGACTACAATATCCAAGACATTACCACCAGACCATTCTTCTCTTGGGGTTTGGAGAAACATCCGTCTATCCGATGTGAATACAGTGACGTCATTGCCCAGATGGAGGCAATTGCAAGAGAGCGACGTTCATAAAAATGGATTTTGATCGCGCCTTTAACAAGATCAACCACGATTCCCTTGACTCAATAGTGCGACGACACATGACAATACCTCAGGATTCTATTACCACCCTAATTTGTCACCTTCGACGGTGAGAGTCGATGGTAGGGAGGTAGATAAAATTCCTGTTTACAGCTCAGTTAGGCAAGGATGTACTTTGTCGATGGTGTTCTTTGTAATAGCGCTCGAGTCACTGACGCAGGCTCTTCGACTAACTATTACAGGCATCCGACTCCATGTGAGTTCCTTCAAGTGTCTCTCATTCGCCAGCAACATTATGATACTAGTCCGATCGGAGAACGAAGTACTTAAGGTGGTTGCCTTTCTCACTACGTACATCTTGCCGTCATATTGCAGGATCGACATGAATAAAAGCACGATTATGCCCATCTGTCGGGGTCTAGACGCTCCGGACAGTCCATTGACGACCTGCTCCATAGGGTGGAATATTTTTGCCTCACGACTGCCACTCCTGTCATATTTACTGCTAATACCACAAGGTATTGCTTGCAGGTTAATGGCGGCCTTTTGGATACTGTACCAGCCAAGAGATGCTGTCTAACGTCAAATACGAGGCTTTAACTCTCCCACACCATTCTAGAGGAGTTAACCTCACGAATTTGCAGAACACGGTACTCGCTCTATGCCTGCGAGCTACGGTACCGACCTGGAACCAACGGCAACACGCCATCACGTCGGTGATCCTGGACGTTCTTTGAACCTCCAGTGGAGGTGGGCACGCTATCGCCGCCTCTTTCCGGTCGCGCGATTCTTTGTTGATTTTAGTCATGTTCACCTACAAATACCTTTCACGAGGATCTCCGCTACGAGTCAGACATGTCGATGCTTGAGACGTCATCATGACAGCAATGTTGTCGAACTTAAACACCCAATTGAGTGATTGACAACAGACCTGGTGAGCTGTACTTACGCCTCTCGTTACCCACAAATAAAGGGATTCTGCAATTCATTGAAGGAATGTGATGATGCGCCTTTGTATTGGAAACGTGCGCAACGTTTTTCATTAACTTTATTAATATGAGGGAAAAATATGTTACTTGTTCTCCGTTTGAAAAAGGAAGAATAGCAATCTTTAGTCGTATTAAGACACAAAATACAGTAATATTCAGTCTGTTATAAACACTCTAACGAATTCTATTGAAACTAAATCCCACCACCCTTCTTTTTCCTAAGAAATTCTACGGAATGCCGTGTATTCCCGTTGCCCCTTTTTGCAGGTATTCACTTTGTCATAACAGCGGAAAAGGGAGCAATTACTGAGTATTATGATTTCGATAAATTCTTTATTTTCTTCGAATTGGCTGAACATTTAGCACAGAACCCATTTACTTGCGTCTTTGAGTTATCGTACTGTTGTAAACCTCTACTGTTTCAGATGCAACACGAAGGACACCAAGTTAAAGAGATGCACACTGATTCGCTTCACAGCACTATTGACAATAATAATCCTCATTTACTGTTATCACACACTGAGTCGCTAGCCACAATGTAACACGTAAGCCTTTTGAAAATGGCGAATCTACTAAGATTCGCTCTACCATACGTGATTCCGAAATCTCTTTGTGTGAGTGCCACGGGTGTTCGCTCTTTCCGAGCCATCATCTTTCTGTATACGTTTATCCCAGGTCCCCATAGATGACACCCTTCACCTGAAGATATATCATCACTAACGTGCTGATGCCTTTTGTTTCTTATTTTTTGGGCTACTTTTACGATCGTGTGTCAGACTAGCACTGACATTACACACTCAGTGTGTAAATGGTCTTATATTTTCCTTACAAAGATTGTACAATTTTTCTCCTATTTTACATTTGTACTAACTCTATGCTTCAGTAATATTAGTATATTACCGCAGTGGTTATACTTTTCGTTGCATTATTTTTTACAAGCAATTTAATCCATAATACAGCTACTATCCATTTTCAGTGTTACGACAATTATTGTAACGTTTATGAGTTATTTTCATTTGAAAGTTGGAACCCGTTCACAATATTGTGGTTGTTATAGATTACCCGTATTCGTTCCAACTGGAAAGTTTTAATAACTGACCGACACTTCTATACCTTTGACTAGTGGTCGGAACATTTCAACGTGTACTCCGTTTCATTGATTATAGAAGATGCCCAATCAGAGCTGAATTAGCTCTGCACACGTTTCATGCAAGTCAATATAGAGGGCACAGTACATCTTAAGTTTTGCCCAATGGTATAATGGCTATTGTTCAGATTACATTTAGTGTATGTGTTGTATCTACTGTATATGCCATTATTATGACGCATACTTTGTTTCAAGGCGAACTTCTGTAGAACCGCCGTCTGCAACAGTCATCATGGGTATTCCAATTATTCTGTTATAGTTATATATATTCCTTTATTATTATTTGTATTTTTATGTATCCTCCAAAGTTTTAATGTTACTCCTTTCACAGAGTAACTGATCTGAAGATCGAAACCGGTTACCTATTAAAATGAAAATAAAATATTATATGTTGTCAAAACCATTTTCTAATCAAAATTTTTAATATAATTACAAATTATATATATATATATATATATATATATATATATATATATATATATATATATATATTATTAAATGATATATAAATGACTGAGAACTAAGCCTTGCAAAAATTCAAGCCATTCGTAAATGAGAACAGTAAAACGACATCGATGAAGATAATTGTCTGAGATGACTTGATGGAAATAAGAACACGAGGAATTGGAGTATGAACAGAGTTGAGAATGAGTTTAAACTATCTGGAAACGGTAAAACGAAATACTAACACTGAGAATCTCACACAGAAAGAAAAGAAGGGTTCTAGAGCTACCGATATTCAAGGCGACGCAGCTTTTTTCCGCATACCTTCTACACATACAAGAAACTTACTGTACCATTGTCTCTCTTTACACCACTTCTAATTGTAACCATCTGTAATGACAATTTCAGGCCCATCACCAATGGAGGTAGCTTGGTGTGGTAAAATGACGGTAAACATACCTTTCGCAGGAACTGAGCAAAAATTTCCCACTAGACATTTTAAGTTTTCCGTCGCTTTCTTAAACCACAGCAGGAAGGCTAGGAACTACATCAAAAAAGTGACATCCATTTACTTCACAGTTCCTTTCCGTACTTTCAAACCGAGAACCCATATATTCCGAGTGCGCTCTCCACTTTTTGGTTTGTTTTTGGTTCGCTGAATGCGGAGGCGATGCCAAAACGAATATTGCCTTTCGCTTTCTTATCAGCTGCGTGAGATGACTTGCACTACTTAAGACACATTTAGGCAACTGCCATAGTATTCGATATGAGACTGTCGAAATCCGAATCACGAATTAATGAATAAGAATGGTCTACAAGGACTCATGAAGAAGAGGCATTAAATATTATGGCAATGTTTTTGCGTAAATATAAAAAAGTTGCATTGGACGATGGTTTTTGAAACGTATGAGAGAAACGTAGGTGGAAACTGGAAAATAATAAACAAAAATTCGGTAGATTTCAGAATATCGTGGAAATTTAGTGGGAATATGAAAAAGCAGCACTGGACGATGATTATAAAAATTATTCTCAAAGAAATTGATGTGGAAAGAGTTTTGTTGTTGCAATTAAAACTTTAGTCTTCCAAATTAAAAGAATAATAACAGTATGCAAATAATGTCTCGTGTAAATGGATATCCTGATTGCGTAGAAAAGAGATATTCGGCGGTGCGAGCGTACCGCGTTCCCTTTCTGTTATCTGCTTGTCAGCGCTGGCTCTTGAGATTTATCATGGAGCGTTATGGTCTTCATGTGTAATCCTAGTTAAGGTCGTGCGTGGGAGGTGCAGTTGGACTATACATTATAACAATACCCATGGAAAATTGAGGAACTAAAGAAAGTAAAGTCTAGCGATGTGCTTTCAACTGGAAAGTGGTGCTGCCTAATGTTTCAGAACAGAAACGGAAACCAGGTTTATGCATTATTTCTGTGGGGAAATTCACAATGAGACTAAGAGGAAGCACTGATTAGTCAGTGAATCACAATACTTTCGTCATAGAACAACGTGTAGCTTACGAGGGTGAGATCGGTCTGCGTCTGAACGACATGTAAAAGATCAAAGAAATAAATCTCAACAAAGAAAGAAAAATTATCAAATTTTATTGTTACTCTGAAAATACATAAAATGTTACGGCAGTATTCTTGACGACATACAATACGAATTTAGAGCATTAAACAAAATATAGAGAATTACTCAAAAGTATTAACCCTGCTCGACTAAGACTCGACTTATGAACTATGTGGAAAATTTTAGAGCTGTAGTTTTAGAAGGAAAGGAACCAAAAGGAAAGAAAGTTAAAGACCAGAAAAAATGTCATAACAAAACATCTCGCTCATATCAAGGCATGACGAAAAATCACCACAATATAGAAATTATAGTAGCATAGTTAAGGTGGTGCATTTTATTCTGATGCTCAACTCACACGTTATATGAACTAGCGTTTTCTGTACTTATAACCCTATTTATTAGCGGAAAATATACTAGCAAACGCAAAAAATATATTACACGAGGAAAAGTTTTGATTCAGATATTTGCAACAGTCTACGCCCAGACTCATTCTTTTATTATAGCAGGTTACTGCCAGGTATAGAAAACTTAACTGACTGCAACCAAGATTTCAAAATCGCTAAAAAAGTAATACTTGTTACATTATTCCTCTCAAAAATACAAACACGAACCGTTAGGGTAGGGTTGTTTAGGGAAGCAGACCAGACAGCGAGGTCATCGGTCTCATCGGATTAGGGAAGGATGGATAAGGAAGTCGGCCGTGCCCTTTCAAAGGAATCATCCCGGCATTTGCCTTGAGCGATTTAGGGAAATCACGGAAAACCTAAATCAGGATGACCGGACGCGGGATTGAACCGTCGTCCTCCCGAAAGCGAGTCCAGTGTCTAACACGAACAGTAAAAAATGGCTCTGAGCACTATGCGACTTAACTTCTGAGGTCATCAGTCGCCTAGAACTTAGAACTAATTAAATCTAACGAACCTAAGGACATCACACACATCCATGCCCGAGGCAGGATTCGAAAATGCGACCGTAGCGGTCGCTCGGCTCCAGACTGTAGCGCCTAGAACCGCATGGCCACTCCGGCCGGCCACGAACAGTAAGTAAGGGTCTCAGATTATTGTAAGTTAACTGCAGCTTATCTAGAACTACTTACTAATCTTTAGTCATCAGTTCGTTAGTAACCAGAGTTATTTACCAGAATGTTTGTTATCACACTCATCGTAAGTCGCACCAGCTTCCAAAGGTACGGCTATAAACACACGCCAGCCTCTTCTGTACTGTGGCTGTTGCTGAATGTCTGAGATGCATACCGTACGAACGGTAAAGCAAATTCACATTCAGAGGCGCGCACAAACATATCACACAAGGGTGATGAACGAACCATCTGTATCTTCCGCAAAATAATCATCCCGACAATTGCCTTAATCCTTCCAGTGAAACAGTGGGAAACTTATACGAGTATGGCCACATGAAGAATGGAAACCTGATCCTCGGGATCATCCGTCAAGTACCTCAATCACTACGCCATCTCATTCGAAGCATACCGTAGAGTTGAAAACCGTGTGATGTCACCGAAATAAGAAAATACTCGATGGAAACGGAAGCTTACGTTCCAGGGAAGCATGCAACCTGCTGCTGAAGGCGCTAAAAGTGCACACCAGGATGTGGACTTGGTCGAAAAACAGAGGGAATTGCGCAGAAAATGAGGGTTGGCGACTGTATCTGACGGTGCTGTCACCAACAGCCCGAGGCTCACACCTTCGCTGTCGTTGCGGTAGGATTCTGGAAGGAGTTGGTAAGAAAGAGATTTTATTATGAAACATGAAAATTTTACAACTTTGGTTTGAAGAAGCATGCGAAGACGGAAAAATCTTCCGTAATTATCCGAAATTCTAATCCACAAGTAAAACTCGTTAAAAAACCACTGCTAATTTTTTTAATTTGATTCATACCCTTCTCAAAAAAAAGTTTTTTTCAAAATGCGAAGGACAGCAACAAAGTAAAGTGCGTATAACTTGTCGACCGACACTCTCCTAGGGAATACCAAAAGTATTACGTGGAGAAAATTCAAGTGAATAAATGTGCAGCTGGAACCTTAGATAAAAAAGCGTTACATTCTGAAAACGGGACGTGCAATTAGTGAGACGCTTGATGCAACTCATCCATGATGTACACTAATGAGACGTCTAGTCGTATTTTTAACTTTTCATTTTTTAATTCCTTTTCAGTGTGGCTTGTCTTTCGAATGGGTTTTACGTTCCCAATGTTTTCGTCTATTTTCCGAGAATCTCCTCGTCCTTGAATTCCTGTGGCATACAACGCCTTCCGTAATATACAGGCTGAGTCACCTAACGTTACCGCTGGATATATTTCGTAAACTACATCAAATACTGACGAACCCATTCCACAGACCTAACGTGAGGAGAGGGGCTAGTGTAATTGTTTAATACAAACCATACAAAAATGCACGGAAGTATGTTTTTTAACACAAACCTACGTTTTTCTAAATGGAACCCCGTTAGTTTTGTTATCACATCTGAACATATAAACAAATACGTAATCAGTGCCGTTTATTGCATTTTATAATGTTAATTACATCCGGAGATATTGTAACCTTAAGTTGACGCTTGAGTACCACTCCTCTATTGTTCGATCGTGTTTATCGGAGAGCACCGAATTACGTAGGGATCCAAAGGGAACGGTGATGGACCTTAGCTACAGAAGAGACTGGAACAGCACATTACGTCCACATGCTAACACCTTTTTATTGGACTTTTTCACTGACGCACATGTACATTACCATGACGGGTGAGGTAAACGTACACACGTGGTTTCCGCTTACAATTACGGAGTGGAATAGAGTGTGTCTCGACATGTCAGGCCAATAGATGTTCAATGTGGTGGCCATCATTTGCTGCACACAATTGCAATCTCTGGCGTAATGAATGTCGTACACGCCGCTGTACATCTGGTGTAATGTCGCCGCAGGCTGCCACAATACGTTATTTCATATCCTCTGGGGTTGTAGGCACATCACGGTACACATTCTCCTTTAACGTACCCCACAGAAAGAAGTCCATAAGTGTAAGATCAAGAGAACGGGCTGGCTAATTAATGCGTCCTCCACGTCCTATGAAACGCCCGTCGAATATCCTGTCAAGGGTCAGCTTAGTGTTAATTGCTGAATGTGCAGGTGCACCATCATGCTGATACCTCATACGTCGACGCGTTTCCAGTGGGACATCCTCGAGCAACGTTGGCAGATCATTCTGTAGCAACGCTATGTATGTTGCAGTACTCTCCGATACACACCATCGAACAATAGAGGAGCGGTACTCAAGCGTCAACTTTAGGTTACAATATCTGCGGATGTAATTAACATTTTACAATGCAACAAACGGCACTGATTACGTATTTGTTTATATGTTCAGATGTGCTAACAAAAGTAACGTGGTTCCATTAAAAAAAAAAGTAGGTTTGTGTTAAAAAACATACTTCCGTACATTTTTTATGGTTTGTATTAAACAATTACAATAGCCTCTCTCCTCACGTTCGGTCTGTGGAATCGGTTCGTCAGTATTTGATGTGGCTTTCGAAATATATCCAGCGGTAACGTTAGGTGACTCAGCCTGTATACTACATGCCCAAATTTAGTAGTCTCTCACACCATTTTCGCTTGTACGCTGAAAAGTGGTAACAGTAACTACTGCATTATCACAATAGATATTCCATCAGTTTCTTTCTTACTTCCATTAATGACGTACGAAGAGTTCTTTCTTCAGTTAAGGCGTTTTATTTCGCTTCATATTGCAGTTTACGTATCCATTGCTGATAATTACGATGTCATGTGACCTTAATGCAAATAAACCTAACGAGACACATTCAGAGAGAAAGAAAGAATTTTGGTCACTGTCACCTCTTCTCCATGTTACATAATCTATTTTTTCAGTGTAAATAAGTATTTGGTTCAAATGGTTGCCGGCTGGTGTGGCCGAGCGGTTCTAGGCGCTTCAATCTGGAACCGCGCTACCGCTACGGTCGCAGGTTCGAATCCTGCCTCGGTCATGGATGTGTGTGATGTCCTTAGGTTAGTTAGGTTTAATTAGTTCTAAGTTCTAGGTGACTGATGACCTCAGAAGCTAAGTCGCATGGTGCTCACAGCCATTTGAACCTGACCCATCTTGTCGTGTCCTACGGCCTTCCGTGAACCATTCGGCACAAATCCGTTGCACTGCCGAAACAACTCGTCCCATAGGAGTAGCAATTTCCGGATAGATGGTCCACATTTTCTCATGCCAGTAATACGTCCTCTTTCAAACTCTCTGATCTGACGGTACGGTTCACGCACACGTCTGCGAGGCATTCTGCACTAGTGCTCAAGTCACACTGATTCATTATCTTTGGTTTACAGCGGCTACGAGATCAGCATGCACATTTTACTGGTGGGTGGTGTTCATCTACGTCTACATCCATATCCCCCAAGCCACCTGACGGTGTGTGGCGGAGGGTACCTTGCGTACCTCTATCGGCTCTCCCTTCTGTTCCAGTCTCTTATTGTTCGTGGTAAGAAAGATTGTCGGTTTGCCTCTGTGTGGGATCTAATCTCTCTGATTTTATCCTCATGGTCTCTTCGCGAAATATATGTAGGATGGAGCAATATACTGCTTGATTCCTCGGTGAAGCTATATGCTCGAAACTTCAACAAAAGCCCGTACTGAGGTACTGAGTGTCTTTCTTGCAGACTCTTCTACTGGAGTTTGTCTATCATCTCCGTAACGCTTTAGAGATTACCAAATGATCCTGTAACGAAGCGCGCTACTCTACGTTCGATCTTCTCTATATCTTCTATCAACCCCATCTGGTACTGATCCCACACCGGTGAGCAGTATTAAAGCAGTGGGCGAACAAGTGTACCGTAACCTACTTCCATTGTTTTCGGATTGCATTTCCTTATTATTCTTCCAATGAATCTCAGTCTGGCATCTGCTTTCCCGACGATTAATGTCTACTCCCAGGTAATTGATGTAATTAACTGCTTCCAGTTGCTGACCTACTATATTGTAGCTAAATGATAAAGGATCTTTCTTTCTGTGTATTCGCAGCATTACACTTGTCTACATTGAGATTCAATTGCCATTCCCTGCACCATGCGTCAAATCGTTGGAGATCCTCCTGCATTTCAGTACAGTTTTCCATTGTTACAACCTCTAGATATATTACAGCATCATTCGCAAAAAGCCTCAGTGAACTTCCAATGTTATCCACAACATCATAACGGTCCTACGACACTCCCCTGCGGCACGCCTGAAATCACTCTTATTTTGGAAGGCTTCTCTCCATTGAGAATGACATGCTACGTTCTGTTATCTAGGAAACTTCAATCCAATCACACAAGTCCATATGCTCTTAGTTTGTTCATTAAATGAATGGGGAACTGTATCAAACACCTTGCAGAAAGTCAAGAAACAGGGCATCTATCTGGGAACCCGTGTCTATGGCCCTCCGAGTCTCGTGGACTAATAGCGCGAGCTGGGTTTCACCCGATCGTCTTTTTCGAAACACTAGCTGATTCCTACAGAGTAGATTTCTAATCTCCAGAAAAGTCATTATACTCGAACATAATACGTGTTCCAAAATTCTACAACTGATCGACGTTAGAGATATAGGTCTATAGTTCTGCATATCTGTTCGACGTCCCTTCTTGAAAACGGAGATGACCTGTGCCCTTTTCCATTCTTTTGGAATCCTACGTTCTTCCAGAGACCTACGGTACACCACTGCAAGAAGGGGGGCAAGTTCCTTCTCGTACTCTATGTAAAATCGAACTGGTATCTACATCGATGGTGGCCTTGAACACGCGGGCCTGTATGTTTAAAATGCGTATCATTTCTGCTGAACACCCTAAAGTGTATTCCGTGTGAATATGAGCGTCCTATCTCCAGTCGTTCAAGGAGTTCTGTTATTTTTTAAATATGAGTGCATATACAGTAACGGTAAAAATTCTAACACTAAAATGTAATTATTGTAGAGTAATGAAATTTCGGCAATACACCTGACTAGGTAAACATTAAAGTTTTTATCACTGCGTGATCAGAGGTTAATGTAAGCGCCACTGCAAATGTCAAATGCTCGTACATTAATAACCGGTGTAACCATCACATTGGTGAATGCAAGCGTGCAAATGTGCATGCACTGTGTTGTATTGGCGCCGAATGTCAGTTTGTGAGATGGAGCTCCATGCCTGTGGCGCTTGTTCGGTCATTCCAGGTACGGTTAGCGCTGTTTCTGTATGACGCTGGAGCTGTGGTCCGATGAAGTCCCGTATGCGCTCGACTGAAGGCAGGTCTGGAGGCAGAGCAGGCCAAGCAATGTGTCGGTATTTCGTGGAGCATGTTGGGTGAAAATAGTGGCGTGTGGACGAGTGTTATTCTGTGAGAAAACATCGACTGAAATGCTGTGAGTGAATGGTAGCACAAGACTGACCTACTAATTTGCGGCCGGGTGCGTGGGATGTTTCCATCGGGAAACACAACAGATTTCAACTCTGCGCTCCAATGGCTCTCACGTGACACCATTGAGTGGCATCGGTGGAATGTACGCTACAGGGCGTCTGGCTCGGAGCTGTCATTGAAGTAGCAGATTTTTAACAGTTCGTTGTGTCGTTGTCGGTTGATTTGAGGGAAGGGACCTAACGGTGAAGTCATTGGCCCCACCGGTTTAGGGAAGGATAGGGAGGGAACTCGGCCGTGCCCTTTCAAAGGAACCATCCCGGCATTTGCCTGAAGCGATTTAGGGAAATCACGGGAAACGTAAACCATGATGGCCGGAGGCGGGTTTGAATCGTCGTCCTACCGAATGCGAGTCCAGTGTGCTAAACGCTGCACCACCTCGCTGAGTGGGAACTGCTGTTCAGATTTGTGCTATAGATGTTGTACGTTGTGCCAGAGCCATACGCAGAACACCGTGCTCTACCCTCGGTAGTGTCACTAGGCGGTTTAGAGCCCGGTCTTCTTGCGACCGTACATTCTCGTAATCATCGCTGCCAGCAGTCAAATGCAGTGGCTACATTCCTTCCACGACTTTCTGCAATATCGCAGAAAAAGAACATCCAGCTTCTGGTAGTTCTATTACACGACCTCAGAGAGATGTTCATGATGACATCTTCGGGGCATTTAATGTATTCTTCACTAATATCAACTTATCAATCCCAATCTCAATGGTAACCAACGCTCACGAACCGTTACAGCGTTAAGGCAAGCCTGATTTGCATCCTCATAGTGATGTCCTATTTGTACACGAGTGGCGCGAAATTTGGATAGACATCATCTTTCAGATGTTGAAACATGGCTACCAAATTTCGTTTATGTTGCACAACTCCTTCTTCAATCTGAGTATTTTTCCGTCAATGTATACGTGATGTTCATTATCGATAGGCGTCATAACGCATGAACATCTAAAATTTACCATATTTCTACAATAGACAGACACCACAGCTATATGAACCTATAATTATGTACAACTACCAAAGACCCTTCTTTATAACGGGAATGACTTGAAGATTTTCGAACCGCTTGCTCTAGTGAAGTACGATAAAATGCTGGTAGAAGGAAAGCAAGTGCTTTTGCATAAAGTATCACCATAATCACTACGTTTATTTAGCAACCTGCATAAATAGCTCTTCCTGTTTTTATCAAGATTCCTCAGTTTTCTAGTATGCAATACTCATGACAAGGCAGCAAGTGCAACATAGCAAAGAAAGTGAATTTTCACTTGAAATGAGTTTACATTAAAGTGGCCATTACACTGCAAATTCTGACGATCTATCTGCCTTGGTAAATTAACTTTATTCGTGGTATAATTCCGGAAAATAAACACATGAAAAAAGTTATGCATCACCCTCGTTCTCAGACCTCCTGACGATAGACGTTGACTGTGGATATTGTGTCACAGAAGCAGTCGCTTTGACTGTTCAGAGATGACACTAAATCCGCCCAAAGAAGTAAACAACCATGCATGTGCAGCGTCTATTAGACGGAAAGGGTCCGACAGCCGATCAGTTCCAGTTATTCCACCACGAACGAGGTACACGGCTCGTGATGTCTCCAGTTGAACCATGCCTAGACGGTCAATACCGATTTCGATCGCGCCAACACTGTTACTTTGTGCCAGGAAGTGTTCTCAACAAGGGAAGTGTCCAGGCGTCTTGGAGTGAACCAAAGCGATGTTGCTCGGACATGGAGGAGATTCAGACAGACATGAACTGTCGATGACTTGCCTCTCTCAGGCCGCCCAAGGGCTACTACTGCAGTGGCTGACCGCTACCTACGGATTATGGCTCGGAGGAACCCTGTCAGCTACACCACCATGTAGAATAATGGTTTTCGTGCAGCTACAGGACGTCGTGTTATGATTCAAACTGCGGGCAATAGACTGCAAAATGGCTCTGAGCACTATGGGACTTAACATCTGAGGTCATCAATCCCCTAGAACTCAGAACTACTTAAACCTAACTAACCTAAGGACTTCACACACAGCCATGCCCGAGGTAGGATTTGAACCTGCGACCGTAGCGGTGGCACGGTTGCAGACTGAAGCGCTTAGAACCGCTCGGCCACACAGGCTGGCAATAGACTGGATGATGCGGAACTTCACTCCCGACGTCCATGGAGAGGTCCATCTTTGCAACCTCGGCACAATGCACCGCGGTACAGATGGGCCCAACAACATGCCAAATGGACGGCTCAGGATTGATATCACATTCTGTACACCAATGGGTGTGGCATATGCCTTTAACCAGACAATCGTAGGAGACTTGTTTGGAGGGAACCAGGTCAGGCAGAACCCTTAGACACACTGCCCAGCGAGTGCAGCAAGGTGGAGGTTCTTTGCTGTTTTGGGATGGCTTTATGTGGGGCCGACCTACGCCGCTGGTCATGGTAGGCGCCGTAACGGCTGTACGATACGTGAATGCCATCCTCCGACCGATAGTGCAACCATGTCGGTAGCATATTGGCGAGGCATTCGTCTTCATGGACGACTTCCTTCAGGATAAGGACATCGTTAGACTAGAGTGGCCAGCATGTTGTTCAGGCATGAACACCATGGAACATGCATGGGGTAGATTGAAAAGGGCTGTTTATGAACGACGTGACCCACCAACCGCTCTGAGGGATCTACGCCGTATCACCATTGAGGAGTGGGACAGTCTGGACCAACAGTGCCGTGATGAACTTTTGGATAGTATGCCACGATGAATACAGGCATGCATCAATGCAAGAGGACTTGCTAGTGATTTCCTGTCAGGAAGGTCGCAGTTCGTAGTAATAGACGGCAAATCATCGAGTAAAACTGAAGTGATATCAGGTGTTCCCCAGGAAAGCGTCCTCGGACCTCTGCTGTTCCTGATCTATATAAATGACCTGGGTCACAATCTGAGCAGTTCTCTTAGATTGTTCGCAGATGATGCTGTAATTTACCGTCTAGTAAGGTCATCCGAAGACCAGTATCAGTTGCAAAGCGATTTAGAAAAGATTGCTGTTTGGTGTGTCAGGTAGCAGGTGACGCTAAATAACGAAAAGTGTGAGACGATCCACATGAGTTCCAAAAGAAATCCGTTGGAATTCGATTACTCGATAAATAGTACAATTCTCAAGGCTGGGTGTTAAAATTACGACCACATAGATAATATTGTCGGGAAGGCGAGCCAAAGGTTGCGTTTCATTGGCAGGACACTTAGAAGATGCAACAAGTCCACTAAAGAGACAGCTTACACTACACTCGTTCGTCCTCTGTTAGAATATTGCTGCGCGGTGTGGGATCCTTACCAGGTGGGATTGACGGAGGACATCGAAAGGGTGCAAAAAAGGGCAGCTCGTTTTGTATTATCACGTTACAGGGGAGAGAGTGTGGCAGATATGATACACGAGTTGGGATGGAAGTCATTACAGCATAGACGTTTTTCGTCGCGGCGAGACCTTTTTACGAAATTTCAGTCACCAACTTTCTCTTCCGAATGCGAAAATATTTTGTTGAGCCCAACCTACATAGGTAGGAATGATCATCAAAATAAAATAAGAGAAATCAGAGCTCGAACAGAAAGGTTTAGGTGTTCGTTTTTCCCGCTCGCTGTTCGGGAGTGGAATAGTAGAGAGATAGTATGATTATGGTTCGATGAACCCTCTGCCAAGCACTTAAATGTGAATTGCAGAGTAGTCATGTAGATTTAGATTAGGGGTAACGGTGTGTATAGTAGTCTGCACCACCATCTCTGAAGGTCTCGCTGTATGGTGATACAGCGTGCAATGTGTGGTTTTCATGAGCAAACAAATGGATGAAATGATGTTGTCGTTTATCTCAATTCCAGTTTTCTGTACAGGTTCCGGAACTCTCGGAAACGAGGTGACTCAAAACGTTTTTCCATGTGTGTACATTGAGCGGTGGAGTCGTGACGACAAGCCATGGTTGTGGCAGCGGCAATGGAATGGTTCCGGCGTCACCTCGGCCAAATTCCCGTACAGACGAGGATCTGTACAGACGTGCGACATGAGATACTCTGTATAGTCATCGATTTGACGCACCGTCCCATGAGAGGCACATCTGGCATGAGAGAAGAGCGTGGCCGCAAATAACTGCCGCCGTCTGCTTCTCATCAGTCACTCTAGTCTATGAAGCCTTTGTACAACAGGCGCCATACCATTATTCTGAGCTCGACCGTACCATTTTAAGTTCCTCGATTTGGATGACTCGCTGATTTATCAAGATTTACGGAACCTTTCGCTGTATTCTGAGCTTCAATTCTGGCCAGCCAGCGATACTGAGTTGTCTGTATAAAATGTTTATCTGACACCACAAACAGTCGTCAAGCCACAATCATTAAAACAATAAAATTTTAAAATGTTACGTTTCTAGTTTCGACTCACTGGATTCTCGTTTTCAAATGCAATCACAAACCTTGAAAACCGCATTAGTAATTGAAACCAAACTTCTTTCACATATTACGAAAAAATACACTAAAACCAGTAAACTGAAGCAAAGACATATGAAGCGGATCACAAGTCGTCATGCTAATTTTTGGTTGATCAGCCATTTCACACCTTAATGCAGTGTAAGGTGTGAAACGACTCATCAACCAAAAAATCGGCAAGACGTCTTGTGACCGGTTTCTGCTGCCTTCGCTTCAGTGTGTTGTCAGTTTGGGCTCAATGCCTTGATGTAGTTCATGGCCATGAGTATCATAAACTTTCAGTCAACCCTGCCCACATACACGAGTGATGCCTGTCTCGACCGCATTTAGTCTTCATGTAACGCCCCTTCCCTTCAGAAACATCTCACTGACCTCTGTCTCACTCTTTCCATTAGAGGTTCAGATATTTTTTTTACAAACCAACCAGTATATTCATGCGGGGAAGTGATTCTCATTGTAACTCGTCTTTCATTTCCATCACAGCTTCTTTGAAACGAAGGTAAATGATGGACGTGGAAAACTGCAGCCCTAATATGCACAATTTTCTACATGTGTTGTGCCTTGTTCCAGATCTGCCGTCATTTTATATCTCCAGATATTGTAACTAACTGTTACATCTTTGAAGTTCATCACTTCATTACATAATGTCGTACATATATTTCCAGTTCATGTTTTTCCCAGTGCTTTGGTAGGTTCACAAACACTGTGAGACTCTCTGTGCTTCCTGAAGTCTTACTGCCGCTGGTACGCGTAAGTCAGACTTACTGTCCTAGCAGATTTTCACCATATTCATTCATACAGTTACATCAGCAATATAACAATGAAATTATAAATATTCCCATCTGTAGCCCCGACGACGGTTATGCACGCTAGCGTGGTGGTGTTTTCCCTCAGAATGTAGTGTGTTCGAATCTGTGATAATAATTATCATCACCAGGGAGAAACAATTAATCTGTTTAGTCATATGATAGCATGCGATAAAACTGCGTTCTGGACAAAGAATGAGATCCTGTATACCAGCCCGTCGCTGGCTCTGAGCTAACAATTAAGACAACCGAACCCACCTATCAGAAGATTCAGGGCTACACCTCGTCATCACAAGCACCGCTGCAAATATCCTAATTGTAATAATAAGGTTTATTTTCAGCTAGAATTCTGAGGTTTCTCCATGTGAGGGGTCCAAATTAAACTGTAGGTCGCCTATCCCTGGTTGGATAAGTGGGGCAGATTATGGACACGCAGCTCGCTCAATTGGCGTCCACCTAAAGGACTTGCACGCTATCATTGAGCCACATGCAATTATTATCTGATCATCGATTGAAATTGTACATCTTTTTTTCTCATTTGTAACTGTGTATGAAAGAAAGTGACATATTCCATGAAACTGAACAGAAGTGTGAAAATGAATGTTCCATAGCAACTTGGAATAAAAGTACTGAATCACATTAACTAAAAATGGGCAGCCATGCAACATACAGGTCCGCCTTTACAGGTACTTGGCATCGGACTTAAGTCCAGGAGACAGACACCAGATTTCTGTATTAAGAATACTGTTACCACATTCTTTTCAACACTACTGGATCCACTCTTACAACAAAGCGCCATTTAATTTGCTGTAATCTGTGTGCCAAAGTACGTGTATTTCAGTCAGGTGCACCTATTGAACCAGATCAGGACTTCAAAACTCAGGACCTTTGCCTTTTGCAGGCAGTTGTTCCATCGACTGTCTTCAAACCAGGGAGACATGTAACAGTCGCTAGTTATTTTCGTTTATAGAGCCGAATTATGCCACTGACTTGTTTGCATAGTAGCTGTGTACTCCCTTATACAGAACTGAAAAGAACCTTCGGAGGGAAATAAAACTGCAACAGGGGACGAGGTCGCACAAATTTCTTCCCTACTGTACTAAATATAGGCAACACTTGACACTCAACTCTTTTTTTATCGATGGACACCACATAGCCACCAGTATATATAACCCTGCCGCAGCCTTTGACAATATTCCTATGGACTGAAATCAGTTAGTGTAGCTGCAACAGGACGGACGATCCGTTTATTCTGGATAGAAAATTACAGATCTTCTTAATTGAACATTTTCATATTGTTTGACACGTCTGCGAAACAAAGAATGACCTACGCGCTCGTGATACTCAACAACTCTTCACTTTAAAGTACCATTGCCAAGCTCAAAATGCACAACTTTCGAGACTAGAAGGTCTTTCACATAGCTTTGTTTTGTAAAACTGAGGAAGGTGTAAGATCAAAATGAAGCAGCGTGCACACTTGCACATGAGGAAAAGTAATGTCTGGTATACGTTCCATGCTATATTCCAAATTTCAGACGAAAAACATACAAACTTCGTGCAATGAAACCAGAATGGTTGTATTCTTGGTTACTCCAACTCTACCATGAGCGAATGTATGCATTGAGTCAACCGAAAACTGGGCGATGATCAAAGCCCCTGCTAGTCCATTTCTATATTTCTTTTCTCATGGCATCTTGAGATTATGGGATAACGGCAACTTGTGTAGCTTATCATTCTTTTTTGTAATTGTTCCGGGATGTTCTGAATTTAGTGTAAGAATTAGCGAACCCGGAATTGGGTCGCAACTGCTAAATATCTATGAGAGTTACACATATGTCGTAATCTTCTTATCTCCCTCTCTGTATCCCTATCCTCCTCACTCCTCCCTTTTTCCACCTTCTCCTCGTCCCCCGCAATCTTTGTCCATCACCTATCCCCCGTTCCCTGCACATGTCTTATGCCACACTCTCCCTATCCATCTCCGCCTTCCTCATTCTCTGTCCGAATCCCCCTTCCCTTATTTATAACTATTCCCTTATTTACATGTATTTTCTGCCCCCTTATCTGTAAGCTTCAACTGATCGACTCTAACTCGACTGTACGAGTGAACATTGTTCCGGAATTATAATGGACAGAGGTTTAGAACGTTTTATTCGATTCGTCTCCTAATGATCGTCGTCAGTCTCAGCGACTGGACGATCATGTATTGGCCTGCATTGTGCTTACGCCGACAGATATTTCAATGCCTCACAGGCGGCACTTTTCCCACAGATGTAAACCACCAACTGAAATCAACTGAACATTTGCAACACCCCGAATTATCAAGAAATGACATCAATTCAATCTTTCCAACACTCCGAAGATAAGGTAACACACTGAAGTATCGCTTTCAGTTGTATTATTTCTCGCAAACTTTCAAATAGTAGTTGCAGAATTTGTTGTTGTTATGAGAACATGCGGCAGCAAAATGGTTCAAATGGCCCTGAGCACTATGGAATTTAACATCTATGGTCATCAGTCCCCTAGAACTTAGAACTACTTAAACCTAACTAACCTAAGGACATCACACAACACCCACATGCGACAGCAGAACTGTAAGCCTGAAGCTTATATATCTTTGTTATGTAAACAAATCGCAGAAAAACTGTCACACCAACTGTCACATTCCTGTCACTCAGATATGCATACAGAAATACCATTCAAATTTCCAACTTTTCTTCCGTATAAACCTTGTCCCGACAATTAGGAGCACACAAAAAGAAAAAACAATCCAAATCGGTCGAACCGTTCTCAAGGGATGAGCTTTCATACATGCGGCAATAGATTTTTTATTCTTGAGAAATTAATCGACATTTGGAAAACGCAATTCATTTCGTGTCATGCTTTCTTTTGCCGTCGTCGCAGACTTGATAAAACTCCTCACTCAAATCTGTTGCGAGGTACAAATGGACTGTATACGCGTAGAAAGGAGAGCGACTAAATATATAACTTTTTCGAAGCCTGCTGTAAATTTATTTTAATATTTAATGTCTATTCATAGAATGTCTAACAACTACGTTGTCATACACATATTTTCGACGTTTCTAGAGTAGTTGGTAAACAAGAAGGGTGGCGAAGAATGGAGTGTCGCCGCGACATATCTCTTCTGAGCGTCTCCCTATTCGTTTGGTACAAGTGAGGCACTAATGGCTTCTTAGAGGAGCACTCTGCTTAAGAGACGTGGGAAGCAGAGAAGCAAACATACCTAGAACACCCACTCTGTTAAGAGAATATCCTCCGATTTCTCTTTCACTCCTTTATCAACATTAGGCAGTCTCTTACACGCTGCTATACCCTTAGAGAACTGTAATATCTTTACACGAGGAACGACAGTATCAGTAAAGAGGAGGTATTTGTGGAAAATGAATACTTGAACTCTTATTAAATTGGTTGTGTGGAAAACTCTGAGGAGTTCCCAATTAAACGGCTGCGGTTCAGGCTCGCGAGGGGAGACAGTGAATTCGGAAAATGACGAGACAGGACTCGCTGGTGAGTTCAAAGCGAGAATGGCGAGAATGCGGAGCTCATTTATCACCCCTATAACGCGGTCCTCGGCTGCTGTAAGTGCAGATGAAACTCATCGCGCAGTGATGTCTGGCGGAATCGCTTTGCAGCGTGTTTCAAAGCTGAGGATCACCGGTTTGAGTACTTGAAATGACAGTGACAATACGAAGTGAGAGTAAATTTGAAAGGTGTTTTTCTAACCTTTACTGAATCAACTAAAACAAAAATATACCCATCTCAATTTTCTACATAGTCGTCTGACTTGGTTACACGTTTTTCCAATTGCGTTAGCTACTTTTCGATGCCATCCTCGAAGAAAGAAGAGGGGTGTGAGCGCAACAGTTGCGTTCTCCTCAGGACGTGTTCGGAAACATTTCCTTTCAGCGCTCTAGATATATGGTAGTCGCTGGGCGATGTACCTGGACTGCAACGAAGATAATCCATAGTTTCCCAATTAATGTCCTCCAGTTTTTCCATCGTTAAAGCAGCAGGGTGCGACGTATTGTCGAGCAGAAGAATCATCATCAGTGACGATGGTTTCGACACTTCCACGCTTATTCCTCTCACCGAATCAATTTCGGAAAGATTTATGTGGCCAAATGTTGTGAAGTGTTGGATGGCACGAAAGTTGTCTGGTGTGATGCTCGTCCGCCCTCGTCTTCCGCGGCTAACCGTCACTACACAAATCTAGTTTGAAATTCATACAACTGGGTAATCATGAGGGTTTCTTCACTAAACAGTGGACGGTGCCTCTTCAAACTAACCGCAGGTTCCGTGCCTTCTTTAGCCAGACATTTGAGCGTTATGAACTCCGCAAGAGACGCGTGTACAATTTGCTTGCACGTGGTGGGCTGATTGTGGTAGTTCCAGAATTCGAAACCAGAACAGCTGTTAGCATGAGTGACATAAAAGTAGATACCATAGGTGTTGCGAAACAACTCAGATCACTTGAGAAAGGCAAGTCTTCCGGTGCAGATGGTATACCAATCAGGTTCCTTTCAGAGCATGCAGACACAATAGCGCCTTTCTTATCAATCATATACAATCGCTCACTTGATGAAAGGTCTGTTCCTAATGACTGGAAAGTAGCACAGTTCACACCAATATTCAAGAAAGGAAATAGGAGTAACCCATTGAATTATAGACCCTTATCACTGACCTCAGTTTGCAGTAGGACTTTGGAGCATATACTGTACTCGAACATTGTGAATCACCTGGAAGAAAATGACTTATTGACACATAACCAACACGGTTTCAGAAAATATCGTTCTTGTGCAACGCAGTTAGCTCGTTATTCCCATGAAGTAATGAGTGCTGTCGACAAGGGATCTCAGATGGATTCCATATTCCTAGATTTCTAGAAGGATTTTGATACCGTTCCTTACAAGCGACTATTAATCAAATAGCGTGCATAAGGAGTATCGTCTTAGTTGTGTGACTGGATTCGTGATTTCCTCTCAGAGACGTCACATTACGTAGTGATAGGCGGTAAATCATCGATGGGAACAGAAGAGATATCTGGCGTTCCGCAAGGTAGTGTCATACATCTCTGCTGTTCCTGATCTACATCAATGATCTAGGTGAGGATGTGAACAACTCCCTTAGATTGTTTGCAGATGACGCTGTCATTTACGGTCTAGGAATATCTTCAGACTATCAATTCCAATTACAAAATGGTATAGAGAGAATGTTTGTATGGTGCGAAAGTGGCAATTGGCACTAAACAAAGAAAAGTGCGAGGGCATCCACATGGGCACTAATAGAAATCCGATAAGGTTCAGGTATACGATAGATCGCGAAGATATAAGAGCTGTCTATTCGACTAAATACCTAGAAATTACAATTACGAGCAACTTAAATGGGAAAGTCCACGTAGATAATATTGGGGGAAGGCGAAACAAAGACTGCCCTTTGTTGGCAGAACACCTAGAAGATGCGACAAACCCACTAAAGAGACAATCTACATTACACTTCTCCACCCTCTGCTGGAATATTGCTGCGCGGCGTGGGATCCGTACCAGGCAGGATTGACGGAGGACATCGAAAAAGTGCAAAGAAGGGCAGCTCGTTTCGTGTTATCGCACAATAGGGGTGAGATTGTCATTTATATGATACGCGAGTTGGGGTGGAAGTCACTGAAACAAAGGCGGTTTTCTTTTTACGAAATTTCAATTACCAGCTTTCTCTTCCGAATTCGAAAATATTTTATTAACACCCACCTACGTAGGGAGAAATGATCATCGTAAGAAAATAAGAAAAAGCAGAGCTCAAACGGAAAGATTTAGATGTTCCTTTCTCCCAAGCTCCATTCGAGAGTGGAATGGTAGAGATGTAGTATGAAAATGGTTCGATGAGCCCTCTGGCAGGGACTTAAGTGTGAATTACAGAGTAACCCTGTAGATGTAGATGTAGATGTTGCATCACGCCAACTACCATATCGCAACGATGTTCCAGATATCCAAACAAATATCCTGTGGAAGTCGCACCTACTTCCATTCACTATCACTGCCATCAGATTGAAATTCCGGTTAATGTTCGGTATGTCCTAATGGTTACGTGTTGGTTTATATTCGGTGAAGTAGTCCAAAGGTTTCTGAGACCTATTACCCTGACGGCGGGCCATTGGTTTTTGCTCTGTTCTAGACTCGTTATGTCGTTTAGGCAGCTTCTAAGGCTCTTTTAAGGCAAAATGAGAAAATATAGTTCCAGTTAAAAACGCCAGCAGATGAAAATGTTAAAAATTGCTTGGTGAGTCAGAAAATGTTACTCATTGTCTTCTATAGTTACGCGAAAATTACACTTCCATTATTTACTTGTGCTAGATAAGATCACCGGAGAAATAATTATTTACCCCAGTGCGGATGCAGAGAGCAATTGTTCAGCTTTCACCGATCCTGCAGGTCTGGAATCACGTGCTCAAATGCTCGCTCCCTTCCTCTACGTGAGCATCAGGCAGCAGCAAAGAAACTTTAGTAGATGTAACGACGTGACAGACTGGCAAAAAGGGGCATTCATGACAATGGCCATACGACGTGTCAAGTTGCCGGATGTGTTGCTGTTTCGTGACGGACTGTTCAACGTTCTACAAGCAGTGGTGTAACACTGGTGGAAGCCGGCCGCTGTGGCCGAGCGGTTCTAGGCACCTCAGTCCGGAACCGCGCTGCTGCTACTGTCGCAGGTTCGAATCCCGCCTCGGGCATGGATGTGTGTGATGTCCTTAGGTTAGTTAGGTTTAAGTAGCTCTAAGTCTAGGGGACCGATGACCTTAGATGTTAACTCCCACTGTGCTTAGAGCCATTTGAACCATTTCAACACCACGTCCGAGTTGCGGCCCGAAACAGATTCTAACTGAGAGGGATAGGACACGCTTTTCAAGGCTTGAGAACCAAAATCGCTTCCAAACTCGATAGGAATTTCTATAGGCAGTCAATGAAGGCCAATCTCCATCCGTCAGAGAGAGAACATTGCAGGAAACGGACATTTGGAGTCCATCACCTTGAAAGATTCCATTGTTCACACAGGCATGTACTGGCGACAACAGCAGAGTACACCGGACTGGAAGAATATATAATGATTTCCGAATGCTCCTCCACCCTATTACATTTCGATTGGCCTGCAAAATCACCTCACCTGAATCCTATACAAAATTTGTGAAACAAGTTGAACAGTGGCTAATACGCCGACATCTGTTCCCCGTAGTATGGTGGAAGTGCGTAATCATATCCCTCAGCGAATGGCTTAACCTGTATGCGACGTAGCCGAACAACCTTGCGGACTCACTTGCCAACCGAATCCAGGCGGTTATCAGGACCAGGGGCGAATTACAGAGTATTAAATGACACTTACCATGAGTAACATTTTGTCCGTTGAGCTTGTATTTGTAGTAGTCTGTATTTCAGGCTCATCATAAAATCTACACTGTGGAAAGTCTGATCGTACTTTCTCCGCATGACACGTATAGCCCCATACCAAATTTGATTCTTACTACAATGGGATCTTTAATACACATAGCATCATACTAAATTTAAATAGCCGTCTCCTGTGGATCTCGCTTCAGCTTTGACTACCTTCATTGGTAATCTAACTTCTTTCCGGAAGAACGCGTATCGTGATAGTGTGACACCCATCTGAGCGACAGATACGATCTCTGGAGCTCCGAACTGCCAGCGCTGGCTGTATCACAGCAACATGGGGCCACAATCCCAGACTCCATCCAATGCATTCTCCATGCAGTATCCAATCATGGCTTTTGTATCCCGCCTGGAAGGTGGCTCGTGGGTAGGAGCAGGAGCAGGAAAATTACGTCTGTACTGCAGTGAGTAAAAGTGGTTTACTGGTGAAAGAATGAATAAATAACTTTGTGCAGATGCGAAGCCTTAGACCCGTCGTATGTAGAGCAAAGCTGAAGCGAAGTTTCCTGGCTGGCTGTACCTGATGAAATTGGGCAGAATCTCTAGCGGAGCTCGTAGAACTGTTCACCACCAGCTAGAAAGCGCTGTCGTCGGTGTCTCGTGCTAGTGCCAACCTTTGAAACTGCGCCGTGGCATCGTTGCTCTCGATACCACAACGGCTACATAGTCCACGTTCAAACGTAGCACGGAGGAGAGAGAAAAAAAAATGGTTCAAATGGCTCTGAGCACTATGGGACTCAACTGCTGTGGCCATTAGTCCCATAGAACTTAGAAATACTTAAACCTAACTAACCTAAGGACATCACACACATCCGTTCCCGAGGCAGGATTCGAACCTACGACCGTAGCGGAGGAGAGAGTCTGTGAAGCTTGAAAAGCAGGGAGAGATACTGGCAGAAGGGAAGGTGCGAGGCCGCATATGTTGTGGCTGGATTGTTCAATCGGTAACAGCATTGCCCACGGATGGTTAGCTCCCGTTGTTCCAGTGTAGGGCAGCAGACAGTTTCAGGTCGCCAGGAAGTTTCAGAAGAGCTCACACTTCACTGCTGAGTGTGGCATTCATTTTGGAATGTTTTCGAATTCTTACAGAAACAGATGTTTTGTCAGGCGGTTCGAATGTCGTGCTTGAACATTTGGTCATCTCGGCGTCTTACTGGTAATGATCGTTCAGGAGATCATACAGGTAAATTTTGGTCTCCGACGGGATCTAAACAGAATGCTATTTCACGTGTACTCTAAGTAGGTATATTTATGTCAGTATTGTAATTGCAATCTGAGGTGTCTTACTCAAATAGTAATAGACATACAGTGCTGCACTACATATTTATTCATTTATTATTTCATTATTTATAGTTCACTTTCAGGCTAACTACACATATTGATGATGGTAGTGTTGGAGTTATAATAAACTCGTTAAAAGTTAATTTTCCACGTTACCTACTGAAAAAACTTAACAACCCTTGACCATTAAATTAAAAATAGATATTAACAATTGAACCTTTTCAACAACCATTTGCAGACTATATTCCAATTTTACATGTAGAAGCGAGGCGTATATTTCACTCTGAACAGAAACATGTCCTGAATAATAAAGTTTTCCCAATACAAGATATTAGAGGCAAAAAATGTGTTCCAGTCTTATGCGTCTAAGTTATTTAGCATCTTGTTTATTCTACATCGTCAGAAACTGTTTCCGGACACCAGTGCATACTGATACTTACTCGATTCCTTCTACAACCGTAACCTATGCAATGCAAACTGAAATTGGGAAAGAGGCAGAGAGAGAGAGAGAGTGAGAGAGAGACAAAGCCTTCGCTTCTTTTGCACCCAAGCAATTTAATAAGAGTTCAAGTATTCATTTTCCACAAATACCTCCTCTTCACTGCTACTGTCGTTCCTCGTGTAAAGATATTAAAGTTCCCTAAGGGCATAGCAGCGTGTAAGGAACTGCCTAATGTTGATAAAGGAGTGAAAGAATAATCGGAGGATATTCTTTTAACAGAGTGGGTGTTCTAGGTATGTTTGCTTCTCTGCTTCCCACGTCTCTTCAGCAGAGTGCTCCTCTAAGAAGCCATTAGTGCCTCACTTGTACCAAACGAATAGGGAGACGCTCAGAAGAGATACGTCGCGGCGACACTCCATTCTTCGCCAGCCTTCTTGTTTACCAACTAATCTAGAAACGTTGTATCATACACGTCATTACACCACTCCACTCTTTGTTTCCCCACAAATGTGAGTGCCTGCGATATTGATTCAGTAACATCGTAATGCCGCAGAGGATGAGGTGTGACAGCAAATACACGTAGCAAGGGGAAAAAACGAACAGAAACGAGAAAATGAATTCTATCGTAAAGTAATTGACTAAGAAAAAGGCGTTGGGGCACCATATAGTTTCTGCAAAGGAATTTTCGTATTAGCTCACTCAAGATAGGGAAACATTTCATATCATTCAATCATTTATTCGAAATAAGTTGATTTTATAACTGTCAATGAATCTGTTTTTATGCTGTTGAAACACAACGTTAGTCTTTCTAGAACAAATATATTCAGTTCCCGAAGAATTGAATTACCCGTCTATTAGCTGAGACTGCTGGAAATAACACTATCGTAATGCGGTACATGACTCAGAAGAAAGTTTGGTTCGTAGGAAATGAAAGCAACAACAGAAACACGGAACTACGAAAAATATGAACCAGAACAATAAAACATATCGCAATGATTTGAACCCAATCACCATGTGATACATAATCCTATCACGGTCAAGATGCTGGGCTACAGACACATCTCAAGTAACAGCCACAAGCGACTGGGAACTATCGCATAATTCACGACGTATTTGGGAGAGAAGCTACTTGTGTGATTACGTGTAACACAATGACAGTGCTGTGTATATATATAAAATTTGCTGATACATCAAGAAATTATAAAGCATCTTGTGCACATATTTGTGCTATATTCACTAAATTTAAAGCAAAAATATCCGAATAAAAGTTGAAAATGAATTGATATAAATCGGATGTGAATGCTATATAGTGTTGTTTCTATAAAATAATAATGTTTAAGGTTTGATACCCTGGTCAATGAAGCAAGCGAGATAAGCAAAATATAAATATTAGGCGATAAAGTAACTGGTGAATAATTTCGTAAGTGGCTGGTCAGTTGTGAGTGGAGGTCGTTGTCGTATTACGGGGTTGAATTAAGGAACGTGGAATTATATTTGGGTTCTGGAAATGCATTGTCGTCTCCCTGGATGCCACGTAGATGAGAGGCAGTGTGTCTGATTGCTACGTAGATGATCTTGGTTGAATTATGGAATACTGGATTAGGGTGCACTCAGCCTCGGGAAGTCGAATGGAAGACTTCATTACGCTCTAGAAAGCCGACAGCGGCTCCATGCTCCGACATACCGAACCTGAGAGACACCATATGGCAGAATGAGACAACAACCTGTCTGCATCTTGTGGTCCTCTGGGAAATTCTAAATATGGTGCGTACTTCAATACGAGATGCTTTTAATAATTTCCATAACGAAGTTCTGTCACGAAATCTGGCAGGAAAACCAAAGAGGTTCTGGTCATACATAAAGCACACCAGTGGAAAGGCGCAATCAATACCTTCACTATGCGATGACAACGGTGATGTCACTGATGACAGTGCCACTAAAGCAGTTTTCCGAAACTCCTTCACCAAAGAAGACGAAGTAAATATTCCTGAATTCCAATCAAGACGACTGGCAAGATGACAAACACAGAAATAGATATCCTCGGTGTAACAAATCAGCTTAAATCACTTAATAAAGGCAAGGCGTCCGGTCTAGATAGTGTACCAGTCAGGTTGCTATCAGAGTATGGTGGTAAAATAGCTCCATATTTAACAATTATTTACAACCACTCGCTCATAGAATGATCCGTACCTAAAGACTGGAAAATTGCTCAAGTCACACCAATACCCAAAAAGCTAAGTAGGAGTAATCCGCTGAATTACAAGCCTATATCACTAACGTCGATTTGCAGTAGGGTTTTGGAACATATACAGTATTCGAACATTATGAAGTACCTCGAAGAAAACCATTTATTGACACATATCGTTCTTCTGAAACACAACTAGCTCTTTGTACTCATGAAGTAATGCGTGCTATCGCCAGGGGATGTCAAATTGATTCCATATTTTCATATTTCCAGAAGGCTTTCGACACCGTTCCTCACAAGCGTCTTCCAACCAAACTGCGTGTCTTCGGAGTACCGCCTCAGTCGTGCGACTGGATTCGTGATTTCCTGTCAGAAAGGTCACAGTTCGTAGTAAGAGACGGAAAGTCATCGAGTAAAACAGAAGTAATATCCGCCGTTCCCCAAGGAACTGTTATAGGCCCTCTATTGTTCCTTATCTATATTAACGACATAGGAGACAACCTGAGTAGATTGTTTGCCCATGATGCTGTCATTTACCGTATTGTAAAGTCGTCAGATGATCAAAATGACTTGCAAAATGATTTAGATAAGATAGCTGTATCGTGCGAACAGTGGCAATTGACCCTGAATAAAGAAAAGTTTGAAGTTATTCACATGATTATTAAGAGAATCAGCTAAATTTCGGTTACGCAATAAGTCACACTAATCTGAAGGCTGTAAATTCAACTAAATACTTAGGGATTATAGTTACAAATAACCTACATTTGAACGATCATATAGATAATAATGTGGGTAGAGCAAACCAAAGACTGCGATTCGTTGGCAGAACACTTAGAAGGTGCAACAGATCTACTGAAGAGAGTGCTTACACCACGCTTGTCTGCCCTACTCTGGAGTATTGCTGTGCGGTGTGGGATCCGCCTCGGATAGGACTGACAGGCGACATAGAAAAAGTACAAAGAAGGGCATCTCGTTTTGTATTATCGTGAAATAGGGGAGATGGTTCACAGACATGATACGTGGATTGGAGTGGCTATCATTAAAACAAAGGCGTTTTTCGTTGCGACGGGATCTTCTCATGAAATTTCAATCACCAGTTTTCTCCTCCGATTGCGAAAACATTTTGTTGGCACCCACCTACATAGGGAGAAATGATTATCACTATAAAATAAGAGAAATCAGGGCTCGCACAGGAAAATATAGGTGCTCGTTTTTCCCGCCCGCCGTTCGAGAGCGGAACGGTAGAGAGACAGCTTGAAGGTGGTTTATTGAACCCTCTTCCAGGCTCTTTATTGTGAATAGCAGAGTAATAATGTAGATGTAGACAAAAAAAATGGTTCAAATGGCTCTGAGCACTATGGGACTCAACTGCTGTGGTCACCAGTCCCCTAGAACGTAGAACTACTTAAACCTAACTAACCTAAGGACATCACACACATCCATGCACGAGGCAGGATTCGAACCTGCGACCGTAGCAGTCGCACGGTTCCGGACTGCGCGCCTAGAACCGCGAGACCACCGCGGCCGGCTAGATGTAGACAGATAGCGGTATTACGCTGTTGCTAGCCACTGTCATTACAACCACAGAAGATAGAAAATAATTAAATTTTACTTATAGCGCGTAATCAGTACATTAGGAGAAATACATGATTAAAGTTTGATTTGGAAGTATAAAGTTTTCGAAGTTTAATACAGTAAGCTGACACCCGTGACAGCAGCAACGCCTCAGACATGGGCATCGTGCCTGGATGACAAATATAGTGTCGTGAAAAAAACACACTAGCAAAACGTAATGTAAAGTACTGAAATTCCTGGATTACGTATGTCCCAGTAACATATTTATGTGTTTTGCATTGCAAGACCATAGGTTATTGTAAGCGCAGGACAAGTCATTGCAAATACGAAAGGCTGGTACTTTAATAACCAGTGCAACTGCCAGAGTATTGAATGAAAGCAGGCAAACGTGCATGCATTGCGTTGTACAAGTGCCGCATATTATTTTGCTGGATGACGTTCCATGCCTGTTGTACTTTGTGGGTCAATACAGGGACGTTTAATGCTGGTTGTGGATGACGCTGGGATTGTCGTCCAATGGTGTCCAATATGTCCTAGACTGGAGGCAGATATGATGATCGAACAGACCAAGGCAACACATGGACACTCTATAGAGCATCTTGGGTTACAAGAGTAGTGTGTGGGGCAGCACTTTACTGTTGGAAAGCACATCCTTGAGTGCTGTTCATAACTGGCAGCACAGCAGGTCGAATCATCAGACTGACATACAGTATTGCAGTCAGGTTGCATGGGATAGCCACTAGAGTGCTCCTGTCATCATACGAAATCGCACCCGAGACGGTTGACGATGATGATGATGATGTTCGTTTATGGGGCGCTCAACTGCACGCTCATGAGCACCTGTACAAAGCCCCAGTTTCTACACAGTCAAATTTTTACATAATCCAGTCACGCCAATGTCAAGGATGATGATGATGAAATGATGAATACAACACAAACACTCAGTCCCTGGGCAGAGAAAATCCCCAACCCGGCCGGGAATCCAACCCGCGACCCCGTGATCCAGAGGCAGCAACGCTAGCCACTAGACCACGAGCTGCGGTCACCCCCACAGGTGTAGGTCTCAGCAAGCAGTTGGGTTGGTTGCAGGCCTGTAACCAGCCTCCTCCTTACTAACACACGGCCATCACTGGCACCGAGGCAGAGAGAGCTTCCATCAGCAAACCGAAATTGTAACAGTTTCCTGTGTCACTTTGGCGCCAGCTTGTGCTCGGATCGCTGATGCAGATGCGCCAGAGCTATACGCCGAACACGATGGCCTTTCCTCTCGACAGTGCCACGCAGCCATCCGGAACCTGGTCTTCTTGCGACTGTACATTCTTGGGACCCGTGCTGCAGGCAGTTTCATACCGTGGCTACATTCCAGCAACGTCTTTCTGCAATATCGCAGGAGGAACTAACAACTTGTCGTTGCACCCGTGACTCCGATCAGCTAGCTGCGGTTCTAGGCGTTTCAGTCCGGAACCGTGCTGCTGCTACGGTCGTAGGCTCGAGTCCTGCCTCGGGCATGGATGTGTGTGATGTCCTTAGGTTAGTTAGGTTCAAGTAGTTCTAAGTACTAGGGGACTGGTGGCCTCAGATGTTATGTTCCATAGTGCTTAGAGCTATTTGAACCATGACCCCCTCTCAAATTCAGTGACATGTCAACAAAGGCGTTTTTGTCGCCTTAAAGGCGACTCACCTAATCCAATCTTAAAGGTAACTAACGCTCAGAACCGTTATGCGCGTATTTAAAGCAAACCTGATTTGCATTTTCATAGCGTAGTACCACTTTTATCTGACTTCTGGGAATTTGAACAGGCATCATCTTTCAGATCTATAAACACGCGTACCAACTTCCTTGTATGTCACACAACTCCTTGGTGTTGCGATTTTTATTTCGGTCAGAATATATGGGTATGTCATTCTATGCTGTCACAAATCTATGACAGAATTTGTCTGTCGAAGTAGTTTGTGAGTGGTGGCGTGCCAGTCTCTCAGAAACTCATGAGCGCACGTTAATAGTTATCGCTTTATATTGATGAAAACAGGGCACAACCATAACATGTCAGGCTATGCGAACTAGGGTCTGGTGGTGATGTACACTCCTGGAAATGGAAAAAAGAACACATTGACACCGGTGTGTCAGACCCACCATACTTGCTCCGGACACTGCGAGAGGGCTCTACAAGCAATGATCACACGCACGGCACAGCGGAAACACCAGGAACCGCGGTGTTGGCCGTCGAATGGCGCTAGCTGCGCAGCATTTGTGCACCGCCGCCGTCAGTGTCAGCCGGTTTGCCGTGGCATACGGAGCTCCATCGCAGTCTTTAACACTGGTAGCATGCCGCGACAGCGTGGACGTGAACCGTATGTGCAGTTGACGGACTTTGAGAGAGGGCGTATAGCGGGCATGCGGGAGGCCGGGTGGACATACCGCCGAATTGCTTAACATGTGGGGCGTGAGGTCTCCACAGTACATCGATGTTGTCGCCAGTGGTCGGCGGAAGGTGCACGTGCCCGTCGACCTGGGACCGGACCGCAGCGACGCACGGATGCACGCCAAGACCGTAGGATCCTACGCAGTGCCGTAGGGGACCGCACCGCCACTTCCCAGCAAATTAGGGACACTGTTGCTCCTGGGGTATCGGCGAGGACCATTCGCAACCGTCTCCATGAAGCTGCGCTACGGTCCCGCACACCGTTAGGCCGTCTTCCGCTCACGCCCCAACATCGTCATCGTCATCATTCTACATTCTACATTCTACATTAATTTGTAAGTCATATACCCATCACAAGTAGTTACAGTTTCATTGCCTCATGTATATGATTTTTTCAAATACTTGCAATATTGTGTGGTATTTCAAGTGGAGACCACCTTTCCTAAATTTATAAATGGACAGGCTCATATAACATTTGAATGTAGGTGTTGCAGTTCTCAAGTGTGAATATATGTCAGTTACTAATGTGTGATAACAAAGTGAGCAACTGCAAAAAGAAAAACAAGTCGTCATAGGAGCACTAGCAAAGCATGGACCACAGGCAACTGAATATTGTTATTTACATTGCCACAAACAAAGCATATTGGATGGGAAATAATCGTTGTTGAGGGTTTCAGCATAGCTGTTTATTTGCAGCACTGTAGTAGTCTTCTGATGTGTAACAGAATGTACGGTCTAAACCAGACACTGTCTTTGGTATATGGCAAGTTTGGTTGTTGAGTTATTAACCTGAACCAAAAGGTTTGGCCTAGTAGCCTGGTTAAGCTCAGGCTTACACTATAAACCAGAAATGTCGATTTGGGTGGCAGGTTAGACAAAACCTGAAAATCTCTATATGAAAAACCATCATCATCTCTCAATGCATGGGCGGGGAAGTCTCAGAAGTTGCCCCTCTCAGTGAAAGCAGTCATCCTCTCATAACACTTAGTAATGTAGTCCATCAACAAAGGAGGTGGCTTACAAAACACTCGTTCGACCTATGCTTGAGTATTGTTCATCAGTGTGGGATGCGTACCAGGTCGGGTTGACAGAGGAGACAGAGAACATCCAAAGAAGAGTGGCGCGTTTCGTCGCAGGGTTATTTGGTAAGCATGATAGCGTTATGGATACGTTTAGCAAACTCAAGTGGCAGTCTCTGCAAGGGAGGCACTCTGCATCGTGGTGTAGCTTGCTGTCCAGGTTTTGAGAGGGTGTGTTTCGGGATGAGGTATCGAATATATTGCTTCCCACTATTTATACCTCCCGAGGAGATCACGAATGTAAAATTAGAGAAATTCAATCACGAACAGAGGCTTTCCGTCAGTCATTCTTCCCACGAACCATACGCAACTGGAACAGGAAAGGGAGGTAATGACAGTGGAACGTAAAGTGCCCTCTGCCACACACCGTTGGGTGGGTTGCAGAGTATAAATGTAGATGTAGATGTAGATCGTGCAGCCCGCCTCCAGTGGTGTCGCGACAGGCATGAATGGAGGGACGAATGGAGACGTGTCGTCTTCAGCGATGAGAGTCGCTTCTGCCTTGGTGCCAATGATGGTCGTATGCGTGTTTGATGCCGTGCAGGTGAGCGCCACAATCAGGATTGCATATGACCGAGGCACACAGGGCCAACACGCGGCATCATGGTGTGGGGAGCGATCTCCTACACTGGCCGTTCACCTCTGGTGATCGTCGAGGGGACACTGAATAGTGCACAGTACATCCAAACCGTCATCGAACCCATCGTTCTACCATTCCTAGATCGGCAAGGGAACTTGCTGTTCCAACAGGACAATGCACGTCCGCATGTATCCCGTGCCACCCAACGTGCTGTAGAAGGTGTAAGTCAACTACCCTGGCCAGCAAGATCTCCGGATCTGTCCCCCATTGAGCATGTTTGGGACTGGATGAAGCGTCGTCTCACGCGGTCTGCACGTCCAGCACGAACGCTGGTCCAACTGAGGCGCCAGGTGGAAATGGCATGGCAAGACGTTCCACAGGACTACATCCAGCATCTCTACGATCGTCTCCATGGGAGAATAGCAGCCTGCATTGCTGCGAAAGGTGGATATACACTGCACTAGTGCCGACATTGTGTATGCTCTGTTGCCTGTGTCTATGTGCCTGTGGTTCTGTCAGTGTGATCATGTGATGTATCTGACCCCAGGAATGTGTCAATAAAGTTTCCCCTTCCTGGGACAATGAATTCACGGTGTTCTTATTTCATTTTCCAGGAGTGTACATTGAATGGCTCCGTGATGCTGAACACAGAACAGGGACGCGTCTTAAAAGCCGACGTACTCCCACTATAGCGTTCATTGTAGTCGTTAGGCGCACCATGGTCACCACACTTCACTGATGCTCCGTAATGACAGATGCCAATGGCTGCAGTGCTGAAAGTCCGTGTCATTCTTAACGGCGTCGAAGTTACCGTGAAGACACTTTATTGCAGCGAATGAGCCGGTTTCCAGACTCAAGGTAAGTCGTGTTTGTGCATGAGTCTGCTGCACTGCCGAGCGCAAAACACGTTTGTATTGTAAAGCGCTCGTCGCATGAAGCTATTGTGATGTTGCAAGGCGTTTAGTATGGGCCTCCTAAACTAATCGATTACATATTATCACGTAAATTGTACGATTCTGACCACTGTGAGCAGATACACCGATGAGTGACAAACTGCACTCTCGATCGCATTACTGCCATCTGGGAAACATGCTGATAGATAATGTTCTGACAAACAGCACATATTCAAAAATGATTTCTGAATCAGAAAAACACTCATCTTTTGCATATCGGAGCATGCAGTACACTTCGTGCACAGTTCGACGCTTTTTACACGATTCTGTAATGATGCTGCAGCTTGTGCCATGAACTGGGATTCACGACAAGCCTAATGTCTCGCACCGCCTGGCAACCGTCGCCAGTTCTGGTGAAGCATTGCCGCCGCAGTAGTCACTGCAAAAGGGCCGAGGGCAGAACTGCGGCGAGGCGATGACCGTCTGTGAGAGCGGAGACTAGTCTGGTGTGGGACAAAGGGACAAGCAGGCGCAACAACTGGGAACCGGCGCCAGGCCGTAGGCAGCAGCGGGGACACAAGACTTTGCATGCAGCATTGGGCCAACAATGGCGAACAGGCCGGTCTTGCTGACGTCACGGAGTGTCTGGTTCAGGAACGTGGCCGGCAAGCAGAGGCCCCTGCGAGGAGGGCGGCAGCCTTAGATAGCGGCTCTATATGTGTTGGGGACGGGACGGCCGCTGTTGTCATGAACGACGGGAAACCCATAACTGCAGGGCTCTTGCTCCGGACTTAGGCGATTGGCGTGCAATTTGAACAGGTGTCATCTTTAAAATATAAGAGCACGTCTCCAAACTTTCGTCTATATCTCACAACTCCTTCTTGGTGTTGCTGTTGTGTTGGCAGAAGAGCCAACACCGTGTTACTAGATGAGGCCGAAATGCACGCTTTTTAGCTCACGCAGGCTGGCGTGAGGAGGGAAGAACTATACTGACGTGAGGTCTGGAACATGACAAGGAATTAGAATTCAGAAAGCAGACGTAATTAGTTTGATACTTAACTTTAATCCATTAATGATGAACGTCGCTCTTGACGGTACATAAGTCACAATATTATCCGTTCAGAATAGTAACTGAATATGGCGGAAGAATCAGCAATGATCAACGACATGAGGATGCAGAAGGCAATTGAAACCACTGCATTAAAAACACGTTACGTGTATCCACAGGACATGTGGCCTGTAGTTGAAGAAGTGTCATGATGATCTCTCCATCGGCAAAAGATTCCGGAATAGTCCCCCATTCGGATCTCCAGGAGGGGACTGCCAAGGGGGAGGTTACCACGAGAAAAAGATTGAATAATCAACGAAAGGATAATGTTCTACGAGTCAGGGCGTGGAATGTCAGAAGCTTGAACGTGGTAGGGAAACTAGAAAATCTGAAAAGGGAAATGCAAAGGCTCAATCTAGATATAGTAGGGGTCAGTGAAGTGAAGTAGAAGGAAGACAAGGATTTCTGGTCAGATGAGTATCGAGTAATATCTACAGCAACAGAAAATGGTATAACAGGTGTAGGATTCGTTGTGAATAGGAAGGTAGGGCAGAGGGTGTGTTACTGTGAACAGTTCAGTGACCGGGTTGTTCTAATCAGAATCGACAGCAGACCAATACCGACAACGATAGTTCAGGTATACATGCCGACGTCGCAAGCTGAAGATGAACAGATAGAGAAGGTGTATGAGGATATTGAAAGGGTAATACAGTATGTAAAGGGGGACGAAAATCTAATAGTCATGGGCGACTGGAATGCAGTTGTAGGGGAAGGAGTAGAAGAAAAGGTTACAGGAGAATATGGGCTTGGGTCAAGGAATGAAAGAGGAGAAAGACTAATTGAGTTCTGTAACAAGTTTCAGCTAGTAATAGCGAATGCTCTGTTCAAGAATCACAAGAGGAGGAGTTATACTTGGAAAAGGCCGGGAGATACGGGAAGATGTCAATTAGATTTCATCATGGATAGACAAAGATCCCGAAATCAGTTACTGGATTGTAAGGCGTACCCAGGAGCAGATCTAGACTCAGATCACAATATAGTACTGATGAAGAGTAGGCTGAAGATCAAGACATTAGTCAGGAAGAATCAATACGTTAAGAAGTGGGATACGGAAGTTCTAAGGAATGACGAGATACGTTTGAAGTTCTCTAACGCTATAGATACAGCAATAAGGAATAGCGCAGTAGGCAACACAATTGAAGAGGAATGGACGTCTCTAAAAAAGGACCATCACAGAAGTTGGGAAGGAAATCATAGGTACAAAGAAGGTAGCTGCGAAGAAACCATGGGTAACAGAAGAAATACTTCAGTTGATTGGTGAAAGGAGGAAGTACAAACATGTTCCGGGAAAATCAGGAACAGATATACAAGTCGCTGAGGAATGAAATAAATAGGAAGTGCAGGGAAGCTAACACGAAATGGCTGCAGGAAAATTTTGAAGACATCGAAAAAGATATGATTGTCGGAAGGACAGACTCAGCATACAGGAAAGTCAAAACAACCTTTGGTGACATTAAAAGGAACGGTGGTAACATTAAGATTGCACCGGGAATTCCACTGTTGAATGCAGAGGAGAGGGCAGATAGGAGGAAAGAATACACTGAAAGCCTCTATGAGGGTGAAGATTTGTCTGATGTGATAGAAGAAGAAACAGGAGTCGATATAGAAGAGATAGGGGATCCAGTATTAGAATCGGAATTTAAAAGAGCTTTGGAGGACTTACGGTCAAATAAGGCAGAAGGGATAGATAACATTCCATCAGAATTTCTAAAATCATTAGGGGAAATGGCAACAAAACGATTAATCACGTTGGTGTGTAGAATATATGGGTCTGGCGACATAACATCTGACTTTCGGAAAAGCATCATCCACACAATTCCGAAGACGGCAAGAGCTGACAAGTGCGAGAATTACCGCACAATCAGCTCTTGCGTCGAAGCTGCTTACAAGAATAATATACAGAAGAATGGAAAAGAAAACTGAGAATGCGCTAGGTGACGATCAGTTTGGCTTTAGGAAAATTAAAGGCACGAGAGAGGCCATTCTGAAGTTACGGCTAATAATGGAAGCAAGGCTAAAGAAAAATCAAGACACGTTCATAGGATTTGTCGACCTGGAAAAAGCGTTCGACAATATAAAATGGTGCAAGCTGTTCAAGATTCAAAAAAAGGAGGGGTAAGCTATAGGGAGATACGGGTCATATACAATATGTACAACAACCAAGAGGGAATAATAAGCTTGGACGATCAAGAACGAAGTGCTCGTATTAAGAAGGGAGTAAGACAAGGCTGTAGCCTTTCGCCCCTACTCTTCAATCTGTACATCGAGGAAGCAATGATGGAAATAAAGGAAAGGTTCAGGAGTGGAATTAAAATACAAGGTGGAAAGGATATCAATGATACGATTCGCTGATGACATTGCTATCCTGAGTGAAAGTGAAGAAGAATTAAATGATCTGCTGAACGGAATGAACAGTCTAATGAGTACTCAGTATGGTTTGAGAGTTAATCGGAGAAAGACAAAGGTAATGAGAAGTAGTAGAAATGAGAACAGCGAGAAACTTAACATCAGGATTGATGGTCACGAAGTCAATGAAGTTAAGGAATTCTGCTACCTAGGCAGTAAAATAACCAATGACGGACGAAGCAAGGAGGACATCAAAAGCAGACTCGCCATGGCAAAAAAGGCATTTCTGGCCAAGAGAAGTCTACTAATATCAAATACTGGCCTTAATTTACGGAAGAACTTTCTGAGAATGTACGTCTGGAGTACAGCATTGTATGGTAGTGAAACATGGACTGTGGGAGAACCGGAAAAGAAGAGAATCGAAGCATTTGAGATGTGGTGCTATAGTCGAATGTTGAAAATTAGGTGGACTGGCAGAATCGGAGAGGAAAGGAATATGTGGAAAACACTGATAAGGAGAAGGGACAGGATGATAGGACATCTGCTAAGACATGAGGGAATGACTTCCATGGTACTAGAGGGAGCTGTAGAGGGCAAAAACTGTAGAGGAAGACAGAGATTGGAATACGTCAAGCAAATAATTGAGGACGTAGGTTGCAAGTGCTACTCTGAGATGAAGAGGTTAGCACAGGAAAGGAATTAATGGCGGGCCGCAACAAACCAGTCAGTAGACTGATGCCCAAAAAAAAAAAAAAAAAAAAAAAAAATGGCGCCTTGCTAGGTCGTAGCAAATGACGTAGCTGAAGGCTATGCTAAACTGTGGTCTCGGCAAATGAGAGCGTATGTAGACAGTGAACTATCGGTAGCAAAGTCGGCTGTCCAACTGGGGCGAGTGCTAGGGAGTCTCTCTAGACCTGCCGTGTGGCGGCGCTCGGTCTGCAATCACTGATAGTGGCGACACGCGGGTCCGACGTATACTAACGGACCGCGGCCGATTTAAAGGCTACCGCCTAGCAAGTGTGGTGTCTGGCGGCGACACCACAGTTGCGATGTTTCCCATCAGTGTATATAAGTAAGGCACAGTCAGACTACACAATTCTGGCCACAGTAAAAAGTAAATCAGACCAGAAATTAAAACAAGGCTAGCTGTCGAGAGGTCATGAAGGTAAAACACCTGAGCACAAGTGGTGATAGTATAAGGTGTATGTTTATTGTTTAACTCGCATTTAAACTTCTCCTACTGAAGCTTAGTCCAGATAATATCACTGGGCCTTGCAGTACCCCTGCTGTCAAATTGAAACACAGCCAGGGACAAGCGTCTAACGGGAACTCTTCTGCTGAGCAGAACCAGCGCAACCCTCTGTATGTGCACTACCGTCAAACACACCCACACTACAGCTAATATCTGCTAGAGCTTCGTCAGCACAACATACCTTGTACTCGAGTCACGAGGCGCTATAGCTTGCCGAGAACAGCAAACGACATATCGTGTTGGTTAAATGGAGCCGCCAGTTCAGGCCTAGAAGCCACCAGGCAGCCTCCGCTACTCGATCTTGTCCAGACGATATATCTCACTTTCTCACTTGTTGTTACACTTCCTCACTGGCCCTATGCTTTGCATACATCTACGCCCTTTAGCTGCCAGTCCTCCGCTAACAAAACACAAAGGCTAGTGAACACCATATCTCCAGTTCGGTGGCCTTTATTCTACCGTTGAATTCCTTGAGACTAAGTCCTATGGATTTGGTTGTGAGTTGTGGCATCTTAGTTTGCACTAGTCCACTTGAAAGAGACCAGGTCTCTGATTAGTGAAAAACTGGATGAAGTGTTAGAGAGTCTTTGTCGTTATGAGTTGACACCCAGTATTTTTCATTTATTGTCAACATTGTTGAACAGAATGACGAAGTGGTCAAAAGTAGTCCTTTTATCACCCGTAGTCGCCTGTTTATTCATGGAAAATTAACCTGTTCCGCTGTCGTTGCAGGCGGAGAGGTGCTACTCCGACGTGGCGCGTCCACAGGTGGCGGTTACAGGGTGAGGGGTCTTCACTGGCTTGCCAGCGGACAAGAAACTCGCTATACTGATGAAAATTCTTTTGAAACGGTCGATTATCTAATTTATAAAGGAAAACCAGCGCAATATATCGTTGGAAAATGCCCTGTCTTAGGTACAGCCTTTATTATTAGAAGATATATAGCGCAGTCCGTAACAAACTTCAGCTCTATGTCCAACAGGGTCCAACAGTCTCTCAACATTGATGAACAACTGTAAAAACAAAATGTATACGCTAGTGAATGCTCATCTTTAACAAATATTGACAATAAAAAAAATCCGAACAAAGTGCAGGCTTTGTGGTATTGTGGGATGGGTTACTTAAGATTCGATTCGCACAGTTTAAGACAGTTGTGTAGAACATCACCGTCACAAGAACCAACAGCAGCTTGAAAAATCGACGTCAGTCGAGCATTGCTGAAACTTGGGACACACGATACAATTTGCAGACGCTGTGATACAAGTAATTGCCAGTGCTTATGATTTTTGGAACAGTGTTTATGAAGAGGCTATGTGATTGACACAGACAATGGTTTTCCTTTTAACAAAACGTGGAACCTTGTCTTATCCCGTACCAAAGTACAACATTCTTCGGTGCACCCAGCCCAAGTATTTGAAAATAGTCTTTGGATGCTGTATACCATAGCCGCCAGTTTTTTCTAAAGGGCGACGCCAAAAGTCCAGTCTTGGGGAGCAGCAACTGTGACGGGTGGCTCACGCTTCGTGTGCGGTATGGAGGCTTATATATGACGACGATATGCGAGGAAACTCGACGCTGGCAAGCACAGCAGCCTTCGCGTCAGTTTTCAGCAGGGCTTAGCTAAAGCAGCAGCAGCAGCGTTCTCCTGAAGATGGTGGACATATGGATCACCGAAATATCATATTGAGTTTAGGGTCCGGCGGCAAACACCCAGGAGACTATCAAGAACTTCTTCAGTGTTTGCGCCTGGGACATGTGCATTGATTCCGAAAACCAAATGTTCATGAAATTCGTAAACATTTGCTTTAAGGTTTATTTAGCAGTGTATACGAAGAGTAGGCTGAAGTTTAAGAGATTGGTCAGGAAGAATACATAGGCAAAGGAGCGGGATACGCAAGTACTAAGGAATGACGAGATATGCTTGAAGTTCTCTAAGGTTGTAGATACAGCAATAAAGAATAGTCCACTAGGCAGTGCGGTTGAACAGGAATGGACATCTCTAAAAAGGGCAATCACAGAAGCTGGTAAGAAAAACATAGGTTCAAAGCAGGTAAGTGTAAAGAAACCATGGGTAACCGAAGAAATATTTCAGCTGATGGAAATACTTCAGCTGATCAGTGGAAGAAGGAAGTACAAAAATGTTCAAGGAAATTCAGGAATACAAAAGTGCAAATCACTGTGGAATGAAATAAAAAGGAAGTGCAGGTAAGCTAAGCCGAAATGGCTGCATGAAAAATGTGAATAAATTGAAAAAGAAATGATAGTCGGAAGGACTGACTCATCATATAGAAAAGTCAAAATAATCTTAGGTGAAATTAAAAGCAAGGTTGGTAACATTAAGAGTGCGAAAGGAACTGCACTGTTAAATGCAGAGGGGAGTGTGAAAAGACGGAAAGAGTAAATTCAAGGCCTCTATCAGGGGGAGATTTGAGATTTGTCTGATGTGTAGAAGAAGAAGAAGCAGGAGTAGATTTAGAAGAGATACGGGGTAAGTATTAGAATGAGAATTTAGAATAGCTTCGGAGGGCTTAACATCAAATAAGGTAGAAGTATTCGAATTTCTAAAATCATCAAGGGAAGTGGCAACAAAACGGCTATTCACGTTGTTGTGTAGAATGTACGAGTCTGGCACTATACCGTCTTACTTTCGGAAAAATATCATCCACACAATTCCGAAGAGTGAAAGAGCTGTGAACTATTCCGAGAACAATCAGTGTGAGAACTATAGCACAATCAGCGTAACAGTACATGCAACCAAGTGGCTGACAGGAATAATATACAGAAGAATGAAAAAGAAAATTGAGGATGTGTTAGATGACGGTCAGTTTGGGTTTAGGAAAGGCACCAGAGAGGCAATTCTGACGTTGCCGTTGATAATGGAAGCAAGGCTAAAGAAGAATCAAGAAACGTTCATAGGATATATCGATCTGGATAAACGCGTTAAACAATGTCAAATGGTGCAAGATGTTCGCAATTCTGTGAAAAATAGGAGTAAGCTATAGGGAGAGTCGGGTAATATAGAATATATACAAGAAACAAGAGGGAATAATAAGAGTGGACGACCAACAACGAAATGCTCGGATTGAAAAAGGTGTAAAACGAGGATGTAGTCTTTTGAACCTACTGTTTAATCTGTACATCGAAGGAGCAATGATGGAAATAAAAGAAAGGTTCGGGAGCGGAATTAAAATCCAACGTGAAAATGATACGATTCGCTGATGACATTGATATCCTAAGTGAAAATGAAGAAGAATTACATGATCTGCTGAGTGGAATGAACCGTCTAATGAGTACAGCGTATGGATTGAGAGTAGATCGAAGAATGACGAAAGTAATGAGAAGTAGCAGAAATGACAACAGCGAGAAAATTAACATCAGGATTGATGGTCACGATGTTCATAAAATTAAGGAATTCTGCTTCCTAGGTAGTAAAACAAGTCATGACGGGCGGAGCATGGATGACATCAGAGGCAGACTAGCACTGGGAAAAAGGGCATTCGTGGCCAACAGAAGTGTACCAGCATCAAACATAGACCTTAATTTGAGGAAGTAATTTCTGAGAATATACGTTTGGAATACAGCATTGTATGGTAGTGAAACATGGATAGTGGGAAAACCGGAGCAGAAGAGAATCGAGGAATTTCAGATGTGGTGCTAAAGACGAATAGTGAAAATTAGGCCGAATGGTAAGGTAAGGAATGAGGAGGTTTTGCGCACAATCGGAGAGGAAATGAATTTGTGGAAAACACTGAGAAGGAAAAGGGGCAGGATGATAGGAGACCTTTTAAGACTTCAGGGACTGTCTTCCATGGTTCTAGAGGGAACTGTAGAAGGCGTAAACTGTAGAAGAAGAGAGACATCGGAATATATCCAGCAGATAATGGAGGATGTAGGTTGCAAGTGCTACTCTGAGATAAAGAGGATGTCGGGCCACATCAAACTAATCAGGAGACTGATGACTAAAAAGAAAAAAGAACACTTTTCACAAACGACAATAGAGCTGCACTTAATAAAAGTGGCATGTACTGGATTACTTAATCGGGAATACATATTTTGTTTTGTTTAGATTAGACGAAACGTAGAGCTCCTCAGTAGAAAACCCATCACTAGGTACCCCAGTTATGTCCATAGCCAGCGTAGAAAATGCGGAGAGTGTATTAGTTGTTAGCTGCTGGAGTATTCGCTGTAATCTCTCGAGATAGGCATACACGTCTCTCGTAGAAAGTGGTCTCCCCCTCATTAAACAACGTATTTAGAGCCCGTGAAATCCGATATAACGTAAATGTAAAGGGTAATTGGACTTTACGGGGAAGGTGGACTTTGCTAAACACTCGAGTGTTCCTTCCGATCACCAGAATCTATCAGATTGTCACTAAATCAAAGCTTACCTAAACTCCACAGCACGGAATTACCTCGAGCATACGCTAGTAATAGATTGCTGACTTTAACATTCTCAGTATCTACATCCACATTAATACTCCCCAAACTACCGTACGGGGCGTGGCGGAGGGTACCCTGTACCACTACGTGCCATTTCCTTTCCTATTCAGTTGCCAATAGCTAGGAAAAAAGGACTGCCTATATGCCTGCCTTCGAGCCCTAACCTCTCGTTTCTCATCTACGAGGTTCTTAGGCGCAATGTATGTTGGCGGCAGTAGAGTTGTTCAGCAGTCAGCTTTAAATTCCGGTTCCCTAAATTTTCTCAATAGTGTTCCTCGAAAAGAACATCCCCTTCCATCCATGGATTCCCATTTGAGTTACTTACGTGTTGTTCGAACTTACCGGTAGCAAATCTAGCAGCCCGCCACTAAATCGCTCCGATTTCTTCATTCAATTCGACCTGGCATTTATTTAATTATATGTTATTTGAGCCTGTGAGTAAATGAGAGTGTGTATGTGGGACGTTCGACAAATCTCTATATTGTATTATATACTGTCTTAAGTAATCTGCAACAGTAACACAAGCCTGTCGTGGGAAAATGATCCTAGGGGATTTACCCACTTTGCTGATGACGTATGTCTAGGTGTGATTACTATTGTAACAGAACAGCCAGAAAGTCAGCTGGAGTAAAATTTGTATCTAAAGAATATTCCAGTATTATTGTCTTTTAGTTTTCGTTTATTAAACGTAACTTTAATATATGGATGTCAGATTGACGCAAATGCGACTGTGAATAAGGATTGGTGCAGGCCAGTTTTGGGCGAGTACGATCATGAGCGAGTATTTTGATTGGCTGTCAGTACGGTCAGCCAATCAGAAGTGAGACGGTTCCCGCTCATTACCTGACAGTCATACCGGGAATGAGGCTGGAAGAAGGGAGTCGCTCTCTAGCGGACGGTCATGTAACTAGTGCCAGTAAAAATAATGTGTAAGGTGAAGAATTACTTAGTGTTTGGGTTATTGGTGAGCTAAGTCGATAGCAGTTGTTCTTGAGGACTGCTTGGCGAAATTTCAGAGGTTTTGACTAAATCTGTTGGACATATATTCGCATGTGAAATATTGGCCTCAATAGTATCTGCGTGACATATTTCAGCATTTAAATGCTGAGAACTTTTGGCGAGCAGTTCCTTTTTTAGAAATCCACAGGAAGAATGTAATAACTCATATTAGTGGTGAAATTAATGGCTGTGAAAATATTGTTTAATTTGGGTCGGGTTTGGACAGATTTCTGGCTGCGGTGAGTGTGAAATGTGTGTATGAATCGTGAACTGGAATTAAATAGCCGTAGTTTAAATGTGGACTGAATAGTACCTTTTCTTTGGTTATCAAGGACAAAATAAACATTATTGTGTGGAAATTTCGGACTATTCGTCAGAAGCCAATCCATTTCCTTACTGCCCGATGAAATTGGATGACAGTATCTCTACAGAACTTTCTTTCATAACTAGAGTTGCGCGGCCTCAGTAATTGTTGATGTTAGGTGATTTTTTTTTTATCAGCACTGCTTTTACATCATATTGTAAGAATCTACGTAGAAGGGACATTGAGCACACGCCGTTCTGAGGTAGGTAAGTTTTAATTTGCAGCCTGCAAAGTGACGACGACGAATAGACTCGCGAGAAATTAAACCTCGACACGCCGCAGGAGGTGTAGAAATCAGCATCCAAGACGGTCACAGGGTCGACGAAGCCTTTGGTTCAGACCCTCCACTCGGCTCCAAACCAAAGGACCCCGTTCAACTCTGGGGCCCGCCGAAGTGGCCGTGCGGTTCTAGGCGCTGCAGTCTGGAACCGCGAGACCGCTGCGGTCGCAGGTTCGAATCCTGCCTCGGGCATGGATGTGTGTGATGTCCTAGGGTTAGTTAGGTTCAACTAGTTCTACGTTCTAGGGGAGTCCCATAGTGCTCAGAGCCATTTGAACCATTTTTCAACAACTCTGGGAACGATGCTGCAAGTTGCGAACTCTGTTTGCATCCTGTGCGCGAGGCCAGCAGTCTTCACCACCTCCGGCAACCAACTGTACAACAGACGATGGCCTCAGAACCCATGCGGCAGGCATCGTTGATGGCGACGTGAGTCACAACATCCAGACGACTGCACCCTGCATGCACGATCGCCAACAGGCAAGGCCGCCTCCACATCTCGGATGAAGCCCCCTTGCTGGCATACTGAGAGCACATACCGAGTGGCTTTCCTTCCAGCCCTGAAAGCTGCCGGCCTAAGGGGCTCCATAAAGCGCCTAACATTGGAGCAGCCAGTAATAGTACTCTCGTCTCCCCGTGTGCTTGCTCGGACCGTGCTGAAGGTGAGGCCACCTGTCCACTCACAGGGTGAATGGGCGAGGCCAGACAAGAAGTCTCTACACTGGCCCTCCCGCCTCGGGTGACGCGAAGTGTTACCACCCTCGAGAATGAGATTTTCACTCTGGAGCGGATTGTGCGCTGATGTGAAACTTTCTGGTGGACTGAAACTCTGTGCCAGACCGAGACTCGAACTCGGAACCTTTGCCTTTCGTGGGCAAGTTCTCTACCATCTGAGCTACCCAAGCACGACTCACATCCCGTCCTCACAGCTTTACTTCTGCCAGTACCTCGTCTCCTTCCTTCCAAACTTAACAGAACCTCTCCTGCGAACTCTGCACAACTAGTACCTCTGAAAGAAAGGATATTGCGGAGGCATGAATTTGCCACAGCCTGAGGAATGTTTCCAGAATGAGATTTTCACTCTGCAGCGCAGTGTGCGCGGATATGAAACTTCTTGGCAGATTAAAACTGTGTGCCGGCCCGAGACTCGAACTCGGGACCTTTGCTTTTCGCGGGCAAGAGCTCTAGCTGTGAGGACGGGACGTAAGTCGTGCTTGGGGAGCTCAGATGGTAGATCACTTGTCAGCGAAAGTAAAGGTCCCGAGTTCGAGTCGCGGTCCGGCACAGAGTTTTAATCTGCCAAGAAGTTTCTTACGACCCACCACTCACCCTGCTGTGATAGTGGATCCACCGCGTCGAACGCACTAGGAAAAACCTCGGAAGCAGAACCTGTGGGCTAAACAAGCGACACTTGAGGTGTCCCATGTGACGTGCCAAATTCTTCGCCACCTCTGCACCCCGAGGTGCAAACTAATGGTGACTGACCATAGCCAAAAGTACATTCAGCTGTTCGTGAACTACGGCTATGTCGTCCTGTGTCCACATGAAGCATGCACACGTTCTAGCCATCCTAACTGAAGACGTGAACTATAAAGGCACACAATTATAGATGTGCAACTGCTACCCTCCTGATGAGTCACCAGAGGACCCTGATGCATTAATGAGCTACGTAGCTGCCTGTGAGTATGCGACTGTTACGCTAGAGACTGAATGGATTTACCCATACAAAAACGTGAGATTAAACCTATTAAACAGAGAAACACGCAAGAAGTTTAATAAATATACTACTAGGAAAAAAACAGAGAAGGATGAAGACTTTACTTGCCGCTGTCTAGTTGTACTCGTGTGTCAGCAGAGAGCTGAAGCCTGACTGACTGGTTTACTAAACGTACGGATGGTTGCTTTCAAAATAAAGCAAATGAGTCAGGACTGAGCTACAGACTGAATGAATTCACGTTTACAAAAAAGCGAGATTAAATCTCTTAAACAGAGGAACATGTACAAAATTTAATAACTACGCACGCTAATTAATGAACAAAGATTTTGTTAATTTGTCACGAAGCATAATAAATTAGCGACCGTCAGTCAAAGGACGTCTGTGCGACTTTTCCATAAATAGTCCTGGATAATCGTACCATTAGATCTGGAGCCTGAGTACAAAATAACAGTAGAGAATTTCAGTTTGTTTATAGTAATTTCAAAAATATTTTATTTAAATATAAATATTCCATCAATTTGGATTACTACTTAGACTGCTCGAATTTCAGCTGAACTGATGAATGGTCCGCAGATTTTCTAGTGTTGAACTGGCAAGTTCAAAGGACTCTTTGTACTTTTAAGTAACTGAGGAATGACAAAGATAGATGAGACCAAAACGTAACGGTAAGTGTATATATATATATATATATATATATATATATATATATATATATATATATATATAAGAGAGAGTGCCAAAAAATATTCATGGCTATTTTGTGTTTGACCAAGTCGACAGCAAGAGAGGGAATAGGAAAGACGAGTGGCTGGAGGAGTGAAGAGACAAGAAGAGAGGCGGGAATCTTCCAAGTAATTTTAGAAAATACTTGACAAATTTAGGCAAAACGTGAATGATAGTTTAAATGAATATTTGATGTAAGTAGATAAAAAAGTGGTAAAATTGACTTTTCAGTGTCAGAACAAATGTTCTGGGAAAGTGAAGATCTAAATCGAATTAAATATTTTCAGAAGGAAGCAGAAGTATTTACAAAGGAAAGTTAAGGCTCAAAAGACGATCAGAAGGTACATATAGACACTGCTGAAGCGTAGACTTCGGTAATTAGGAAAATCAGAGATTATGATTTGTTTGTGGACCATGTCAGCTTAAAAAATGTTAAATTCTGACGTGATGTGAAAAGAGAAACAAGGAAGTTGAACAGTTAACAATAATGGTACTCCACAGCAATAAACAGCATTCGACAAAGTGACAGAAAACTAGTTGAAAGACTTAAAGCGCCTGGTGTCAGAGGGGTTGCACAGGTAGTCCTTACAAAGTGTGAATTCGAATAGGAGTCGCTATTGATGGGAGGAGGTTTGCTTTGAAATGAGCGACAATATAACATTAAATTCTGGCCTTTGATCCTCGAGGTAAAACTGTAGCGCTTTTGTTTCTAAAGGCTTCTGATGGTACTTCATCTACTTCAAGATACGTGGAAGGAAACTACAATTTATAATTGACCGTTTAGAAGGTAATGTGTTGCAACGGGGTTTATTAAATTTGCAGAGATTTCAGTCGTAAGAAATAAGAACAATTTGAGAGGGAGTGCAAAGCAAAATTTTGGTCATCAGCAACGCTTAAGGCCATAGGCTGGGCTTTAGAAAAAGAAACTGTGTCGTACGACGCGTAGATAAAGATTAATATACAGATGAAAGAAATGATGAATACCACTTAACTGGAGTACTGATTACTTGGTTACACGCACGGACAGCCATGCTTGTTACAGCGCCACTTCCGGGATGCGAAAGTGCGCCAGCTCCGGATTGCATCCGCTAGCCAGCCTGGTCTTGGTTTTTAGGCGTTTTTCCCACATCCGACCAGGTGAATACCGAAATGGTATCCAACCCCAGTCTCAGTTAAACGATTCGCAAACACTTAGAAAACTTTCGTTCGCATTTCCTTGAATAACGCTACATGCAGACAGTTGGGGTAAACCTATTCCGTCCCAGCGAGTACCGGGGTGGCGATAGGGAGGCCTTCCGGCCACCGCATAAATTAACACTGATAAACCCATTAATATGCATGCCGGCCATACGCCGATGCCGAACAAAGGCACAAGAATACGGACAAGGAAGACTAATTATCTGGTTACCAAAGGCGGCTAAACGAAAATTAATAGATAGAACATTCTATAGTGTTCAAATACAGCTATAATTTCTGGATCGTCTTCATTACTGAAACTGCTTTGATGAAGGGTATCGGAGGAAAAGGAATACAAGTAACAGTGAAATGCAGAGGGGGCATCTCATGGTACAGTGAGTGGTGTACCTGAGGTGGGTATTGTCAAATAACATACAATAATTCATCAAATTTTAAAAATAAGTTCAGAGGTGATATCTATGTGAGAGCAGACAGTAAAAATGGGAAAAATTAGAGAGGAGTTGGAAATGAGGAACATAAACTTTCTTGACAAACCCCAGGAGCAGTGTCAAAATATGAAGGGAAAACGAATATGGCAGGGCCAGTAAAATAGGAACAAATTATGGTTGCTATTCAAACAAATGTGCAGAGGCCTCTGAGAGGAAAGAAAAAATTTGTCCATTGACATACATACGAAGTCATGAGAGTGAATTATTAAAAGAACATCTTCTCAGAAGAAAAAGAGCAAGAGAATTAATTTTATTCACGGTCTGTTGTTGAAGGACAAGTGAGAAATCTGTGTATTTATTAATTGTTTCAGGATCTGAATTACTTCGCATAGATAAAACTAGGGGAAATGGAATAAAAGGCATAGGGCAAGGAACGTATTGTTCACTTACGAGAACGTGTGTATACGAAATAGTGGGAAATCGAAGTAAAAAGATAGAGGAAGTGGCTAGAGTGAGATTTTCACTATAAGATATGAAGTTCCGGCATTCACTGTACGAAGTGCCAGACCTAGGTATAAAGTCGACTGGTTGAAAAGACACAAAGTCAGCATATTATCTAGCAGTCAGGAGGTAAGTCTAATGGATGAGGAAAAATGTAAGAAGCTTTAGTTAAAATGTGAACCAACATCAGGAAACTATAGGCTTTTATGCTGTACATGATATGAAAACATATGTGTAATGGCGTAATAAGGTAGCAGATATAGATAGTAAATTACACCTTTCATCCATAAGTAAGTGATAAAATCTTAGAGGAACGGAGAAAGGGAAGGCAGAGGAATGACATGTTTGAAGTACAAACACTGCGTGACAAAACACAAGAAGTGCTGGCAGAAGATATTTAAGGGGAATGAGCAGGACCATGGAGTGTAGTCAAGGACATGTTGAACGATACTGAGGTTAACACTATACTTGAAACAGGTAATACGTTTAGCCTAGTTCAAGAAGTATCTTGAACACCGTTGCAGGTGACTGGACTTTGTATACGGAGAGTGAATGAAAGCAAAACCCGTAAATAAGCCATAGAAGTTTCATGAACTTCAACATTATTGACATAAATTTTAATTAATCGGTACCGCTGGTAACGTAAATGAAAGTGAACGTTTTATTACTTTCAGACATGGTATTTAAGCAAGAAGGTCAGGTATTACACGAGCAATCAAAGTTGACAATCGGCGTGCTAGTTGATGGGAGCGACTGTAAAGGCATTTTCCATTTACAGTCGTTCACATCAGCCACCGCGCCGAGTGCCAACTTTGTTTGCGCGAGTAATACATATTGCTGATGAAAACATGAACACAAAATATCAAGGTACTGAGAAGGAAGTATTATACAAAACAAAAACATGCTCCGTAATAAGCTGTAATACTCTTGAATGAGACTAATAATTTTGTAATACTCTTTATTAATAGCACGATGGGACAATTTAGACTTTTATGTCATTTTGAAGCACGTGTGGATAACCATGTTTCCTTTGCAGAACTTTTAGAGGCTGTGGGCGGAACCAAAGAAAAATTATACAAATGGGACAACAACCCATGGGACAAAAGGTATAAGGTACGCAAGGGAAGGACATGGAGGAAGATAAGTGGGAGAGAATTTTGGAAGAGAGTTACATTTAAGACAAGGGAAATAAAAGGATATTTTTCTTGCTTATTTGCTATGTATAAGACTTAGTAGTAAGTATAGGATGTATTAAACATGGAAAATAAATGACAATTGTACATTCGTATTTATTACAAAAATGAATTAGCAGAAAGATATATAAACCACTGTACAAAATTGGATATTGCTGTATAGTAGGCAATAACGTTATTTTGCAAATAGCAATGACATACAATCTTTTAGAACAGGAAATAGAATATGACATTAATCATTGTAAGGAATGGGTAGTAATTTTGACTGCGCACTGTAGGACAGAACAGTCTACGAAAGCAATTAAATCAGGAGATGAAATCGTTTTAAAATTGTCGATATGTGCTGTAACTGTTCACTTGAATTTCTTTATACGTTTATGTTTATCTTGACATGGTTCTTGTATTTTTTGAAAATACCATTTTCACTTTCTGAATGATATAAAAATTTATCCATGCCGAAACTTGTCATCAAGTATGTAAAAAATGAAATTTGTAACTTTGGTTGGTTTTTCGTTATACTGATTAACAGAAGTTTCAGACCTGCAATTATTTCAGCAAGCTGTAAGTTCGTCATAGATTTCTGTCTACATTGCATCGTATATTTTGTGAGTATAGAATGAGAGGACTGTTGCTGCCTTTGATACAGAACCTTCAATTATTTCATAAGACAGCTGTTGCGATACCCAATACACATTTATATAGTGAAAGAATGCATAGGGAAAGATATTTCTGTACAACTTTCAGTAGAATATTTCAAGGAATTCGAAAGCAGAGTAGTTCTTATTATTTCAAAGTATTTAGTATGAACCAAATGCTTGCTGCAAGGGAAACTGATAGCAGTAATGATGGCAGTTCATAGTCTGAAAGTAAATTAAAGGAATTTTTATTATATGTGTGTAGAAAAAGAGATCTAGTTTATGTGTTTCATAGAGAGATGAAAACTCACTGTGGAAGGAGGCAATGTCACATACTTCGCCATGACACATGTATGAACTACGTAGCATTTATCATTCTATTTTATTTTTCTGTGGTAAACGGTAACGAGAGTATGCATGATGGATTTTTCCTTCTAAAACGCACAAAGCGAGGTAGAGCAAGATGTGTGAACGCGGCTATAAAATAGAATAACATTTACAATATTTGCTGCCAGGGCGAAGGTGTTATACACAGATAATAAATACTTCACACTACGTCAGACACACACACATCAAACGTTAATGGCGGACTTCTTCAACGAATGGCACAGAGAAAATGTAAGAAATGCTAAGAACTTAAACAAGTGACAGTGAGTCTTAGTTTGATGTGCGGTGAACTCTGTGAGGCCTTTAGAAAAAATGAATTCAGAAAAAAAAACAAAACAAGAGACCCTGGTGAGCCAGTTATGAAATTTTGTATTTTAAAACAGGTGCAATGCAGACTAAGCAAAGAGGTCATTCGATGAGAAACAAGAAAATAAGACCACTCTAAATGTTGGTTTAATTATTTAATTCCTATATAATAAGAATGAAAATGTGGATTTATATTTGAATATTGATTTAAATATGGGTTTTTATCATCGTCACAGCGCTAAGTAAACTAATGTCTATCGTTTCCTTACGATTCACAATAGTTCTGGGTCAATGGACTACTATAACAATACTTAAAGAAAATAACTTTTTCACCATCAGCGTATGTTAAATTAATCTTCGACAAGTTTCGGTTATTTCAGCCATCATCAGTGGAAGAAAAATTACACAACTGTCGGATGAAAAATGCATGTTGCTCACAGTAGACATATTATACTACCAAATACAACGATGACAAACTGTGGTTTTTAAAGGAACCATCATTTAACACTGTCATGAAATACACAGGCAGTTAGCAAAAACACCACTTATGTTTGGTATGCTAATGTATCCTCTGTGAGAAAGTAGCATTTTAATCAAATAGATGCACAATTTTTCTTCCAATGGTAATGGCTAAAATAATCTATGAATGTCAAAAATACACTGAAGGACTCAACAGGACCAGCCATACCTCTGAGGATGTCCAACGTAGTATTGGACGTTAGGAATAGAAGTATTCCATGGACCACGGCCATATAACCCGGAAGAATTATCGACAATAATGTCAAAAATAAATTTAATTAGATACAGCCGATACCATAAACATGCTTTTATTTAAATAATTTACAGGTGTAGCTTATTGCATATACAAATTATTAACAAAAATAGATGTTTGATTCAGCAGCCTCTTACATGTGGGCTATCAACAAAAGTACAAAGTAAATATTAATGTGGTCATAATTTCTTAATGACTCCAGTGGAATCAGATAACACGTAGCTGATAGGAGCAGACTGCTGAAACAAGTTCCAGGTGGTGTGGACACTGTTTTTATCTGCCGACAGTGGTTGGCCCACTAATGTATGACCAGAGATATTACTTACTCATCACACGTGGTGTGATAAGTAGTACGGAAGATGAATGGAACGCAAATTAGTTGAAAGGGTTCCTGGGAAGGTAAGGTACATCTGTAAAGGAAATGGCTTGCATGGCTTTAGTGCTACCATTTCTAGGACACTGTTCCAATGTCGGTAGCCCTTATCACGTTATCACAACAACAGACATCGAGCAAATCAGAGACGCACTGCAAGGATTGAAATACGTCGGTACAGCACATACGAAAGTGTAACAGATGTGCTGAGGGAACTTAAACGGGAATCTTTGGAACAAAGTGTAAAGAGAGCGTACGTAACCTTCCCATATAAATAAAAAAATATAAAATAATAAAATTTGGGTGATTAAATTCTGACGTATAAAACTGATAAATCTTAACTCATAAAAAACTGATATATTTTGACGTAAGCAGCGCCACGCTATGGCCCTGTGAAACCTATCTGAATCTGTCTGTGAGAAATAAACTGACAAATTCTTACTTCGTGATGGTGTCGTTGGATAACGCTGTCTATATATCTGCTCGTAAATTGCACAGCTTAGTGCAATGCTGGCCTATCTACTATATTTGGATAACATTTGTCTGAGATCCGAATTATGAGAAAAACCGACTTTACTTAGTTACACAGCTGCACAGTTGGCCGTCTGCTTACTAAATAACACATGACTATAAAAAAAGATGTGTGTGAAATCTGATGGGACTTAACTGCTAAGGTTATCAGTCCCTACGCTTACACACTACTTAACCTAAATTACCCTGAGGACAAACACACACACCCATGCCCGAGGGAGGACTCGAACCTCACCGGGACCAGCCGCACAGTCCATGACTGCAGCGCCTCAGACCGCTCGGCTAACCCTGCGCGGCAACACACATTACTATGATCTCACAAAAGTTCTGAAATGCCGGCCGGTGTGGCCGAACGGTTCTAGGCGCTTCAATCTGGAACCGCGTGACCGCTACGGTTGCAGGTTCGAATCCTGCCTCGGGGATGGATGTGTGTGATGTCCTTAGGTTAGTTAGGTTTAGGTAGTTCTAAGTTCTAGGGGACTGATGGCCTCATAGTGCTGAGAGCCATTTGAACCATTTTTGAAATTCTGGAATATTTTAATGTAGATAAATGAATGGATCGGGACTGGCAATGACTTAAGGAGAAATTATCCTTTGATGGTTGACTGGTTAAAACAATTATATTCTGAATTTTTTTATGTTATTGATAAAGATCTGCAATCCATTACACGGAAAAACGGAATATATTACAACTGTGGGTCAACTGGTGCCGATGAATCACAAAAGAAAAGATTGAAACACATTCATATTAACGTCTTAGACAAGTGACTTAACTACGCGCATGCCAATAAAAATAATAAAATTTACCTTACAACAGATGGTAGACTTAATTACGCTGTTGATTTTTCATTATATTATCAATTATTCATTTGTTCATCATCATCTTAGTCCATGGTATCATTTAGCTCTGCGGCTGAACACAATTATCATTCAGTTCCATATAATAAAATTTTACAATTTGTTCTGCACCGTGACTTTGACAACTACTGACTGCAGACTACGCTGTACCAGCGACAGACTACACCTACACTGTAGCAGCGAGCGACTGCAACTGTGGCAGAGACTGCTCTCACCTGCGACTCTATTGCAGCTCTCTTTTCACAGGAGCAAAGATATTTTATGTCTCAGGCAGCGCCAGTGAATTGTCGTTCTAGCAAATGAGCAATACATTGAGATTACATCTGCTGCAGCAGAGTGGTGAACCCCTTACACGTACTTCTCGTCAAAAACTGTTGCGTAAATTCAGAAAACCTTTATTCGAAGAAGTCAGGCCGACCATAATGCTGCCACAAAAGTATACGTTGCGTAGTGACTATGACAGTACGTTAAGAGAGATTAGAGTGCGTAGAGAGGCAGACAGGCAGTCTTTTATCTCTCGCTAAATACGCGAATAGAATACAACTGGAATCTGATAATACTGGTACAACATACCGTTCACCATGCACTGCACTGTGGCTTATGGATTATTGACGTAGATGTAGATAAATGTACTGTACTCGAGAAGAGAATTTCTTAGTCAGTTGTGGCGACTAACCAAATGGGACACTGCGTACACGGCAGTTAAGGTATGGAAAATCTAGCAGGTAACAGGCTGAGGAAATAGGCATGCAAGTCAGTGCCACTAAAATGGAATACATGCTGATAAAAGGATACTGACAATCAGTAGCGTAGTACTTGCTGACGGTTTAAGTTTCAAATCCATGGAGATATTTAGATAGCTGGCAGCGTGTTTCACTACCTGGATACACGAACTGAATCTAACCTCAATAGAACGGAGAAGAGTCTAGATGTAGGTATTTTTCAGTTTGCGAAGGACGCTAAAATTGATAGGTTGGAAACGCCTTGAGGATCACATCTGTGTACCAGATCGGGACTCAAACTCAGAGCCTTGTACTTCGCTGACAAACATCTTACCGACTGAACTACCCAGGCATTACAGCTACATTTCTGCGACAAGCTCGTGGTAAGCAAATCCGACAAAGTTGTAAAATACTTCCATTGACGGAAGTCTCACACGATAGAGCCGCTATACCTTACCACTGTTTCGGGGTCTTAGCCCTATCATCAGGTCTAAAGTAAAAGAACAGTTGTAACCCACTCCACTAAACAATTAAGAAGTTTAAAATAAGTAGAAATTGACATTTAGGAACTAAAAATCCTATGCAATGATTAAAAAAATCGTCTAGGCAGTAGGCAAACATCTACCGTAGATGGATCGCCAAATGACAGCCACAATTAGTGATGTTATTTGACGGTCCAACTATGGTAGCTATTTACCTATTAGTTGTTTGGACTTAGACATGCCGTTCTACTGCTGCTAGGTTAACTATCTGCTTAATGAAACTTCTAGGCAGATTAAAACTGTGTGCCGAACAGAGACTTGAACTCGGGACCTTTACCTTTCGCGGGCAAGTGCTCTACCAACTGAGCTACCCAAGCACGGCTAACGACCCGTCCTCACAACTTCAATTCTGCTAATACCTCGTCTCCTACCATCCAAAGTTCACAGAAGCTCTTCAGCCAACCTTGCAGAACAAGCACTCCTGAAAGGAAGGATATTGCGTAGACACATAGTTTTAAACTGCGAGGAAGTTTCACATCAGCACACACTCCGCTGCAGAGTGAAAATCTGATTCTGGAAACATTCCCCAGACTGTGGCTATGCCATGTCTCCGCAGTATCCTTTCTTTCAGGAGTGCTGGTTCTGCAAGGTTAGCAGGAGAGCTTCTGTAAAGTTTTGAAGGTAGGAGCCGAGGTACTGCAAGAAGTAAAGCTGTGAGGACGGGGAGTCAGTCGTGATTGGGTAACTGAGATGTAGGAGCGCCGTGGTCCCGTAGTTAGCGTGAGCAGCTGTGGAACGAGAGGACCTTAGTTCAAGTCTTCCCTCGAGTGAAAATATTACTTTCTTTGTGTAAATATCTCCGTCACAAACGTGTTCAGTTTTACACGGTACTCGGAAAAGGCTAGACGTAGAAATCACACCGAAAACGCTCACCATTGTCGGCACGGTCGCTCAGCGTGCTTGGTCAGAGGGTTATCTGCCCTCTGTAATAAAAAAACTGAGTTAATTGATCAACAACTAACTTAAACGGGTGTGTTACGACGTCCGCCCTGTCCAGATGCATCGTACAAAAGCGAACAAAATGAGATTAACAAAAAATTATAAAAAAGGTAGAGAACTTGTCCACGAAAGGCAAAGGTCGCGAGTTCGAGTCTCGGTCCGGCACACAGTTTTAATCTGCCAGGAAGTTTCTTATCAGCGCACACTCCACTCCAGAGCGAAAAATCTCATACTATCTGTTTAATAATTTCAGACGATTTTTTTTACTTTCAAAAAGTAAATGTTTAATTTTTTTTAATTTAATTGTTTAATGTATTTGGTTACAAATGTTACTTTATTTGAGATATTTTATATACCTGATGATAGAGCTAACAGGCCCCCGAAACCGAGGTAGTGTATAGTGATTTCTACCTTATAAGACTTCTGATTATTTTGAACATGTTTTGGCACTGTTTTAGGTGTCCCACAAATAAAAAATTTATGTCTGTGACAGCCTTTTACCTCTTTCTAAAACTATATGTCAATTGTGTAGGTGAGCTTCCGTAAAGACTGGAATGTAGCGAGACACTGGCGGGTGTGAAACTGTGAGAGAGTTGGTAAACTGCGTCTGGTAAGAACAATATGCACGGAAGAAAAAGTTCCATCTTCGGATTCTGGTAACCCCAAGAGTTGTAACAGACCAGGATGTTTCACAGCAGAGCACAAAAGCCGGTCTGTGTGGCCGAGCGGTTCTACGCGCTACAGTCTGGAACCGTGCGACCGCTACGGTCGCCGGTTCGAATCCTGCCTCGGGCATGGATGTGTGTGATGTCCTTAGGTTAGTTAGGTGTAAGTAGTTCTAAGTTCTAGGGCACTGATGGCCTCAGCAGTTAAGTCTCATAGTGCTCAGAGCCATTCGAACTTTCCTCATCGAAGCAGGGGAGTGTTTGATGCCCTGGAGGAGCACCTTGTGCACTGCATTCTGGCTCTGGGGTACCCAGAAGCCACCGAAGCAGGGGAGTGTTTGATGCCCTGGAGGAGCACCTTGTGCACTGCATTCTGGCTCTGGGGTACCCAGAAGCCACCGAAGCAGGGGAGTGTTTGATGCCCTGGAGGAGCACCTTGTGCACTGCATTCTGGCTCTGGGGTACCCAGAAGCCACCGAAGCAGGGGAGTGTTTGATGCCCTGGAGGAGCACCTTGTGGACTGCATTCTGGCTCTGGGGTACCCAGAGGCCACCGAAGCAGGGGAGTGTTTGATGCCCTGGAGGAGCACCTTGTGGACTGCATTCAGGCTCTGGGGTACCCAGAAGCCACCGAAGCAGGGGAGTGTTTGATGCCCTGGAGGAGCACCTTGTGCACTGCATTCTGGCTCTGGGGTACCCAGAAGCCACCAAAGCAGGGGAGTGTTTGATGCCCCGGAGGAGCACCTTGTGCACTGCATTCTCGCTCTGGGGTACCCAGAAGCCTCCGAAGCAGGGGAGTGTTTGATGCCCTGGAGGAGCACCTTGTGGACTGCATTCTGGCTCTGGGGTACCCAGAAGCCACCGAAGCAGGGGAGTGTTTGATGCCCTGGAGGAGCACCTTGTGCACTGCATTCTGGCTCTGGGGTACCCAGAAGCCATCCAAGCAGGGGAGTGTTTGATGCCCTGGAGGAGCACCTTGTGGACTGCATTCTGGCTCTGGGGTACCCAGAAGCCACCGAAGCAGGGGAGTGTTTGATGCCCTGGAGGAGCACCTTGTGGACTGCATTCTGGCTCTGGGGTACCCAGAAGCCACCGAAGCAGGGGAGTGTTTGATGCCCTGGAGGAGCACCTTGTGCACTGCATTCTGGCTCTGGGGTACCCAGAAGCCACCGAAGCAGGGGAGTGTTTGATGTCCTGGACGAGCACCTTGTGGACTGCATTCTGGCACTGGGGTACCCAGAAGCCACCGAAACAGGGGAGTGTTTGATGCCCTGGAGGAGCACCTTGTGCACTGCATTCTGGCTCTGGGGTACCCAGAAGCCACCGAAGCAGGGGAGTGTTTGATGCCCTGGAGGAGCACCTTGTGGACTGCATTCTGGCTCTGGGGTACCCAGAAGCCATCGAAGCAGGGGAGTGTTTGATGCCCTGGAGGAGCACCTTGTGCACTGCATTCTGGCTCTGGGGTACCCAGAAGCCACCGAAGCAGGGGAGTGTTTGATGCCCTGGAGGAGCACCTTGTGGACTGCATTCTGGCTCTGGGGTACCCAGTAGCCACCGAAGCAGGGGAGTGTTTGATGCCCTGGAGGAGCGCCTTGTGGACTGCATTCTGGCTCTGGGGTACCCAGAAGCCACCGAAGCAGGGGAGTGTTTGATGCCCTGGAGGAGCACCTTGTGGACTGCATTCTGGCTCTGGGGTACCCAGAAGCCACCGAAGCAGGGGAGTGTTTGATGCCCTGGAGGAGCACTTTGTGGACTGCATTCTGGCTCTGGGGTACCCAGAAGCCACCGAAGCAGGGGAGTGTTTGATGCCCTGGAGGAGCACCTTGTGGACTGCATTCTCGCTCTGGGGTACCCAGAAGCCACCGAAGCAGGGGAGTGTTTGATGCCCTGGAGGAGCACCTTGTGGACTGCATTCTGGCTCTGGGGTACCCAGAAGCCACCGAAGCAGGGGAGTGTTTGATGCCCTGGAGGAGCACCTTGTGGACTGCATTCTGGCTCTGGGGTACCCAGAAGCCACCGAAGCAGGGGAGTGTTTGATGCCCTGGAGGAGCACCTTGTGGACTGCATTCTGGCTCTGGGGTACCCAGAAGCCACCGAAGCAGGGGAGTGTATGATGCCCTGGAGGAGCACCTTGTGGACTGCATTCTGGCTCTGGGGTACCCAGAAGCCACCGAAGCAGGGGAGTGTTTGATGCCCTGGAGGAGCACCTTGTGGACTGCATTCTGGCTCTGGGGTACCCAGAAGCCACCGAAGCAGGGGAGTGTTTGATTCCCTGGAGGAGCACCTTGTGGACTGCATTCTGGCTCTTAGGTACCCAGAAGCCACCGAAGCAGGGGAGTGTTTGATGCCCAGGAGGAGCACCTTGTGGACTGCATTCTGGCTCTGGGGTACCCAGAAGCCACCGAAGCAGGGGAGTGTTTGATGCCCTGGAGGAGCACCTTGTGGACTGCATTCTGGCTCTGGGGGCCCAGAAGCCACCGAAGCAGGGGAGTGTTTGATGCCCTGGAGGAGCACCTTGTGGGCTGCATGCTGGCTCTGGGGTACCCAGAAGCCACCGAAGCAGGGGAGAGTTTGATGCCCTGGAGGAGCACCTTGTGGTCTGCATTCTGGCTCTGGGGTACCCAGAAGCCACCGAAGCAGGGGAGTGTTTGATGCCCTGGAGGAGCACCTTGTGGACTGCATTCTGGCTCTGGGGTACCCAGAAGCCACCGAAGCAGGGGAGTGTTTGATGCCCTGGAGGAGAACCTTGTGGACTGCATTCTGGCTCTGGGGTATCCAGAAGCCACCGAAGCAGGGAAGTGTTTGATGCCCTGGAGGAGCACCTTGTGGACTGCATTCTGGCTCTGGGGTACCAAGAAGCCACCGAAGCAGGGGAGTGTATGATGCCCTGGAGGAGCACCTTGTGGACTGCATTCTGGCTCTGGGGTACCCAGAAGCCACCGAAGCAAGGGAGTGTATGATGCCCTGGAGGGGCACCTAGTGGACTGCATTCTGGCTCTGGGGTACCCAGAAGTCACCGAAGCAGGGGAGTGTTTGATGCCCTGGAGGAGCACCTTGTGGACTGCATTCTGGCTCTGGGGTACCCAGAAGCCACCGAAGCAGGGGAGTGTTTGATGCCCTGGAGGAGCACCTTGTGACTGCATTCTGGCTCTGGGGTACCCAGAAGCCACCGAAGCAGGGGAGTGTTTGATGCCCTGGAGGAGCACCTTGTGGACTGCATTCTGGCTCTGGGGTACCCAGAAGCCACCGAAGCAGGGGAGTGTTTGATGCCCTGGAGGAGCACCTTGTGGACTGCATTCTGGCTCTGGGGTACCCAGAAGCCACCGAAGCAGGGGAGTGTTTGATGCCCTGGAGGAGCACCTTGTGGACTGCATTCTGGCTCTGGAGTACCCAGAAGCCACCGAAGCAGGGGAGTGTTTGATGCCCTGGAGGAGCACCTTGTAGACTGCATTCTGGCTCTGGGGTACCCAGAAGCCACCGAAGCAGGGGAGTGTTTGATGCCCTGGAGGAGCACCTTGTGGACTGCATTCTGGCTCTGGGGTACCCAGAAGCCACCGAAGCAGGGGAGTGTTTGATGCCCTGGAGGAGCAACTTGTGCACTGCATTCTGGCTCTGGGGTACCCAGAAGCCACCGAAGCAGGGGAGTGTTTGATGCCCTGGAGGAGCACCTTGTGGACTGCATTCTGGCTCTGGGGTACCCAGAAGCCACCGAAGCCAAGGAGTGTTTGATGCCCTGGACGAGCACCTTGTGGAATGCATTCTGGCTCTGGGGTACCCAGAAGCCACCGAAGCAGGGGAGTGTTTGATGCCCTGGAGGAGCACCTTGTGGATTGCATTCTGGCTCTGGGGTACCCAGAAGCCACCGAAGCAGGGGAGTGTTTGATGCCCTGGAGGAGCACCTTGTGGACTGCATTCTGGCTCTGGGGTACCCAGAAGCCACTGAAGCAGGGGAGTGTTTGATGCCCTGGAGGAGCACCTTGTGCACTGCATTCTGGCTCTGGGGTACCCAGAAGCCACCGAAGCAGGGGAGTGTTTGATGCCCTGGAGGAGCACCTTGTGGACTGCATTCTGGCTCTGGGGTACCCAGAAGCCACCGAAGCAGGGAGTGTTTGATGCCCTGGAGGAGCACCTTGTGGACTGCATTCTGGCTCTGGGGTACCCAGAAGCCACCGAAGCAGGGGAGTGTTTGATGCCCTGGAGGAGAACCTTGTGGACTGCATTCTGGCTCTGGGGTACCCAGAAGCCACCGAAGCAGGGGAGTGTTTGATTCCCTGGAGGAGCACCTTGTGGACTGCATTCTGGCTCTGGGGTACCCAGAAGGCACCGAAGCAGGGAGTGTTTGATTCCCTGGAGGAGCACCTTGTGCACTGCATTCTGGCTCTGGGGTACCCAGAAGCCACCGAAGCAGGGGAGTGTTTGATGCCCTGGAGGAGCACCTTGTGGACTGCATTCTGGCTCTGGGGTACCCAGAAGCCACCGAAGCAGGGGAGTGTTTGATGCCCTGGAGGAGCACCTTGTGGACTGCATTCTGGCTCTGGGGTACCCAGAAGCCACCGAAGCAGGGGAGTGTTTGATGCCCTGGAGGAGCACCTTGTGGACTGCATTCTGGCTCTGGGGTACCCAGAAGCCACCGAAGCAGGGGAGTGTTTGATGCCCTGGAGGAGCACCTTGTGGACTGCATTCTGGCTCTGGGGTACCCAGAAGCCGCCGAAGCAGGGGAGTGTTTGATTCCCTGGTGGAGCACCTTGTGGACTGCATTCTGGCTCTGGGGTACCCAGAAGGCACCGAAGCAGGTAGTGTTTGATTCCCTGGAGGAGCACCTTGTGGACTGCATTCTGGCTCTGGGGTACCCAGAAGCCACCGAAGCAGGGGAGTGTTTGATGCCCTGGAGGAGCACCTTGTGGACTGCATTCTGGCTCTGGGGTACCCAGAAGCCACCGAAGCAGAGGAGTGTTTGATGCCCTGGAGGAGCACCTTGTGGACTGCATTCTGGCTCTGGGGTACCCAGAAGCCACCGAAGCAGGGGAGTGTTTGATGCCCTGGAGGAGCACCTTGTGGACTGCATTCTGGCTCTGGGGTACCCAGAAGCCACCGAAGCAGGGGAGTGTTTGATTCCCTGGAGGAGCACCTTGTGGACTGCATTCTGTCTCTGGGGTACCCAGAAGCCACCGAAGCAGGGGAGTGTTTGATGCCCTGGAGGAGCACCTTGTGGACTGCATTCTGGCTCTGGGGTACCCAGAAGCCACCGAAGCAGGGGAGTGTTTGATGCCCTGGAGGAGCACCTTGTGGACTGCATTCTGGTTCTTAGGAACCCAGAAGCCACCGAAGCAGGGGAGTGTTTGATGCCCTGGAGGAGCACCTTGTGGACTGCATTCTGGCTCTGGGGTACCCAGAAGCCACCGAAGCAGGGGAGTGTTTGATGCCCTGGAGGAGCACCTTGTGGACTGCATTCTGGCTCTGGGGTACCCAGAAGCCACCGAAGCAGGGGAGTGTTTGATGCCCGGGAGGAGCACCTTGTGGACTGCATTCTGGCTCTGGGGTACCCAGAAGCCACCGAAGCAGGGGAGTGTTTGATGCCCTGGAGGAGCACCTTGTGGACTGCATTCTGGCTCTGGGAAACCCAGAAGCCACCGAAGCAGGGGAGTGTTTGATGCCCTGGAGGAGCACCTTGTGCACTGCATTCTGGCTCTGGGGTACCCAGAAGCCACCGAAGCAGGGGAGTGTTTGATGCCCTGGAGGAGCACCTTGTGGACTGCATTCTGTCTCTGGGGTACCCAGAAGCCACCGAAGCAGGGGAGTGTTTGATGCCCTGGAGGAGCACCTTGTGCACTGCATTCTGGCTCTGGGGTACCCAGAAGCCACCGAAGCAGGGGAGTGTTTGATGCCCTGGAGGAGCACCTTGTGGACTGCATTCTGGCTCTGGGGTACCCAGAAGCCACCGAAGCAAAGGAGTGTTTGATTCCCTGGAGGAGCACCTTGTGGACTGCATTCTGGCTCTGGGGTACCCAGAAGCCACCGAAGCGGGGGTGTGTTTGATGCCCTGGAGGAGAACCTTGTGGACTGCATTCTGGCTCTGGGGTACCCAGAAGCCACCGAAGCAGGGGAGTGTCTGATGCCCTGGAGGAGCACCTTGTGCACTGCATTCTGGCTCTGGGGTACCCAGAAGCCACCGAAGCAGGGGAGTGTTTGATGCCCTGGAGGAGCACCTTGTGGACTGCATTCTGGCTCTGGGGTACCCAGAAGCCACCGAAGCAGGGGAGTGTTTGATGCCCTGGAGGAGCACCTTGTGGACTGCATTCTGGCTCTGGGGTACCCAGAAGCCACCGAAGCAGGGGAGTGTTTGATGCCCTGGAGGAGCACCTTGTGGACTGCATTCTGGCTCTGGGGTACCCAGAAGCCACCGAAGCAGGGGAGTGTTTGATGCCCTGGAGGAGCACCTTGTGGACTGCATTCTGGCTCTGGGGTACCCAGAAGCCACCGAAGCAGGGGAGTGTTTGATTCCCTGGAGGAGCACCTTGTGGACTGCATTCTGGCTCTGGGGTACCCAGAAGGCACCGAAGCAGGGAGTGTTTGATTTCCTGGAGGAGCACCTTGTGGACTGCATTCTGGCTCTGGGGTACCCAGAAGCCACCGAAGCAGGGGAGTGTTTGATGCCCTGGAGGAGCACCTTGTGCACTGCATTCTGGCTCTGGGGTACCCAGAAGCCACCGAAGCAGGGGAGTGTTTGATGCCCTGGAGGAGCACCTTGTGGACTGCATTCTGGCTCTGGGGTACCCAGAAGCCACCGAAGCAGGGGAGTGTTTGATGCCCTGGAGGAGCACCTTGTGGACTGCATTCTGGCTCTGGGGTACCCAGAAGCCACCGAAGCAGGGGAGTGTTTGATGCCCTGGAGGAGCACCTTGTGGACTGCATTCTGTCTCTGGGGTACCCAGAAGCCACCGAAGCAGGGGAGTGTTTGATGCCCTGGAGGAGCACCTTGTGGACTGCATTCTGGCTCTGGGGTACCCAGAAGCCACCGAAGCAGGGGAGTGTTTGATGCCCTGGAGGAGCACCTTGTGCACTGCATTCTGGCTCTGGGGTACCCAGAAGCCACCGAAGCAGGGGAGTGTTTGATGCCCTGGAGGAGCACCTTGTGCACTGCATTCTGGCTCTGGGGTACCCAGAAGCCACCGAAGCAGGGGAGTGTTTGATTCCCTGGAGGAGCACCTTGTGGACTGCATTCTGGCTCTGGGGTACCCAGAAGGCACTGAAGCAGGGAGTGTTTGATTCCCTGGAGGAGCACCTTGTGGACTGCATTCTGGCTCTGGGGTACCCAGAAGCCACCGAAGCAGGGGAGTGTTTGATGCCCTGGTGGAGCACCTTGTGCACTGCATTCTGGCTCTGGGGTACCCAGAAGCCACCGAAGCAGGGGAGTGTTTGATGCCCTGGAGGAGCACCTTGTGGACTGCATTCTGGCTCTGGGGTACCCAGAAGCCACCGAAGCAGGGGAGTGTTTGATGCCCTGGAGGAGCACCTTGTGGACTGCATTCTGGCTCTGGGGTACCCAGAAGCCACCGAAGCAGGGGAGTGTTTGATGCCCTGGAGGAGCATTTTGTGGACTGCATTCTGTCTCTGGGGTACCCAGAAGCCACCGAAGCAGGGGAGTGTTTGATGCCCTGGAGGAGCACCTTGTGGACTGCATTCTGGCTCTGGGGTACCCAGAAGCCACCGAAGCAGGGGAGTGTTTGATGCCCTGGAGGAGCACCTTGTGGACTGCATTCTGGCTCTGGGGTACCCAGAAGGCACCGAAGCAGGGAGTGTTTGATTTCCTGGAGGAGCACCTTGTGGACTGCATTCTGGCTCTGGGGTACCCAGAAGCCACCGAAGCAGGGGAGTGTTTGATGCCCTGGAGGAGCACCTTGTGCACTGCATTCTGGCTCTGGGGTACCCAGAAGCCACCGAAGCAGGGGAGTGTTTGATGCCCTGGAGGAGCACCTTGTGGACTGCATTCTGGCTCTGGGGTACCCAGAAGCCACCGAAGCAGGGGAGTGTTTGATGCCCTGGAGGAGCACCTTGTGCACTGCATTCTGGCTCTGGGGTACCCAGAAGCCACCGAAGCAGGGGAGTGTTTGATGCCCTGGAGGAGCACCTTGTGCACTGCATTCTGGCTCTGGGGTACCCAGAAGCCACCGAAGCAGGGGAGTGTTTGATTCCCTGGAGGAGCACCTTGTGGACTGCATTCTGGCTCTGGGGTACCCAGAAGGCACTGAAGCAGGGAGTGTTTGATTCCCTGGAGGAGCACCTTGTGGACTGCATTCTGGCTCTGGGGTACCCAGAAGCCACCGAAGCAGGGGAGTGTTTGATGCCCTGGTGGAGCACCTTGTGCACTGCATTCTGGCTCTGGGGTACCCAGAAGCCACCGAAGCAGGGGAGTGTTTGATGCCCTGGAGGAGCACCTTGTGGACTGCATTCTGGCTCTGGGGTACCCAGAAGCCACCGAAGCAGGGGAGTGTTTGATGCCCTGGAGGAGCACCTTGTGGACTGCATTCTGGCTCTGGGGTACCCAGAAGCCACCGAAGCAGGGGAGTGTTTGATGCCCTGGAGGAGCACCTTGTGGACTGCATTCTGTCTCTGGGGTACCCAGAAGCCACCGAAGCAGGGGAGTGTTTGATGCCCTGGAGGAGCACCTTGTGGACTGCATTCTGGCTCTGGGGTACCCAGAAGCCACCGAAGCAGGGGAGTGTTTGATGCCCTGGAGGAGCACCTTGTGGACTGCATTCTGGCTCTGGGGTACCCAGAAGCCACCGAAGCAGGGGAGTGTTTGATGCCCGGGAGGAGCACCTTGTGCACTGCATTCTGGCTCTGGGGTACCCAGAAGCCACCGAAGCAGGGGAGTGTTTGATGCCCTGGAGGAGCACCTTGTGGACTGCATTCTGGCTCTGGGGTACCCAGAAGCCACCGAAGCAGGGGAGTGTTTGATTCCCTGGAGGAGCACCTTGTGGAGTGCATTCTGGCTCTGGGGTACCCAGAAGCCACCGAAGCAGGGAGTGTTTGATTCCCTGGAGGAGCACCTTGTGGACTGCATTCTGGCTCTGGGGTACCCAGAAGCCACCGAAGCAGGCGAGTGTTTGATGCCCTGGAGGAGCACCTTGTGGACTGCATTCTGGCTCTGGGGTACCCAGAAGCCACCGAAGCAGGGGAGTGTTTGATGCCCTGGAGGAGCACCTTGTGGACTGCATTCTGGCTCTGGGGTACCCAGAAGCCACCGAAGCAGGGGAGTGTTTGATTCCCTGGAGGAGCACCTTGTGGAGTGCATTCTGGCTCTGGGGTACCCAGAAGCCACCGAAGCAGGGAGTGTTTGATTCCCTGGAGGAGCACCTTGTGGGCTGCATTCTGGCTCTGGGGTACCCAGAAGCCACCGAAGCAGGGGAGTGTTTGATGCCCTGGAGGAGCACCTTGTGGACTGCATTCTGGTTTTGGGGTACCCAGAAGCCACCGAAGCAGGGGAGTGTTTGATGCCCTGGAGGAGCACCTTGTGGACTGCATTCTGGCTCTGGGGTACCCAGAAGCCACTAACATGGGCTTTGATTGGCCGCTATATTATTCGGAAACTGAACACATGCGACTCCTTTCTGTGGGCCTACATTAAAAAGGAGATGTACAGCAATAACCCCAAAACCATAGCTGAGCTGAAAACAGCCATTCGGGAAGGCATCCACTGCATCGGTGTTCCGAAACTTCAGCGGGTCATGCAGAACTTCGCTATTCGTCTGCTCCACATCATCGCCAATAATGGTAGGCATATCGAAGATGTCCTAACCTAAATCCGAATATCTGTAGTGACGTTTACATGTTGAATAAAGTGTTTGCACGCCATAGTTTGTAACTAATTTACGTTTTTTTACATACTTCAATAATTGTCACCCTTTATATATCTATGATAGAGGAAGAGCAAAATGAAACTGGACCAGAAAATATTTACAATAAGAACGACGCGGGACTGACCCTTGTTAACGAAGATCACAGAAGAGGCTGTAAACAGCCGTCGTTGACACTGATGCACCTGTGTGCTCCATTTGTCGACCTGTCAGACATGGAACTTTTCTGCCTGGGACATATCTGCAATATCGTTTTCAGTGTTCTGATAAACCTCTTCCAGTGAAAGTGTCTTGTTTGTGGTGGCGCTCCACTCCCTCAACAACTCATACCACACGTTTCAGATCTTGCTTGATGTTGTTGAAAGATCACCGTTACGTCGAAAACAGGGCACAGCCTTAAGACATTAGGCTTTGTGAACTAGGGGAAGATCACCCGATAACATGCACCGGCTGTTGAGCCCAAATGACGATGACGAAAGAATCATAGTTGGTTCTCCTCGGAATCTCCCCACGCAATTACGTCCACCGTGATGGTGAACACGCAAAATGGACGGGCCTTAAAAAACGACGTGGTCACACTCTTGCGTTCGTTGTCGTTGTTGGGAGCGGAAGTTCGTCTGGACGTTTCAGAACATTTCAACAGCAGTTTTGTAAGAACACAGAAGCAGGCTATTTTTAATAATGATAAACGGCAGTGGGATTTCGTCAGACTTTATTCCAGGCTTTCCTTCACCCGACAATATTTTATGGGGTTCAAATTCTTTTCGACAGCTATGTCTTTACTCCCTAAGGTGTCTGATTCGCACCACTTTGCCACTAAGTTTTGCATCGCAGACATTGCTGAAGATTTTGCGAAAACACTTCCAGTCTCTTGTGGAAACGGTTCCCCCACACGTTTTTCACGAACATAACTTCGGATAACACTCGACAGAGAAGACACACTGTTTTATAGGTAACATAATTTTGTGTTTCAGTTAACTGGCTGCAAAACAAGGTCTGCCCCTCTCACTCATCCGGATCTACTGACATAGGGAAGTACTTTCCACAGACGACGCGGGAGATGCCCATGGAATCAAGCTTTCCTGCATTTTCTGTGGTGGGCAATTCTGTTAATTAACAAGGCTCAGTTCTCGTCAACCTTTTAAATATTTTCCGGGTGAGTTTTATTGTTTATATCCTGTACATGCGTAATATAAGAGAGGAAATAAATAGGGTAGAAGTGGAGTTTGTATTAAATACATGTACAACGAAGAAAGTACACAAAAGGGACAAATTTGGTCAATTTTGATGTCTCAGGTGTTCTCGGCGTTCTCTTCCGGGTGTTCAGCCGAGTTGTTGTTTCCATTTTCTGCACAGTATTTCGATGACGGACACCGTCTTCAGGTGCTGCACGTTTTGTTATTACGTTTACTTGCTGCCTGGACTCCAATCAGACTGTGAGCTATTGTCGGTCTCACGCCTGAGAAAGAGGTTGAGACGGACCGAGCAAGAGAATGCTAAAACTGCTTACTCGTTTTATTCTGGCCCAGTATCTAAAAGATCGGTAGACTGCTACGGAAACATTGTATCCGCTGTATTTCTGTTTCACATTAGAAAAAAAAGTATTCTTTGTACTGTTAAAGACGATATAGGTCTCCTAAAGCCGGGTGTATTTCTTATTCCATGCGAATTTGGCGTACCTTACGTTTGGCAGACTATCAGAAGAGCCGGGAATAGATGCAAGGAATATCTGTGACACATTGGACCAAAACAACTGAGCAAATCACCTGTCACGGAGCAGTGCCTCGAATGTAATAGTGAAATACGACGAAGCCAGTATCGTGATGCAAACGCCAATATTACGGGACAGTATAATTAAGGAGTATATCGAAATGAATATGTTAGAAAACCTGATAAACAGGGATGGAGGTTTCAGTTTAAACAAGGCTCGGGGGTCCGGCACCCAGTTCACTAAAATCTCGTCTACCATCACATGTATCAAAAATGGGAAAACTCTGAGGGAGTTTACGTCTCACTGAGTATTAGTGCGTGCTCTGTAAAACAAAAGAGCATAAAATGTGGCAGTGGATGTCGGGAATCGAACGTGACTATAAATAGCCGCTTGAAACTAATAATAGCTCCCAGTTAGGTTGGAGTACAGGCAGCGAGTAAACGTAACAGAAAAACACGACGCAGCTGAAAAGGACGGTTGGGTAGGTCGTCGAAAAATTTGCAGGAAATGGAAATAACTAGTTGGCTGAACAGCCGGAAGCACACTATTAAAAAAAAAAAGGCTCTGAGCACTACGGGACTCAACTGATGTGGTCATCAGTGCCCTAGAACTTAGAACTACTTAAACCTAACTAACCTAAGAACATCACACACATCCATGCCCGAGGCAGGATTCGAACCTGCGACCGTGGTGGTCACGCGGTTCCAGACTGTAGCGCCTATAACAGCACGCCCACTCCGGCCGGCGCACTCTATTATTTTGCGCTCATAACACTTACATGCTTTAAATAATCTTAAGTTCACAGTGAAGAATTCGTCTGTTGGTTGTAACCCACGAGCGGAATTTAATGAGATATAGTTTGACAAACTGCCTAAAAATCAACGTCCAGTTGAAAATGAAGTCCTCGCTTGAGGAAGGCAAAAGTCATGAAGGTACTAAAAGCAATCATCATTCAATCTTCAGAGTACATGAGAAAGAAAACACACTTTTTATATCAGTATCATTTATAAACACCGTTTTTTCCGTACATTTTAGCACATAGACCTGTCTGCTGTTGTGTATTGCGATCCTTTCTGTAATTTTATTTTCATGTACGTTTAGTGTGAACAAAGACCGTAACAAACCCAAGTAAATATTATACCAAGAAAAAAGATAATTAAAAGGATTGTGGATGTTGCCCACTAACTAGTTTATCACAATGTACTGGTGCAATGTGACATAAGCATAGCGACGACTTTGCCTCCAAGCATTATATTACTCTCTAAAGTGATGCACAATATACAGGCGGAATCAAACTGAATAGCAATGAGAGGGTGTCAGATTCTACACGCGTTTATAAAAAAGTGATGTAAATTAAAGGAAATTTGAGGAAGAAATGTCCATATAAACGAACATCTAAGAATTAGCTAAGGATATGCGGTAGCTAAAATCTGGTTTTACCTATTCCAACGATTCATCACGACATTGACTAGAACCTGAGTGGGGATCTAATTTGACCTCGTTTCTTTCTTATTCGATGTCAGTACATTAATCTGCGCACTGTCTGACCAGACGTTTTCGAGGAATAGGAATCGTTCGTAGCGTAGGAGTAAGTGGTAGTATGAACCAGAAACCATTTGAAACTGTCTGTCTCAGTTTCTACTTATCATTTTTGCATGCAGATTATTATGTGAGACATGTGAAATATATTACAAAAATAAAAATTATTTTGATGTATACTAATGTTTGAATGGGGTTTTCGTATTTATTTAAATTGTATCTAAATTTATATGTGCGACTAACTGAAAACATACACTTACGCACACTCGCATGCCCGCACACACACACACACACACACACACACACACACACACACACACACACAATAATATTACGTATCAAACCTCAGGGTATCGAGTACCAGAAGCACATTACCAGAAAGTTAGTTTTTTATCATAATTTCGTTATTTATTGACATTTCATGCATCTATGTGCTAAATTAATTATGATTGAAAAAATGAAATGATCGTATGGCATTGTTGGCGGTGGCGGTGGCGTTGTTGGCCGGAAGGCCCCATTCGGTGTACTTGTGCCGTCTAATTGCAGTTTCTTCCTCCTTTTTAAAAGGTTACGAAATTAGAGGGGCTATACAAGGGCAATGTACTTGATGACAATATTATGGAAATGTGAGGATGTAGATGAAGATCAAATGGAGATACGATACTGCGTGACGAGTTTGACGGAGCACTGAAAGACCTGAGTCGAAACAAGGCTCAGGGTGTAGACAACATTCCATTGGATCTACTGACGGCCTTGGGAGAGCCAGTCATGACAAAACTCTACCATCTGGTGATCAAAATGTATGAGACAGGCGAAATACCGTCAGACTTCAAGAAGAATATAATAATTCCAATCCCAAAGAAAGCAGGTGTTGACAGATGTGAAGATTACCGAACTATCAGTTTAATAAGTCACAGCTGCAAACTACTAACGCGAATTCTTTACAGACGAATAGAAAAACTGGTGGAAGCCGACCTAGGGGGAGATCAGTTTCGATTCCGTAGAAATGTTGGAACACGTGAGGCAATACTGACCTTACGACTTATCTTAGAAGAAAGATTAAGGAAATGCAAACCTACATTTATAGCATTTGTAGACTTAGAGAAAGCTTTTGACAATGTTGACTGGAATACTGTCTTTCAAATTCTGAAGGTGGCAGGGGTAAAATACAGGGAGCGAAAGGCTATTTACAATTTATACAGAAAGCAAATGGCAGTTATAAGAGTCGAGGGGCATGAAAGAGAGGCAGTGGTTGGGAAGGGAGTGAGACAGGGTTGTAGCCTGTCCCCGATGTTATTCAATCTGTATATTGAGCAAGCAGTAACGGCAACAAAAGAAAAATTCGGAGTAGGTATTAAAATCCGTGGAGCAGAAATAAAAACTTTGAGGTTCGCCGATGACATCGTAATTTTGTCAGAGACAGCAAATGACTTTGAAGAACAGTTGAACGGAATGGACAGTGCCTTGAAAGGAGGATATAAGATGAACATCAACAAAAGCAAAACGAGGATAATAGAATGTGGTCGAATTAAGTCGGGTGATGCCGAGGGAATTAGATTCGGAAATGAGACACTTAAAGTAGTAAATGAGTTTTGCTATTTGAGGAGCAAAATAACTGACGATGGTCGAAGTAGTGAAGATATAAAATGTAGACTGGCAATGGCAAGGAAAGCGTTTCTGAAGAAGAGAAATTTGTTCACATAGAGTATAGATTTTAGTGTCAGGAAGTCGTTTCTGAAAGTGTTTGTATGGAGTGTAGCCATGTATGGAAGTGAAACCTGGACGATAAATAGTTTGGACAAGAGGAGAATAGAAGCTTTCGAAATGTGGAGCTACAGAAGAATGCTGAAGATTAGATGGGTATATCACATAACTAATAATGAAGTATCGAATAGAATTGGGGAGAAGAGGAGTATGTGTCACAACTTGTCAAAAAGAAGGGACCCGTTAGTAGGACATGTTCTGAGGCATCAAGGGATCACAAATTTAGCATTGGAGGGCAGCGTGGAGGGTAAAAATCGTAGAGGGAGACCAAGAGACGAGTACACTAAGCAGATTGAGAAGGATGTGGGTTGCAGTAAGTACTGGGAAATGAAGAAGCTTGCACAGGATAGGGTAGCATGGAGAGCTGCATCAAACCAGTCTCAGGACTGAAGACCACAACAACAACAACAACAACAACAACAACGAAATTAGATTATCAATTCCAAGTAGCTGTATAGTTCTGAAATATGACCCACACTAAGAACATATCAAAACTGCAACTACAGATAAAAACTCCAAGAATGTGAACAGTATAATATTGGACGGTCAATCGGAATTTAAAAAAAAAAAAGACAGAAAGAAAGTAGAAGTCACCACGTTTATAGAGTAGAAGATGTATGAAACTTCTCCCAAAGAATTTAGAAACTTTTGTACAAGATTATTGCCTCATTTATTGATTGATGACCAAGAATAAATGCAAAACTGACTGACCGTTTTAACAAGAAGTCAGCATATTTTGGATACCCGTTTGATAGTGTGAGTTGAACATGGGTCCACCACGTTACTCAGAAACGAAATAGCAATCAATACAGTCGGTGAAAACGGATGGATTTGCTCCATAAATCGCTAAGCCAATTTCATACGCTGAAATTAAAGTCACGTGTCTTTACTGGAATTCAACATGCAATTTGTTCTTATTAATTACTTGGCAAAAGCTGAAACAATAACTGACAAAGAGAAAACAACTCTCCCTAACCTAGTGCGTGATAAACTACGCCAGAATAGAGTTCGACTAAAAAGAATAAAATCTTCTTTAAATAGGATGTTTCGCATTCTTACTCAGAAACTATAGAAATGCCGATTTGACATTCACTACGTTGCACTCATTTACTCGTCTAAACGTGTTTGCGGCTGAAACATTTTGTAGTCTATGTCGGTATGTTTCCAGGGCCAACAGCATCGATACATTTCTTGACAAGAGACCTGAATCGCAAAAGAAGACATATGTCAACAAGATAATGTACATTTCGTGGAAAGTGCTTTTGTAATGGATGAGTTGAGTAATGTTTCTAACTTTACGTTCCAGCCCTAAGGGCCATGCGTGACGATTTGTCGTTCTGTCATGATCCGCCAATGACGTCACTTGCATGCGGTATGGAAGGATAGAGCTAAGCGACTGACAGTACGAATTAATGGAAAGTCGACGCTGTTCACTATATCCTCTCACTTCAGGCTGACGCCGCATCCAAGCGTTGTCTGGGAAATCTTTTGAGGCCAATGAACGGTGTATGCTCGTCAGCTGAACACCAGTGTTAAGATGGAAATCATTGTACATAATAATCTGCATTTGGTTCTTTTTTCTGATATTCTGACGACTGGCCATGCTTGAAGCACGTAACCAAATAAAATTCTAAGAACAAGGGGACTGTTGTTGTTAGCGACCTAAAAGCGGTACAAAGTTGTGCTCAGTAATCGTACAAACCTCCTATAGGACTAAATGTCGCCCAATGAAGAGGTTGTAGTGACAAAGATGGATATTCCGCAAACATTAAAGAACCATGCATCACACATCTACTCAATGAAAATAGTTCTACAATTTGCAGTGATCTTAATGCAGACAGTATCGAAATCAATGTCCTAGCCTGTTGTAAAAAAAAGAAAAAAAATCAGTTAATCGCACGGAACAGCACATTAGCAAATGTCAGAAATGACGTAGTTCACCACTAATCACATAACTACCACAATTTTGAATTCACTTGCTGTGTGTCCGAAGTAAGCGTCACTGGCATTTACAACACACACACACACACACACACACACACACACACGTCATCTTGGTCGCACCACACATTAAGACATCCAATATTAATGTAATAGCTTCTTAGAGTAATGTAGAGCTAAATAACAATAAAAGTGTCGTGGCGTTTGTTTCTATAATAACTTGTGACAGCAGACGACTGCGAGAAGTAATTCCATATGACATTAAAAATATTTAAACTACTTGATGAATATGCCAACTATCTCTATGAAATCATGAAATGACATACCCCCCATGAACCATGGACCTTGCCGTTGGTGGGGAGGCTTGCGTGCCTCAGCGATACAGATAGCCGTACCGTAGGTGCAACCACAACGGAGGGGTATCTGTTGAGAGGCCAGACAAACGTGTGGTTCCTGAAGAGGGGCAGCAGCCTTTTCAGTAGTTGCAGGGGCAACAGTCTGGATGATTGACTGATCTGGCCTTGTAACAATAACCAAAACGGCTTTGCTGTGCTGCTACTGCGAACGGCTGAAAACAAGGTGAAACTACGGCCGTAATTTTTCCCAAGGGCATGCAACTTTACTGTATGATTAAATGATGATGGCGTCCTCTTGGGTAAAATATTCCGGAGGTAAAATAGTCCCCCATTCGGATCTCCGGGCGGGGACTACTCAAGAGGATGTTGTTATCAGGAGAAAGAAAACAGGCGTTCTACGGATCGGAGCGTGGAATGTCAGGTCACTCAATCGGGCAGGTAGGTTAGAAAATTTCAAAAGGGAAATGGATAGGTTAAAGTTAGATATAGTGGGAATTAGTAAATTTCGGTGGCAGGAGGAACAAGACTTCTGGTCAGGTGACTACAGGGTTATAAACACAAAATCAAATAGGGGTATTGCAGGATTAGGTTTAATAATGAATAGGAAAATAGGAATGCGGGTAAGCTACTACAAACAGCATAGTGAAAGCATTATTGTGGCCAAGATAGATACGAAGCCCACACCTACTACAGTCGTACAAATTTATATGCCAACTAGCTCTGCAGATGACGAAGAAATTGAAGAAATGTATGATGAAATAAAAGAAATTATTCAGATAGTGAAGGGTGACGAAAATTTAATAGTCATGGGTGACTGGAATTCGGTAGTAGGAAAAGGGAGAGAAGGAAACGTAGTAGGTGAATATGGATTGGGGGAGAGAAATGAAAGAGGAAGCCGCCTGGTAGAATTTTGCACAGATCACAACTTAATCATAGCTAACACTTGGTTTAAGAAATATCAAAGAAGGTTGTATACACGGAAGAAGCATGGAGATACTAAAAGGTATCAGATAGATTATATAATGGTAAGACAGAGATATAGGAACCAGGTTTTAAATTGTCAAACATTTCGCGGGGGCAGATGTGGATTCTGACCACAATCTATTGGTTATGACCTGTAGATAAAAACTGAAGAAACTGCAAAAAGGTGGGAATTTAAGGAGATGGGACCTGGATAAAGTGAAAGAACAAGATGTTGTACAGAGTTTCAGGGAGAGCATAAGGGAACAATTGACAGTAATGGGGGAAAGAAATACAGTAGAAGAAGAATGGGGAGCTTTGAGGGATGAAGTAGTGAAGGCAGTGGAGGATCAAGTAGGTAAAAAGACGAAGGCTAGTAGAAATCCTTGGGTAAGAGAAGAAATATTAAATTTAATTGGTGAAAGGAGAAAATATAAAAATGCAGTAAATGAAGCAGGCAAAAAGGAATACAAGCGTCTCAAAAATAAGATCGACAGGAAGTGCAAAATGGATAAGCAGGGATGGCTAGAGGACAAATGTAAGGATGTAGAGGCTTATCTCACTAGGGGTAACATATATACTGCCTACAGGAAAATTAAAGAGACCTTTGGAGAAAAGAGAACCACTTGTATGAACATCAAGAGCTCAGATGGAAACCCAGTTCTAAGCAAAGAAGGGAAAGCAGAAAGCTGGAAGGAGTACATAGAGGGTCTGTACAAGGGCGATGTACTTGAGGACAATATTATGGAAATGGAAGAGGATGTGGATGAGGATAAGATGGGAGATGTGATACAGGGTGAAGAGTTTGACATAGCATTGAATGACCTGAATCGAAACAAGTCCCCCGGAGTAGACAACATTCCATTGGAACTACTGACGGCCTTGGGAGGGCCAGTGCTGACAAAACTCTACCATCTGGTGAGCAAGATGTATGAGACAGGCGAAATACCCTCAGACTTCAAGAAGAACATAATAATTCCAATCCCAAAGAAAGCAGGTGTTGCCAGATGTGAAAATTACCGAACTACCAGTCTAATAAGTCACTGCTGCAAAATATTAACACGAATTCTTTACAGACGAATGGTAAAACTAGTAGAAGCCGACCTCGGGGAAGATCAGTTGGGATTCCGTAGAAATACTGGAACACGTGAGGAAATACTGACCCTACGACTTGTCTTAGAAGATTAAGGAAAGGCAAACCCACATTTCTAGCATATGTAGACTTAAAGAAAGCTTTTGAAAATGTAGTTTCGAATACTCTCTTTCAAATTCTAAAGGTGGCAGGGGTAAAACGCAGGGAGCGAAAGGCTATTTACAATTTGTACAGAAACCAGATAGCAGTTATAAGAGTCGAGGGACATTAAAGGGAAGCAGTGGTTGGGAAGGGAGTGAGACAGGGTTGTAGCCTATCCCCGATGTTATTCAATCTGTATATTGAGCAAGCCGTAAAGGAAACAAAAGAAAAATTCGGAGTAGGTATTAAAATCCAGGGAGAAGAAATGAAAACTTTGAGGTTCGCCGATGACATCGTAATTTTGTCAGAGACAGCAAAGGACTTAGAAGAGAAGTTGAACGAAATGGAGTCTTGAAAGAAGGATATAAGATGAACATCAACAAAAGCAAAACGAGGATAATGGAATGTAGTCAAATTAAGTTGGGTGATGCTGAGGGAATTAGATTAGGAAATGAGACACTTAAAGTAGTAAAGGAGTTTTGCTATTTTGGTGGGGGGGGGGGGCAAAGTAACTGATGATGGTCGAAGTAGAGACGATATAAAATGTAGACTGGCAATGGCAAAGAAAGCATTTCTGAAGAAGAGAAATTTGTTAACATTGAGTATAGATTTAAGTGTCAGGAAGTCATTTCTGAAAATATTTCTATGGAGTGTAGCCATGTATGGAAGTGAAACATGGACAATAAATAGTTTGGACAAGAAGAGAATAGAAGCTTTCGAAATGTGGTGCTACAGAAGAATGCTGAAGATTAGATGGGTAGATCACATAACTAACGAGGAGGTATTAAATAGCATTGGGGAGAAGTTAGTGGCACAACTTGACGAGAAGAAGGGATCGGTTGGTACGACATGTTCTGAGACATCGAGAGATGTACTGGAGGGCAGCGTGGAGGGTAAAAATCGTAGAGGGAGACCAAGAGATGAATCACTAAGCAGATTCAGAAGAATGTAGGTTGCAGTAGGTACTGGGAGATGAAGAGGCTTGCACAGGATAGAGTGGCATGGAGAGCTGCATCAAACTAGTCTCAGGACTGAAGACCACAACAACAAAATGAAATAATAATTAATATTACGGTGTTATTCAGTCTGAATAGTTTGTCGAATGCTGTTATCAAGTGGTCAATCAAAAACATTGCTATCAGTACTTCGATTGTTTACGTTACGTAAATTTTTACAATAGATAAAATCTTTTTGAAGATTTAATTAAAATGAGTTCTTTTTGGAAACTGATAATCTCCATGTCAGTTGCTAGCTGTAATTCCGATTATACTACAATATCTATAAAGTTCATTCTCATAAACAGACAATGACAAACAAAGTTATCAATAATCAAAATATGCACGGGTGTACTGCCGGTCTATAGTGTCCAACGGGTTCAATATTTCGGCGATCAAACATGTCGCCATCATCAGGTGAACTGACGGACTGAGCTCCTGTGAACGCGCCGGCACGGAGATCCGTACGCTATGGCTGCTCAGGGGGAACTGGGTTCGGTCGCGGCGGCGGCCGATTTAAATACTCTCCGCCCGCGGCGCGCTCCATCCGTCGTCCGCGCCCCGCGCCACGGTAGCGCGGTGGAAAAGATTGCGACGGCGTCTGAGATGACGTTGGTGTGATGGCTCTGTCCGCCGTGGTCGTCACAGCTATACGTTTGCTCGATTTACTCTTGATTAACCCAATCGCTGGTTCCCAAGCCTTGCTAAGATTATAGCCACAGTCACGGTTTATGAGGTCGTCATTGGTGCGAATTTCGATGGCCTCTCTAACAACGCTGTCCCAGTATCTCGACGTCTGTACCAGAATCCTCGTGCGGTCATACTCCATAGCGTGATTTTCCGACAAACAATGTTCAGCGACCGCCGACTTGCTCGGATACATCAGTCGAGTGTGCCTCTGGTGTTCACGGTATCGATCCTCGACGGTACGCATCGTCTGACCAATATACGACTTTCCACACTGACACGGAATCTGGTACACGCCGGCCTTCCTCAAACCGAAGTCATCTTTGGCGCTCCCCACCACTGCACGAGTTTTATTCGGAGGACAAAACACAGTTCCGACCCGGTGTTTCTTCAGAATGCGGGCGATTTTCCCCGAGAGTGCGCCTGTATATGGAATAAATGCAGTGCCTACCTCCTCCCTCGTGACTTCATCTATCTCAACAGGTTGTGGTGCAGTGGTTGGGCGGAGAGCACGTTGGATCTGCCACTATGAGTACCCATTTTTTCGAAATACAGTTCTCAGATGTTCCAATTCCTGGGGTAGACTCTCTGCGTCAGAGATAGTGTACTAGAGTTTTAAGTACCCCATTCCTCTGTGAAGGGTGGTGGCAGCTGTCTGCGTGCAAATACAGATCAGTGTGTGTTATCTTCCGATACACACCATGACCTAGGGTGCCGTCAGCCCTTCTCCTGCCCAAGACGTCAAGGAAAGGTAATTTACCCTCCGTTTCAGTCTCCATAGTGAATTTGATGTTGGGGTGTATGGAGTTTAGATGTATAAGGAAGTCAATCAGTTTATCCATACCATGTGGCCAGATGACGAACGTGTCGTCCACGTAACGGAAAAAGCAAGTAGGTTTCCATTCGGATGACGTCAGGGCTTCCTCCTCGAAGTTCTCTGTGTACAAATTCGCAACCACCGGTGAGAGTGGGCTACCCATGGCGACTCCGTCCGTTTGTTCGTAGTATACTCTATTAAAAAGAAAATACGTAGAAGTCAAGACAAGCCAAAAAAGTTCAGTGGTATTCTCGTCAAACTTCTGACTAATCAATTCTCTCTGACGCAGAGAGTCTACCCCAGGAATTGGAACATCTGAGAACTGTGTTTTGAAAAAATGGGTACTCAGAGTACCAGATCCAACGTTCTCTCCGCCCAACCACTGCAGCACAACCTGTTGAGATGGATGAAATCACGAGGGTGGAGGTAGGCACTGCATTTATTCCATACACAGGCGCACTCTCGTGGAAAATCGCCCGCATTCTGAAGAAACACCGAGTCGGAACGGTGTTTTGTCCTCCAAATAAAACTCGTGCACTGGTTGGGAGCGCCAAAGATGACCTCGGTTTGAGGAAGGCCGGCGTGTACCAGATTCCGTGTCAATGTGGCAAGTCGTATATTGGTCAGACGATGCGTACCGTCGAGGATCGATGCCGTGAACACCAGAGGCACACTCGACTGATGTATCCGAGCAAGTCGGTGGTCGCTGAACATTGTTTGTCGGAAAATCACGCAATGGAGTATGACCGCACGAGGATTCTGGTACAGACGTCGAGATACTGGGACAGCGTTGTTAGAGAGGCCATCGAAATTCGCACCAATGACTACCTCATAAACCGGGATTGTGGCTATAATCTTAGCAAGGCTTGGGAACCAGCAATTGGGTTAATCAAGAGTAAATCGAGCAAACGTATAGTTGTGACGACCACGGCGGACAGAGCCATCACACCGACGTCATCTCGGAAGGCGTCGCAATCTGTTCCACCGCGCTACCGTGGCGCGGGGCGCGGACGGCGGATGGAGCGCGCCGCGGGCGGAGGGTATTTAAATCGGCCGCCGCCGCGACCGAACCCAGTTCCCTCTGAGCAGCCATAGCGTACGGATCTCCATGCCGGCGCGTTCACAGGAGCTCAGTCCGTCAGTTCACCTGATGATGGCGACATGTTTGATCGCCGAAATATTGTGTGCGTTGGACACTATAGACCGGCAGTACACCCGTGGATATTTTGATTATCAAATACGCCGGGAGAAACTCCAGAATCACAAAGTTATCAATAGCTGCACCGCCTTTTCTTGTCACCGCTGAGTTTCTTCAAAGTCGAGGCAGATCTCAGAGAAGGAGAATAAATGCCTTTCGGTGACGCAGCATTGCTGATGGTACAACAAAATCTGTGACCCCCGCTACACCAAGATAAAATGATATTGATAATGGCGTATCTGCATAGTTTAATACACGTAATCGGCGCATTAAAATTCAGCATCACAGGGGTTTGCGCTGGGACTCCACAGTTCGACGGTTTGCGAAGTGATGCAAGTTTCAATAAAGACGAACGGAGTTTACGACGGCAATTTAATATCCAGTTAGTGCAGAACACGATTGAAACAGTAAATACTACACGCTTGTTTCTAGTTTATCACAGCCTGCACATATATTTTATTCCCCACACACAACACACAAAATGAGCGAACTGGCCATACAATCGGTTAGCTGCTCTCTGTTAAAACTTGCCAAAGAACAAATCACAGTTCGATAAATTTCAGCATATAATTAACACTGTTTACCGTTCTCATCAGAAATTCTCGATTATTAAACTTTCACTTCCTTCACAGTTAAAATTGACGAGCGTAATCTCTTAGTAATTTTCGGGTGTAATGTAACAATAACCTCCATTTGCATTTGCCTCCATTAGTGAAGTACAACCAAAAGGGTCTCTACGGAACCAATTCCGAACTTCTCACAGTTCAAATCATCTAGTCAAATGCGTTTCCTAAATGTTATGCACTGGAACTATAAATGTCCATATTTCACGTCTGCAACACTGAACGCATCTCCCTCTCGACACAGCAACTGAAATGCTCTTGTTTCAATAAAAACTTTTCCTCAATCTTCCTGGGCAATCGCATTATCTTCCATAAGTAATAATATTTTCAGATGACTAGTAGAATATGATTCAAGACACACAATGACAACGTAAGTGATGTTTTGCATGATAAAGTTGGACGATGGCCAAATGATTGTACATGCATATCGACATGTACATCTTAATAAAAAAAAAGTACCTGTTTCAGCAGATCAAGAACATTTTGCGTAGCTTCTGCTCGCATATTCTACATCAGGTCGTGCTTCTCACCTGTTTAGAAACCGCATAACAGTGTCTGAGGTTTGCCACGCTAAGTCATGAACTAAGGAAACCAATGGAAATTTTACAGTGTAAGTTAGAACTGAGAAATGGTTTAAATACAAGATAATTTGCCTGTACCTGTGTTCACCTGTGGTTAAGTTGTAAGTTACAGTAACAGATTTGTTCCCGGTCTTACTTTCATGAATGCAACTCCACTTCTCAAATACTGATTGTATATTCACGATAGACTTACGTAGTGAGAAAATATGCTTATTTTGAGACTGTCATTAGTTTCTTTCGTTAGTATATTATCTCTCTATCTGAAACTTGAATATTTATTATATATGCAATCTTAAGACCAAGCTGATGATGAAAGTTCGAAATAATATTTTTTATGTGAAACTAATAAAAAAAATCTAATCTATTCTCTGTCAATTTAACCACCGAAACCGACACTCACAGACAAACATAAGGTCCTGATCGTCGTTGACACCAAATTAGTAAAAAATGCAATATTATTTATTTTGATTACTGTGACCATTCGAAGCCTTCTAAATGAACCACCAACATCATCTTATAGTGGCAAACCCAAACGACGGACCTAGATTTGCAGGAATGTAGAGGTGTGGTCTCTAAAGGCGAACTCATCTTTGAGCCTGTTTCATCTTTAGATAACGATGGAACAATTGAAGAAACTAATGAGACAAATATTTTTCCGTTTTGATTATGTGGTCTACATAAACACGTAGCAGAGATACTGAGTGGGAGACTGTACAAGAAACATATTTCTGGAACACATCATCAAAATCTTTAATTGTATCTCGTAAAAACAATAACGGCAAAACGGGAAGGGGCCTATAAACATACTACACTATCCATGAATGTAAGGCAAATATGTAAGTATTTAACTTCTCTTCGACAGTACGGCTGTGACACGGGTCCATGAATCCGTAATATTTTTGAAACTTTGGTTGTGCCCTGAATATCGTGCCTAATTGTAATTATTTCTATGCAGGTTGAAAGCTACGTTGAACTATCAAATTCCTGTTACATCTTTCGCAGAATTAATAGAAATTTTTCTCTATACCACTGACTAACCCGTAATTTTAGAAGTTAAAGAAAAGATCGAAAAGTGCATAAGATTTAACTGTGTTTCTGGTACGTAATGTGTAGTGTTGGACATCATTTAGACGGTCGGTTCTATCGAAATATGAAGTGATGTTTTCGGATACTATTCGTTAATTATGATAATTAAATGCTCTGAGTCTGTTGCTCATTGTAGCGTTGTGATTCTGAATAATACTACCAGCTATTAAAATAACAGTAATTTGTTCTGTTGTTCTATCACGTCACTTCGATATTAAGTTTTATTTTTATTTCCGTTTTCGAAATTTATATCGGTCAAGAATTCGTCATGGGTCTCCAATATCTAAGATACAACTGAGCGTATTATTGAACCTCTTCACAGCTACGTCTAGAATTGCATCTACACGCCTGTTACGTAAGACAACTTACGGCGCTTGGAGGAGGGAACTTTGTACCAGCACTAGTCATTTCATTTTTCTTCCATTCGTAGCTAGAGGGGAAAAACGACCGTCTGTATGTCTCCGTATGACCACTAATTTCTCGTATCTTCTCTTCGTTGTCCTTAAGCAAAATATATGGTTGGTGGCAGTGGAAATGGTGCAGTCAGCTGAAAAGTCCGGTTCTCTAAATTTTAACAATAGTTTTCTTCGAAAAGAAGATCGTCTTCCCTCCATGGATTCCACTTTGAGTTCCCGAAACATCTCCGTAATACCTGGGTGTTATTTGACAGTACCGGTAAAAATGTAACAGCACGTATGTAAAATGCTTCTTCCTTTAATTCGACCTGGTGCGGATCCCAAACACTGAAGCAGAACTCAAGAATAGATGGCACTAGCGTTCTATACCGGCCGGCCGGAAAATAATAGATGTACTATCACATTTCCCGGGGGCACTCATAATGGGTCCCTTGTCGCTGAGGTCCACTTTCTTTCTCTCAGATATGCAACAGAAGTAGCGAAGTAACTTCGTGAGGATATACAAAGCTATAAAAAGGACTAATTATATAGGACCAGACATAGATACAGAGAGCGACAAGTTTCATTTCATTGGGTGGATGTTGGTCAACTGAAGCTGGTATCGAAAAACTTACGAAGAGCCTGTAACGATCGTACTGGAATTATTTTCAGTGTACATGATCTGTATCAGATTATACTAACACGAGAAATCAAGCGTACACAGCTATGGGGACCACGAATGAAAGTAGGACTACGTTAATGGTGGAACAGTATAGCACCAATTCTGTACACTGAAGAAAGGCACTAATCTACATCTACATGATTATGGTGCAATTCACATTTAAGTGCTTGGCAGAGGGTTCATCGAACCACAATCATACTATCTCCCTACAACTCTACTCCCGAATAGCGCGCGGGAAAAACGAACACCTTAACCTTTCTGTTCGAGCTCTGATTTCTCTTATTTTATTTTGATGATTATTTCTACCTATGTAGGTTGGGCTCAACAAAGTATTTTCGCATTCGGAACAGAAAGTTGGTGACTGAAATTTCGTAAATAGATCCCGCCGCGACGAAAAACGTCTTTGCTTTAATGACTTCCATCCCAACTCGCATATCATTTCTGCCACACTCTCTACCCTATTACGTGATAATACAAAACAATCTGCCCTTTTTTGCACCCTTTCGATGTCCTCCGTCAATCCCACGTGGTAAGGATCCCACACCGTGCAGCAATATTCTAACAGAGGACGAACGAGTGTAGTGTAAGCTGTCTCTTTAGTGGACTCGTTGCATCTTCTCAGAGTCCTGCCAATGAAACGCAACCTTTGGCTCGCCTTCCCCACAATATTATCTCGAAGCGTTAACGAAGCTGAGTACAAAAACCGGTTACAAAATATAACCACATCATAAGATATAAACCAATAGTGGTTGTTGAGTCCACTGGTTGTAGCCGAAGCAGAATTTGTGTCAGCTCGCACAGTGCTGCAGTAGCAACCACTATTCCCACTCACCTTTCGTGACCGGAATTTGAATAAATCGTGAATTTCTTAAAAGAGAAGGTGCTCTCTGCCACGCATTTTACAGTGTTTCCTATTAATGTAGATAAGGACACCACACTAGGAACACTTACGTAGACTCGGTTCGGTGTGTACCTGTGCGAACAACCGTACGAGCCCTGTTGTGACGGGAGGCCCTCGTGCTGAGAGTCGCCCGTGCGTCAGCCGACGCGCGGAACGCAGCACAGGGCTGGCGTCGCGACGTCGCCGTACGTGCTAGGCGCCGCGCGCAACGGCGCCCACTGAAGGCGACGCCGCGGCGGCCGGAGCGACGGCGACGCCGGCCGGCGACGGCGCATGCGCGCGCCAGCGCCGGCCACGCGCATGCCCGCTTCTGACGCCGCTTCCCGGCGCTCCCTTAGACCCTGGCGGTGTTAGCAACACGCGTCAAGTGGCTCCACCTGGGTAGGTATAACGGTCCTACTGGCGTTCATTTCGTGGATGTAAAGCTAGCGGTCCGGACGACGACAAATAGGCGAGGAAATGTTTCCTATCTCTATTCGTTTCACACAATTCTTCAGTCACGGTAATTAGTTTTCAAGTAACTTACGGGTTTCCTGCCGGGTGACGTCGTCAACTACCGCCGATACTTCGAATCTCTCTTAAAGCTGTAGTTCAGAGGGCATATTCCAGTGTCGGTTCCGTTTTCAACGTTCTAGCCGGTAAAGTTTAAATGCTGTCGAGCTAAAACTTTTCCAGTGGTTATAGCCAATTAAATTCCATTCTTATAAAAATTACGGTGATTGTAAATCGATACAAAACAGAGTTACTGAATGTCCAAGAAAGCGGCCATGTAGATGTTGCTACCTGGGCATACAGCAGATGATGGCAGGTAATCCCTTAGATCGTCCGCTGCGCCCATACATGAATACGACATGAGAGGGAGTGACACTCCACCCGCCAGTAGCAAGGCGGTCAGCTTCAATAAGAGGAGGATACCGCCTAACCTTGCTCCACTAGGCATTGCGAGAGGCCCCTCCCGTGGACCAAGGCTGTAGTTTACCTCGGCATCAAGCTGGACCAGTGGGATCCTCACATTCTTTGGCTAAGTGCGAGGGGATTGCGGGCCTCCGCGATCTGTACCCTCTGTTGAACCAGGAGTCGACCCTGCCTCCTCACCTCGGCATTACGCTGTACCTCACACTGATACGCTCAGTGCTGGTGTATGCAGCCGTGGTGTGAGGCAATGCCGCTGTCTCCGAAACACCCGTCCTGCAAAGTCTCCTAGACAGGGCCCTCAAACTCGCCCTGCGCCAAACCAGGACTTACCCCAATCAAAAAACTGAATGAAGGCACCAGTATCCTGCTGCTGACGGGCCACTTCCGGTCCACAGAACGCAAGTTCTACGAGAAAGAGGGTGAGTTCTGCAACAGGCGCATGAGGGGCCTGGGCCATCAAATACACCACCGGCCAACAACACGTTCGATGGATCTTCTGCTGCAGTGATTCGCTTCCCAGCAGACTCAGGACAAAGCAAAATTACGAGTTAGGACCCTCGCTCCGTCAGGTCACAGCTGCCAGACCCATCAGGTTCCGCAGGAACAGCACACTGAGCTTAGCATGCTCCCAGCTGAGCTAAGGAAGATCGTCCTGCTGCTACGCCTGCGATTGCGTCTCAAGTGACACTTCACGTAGCACTCAGCTGTCATAGGGTCCGCCTCATTCAAACGCCAGTTTGCGCTCTCCCTCGGATTAAGTTACAATAAGGCCGTTACTTAACGCATGTTTTCAGTAATAACAAAAGCTGAAGTCGTGAGGACTCGTAATCCCTGACACAGTACTAGTTAAATACTGACCTGTGGTAAGTGAGCTGGATTCACCTTATCAGAAAGGATTTTCGCATAGATACCGACGGCGTGCACCTGAATGGTGCCAAGTCAGTCTCACATCCACTCTGTAATTACAATGATACGTCAAGTAAGGTAGAAATGCAATCACACGTCAGGATGGATCAAAAGCAAACCAGAAGATGCTGCCACTGTGACAATAGAACGGTTGCCAGCCTAATTAGGCATTAACTGAGTTTCTTCTCTGTACAAGTTGGTATATATTGATACAAAACACCGAGCGAGGTGGCGCAGTGGTTAGACACTGGACTCGCATTCGGGAGGACGACGGTTCAATCCCGCGTCCGGCCATCCTGATTTAGGTTTTCCGTGATTTCCCTAAATCGCTCCACGCAAATGCTGGAATGGTTCCTCTGAAAGGGCACGGCCGACTTCCTTCCCTAATCCGATGAGACCCATGACCACGCTGCCTGGTCTCCTTCCCCAAACCAACCAACCAATCATACAAAACAACAAGTTGTAATACTGCTTAATACAGCAGAATTTTAGAACCAGAAAATCTATTGAACTGATAGTTTCACGCTCTGTACTGTTATGGAAAATCATGAATACACAACACTACACTATAATGTTTACTACGAAACTTTATACTGCCTATTAATCTGATTAAAATCAGGCATAGATTACCCTAGAAATTGTACTTTCATGCCACAAACAAAATGTCAATTTTGATAAAGATAAAAAACTGATAAATTTTGACTTTTATATTGACTTTAACTTTTGCTGGTCAAACCAATTTAAAACACTTCAGAATTCAAATGAATGAGGGGGGGGGGGGGGGGGGGACCCTGAAACTGTTATGTTCGCTATGTTTAAAAAAAATGATTACTGAATTTATTACTCATTCAAGATTTCCAGTATATAAGTTACTACTCTTTTCATCTTATTTACTGCTCATTTAAATACCTTTAAATCTGTCTGGAAATAATAAACCTCATTTCTATATCAAAACTAAAGTTATCTTTCGACTTCGTTAGACCTTCGCTATTCATTTACTGGTTCATTAACAAAACATTTCTTTAAACACCATTCTAATATAGCTAATTCTGCAAATAATTATTATTAACGCATTTCGGGACACTCGGATTGCACAACGTTTGGAGAGGACCCTGTCTAGGCTAGTTGTGAGGATAATTAAATGATGGAAAAGTTCTGGTACAATTTAGATTATTGTTGCACCAAACAAACAGTTCACTCTCAGATCCATACGAATACAGTACTAAAAGTTTCAACCTGCCAGTATCGATGCGGCGCTTGGCGGGCGGCGATATGGCGAGGCACAGAGCACACATACAACCACAGCTATGGCTCTTGAAGTATCGGCATTTTAATTCTTCTTAGCGTCGCAATACTTTTCCATTTAGTGCCTATGGAATTTTGCCATGGTGTGTGGGCGTTGGAACGGCATACCCGAGGCTCAGTGAAGCTACGTCTTCCAGGAGAGCCTCCTCGCTCCAGAAGGTGTTGCTGAAACCAGTGCCAGACTCCAACTACTACTGCTGAGCCCGTTCTGCCGTGCAGTGCCCGCGTGCATTTTCCCGCGCTCGCCTGCTATCCACCTCTTACCGATCCCTGACAGACCGAGTATTCACCCGAGGTTTTGCATTCTACATACGCTAACACATTGCGAACGTATGGACCAGACGCACAGTTACTATTTTAAACATCTTACAATTGTTTCAACATTTGTTACATTTCAGTTTTATTACAATATTAATTGACATTTGACATAAACATTAATATTCACATTGAAACTTATTTACAGTTTTCGTAACATAACGGCATGAAACAAAAAGAAATGAAATCAGAACATCAGTTACACAAGTTTATCGTAAAATCTGATGAAAAGAATTACTAATATGTACAATATTAGAGAGTCGTTTTTGTTACACACGCTCAACCTAAAATAATCAACATCAGAAATATCGATACTGACTACTAACCAACAGGTGAGGTTGCACTAGTTCCGTCCCTCTGTGTTTTGACGAGAGGGAGAGCCGGATTCCAAGCAGCATTTAAACAAAATCCTCAATCTCTGTTTATAAGGTTGCTTGATAGTTTGATTTCAACAGCTTCCTTAGTTACACTATCCCAGTAGCTCGACGTGCAAGCCAGAATCTCCGTGTTGTTGTATTCCGTAGGATGCCCGGTGTCAAGGCATTGTTATGCAATAGCGGATTTGCTCGGCTGTTGTAAGCGTGTCTGTGTGACGCTTCTGTTCAATACACCGGTCTTCCACAGTCCTGATGGTGTGACCAATATATGACGTGCCGCAACTGCAAGAAATAAGATAGACACCAGCCTTACACAATCCAAGATCATTTTTTACGGACGCCAACAGGGCCTTAATCTTAGAAGGTGGTCGAAAAACACATTTCACATCATATTTCGGCAAAATACGGCCAATCCTGTTGGAAATGCTTCCTGCGTAAGGCAAAGAGGCCGTAGACTGAGGTGCCACTTCGTTGCTATCGTCACTCACCCGTTGCACAGGAGGCTGATAGGGCAACGCACGTTTGATCTGCCTCTCACTGTAACCATTCCGACGAAAGGTGACTTCGAGATTTGATAGCTCAGCTGCCAGACGTTCGGGGTCTGAGATAACGTGGGTCCTCTGAACCAAGGTACGAAGTACTCCTTCACGCTGAGCTGGATGATAACGACTAACAGCTCGCAGATACAAGTCAGTGTGAGTGGGCTTCCTATAATGTCCCATCGTACCATCAGTCTTCCTTCTGACCAGCACATCAAGGAAGGGAAGGCATCCATTCTTTTCAACCTCCATAGTGAACTGAATATTCGGGTGGATTGAGTTGAGGTGTCCCAAAAACCGGTTTAAATTCTCGCTACCATGAGGCCAAACAACAAAAGTATCGTCTACATATCTGAAAAAAAAAACATGAAGGTTTCAAGGTCGCTGACTCCAATGAACGTTCCTCAAAGTCCTCCATAAACATATTGCCACAATAGGCGACAACGGGCTTCCCATTTCAACTCCATCAGTCTAATCGTAGTACTGACCATTGAATAAAAAGTAAGTTGAAGTCAGCACATCTCGAACAAACTTGTTAACTCGACACCAAACATAACCTCAATTAGGTGCAACGAATCAGAGAGAGGAAAGCGAGTGAAAAGAGAAATCACATCAAAACTGACTAAAATATCACTGTCATTCAAACTGTTATATGTTACTGTTTCAGCTTAGTGGACGCTTTTGAGGAGTGTGCACGGCATATAGATCACACCAATCTACGAGAGACGCGTAAGCGCAAAAGACACTTCGCAAACAAAGTGGTAGTTTCACCGCTGCTCACCGCCATCCGCTCTTGCACTTCGAGCCAAGCATCTATAGGTAAAGAAAAAGCAGGCAACAATCAGGTCTCCAAGTCGATTTAACTTGTTGTACTAGATTGTGATATAAATTGTTTAGTAACGATTCTGTCGCTTTAACCAGAGATCTTTCCAATGACTGTGTGCGAGGTTTCTGTGAACTGAGATGTTTTCGTATTTAATTGAATTTTAATCTGTATGCTCGTCAGATCCTCAAAGTATGTAAAGCACATAGCTACCTTTATTATGTGTAAAGGTTGACTAGCAAATTTCACAAGAAATTTGCCAAAGCTATTTTACTGTTTGTGTTTGTTTCTTTATTTATTTGCTGTTTTCTTCTAGCCTTTCATCCAGATACAAGTACAGACTATATGTTGCACGTGAATGGGGCTGACATAGCACGTAATGTTTTAACATAACTTCAAATGTGTTAGTATAACTAAGCGTCGGCACGTCTTTAGTACTAACTCTATACGAAACACATTTCGTACTCCCGCCGGCCGGTTCAAAAAATGGTTCAAATGGCTCTGAGCACTATGCGACTTAACAGCTAAGGTCATCAGTCCCCTAGAACTTAGAACTACTTAAACCTAACTAACCTAAGGACATCACACACATCCATGCCGAGGCAGGATTCACACCTGCGACCGCTGCAGTCGCGCGGTTCCGGACTGCGCGTCTAGAACAGCGAGACCACCGCGGCCGGCCCTCCGGCCGGAGTGGCCGAGCGGTTCTAGGCGCTACAGTCTGGAACCGAGCGACCGCAACGGTCGCAGGTTCGAATACTGCCTCGGGCATTGATGTGTGTGATGTCCTTAGGTTTGTTAGGTTTAATTACTTCTAAGTTCTAGGCGACTGATCACCTCAGAAGTTAAGTCGCATAGTGCTCAGAGCCATTTGAACCACATTTCGCAGACAATACCCACATACATGCTGCCGTATGTATGTACAAAAATATATCAATGCGCTACACATAGTTCTAGAGATACGACGTCATAAACATTGAGCTGCTTGAAAATGAAACTGCATAGTGATTTATGGTGGAGACATGTACAAATACTTGGGAAATATGTTAAACATAAGTGAAATATTTTTGACGTATGCTTACGGGTCAACCCTTGTAATGATTCTCAGCTAAGTTGGTACACACATTAGTTACGATCAGGGTCGAAAATATTGTGGTGGTAAAACCACCAGCGTCCTATTTGTGTGGGTGTAATAACATGGACAGGGAAGGGGGAGGAGGGGATGGGCAGACAAAGAGGTTGAAGGAGCAGATGGACAAGAAAATGGGGAGGGGGAAATAGAGAGAGAGACAGAGAGAGAGAGGGGAAGGGGAGAGAGAGAGAGGGAGAGAGAGAGAGAGAGAGAGAGAGAGAGAGAGAGAGAGAGAAACGCGAGAAAACGAGATGTACAGAGAAAGAGGAATGGATGGACACAGGCAGGCGGACCAAGAGACTGGCAAAGAGAGGGAATAGGTGAAGACGGACAGAGGGAAGGGGAGGAGGAAATGGACACAAAAAGAGATGGAGATGTGCAGAGAGTGGGGACATAAGGAAATGAACAGAGAAAGGAAACAGGAGGAGATGGACAAAGACAGGAGCGAGGAGGGACAGCGAGAGGGGAAGTAGAGATGGAGAGAGGGAGGTGGACAGACTGAAGAGAAAGACGAGATGGACAAAGAAATGGGAAGGAGGTGTACAAATAGAGGGGGATGACAACGTGGAATTAGATGGGCGTGCGAGGAGATGGTCATACGAGAAAGAAGAATCAAGAAGCATAAGTAGGTTTTGTTGACCGGTAAAAAGCATTCGACAGTGTAAATTTGTGCAAGATGTTCGAAATTGTGAGAAAAATAGGAGTAAGCTATAGGTTGAGACGGGTAATATACAATGTATCAAATTGCAACGTAATATTATCGGAGAAGAGGGAAAACGTATGGCAATAGAAAGATGATAGTTTGAAAATTGATCAATACATCGCGCTGTTTGTGTCACAATACCTAAATGAAAACATCTGTCATGCGCACGACCCACTGAAGTTGGTATAAAATGCCGAGTACTCGGCTTTTCCTCCTTTTGCGTAGGCGTCGTTCGCCATGACTGTCTCAATGCATGACCGCGCTCTGCTTCCAAAGCAGTATTACAAGAGTGATGACTGTGCATAAGTCGCTCTGCAGAAGTTCCGGACACTGCAGGGTTTGAAAAAAGGCGATGCTCCGATGACTGCCGTGAGTCTGGAGAAAATGATTAGGAAATTCGAAAAGACGGTTCTTTTGGTATGCAATCTGGTAGAGGGAGGAAACGAACTGATTCGACGTCAGTGGAAGCAGAGGCCACAGAAATGCAGGAGGAGACGAAACATCCCTTCTTTGCTATCCATTCAAAATAACCCATTTGCACGAGTTGCATGCTGCTGACCTGCCAGCAAGAAAGACCTTTCCTTTAAAATTTATTGCTCGCATGGAAGTGGCCAATGACTGTCCGTCGAAGATTTTGTCGGCAGATAAAGCCCACTTCCATCTGACAGGATATGTCAATACACAGAACCGTCGAAGATGGGCAACGGAAAATCCACATTCTAATCAACCAGTACCACTTCATCCTGAAAAGGTCACTCTGTGGTGCGGGTTTACGTCATCATTTATCATCGGGCCGTATTTTTTCGAAGAGACAGGTGCTTCCGGCCCTGTTACCTGTACCGTCACTGGTAAGCGCTAAGAGTGTCTTTTGCACAACACTACGTCATTCCAGCACTCCGACAACGTGGATGTGAGGATGGCAGCATTTTTATGCAAGACGGCGCTCTTCCGCATATCCTAAATCCAGTTAAGCAGCTGCTGAAGCGCCATTTAGGAATTGTTAGAATTATCAGCCGCCATTACCGTACAGCCTGGCCGTCCCGTACACCTGATGTTGGCTTCTGACTGTGGGGCTATCTGAAAGATGTGTTCAGTGTTCCATTGCAAATGTAGCTGTATTGAAAGCACACATTGCACAACGCATTCTAAACGTGACCCTGAAACACTTCGCACAGTTGTGGAACATGCTGTTTCTCGATTTCAACTTATTGAAGGAAACGGTGGACAGCATATTGAACAAGTTTTGCGCCAGCCATACGGAAATTAATAATCTGATTTGATTTTGATTGATGCTTTTTATGCGGTTTTTTGGCCTCAGTGCAATTAAAAACCGATGTCACTGACGCTTTTATGCTGTCTTTTGGCCTCATGACAATTAAAAACCAATGTGACTCATGCTTCTTATGCGGTTTTTGCCTCAGACAATTAAAAATCGATGTTTCCCGTCCGATGTGATATGACTTTGCCGTGGTGGATGGGCTTACATAACTAACAGTATCACACCTGTTCAAAAATATGGTTCAAATGGCTCTGAGCACTATGGGACTTAACATATGTGGTCATCAGTCCCCTAGAACTTAGAACTACTTAAACTAACCTAAGAACATCACACACATCCATGCCCGAGGCAGGATTCGAATCTGCGACCGCAGCAGTCGCACAGTTCCAGACTGAGCGCCTAGAACCGCTAGACCACCGCGGCCGGCTATCACATCTGTACACCCATCCACAATGAGTAGTACAGTTTGTTTAAACGTACACCTTAGGCATTGTTATAAGATTCATTTGTAGTCGACCACCGTTAAATTATGATACTTACAACGCCATCCCTTGCTTCATTTTGTAAATATTTATTTTTCTTCTGCCATACGTTTTCCGCCTTCTCCGATTATATTCCGTTTGAAATTGACGTCATTCTGACCAGTAGTATTATTTCTACAGCGGTTTGAAAGTTTAATTATAATCACCCTGTATTTCAAATGAAACAGAAAGTAGATTTTAAAGTAAAGTATTTAAAATGAAAATGAAAAATATTAACTTTATATTTTGTATTTGCATTTCTAATGAATGTATTCCACACAATTCACACCTCAGTTGATGCCGTTCTGTACCCGCCTGCCGGGCGTAGGAGTACACTGCTCTGTGCTCGCCGTAGAGCCTGCGCTGTCCTTACCTTTATGACTCTAATGGTCCATACGATCGGCCCCTATCCTCCCAACAGTGATTAAGATTGCATTGTGCTACGTTCTTATTGCACTCAGTGAGAGCTAAAAGCTTTTCTGGTAAATTTTTCATGTTTTCTTCAGGATTTTAATGCCTCTCAGGTAGACGATTTCTAGATGTGCCTGGAAGTTTTGGCTTTTTCTATGTCTGTCGTAAGGTATCTATATATTTCTTTTCATTTTACAAGTTGGTCACTTTTTCTGGCAGTAGAATTCTCGAACTTGATAATGTTCCGTTCTATGACATATAATTCCCTAATATTATTCTTCAGTTTAGCCCTTGTGCTACCAGCTACTATAATCAGCAGATCATCTTCCTAGGCGATGCAGCTCTAGTGTTTGCCATTCTGTGAAGATCGTTCAGCAATGGCGCTACGCCAAAATTCCAGGAGTCTGCACCACAAACAGATCCCAGCAGGCAGCTGTTGGTGTTCTTTTTGACTATTTCTTTCTGGGAAGTTCCAATTGCGCCTGCTTATCTGTGCGGTAATTTCATAGGCTGCTGTAGACACACCTGGAGCTGTCCATCTACTTCACTCGTTTAAACAGCCCTTAAAGCCCCCGCTGCAGGATTCGATTAAGACGCCGGAGCGGTGGATTAGCGAGGACTTCGTGCCGTTCAGCCATGATGTGATTTTTAAGCAGTTTCTCACAACTCAGTAAATGGATACCGGGCTTCTCACCCTGCATATGTTAATATGTAAGGAGATGGGGTTTGATGCTACCTTTCGGAAGAAAAACTATAATGTGTGTAGTCGAGATAATGAAAATTTAGGAGGAATTCTGTACAGCTTACAACAAAATCTCATGGTGACAAATAGTTTGACCGTGATGCTTATGCAACCAAAACTGATCTACTGACTCTACACCTATACTAGGTTGGGATGTGCTGTTTGGTTCAAATGGCTCTGAGCACTATGGGACGTAACTTTGAACAACTTAAACCAAGCTGACCTAAGGACATCACACACATCCATGCCCGAGGCAGGATTCCAACCTGAGACCATAGCGGTCGCGCGGTTCCAGACTGAAGAGCCTTCAACCGTTTGGCCACTTCGGCCGGCGATACGCTGTTTCTCTGTCTTGCACTGCGCAGATGTAGGTACGATAGCCCTCAAGAACAAGAACCGTGGCAACAAACGCTTTCTAGTGATCCACGGGTTAAACGTCACAAATTTCCACTAGCGTACCTCAGCATACGTCAAGAGTAGAATGTTCGTTAATATAGTAACCTTTGAGTGTTGCATAGACTGTCATCTCTCAGCCTGAATCACTCTACTCCCGAATCTTGGCGTGGGTGGAGTATCTGTAACTGTGAATTTGTTAACACATGCATTTTACGCGTGTATAATCGTGATATTTAACTGTAATAGGCATATTAGTAGCTACCTCGTCATTTAAACAAGGCAAACACTATAGTAAGCTAAAGACTTGAAATAAACTAAGTACGACGTACGACTGCTTTTGCGATGTGCCTGTTCTCGCGGAGGAGGATGTCCTTCGTGTTGCATTTTATTTAATTTTTTATCTCAATGTTAACCACAAATTGCTCAACACACGCAAATGAAGGTACTTATTTTGTTGACAGAAAAGTCACTAACAGCAGTGTGTTTGTCCCAGCATTATTTCGCGATCATATAGCATCCGTCAGCATTATACAAGGAAAACGTATCTTGCACAGAGACTTATAAATACACACGTGTTTGTTGGATAACGAGAGAATAGTTGAGGCGGCCTTGTTGAAGGAACCATCTTGGCATGTGCATGGAGTGGTTTACGAAAACAATGGAAGCCTACATTAGAGTAACCGAACAAATCATGAGCCTCTATTCCCCCGAATCTCAGGCTAGTGTCTTAACGAATGCACTACCTCGTTCGGTTTATTTAACGCACCTTTTTCTTACATGTATACATACTTGGAACAAATTAGCCTAACACAACACAGAAATGTTAGGCACAGATGATTTAACTTTTTTTTGTCATCAGTATACTGACTGGTTTGATGCGGCCCGCCACGAAATCCTTTCCTGTGGTAACCTCTTCATCTCAGAGTAGCACTGGCAACCTACGTCCTCAATTATTTGCTTGACGTATTCCAATCTCTGTCTTCCTCTACAGTTTTTGCCCTCTACAGCTCCCTCTAGTACTATGGAAGTCGTTCCCTCGTGTCTTAGCAGATGTCGTATCATCCTGTCCCTTCTCCTTATCAGTGTTTTCCACATATTCCTTTCCTCTCCGATTCTGCGTAGAACCTTCTCATTCCTTATCTTATCAGTCCACCTAATTTTCAACATTCGTCTATAGCACCACATCTCAAACGCTTCGATTCTCTTCTGTTCCGGTTTTCCCACAGTCCATGTTTCACTACCATACAATGCTGTGCTCCAGACGTTCATCCTCAGAAATTTCTTCCTCAAATTAAGGCCGGTATTTGATATTAGTAGACTTCTCTTGGCCAGAAATGCCTTTTCTGCCATAGCAAGTCTGCTTTTGATGTCTTCCTTGCTCCGTCCGTCATTGGTTATTTTACTGCCTAGGTAGCAGAATTCCTTAACTTCATTGACTTCGTGACCATCAATCCTGATGTTAAGTTTCTCGCTGTTCTCATTTCTACTACTTCTCATTACCTTCGTCTTTCTCCGATTTACTCTCAAACCATACTGTGTACTCATTAGACTGTTCATTCCGTTCAGCAGATCATTTAATTCTTCTTCACTTTCACTCAGGATAGCAATGTCATCAGCGAATCGTATCATTGATATCCTTTCACCTTGCATTTTAATTCCACTCCTGAACCTTTCTTTTATTTCCATCATTGCTTCCTCGATGTACAGATTGAAGAGTAGGGGCGAAAGGCTACAGCCTTGTCTTACTCCCTTCTTAATACGAGCACTTCGTTCTTGATCGTCCACTCTTATTATTCCCTCTTGGTTGTTCTACATATTGTATATGACCCGTTTCTCCAGGTAGCTTACCACTACTTATTTCAGAATCTCGAACAGCTTGCAGCAATTTATATTGTCGAACGCTTTTTCCAGGTCGACAAATCCTATGAACGTGTCTTGATTTTTCTTTAGCCTTGCTTACATTATTAGCCGTAACGTCAGAATTGCCTCTCTCGTGCTTTTACTTTTCCTAAAGCCAAACTGATGGTCACCTAGCGCATTCTTAATTTTCTTTTCCATTCTTCTGTATACTATTCTTGTAAGCAACTTCGATGCATAAGCTGTTAAGCTGATTGTGCGATAATTCTCGCACTTGTCAGCTCTTGCCGTCTTCGGAATTATGTGGATGATGCTTTTCCGAAAGTCAGATGGTAAGTCGCCAGACTCATATATTCTACACACCAACGTGAATAGTCGTTTTGTTGCAACTTCCCCTAATGATTTTAGAAATTCTGAAGGAATGTTATCTATCCCTTCTGCCTTATTTGACCGTAAGTCCTCCAAAGCTCTTTTAAATTCCGATTCTAATACTGGATCCGCTATCTCTTCTAAATCGACTCCTGTTTCTTCTTCTATCACATCTGACAAATCTTCACCCTTATAGAGGGATTCAATGTATTCTTTCCACCTATTTGCTCTCTCCTCTGTATTTAACAGTGGAATTCCCGTTGCACTCGTAATGTTACCACCGTTAAGGTTGTTTTGACTTTCCTGTATGCTGAGTCTGTCCTTCCGATAATCATATCTTCTTCGATGTCTTCACATTTTTCCTGCAGCCACTTCGTCTTAGCTTCCCGGCACTTCCTATTTATTTCATTCCTCAGCGACTTGTATTTCTGTATTCCTGATTTTCCCGGAACATGTTTGTACTCCCTCCTTTCATCAATCAACTGAAGTATTTCTTTTGTTACCCATGGTTTCTTCGCAGCTACCTTCTTTGTACCTATGTTTTCCTTCCCAACTTCTGTGATGGCCCTTTTTATACATGTCCATTCCTCTTCAACTGTACTGCCTACTGCGCTATTCCTTATTGCTGTATCTACAGAGTTAGAGAACTTCAAACGTATGTCGTCATTCCTTAGGAGTTCCGTATCCCACTTCTTTGCGTATTGATTCTTCCTGACTAATGTCTTGAACTTCAGTCAACTCTTCATCACTACTATATTGTGATCTGAGTCTATATCTGCTCCTGGGTAGGCCTTACAATCCAATATCTGATTTCGGAATCTCTGTCTGACCATGGTGTAATCTAACTGAAATCTTCCCGTATCTCCCGGCCTTTTCCAAGTATACCTCCTCCTCTTGTGATTCTTGAACAGGGTATTTGCTATTACTAGCTGAAACTTGTTACAAAACTCAATTAGTCTTTCTCCTCTTTCATTCCTTGCCCCAAGCCCATATTCTCCTGTAACCTTTTCTTCTACTCCTTCCCCTACAACTGCATTCCAGTCGCCCATGACTATTAGATTTTCATCCCTCTTGACATACTGCATTACTCTTTCAATATCCTCATACACTTTCTCTATCTGTACATCTTCAGCTTGCGACGTCGGCATGTATACCTGAACTATCGTTGTCGGTGTTGGTCTGCTGTCGATTCTGATTAGAACAATCCGGTCACTGAACTGTTCACAATAACACACCCTCTGCCCTACCTTCCTATTCATAACGAATCCTACTCCTGTTATACCATTTTCTGCAGCTGTTGATATTACCCGATACTCATCTGACCAGAAATCCTTGTCTTCCTTCCACTTCACTTCACTGACCCTTACTATATCTAGACTGAGCCTTTGCATTTCCCTTTTCAGATTTTCTAGTTTCCCTACCACGTTCAAGCTTCTGACATTCCACGCCCCGACTCGTAGAACATTATCCTTTCATTGATTACTCAATCTTTTTCTCATGGTAACCTCCCCCTAAGTCCCCTCCCGGAGATCCGAATGGGTGACTATTCCGGAATCTTTTGCCAATGGAGAGATCATCATGACACTTCTTCAACTACAGGCCACATGTCCTGTGGATACACGTTACGTGTCTTTAATGCAGCGGTTTCCATTGCCCTCTGCATCCTCATGTCGTTGATCATTGCTGATTCTTCCGCCTTTAGGGGCAATTTCCCACCCCTAGGACAAGAGAGTGCCCTGAACCTCTATTCGCTCCTCCGCCCTCTTTGACAAGGCCGTTGGCAGAATGAGGCTGACTTCTTATGGCGGAAGTCTTCGGGCGCCAATGCTGATTACTTATCAAAATTTAGGCAGTGGCGGGAATCGATCCCAGGACTGAAGAAGACGCTACCCCTAGACCACGGGTACGTGGTTAACTTAAGTAAAGGTAAAGCTGTCATCAGCCAGCAGGCCGGTTAGAAATCAACAGTGTTTTACTAGCTATGGTACTGTATGAGATGGTTTGAGATTGCCTCCCTCCGACCTTAGAATTTCCTTTCGCAGCCAGTTGTAGTGAGACCTACAGTTTAATGCAGACCCTGAATCACGTCATATCCTGGCATTTTTCATGGCAATAAGAACCGCCACAGGTGAAAGAAGTGATAAGTGACATAAAATCGCTTGACCCGACCGGAGACCGAACGCGGGACCCTCGGATACAAAGATTTGCCGTTTACCATAGAGCCAGCGAGCCAGACTTCGTACCTGGCCGCGGTGGTCTCGCGGTTCTAGGCGCTCAGTCCGGAGCCACGCGACTGCTGCGGTCGCAGGTTCGAATCCTGCCTCGGGCATGGATGTGTGTGATGTCCTTAGGTTCGTTATGTTTAAGTAGTTCTAAGTTCTAGGGGACTGATGACTACAGATGATAAGGCCCATAGTGCTCAGAACCATTTGAACCATTTGAACTTCGTAACTTAATAATTTAAGTACTGTTCTTTCAGTTTTTGTTCCTCTGTAGACAGCCCTGTTAACTTGCCACTAACCACATGACCACGCTCATGCTGCTACACACCTGTTACATATCTGTGTCTTCCTTCCACCCGTATGCAAACTTTAGTCAGCAACCACTAACCATGAGTAAGTAGTTGCACTCAGGAACACGATGAGACTTACTTACGTCAGTGGCGGCGTAGTGAGCTGATGCTGTCAACGACCGCTGTATGCTGGGAATTTGTTGCGTTGGCAGTAGCCCATTTTCTGTATCCACAAAGGCCCGTACAGGACCTGCAACATGCGGACGTGCATTATCCGGCTGAAAGTAGGGTTTCACAGGGATCGATTAAAGGGTAGAGCCACGGGTCGTAACACATCTGAAATGTAACGCCCACAGTTCAAAGTTCCGTCAATGCGAACAAGAGGAGACCGAGACGTGTAAACAATGGCACCCAATACCATCACGCCGGGTAATACACCAGTATGGCGTTGACGAATAAACGCTTCCAATGTGCGTTCAGCGTGATGTCGCCAAACACGTATGCGACCATCACGATGCTTTAAACAGAACCTGGATTCATCCGAAATGATGACATTTCGGCATTCGTGCACCCAGGTTCGTCGTTGTGTCCACCATTGCAGGCGCTCCTGTCTCTAATGCAGCGTCAAGGGTAACTGCAGCCATGGTCTCCGAGCTGATAGTCCATGCTGCTGGAAACGCCGTCGAACTGTTCGTGCAGATGGTTGTTGTCTTGCAAACGTCCCCATTTGTTGACTCAGGGATTGAGACGTGGATGCAGGATCCGTTACAGCCATGCTGGTAAGATGCCTGTCATATCGACTGCTAGTGGTACGAGGCCGTTGGGATCCAGCACGGCGTTCCGTATTACCCTCCTGAACCGATTCCATTTTCTGCTAACAGTCATTTAATCTCGACCAACGCGAGCAGCATTCTCACGATACGATAAACCGCACTAGCGGTTCTAGGCGCTTCAGTCTGGAACCGCGCTGCTGCTACGGTCGCAGGTTCGAATCCTGCCTCGGGCATGGATGTGTGTGCTGTCCTTAGGTTACTTAGGTTTAAGTAGTTCTAAGTTCTAGGGGACTGATGAACCTCCGATGTTAAGTCTCATAGTGCTCAGAGCCGATAAACCGCAATCGCGGTAGGCTACAATTCGACCTTTATCAAAGTCGGCAACGTGATGGTACGCATTTCTCCTCCTTACGCGAGGCATCACAACAACTTATCACCATGCAACGCCGGTCAACTGCTGTTTGTGTATGAGAAATCGGTTGGAAACTTTCCTCATGTCAGCGAATTGTAGGTGTCGCCACCGGTGCCAACCTTGTGTGAATGTTCTGTAAAGCTAACCATTTGGATATCACAGCATCTTCTTCCTGTCGGTTAAATTTCTCGCCTGTAGCACGTTATCTTCGTGGTGTAGCAATTTTAATGGCCAGTAGTGTACACGAACCTGTCAATTATAGAGCAGAAACAGCATTAATTATTTACTTTATGGTCAACACAAAATTGCTGGTTTTTCAAAAAGTATTGCTATCTTGGCAATGAATGTGTAGCGTCTTGTTGATTATGAGGTTGCTTTCACAAACGTTGCACTGCTTTTTTTTCGATGTCTCCCCGGCTATGAAAACAAAGCGGGAATAATATTACTTCTTTTATTGGTGGAAAACAGGATTATTCACATGTAGCAAATTTAATTTGTTTTTTAATGAAACATTCTACGTATTTTGCTACGGACTCGGCGTTTTAGCGTGTGGCACGTGGTACTGCTTACATGGGATTAACGAAGACTTCCGTCAAGCAGTTTACGCTATGTTTTTCCGTTGGCGGAACAATTTTAGGAACTCCTACAAGAACCGTGAAAGACATACGTATTACAACTAGCGCATTGGACAAGTTCTGCATTTAAAATACCGACCGATGTTTGTCCCTCGTCGTGGAACAGTAACTGCCGTTCGACCTTATGAAAATAATGATGTTTATTGTGCATATAAATAAGCTATTACCAGCTAAAATCTGATTGGATGCGTGTATCTGTGTCACTATTGGTCGCCGTTAATTCCCAGTATTCAACGGCCGTTGCCAACATCAGCACACCACGCTGCCGCTGCCGTAAGTAAAATTTTGCCACCCATATTTCTTTGATTAAACCTTCAGTGTGAAGTATGCAGTAATTAACAGTACACTTTGTCTGTCGGTTAAATAAATGTACCTTAGTTATCTTCCATTTTATCGGGCGATTTATTATACTACTTTAATCCCAGATATCGCAGATAGGGGTTTCTGTTGAGAATTATTTTGTTTTTTCCCCGGAAAATGTTAAGGCCAAACTGGTTCTTGTCCCATCGCCTCGTTTAAATTGTTATTGACGTACTTACTAATGTTTTTCCTGGTGTGTACAACAGATCGGGAGATGAGTTCACCTTGCGAATATACACACTTTTTAAAATATTTCCATAGAATGAGCCCGAGTACTAGTTTTGGTTATTATCCTTTCAGCCATTTTCTGAAATACGGAAGCTGTTTCCATGATTTTAGCATTTGATCCCCATGACGAATTGCATAGCGAAGAATTGTTAGCACAGCACAGTGTCTAGCAACGGCTGTTTATTCAGATTTCTTTTTACAAGACACATTTTCGTTAAATTTGATGTATTTGGAAACAATAAGAAGTAGATTTCGATATGAATACTAAGAAGATAGACAAACCATTTTATATTAATGTAACTGATACACCAGGATGCAGGACCAGCAGTATGCATTCCGATTTTAGTAATAACGTTACCCCTTTTTCTACTGTTCACTTGAAACGATAGATAAGTAATACAAATTTGGAATGAAACGCTGTTTTGGTAGTGCTGATATGTTTTATAACACACCTCGCCATCCATCGAATGGTCAGTGTAATATATCTATCTGTTCACAACTTTGAAGTGGAACGCACTTTGCAGGGCTTTGGAGCATGAGTTGACATGATGGTTAGCACACTGATAGCACATTAGAATGAGGAGACTACTTCCTGTCCGATCGTCGTGTCCAGGTTATTTATAGTCTTCCTACGTTGCTTCAGGCGAATACTAGGAATTCCCATTCAGCAAAGCGTCGGGAATTTCAGCGGTGATTCATCTGAGTGTCAGCCACCAACATGATAACTTGTATCACCGACGTTTAGCAGTACGTCAAAGCTCTCGCGGAATTTCGGCTAGCGAGAAAAGACATCGCCTTTAAATGCAAAGTTTCATGATTAATTTTATAGTTTATTATAAATATGGCGATTCTGCAGTAAAATTTTAAGCAAAGTATTTACATCGTAGAAGTGGGTACAAAACAAAACTGACTGCAACGACTAGCTACCAGACTGTCTGTAGCTGTTCAGCTCTGTTAGAAGATGTCCAGCTAACAAAATGGAAAGAGGTCCTCTCTAACTGGTTTCCTCAGGCTGTGACGGATTGTAATAAAGTTCACAGTTGCTTCCTGCAACAAGTAAATGTACAATAGTGTATCACAATAATGCTGATGATGACGTCAGAAGGGAATTGGTGAGACATGTATATAGCTTGACACACCTGAAAACCAGTGTGAGCTGCAGTTGTTGTCTTGGGAACAAGACAACACATATGAGTGTCTTACACAGACATTTCCACTAACCTCATAAACGTACAGATACGTACATACTCTTCCTCTATAGGGGCGAACCTGCTGTGGAAACGTAAATGATTTAAGCTATAGCTGGGAGACGAGTAATGTCTACAGGTTGTCTCATAGACTGTCAGTATGCCATGACACAAATTGAAGCCAACAAGGTCTTGTAAGTTGTAGCTGAAAGATTGGCAGAAGAACGAACACAAACAATAATTTTATTTGAAACTTCCTGGTAGATTAAAACTGTGTGCCCGACCGAGACTCGAACTCGGGACCTCTGCCTTTCGCGGGCAAGTGCTCTACCAACTGAGCTACCGAAGCACGACTCACGGCCGGTACCCACAGCTTTACTTCTACCAGTATCCGTCTCCTACCTTCCAAACTTTACAGAAGCTCTTCTGCGAAACATGCAGAACTAACACTCCTGAAAGAAAGGATACTGTGTAGACATGGCATAGCCACAGCCTGGGGGATGTTTCCAGAATCCTTTCTTTCAGGAGTGCTAGTTCTGCATGTTTCGCAAAAGAGCTTCTGTAAAGTTTGGAAGGTAGGAGACGGATACTGGCAGAAGTAAAGCTGTGAGTACCGGGCGTGAGTCGTACTTCGGTATCTCAGTAGGTAGAGCACTTGCCCGCGAAAGGCAAAGGTCCCGAGTTCGAGTCTCGGTCGGGCACACAGTTTTAATCTGCCAGGAAGTTTCATATCAGCGCACACTCCGCTGCAGAGTGAAATTCTCATTCTGGAAACATCCCCCAGGCTGTGGCTAAGCCATGTCTCCACAGTATCCTTTCTTTCAGGGGTGCTAGTTCTGCATATTTCGCAGAAGAGCTTCTGTAAAGTTTGGGAGGTAGGAGACGGATACTGGCAGAAGTAAAGCTGTGAGTACCGGCCGTGAGTCGTGCTTCGGTAGCTCAGTAGGTAGAGCACTTGCCCGCGAAAGGCAAAGGTCCCGAGTTCGAGTCTCGGTCGGGCACACAGTTTTAATCTGCCAGGAAGTTTCATATCAGCGCACACTCCGCTGCAGAGTGAAATTCTCATTCTGGAAACATCCCCCAGGCTGTGGCTAAGCCATGTCTCCACAGTATCCTTTCTTTCAGGGGTGCTAGTTCTGCATATTTCGCAGAAGAGCTTCTGTAAAGTTTGGGAGGTAGGAGACGGATACTGGCAGAAGTAGAGCTGTGAGTACCGGCCGTGAGTCGTGCTTCGGTAGCTCAGTAGGTAGAGCACTTGCCCGCGAAAGGCAAAGGTCCCGAGTTCGAGTCTCGGTCGGGCACACAGTTTTAATCTGCCAGGAAGTTTCATATCAGCGCACATTCCGCTGCAGAGTGAAAATCTCATTCTGAATAATTTTATTTGTCATGAAGTTGAAGCTATGAGGTAAGGGGCGAGTCGCGGCGCCCTGGAAATATTCTGTTAGGCGTTGGTGGTCACCACTCGGGCCGCTCGGCAAGGTGTGGCTTGTTAGCAACACAACAGCCGAATCACGTGGTCCTTCTAGCGTATGGCTGGGCACTCCTTGGTGACGCTGTGTGCCGGGACGGCCAAACACGGCGGACTTTGTAAAACCTTAATGGCAGACACTTCACAGTTCATATAGAAATTAATAGAAGCCAAATGAGTCATGATACCTCACAAATAAACATCTAAATTACCACTATTTGCACGACCATTCTGATGGTGTAATCACATTTAAAAAAAGCTTTATTAGTTTAAAGTTTAGAATATGACAGTAAATTATACAAGTAACACCCAGCAACGAATTTCAAAAACATAAACGCTGCATACGATTTTGTCCATCGCCATGTCTTTAGAAAGCTATTAGTGTAAGCCTAATGACATGAGTCATTAGAGGCCAAAGTGGCCGATTTTCATCGATCGCATCAAGCCATAAGTACTGCACAGTTACATGAAAAACCGAAAGCAGCATGCTTATAAATATATTTTTTCATTTGTCTCGTTGCCTATATCTATTATTTACTATTCATGAAGAAATTGATTAAATATTTACTGTGTTTTACAAGCCGGCCGGTGTGGCCGTGCGGTTCTAGGCGCTTCAGTTTTGAACCGCGTGACCGCTACGGTCGCAGGTTCGAATCCTGCCTCGGGCATGGATGTGTGTGATGTCCTTAGGTTAGTTACTCCCATACTGCTCAGAGCCATTTGAACCATTTTTTTTTGTGTTTTAGAAAGCAAAGGGCCATTAGCCTACTGGCCTACCTTTCGTTGCTATTCCCTTGATATGTGATTATTTAATTCGTTTATGTATTTAATAATATGTGTTAGAGTCTGTTTATGGTCCAGCTGTAGAAATATTTATTTAATTTCAAATATTTAAATGTAAATGTACACTCCTGGAAATGGAAAAAAGAACACATTGACACCGGTGTGTCAGACCCACCATACTTGCTCCGGACACTGCGAGAGGGCTGTACAAGCAATGATCACACGCACGGCACAGCGGACACACCAGGAACCGCGGTGTTGGCCGTCGAATGGCGCTAGTTGCGCAGCATTTGTGCACCGCCGCCGTCAGTGTCAGCCAGTTTGCCGTGACATACGGAGCTCCATCGCAGTCTTTAACACTGGTAGCATGCCGCGACAGCGTGGACGTGAACCGTATGTGCAGTTGACGGACTCTCAGCGAGGGCGTATAGTGGGCATGCAGGAGGCCGGGTGGACGTACCGCCGAATTGCTCAACACGTGGGGCGTGAGGTCTCCACAGTACATCTATGTTGTCGCCAGTGGTCGGCGGAAGGTGCACGTGCCCGTCGACCTGGGACCGGACCGCAGCGACGCACGGATGCACGCCAAGACCGTAGGATCCTACGCAGTGCCGTAGGGGACCGCACCGCCACTTCCCAGCAAATTAGGGACACTGTTGCTCCTGGGGTATCGGCGAGGACCATTCGCAACCGACTCCATGAAGCTGGGCTACGGTCCCTCACACCGTTAGGCCGTCTTCCGCTCACGCCCCAACATCGTATAGCCCGCCTCCAGTGGTGTCGCGACAGGCGTGAATTGAGGGACGAATGGAGACGTGTCGTCTTCAGCGATGAGAGTCGCTTCTGCCTTGGTGCCAATGATGGTCGTATGCGTGTTTCTCGCCGAGCAGGTGAGCGCCACAATCAGGACTGCATACGACCGAGGCACACAGGGCCAACACCCGGCATCATGGTGTGGGGAGCGATCTCCTACACTGGCCGTACACCTCTGGTGATCGTCGAGGGGACACTGAATAGTGCACGGTACATCCAAACCGTCCAAACCGTCATCGAACCCATCGTTCTACCATTCCTAGACCGGCAAGGGAACTTGCTGTTCCAACAGGACAATGCACGTCCGCATGTATCCCGTGCCACCCAAAGTGCTCTAGAAGGTGTAAGTCAACTACCCTGGCCAGCAAGATCTCCGGATCTGTCCCCCATTGAGCATGTTTGGGACTGGATGAAGTGTCGTCTCACGCGGTCTGCACGTCAAGCACGAACGCTGGTCCAACTGAGGCGCCAGGTGGAAATGGCATGGCAAGCCGTTCCACAGGACTACATCCGGCATCTCTACGATCGTCTCCATGGGAGAATAGCAGCCTGCATTGCTGCGAAAGGTGGATATACACTGTAATAGTGCCGACATTGTGCATGCTCTGTTGCCTGTGTCTATGTGCCTGTGGTTCTGTCAGTGTGATCATGTGATGTATCTGACCCCGGGAATGTCTCAATAAAGTTTCCCCTTCCTGGGACAATGAATTCACGGTGTTCTTATTTCAATTTCCAGGAGTGTATTTCGAAAGTGACTAAATATGATTGCGTAGGCGAGTTGTCTTGACGGCATTGGCGCTCTAGCCAATCACAGCGCTCGTGAATGGGGAGGCTGGATGGAAGCGAGTTCGGGAGAGAGCACACGGCTAGTTCGGGACGGTGCAGCACAGGGGCAGGACGTGACAGGACACGGGAAGCGCAGGACGCGTCGGTGCGTCGGGCGCGCAGCCGGCAGAAAGACTTGGACAGTGGAGCAATTTGCACGTGATCGCAGAGGACCGAAATATTTCGGAGTGCCGACCTATGCTCTTGAGTGATTTCCGTGGCTTCTGCAGTGAAGACGTAGTATGCATTCAAAAGTGAATATTTCGCAACCTATGTTGATGTTCATAAGTAATTACGTGAAGTAGGAATCTATTGATTCCCTGTTATTCAACTTATATTTTATTCAACTGCTGGACCAGCGACACCAATAAGTGTTTTGCAGAAATATACTTCATTCTCAAAAGTACTTCTACTATTGTACTCATCATTTAAAGTTGTTAAGATAGTACCTGCACATTTTATTTAATTGAAATCTTTCATTTATAAATTTATATGTTACATTCATAATTCGCAGTTACCAAGTGATAGAATCCTTAAACCATTCGATTCACATGTGTTGTTGTGGTCTTCAGTCATGAGACTGGTTTGATGCAGCTCTCCATGCTACTCTATCCTGTGCAATCCTCTTCATCTCCCAGTACCCACTGCAACCCACATCCTTCTGAATCTGCGTAGTGTAGTCATCTCTTGGTCTCCCTCTACGATTTTTACCCTCCACGTTGCCCTCCAATACTAAATTGGTGATCCCTTGATGCCTCAGAACATGTCCTACCAACCGATCTCTTTTTCTGGTCAAGTTGTGCCACAAACTTCTCTTCTCCCCAATCCTATTCAATACTTCCTCATTAGTTATGTGATCTACCCATCTAATCTTCAGCATTCTTCTGTAGCACCACATTTCGAAAGCTTCTTTTCTCTTCTTGTCCAAATTATTTATCATCCATGTTTCACTTCCATACATGGCTACACTTATCGTTTACAATAGACTCAGCAGTATTTGGCCTGCAATGCAGCAACTACGTATCTCAGCCCCTAGACAACGACACCAGCCAAAACTTTTAATATTGCAACATTGAGTTGGAGGGTACATAGTTGAGGGCTACCACCACAAAATTTCATTACATTATTTGAAAGCCCGCAATTTGGGTCACATCCGGGATTTGTGCCCTGCAAAGTGGTAACTCCTTTGCTCTCTGTTATCTAGCAAACTATGCGAATTGTAAAAGCCTTTACAAAACCAGTAGAGATTTCTGTAGAGTGAACTTCTCACAAAACACAGTGTGAGATCGTTTTTTCCGCAACTAGAGTTCTGGAAATAGTGAAATTACGCAGTAATTTTCCCAACCCACACATGCTATCGTTACAGGTCCTAATCTATCACGTTAAAGGCAATTTGCATGGGGGCCCAGAGTCTAAATAAGTTTAGTGCAGGGAACAGTAGTGGTTAGCGCATTTAACGGACAGCGATGTGGGAGACGGTTGTAACACGCGGTAACTGCAGCTACAATTAGATCAGGAGACTTCTCCAGTGGCAGACGCACTCCAGCAGCAGTACGACGGAAGTGTCTCCTAGTACTCCAGGGCAAACATCAATGTTGTTCCACTACAACTGACAGCATTACCATGGCAGAGGGAACCAGCTCAGGCCAGATAAGTGCCTGTGCAAATACTGAGACAATGTGTGACCCTGAAGTTCAAGCTCCACTTACAGATCTCGCAAATATAAAACAGTCACCTAGTATGTATAATTCAGAAAAGGAAGTGAGCCGGTTAGTCCGAAATAAGAGCGCGAAAATGTAACTAGCAGCAATTCAGTAAGGGGAATGAATGTGGGGGAAATATGATGTCTCAGCTAATGCAAATGAACCAGGGAATGGCAAATAATATCAGTGCATTTCGAACAGATATGGTCACATCGCAAACAGTTACGGATACAATTCGGACCTATAGGGGTACAATGCAAATTGAAATATGTTCTGCTGTGAAGAAGGAAGGCCGGCCGCGGTGGTCTAGCGGTTCTAGGCGCTACAGTCCGGAACCGGGCGACTGCTACGGTCGCAGGTTCGAATCCTGCCTCGTGCATGGATGTGTGTGATGTCCTTAGGTTAGTTAGGTTTAAATAGTTCTAAGTTCTAGGGGAATGATGACCTCAGATGCTAAGTCCCATAGTGCTCAAAGCCATTTGAACAACTTTTTTTTGAGAAGGAAGTGGAGAAAATTATGGGTAACGTTGAAAAAGCAATTGAGGATAAATTAAAATGTGTCCGAGTGGGTAAGGGAAAAATTACAGACGAAGCTGTAACAGTAAAATTTAAAATCGAATCGGTGGAAAAAGACCTTGGGGAAAAATGGATAAGATACAGCCGTAACTTGCGAGCAAGGTACGCGACTGTATAAAAGCGCAAGATGCTCATGAAAGCGATTTAAATTTAGCAATTAGCGACATTGGCAATCGTGTAGATGAAGGGGAGAAAGAAATGGGTCAAATTGAAGATAAAATAGAGTCCAGTATCACTAGTGAAAATGAGTTTAAGAAACAAATTCAACACATAAAAAGTAGCTTAAATTTGTTAGCCTCCCAACAGGCCTCGGCGGTTATAAATATCCCTTGGGCAAATACTGGATCTATGAAATGTTACACACATGACAGAAGAACTACCCAGTAAATATCTTTGTTGCATGTAGGTACGCTTTAGTTCACGGCATGTCGGCCAAAGCAAAAATAAAATATGTTAAATGGCATTTGGAGGGAGACCCACAGCCTTGGGAAAATGTTAAATGTAGTTCGTGCAAATTGTACGGTGAGCTCGAAAAGAGTTTTTTTGAATAAATTTTGAAATGAGGCAAAACAGAGGAAGATCCAAAATGAATTTTTAAACGGGCCGAGTTACAGGTACTGTAACGAAACGATGAGAGATTTTTGCAACGCGAACTTGGCCAGATTATGCATGTGGAACATCCGTTGGGGGCTTTAGCGGAAATCACCACTTTAAAATGGCTTTTACCCGAAGATTTGCAGTGGGATCTTGTCCACAGTCCATGTGATTCCGTGGACGAATTTCTAGAATTTGTAAAAAAATTAGAGAGGTCTTTGAAGTTCAAACCTCAGAGCAAACTGGGCAGTAGTTATCAAAATGGGAATACAAATAATCATCTCCAAAATAGCAATCGTGAGAGAAATCAAAGGAATTCTCACGGAGATAATACCTGAAATAAGCACAATGGTCGGAGAACGAACAGAAGTGATAACTTCCGTGAACGGGATCCAAGTAAAGAATACAAATTTGATGTGGAAATTCACGTGAAGTGCAGTCGCGTAACAACTGGTCGGGAAACTGATGTTCTCCACATCTCAGATCCGGGGATGATGATCTAAACAGCCGATGATGAGGACTGGAGACAATGGTAATGGTAGAAATGTTGATAGGTCTGGAGCAAGGCAACAAATATGTAATATGGAGCATGTTACAGACGAAGTCTATATAAGTGGCTCTTTCAATAACAGCAGGCGCGAACGGCGAAGCAAAGATTTGTGAGAGATTTAAGTAAACGTAATGTGAATAAATTTGCGGGGAATGATGTAAGCTATCAATGTCTATTGAATAAGTGTGTGAATGGTGATGAAGGGAAAGATTAAGTGGTTCAAAAAGAAGGGATGAATTTTGTGAAAGTATATTGTGTAGAGAGTTCTGAAGAGGTATTAGAAAATAGTAGCAATTGCAGTAAGTAAGGTGTCGTAGTAGCAAGTATTTGGGAATCGGCGAATGTGTCGATGTTAGTGAAGGCGGCGTAGCTTTGGTCCCGCCAGCTGCACGTGAGGGTGTTAGTGTTTGTGCAGAAAGCGTCAGGGTGTTACTAAGGGAGGCTTAGCATTGGTCTCGCCAGCAGTTGAAGTTAAATATGTATCGCGGAGGTAGATGATTTCTGTTTAAAGCAACAGAGTAATGGCAATTTATCTAATGATGTAAAAGCTACTGGTACTGATACTTCGTAGGAAGGAATTTACGCGTTTCTCGTCACGAATGAAGGCGAAACGAAACTTATTGATGAATGTGTGGATCCAAAACGTTTGTCAGGGTACGAATGTGAGAATGTATGTGAAGTAGGATCGGAGGGTTAATCTGAATGAAAAGTGTGTCGAAATGGTAGTGTGTGCTGACTTTTGTTCGATCACAGCGGAATGTAGCAAGGCTTCAAGTCCCAAAATTGTACACAACGTAGCAGCAATTTGTGTAATGTAGCGGCGGAGGATAAAGTTATGTAAGGTTCACGTAAAGTTAATTTGTCGATGGAGCAAAGTAAGGTTTCTGATGTGAATTTTTGAAGTAATTTAAATGGTGAATCAGCAGATAAGGTTGCTGAGATGAATATTTATAATGATGATGGCTTAAGCATCGATGTATTATTTCAGGAAGATAAAGTGTTTAAGAGTGAATTGACGTGTAATTTTGTTGAAGCTGCAAGTGTCGATGTTTTGGAGGGAAAAAGAGTAAAGTTTTGTATGACGTGAGTAGTGAATCGAAGAAATATGTGGAATAACTAACAGGAAATTTAGAGAGTGCTGAAGTAAATGGTGTGGATGGGAATAGTTTCTGTAATGAAGTGTGACTTATTGGTGTTGGTACAGTCGAACATTACGGTGACTTACTGCCGCCTATGTGGAAACGAGAGAAGTTTAAAATTACTTAGCGTACATAGAGAAAGGGAAGAAGTGAAAAGCTGATCTAATCTGTAATTAGTGGTAGTAAGTTTGGAGGGATAATTTATATGTTTTATTGGGAATTCATTAGTAATTGGTTAGTTTATTTCGGCACTATACGTGTGCAAGAAGGGGACGCTTAGGGTCTGAGGGTGCGTGGAGGTCAGTGACCTCGTGGATTTTAGTAAAATATGTATTGATTTATGCTTTGTATAAAAGTGTGGCACACAATTTAGGGGTCAATTTGAAGGGTATTGAAACTGTAATTGTATGTGCGTGCATTATTTAGTGCGTGGAGGTACGAAGGATAGATTAAAGTCAATTACATAGAACTTATGAGAATTTGAGCTTACTGAGATTCAGTAGTTTGCCTTGTGACTTAGTTCCTAAAGTATCGTTTCCACTGGAGGGAATCATTAGAGAGGATTCTGGTTGGTTTTGGGAAATGGTTTCTTGACGGGTTTCTACTTTTGGTTTTCGTTGTATACAGATTTGTCACGATAAACGGTGGAATCCAGAATGCAGAGGCAGACACGATTTCTGCGAGACACTTGGCCAAAAGGCTGATGTGAGATGAACAATACCTCGCGCAAAACTCCGTCTGAGCGCGTGTAGTGCGACAGAAAGAAATTAGTGCATGAAGGAGCCTTAGCGCTGAGTGAGAGGCACAATAAGTGTTTCCAGAATCGCACATATGCGAAAGCGCGTTTAAAAATTTTATTTATTCTCCAAAAAATTGATTATGCATAACTGAAATGCAGGCACTTATTTAACATGCCGCTTCGTTCATAATTTGTGTTAGTTTATTTCGAAATTCATGTTTGTTTCGCATAACTGAAATGCAGGCATTTGACTAAAATGCGGTTTCGTTCATAATATGTGTTAGTTTAAGTTATTTCAAAATTCATGTTGCTACGACACCACTACAAAAATGGTTCAAATTGCTATGAGCACTATGGGACTCAAAATCTGAGGTCATCAGTCCCCTAGAACTTAGAACTATTTAAACCTAACTAACCTAAGGACATCACAGACATCCATAGCCGGCCGCGGTGGTCTAGCGGTTCTAGGCACTCAGTCCGGAACAGCGCGACTGCTACGGTCGCAGGTTCGAATCCTGCCTCGGTCAGTGCTCAGAGCCATTTGAACCATTTGAACAAACATCCATGCCCGAGGCAGGATTAGAATCTGCGACTGTAGCGCACACCACTACAAAGATCTTGAAACCACTATTGGCCTGGCGGTTAATCATTTAGTTCTGTTCTTTGAAATTTGTTTGTATGTACTTGTATGAACTGAAGGGTGCTACTTCTGGACATTCTGGCAAGCCACAATGCTAATAAGTGGAAGTGTGTGAGGTAATGGGCGAGTCATGGCGCACTGGAAATATTCTAAGTTGGGCGTTGGCGGCCACCTCTCGGCAAGGCAAGGCTCGTTAGCAAGCACGTGATGCCGCACAACAGCCTGACCACGTGGTCTTTGGAGCACGTGGCTGGGAATTACTTGGTGAGGCTGTGTGCCGGGAGGGCCAAAGATAGCGGACTTTGTGAAACCTTAATGGCAGTCATTTCACAGTTCGTATAGAAATTAATAGTAGCCAGATGAATCATGATACCTCATAAAGAAACATGTACAGCCGTGGACAAAACAAGCGAGACCCCTCCCTTTTTCGTTATGCTGATCCGAACAGCTTCAGAGTCTGCTACACAGCATAACGTGCAGGCGACGAAGTGCTACCAACATACTATGCAAAGGCGTTAAATTGGCAAACTATCCGAACTTAATCAGTCTGTTCTCATCATGTGTAAGACTACATTAATGCACATTATTGTGTTAAACAGAACACGTAAATATAAAATATAAATGAAAGAAGAAACTTTAATTAGTATGAACTGTACCAATAAAAATAAATTTCATCTTATCGAGATAACATAACTGTTGTAGTAAGACAAAGTACCCCCGATCGTTACGAATTAGCAAAATATTATCTACATTCGGCTGCGAAACGGTCTGTGTCAACGTTCAGACCAGTCATAATGGATTATCGTTGCTGACCTGCCATGAAAGTGTGCAAATTTAGCAATGTGTGAACATTCATAACGAAATTCAGTTAAAAATCATTCAGTGCCACACGTACGTCATTTCAGTTGTTGACAGAAGTGGAAAAAGTAGGCAGTAACGAGTATGAAATACTAGAAAATCTTCATATTTACATCCAAAAGGTGCCAGTACAGAATAAAAATAGCAATAGAACGAATTGGGGGTGCGAGAATTTCTTAAAATTGCTTTGCTGATAATCTATCTGCTCCATAGAGATTAGAACCGAAAACAGACCAGACCTCCCTTGCTGTATCCAACACCTTCACTACGCTGACAGTCAACCTAGGCTAACAGCCCTTTAGTATTACCTCAGACATGAATAAGCCGGCAATTTCGAAACTAAAATGGCAAAATGATCTGCACTTTCTGTTGCATAGAGCTTTCTGGACTCAAAACAAGAATTTTCAACTTTTATCTTATTCACTTCTGGTAAATGATTTTCTGTGCAGCTCATTTAACATAGAGTAACTAAAATATATTTGATGTTACGGAAGAGGATGGACTCTACCCGTACTCGAGGTGAACGGGTTCCATTTTTACCGATATAGGAAACGAAAACCTAACAACGAAAATAGCTACGACAGTTACTGAAGATAAGGGCCGCGTAATTCGACTGCTCTTTATTGGAAATGGTCTACTTGTAGTCGATACATTAGCTTTCGATCCAAATCACGTTTACAGGAGTGCAAACAAAATTCATTTGCCTATACACGTGGTAATTCAGATCCCAGTATTAATGCCACCGGGTTTTAGAAGTGCGAGCATTCCCATTGCGAGCTCGCTTAAGGAACACTTCGGCTAATGAACGTTTTCTGGCTGTGGCGAGTCTAATGGAGAATTCAAAACATTATAGAACACGTTTGGCAGCTATGTATCTGTTTATTTCCTGGGGTGATGCAGAATTATCCTACTAAATTTACTCGCTAATTTCGATAAAGATGACTGTCACTAAAGCGGTCACAAAAGAAGATAATTCTTGTTTTTGAGTCCAGAAAGCTCTACGCAACAGAAAGTGCAGATCATTTAGCCATTTTAATTTCAAAATTGCGGGCGTATTCACGTCTGGGGTAATAGTAGAGGGCTGTTTGCCTGGGTTGTCTGCTAGCGTAGTGAAATGTGTGCTACTGCACGGGAGGTCTGGTTTGTTTTCGGTTCTAATCTCGATGGAGGCAGATAGACAATCAGTAAAGCAATTTTAAGAAATTCTCGCGCCCCTAAGTCGTTTTATTGCTACCTTTATTCTGTATCGGTGCACTGTGGATGTAAATATGAAGATTCAAACGGTTCGAATGGCTCTGAGTACTATGGGACAACTTCCGAGGTTATCAGTCCCCTAGAACTTAAACTATTTAAACGTAACTAACCTAAGGACATCATCAAATCCATGCCCGAAGCAGGATTCGAACCTGCGACCGTAGCATTCGCGCGGTTCCAGACTATAGCGCCTAGAAACGCTCGGCCACCACGGCCGGGAATAAGAAGATCTTGTAGAATTTCCTACTTCTTACTGACTACTTTTTCGGCTTCTGTCAATAACTGAATTGACTTACGTGTGGCTCTGAATGATTTTTAACTGAATTTCGTTACGAATCTTCACACATGGCTAAATTTGCACACTTCCATGGTAGGTCAGGAAAAGTAATCCAATATGACTGGTCTGAACGTTGACATAGGCCGTTTCGGTCGGGCACACAGTTTTAATCTGTCAGGAAAGTTTCATGTCAGCGCACACTCCGCTGCAGAGTGAAAATTTCATTCTGGAAACAACCCCCAGGCTGTGGCTAAGCCGTGTCTCCGCTATATCATTTCTTTCAGGAGTGCTACTTCTGCAAGGTTCGCAGGAGAGCTTCTGTAAAGTTTGGAAGGTAGGAGACGAGATAGTGGCAGAAGTACAGCTGTGAGGAGCGGGCGTGAGTCGTGCTTCGGTAGCTCAGATAGTAGAGCCCGCGAAAGGCAAAGGTCCCGAGTTCGATTCTCGGTCGGGTACACAGTTTTAATCTGCTAGGAAGTTTCATGTCAGCGCACACTCCGCTGCAGAGTGAAAATCTCATTCTGGATCTATGTCTTTGTTTATATCCGATATATACTATTCATGAAGGAATTGGTTAAATATTTACTGTGTTTTAGAAAGCACAAAGACATTAGGCTACTGGCCTACCTTTTGTTGCTATCCCTTTGGTATGTGTTTATTTAATTTGTTTATGTATTTAATAATACGTGTTAGAGCGTGTATATGGTTAGCCATAGGAATATTTATTTAATTTCAAGTATTTAAATGTAGATCCAGTATTTCGAATGGGCATAAATATGTTTTTGTCGGTGCGTTGGCTTGCAGACATGGGGCGAATGGTCTAACCAATCACAGCGCTCGTGAATGGGGAGGCTGGATGGAAGCGAGTTCGGGAGAGAGCACACGGCTAGTTCGGGACGGTGCAGCACAGGGGCAGGACGTGACAGGACACGGGAAGCGCAGGACGCGTCGGTGCGTCGGGCGCGCAGCCGGCAGAAAGACTTGGACAGTGGAGCAATTTGCACGTAATCGCAGAGGACAGAAATATTTCGTAGCGCCGACCTATACTCTTGAGTGATTTCCGTGGCTTCTGTAGTGAAGACGTAGTATGCATTCAGAAGTGAATATCTCGCAAGATATGTTGGTGTTCATAAGTAATTACGTGAAGTAAGAATCTATTGTTTCCCTATTATTCAACTTATATTTTATTCACTTGCCGGACCAGCGACACCAATAAGTGTTTTGCAGAATTATACTGCATTATCACAAGTACTTCTACTGTCGTACTCATCATTTAAATTCGTTAAGATAGTACCTGCATATTTTATTTAATTGCAATCTTTCATTTATAAATTTATGTGTGACATTCATAAAATCGCAAGTGCCGAGTGATAGAAACCTTCGACCATTCTATTCACATGTGTATTTTTATCGTATACTGAGCAGTATTTGGTCTGCAATGTGGCAACTACGTATCCCAGCCCATAGACAACGACACCAGCCAAAACTTTTAATATTGTAACATTGAGTCGCACACCATCTCTTCAAAATTTATTTGAAAGCCAGCAAAGCTCACTCTTGTACCCATGTTTCCTGACAAAACGTGGACACAGTGCAAGTCTAAAGCTTTAACTTTCATAACGAAGACAATGGGGAAGCCAGAAATTATAAAAAAAAGAAACTGTGAAAGAGGAACAGCTGTGATGCAAAATATTTAAAACCACAAAAACCGCAACACGTTCCGACAAGAAAGATAAAAAAAAAACCATTGACGATGCCATAGCTCCAACGAAACCTGTCTGATTGAAAGTAAGAAAATATCTCGTTTCTACAAAGAATTTTTAACCTGTGATTGCGTAGGCTTTCCCGGCGTAATAAGTCTTGAAAGTCTCTTCGGGTTTGCTGTCGGATCTTAAAATCAACTTAACTCGATATTTCGGCGATCCAATTGTTCGCCATCTTCAGGAAAATGCTGCTTGTGCTGATGAGTCCCGCTGAGAACTGACGCCAGGTTGCAAATCGTTCAGTACACGGCGCATGCGCCGCCCATCACGGTTTCTGACTTACAAAACAGGGAGGTGGCGCCGCCCTTAGTGAAACACTGCTGGCAACGATATATCGTAATGAAGACCGCACCGAAGAACGTTCAGTTTTGATGCAAGATAATACCGGATTCCACGTTTTGCTAAGAGGAAACCCCTTGTCTCTGTTGATTAAATTATGAGTCTATCTAGTTTCAATCGCCTCTTTATACACACTGTTCCAAAAACCGGAAATGTTGGCAACCACAACAGTTTCCTCAAATTTCATTTTGTATCCCTCATTTAGGCAGTGTTCTGCTACCACCGATTTTTCCGGCTTTTGTAGCCTCGTATGACGGCGATGTTCCACACACCTGTCTTGCACTGTGCGAATAGAACGGCCACCGTAAGCTTTCCCACATTGACATTGACTTTTGTACACCCCGGGTTTCCTAAGCCGCAAATCATCCTTAACAGAGCCGAGCAGAGCCCTAATCTAAGAGGGTGAACGGAAAACATTATTATTGTTAAAATTCCTTAAAATTCGTCCAATCTTAAACGATAAGCATCCAGCATAAGGAAGAAAGGCCATAGGTCTATGTTCCTCTTCGTACACCTCCGGAGATGGTCCAAACTCCATAGCCCAACGAATCTGCTTCTCAGTGTATCCATTTTCCTTAAAAACAGTCATCAAATGCTCAAGTTATTGGGTTAAGCTGTCTGCGTCGGAAATGGATTTATTTCTCAACGACCCGGCGTACAGAAGACTATCTAATGACCCCACAGAAAGGATCAAACGTAACACACTTTCACTGTTGAAAAAGAGTTCGTTGTCAGATGATTTCCCTAAGAAACTTCATCCTGGTGTTTTTTTGTTCTCTCTTGGTGAGAAACACAAACAGTAATTTAACTTCACGACGTTGTTTCTCACCTAACAACAGGAGAATAACAAAAAGCTGTAATGTATTAAAAAATCTGTAATTATTGTATAAATCAATCTTTAGCTCGAATACAGAGGAAGTAAATGCGTATGGCACAATACAAACAAGCTTTCATTTAGCTGCACTGAACGAACCACATTTCTAAGGGAAGTATTAGTTTCGAGTTTGAGGCGAAACGAAAATTTTAAGGAATTCATCCATTTGCAATGAATCAACTGGAATTTACATTTATTTATTCAAAGACGTAAGAGCTCCCGTTGCAGAAGGCTTTGCAGGAATTATCTCAGACACTCCTTACGACGGCTACCACTGAAGGCGATGCCTCAGGGCACCTCATTTCGAGAGAGTCGCGTATTAGCTTAGGTCGTAGTAATAAAAACCGGTGGACGTCGGGAACAAATGAAGCGCCCTGAAGGAAGCTCATTATGTGTAACGATAATTGTTCAGTCGAGCTCTTTGATGTTGGATTCCCAAAGTACCTAAGGGAAGAGATGCTTCGCCTGATTACGTCCCACATCCTGACATTATGCTTTCGCGATACGGCTGCTCTACAGGAGCGGAGAGCAGAAGAAGGACACTAATTACACGGGACAGCTCATCGTCATGTCGCCGGAAAACCCGTTTCAGTAAGTCGCGAGAATTTAAAGGAGAAAAAGAGTACATCAAAAAAACGTGTCACAGTACCATCGGGTAAATAATTTTACTAAACGTAATGTCGTGAAAATGCGATGAAACAAATATTTACAGCTTCTAATCATTCCATTTCCACTTTGTTACATATTTCAAATGTGGGGTTATGTACACCGATAGACAACCCTTTGTTTCCTGACATAAGAAAATATTTACTTTTTAAGATTTTCTTTGCAGAATTTATGCTATTGTGGCTTCAAATGACGGTAGGATTTTTAGTAAAATTTTATTTTATTTTTTACAATTTTTTTTTACTCCTGGTACTCAGAAGTAGCGTCAGACTCCATGGACAGAATAACAACCTGCGCAGGAAAATGCTATAATTTTTGTAACTTGCGCATTATTCCACATAAATATTAAATATTTTTACATTAGAAAATTAATTAACAAAAATATGATATTTCTGAATTTGTTATTCAATTTCGCATAAATTTACCTTCTAGAGCAACTTCACAATACATAGTAACGTAGCTATACAATTTTGACAGTGTATGCATATCACATATTTAGTGATACCTCATGAAATTGTAGGAAACAGTTTTTTTTTCCTCATTGCAGCACAAATACACTTTACATGTACTACATTGTGAATGTGGTCTCGACTGAACTTTATTTTTTCGCACACATCTCGCATCGTCTTCTTTTACAACTGAACACTACAAAATGGTTTCCTCGGTTGCCAAGACGTACATTCTTAGGAACAGAAAATTTATCTTTCCTTCTCTTTGGGGAAGTTATTGCATCTCTACCAGACTTCCTCTTTTTGAGATTTGGCACTTACTGTTCATTCATTAGCTCTAGTGCCACAGCACGCTTGAATTCCAGCAGTGGCAGTGCCCCATGTAGATCACTGAAAATGACGTAAGCATTGACAAAAAGCAATTTCTATTGCTCCCCAGAAGAGGCGGTGCCGCCATTTCTTTGATCGCCTGTCAAGACCATAAGTTAACGTAATCTGCCTGCATGATCCACACCACCCTTGTTTTTATTGTAATCACATACAATAACTGGACACGGTATGGTCATACTAGTTCCATCTTTCTGTTTTCTTGTCACTACGCTCTGTTCAGTGCCATGGAAGTTTGACGCAAAATACACTACTTTATTTTCGCTCCAGTGAAATACTGTTAAGTCTAAAGAAGACACTCTGTGATTTGATTCCCCACGCTTTAGACATATTCCTTTAGGTAAATTCGGTGGCAAACCTTTCCTGTTTGTTCTAATTGTTCCACAGGCAAATGTATTTACGGATTTTAATTTCTCCAAGAGTGGAATAGAAGTAAAAAAATTGTCAAAGTACAATTTTCTGTAATGACCTCAATACGGTTTAGACAATTGCAGTACTACTCTCTCCCCTAAAGCGTACCCTTCAAAGTCCTTCTCCAGTGTCTCATTTCTACCTTGATACACTTCAAAATTGAGTGTGTATCCTTTTTGGTCACAAATTGCCCACAGTTTATAGCCCCTTTTGATTGGTTTTAATGGATGATATTGCTTTATGCTACTTCTTCCCTTGAAGACAATCATTGATTCATCAATACTGAGTTCTCTAGTGCCCCTTTATATGGGCATAAATTGCTTATTCAAAGCAGTCAGAAGCGGGCGTATTTTATACAATTTATCAGTGTTTGTTTCTGGAATTTTTGTGTTATCATTGAGATGTAAATTAATCAAACCTATCCTTACTATGGCATTACAATAGAAATACCGAGGTCATCACATGCAGACCAGTAGTGTTTCCACGCGTAAGCTTGTGGTAACCCAAAAATAAATTAATTCCCAAAAAAGCAAACAGCTCATGTTCCTTCGGATTTAAAATTTTTCCCTTCTGTGTTGCGTAAAGATTGCTCTGGAAAATTATGTCTTCTACAATTGGCTTCAAAATGAAAATAAAATCATCAGTAGCCGTGTGGCAATCCTGAAATAATTCTTCCACAGGCCCTGCAAAACGAATACGTGAATGGAAATAGTACTGTTGTTGTCACAGACGGAACAGGATTCTAGAGTAATTCATGAAATTAAAAACAAGAAATTGACTAATGCTGAAAAAGAATTTATGATAATCTAAGTGTAAGAAGATACCTTCACTATATCTGTATTCACAGTTCCTTGTTTCAATGTGTTTGTCTCTCCACATTCTGTTTGTTCGATATTCACATTGAGCTGAAGGTGTAAATGGCAAAGAACTCTCTGAGGCATCATTATCCGAACAAGTGGAGTTTGTTTCACAATCTGCCTCTTCAAATTGCACATAAAAGCTTTGCCAAAATTATTAACATTTTCGTCATCATCTTCGACGTCAGTATCCTCTGCAATATCAGAGGGAATGTCCTCATGCAAAACTGCTTCAATCTCTGAATCACTCTCAAAGGTCTAAAGTAGCCACCAGTTTTACGATTTTCGTCCCTCTGTGTGAGAAGAAGTGGGCAGAACAACCGGTGAGAGGTAACGTATTGTTGCTAAGTGTTCGCGCAACCTGGCGGTACTAATAAGTCCGCTTTATATTTTTCACTTTATCTCATTCACTTGTAACGTAATGCTTCAAACTATTATAAAAAAACAAAGAAGGTAAGTACTTACAATAGAAAACTCAACGGAAGTTTCAATAAATTGCGCACAAATTCAGGCAACACCATGGAAACAAGCACACACAATCTTCTGTTTTCACAGCAACGCGCGAAAAACAGTTTCAAGCTCTGACCACCAGAGAGGTCTATGTATTGCACAATAACATCTATGAAACAGTAGAGCAGAGTTACTGTTACGTACCGACAGGCTCTCGGTTCACGAAATTGCACCACGAGAAAATAATGAGAGTCAAAACTTACTGGTACTTTTAAGTACCATCAGGCAACAAAGGTTTAAAATTGCAACATCATGTGGGCTGAATGCAACAAACGTCAAAACTACATGAAGCACACTACTTGTATGCAGATCATTAGCATTAAAGCGCAGTCACAAAAAGTAGCTAAGAATGACATTATCTACATTCCGTATACATGCTCATACACGGAAGAGCCAAAGAAACTGTTACTCCTGCCTAATCTCATGTAGGGCCCCCAAAGGCACGCAGAAGTGACGCTACATGACGTGGACTGGACTCGACTAATGTCTGAAGTAGTGCTAGAGGTAATTGACACCATCAATCCTGCAGGGCTGTACATAAATCTGTTATCAATCGAGGGGGTGGAGATCTCTTCTGAACAGCACGTTGCAAGGCATCCCAGATACGCTCAATAATGTTCATGTCTGAGGAGTGTGGTGACCAACGGAAATGTTTAAACTCGGAAGAGTGTTCCGGGAGCCACTCTGTAGCAATACTGCACGTGTGAGGTGTCGCATTCTCCTGCTGTAAGTGCCCAAATCCGTCGGAATCACAGTGGACACGAATGGATGCAAGTGATCATTCTTTGGTAGGATGATTACGCACGTATCACCTGTCAGAGTCGTATGTAGACGTATCAGGGATCTCATATCACTCCAACTGCATACGCCCCACATCATTATACAGCCTCCACCAGTTTGAACATTCTCCTGCTGACATACAGGGTCCACGGACATGTGAGGCTGTCTCCATACCCGTACCGTCCATTCGCAAGATACAATTTGAAACGAGACTCGTCCGACCAGACAACATGTTTCCAGTTATCAACAGTCCAACGTCGGCGTTGAGAGGCCCAGGCGAGGCGTAAGGTCTTGTGTCGTGCAGCCATCAAATGTTGAAATGCGTGTGAAATCTTACGGGACTTAACTGGTAAGGTCATCAGTCCCTAAGCTTACACACTACTTAACCTAAATTATCCTAAGGACAAACACACACACCCATGCCCGAGAGATGACTCGAACCTCCGCCGTGACCAGCGGCTCAGACCGCTCGGCTAATCCCGCGCGGCGTGCAGCCATGAAGGGTACACGAGTTGGCCTTCGGCTCGGAAAGACCATATGGATGATGTTTCATTGAATGGTTCGCAGACTGACACTTGCTCATGGCCCAGCAGTGAAATCTGCAGCAGTTTGCGGAAGGGTTGCACTCCTGTCACGTTGAACGGTTTTCTTTAGTAGTCACTTGAGCTTTTTTCGGCCGCTGCGATGCCGGAGATTTGATGTTTTACTGGATTTCTGCTATTCACTTTACACTCGTGAAGTGGTCGTACGGGAAAATTCCCACTTCATCGCTACCTCGGAGATGCTGTGCCCGTCACCCGTGCGCCGACTAAAACACCGCGTTCAGACTCACTTAAATCTTGAGAACCTGCCACTGTAGCAGCAGGATCCGACATAACAATTGCGCCAGACACTTATTGTTTACCTAGCCGTTTCCGATCGCAGCGCCGTATTCTGCCTCCTCACACACCTCTGTTTTTGCTTACAAATACCCATACTAGTTTCTTTGGCGCTTCAGTGTACTAAGCAAAAGGTTACTGATTCAGCAACCGAATTTGAATGTTGGTTGTTCGTGAACTCATCTTCTGCCTCATGTGTTAAGACGAAACGCTTACGAGAAAGTGTCGCTATCAGGCATCGGCACAATGATGGTCTATTGGGCTGCTGTTTATCGTTCTACAATATTGCTGTTCAGGTTGTCGATATTCCACGACTGTCGTGCATTTAAGGGATCGATGGGTTCAGCAGTGCTGAAATGCCATGCGGGATTTCAGCTGTCCCATATGACTAGCGCTTGATAGGAGAGGAATAGGAGTATTATTATCTTGGTAGTACACTACTGCACATTGACGTAACGTACAGATAATACGGAAATTAGCTTGTTTTCAGCAGGACGTACCAATTCAGACATAATTTATTTTATTTATTCGTTGGGCGGATTTATCTGTATATGAAATTGTACATTTGTTAGTTAATAACATAAGTACGTACAACTAACTGCATAATTGTTCACGTGAACTAGTCCATTTTCATGCTCTGCAACAATACTAGTTAATAAAATAAAATTATTCTTAACTAATTGTATCTAAAGTTATACCTTAGAAGCAAGAAAAGTGGAAACGGTAGATTGTTTGAGAATAAAAACAAAAACGACATGTTGTTGTTATTGTCTTCAGTCCTGAGACTGGTTTGATGCAGCTCTCCATGCTACTCTATCCTGTGCAAGCTGCTTCATCTCCCAGTACCTACTGCAACCTACATCCTTCTGAATCTGCTTAGTGTACTCATCTCTCGGTCTCCCTCTACGATTTTTACCCTCCACGGTGCCCTCCAATGCTAAATTTGTGATCCCTTGATGCCTCAAAACATGTCCTACCAACCGATCCCTTCTTCTAGTCAAGTTGTGCCACAAACTTCTCTTCTCCCCAATCCTATTCAATACCTCCTCATTAGTTACGTGATCTATCCACCTTATCTTCAGTATTCTTCTGTAGCACCACATTTCGAAAGCTTCTATTCTCTTCTTGTCCAAACTATCGTCCATGTTTCACTTCCATACATGGCTACACTCCAAACAAATACTTTCAGAAACGACATAAACGACATAAAACGACATAAAATATAAAAATATAAAGAAAAGTAAGCCGACAACGATGGAGACCTTGGAAAGACTTGAAGCCCTGCACTCCTTTTCAGCTGCTAGTTCCAATATAAAATGCCTTACTGGAAACTTGAAGTACCCAGAATGGAAGAAGAAAAGGAAATGAAACTTGACAGGTTGAAAGTATGTGGGGCGTTATTTCGATGATTACAAAATCACGTCCAATTTACAAAGAACTTTGCAGTATGAGTCCACTTATCACTATGACGTTCGACACCCTTTTTGCCTGAATGCGGGCACTAATTCATTTGGGTAGGGTGTGTTAAAGCTATTGTAACCTTTCCTGAGGCAGTTTGTCACACAAATATTATATCTGAGCGATGATATTCTTGATACTGGATTTTGGGACAGAACTGGCATCAGAGATGGTCAGGCACAAGTTGTATCTGGGACAGCTCAAGGGATGTTGCTGGCCATGGAAGTATCTCAACATCACACAGTTTATAGAGAAAACTGACGTCTGTGGATGAGCATTATCCTGTTGAAAATTGGCATGTCAGTACTCTAGCGCATGAGAGCTAACATATGAGGACGCGAGATATCCGTTACGAACCACTGTGTCTTCAGAGCTCCGTGCCACTACCAGCGTGACCTGAAGCCAACGTTTGGCTCCCCTTACTGATGCCAGAAGTAACACTGTTAATCCCCTCCATAATGAAACTTCCTGGCAGATTAAAACTGTGTGCCGGACAGGGTCTCGAACTTGGGACATTTGCCTTTCGCGGGCATGTTAGAAGACAAGGTACTGGCAGAATTGAAGCTGTGAGAACGAATCGTGAGACGCTCTTGGGTAGGTCAGCCGGTACAGTGCTTTCCCGCGAAAGGCTGAGGTACCGAGTTCGAGCCTCCGTTCAGCGTACAGTTTTAATCTGCCAGGAACTTTCATATCAGCGTACAGACCGCTGCAGAATGATAATTTCAATTCCCTTTCCATAATATTGAAAGAATAGGACGGTTCCCCACTCCACCACCGTACTGACCAATGACGGTCGTCAGGGGTAGTGTAGAACCTGATTCTTCGCGGTACACAATGCTACGCCATTGATCAGCAGTCCAAGATTCACGGTCATGGCATCATACAAATCGCAGCAGTTTATGTTGTGTTAAAGGAAGCCTACACTTGGGGGCGGTAATTCCTTAGTCCAGCTGCGCGTTATTCTACAACGAATGGCGCAGGATGGCACAAAATGAAGCGGAGATGCGGATGGGTTACGAACTGGTGGTGCACAGCGAGGCGATCCTCCCTTGTTGTGATGACACGCGATCGACCGCAACATTCACGAGCAGGCCTGGCCTCATCTGCCCATAAATTCCAACACAGGGCCACTGTCACATCCGAATCCACATCAGTCTGGATTTGCACAAGTGGGCCAGTCGCCCGGTTGAAGATCTACATTGAGGCCCCCTTAGCTGGCCGGCGTGGTCGAGCGGTTCTAGGCGCTACAGTCAGAAACCGCGCGACCGCAACGGTCGCAGGTTCGAATCCTGCCTCGGGCATGGATGTATGTGATGTCCTTAGGTTACTTAGGTTTAAGTAGTTCTAAGTTCTAGGGGACTGATGACCTCAGCAGTTAAGCCCCACAACGCTCAGAGCCAATTGAACCATTTTGAGGCCCTCTAACGCACTTGGTCACGAGCTGATAACGTTGTCACACTCGCGTATGCGGCATCTCCAAGTCCTTCACAATAACCACTCAACTTCTGAGGCTGTTCACGGCCGTTATATAACCTGCAAAGCCTTAGAACAACACTAATCATGAACATCACTACTACATTCTGGTGACCGTTCTATTAATGAGGATTTCAACTCTTTATCATTTAGATAAAGATTTTCAAAGGTATTCTACATTGCCAAACATTGGATTATACAGCCAACCGTTTGAAAATAACTTTTTAGTACACCTGACCTAGGTTTATCTAGCTACTAAGGGTGTCTTTATCAGAATGAGATTTTGACGAACCGTAAAGCTACATTATGTGAAAGCAATGGTCAGAATTTAGATCAGCTATGCTCAAGTCTAAAATAAAATGAAATACGTTCAACAGTGTCACGTATGTCTAGCTAGGAATAACTCTGATTTCCTGGAGCGTACTTTATTTTCTTTTTGACTTGAGCATATTCGCTCTAAATCGTAACAATTGCTTTCTGGCAAGTTAATTTTACGGTTTCTCAAAATTTCGTTGTGATGAAGTCACTCTTGTAAGTGTCGAAACCTAGGTTAATTGTACCAAACAGTTATTCGCAGACGGTTGGCTGTACAACTCCTATGTTTGAAAATTGTACATTACTGCTGAGAAGCACTCATGTTTAAAACTGTAAAATTCTACCTTGCGTTAATAATAGACATTTTTCTTTATTTAAAGAATTACTATTTGCAGTATATTGATCAGATGAACAACCGCAACCGACGATCAAATTGATGGAATAAAAATTCACTTCATCTGCCAATACTGATTAACACTGAGCTGACAAAAGCTATGGTGTAGCTGTATGAACATACAAAGGTGGCAATAGTATTGCGTACACAAGGTATAAAAGCACAGTGCACTGGCGTAGGCGACAGGTTTTCGATGTGATTACGGTCGCACGAGCAATCTATGATAGTTGGAGGTGGATGAATTGGACCTCGCATTTCGTGGCAAGAAGTCAACGTGATCCGGCTGCAATCCCGAAATCTCATCGAAATTTCAGAAATTGTTTGGGAATTGTGTATTTCAAGATCGACAGTGTCAAGAGTGTCTCGAGAATACCAAGTTTCAGTGGCCAACAGTCTCCACTTAACGACCAAGAGTATCGACTTTCGCGTAAAGCAGTCAGTTGTAATAGACAAGCAACACTGCGTGAAATGAACTCAGTAATCCGATACGACAGTGCGTCGAAATTTGGCGTTTCTAGTCTATTGCAAAAGACGATAGATGCGCTTGCTTTTGGTCACAGAACGACATCGTCTGACTGCCTGATAAGCCTCCCCCGGGCTCGAGATTATGTCGATTGGATCCTAGATGGCTGCAAAGCCGTGGACTGGTCAACTAAATCCCAGTTTCCTTTGGCAAGAACTGATGGTATGAGTGGAATGCGGCAGAGATCCTACGAAGCCGTAGACCAACTGTCAACATGGCTCTATGAAAGCTGGTGTGGACTGCCTAGACGTAGAATTGAGTCCTCTTGCTCAAATGAGCCGATAATTGACTAAAAATGTTATATTTGGTTACTTGGGGACCATTTTCGGCCATCCAGGTGTTTATGTTCCCGAAAAATGATGGGATTTTTATAGGTGACAATAACCATGCCACTGGGCCACAATTTTTTGCGATTTGTTTAAAGACATTCTGGACATCCAGATCCCTGAACATGAATCCCATCTAACAGTTATGGGACATAATGAAGGGATCAGTTTGTACACAAATTCCTGCAGCGGCAGCACTTTTCGAAATTATGGACGGTTGCCGCTAAGCCAGCGTAGATACTCTGTTATCCCCCCCTCCTCCCCCACCCCCAGCCCAAAATCCCTGCTAGCAAAGTCTTGGAATTCCATAGCCAGGATAATATTTGTTTTATTTGTTTTGCCATAGGAGCACAAAAAACCCTGGATGAATTCAAGGTTAGGGCCTATTGTTCTTGACATTGTTATTCTTCGGGCGATCTCCAATGTATGATAGCCGAAGAAAATTATACAAGCCAAGATCGCTAAAAAGCATTTATTGGGTAATCGGTTTCCACGAGCAATATTGTCATAATCAGATCTTTGGCTTTAAAATTTTCACAACACTGATGGACAACGTCTGATAAAATTTTAAAGGATTAGATCCATTGCTGAAAGCATAGCGTAGCACAGCACCGGTCATCCAACGAAATTCCTTTTTTAGTGATCTTGGCTTGTGAAAATTTCTTCAGCTATCATTCGTCTCATCGCGTGCAAGGCAACCTTAGCGTCGAAACCGTGGCCCTGCTCTGTGGATAGTTTTGTCAGTGGTCCAGAGGGGTGGCAAGAGTCTTTCCCGCCAGTACAGCTCCTATTTTCGAAATTATTTCGCACTGCGCTACCAACTTAGTGCCACACACAGTATATTAAAATCGGCCATGCAGGGCTCTCACTGCTGGATTGTCATTCCACCCCAGCTCAAGCCCCACATCCTCCGTGCGTTTCATGGGACGCCGTTTTTTCTTTGGTAGTCATCAGTAGACTACGGATTTTTAGGTCATAAAAAGTGTGTTTTAGGCACCTAAAATAGTCTCCTTCAGTAGTTAATTTAGGCTACATAAAAACTAAAATAGGCTCTAATAAAAATGACGCAGAGAAAATAAAAATAAATTAAAATACACAGTGTTGACAGTATGAACATCTTATTAGTCATTAAAACAAGGCGAATGAATATTTACACATTTACAGAGCACAGCAATCTACAACATTAATGTTGAACATAGCTCCAAATACACTCCTGGAAATGGAAAAAAGAACACATTGACACCGGTGTGTCAGACCCACCATACTTACTCCGGACACTGCGAGAGGGCTGTACAAGCAATGATCACACACACGGCACAGCGGACACACCAGGAACCGCGGTGTTGGCCGTCGAATGGCGCTAGCTGCGCAGCATTTGTGCACCGCCGCCGTCAGTGTCAGCCAGTTTGCCGTGGCATACGGAGCTCCATCGCAGTCTTTAACACTGGTAGCATGCCGCGACAGCGTGGACGTGAACCGTATGTGCAGTTGACGGACTTCGAGCGAGGGCGTATAGTGGGCATGCGGGAGGCCGGGTGGACGTACCGCCGAATTGCTCAACACGTGGGTCGTGAGGTCTCCACAGTACATCGATGTTGTCGCCAGTGGTCGGCGGAAGGTGCACGTGCCCGTCGACCTGGGACCGGACCGCAGCGACGCACGGATGCACGCCAAGACCGTAGGATCCTACGCAGTGCCGTAGGGGACCGCACCGCCACTTCCCAGCAAATTAGGGACAGTGTTGCTCCTGGGGTATCGGCGAGGACCATTCGCAACCGTCTCCATGAAGCTGGGTTACGGTCCCGCACACCGTTAGGCCGTCTTCCGCTCACGCCCCAACATTGTGCAGCCCGCCTCCAGTAGTGTCGCGACAGGCATGAATGGAGGGACGAACGGAGACGTGTCGTCTTCAGCGATGAGAGTCGCTTCTGCCTTGGTGCCAATGATGGTCGTATGCGTGTTTGGCGCCGTGCAGGTGAGAGCCACAATCAGGACTGCATACGACCGAGGCACACAGGGCCAACACCCGGCATCATGGTGTGGGGAGCGATCTTCTACACTGGCCGTAAACCTCTGGTGATCGTCGAGGGGACACTGAATAGTGCACGGTACATCCAAACCGTCATCGAACCAATCGTTCTACCATTCCTAGACCGGCAAGGGAACTTGCTGTTCCAACAGGACAATGCACGTCCGCATGTATCCCGTGCCACCCAACGTGCTCTAGAAGGTGTAAGTCAACTACCCTGGCCAGCAAGATCTCGGATCTGTCCCCCATTGAGCATGTTTGGGACTGGATGAAGAGTCGTCTCACGCGGTCTGCACGTCCAGCACGAACGCTGGTCCAACTGAGGCGCCAGGTGGAAATGGCATGGCAAGCCGTTCCATAGGACTACATCCAGCATCTCTACGATCGTCTCCATGGGAGAATAGCAGCCTGCATTGCTGCGAAAGGTGGATATAGACTGTACTAGCTCCGACATTGTGCATGCACTGTTGCCTGTGTCTATGTACCTGTGGTTCTGTCAGTGTGATCATGTGATGTATCTGACCCCAGGAATGTGTCAATAAAGTTTCCCCTTCCTGTGACAATGAATTCACGGTGTTCTTATTTCAATTTCCAGGAGTGTATTTTTGAGTTCCTGCAAGATAAAGATCTCCGTAAAAACGATGTGACAATGGCTTAATTAATACATTCATAGTTACACATATTCTGACCATACTTGGCTTCAAAATAAATAACCAAAATCTTTTCTACGTTTTCTAATGAAAAACTGTGGCGCTTGTCAGTCACAGTCAATCTATACGCTGAAAAAGAACGCTCTACATCTATAGATGTGACAGAGGCGTACTTCACTTTCGACACATGTTGGACAGGAATGCTGCAGTCAGGAGTGCTGGATTTTCCACTAAGTATGTCGGCAGCTGCACACAACTCCTTCAGGCCAGTGTTCTTCTGCAAAACCGTTTGCATTTTTGCCCGTACTTATACCCGTACTTCACCTGGCGCTTCATTAATTTTCATTTTGACTTCTGCAAGCAAAGATATATTGTCTCCCTGAGCCTTCTAATTGTGAAATTAGTCTTCCCATAAATGTGTAGTGGGCCCTAGTGTAAGATAAGTCCTGCTTTAATGAAGAATCTTTGAGTAACCCCATTGCTGCAATTACGCATGTAGCATCCTCCGGTATATTTTCAACCACCTTCTGGACAGCTGAGAGATGCGCACTATAGTATTCTACTGCTATCAGCCACGTGCCCCAGCGGGTAACAACAGGCTCTGGCGACAATGGGACATCTGGAAGCTGTCCTTTGAATGCTTGTATTATTGATGGTGCCTTAACAAAAATTTTCTTCACCATATATATTATTTTATTTACTTTAGGAAATGGTAGCCTTACCTGCTCTGCTATGTGGTTGATCCGATGCACTACACAAGTTACGTGCAGCATCAATGGGTAGAATACTTATAATAGTTGAAACGCTGCTATTATATATGCAGCAGCATCAGTGACGGCCAGAAGCACCTTATTCTCATCCACTCCGCTGGGTATAGCACCTTAAGCCCATTGTTCACAAACTGTGCTTTTCTTTGTTGGTTAGTTTTTGCAAGCTCTTTTGAATAAATCAAATGAGCCCTGGATGGAGAATCTGGATCTAGCTTGCCAATAATCAGGTTTGCAATGTAACGGCCAAGACTGTCAGTAGTTTCATCTACAGAAATCCATTTACAAGATTCTCTAATATCTTCTTGGATTCTGTGCAAATGCAGCATTGTAAGCTGAATCCACATAATTTTTACGTAAAGTTGACTCTGCAGGAATAGACTGATCGCAGTACTTCTCAAGAAAACCTCTGAAAATAGGGTTTTCTAGTTTCCGAAAGGGGATGTTTGCTGCCACAAGTGCATGACACAAATCACTGCAGAACTTGTTTTTTTTCGCAGGATTCACCATATTTTTTGGTTAAAAGAGTTTGCTTCAATTTTGACATTCATTCAACATTAGCTTTATGTGCGATTCCATCTTAACACTCGAAACCAAGGATTGCATAAAAAAGAATCCTAAGTGACAGGAAAATAAGAAGTCTAGGAAAAACATCAACTAACATCCTTGTTGCATGCTTGGCAGAAAATAATTTTCCCATCTGTTGTATAATGCGGAAAATCTTGCAGCCACTGCCTTATATGAGTACTACTTTGAACTAGCTGTTTTCGGCATGGTGTAGTATTCTCACACAGAAACTAGAAGTTGTTTTGCATTTAGAACGTCAGTAACACTTAACACGTCGGTCGCTACACAATGTACTGATTTGTTTTCGCTGGGAAAAAGTGAATGATGATCTGTTTTATTTTTATTTTATTACTGCGGTGCTTGGGAGCGGTAGGGGAATTACCATACTCGTAGCTGGCCGTATGGCACCTGACAGATGGCCGCCCCTACTGAACAAGCGAATGGAATCTACCGATGCTTCAGATGAAAACATCTCACTATTGGCAAATTATTTTTCAAACCAGAAAATCCACGTATAATACCTTTCACGAAATAGAGTAGTTTGATAGGACTGCCTGTAGACAGCAGCAAGAAAATGCGAGAAGGGCATTAATTTAGCTATATAGGGAGTCTACGATTAACATGTGGTTTTTTAATCCATGCTCAGCTTAAGGCCTAAGAAACCGTTTCCTTGCAAAAATACACAGCTGGCCAGAATCCTACGAACGAAATATTTTTAAATGTAACATTTAGTACTCCCACGTTCGATTCTAATGTGTAACTCAAATCTTTGACCGGTTCCCATTCGCTCACTGAAGTTAAGCACTGGCGCACTCAGCGCGTACTTGGATGACCATTCAACCGTGCCGAATGCTGTTGGTAGTAAGGCAAGCAAAGGATTTGTAAACAGACTCTAACGACCTTCGCCTTCGCTAAGACGTAAAGCCTTAAGTTTACTTCTTTTCTCTAATATTTGAAAACACAAGAACTCTCTGTCAGATTAATGAAATAGGTACTTTTTTAGGATTTTGATGCCGAAATAGGCAAAATTAGGCGTCAACGTCGAAATACTCAATTTTAGGTCCTATACAACTAACAGTATTCAGTTTATTTAGTCATGAAACGAATAAGTACCAACTTATATGCAAATTGGAACTTAGGAAGAAAATAGGCTTTAACCTAAAAGATCCGTGATCTATTTTTTACATATGAACAATAAAACACTTATAAAGAGTATTTGGTATTAACAGGGGTAGCAATATATAAAAATAAAAAAAGACCGAAGTGTTAGGCAAACACGAAGCATGAGCGCATATCAACTAGCCACCTTGCTGCACGCTGGGCAGAAAATATTATTTTTCCATCTGTGGTATAGTGTGGAAAAACTTGGAGCCACAGTCTTGTTGTTGTTGTTGTTGTTGTTGTTGTCTTCACTCCTGAGACTGGTTTGATGTAGCTCTCCATGCTACTCTATCCTGTGCTAGCTTTTACATCTCCCAGAACCTACTGCAACCTACATCCTTCTGAATCTGCTTAGTGTATTCATCTCTTGGTCTCCCTCTACGATTTTTACCCTCCACGCTGCCCTCCAATGCTAAATTTGTGATCGCTTGATGCCTCAAAACATGTCCTACCAACCGATCCCTTCTTCTAGTCAAATTGTGCCACAAACTTCTCTTCTCCCCGATCCTATTCAATACCTCCTCATTAGTTACGTGATCTATCCACCTTATCTTCAGCATTCTTTTGTAGCACCACATTTCGAAAGCTTCTATTCTCTTCTTGTCCAAACTAGTTATCGTCCATGTTTCACTTCCATACATGGCTACACTCCAAACAAATACTTTCAGAAACTACTTCCTGATACATAAATCTATATTCGATGTTAACAAATTTTTCTTCTTCAGAAACGCTTTCCTTGCCATTGCCAGTCTACATTTTATATCCTCTCTACTCCGACCATCATCAGTTATTTTATTTCCTAAATAGCAAAACTCCTTTACTACTTTAAGTGTATCATTTCCTAATCTAATTCCCTCAGCATCACCCGATTTAATTTGACTACATTCCATTATTCTCGTTATGCTTTTGTTGATGTTCATCTTATATCCTCCTTTCAAGACACTGTCCATTCCGTTCAACTGCTCTTCCAAGTCCTTTGCCGTCTCTGACACAATTACAATGTCATCGGCGAACGTCAAAGTTTTTACTTCTTCTCCATGAATTTTAATATCTACTCAAAATTTTTCTTTTGTTTCCTTTACCCCTTGCTCAATATACAGATTGAATAACACCGGGGAGAGGCTACAACCCTGTCTCACTTCTTTCCCAACCACTGCTTCCCTTTCATGCCCCTCGACTCTTATGACTGCCATCTGGTTTCTGTACAAATTGTAAATAGCCTTTCGCTCCCTGTATTTTACCCCTGCCACCTTCAGAATTGGAAAGAGAGTATTCCAGTCAACATTGTCAAAACCTTTCTCTTAGTCTACACATGCTAGAAACGTAGGTTTGCCTTTTCTTAATCTTTCTTCTAAGATAAGTCGTAAGGTCGGTATTGCCTCACGTGTTCCAACATTTCTACGGAATCCAAACTGATCCTCCCGAGGTCCGCATCTACCAGTTTTTCCATTCGTCTGTAAGGAATTCGCGTTAGTATTTTGCAGCTGTGACTTATTAAACTGATAGTTCGGTAATTTCCACATCTGTCATCACCTACTTTCTTTGGGATTGTAATTATTATATTCTTCTTGAAGTCTGAGGGTATTTCGCCTGTCTCATACATCTTGCTCACCAGCTGGTAGAATTTTGCATTACTGGCACTCCCAAGGCCGTCAGTAGTTCTAATGGAATGTTGTCTACTCCGGGGGGCCTTGTTTCGACTCAGGTCTTTCAGTGCTCCGTCAAACTCTTCACGCAGCATCTTATCTCCCATTCGTCTTCATCTACATCCTCTTCCATTTCCATAATATTGTCCTCAAATACGTCGCCCTTGTATAAGCCTTCTATATACTCCTTCCACCTTTCTGCCTTCCCTTCTTTGCTTAGAACTGGGTTGCCATCTGAGCTCTTGATATTCATAGACGTGGTTCTCTTCTCTCCAAAGGTCTCTTTAATTTTCCTGTAGGCAGTATCGATCTTACCCCAAGTGAGATAAGCCTCTACATCCTTACATTTGTCCTCTAGGCATGCCTGCTTGGCCATTTTGCACTTCCTGTCGATCTCATTTTTGAGACGTTTGTATTCCAATTTGCCTGCTTCTTTCACTGCAGTTTTATATTTTCTCCTTTCATCAATTAAATTCAATATTTCTTCTGTTACCCAAGGATTTCTAGCTGCCCTCGTCTTTTTACCTACTTTATCCTTTCTGCCTTCACTACTTCATCCTTCAGAGCTACCCATTCTTCTTCTACTGTGTTTCTTTCCCCCATTCCTGTCAATTGTTCCCTTATGCTCTCCTTGAAACACTGTACAACCTCTGGTTCTTTCAACTTATCCAGATCCCATGTCCTTAAATTCCCACGTTTTTGTAGTGTCTTCAGTTTTAGTCTACAGTTCATAACCAATAGATTGTGGTCAGAGTCCACATCTGCGCCTGGAAATGTCCTACAATTTAAAACCTGATTCCTAAATCTCTGTCTTACCATTATATAATCTATCTGATACCTTTTAGTATCTCCAGGATTCTTCCATGTATACAACCTTCTTTTATGATTCTTGAACCAAGTGTTAGCTATGATTAAGTTATGCTCTGCGCAAAATTCTACCAGACGGCTTCCTCTTTCATTTCTTAGCCCTAATCCATAATCACCTACTATGTTTCCTTCTCTCCCTTTTCCTACTGACGAATTCCAGTCACCCATGACTATTAAATTTTCGTCTCCCTTCACAACCTGAATAATTTCTTTTATCTCATCATACATTTCATCAATTTCTTCACCATCTGCAGAGTTAGTTGGCATATAAACTTGTACTACTGTAGTAGGCATGGGCTTTGTGTCTATCTTGGCCACAATAATGCGTTCACTATGCTGGTTGTAGTATCTTACTCGCACTCTTATTTTTTTATTCATTATTAAATCTACTCCTCCATTACCCCTATTTGATTTTGTATTTATAACCCTGTATTCACCTGACCAAAAGTCTTGTTCCTCCTGCCACCGACCTTCACTAATTGCCACTGTATCTAACTTTAACCTATCCATTTCCCTTTTTAAATTTTCTAACCTACCTGCCCGATTAAGGGATCTGACATTCCACGCTCCAATCCGTAGAACGCCAGTTTTCTTTCTCCTGATAACGACGTCCTCCTGAGTAGTTCCCGCCCGGAGATCCGAATGGGGGACTATTTTACCTCCGGAATAGTTTACCCAAGAGGACGCCATCATCATTTAATCATACAGTAAAGCTGCATGTCCTCGGGAAAAATTACGGCTGTAGTTTCCCCTTGCTTTCAGCCGTTCGCAGTACCAGCACAGGAAGGCCGTTTTGGTTAATGTTGCAAGGCCAGATCAGTCAATCATCCAGACTGTTGCCCCTGCAACTACTGAAAAGGCTGCTGCCCCTCTTCAGGAACCACACGCTTGTCTGGCCTCTCAACAGATACCCCTCTGTTGTGGTTGCACCTACTGTATCGCTGAGGCACGCAAGCCTCCCCCCCCCCCCCCCCCCCCCCACGGCAAGGTCCATGGTCCATGGGGGGGCCACTGTCTTATATGGTGAAATAGGCACTTAACGCTATTAAGTGTAAATAGTCATGAAACGCATAAGTACAAATTTTTAAGCAAATAGGAACTCAGGAACAAAATAGGTTTTTACCTAAAATACGCGGTCCTGTCATTAGTCTTCTGGCTGTTTTGAAGCGGTTTGCAACGAATTTGTCTCTTGTGCCAATCTCTTCATCTCAGCACATTCAACCTACGTCGTCAGTTATTTGCTAGATGTGGCCCACTTTCTGTCTTCCTTTACAGTTTTTGCCTTTTACAGCCCCCTATAGTACCTTGGAAATCAGTCCTCTTAACAGAAGTCCTATCACCTTGTCCCTTCCTCTTGTCAGTGTTTTCCACATATTCGTTTCCTCTTGGATTCTGTGCAAAAGCTCCTCCTTATCGGTACATCTAATTTTCAACAATACTCTGTAGAAACACATCTAAAATTTTTCGATTCTGTTCTTTTCCTGTTTTCCCACAGTCCATGTTTCACTACCATACAATGCTGTGCTCCAAACACACATTCTCAGAAATGTATTCCTCAAATTAAGGTCCTTGTTTGATACTAATAGACTTCTCTTTGGCAGGAATGCCCTTTTTGGCTGTTCTAGCCTAATTTCGATGTCCTTCTTGCACCGTCCATCATTGATTATTTTGGTGCCTAGGTAGTAGCATTCCTTAATTTCATCTGGTCTCTGACCACCAGTCCTAATGTCAAGTTTTCCACTGTTCTCATTTCTGCTACTTTTAATTATTTCCATCTTTCTTCGACGTACTCTCAATCCATATTCTGTACTGATAAGGCTTTCGTTCCATTTGGCAGATCATGTAATTCTTCTTCACTTTCACTCAGGATAGCAATATCATCAGTGAATCATATCATTGATATACTTTCACATTGAATTTTAATTCCACTCCTTAACCTTACTTTTATTTCAATCATTGCTTCTTCGATGTGCAGTGGGAATAGTAGTGGCGAAAGAGTACATCCCCGTCTTACACCCTTTTTAATCCGTGCACTTCGTTCTTGGTCGCCCACTCTCATTATTTCCTCTTGTATCTTGCACATATTGTATATTATCTGTCTCTCCCTATAGCTTACCCCTATTTTTCTCAGAAGTTCGAACGTCTTAGACAATTTGACATTGGCTAAAGTTGCTCTGAGCAGTATGCAACTTAACTTCTGAGGTCATCAGTCGCCTAGAACTTGGAACTACTTAAACCTAACTAACCTAAGGACATCACACAAATCCATGCCCGAGGCAGTATTCGAACCTGCGACCGGAGCGGTCGCTCGGATCCAGACTGTAGCGCTTAGAACCACACGGCCACTCCGGCCGGCCATTTGACACTGTTAAATTCTTTTTTTGCAGGTCGACAAATCCTATGAACGTGCCTTAATTTTCCTTTAGTCTTGCTGACATTGTCAACTGGAACATCAGAATTGCTATTCTGGTGCTGTTATCTTTCCTAAAGCCAAACTGATCGTCATCTAACACATCCTCAGTTTTTTTTTACCTTGTATAGTATTGTGTTGTATGGAACTGGGGACCTAGAAACGACGCAGAGGCTTCGTCCCCGCCGTAGCCCGCAGTGGAACACAACCCCACAACAGACTACAGCAGTCCACTCACCCCACCGCTGCCACACACAAAAAATGGTTCAAATGGCTCTGAGCACTATGGGACTTAACATCTGTGGTCATCAGTCCCCTAGAACTTAGAACTACTTAAACCTAACTAACCTAAGGACATCACACACATCCATGCCCGAGGCAGGGTTCGAACCTGCGACCGCAGAAGTCGCGCGGTTCCGGACTGAGCGCCTAGAACTGCGAGACTACCGCGGCCGTCTGCCACACACAGAACTCTGGGTTATTGTGCGGTTAGGCTCCATTGGGGATGAAGTGCACGAAGACATTTGCCATGTGGCAGATATACTGGCCAGACAGCAGTTCCGACATTAAATATGGATTTCTGTGTTGGATCCCTCAATCAGATGTCTATGTTACAACGTCCTTTACCATTGCCCCAATCTTACCACCCTGACTATTTCAGGGGGCTGTGTGGCTGATGGTGGTAGACTAGACGCTAACTTCTCAGTCGTGTAGCACGTCACCAACCATCAACACCCCTGTTACCATCCATGCCCTTCAGAGGATTTTATGCCTTTGGAGGACATCTTGCACCCTGGTGGCGGAAAACTGGCCCAACATTACATTGACGCAGTTACAGGCATTTTGTGGCTACATCAGCACAAAGCATCTGGCCACTTCCTCTTCCACAGTTGTGGAATCTGATCAGATGGTCTGCACGTTTGAGGCCTAAATGTGGGAAGTTTTCCAGTCTTCATTCACTGAGGTTGCCTTCAACACGTACCTTGTGACATATAGACCCACCACCATCAATGGCGTCTGTCCTACCAAAACTCTGCATGGATGCTGGAATCGCACCCAGTTAGCTTGACAGCATCCTATAGAGTGTGCCCATCCTCTGTACAATCCTGCCTATTTACACATCACCTGTGGCCAGCACATTCAGCCAGTGTTTGGGGTGACCTGACAGTTGACATGTTATCGTAGTGTACAAAGGACATCTGCTGTTTCACGTCAAGAGTTGGAATATCCACGTGACCCGAAACTCAAGCAGCTCTGGCGGCGACCACGGTGGCAACTGGTTTCTTGCAATGACGTTTGGCCTCCAACTCATAGTCCAGACACGAGTCAGCATTCGCTCGGTCTGTTGCTCTCTCTCCACACATCCTACGCCTCCACCATCCAAGCGCTCACTCTTATTGGTGTGTGGCCATGGCGTGCTCGATTGGCATCACTAGGAGTAGGCCAGGTTTGGAGAAGCACTGCACCGACAGAAAAAAGCGCGTGGCCTGTGAACTTTCTCAAACGATTTCACAGATTCTATTCCGTAAAAAGTTTGATTTCTATGTAGCATGTAACTTTATGTACTGATGAGCCAAAACATTATGACCATCTACGTAATAGTTTGTTTGTCCACCTTTGGAACGAAATACATCACTCATTCTCCGTATTAGGGATCCGACAGTTTGTTGGTAGTTGTTTGGAGGTATGTGGCATTAAGTGTCTACGCACAGGGCACGTAATTCGCTTAAATAGTAGACGGCTAATTTGCGCACGCGGTCAAGACACCCGATAGGTATCCAGATGGGTTCCATACGATTTAAACCAGGTGAATTTGGTCACCCAGACATCCAAGTTCACTATAATGCTTCTCAAATCAATGCAGCACGGTTCTGGCTCCGTGCAACGGACAATAATGCTGTTGAAAGATGACATCGCTTCCTGGAAGTCATCGAGCATGAAGAGATGCACGTGGTTCGCAGCTGACGGCGTGTCTCCAGTTACCACCGCATGTCCCATGCAAGCGCAACAGAATGTCTCCCATAGCATAACACTGCCTCAACAGCCTGCTCCGGGTGCACTGCAAGTTTCGTGCCGCCGTCCACTTCCACGACGGCGTTTGTGGAGACCACATAGTGTAGCGCCGGCCGCGGTGGTCTCGCGGTTATAGGCGCGCAGTCCTGAACCGTGCGACTGCTACGGTCGCAGGTTCGAATCCTGCCTCGGGCATTGATGTATGTGATGTCCTTAGGTTAGTTAGGTTTAAGTAGTTCTAAGTTGTAGGGGAGTAATGACCACAGCAGTTGAGTCCCATAGTGCTCAGAGCCATTTGAACCATTTTGAACCTAGTGTAGCAAAACATGAATCACCCAAAGAACCGACACGTTTCCATTGAACGATGGTCGAATCCCAATGGTCTCGCGCCAACTGTAATCGTACCTGACGATATCGTTGGGTTAGCATGTGAATATGTAGGTACGTAGGCGTGTTCTGCTGCGGAGGTCCATTATCAAAACTGTACAACGAATGGTGAGCTCCAAAACACTTGTGCGTGCATTAGCATTGTGATCTTTCTGCAGAGATGCCACAGATAAACACCCAACCTACTTTGAGCCGATAAGCCATCGAACCCCAAGCTGTGAGCAGTCGTGGACGTCCAACCATTTAGTGAGTAATGGTAATTTCACTGTCCGTCTACCTCTTCCCATAGATGTTCACGAAAGTAATATGTCTTCGAGATAGTCGTTCATAGGCTCTGCATAGTTGTGCCGTGAGCCCGCGCTTAATTTCGCGTAATTCCCGTTTATTTGGAATCCCTCTGGCCGCAAGAGCACATGAAGCGTTACCGACGCCGGATGAGGGCAGGTCGGAGGAGAAGGTAGTTAAGGGTTGCTGCAACCAGGAGAAGACAAGAGTGACACAGGGGCGGCGAGGAGCGCAGGTGAGGCGGTGTGTTGTGGCCAAGCGTCTGCCGTGGCCCATTGGCAAGAGCGGTGCCTTTGCCGACTGCGGGTTTGGCGGGGCCGAGTGTTGGTCACAGCCGTGAACATTGCTCGTTGAAAGCTACTTCGGCAGGACGCACAGTTTTCGGCGTGTCCTGTGCTATTGAAGTTGTAAGCAGTTGTGGTGCCGGGTTGGAGTCCGGTCTGATCTTTGCAAGTACTAGACGCTGTGGCGTCTGCTGGCTTTCCGACTGCCAGTAATCTTGGTTACATCCCTTTCGCGGTGCATCTAAGCAAGCGTTCGTCAATGGACCCTGGATTTTTCGAGAAATCACTGTGAGCGTCCTATTTGTGTGCATGTCACTTGGTGTCGCATGATGGCTGTTTTCGCTTCGTATCCTGGTTGTCCGTTGTTATATATATATATATATATATATATATATATATATATATATATATATATATATATATATATATATATATATATATATTGCTTATGAAGGTTTTGCCTGGTACTACTTGAGTCCAGTTCCGTCAGATTCGCTTATCTCAACGGGTTTCCAGGGTGACCACTGTCCGTTCCTGCTGCGCTTACAAACCTTTGTTACTGCGTCACGTGCCCGTAACACCAAGAGGTGGCATCCAGCGCTGCGGTGGGCATTCTCGTAATGTTTTGGCTGTTCAGTCTGTTTCAGATTCATGGTGAAGTGCCTGTCATTTCGGTAATGGTCGCAGTTATTATGATGTTTCATACATAAGTAATGTATTCGAAAACGTTGCAATGAAAAATAGCGGTTGCTTTTAATTTAAGTTTGGTGTATGTTAGACCGAATGTTGCTGTGTATGAATTACAGCTGATATGCATATTTCTTTAAACTTGGGAGGGGATCACTAACTGCCTGCAGTCTCAATAAAATGGATTTTATGTATCATATTCAGTTCCAATAGCACGCGCGATGGAATGAAATATTCATAATATCCCTCATACATCGTGAACCGTTCAGGATATCGACACGAGATTTTAGCAGATGATAGCACGCAAAGGGGAAAGTATTTTGCCACGTGGTTAACATACGGAACTTTATCTACGGCGATACAGCAGAAGCTACATTTTTTATTTTATTTACTTTTCAAACCAACATTGTAATTTTTAAAAGTCATCGGCAGTTACTGAAAAGAGTATTTGCTAGTGCGTAAAACATGAAATTTATCATATTATGTTACTGCAGATACAACAAGATTTTCCGTTAGCTGTTGACCCTTCTGGTCACTAATTGGTTGTTTTATAAGACATTCAGTTCCAGGATTGTGACGCAATGGCTACGGCAAGGTGGGTTTGTGCAAAGTATACTGTATTTTGGCAAAAGAAGCAAAATTAAAACTGTCGACGAAAGAAATGCAGTTGTTACTCATAATCTATGATGCTTCTTCAAATGAGTGAAACTTAACATTTCAAACAAAAGTAAATCACCAATATTGCTGAAATTTTGGCGGAATCGTGTGACCCATTGCATTTTTAATAACGAACTAGTGGAACTGAATTTTATGAAAGGATTCTCTTCCTGTTCTTCATCTAAGAAATTGGAAAGAAATTCGGGGGAAATAGTATATCGTCTTTTCGTTCTTATCCCATTCACAATGAAGGAGCGATAATCTTCACCTTAATTACCTTTTCATGCATTAAAGATAAAGTATATATATTTACAGGCTATTTTGACCTTAATGATTTGTCTCAAGCAGTTCATAAAGTAATACTGTCACGGTTTCGTAACATTGTTACCGAAAGATAAACGGATATCAGATTTCTTATTTCTAACAGAACCCAATAAAACTGTTTTGTAACTCTGAAGCTGTGAACAAGCTAATGAGTTCCAGAACCTTTCTAAATGTTCGTAAAATTGCTTTCACTCATGAATTAAAAGATATTTGTAGTAAGAAGTTTCACTCACTCACTCTATAGAGGGATAAGAATGGAAGTAGTCTACCCTACTTACAACAGTTTTTCATATGTCAAAGATAACTACACAAAGAAAATCATTTTCTAAGTATCACTGTGTCATATAAGAGAAGAAATTTATATTTTTCATACTAACAAATTCTCTTTCCACTAGCTGTCGAGGACTTAAAAAATTACAACACCGGTTTGAAAAAAATAAAATTAAATAAAAATTGCAGCTTCCTGTTGTAGATAATGTTACTTGTGCTAGCTACAAACGACTCTCCTCTTTTGCTTCCTATCATTTTCCAAAATCTCTTCCCCATATCTTGAACAGCTTATGAGATATGAGGCTTGTTATGAGTTTATCATTTCAGCACGTGGCCAATCGGAAGTGAGCTTGTTACATAAAATCCATTTTCTTGAGAGTCGAGGCAGATATTCATCTCCTCCCTAGTTTAAAGAAAAATACAAAAGGTTAGCTACAGTTCATGCACAAAAACATATGGTGTACAATGCGTCAAACGTTTCCGTTCGTCGTTGGGACTCAATTCGAAATGGGACGCAACACTGAAAGCTATTCAACTCCAATAAATGAGATTCAAAGCCTAAGATGTGTCTGGAGATGCCAAAGATATTGGTGGAATGCAAACTTGCTTTCATGCGCCATACTACCAGAAAGGTAGAATTGGTAATCTGGAGAGCATTTCATTTCACACAGGCTCAAATGGCTCTAAGCACTATGAGACTTAACATCTGAGACTTAGACCAACTAGACTTATACCTACGTACACCTAAGTAACCTAAGGACATCACACACATACATGGGCGAGGCAGGATTTGAACCTGCGACCGTAGCAGCAACGCGGTTCCGGACTAAGGCGCCTAGAACCGCTCGGCCACAGCGACCGGCTTCACACACGTGGTCATCCGCAGCATCCTTACAGCACAGCGGTACTTCGACGATTCTCTGGGCAGCGTTTTGTTGCCCTTCATGCCAAGCCATCCTCGGCTTACATTACAGCAAGATAACAACTATCTGCACATGGTGAGAGTTCCCACTGCTTGTCTCCGTGCTTGCCAAGCCCTACCTTTGTCATAGAAATTGTCCTGTCCCTCCCCAGTTGAGAACGTATGGAGAATCAAGGGCAGGGTCTTACAAACAGCTCGAAATGTACGCAGTCTAACGTGTCAGTTGGACAGAGTTTGGCACGATATCCCTTACGAGGACATCCATTAGCTCTATTAAACAATGACAGGGTGAGTAAAAGCCAGAGGTAGACGAACACGATACTGAGTTTCTCAGTGTGTGAAGCACTTTCTCTTCACTAAATCGTCCACGTTTCCTGAAGTTCTAATCATGTCTATCGAATTACATTCAATTCGGATAATAGCTTCATGGTACATCGTTTCTTTCTATTTTATCTTCGAGTGTGTAAAGGTTCTGAACATGAAAATGATGCAGTTGTTAACATTGTTATTATATCTACTGCAACTTAATGTTTACTGTCGAACATGAAATTACAACACCGGTTTGAAAAAAATAAAATTAAATAAAAATTGCAGCTTCCTGTTGTAGATAATGTTACTTGTGCTAGCTACAAACGACTCTCCTCTTTTGCTTCCTATCATTTTCCAAAATCTCTTCCCCATATCTTGAACAGCTTATGAGATATGAGGCTTGTTATGAGTTTATCATTTCAGCACGTGGCCAATCGGAAGTGAGCTTGTTACATAAAATCCATTTTCTTGAGAGTCGAGGCAGATATTCATCTCCTCCCTAGTTTAAAGAAAAATACAAAAGGTTAGCTACAGTTCATGCACAAAAACATATGGTGTACAATGCGTCAAACGTTTCCGTTCGTCGTTGGGACTCAATTCGAAATGGGACGCAACACTGAAAGCTATTCAACTCCAATAAATGAGATTCAAAGCCTAAGATGTGTCTGGAGATGCCAAAGATATTGGTGGAATGCAAACTTGCTTTCATGCGCCATACTACCAGAAAGGTAGAATTGGTAATCTGGAGAGCATTTCATTTCACACAGGCTCAAATGGCTCTAAGCACTATGAGACTTAACATCTGAGACTTAGACCAACTAGACTTATACCTACGTACACCTAAGTAACCTAAGGACATCACACACATACATGGGCGAGGCAGGATTTGAACCTGCGACCGTAGCAGCAACGCGGTTCCGGACTAAGGCGCCTAGAACCGCTCGGCCACAGCGACCGGCTTCACACACGTGGTCATCCGCAGCATCCTTACAGCACAGCGGTACTTCGACGATTCTCTGGGCAGCGTTTTGTTGCCCTTCATGCCAAGCCATCCTCGGCTTACATTACAGCAAGATAACAACTATCTGCACATGGTGAGAGTTCCCACTGCTTGTCTCCGTGCTTGCCAAGCCCTACCTTTGTCATAGAAATTGTCCTGTCCCTCCCCAGTTGAGAACGTATGGAGAATCAAGGGCAGGGTCTTACAAACAGCTCGAAATGTACGCAGTCTAACGTGTCAGTTGGACAGAGTTTGGCACGATATCCCTTACGAGGACATCCATTAGCTCTATTAAACAATGACAGGGTGAGTAAAAGCCAGAGGTAGACGAACACGATACTGAGTTTCTCAGTGTGTGAAGCACTTTCTCTTCACTAAATCGTCCACGTTTCCTGAAGTTCTAATCATGTCTATCGAATTACATTCAATTCGGATAATAGCTTCATGGTACATCGTTTCTTTCTATTTTATCTTCGAGTGTGTAAAGGTTCTGAACATGAAAATGATGCAGTTGTTAACATTGTTATTATATCTACTGCAACTTAATGTTTACTGTCGAACATGAAAATATATAATAATACAAATTTGCTACACCTTACGATTTCAGAGCATGAAGGCAAATATCGATTCATGACATACAACCAATAACATCTGATTTCATAATTAATGCTAATTCTCGTCACCCATATAGGCAATGACATCAATTTTTGGTGTACACAAAGTTCCGCAGAGGCCAGCCCACTGATGTGTAAACAGATGCCATCGGTTGATCTGTTATACTTTTTCGCTTCATATGATGTGAAATTTTAACTGTATAATGTGTCAATTATCATTTGAATATGACTTAGTGTAATTCCTAGCAGAGTATTAAGATTCACATTCATGCTGTCTGACATGTATCGCATATTTTGTATACTATCGGCTGCAGATGATGCAGGATGACAGGTAAGGGACATGGTGTTTGCTATTTAACTTCGTGACACAGCCACATAGCCTTTAGTCGACATCAGTGGGTGGTATCCATGGTCACTGCTCCATGTCATCGTCTCCATACGTCGCCACTGGGTATAACATAGTATAAATTATTTTTCGCTTAATGTTTATTATATTACATATTTCCCTCTATTACACTGCACTTTACATTACAGGAGTACAGTCCAAAGATTTTCCACACCGAGTCCTAATCGGATACCATTTAGTAACAGGAATGCTTTTACGCGAACAAGAGTGCCCTCTAATATATTTTATAATTATGCATGAACCTTATGCATTAGTCGACAACAGACAATTAATTTGATAACCAAGTTATAATCAAGTTATAGCCCGTGCTATCGTTGCTCAAATCGGTAAATTTCGCTTGTAGTCGATAATTCGCTTGGCATTGCCTTCTGCGTCAACATTTGCAGACTATCAGTGTGTAGCACAGACGTAGGCGGTAAGGAGTAATAACGGGTACACTGATTCAGAGGCGAAAACACTCCTTGCGGCACCTTTTCAACGTGGTGAGCTGCTTGTCCCAATCTCTGCTCGCAAAACAGCAGATGTGCCATTATTTCACGCTCAGACCAGAAACATTTTTCTCTTTGTAGTTCAAATTCTGAGGCGGCGGAACAGCATTGCGCATGGATGGAGTAAGCAAAACTTTCATTGGTTTATCTCTCTAACTGCAAGCTCAAGGCGAACCAAGCGTCAGTGGAAATATTCGAAAATCCGTTCCGTTCGGAAGATAATGCAAGCGCCTCGCTCTCCCTCCCACGAGTTTATTACACGGGCCGGACTGAAACCATTCGCCAGTCCTATCTCGCCCTCGGGCATACTCGCTGTTCACTTGCGTTGCAGGTGTGGCGCATCTCCGAACATGTGAGAAGCGTTCGCCTCGGACAAAAAGAAAAATCAGCGGTAGCGGAGCACAGCCTCAGAGAAGAACACACGTTTCAATTTGAAGAAACCAAGAGACTGTGTAGAGTGAACGGTTTCTGGAACTCTATTATTAAAGAGGCGGTGCAGATACGTGCCAGTGTTAACCTGGTGAACCGGGATTGGGGGATTCCAACTCGGCACCTTGTGCAACACAACATTATGAAGAATGAGACGAGAGCGCACCGATGGAGGCAGATCGGTGGCGGCGGATGGAATAAAGAGGCCGCACCGAGACGAGACGAGACGCCAGGACCCGGCGGTCGCAGCCTCCCCCCCTCCCCCCCCCACCCCCCCCCCCCCCCAACGAGCCTCGCTGCGCCGATTCCGATCACGCCTGATTGACCCGAGGATGCAGACAAGCCCGTGGTCCAGCGGCTATAAAGATCCGGACGAGACGTGAACCGGACACTTCGCTTGAAGATGGCAAGTAAGAAACTTGCTTAAACGTTGCTGGAGAAGAGCGCATTGACTCGGCAGTCAACCCGAGAAGATTTTGTCATCAAGACGACACAATCTCTGGAGTGTATGGGTGTTGTTCTGTTAAGTGGGTACCTTATGACACTGCAACCGTATTTACGCAGCTCTTACAATCAGATACCATGTTTGGTGTATTAAGCACTATGCCAGAACACAAAAATTAGTTCCGTCACGGAAAAGCCACGTGTAACACTACCATCCACTACTACTATACCATAACTTCAAAGCTGGACGCAATTTGTAAAATGGAACTACACTCCTGGAAAGTGAAATAAGAACACCGTGAATTCATTGTCCCAGGAAGGGGAAACTTTATTGACACATTCCTGGGGTCAGATACATCACATGATCACACTGACAGAACCACAGGCACATAGACACAGGCAACAGAGCATGCACAATGTCGGCACTATTACAGTGTATATCCACCTTTCGCAGCAATGCAGGCTGCTATTCTCCCATGGAGACGATCGTAGAGATGCTGGATGTAGTCCTGTGGAACGGCTTGCCATGCCATTTCCACCTGGCGCCTCAGTTGGACCAGCGTTCGTGCTGGACGTGCAGACCGCGTGAGACGACGCTTCATCCAGTCCCAAACATGCTCAATGGCGGACAGATCCGGAGATCTTGCTGGCCAGGGTAGTTGACTTACACCTTCTAGAGCACGTTGGGTGGCACGGGATACATGCGGACGTGCATTGTCCTGTTGGAACAGCAAGTTCCCTTGCCGGTCTAGGAATGGTAGAACAATGGGTTCGATGACGGTTTGGATGTACCGTGCACTATTCAGTGTCCCCTCGACGATCACCAGAGGTGTACGGCCAGTGTTGGAGATCGCTCCCCACACCATGATGCTGGGTGTTGGCCCTGTGTGCCTCGGTCATATGCAGTCCTGATTGTGGCGCTCACCTCCACGGCGCCACACACGCATACGACCATCATTGGCACCAAGGCAGAAGCGACTCTCATCGCTGAAGACGACACGTCTCCATTCGTCCCTCCATTCACGCCTGTCGCGACACCACTGGAGGCGGGCTGCACGATGTTGGGGCGTGAGCGGAAGACGGCCTAACGGTGTGCGGGACCGTAGCCCAGCTTCATGGAGACGGTTGCGAATCGTCATCGCCGATACCCCAGGAGCAACAGTGTCCCTAATTTGCTGGGAAGTGGCGGTGCGGTCCCCTACGGCACTGCGTAGGATCCTACGGTCTTGGCGTGCATCCTTGCGTCGCTGCGGTCCGGTCCCAGGTCGACGGGCACGTGCACCTTCCGCCGACCACTGGCGACAACATCGATGTACTGTGGAGACCTCACGCCCCACGTGTTGAGCAATTCGGCGGTACGTCCACCCGGTCTCCCGCATGCCTACTATACGCCCTCGCTCAAAGTCCGTAAACTGCACATACGGTTCACGTCCACGCTGTCGCGGCATGCTACCAGTGTTAAAGACTGCGATGGAGCTCCGTATGCCACGGCAAACTGGCTGACACTGACGGCGGCGGTGCACAAATGCTGCGCAGCTAGCGCCATTCGACGGCCAACACCGCGGTTCCTGGTGTGTCCGCTGTGCCGTGCGTGTGATCATTGCTTGTACAGCCCTCTCGCCGTGTCCGGAGCAAGTATGGTGGGTCTGACACACCGGTGTCAATGTGTTCCTTTTTCCATTTCCAGGAGTGTATTTTGTTAGACTAATTATGGTATAAAGCAACAGAGCAGTGTTACCCTCTGAGAGGAATTTTGTTAAGTGGACTGTCATATACCTAACGGAGGTGGTCGCTTCTGAAGTGTCACTTAACTCAATCAGGCGTGCCCATAAATACGTTTTTTTGCCGTGGCTCACCACGTATTGCCCAGTACTTCCCGCTCAGACCAGAAACATGTTTCTGTCTGTAGCTCAGATTCTGAGGCGGTAAAACAGCAATGCGCATCAATGCAGTAAGTTGCTGTTGCTTAGCCATTTCATGGAGTTATGTGGGTGCTGTTTTTGGATCTACTGTCCAATATCCTGTTAGTGCTGCAAGTGGACTTTTTAAGTTTTCATGTTGGTATCGCCACGTAGCGTTCTGTATGAAAATCACTGACAGTGCTGTGTGCAATCTGTGGCTGATTTGCATTGTTGGAATATTTGATATTGTAGCGTTGGTCGGTTGGATGTGCACAGCGCGTAGCGTTGCGCAGTTGGAGGTGCGCCGCCAGCAGTTGTGGATGTGGGGAGGGGGATGGCAGAATTTTGAGGGCAGACGATCTGGACGTGTGTCCGTCAGAAAAAGGAAATTTGTAAGACTGGATGTCATGAACTGATATACATGTTATGACTTTTGAACACTGTTAAGGTAAATACATTGTTTGTTCTCTACATAAATCTTTCATTTCCTAACTATATGCTTATCAGTAGTTAGTTAAAATGGCTCTGAGCACTATGGTACTTAACATCTATGGTCATCAGCCCCCTAGAACCTAGAACTAGTTAATCCTACCTAACCTAAGGACATCACACAACACCCAGTCATCACGAGGCAGAGAAAATCCCTGACCCCGCTGGTAATTAGTAGTTAGTGCCTTCAGTAGTTAGAATCCTTTATTTAGCTGGCAGTACTGGCGCTCGCTGGTTTGCAGTAGTTCGAGTAACGAAGATCTTTGTGAGGTAACTGATTCATGAAATGTATAGATCATTGTTAGTCAGGACGATTCTTCTGTGGGGATTATTGAAAGTCAGATTGCGTTGCGCTAAAAATATTGTGTGTCAGTTAGGTGTTGATCAGAATAAGCAAAAGAGCGAAATGTCTGAGTACGTTCAGTTTTGCTCAGCTGTTTGAAAATCAAATAACGTAAGAGGTTTTATCAGCACAGTCATTAATAGTTTTCCAAAGGGGACGTTTCAGTGCTTCACATGCCATCTATCACCACTCTTGCTACTATCTGTGCCCTTGAGAGGATTCGTCACTGGGCACCTTGCACCCTGCTGTTGGACAATGGGGACCAGTTTACTTCAACCTAGTTCGTCTTCTGCTGCTACCAAGGCACTGACCATCTTACAGCCGCTCCTTTCACCCTGCCTCTGGTGGAGAGACTGACCAGGGGGCCTGCACGTTCAAGACCCATACGGAGAAGGCCTTGTAGATATTATTGACCAAGGAAGCCTTGCACAGCATCTAGCTCACTCGACAGGGTCAGTTCAGCTGTAACCCTGCGTGAACAAAGGGATCACATCCTGTTAGACATCCTGTATCCTGTGCCACATGTAGGCCGTCTTTGTCTGGGGACACATACTAGGCTGGCATGTGGAGTGGATCAAATGGTTCAAATGGCTCTGAGCACCATGGGACTTAACATCTGAGGTCATCAGTGTCCTAGAACTTAGAACTACTTAAACCTAACTAACCTAAGGGTATCACACACATCCATGACGGAGGCAGGATTCGAACCTGCGACCGTAGCGGTCTCGCGGTTCCAGACTGCAGCGCCTAGAACCACACGGCCACTTAGGCCGGCCAATGGGAATCGGCGACACGCAGCGAATAATGAGGATAATGGGCGGGGGCACTACATCAGTAGTGTTGAGAATTTGAGTCTGATGGGAGGAGTGTTACAGCAGTCCGTGCAGTTGTGATGACTGGATAACTTAGTGGTGAGAACACCTGCCTAGTGAACAGGAGACCCTGTTTCGAATCACAATCTGGGACAAATTTTCATCTCTCCCACATTGATGTTAATCAATGCCTACTATCCTGCCCAATAGAACAGACACCATACACATACATATATATGTCCGAACCATCACAAGTACTGATAAAGAAGAGGCAGTAGCACCGGAGGATTGGCATTTGATTCCCGTTGAGAGCCCCATGGTACAAATGAGCTTTGGTTTCTCTGCTTTGTTTTCAATGAATATCGAGATGCTTAATTCAATAAGGCGACTGCAGTTTATCCTACCTCTTAAGAAGGGCTTCATCTGTAATTACCATGACGTCCAAGATTTCACTTATGTGAGTCACATAACAAAGATTCACATATTTCATAATCTTTTTCCTTTTAAACACATTTCATTTAAGTAAACCCAATATGTTACTTGTGAAATTTATGGCACGTGTCATAGCTAATCCTGCCTCTGGTAATGCTATATTTTCGCCTAAGTTCTACTCAACAATATCCAAATTATTGCATTGATACTAAATACGTATACTGGTCATGGTATCAGAGATGTAACTTAAAACACCGAAAGACACGCGACTGAGGAAAAAATGATGTTCTTGTGGTCTTCAGTCCAAAGACTGTTTGATGCAGCTCTCCACACTAACCTGTGCAAGCCTCTTCATCTCCAAATACCTTCTGTAACCAACGTCCGTATGAAGCTGCTTACTATATTCATCTACTGGTCTCCCTTTACAATTCTTACGCTCCAAACTTCTCTCCAATACTAAACTGGTGATTCCTTGATGTCTCAGAACGTGTCCTATCAACTGATGCTTTCTTTTAGTAAAATTGTGCTGCAAATTTCATTTCACCCCGATTCTGTTTTGTACCTACTCGTTACGTAATCCAACCAAGTTATATTCAGCAGTCTTCTGAAGAAGGCAAAGAATGTTAATATTGCAACAAAAAGAAATGGAATATCAAACGGCTGATTATCATCACAATTTTAAATGTTGTAACGTCTGCATTACCTAATACCTCCATCCGCCTAACGGTTACTTTATTTTTGAAGCAGTACGTTGTTACCACGAGGCACACGGACCGTGCTTCGGAACGTGAACGATGAGCGTGCCGATTTCAACGTGCTACTGAACGCTTAGAAACGATGCTACTTGTGCATTCGGTACGAGCTCTCAACGTAGTATAGGGGACCACAACGCGCTTCAGCGGGAGTTGACTGTGTGTGGTTCGCATATTACACTACTGTGAAACGGACGGGCGTAAAATACCTTTGTGGGCTCTCCTAAAACGGACATTTTCTATCTTGTCCATATGATAGCAATGTTGTCTGTAGTATCAATAAGTAAAAATTTCAATAGCTATGAACATGTTATATTGCAAAACAGAAAGTAACATGTCCAGTCAATAATTACAACGGCTAGCAAATTTTCATTGAGCGTAGTGCGATAAGCCTTTACAGTAGTTCTCCACATAAGATAAAAATTGTCTCATCATTATCATTTTTTAATAAAATCCTAATAAGACTCTTACTTGATCAGTTTTCCTTTTCTGCAGTCGGATTTTTCAACATGTGAAATACAAGACTTAAAAAAAAAAACAAATTGTGAAATACAATGGTTGGATAAAAGTTAGTGGCAATTAGACTGTAAAATATACCAGACTACAGTGACAGACGTTCACCGCATTACAAGCCTTCAACACAATCATTCCACATCACAACCACGTTCCCAAACGGGGGCCGAAGGCGTCGTACACCGCCAGCGCATCCATCTCTGTCGAACTTTTTCCTAAGGACTGCTGTGTTGTGCGGATGACATTGTGTTCTCTTGTGCTGTAGCGCTTTCACGAAGAGGATCCTTCATTTGGACCGTCGGGTCTTCGTCGTACTGTCTCATATTGGGTGAACACAGCGTATACTCCACTATCTCCCACCCCCACGTACGAAGGCACCCCGACACGGCAGTAACCAAGTGGTATCGTGCATTGTCACGAAAGATGACGGGATGTCAGAGTAAGAAGGAAACATTATGTCCTGGACCACGTGTCGCTTCAGTCTTGATCCACGGATGTTGTCCATGTTTCCTAAACATACTGTTAGGGCGCTTGGACTAGAGACCAGCAGTTTCAAACAGTACACACAGCAACTGACTCAAATACTGCCCTCTCCGCTAACTGCACCACTTCAGCTGACCTACTATGAGCTACAGACAGTGGGAATGCCGTGTAATGCACATCCCTAGTGTTACAGCAGTGTTGCCACTACTTTTTATCCAATCCACATATCATATTGCAAGCAGTGCAAGCTGTTTTGCAGATTAAATCAGTCGAAAAAATTCACTCTTCAGAAAGTGCCTACTAATATTCACATAACAACGAATAGTATAGAATATACTTTAATGTGCTAACCTGTTCGAAAGCGCGTAGGTTAGTAAAACGTTGCTTGCATCCAATAAGACGCGAACTAGCGACACTTCTACCAATTCCTAATTCTGCCCCTCTACTCATTGCGCTATACTTCACTTTGTGTGGCATTGTTGTCTGCATTTGGTCTGTACGCATGTCGCATTACACCCGGTCAAATTCATCATTGAATATTGAATACTTCACTTAGGGTTTCTTTCTTTTCTTTTCTTTCTTCTTTTTTTTTTTTTTACTGCAACTGCAAGTAGCCTTCTGACTGAATACGCTGCGCTGTCATGCTGGCGCACTGAGCGCGAGTGTTATATGACCATACTTTGTATCTTACCGACTCCTGAAAATTTTAATCGTACATATCTTATTAACTGACGTTTAATTACGACAAACTGTGACATGAAAATTGCACTTCTTACGGATTATCTGTGTACCGCTGCCATGAAGTGGCATACTTTGAACCCTAGGACGCCTAAGGGGGGACAGGTTCGTTGAACCCACAATTTTTTTATGTCCCCTCCTTTTGCCCAAGTAACTTTCATACTGCATATTCCCTTTGAGATATTGTTTGTTGGCTATTTTATGAAACGTTAGTGTCAATATATTTTATAGAAAATTCCTGCTTTGAAAGAAAAAATAAATAAATTTATTATGGGTCCAATAACACCTCCCCCCCCCCCCCCCTTAGGCTTCCATGCTATAGAAAATTTCCCTTAGCAGGATTTCGTATTTCTCATCTCTACAACAATGCAAGTTAGTTTCTTGTTGGTGGGTTTTCTTGATATTCACAACAATCGGTTTACTTAGAGGAAATGATTGTTGATGTCAGTCAGCAGTTATTTATCTTGTAAACTTGCAGTGAGTTAGTGCAGTTCCCTACTGTTCACACCCAGACTTAGAAATGACTAAAAGAATACGTGACTCGTCTTTAGAAAGAGTTCTGTATGAAATTTTAGATGAAGATTCTGACTCGGGGAGTGAAAGTGAATACAAGGATGGTTTTATGAAGTATAATTAAGATCGGGAAAGTGGTGTGAATGTTAGAGAAGATAAAGATAGCGCAGCTTCAGACAGTGACCATCAGGATGTTATTGTGGCCAAGTCTGGAAGAAGGTACATAGCCACACAGACTAGAATTCCTCGGAGGTCTGTTGCTAATATAGTAAGAGAGTAGGCAGGAGTAACTCCAGCTGGTGTTTGCCATTCACCTGGAGAAGCTTTGAAGTTACTTCTTACGCCTGACATAATGGATGTTATAGTAAAACATTCAAATGAAGAGGCAGTTAGGCGAAATGTTATTTTCACTAATGAGAAAGAATTGTATCCCTTTGAAGGAATCCTGATACTTATGGGGGCAAATAAGGGCAATTCTGTCAGTGTACACGATCTTTGGTCAAACCTAATGGGTCGGCCAGTTCACAAGGGTATTACGGCAAGAGAACGTTTCAAGGAACTTATTGCATTCATAAGGTCTTATGACAAAAGTACCCGCCAGCTAAGAAGGGACGCAGGCAAGTTCACAGAAATCCGTGATGTTTTCAACAAAGTGAATAATAGGATTCTACTACTGTATAAACCAGGGGTCCACCTCACCATTGATGAGATGCTCAGCTTGTTTAGAGGGCCCCTTCAAAGTATTTATGAGGGATAAACCGGGCAAATATGGCATCCTTGTACGCATGATGTCCAATGCAGTTGACAGATACGTCTGGAATATGGAACCCTATGTAGGTAATGTTCAGAAGAACGGGGTTCAGCAGCTGTCGTCAAATGTCTGGTAGCACCTGTGAAAAATACTTGTCGAAATATTACTACAGCCCGATACTACACATCGGTGGATTTGGCGGAAGAGTTATATTACGATTACAAAGTTGCTACTCTAAGAACTCTCCAGCCAAACAGGCGAGAGCTATATTCATCAAGGTGCTTGTTCACAGACCCATCAACAGGTAGGCCTCCAGTAACTTTGGTATCCTACATAGCAAAAACAAAACAAAGTAAAAACTTACTGATGTTGTCAACAATGCACCTAGTTAAAGGTACTGTTGGAGGAGAGAAGAATAAAACCGACATAAATGCATATTATAACTCCACTAAAGGTGGAATTGATACCGTTGATCAAATGGCGCATATGTACACCTGCAAGAGGGGAACAAACAGATGGCCTCTATCTGTATTTTACTCTCTCATCGACATTTGTGCTATCAATGCAACCACCATATTCATCCAGCAACATCCAAGATGGAATGAAAAGAATCTCAACAAACGGAAACTTTATCTTCTGCAATCTTGGATGGAACTAGTGAAATTGCAGGTAGAAGAAAGAAGTGCCAATGCAAGAGGTTTATCTAACCAAATTTTTCAATCAATGGAGACTATATGCGATTGCAGTCTTTCTCGGCGTATTCCATTGATGAAATCTTCTCGGGTTATCAGCCGAGTGGTGGCGTCGTCTTGTCGCAACGTTTCGATGAGTTTCGTACCCATCATCTTCTGGCGAAGTGTCGGGATGCTGTGTTCCACCTATCTATATAGTTGCTGGACCGTTGTCCGTCTCTGTAGGCCGGCCAATCACGCTTCTCCGGAAGGGAGTGCCGCGTCAGTGGTGGGGGAACCCGTCGCGGCCGGTGGTGGGGGGCCGCGGTGCGGCCCTGGCGTCGAGGCCCGGTGGCTATCCATTCTGTCTGCGGGCGCTGCTGCCTTCCGATCGGAGCGTTCCTGACGTATCATGTCAAGTGTGGGGTTCCACGCTGCGCTAAGCTGAAATCCGCTGTCTCTGTTTACTAAATTGTTGTGCAGACGAATCTCCACTGCCTCTTTGAAGATGGAGTCCCAGAAACCGTTGGCGCTACACAGCTTCTTCGTGTTTTCGAATTCGAAGGTGTGTCCCTCGATAATGCTGTGTTCTGCTACCGCGGACTTGTTAGTCTGTCCCAGTCGTACGTTTCTGATGTGTTCAGCACAGCGCTGGGAGATACATCGTTGTGTCTGCCCGATGTATTCCATCCCACATTCGCACCCAATACTGTAGATTCCTGGCGTCTGTAAGCCCAGGTGGTCCTTGGTTGAGCCAAGAATATCTTTAACTTTCCGCGGTGCGTGAAAGATGGTCGTTATTTCGTGCTTCTTTAATATTCTCATGGAGGTAGAAGAGAATGGTTGCCTCCCCTTCTTGGATATTTTGATCAAGAAAAATCCGGACGGTACGTTGGGACACTCGGTTTACAGGAAGAAGACGCACACGGATTTATATCTGAATGCTCGGAGCTGCCACCATCCGGCACAACGTAACTCGGTACTAACCACCTTAGTACAAAGAGCCAGGTCCATCTGTGACAGTGAGAGTTTGCCGCGTGAGCTAGCACATCTACGGGAAACTTTCCGTAAGAACGGCTACACCGAGACACAAATAGGACGGGCCTTGCGTGCGGACAAGAGGCGGGAGGAGACACCAGTAGAAGACGAAGAAAAACGTGTAGCTTTCCTGCCGTTTGCCGGACCGGCGACAGCCAAGATCGCGATAATATTAAAGAAGCACGAAATAACGACCATCTTTCACGCACCGCGGAAAGTTAAAGATATTCTTGGCTCAACCAAGGACCACCTGGGCTTACAGACGCCAGGAATCTACAGTATTGGGTGCGAATGTGGGATGGAATACATCGGGCAGACACAACGATGTATCTCCCAGCGCTGTGCTGAACACATCAGAAACGTACGACTGGGACAGACTAACAAGTCCGCGGTAGCAGAACACAGCATTATCGAGGGACACACCTTCGAATTCGAAAACACGAAGAAGCTGTGTAGCGCCAACGGTTTCTGGGACTCCATCTTCAAAGAGGCAGTGGAGATTCGTCTGCACAACAATTTAGTAAACAGAGACAGCGGATTTCAGCTTAGCACAGCGTGGAACCCCACACTTGACATGATACGTCAGGAACGCTCCGATCGGAAGGCAGCAGCGCCCGCAGACAGAATGGATAGCCACCGGGCCTCGACGCCAGGGCCGCACCGCGGCCCCCCACCACCGGCCGCGACGGGTTCCCCCACCACTGACGCGGCACTCCCTTCCGGAGAAGCGTGATTGGCCGGCCTACAGAGACGGACAACGGTCCAGCAACTATATAGATAGGTGGAACACAGCATCCCGACACTTCGCCAGAAGATGATGGGTACGAAACTCATCGAAACGTTGCGACAAGACGACGCCACCACTCGGCTGATAACCCGAGAAGATTTCATCAATGGAGACTATTCTATAAAAGAAAATCAAAGAAGTGACAACAGAAGCACGTCAGCCTCCTGCAGGGAAAGGCCATATTTGTGCAAGAGAAGCTAAAACAAAGAAGCAGAAGTACAACAATCTGAGTAAACCAAAACAGTATTGTGGACAGTGTCATAAACATGTGTGTAATACATATTCAGAAAAAAATTGTGAAGTGTGTCTCTTGCCTTGAAGTTGAGGATTCAGAATAGTCTATCGTATATGAACACATCTGTAGTTTTTGTTGTAATATATCAATTTTTTATTCTCTCAATCCAATATTTATAACAATTAGCAACATTTATAAATCGATGCCTTAGTTAAAATACATAAACCATTTTGAAAGTTGTAATTTTTCGTCAGTAAACTTATTTAACACCTGTGGGCTCGCCGAACCCCCTCCCCCCCCCCTTAGGCATCCAAGTTAGAAAAAAAGGCTTGAATCCTCAGTTTTCTGATGCTTAAAAATGGCGTACATACATATGGGCTTCAACTGAGAACCAATATGGCATCTCGTTTGTCTGTATGAAGAGAGATGGCGTGCGAAGCCCACGAGAAAGACAGACCGAGGCGCGTACGTTACGAAGGTAGGCCTGAGATCGCTCCCTCGCTCCCTCAGCAGACAAACTGCGTTTCTACACCGGTAAACTCGTAATCAGGTGTGTACGTACAAACGAGAATTGCATATCCTCCTTGAATCTGCTATAATGGAGTCTTATTAGTCCTACAATGATCGGAAGTCCATAGGGCAACTTATAATTTGTAACGGCCATACTGGGCACAATAAAATTAAAATCATGCCAAAATGATTACCACTTGCATAAGTCACCACTTCTTGTATGAAGTGGGGGCTGTTAAGCAGAAGAGACTGAATGTTATCAACAAGCCGTCACACCATTTATATCGAGTATTGTTCTTAAATTATTCAAAACGTGAGAAATACTTGAAGATAACTGTTGACAATCTGGAACTGGAAAATGTGAATCAGTTCAAGTGCCTGGGAAGTTTTATCACAAAGGATGCCCACTGCACCAACGAAACCCGAGCAAGAATATCCGTGGCCAAAGCTGCTTCCAACAAGAAGAGGACTCTGCTGACCAGCAAGTAGAGTTTGGCATTGAGGAAAAAAACCAAGTGCTACATTTGGAGCATTGCACTGTATGGAGCAGAGACATGGACCATGAGAGAGAAGGAGAAAAAATACTTAGAGAGCTTTGAAATGTGCTGCTAGAGGAGAATGGAAAAGATCAAGTGGACAGATCGCATAAAAAATAATGATGTACTGCGAAGAGTAGGAGAGAACAGAAGTATTCTGCGTACAATTCTTCAGAGAAAGGCCAACTGGATTGGACATGTACTTAGACACGAGCGACTCATACTTGATGTCATCGAAGGGAAACTCATAGGAAACGCAGGACGAGGAAGAAGAAGAAGTCAACATCTAGACGACATGAAAGATGGAAGGAGATACAACAGACTGAAGGAAGAAGCTGACCAGAAATTCTCCGTACAAAGAAATGGACCTACCACTAGGCAGAATACTACATAATAATAACAGTTAATCAGTTGTTTTTTATAATAGTAGATTCCAGTAGGAGATGCAGTTTTCGTTAGCACGAACTCGCACAGCTGCGAGTTAAAAGATTTATAATCGCATTATGTCTGCTGAGGCGAGCGAGCAAGTTCAGACCTACCTTCGTGACGTACACGCCGCGGCCTGTCTTCCTCGTGGGCCTCGAATGGCTTGTAGGTGACGTACTTCCCTCCCATTGGTCAACGTTCAAACGCACACTCAGAATATGTGGCGTGCTAGATATTCCTCTACACTTTCGGAAAGACTCCCCAACGTCCTATTCCGCACTATGAGTGCAGAAACTCGGCATGCTCAACGCTCAGCGTTCGAATGCACGACCCTCGTGCTGATGGCTTAAGCGTGATCTAATAAGACGAAAAGCGGTTCATAAATAAATATCAACTGTTCTCATCCAGACTTTTTTTTAACTGTTTGAAACGGTCTTCAATCCGATTTTCTTTTAAGTCAAATATTTACACTTCTGGCCATTAAAATTGCTACACCAAGAAGAAATGCAGATGATAAACGGGCATTAATTTTGACAAATATATTATACAAGAACTGACATGTTATTACATTTTCACGCAGTGTTGGTGCATAGATCCTGAGAAATCAGTACTCAACCTCAGGCCGTAATAACGGCCTTGATACGCCTGGGCTTTGAGTCAAAAAGAGCTTCGATGGCGTGTACAGGTACAGCTGCCCATGCAGCTTCAACACGTTACCACTAATCATCAAGAGTAGTGATTGGCGAATTGTGACAAGCCAGTTGCTTGGCCACCCTTGACAAGACGTTTTCAATTGGTGAGAAATCTGGAGAATGTGCTGGCCAGGGCAGCAGTCGAACATTTTCTGTATCCAGAATGGCCCGTACAGGTCCTGCAACATGCGGTCGTGCATTATCCTGCTGATATGTAGGGTTTCGCAGGGATCGAATTAAGTGTAGAGCAACGGGTCGTAACACATCTGAATTGTAACATCTAGTGTTCAAAGTGCCCTCAATGCGAACAAGAGGTCACCGAGACGTGTAACCAATGGCACGCCACACCATCACGGCGGGTGATACGCCAGTATAGCGATGACGAATAAACGCTTACAATGTGAGTTCACCGCGATGTCGCCAAACACAGATGCGACCATCATGATGCTGTAAACAGAACCTGGATTCATCCGAAAAAATGACGTTTTGCCATTCGTGCACCCAGGTTTGTCGTTGAGTACCCCATCCCAGGCGCTCCTGTCTGTGATGCACCGTCAAGGGTTACCGCAGCCATGGTCTCCGAGCTGATAATCCATGCTGCTGCAAATGTCGTCGAACTGTTGGTGCAGATCGTTGTTGTCTTGCAAACGTCCCCATCTGTTGACGCAGTGATCGAGACGTGGCTGCACGATCCGTTACAGCCATGCGCATGTGATGCCTGTCATCTCAACTGCTAGTGATACAAGGCTGTTGGGATCCAGCAAGGCGTTCCGTATTACCCTCCTGATCCTACCGATTCCCTATTCTGCTAACAGTCATTGGATCTCGACCAACGCGAGCAGCAATATCGTGATACGATAAACCGCAATCGCGATAGGCTACAATCCGACCTTTATCAAACTCGGAAACGTGATGGTACGCATTTCTCTTCCTTACACGTTGCAGTACAACAACGTTTCACCAGGCAACGCCGGTAAACTGCTGTTTGTGTATCAGAAATCGGTTGGAAACTTTCCTCATGTCAGCACGTTGCACGTGTCGCCACCGGCACCAACCTTGTGTGAATACTCTGAAAAGCTAATCGTTTGCATATCACAGCATCTTCTTCCTGTCGCTTAAATTATGAGTCTGTAGCACGTGTTCTTCGTGGTGTAGCAATTTTAATGGCCAGTAGTTTATATCTATACATCGTTAACGTCAATTTTAGTTGCTCTCTTGAGCTTCATGTGAAAAAATGCTTTTCCATTTCTTTTGATTAAGAAGGTGAACCCCCCTCCCCTATTTCTAGATCAAAAAGGATTTTGCACATACTGAGATAAACTTCCATTTCCAGTCGATGCATGGAAACAGCCACTAATGTGTGTTCATCAGCTGCCGACTTCCGCGCATTGCAGAGGTGCGACCTCTGTTCTGTAAATACAGCAAGTCGCCCGTCAGCGGGTGGGGGAGACTCTCAGCTAATGAGCACACGGCGCCTGCGAGTGCGCCATCATCTGTTGAGGGGAGCTTCATTGTGTACGGTAACAGGCGTCCTTTCCCGTAGCACTGCACCGTATCGTGGAAGAGGCCTGCCAATCCTTTGTTAATGCACGTGTTGTTGTGGTCTTCAGTCCCGAGACTGGTTTGATGCAGCTCTCCATGCTACTCTGTCCTGTGCAAGCTTCTTCATCTCCCACTATCTACTGCAATCCACATCCTTCTGAATCTGCTTAGTTTATTCATATCTTGGTCTCCTTCTACGATTTTTACCCTCCACGCTGCCCTCCAGTACTAAATTGGTGATCCCTTGATGCCTCACAACATGTCCTACCAACCGATCCCTGCTTATAGTCAAGGTGTGCCACAAACTCCTTTTCTCCCCAGTTCTATTCAATACATTCTCATTAGTTACGTGACCTATCCATCTAATCTTCAGCATTCTTCTGTAGCACCACATTTCGAAAGCTTCTACTCTCTTCTTCTCCAAACTATTTATTGTCGATGTTTCACTTCCATACATGGCTACACTCCAGACAAATACTTTCGGAAACGACTTCCTGACACTTAACTCAATACTCGATGTTAACAAATTTCTCTTCTTCAGAAACGCTTTCCTTGCCATTGCCAGTCTACATTTTATATCCTCTCTACTTCGACAATCATCAGTTATTTTGCTCCCCAAATAGAAAACTCCGTTACTACTTTAAATGTCTCATTTCCTAATCTAATTCCCTCAGCATCATCCGACTTAATTCTACTACATTCCATTATCCTCGTTTCGCTTTTGTTGATGTTCGTCTTATAAGGAGGTAACTTAATTGGAACGACAGGACAGGGGGTGAGGGGGATGGAACAAACAAACGATTAACAACAACAAAATTTTAAACAATTTCCAAATTTTTTTAAAGTTTTCCTTTTGTGCAATTTTTTTTTTTTTTTTTTGGCACAAACAATTCAGGATCCTGAAGTTTAGATGGGTTGATCACGTAATTAATGAGAAGGTACTGAACAGAATTCGGGAGAGGAGGCATTTGTCGCACAACTTGACCAGAAGAAGGGATCGGTTGGTAGTACATGTTCTGAGGCATGAAGGAATCACCAATTTAGTACTGGAGGACAGCTTGGAGGGTAAAAATCGTAGAGGAAGAGCAAGAGATGAATACACTAAGCAGATTCAGGAGGACGTAGGGTGCAGTAGTTACTTGGAAATGAAGAAGCTTGCGCATGATAGAGCATCATGGAGAGCTGCATCAAACCAGTCTATGCACTGCAGACAACAACAACTACATAAACAATTTTTATAAAATTTTATGAATTCATAGTAGCTCAGATCATTGGCCTGAATTCATCAAAGATTGCTGTACACAAATATTCCAAAGAACAGGCGAACACGTGTGTCTCTTAAGCAAATGGGCATTTATTCCTACAACTTCAATGTTCTTAAGCAAAATGTGAGTTAAATTTAGCTGCATAAAAGTTTAATTTGTCAAAACATGAAATATGTCGCCTTGAAGAAAGAAAAGATTTTATTTAAACTGAATCAAAGATACGAAATAGCGAAACGTTAGATAGGCCACCCCTAGGAAACAGGAACTGCTTAAAATGAATTCACTTTAACGAAAACAGAAATTTATTTAAACAGAATTAAAGGATATAATACAGCTTAGACGCGACGTACGCCAACCTGGGTTTTACATACACACAGCTTCTTTAATTAAAATGGCCTGAAACTATACAGTACAGTGAGGTGCTGCAGTGAGGTGCGGCAGCAATAAAGAGAGTAAGACTTCTATCTTTAACCTTATTTAATCAATTTATAGCCGTATCAGGAGTTGGAAAGCATATTACGCCACCCGCGCCTCTATATAACAGATGCTAAATGTGAGACACGCAACGGCAACTGTCAAATATAGCGCAAACATTAAAGCAATCTGTCAAAATTTTGGAATAATCACCATCCCACACGGGAGCTTCACGATTAAAGGTCTATTGCCAGTTACTTCAGTGGCGTAATCACGTTATGATTAAAGCATAAATTTTAAATGTGGTGGTACAGAGCCTACTGCTGAGATATAAATAAAACAATTAAAATCGTTCACAAGAGGAAATGGAGCTGATGGGATACCAGTTCGATTTTACACAGAGTAGGCTAACGAACTTGCTCCCCTTCTTGCAGCGGTGTACCTTAGGTCTCTAGAAGAGCGTAGCATTGCAAAACATTGGAAAAGGGCACAGGTCATCCCTGTTTTCAAGAAGGGACGTCGAAAAGATGTGCAGAACTATAAACCTGTATCTCTAACGTCGATCAGTTGTAGAATTTTTGAACACGTATTATGTTCGAGTGTAATGACATTTCTGGAAACTAGAAATCTACTCTGCAGGAATCAGCGTGGGTTTCGAAAAAGACGATCGTGTGAAAGCCAGCTCGCGCTATTCGTCCACTAGAGTCAGACGGCCATAGACACGGGTTCCCAGGTAGATGCCGCATTTCTTGACTTCCGTAAGGCGTTCGTTACAGTTCGCCACAGTCGTTTACTGAACAAAGTAAGAGTACATTGACTACCAGAGCCACTGTGTGATTGGATTTAACAGTTCCTTGATAACAGAACGCAACATGTCATTCTCAATTGAGAAAAGCCTTTCGAAGTAAGAGGAGTGATTTCCGGTGTGCCGCAGGGGAGTGTCGTATGACCGTTGCTCTTCACATATATATATATATGACCTTGTGGATGACATCGGAAGTTCACTGATGTTTTTTGCGGATGATGCTGTAGTATATCGAGATATTGTAACAATGGAAAATTATACTGAAATGCAGGAGGATCTGCAACGAATTGACGCATGGTGCAATTGAATCTTAATGTAGACAAGTGAAATGTGCTGCGAATACATAGAAAGAAATATCCTTTATCATTTAGCTACAATTTAGCAGGTCAGTAACTGGAAGCAGTTAATTTCATAAATTATCTGTGAGTAGGCATTAGGAGTGACTTAAAATGGAACGAGCGTAGTAAATTAATCGTCGGTAAAGCAGATGCCAGACTGAGATTAATTGGAAGAATCCTAAGAAAATGCAATCCGACAACAAAGGAAGTAGGTTACAATACGCTTGTTGGCCCACTGCTTGAATACTGCTCAGCAGTGTGGGATCCGCACCAGATAGGGTTGATAGAAGAAATAGAGAAGCTCCAACGGAGAGCAGCGCGCTTCGTTACAGGATCATTTAGTAATTGCGAAAGCGTTACGGAGATGATAGATAAACTCGAGTGGAAGACTCTGCAAGATAGACTCTCAGTAGCTCGGTACGGACTTTTGTTGAAGTTTCGCGAACATAACTTCACCGACGAGTCAAGCAGTATATTGCTCCGTCCTACGTGATCTCGTGAAGAGACCTAGAGGATAAAATCAGAGAGATTAGATCCCACACAGAGGCATACCGACAATCTTGCTTCCCACGAACAATGTGAGACTGGAATAGAAGGGAGAACCGATAGAGGTACTCAATGTACCCTCCGCCACACACCACACACCGTCAGGTGGCTTGCGGAATATGGACATAGATGTAGCCTTAAAACAAGGTATTAAATTCTCAGGATAATGCTAAATTACTTCCTGGGGCAGCTGGACACGAGCCTCAGCAAGCCTATCCACAAACACATTAATTACAGTTACCGATACCAGCGACGATAGAACACGTCGCATTGCATGGCATGATGGCGCGGACGACACAAAAATTGGAACAGGACCAAGCGTCACCTGGGCTCAACTGACACTTCTTCACTTACAACTGTGGTTTCGCACGTAAGCGAGAACATACAGCAAATTACAGTAATTAAGCAAAATACAAAAAACAGAATACAATCACCTTAGCACTAAGTGTTGACATCAGCGGACGAAGTCTTGCGCTAGTACATACACTGAAAGTGCGTCTGAACATTAACAAACTTCGTGCCAAAAACAGACCCGCAAACTTGGTACAGATCGGTGACTCATGCGCTTTCGGACCAAATTTAACAAAGAAATATTTAGACACTAAATGATCTCCGAATATCTGACCATGCACACTCAACCAGTAAAAGTATAGTACTCAGACTGGCAGACCCACTTTCACAAGGCAGTCCTCACCAACGTAAGTCTGGTGGTGGAAAGGGAGGCTGGGCAACTCTTACGTATTTCCAAAAGTGAGCATAGGGTCTGCAACTTCACAAGGGCAGTAGTTAGTGGCCTGGACTCGCCCCAGCTTCTGTCAGTGCTAACAGAACCACGCGCCGTCCAAACACTGGCTGGCGCAAGCAGCTCTCATCAGCCCAGTTTGCTCCAGCGGCCACAGTGGCGCTGTCCAGCACCTGCCCATTCCACACTCTCGCCCTCTTAAAAACCCCTCCGGCCTCAGATGGACACCAAACACCTTCGAAGCTTGTAACCACTTTCTTCCTTTCTTTAGCTATGGTAGCATTAGGTGTTGTTGTTGTTGTGGTCTTCAGTCCTGAGACTGGTTTGATGCAGCTTTCCTTGCTAATCTATCCTGTGCAAGCTCCTTCATCTCCCAGTACCTACTGCAACCTACATCCTTCTGAATCTGTTTAGTGTATTCATCTCTTGGCCTCCCTCTGTGATTTTTACCCTCCACGCTTCCCTCCAATATTAAATTGGTGATAACTTGATTAGTCAGAATATGCCCTACCAACCGATCCCTTCTCCTAGTCAAGTTGTGCCACAAACTCCTCTTCTTCCAGTTCTACTCAGTACCTCCTCATTAGTCATGTGATCTACCCACCTAATCTTCAGAATTCGGAAGCTTCTATTCTCCTCTTGTCTAAACTATTTTTCGTCCACGTTTCACTTCCATACATGGCTGCACTCCATACAAATACTTTCAGAAACGAATTCCTCACACTTATATCTATACTCGATGTTAACAAATCTCTCTCCTTCAGAAACGCTTTCCTTGCCATTGCCAGTGTACATTTTATATCCTCTCTACTTCGACCATCATCAGTTATTTTGCTCCTCAAATAGCAAAACTCCTTTACTACTTTAAGGGTCTCATTTCCGAATCTAATTCCCTCAGCATCGCACAACTTAATTCGACTACATTCCATTACCCTTGCTTTGCTTTTGTTGATGTTCATCTTATACCCTCCTTTCAAAACACTGCCCATTCCTTTCAACTGATCTTCCAAGTAATTTGCCGTCTCTGACAGAATTATAATGTCATCGGCGAACCTCAAAGTTATTATTTCTTCTCCAAGCTGCAGACTTTAATCCGTTCGTGCTACAGCTGGTTGGGCATGAGTTACATTTGAAGGGATGCCGGGTTGTCTGCAATTCACCGGATTCGCACAGTGTTGTGTTGGCATTTGCAAGTTCCATTTAAGGAGACTGTCTCTCGATCTTGCTACTTCGGTCCGTAGCCTGTTGAAGGACATCCAGATGACCCACTTCTCTGTGTGTCCAGGTGGCAGGGACTCTTGTGGTGTCATCCAGTCTAACAGGTGTTGACATCCTTCTTTCCACTTGGTGAATCGGGTAGCCGCAGCTGAGCCTTCTAAGGGCTGTGAAGTTGTTATGTTAGGAAACTCTTCCTGGAATTCAGTCTTGGCAGGCTGATGTCCAAGGAGTCGATGTGAGGTCACTGTATTTGATTTATGCCTCTCGATGTTAGCGGCAACCCCCCTTCTGCTGTCACATTGAATTCTGTATATGGGGGTTGGTCTTAGGCAGCCTAAAGCTGATTCCTGTACGTGGTGCTCCTGCATAGGTACTTGGAACAGATTTTCCAGTACTGAACCGAGCATCAGCATTCCAGAAGTACAAGCAAATGATGTCGGTGTGTGTGTGTGTGTTTGAGGTTTACGGGCGCTAAACAGCGTGGTCATCAGCGCCCAAACGCATAGAAACAGGAACACAGGCGGTGAAGGGACGAAGACGGACGCCGAACAAGGAGAACGGCTAAAAGACACAGGCCTGACGCAGTTCCAAATGCGCACATACAGAGGCAAAACAAGAGGAGAAGAAACACACTAAAAAAGGAAAGGAAACACAAGGAAAAGAGAACAGATACCGAAGTGAAACAAGGAGGTAATCGTGACTGGCGGACCTCTTACCTAAAACCTGGGTGAGCCAGTCACCCAGCAGCACATTAAAACCTTCTCCCTAAAATCCGAGGCAACAGATTGGACAGGACACAAAACCGTAAGACCTTAACCACAGTCGCTGCGTCGTCTTGCAAAATAGAGGGCAAATCCGGTGGCAAGGAAACCACCGCCCTCTGGTCAGAGAATAAAAGACAGTCAAGTAAAATGTGGCGGACAGTATTTTACTTGACTGTCATCTGTAGTAACAACTGATATACCAATCTCCAATAAACCAAAAATATACCTGCTACACGGCACTTTAACAGATGTAGTAGCATCACTTTACGTGACTTCAAGAAAGTAGCATGGAGTACATTGCTAGTATACTTCACCAAAAGGTGATTGATTTTGATGCTCGATATCTAACAAATTGTCTATGCAAGAGAACAGGCATTTTTGTCTAATTCTGGTTTTGGAAAATCTATCAGAAAATACATTAACTGGCTACATATAAACATATACACTTGTATATGTTTATCCAAGCATAACATTGGTAATACGAGTGAGACAGGGTTGTTGCCTCTTCCCGGTGTTATTCAGTCTGTATATTGAGCAAGCACTAAAGGAAACAAAAGATAAATTTGGAGTAGGTATTAAAATCCATGGAGAAGCAATAAAAACTTTGAGGTTTACCGATAACATTGTCACTCTGTCAGAGACAGCAAAGGACTTGGAGGAGCAGTTGAACGGAATGGACAGTGTCATGAAAGGAGGATGTAAGATGAACATCAACAAAAGCAAAACGAGGATATTGGAATGTAGTCGAATTATGTCGGGTGATGCTCAGGGCATTAGATTAGTAAATGAGACACTTAAAGTAGTAAAGGCGTTTTGCTATTGAGGGAGCAAAATAACTGATTATGGTCGAAGTAGAGAGGATATAAAATGTAGACTGACAATGGCAAGGAAAGCGTTTCTGAAGAAGAGAAATTTGTTAACATCGAGTATAGATTTGTGCCAGAAAGCCGTTTATGAAAGTATTTGTGTGGAGTGTAGCCGTGTATGGAATGGACTATGGACGATAAATAGTTTGGACCAGAAGAGAATAGAAGCTTTCGGAATGTGGTGCTACAGAAGAATGCTTAAGATTAGGTGGATAGGTCACACTACTAATGAGGAGGTACTGAATAGAATTGGGGAGAAGAGGAGTTTGTGGCACAACTTGACTAGAAGAAGGGATCGGTTGGTAGGACATGTTCTGAGGCGTCAATGGATCACCAATGTAGTATTGGATGGGAGCGTGGAGGCTAAAAATCATAGAGGGAGACCAAGAGATGAATACACTAAGCAGATCCAGAAGGATGTAGGTTGCAGTAGGTACTGGGAGATGAAGAAGCGTGCACAGGATAGAGTAGCATGGAGAGCTGCATCAAACCAGTCTCAGGACTGAAGACCACAACAACAACAAGTTAAAACATAACCACCCGTTAGAAGCAAAATCCTTCAAATTTCCTGCACACTAAATTTTAATTTTGCTAGTTTTTTCTTTATTTTATTCGCAATGATAAAAACACAAGGCTCTCCCATGACACATTGTTGTATTGTGAAGCACAAACGCATTCACCACATTTATATCCAACGCATAAAAAAACAATGGCATTGACCATCGTTGAGTACGTTGCATAGTTGGGTAGTTGGCACACTTATTTCTATGGCGTCAGCATCATCTTCACAGTGATTGTAGTATGAAATTATTTCTGATCTGTGCTAGCATCTCCTGCTAGAAATAGATCACAACTTTGTCCCAGCTATAAACTAAAAATGTTTGCATTGCCGACCACGGTTACTGGGGCCAGTTCCTTGGTTGTAAGTGAAATGCTGGAAGTGACAATAGCTTCTCTTCTATTCCCTATCGTCAAATCCTTTTCCCCATTGCCCGCACATCAGGTATTCGTTTGAAATGAAGCTGGACTGTACAATTGGCCGGATCTCAGTTAGCTTATTCTGTCCCTTGGAGAAGGAAAAGAATGGCTATGGTGTACAGTATATGGAAATGATCAAAAGGTGTTTTTGTGTGTGTGTGTGTGTGTGTGTGTGTGTGTGTGTGTGTGTGTGTGTGTGTGTGTGTGTGTGTGAGAGAGAGAGAGAGAGAGAGAGAGAGAGAGAGAGAGAGAGAGAGAGAGAGAGAGAAACAGCTTAAGGCAGTATTTTACCTTCAAGTGTTCTATGTGATGTTGAAATCAGTGTGGGACAGGATTAAGATGAAGAGAAACAAGTATACAAGTAGTGAACATTGCACAAATAAGATTTAAAAGGCTTCATACCTTAAACAACAAAAGTAATATTTGGCATATGGGCCATAGAATTAAATATTTACAAAATGACAGCAGTAATTTCGCGAAATAAATAATAATCGGTGTAGAGTAAAAGAATGGCATATCATGTAGGAAAGTGAAGGCTGAAACAGACGATAAGGATCAGACAAAAAATTGCAGTATGTACATTGATCTAAAACATTATCAGCTCTGCCCACCGGGGTACTGGTTGCCCCCTGCTGGCTTTGCGGTTAAGGGACACTGTACGGAAAATATGTAAGCAGAGCAGAAACCAATAGTGAATCATTATAGCAATGATACAGACTGCTAATTGGGATACCTACTGTCATAAGCGACTTTGACAAAGGGCAGATTGTTATCACTTGAAGTCTGGGAACGAGAATCTCGAAAATGCTGAAGCTGGTCGGCTGTTGGCCAGCTGCTATCGCGAGACTTTATACAAATTGGTTAAAAGCGCAGTGAAGCGAGGCGTTGAATGATGAGGTATTGGGCATCCAAGCCTCATCGCAGAAGGTGGTCGAATTCTTGCCTTCCTGTGAGGCAGACGTGCTCCCATGTTGCTCCAACGACATTACCAATTATCATTGCTGTGAACCTTGGATCATCGAGATTAGACAGTTTATCAATGGAAACGTGTCACCTGGTCGAATGAGTCACGTTTCTTGCAATACCAGGTCGAAGGTCGTCTGCGAATACGGCGTCGTCTAGGCTAACGGCCGCTCGACACCTGTTTCACATCACAGCTGTGGACGACACAAACCCCAGCTCCATCTGTGGTAGTAGTGGAACGCTTCGTGGCAGCTGTGTACATCTACATCTACATCTACATGACTACTCTGCAATTCACATTTAAGTGCTTGGCAGAGGGTTCATCGAACCACAATCATACTATCTCCCGAACAGCGAGCGGGAAAAACGAACACCTAAACCTTTCTGTTCGAGCTCTGATTTCTCTTATTTTATTTTGATGATCATTCCTACCTATGTAGGTTGGGCTCAACATAATATTTTCGCATTCGGAATAGAAAGTTTGTGACTGAAATTTCGTAAAAAGGTCTCGCCGCGACGAAAAACGTCTATGCTGTAATGACTTCCATCCCAACTCGTGTATCATATCTGCCACACTCTCTCCCCTATAACGCGATAATACAAAACGAGCTGCCCTTCTTTGCACCCTCTCGATGTCCTCCGTCAATCCCACCTGGTAAGGATCCCACACCGCGCAGCAATATTCTAACAGAGGACGAACGAGTGTAGTGTAAGCTGTCTCTTTAGTGGACTTGTTGCATCTTCTAAGTGTCCTGCCAATGAAACGCAACCTTTGGCTCGCCTTCCCGACAATATTATCTATGTGGTCCTTCCAACTGAAGTTGTTCGTAATTTTAACACACAGGTACTTAGTTGAATTGACAGCCTTGAGAATTGTACTATTTATCGAGTAATCGAATTCCAACGGATTTCTTTTGGAACTCATGTGGATCATCTCACACTTTTCGTTATTTAGCGTCTACTGCCACCTGACACACCATACAGCAATCTTTTCTAAATCGCTTTGCAGCTGATACTGGTGTTCGGATGACCTTACTAGACGGTAAATTACAGCATCATCTGCGAACAGTCTAAGAGAACTGCTCAGATCGTCACCCAGGTCATTTATATAGATCAGGAACAGTAGAGGTCCCAGGACGCTTCCCTGGGGAACACCTGATGTCACTTCAGTTTTACTCGATGATTTGCCGTCTATTACTACGAACTGCGACCTTCCTGACAGGAAATCACGAATCCAGTCGCACAACTGAGACGATACCCCATAGCTCCGCAGCTTGATTAGAAGTCGCTTGTGAGGAACGGTGTCAAAAGCTTTCCGGAAATCTAGAAATACGGAATCAACTTGAGGTCCCCTGTCGATAGCGGTCATTACTTCGTGCGAATAAAGAGCTAGCTGCGTTGCACAAGAGCGATGTTTTCTGAAGCCATGCTGATTACGTGTCAATAGATCGTTCCCTTCGAGGTGATTCATAATGTTTGAATACAGTATATGCTCCAAAACCCTACTGCAAAACGACGTCAATGATATAGGTCTGTAGTTAAATGGATTACTCCTACTACCCTTCTTGAACACTGGTGCGACCTGCGCAATTTTCCAATCTGTAGGTACAGATCTATCGGTGAGCGAGCGGTTGTATATGAGTGCTAAGTAGGGAGCTATAGTATCAGCGTAATCTGAAAGGAACCTAATCGGTATACAATCTGGACCTGAAGACTTGCCCGTATCATGCGATTTGAGTTGCTTCGCAACCCCTAATGTATCTACTTCTAAGAAACTCGTGCTAGCAGATGTTCGTGTTTCAAATTCTGGAATATTCCATTCGTTTTCCCTGGTGAAGGAATTTCGGAAAACTGCGTTCAATAACTCCGCTTTAGCGGCACAGTCGTCGATAACAGTACCATCGGCACTGCGCAGCGAAGGTATTGACTGCGTCTTGCCGCTTGTGTACTTTACATACGACCAGAATTTCTTCGGATTTTCTACCAAATTTCGAGACAATGTTTCGTTGTGGAACCTATTAAAGGCATCTCGCATCGAAGTACGTGCCAAATTTCGCACGTTTGTAAATTTTAGCCCATCTTCATGATTTCGCGTTCTTCTGAACTTCGCATGCTTTTTCCGTTGCCTCTGCAACAGCGTTCGGACTTTTTTTGTGTACCAATGGGGATCCGTTCCATTTCTTACCAATTTATGAGGTATGAATATCTCAATTGCTGTTGCTACTATATCTTTGAATTTGAGCCACATCTCGTCTACATTCGCATAGTCAGTTCGGAGGGAATTGAAATTGTCTTTTAGGAAGGCTTCTAGTGGCACTTTATCCACTTTTTTAAACAAAATTATTTTGCGTTTGTTTCTGATGGATTTGGAAGAAATGGTATTGAGCCTAGCTACAATGACCTTGTGATCACTAATCCCTGTATCAGTCATGATGCTCTCTATCAGCTCTGGATTGTTTGTGGCCAAGAGGTCAAGTGTGTTTTCGCAACTATTTACAATTCGCGTGGGTTCGTGGACTAACTGCTCGAAATAATTTTCGGAGAATGCATTTAGGACAATCTCGGAAGACGTTTTCTGCCTACCACCGGTTTTGAACAAGTATTTTTGCCAACATACCGAGGGTAGGTTGAAGTCCCCACCAACTATAACCGTATGAGTGGGGTATTTATTTGTTACGAGACTCAAACTTTCTCTGAACTGTTCCGCAACTGTATCATCGGAGTCTGGGGGTCGGTAGAAGGAGCCAGTTATTAACTTAATTCGGCTGTTAAGTATAACCTCCACCCACACCAATTCGCACGGAGCATCTACTTCGACTTCACTACAAGATAAACCACTACTGACAGACACAAACACTCAACCACCAATTCTGCCTAATCTATCTTTCCTGAACACCGTCTGAGACTTCGTAAAAATTTCTGCAGAACTTATTTCAGGCTTTAGCCAGCTTTCTGTACCTATAACGATATCAGCTTCTGTGCTTTCTATTAGCGCTTGAAGCTCAGGGACTTTTCCAGCGCAACTACAACAATTTACAACTATAATTCCGACTGTTCCTTGATCCAAGCACGGCCTGTAATTGCCAAGCACCCTTTGACATTGCAGCCCATCCCGCACTTTCCCGAGGCCTTCTAACCTAAAAAACCGCCCAGTCCACGCCACACAGCCTCCGCTACCCGTGTAGCCGCCAGCTGAGTGTAGTGAACTCCTGACCTATTCAGCGAACCCGAAACCCCACCACCCTATGCCGCAAGTCTAGGAATCTGCAGCCAATACGGTCGCAAAACCGTCTGAGCCTCTGATTCAGACCCTCCACCCGGCTCTGCACCAAAGGTCCGCAGTCGGTTCTGTCAACGATGCTGCAGATGGTGAGCTCTGCCTTCATCTCGTAAGCAAGACCGGGAGCCTTCACCAAATCAGATAGCCGCTGGAATCCAGAGAGAATTTCCTCAGATCCAAAGCGACACACGTCATTAGTGCCGACATGTGCCACCACCTGCAGCTGGCTGCACCCTGTGCTCTTCATGGCATCCGGAAGGACCCTTTCCACATCAGGAATGACTCTTCCCGGAATGCACACGGAGTGCACACTGGATTTCTTCTCCTCCTTAGCCGCCGTATCCCTAAGGGGCCCCATTACGCGCCTAACATTGGACCTCCCAACTACCAGTAAGCCCACCCTCTGCGTTTGCCCGGACCTTGAAGGCTGAGAATGATCCTCTGAAACAGGGCAGGCGGCTGCATCTGGCTCAGCCAGAGACAGTGCCTGAAACCGGTTTGTCAGACGCACCGGGGAGGCTTTCTGATCAGCCTCTGGGGACGTCTTTCGCTGCCTGCCACGCCTTGGAACGACCTCCCAATCAACCACAGGCGAGGGCTCAGCCCCACTGCGGGCAGCAACCGGGGCAACCACAGCGGCGGACCGATCTGGGGACAGACGGGACGAGGTTGACATCCCCGTGATACCCAAGTCCGGCTCCCCACAGTGGTGCCCATTGGCAACAGCCTCAAGCTGCGCGACCGAAGTCAGCGCCGTTTGCAGCTGTGAGCGAAGTGATGCCAAGTCAGCCCTCATCCGAACACAGCAATCGCAGTCCCTGTCCATTCTAATCGATGTTTAACAACAGTTACCGAAACACGAGTCCGTGCCTAGATAACACAAGCGGAACACGCAAAGAATGTATCAACTAACCTGTACAAATGCCTAACGACTGCGCTACAATCTGCTGAATTTACGATTACAGTAACTAAAACTCGAAATTGCACCTCCTATACGAAACTCACACGCAATTTAAATAAGAATCTACGAAGTAAACACTAAAGCGCGGTGCTACACCTGCAAATACTATAATACGCCCGAAATATATGAATTAAACAATGCAAGTACCCAAAAACACGCAAAGAAATTAATTAAACTATCTAACAAATAAGTAAGCTAGGGTTATACGACTTGCTGCTGCAGCTGCTTATCCAACGGCGGCAGGGAGCACACTGACTGGCCAACCGACACTGGCCGTTCACAACAAAAACAGAAGACAGACGACTACGCGAATTTGCACTATTCAGGTACTAAGGCGCGATGCTACAACCCTCAAATACTATAATACGCCCGAAATATATGCATTAAAGAATGCAAGTACCCAAAAACACGCAAAGAAATTAATTAAACTATCCAACAAATAAGTAAGCTAGGGTTATACGGCTTGCTGCTTCAGCTGCTTATCCAACGGCGGCAGGGAGCACACTGACTGTGAGCAATCGACACTGGCCGTTCAAAACAAAAACAGAAGACAGACGACTACGCAAATTTGCACTATTCACGTACTAAAACGCGATGCTACAACCCTCAAATACTATAATACGTCCGAAATATATGAATTAAACAATGCAAGTACCCAAAAACACGCAAAGAAATTAATTAAACTATCTAACAAATAAGTAAGCTACGGTTATACGACTTGCTGCAGCGGCTGCTTGTCCAACGGCGGCAGGGAGCACACTGACTGGCCAACCGACACTGGCCGTTCACAACAAAAACAGAAGACAGACGACTACGCGAATTTGCACTATTCAGGTACTAAGGCGCGATGCTACAACCCTCAAATACTATAATACGCCCGAAATATATGAATTAAACAATGCAAGTACCCAAAAACACGCAAAGAAATTAATTAAACTATCTAACAAATAAGTAAGCTAGGGTTATACGACTTTCTGCTGCAGCTGCTTATCCAACGGCGGCAGGGAGCACACTGTACTGTGTGAATATTTTAGCACGTCAGCTGCAAACCAAAGCATGCTTGATGTCTTTCCCCATAGCGATGGCATGTTCCAGCGAGATAACTGTCCACTTCACAAGGCCATAATCGCGCAACAGTGGTTTCAGGAGCATAAGACTGACCACTTGTTATTCCTAGCCAAATGATTCGCCTGCACTGAACGCTATGGAAGACATCCGGGACACTCGTGCGCTATCTCCGCTCCACAAACCACCCGTAATTTACAAAAAACTGCGTTACTTGTACGAATATACCTGCTGACACATACCTCCCGAAAAGTATATAGTAAGGACATGTCGAGCCCATCCCATGCAGAATCGCTCCTGCTGCTGTTCCAAGGCTGGTCATAATTTTGTAGCTCATCAGCGTATAGCCTGAAAGACGATTAAGAATATTTATCCAAAATGGAAGAAAATAAAGCTTATATTTTATGTGTCGATACATGAACACAGGAAGCATCTAGGCAGAAATTGTCACCAGAAGAGGTTCAATTATGTATTCATGTTTGAATCTTTGAATCCAGACTTGCTTGTTCTGTTGTTCTCCACGTTGTAATGTGTGTGTGAGTGTTTGGTGAAGGGGGAAGGGGGGAGCGGGGATTGGAGGATGAGGGTTGTTAGAAAACTGTGAACTGCCTTGAGCAGTGAATTTAAAGCCCTGAACGTTTAAGTTATGCGATAAATATGAGTCATTATGGCCCAGAAAACCATTTGAAATCACAGCCTGGCCTCGTATTTTTAACAGAATAAATATCAGCAAACACATGCTTAAATTATCTAAAAGTAAAGGAAATAGATTTTGCATAGCTTCTGATCAAACATTGTGAAATAAATAGTTCATAATGAAAGTGATTGAGAATTCACTGGCATATGTATTTCAGTAATGGTGATGAGAATGTCCTTTCAGATATGTAATCGTTGATTCTACTCGTGAACATAAAAAAATAATTGAACCAATGATATCAACATCCAAGTTAGACTACCATTTCCACCTAAAATCTCAGCAAGGAGCCAGATCACTCCATTGTACCAGTATGCCGAGAAAGTTGAGCTCGTCCACAACGGTAGCCGTAAGTTTACCTTTCTGTATACGGAACCTAATTTCATGCAAAGAAAAATATTTATTGCTTCTGTTTTGCACTTGCAGACTTAATTCAGTGAGTTGCCTTTAATGTATCAGAATATTCAAGTGCCATACTTGGCATTAATGAATAATAGCCATATGGAGACATGGCAGTGTGCTGCTATAGCACAAAGCGTAATCGGAAAAATATGTTCTAAGTACATAATTATAAACAAGGAGAGGATGATAACTTTGAATCGTCAGCATCATGGACAGGAAAGACAATATTTGCTCCTATATTCAGCTTCCGTATAACCAGAATTGAGCTGCCTATAACGTTACATTTTGCGGTGCTGATGCATATTGCCCCAAGTCTGAGCGCAGAGTAAACACGTATAAAGTAATTTAAAAATTTAGAATGCACTCTAGAAGGAACGCAAGCAACTGCTTAATATTCATCGCATCAAGTAATTGGAATGATCCCACCCGATTTCTGCACCACTGTGGAAATCCCGATGCAGCTTGCACTGACTAGATAAAGACATTCTTCCCCCCAAATCAAGCATAGCTCTAATCAGGACCAGAACAGACAGAAAATGGAGGAAGCATTTTAAAACTGGGAACACCTCATAGTTTTTAAAGCACGAGAAGCTTCCTATTGGCTGAGGGCCAGACCAACCACGCAAAACTGCCTCAGTGGACATGAAAAGAGATGGCTCCAAGAAATTATTTCCATCAGTAGAAGTTAAGCACAGGACGGATGATGTTAAAATCAATGAAAATCGGAAGTATAGTGTGTAAAATGAAACTGTCAATTGAAAAGGCAACTCTCATCATCCCTTCTTACTAATATGAGCAGATTTTGAACGTGCTCTGAAGGAAATCACCAGAGACATGACAAGCTGGTGGATTCTAACTCGTTTCAAAAGATGATGTCTTTTAATAAGTAAAATCGACTAAAATAAATGGTTAAATGATAAGCTAAGTTCACTTGATGGTAGAATGTTCAGGCTAGACACTGGAAAATATTAATGAGTTCCCAAGTGCACCTGTTGATTCTAATATATTATTTAATTATCGTATGATAAGACAATTAGATCGGTTGATACAAAGACTGAGAAAAGTGGTATATTAAATTTGCATTCAGTAATTTCAGGGAAACGATTATGTTTTTTTGTGTAATGAGTTACATTAATACCACACCAAAATATATTGAAATAAATTTTAAATTAATTTTGTGAAGAAAACGCGTTTTGTCAGAAATCTACACAAAATGAACGTAACATTACATAATAATGTTAATGGTATACAACGTCAAATTCCCTGCACTTTAAATTTTAATTCTTCCTATATATTTATTGTTCATTTTACATGTAGTAACAAAAGCATAAGTAACCCTCTCCCCTCCCTAGAGAACATTAAAAAATAAAATTTACGTTGGTAGTTTTTAGGATTTTATTCGCCTTCAGAAGCTTTCTTTGCCCACTCTAAAAAAATCTGCACAGCACTCAAGTGGAATGGCTACTTGCAATAACGCAAACATAACGCGTATTCACTTCTTTTTGGATCACGGGTCGGGCTTGTATTGCGTTCTACAATTACTGCTGCTCTTGATGCTGTTACACCCAAAACCCGGTGAATGGATGCGCGAAGCCCACAAGGTAGGTGACATTTGTTCGCTCACTTTTCCACTTTTGGCGTCACCGACTAGTTCCCACGACTCCTCAAAAAATTAAAGTGGATTACTCTACTATGACTCTGTAGCAGTTGTGACGAACAAATGCATTCACCTCACCTGTGCCTAGCATACGAAAAAACAATGGCGCTGGCCATCGTTGGGAACGTAGCTTAGTTGAATGGTTAGAACACTTCTCGTCTATGGCATCAACGCCACCTGTAGTATGATTGTAGTACGAAATTATTTCTGGTTTACTTGACATACCATCGCTACATTCATCAGGGTGCATAGATAAAATTAAAAACAACGCAATATCCTCTTTTGGCACAAATTGAACTAAAATTAGAGTAAATTGAACGCGTACATCGCAGAACCTGCTTCTTCTCGAACCTCTCTTTTATTTTTCCAACACTACTGTACGATTGTCCTCTTCCTTTAATACTTGTTGCTAACCCGACTGAGCTAAACTAGTTGTCTGCAGTAATATTACGGTTAGTCTGTTCAATTGGTTCAGCTAATCTACTAACAGCCTGGGATGATTTCTGTAACTTTTTTTTACATTTTTTCTATCAGCATCGCTTCCTGTGTAAACATATGCATGAAACAGGTAACCAGCGTGAGCATCAGAGCATCGGCGAGGCACAAGACTTTTAAGCCATAGATGCACCTTTTATTCGCAATGTACATTTTGAATCTGTATTCAGCATGGTATTACACCAGTAGTTCATTGATATATGCACATTGTGCGTTACTGTACGTCATCTGACAGTTTCCAATCTATTCTGTAAGAAATTATGACACAGCAGGTAAATGATCGTTGGCTTTCATTCAAAAATGGTCGCGGGGCTATCCAATATCAAGCTTGTTAGAAGCACACCAAACCAGGTTTTGTTATAACGGTGCTAAATATGTCATGTTCCGTGTCATCTATGGCAGAGAGTGATTTGTAATCTCTGCTGGATTTGGAAAAAGCTGAATAAAACAGGAAAACAGATTACCGAAAACCGAGCGAGGTAGCGCAGTGGTTAACACACTGGACTCGCATTCGGGAGGACGACGGTTCAATCCCGTCTCCAGCCATCCTGATTTAGGTTTTCCGTGATTTCCCTAAATCGTTTCAGGCAAATGTCTGGATGGTTCCTTTGAAAGGGCACGGCCGATTTCCTTCTCCATCCTTCCCTAACCCGAGCTTGTGCTCAGTCTCTAATGACCTCGTTATCGACGGGACGTTAAAAAACACTAACCTAACCTAACCATTACCGAAAAATTCTTTCAGTTCACATAAATGAGGTTCATACGAAAGGTATTTATTATTTTCAGGTCTCTCTTTGTATATTTTTACATTAGTCTATTTCGGTATGATGCTAAAAATACCGTCATTCATGAGCAAATTCAAAATACTAGGAATTATAGCCTACTTGAGCAGGGTATAGACTTGTTAGCAAAACATGACATTATGCTATCGGAAATGAGACTACTTGTGAAAACGCTATGATGACGAGAAACATTTGCTTCGGCTAAATGTCGGTGTAACAGAACTTTTAGCTAAAGAGTCAGTCTGTACATTTCTGTCTTCATCACTTTGATCGCTTAAGCCACGAAGGAATTACAGTCACCAGCTGCTGGTCACTGATATACACTGAACCTTCGGAGAAACTGGTACAGGCATGCATAATCAGCCACAGAGACATGTAAACAGGCAGAAAATGGCGTTGTGGCAACGCAAATATGCTGAAGTGCCAAAGAAACTGGTATAGGCTTGCGTATTCAACGCCTAAATAAGACAAAAAGAGCCTGGCGCAGTTGTTAGATCGGTTACTGCTGCTACAATGGCAGGTTATCAAGATTTAAGTGAGTTTGAACGTGGCGTTATAGCCGGCGCACGAGCGATGGGAAACAGCATCTCAGAGGTGAGGATCTTCCAGTACGACCATTTCACTAGTGTACTGTGAATGTCAGTAATTCGGTAAAACATCAAATCTCCGACATCGCTGTGCCCCCCCTTTTCTGTTAAGGATTTATGGACATCCCTGCAGGCTTAATGGTGTCAGTCCCCTTCAGCACTACTACAGACTTTATTCGAGTTAATGGCACGTCATGTTGCGGCACTTCCTCGCGTTGGTGGGGACTCTACACGATATTAAGCAGGAGTACCAGTTCCTTTGGCTCTTCAATAAAGGGAGCAAGTGGAAAATTTGTGTTGAATCGTCATTTTAAGCCTGGTCTCCTATTTATTAGGCAGATGATCTGCTCCACTATCCCATCCAAGGACAAAGCGGTCGCCGCAACTACAAAGACTACCCTAGCATGCCTCCCGTCAGAACCAAATACTTAACTAATCCGACACACTGCTGGCATGTCCGAAAAAGTACATAACATTCTGATGCTGCAGCCACTGTCAATCAAGATACAAATGAATTAAAGACATTAGAAGCCAGTGGGCATTGATTTGTATCAATGAGGCAAATTACCTCTACCTCCATACTGTTATGATTGTGAGTTACGTTTCAGTTTCAATGTGAATATCTGCTCCAATGCCACTTGGTAAGCTGTCCTCAAACAAATTTAAAATAATATCCTCAAAGTCAGGGTCCGGAACACGAACAGTAGACGAAGACCCAGCTATTGAATCCATAACGAAATGTCTCAAGCACGGACTCAGCGACAGCATAATAGCATCTATCCACGTCGAGTTCAAGTGTGACTATTGCGAGAGGAAGCCACGGAAGATTCGTGAGAGAACAACTACACGTCGCCGTAATCTCCTACCCTCACCCTTATGCACTAGAAAAAGAGTAACAAAAAACTCTGTTGTTGTACCTAGGATGTTAATGGCCGTTTCGGTGGGATGTTTTTATTACATTTATAACAACAACTTTCTCCTCCATATGCGAAAATATTTAGTTGCCACTTTCCTACATGGAAATAAATGGTTGTCATAATAAAATAAGACAAATAAAAGCTCAGTAGCTGTCACTCGTTAGGTCAGGACTTTTAGTTCGTGTGGAAGCTGAGCAGGTGATGTGGTGACTAACTGGTATAGGAGGCACAGCTCGTGAGCTGGTACGAATAGCAGAAATGCGCCCTAAGGCTTCAATCGAACATCGTTGTTTGGAAACAGATTTATTATGACAAATAATTTACGACGGAAGGAACAAGGCGGACAACAGTTGCAGACTAGCAATGGAAAAAACAGTATTCCTGGACAAGAGAAGTCTACTAGTATCAAACATAGGCCTTATTTTGAGGAAGAAATTTCTGAGAGTGTGCGTTTGGAGCACAGCATTCTGTCGTAGTGAAACATGGACTGTGAGAAAACAGAAGAGAATCGAAACATTTGAGATGTGGTAATACAGACGAATGTCGAATATTAGGTAGATTGATAAGGTATGGAATGAGGTGTTTCCGAGCAGAATCAGAAAGGAAACGAATGCGTGGAAAACACAAGGAAAAGGGACGGGATGATAGAAGAAGTGTGGAAACATCAGGGAATGATTTCTACGGTAGGCACCAAAAACTGTAGAGGAAGCTAGAAATTGGAATACGTCCAACAAATAAATGGGGACGTAGGTTGCAAGAGCTACTCTGAGATGAAGAGGTTGGTACAAGGCAGACAGCATCACAGCAGTCAAAAGACTGATGACTCAAAAAAGTGTAATGAGTCCGTAGTGTAAGACTCGCAGAATGACGCAGAGATGATCCTGTCACAATGTGCCGTTTGCGGTTCTTGGTTACGATTCTGCTTAATGTGGAAATATTTCATGAGCGGTGCTCTGCCTTCTGGTACACTATAATCTTTACGCGCGACACATAACGGTTGTGACATACGGTATAGGCCGGACCCCGTTCCCTGCTGTCTCCACCAAGTAATAACATAAAAAATTTATAACCACATCCGGAAACTGGATTTACGATACAGCAGCTTGCAGTAGAAGATTCAAGTGTTCGTTTTTCCTGTGATCTGTTTAAGAGAGGAACAGTAAAGAAATACTTATGTCAAACAATTGTGAATTGCACGGTTATCATGTAGATGTACCCTTCTCAAGTTAAGAATTTTAAATCTGGTCAATAACTGTTGACTAAACACTAAAATTTCAAGAGAATAACTTACAGCGAAAGTGTTATATTATTTAAAATGAGGATCACAACGAAACTACAGTTTGTAGACGAATTACTATGTTGAACGCTGACTTTAAAATATTAGCGTATGTATTAAATAACAGATTAAAGATCGTTACATGTACAGATCATTTATTTCCTGTGCGACAAATAATACAGAAAAGAACAGAGTTTAATTTATCAGCCGACATTGCTTTCATAAAGTCTGTGAAGATGAATGTAGTGAACCTGTGGGAAATTAAACGTTAATGCCCAAATCACTTAGTAAACTGCATCATAAATGGGACGTTAACTGATGGATATCCTGCTGAGTAGTTGCCTTTTAACCAGCATCCCACAAACGCAAAGCAATTGAGAATTTACCAGTGGTTACTCATACTTTAAGTAATTAGGCGATAAATGACTCCTTTTAAGTATATCTGATTTCATGCCCAGTAGCTTACAACAGTATTTGTTTATGGTTCATTTACATTTTTATAACTTTTTTGCTTTAAAATTTTCTCATATTGGTGCTACATTTCCTGTATATGTAAAGTAAAGTAAAATAAAGTTTGTGTGTATTGGTACTATATTTTCTGTACATGTAAAGTAAAGCGTGTTATGCTGGAGATTGAAGTTCTTTGTATTGTATGTGAATAATGCACGTAAAATGCTATGTAAATTGTTTATTATGTTAAATAATTTTCTGATGACCTCTCGTATTTAAAAATATTTTGGTGTACAAATTGTTCATGTTAATGTAAATTTGACAGTTTAAGAAATCGACACGCTCAGCAACAATAAAAGCAATGGGTGTTATGTAAAAGCTACAGTGCTTTTTGTTTAAAAGGAAAGTGGCTCTGAGGAGTAGAAAAGGCGGCAAGGGCGAATTGGTGCGCTACCTAGAGCAAGCGCGGGAAGTAAGAGACACAGTCCGTAGGCAGCAGTGATTGAGGGAATACCTTTGTGGAGCAGGAGAAGCTTTGCCTGCAAATTCGCACAAAATGCCTCGGATGGAGCCTGCAGACGACTTACGGCATAGCTGTGAGTTGTTGGGCTACTGTATGTAGAACTGACCGACGCCAAGAAGAGAAATTGAGCTCATACAGCAAGAGACTAGCAGGCTGTACTGTGGGTAGCGTAGCCGCCATAACTGCTCGCCTCACCCAAGCCTACAGCCACCAGATAAGAGGTTTATTTTATAATAAATTTTACCTTTGTACAAGGTGAACCATTAATTTAAATTGTGTTTTTCAATTATCGTTCTTGAACTTTAAACAAAGTGGTTCACCCTGTTATTTCATCATAAACACACACCTACATAGGGTTCCTTACTGAATGGGGTTCCTTAATGAATCCGAGTATCCTCTCTTATAGACTTATGAAGTGCCAAGTTAATATAAAGAGGCACCATTTTAATTGTTTTGTGTTTTCTTAATTACTGCAAAGTGTTATAGTGAAAGTCTGGATAAGTAAAATGCTATCAGGGTGTAACCAAGTTACTAGAATAAGGTAAATGACTATACAGTGTTTGTTCAAAGAATAATACCTTTTGAAAGTAAATTCCAGTGAGAAAGAGGTTTTCTTGATGTGAAATAGTCAGTATCAAAAGACTGTGCTTTAGTGTCTAAGTATTTTAGTAATTGTTTAATTTAGGGAAAGCTTTTCTATAGATCCCCCTTGGCCAGATTTCTTTAGCTTCCTTATCCACTGGGCTATTTCTCTTTTTAAAACGTATTGTTTAAGAGTACAGCAGTAAAAAAAGACATTCAGAGTGTCTGCACTAACATTGTTTACGTGTTGTAATATTAATTTGAAGAACCAAATTGAACAGTAGGAAGAAAGTAGGCAAAAACTCATATTTCTGTTTTTCCAATACTTTACTGTTTCATTGCCTGGATAGGCTAGCGATCATTACTACATGTTTTAAACCACGACATGGACTTGGAACTGAGTTTTTCTAGCTTCAGTATAATAATACTCATACTGCGTTTCTATTTTACCGCTGGGTAAAATCTTAGAAAAGTATTGAATAGTCTGATTTACTTATCCATTACACACATCATACGGTCAAATCCTGTAAAAAGGGTAACTCCACTGATTAGCTTTTCCTATTAACAGGACTATACTCTCATAGTGTACTTTACTACCGAGCGAAGTGGCGCAGCGGTTAGCACACTGGACACGCATTCGGGAGGACGACGGTTCAATCCCGTCTCCGGCAATCCTGATTTAGGTTTTCCGTGATTTCCCTAAATCGCTTCAGGCAAATTCCGGGATGGTTTCTTTGAAATGGCACGGCAGATTTCCTTTCCCATCCTTCCCTCACCCGAGCTTGCGCTCCGTCTCTAATGACCTCGTTGTCGACGGGACGTTAAACACTACTCTCCTCCTCCTCCTGTACTTTACTTGTAAACTAAACTAAATTTTACTAAGAAGGTTAAACGTGACTTTTCCCATGACATAACCTTTTCTTCAGTTGGGGAATAGTATACGTGAAAACGTAAGGTAAGGTTTTTCTTATATTTAGTTAAAAGGATACTAAATTACAATAGTAGAGGTAGGGTTATGAGCAATCTCGCTGCAAATAATAATTGGAAGCCGTAATCTTGTCGTAAAATAGTTTATACACTGGCCAGAATCGTGAATTAATAAAAGAAACAGAAATATAGAATAAGCGATAAATGAAAAATAATTAAAGCGGGTTCTGTTCTGATGACTGTAATTGACGTAGATGACACCAGTAAAGTACAAGGAAACAGATCCCACGACAGCCATTTATAACACAGACACAAAAATAACTTTATCGACTGAAGTAAAAGCGTTACGAGAATGGTAGGAGAATCTTCAATTTAAATATTTATCCGAGATGCGTGAGAAACTGAATCCATTTTTTAATCAGAATACACTAAATATTTCCAAGCTCAAAGTGATTCATTGTTGGGTATGATGATTAATGCATTACTAAATAGGAGATCACAAGTAGAAGCTCGTTCTGTCTAGTTTCAACTCTGAAATGCAAGTGGAAGAGTCAAGTTCTACACTACAGTACGTCTTCCTTTATTCTGCGGTAAGAGAGAAAAAACATGAAAGATATTCCTCAATCTGATTTTATTGGGAAAAACCAATAAACAAGAAAATTGCTGATGTCGAAAAGTAGTCGAAACAAAACACAATTTAAGCAAGAAGCTAAGTATGGATTCCCCTTCGGATCTTATAACAGGAAAATAACAATATAAAATGTTTTCCTCAGAAGTCCTTGCCTCGAGAAAGTCCACCAAAGAAAAGACGGAAACAACACTATTAAAGAGTGGTCGGCACAGCGGTACCACACAGTTGCCCAGAGAGGCCAGACCACCGTTACACTACACTTCTGCGTCACAGTCAGAAGTTACCACCCTTGACGATCTGGGAGTACCAGTAGACGCGGCGCGTGGATGTTGCAACTGGGATGGCACATCCTTAAAAGACCGGGTGGAGTGTCGAACTGCCTTCTGGTCGACGGTGCGCCGACTTATAAGTCTGGTTGGCCGATGGACCTTCTGGGATAATGTGAGTGGCGTAGGAAAATATTCTGCTTGTTGATAGCGACCTCTGGCGCTGGTGTCGATCCGAGGTGCTCGGGTAACGAGCCCTTGCGGCCTTCGGGTGAGACATGAAGCTACGGCCTCGGTAGTACAGTAAATATCAGCTTCGACTTCGCTCGCTGTAATGAAGGCGTACCACATCTCCCTTCTGTCAGGCGAGATGCCGATGTCGCAGGCGGACGGCACGAATGCTGCACATCTAGACCTCACCAAATTTAAGCGTCCTGGTGCAGAAACTCAATCAGTCCAGTTTCTACTGGCAATTCGAGACTGGCTTTTTCAACTGCTTTGTCTATGGTGGTATCGGAGCATGATCGCTTGTGGATGCCACTGACCTGCCCTTCCGAAACTGCAACTGTTCCTGTGCATATACCTTTAGGCATGAGTTGTGGCTGCTTGAGACTATTAGTGATTCTACATGCTGTGTTTATGATCTTTAATGCTGCCATGAGGATTTCTTTAGTGAGTCTGGGTAGCTATTTGCAATCAAATGAAGCTTTATAGTTTAACTGAGCATGTCGAGTGGTGATGGGATCTTGTCTCACTGATGATGGTAGAGTAACAATGACTTCATCGACAAACAACGTGACACAGTAGTCCTTATCACGTATGCTTGTATATGTGCCTGGAGCCCTGATCTTCGACAATCTATGAGTGCTTATGATGCATGCAAGAAGTCTCAGCCAAGAATAATATCATCAGTAAGTTCTGTTAAAACGACAAATTCGAAGAGCTGTGTTCTGTCACTGATAGTTACAGTTGTTTGTTTCTGTCACCTGGGCGTATTTCCCATTTGCAACTTACAACACAATCGATTCCATATTACTGAGTGCAGTGTGTGATGACAGGCTTCGTCTCACAATTACACTACACTGAAGCGCTAAAGAAACTGGTATAGGCACAAGTACTATAATAGAGAGATATATAAACAGGCAGAATACGGCGTTAGGTAGGCAACGCCTATATAAACAACATGTGTCTGGAGCATTTGTTATATCGGTTACTGCTGCTACAATGGCAGGTTATCAAGTCTTAAGTGAGTCTGATCTGGGGTCTATAGGCGGCCCACAAGCGATGGCACACAGCATCTCCGAGGTAGCGATGAAGTGAGAATTTTCCCGTACGACCATTTCACGAGTATACAATGAATATAAGGAATCCGGTAAAACATGAAATCTCCGACATCGCTGCGGCCGAAAAAAGATCCTGCAAGAACAAGACCGAAGACGGCTGAAGGGAATCGTTCAACGTGACAGAGCGCAAAGCTTCCGCAGATTGCTGCAGATTTAAATTCTGGTCCATCAACAATTGACAGCGTGCGAACCATTCAACGAAAGATCACCAGTGTGGGCATTCGGAGCCCCCCTCGTGTACCCTTGATGACTGCACTACACAAAGCTGTTGCCTCGCCTGGGCCCGACGACACCGACGTTGGACTCTTGATGACTGGAAACATGTTGCTTGATCGGACGATCCTCTTTTCAAATTGTATCAAGCGGATGGATGGGTACACCTACGGGGACAACCACATGAAACTATGGACCTTGCATGTCAGCAGGGCACTGTTCAACCTGGTGAAGGCTCTGTAATGGTGTGGGGCTCGAGCAATTTGAGTGATGTGACACTCGTGATATGTCTAGATAAGAAACTGACAGGTGACATGTAAGTAAGCATCCTGTCGGATTACCTGCATCCATTCATGTCCATTGTGCATTCCAACGGACTTGGGCAATTCCAGCAGGACAATGCGACACCCCACTCGTCCAGAATTGCTAGAGAGTAGCTACAGGAACACTCTTCTTACCTTAAACACTTCCGCTGTCCACCAAATTCCCCAGACTAGAAGGTTATTGAGCGTATGTCGGATGCCTTGCAACGTCCTGCTCAGAAGAGACCTCCACCCCGTCGTATTCGTACGGATTTATGGACAGTCCTGCAGGATTCATGGTGTCAATTACATCTAGCAGTACTTCTGACATCAGTCGAGTCCATACCACGTCGTGTAGCGGGACATATGCGCGCTCGAAGGCGCCCTTCACGATATTAGGCAGGTGTACCAGTTTCTTTGAGTCTTCCGGGTATGAACGTCCACCGTTAATTTGTGCGAATAGGACTGCTGTGATTGTTGACGTCCGCCAACGTAATTTCAGTAGAAAACTTGTCTTATTTTCCTATAGTAACATGCAACATGTCCAGAGTGTTACAGTGCAAACATGCTAGTGTGTTGTACTCTGGCTTCCTTAGGCATGTTCTTCTGTGGGGCATTCTACTTGCCAGAGGAGTTGTACTTCTGCTGTCCAGATTCTAGGATGTTGCTTCACAGCGAATATCGAGTAGGACCCCCTGAAGTACGCTGAAGTGCCCCAATACGATTTGGCATGGACTTGGAAGATCAGTTGAACGGGCTGGACAGTACCTTGAAAAAAGGATATAAGATGAACATCAACAAAAACAAAACGAGGAAAATGGAATGTAATCCAATGAAGTCGGATGATGCTGAGGGAATTAGATTAGAAAATGAGACACTTAAAGTAATAAATGAGTTTTGCTATTTGGGGAGCAAAGTAACTGATGATGGACGAAGTAGAGAGGATATAAAATGTAGACTGGCAATGGCAAGGAAAGCGTTTCTGAAGAAGAGAAATTTGTTAACATCGAGAATAGATTTAAGTGTCAGGAAGTCGTTTCTGAAAGTATTTGTATGGAGTGTAGCCATGTATGGAAGTGAAACATGGACGATAAATTGTTTGGAGAAGACGAGAATAGAAGCTTTCGAAATGTGGTGCTACAGAAGAATGCTGAAGATTAGATGGGTAGACCACATAACTAATGAGAAGGCATTGAATAGAACTGGGGAGAAGAGGAGTTTGTGGTACAATTTGACAAGAACAAGGGACCGGTTGGTAGGACATGTTGTGAGGCATCAAGGGATCACAAATTTAGCATTGGAGGGGAGTGTGGAGGGTAAAAATCGTAGAGGGAGACCAAGAGATGAATACACTAAGCAGATTCAGATCCTAGCATCAAATTTACAATGGAGGTGGAAAATGATGGAAAGCTTCCGTTTCTCGATGTTCTGGTGTACAGAAAGGATGATGGGACACTGGGACACAGCGTTTATCGAAATCCTACGCACACGGACCGTTACTTACATGCTTCTAGCTGTCATCCATCGTTCCAGCGTTTGGGTGTCCTGCGGACGTTGGCGAGAAGAGCTTATGCCATTTCAGATGGAGAAAGCTTGACACAAGAATTGGACCATCTTAAGATTGTGTTCAAGCAGAATGGCTTTACAGATAAACAGATCCGTCGTGCTTTCCAGTTTGGACCTTCGCCTGAACCACCAGAAGATACCTGCAAATCGGTAGCTTTTCTGCCTTTTGCTGGGAGCATTTCCTCGAAGATAGGAAGGATTCTGAAAAGATATCACATCAAAAGTATTTTTCGTCCACCAGCCAAGATTAGAGCGCTCCTTGGTTCTGTTAAGGATGACTTGGGTTTGAGGAAGCCCGGTGTTTACAAGATCCCTTGCCACTGTGGAAAGATTTATATTGGTCAGACAATCCGGACCATTCAGGAGCGATGTGTTGAGCATCAGCGGCACACAAGACTAGACTGCTTCAACCTGAGAAGTCTGCAGTGGCGGAACACTGTCTCACCGAGGGACACAGAATACTATATGACGAGACACAAATGTTTGCCCCTGCATCTCGCTATTGGGACTGTATTTTAAAAGAATCCATAGAGATTCGGTTATCTGACAATCTTATTAATAGAGACGAGGGTTTTCTTTTAAGTAAGACTTGGGACCCAGTGTTATCTGACATTAAAAAACAACGGTCTGTGGTTCTATCGTCGGAATAACAAAAATTTTATTTTTATTTTTTAATTTTTGACAGCGATATCTCGATTTCACCTCTTTCCATCACTGGCGGCGGGGTATGTCTACTGCGCTAGAGGGCGGTTACGGCACCTTCTCGCGCACGCGTTGTGGGTCTTCTGCGGCCTATATAGGGGCCGCCGCTTGCACTGGGAAGTCAGTTCCGGCGAGACCGTGCACCAGCACTCTCACCTGAAGATGGCGGCCAGTTGGACCGCCGAAATATTGTGTCATGAAGACGTTATGATCCGGCTGCGTACCCGAGAAGAATATTATCAGAAGGATGTAGGTTGCAGTAAGTACTAGGAGATGAAGAAGCTTGCACAGGATAGAATGGCATGGAGAGCTGCATCAAACCAGTCTCAGGACTGAAGACAACAATAACAACAACATGGATTCGACTGATGTCTAAAGTCCTGCTGGAGGGAAGTGACAGCATGAATCCTGCAGGGCTGTCCATAAGTCCGTAATAGTACGAGGGATGGAGATCTCTTCTGAACTGTACGTTGAAACGCATCCCAGATATTTTCAATAATGTTCATTTCTGGGGAGATGGTGAACAGCGGAAGTCTTTAAATGCAGAACAGTTTTCTTGGAGCAACACTGTAGCAGTTCTGGACGTGTAGGGTGTGGTATTTTCCTGTGGATTTGGCCAAGTGTGTCAGCATGCACAATGGACATGAATGGATGCAGTGATCAGACAGGATACTTACGTTAGTGACACTTGTCGCAGTCGTATGTAGACATATTATGGGTCCCATATCACTCCAACTGCACACATCTCACACCATTACAGAGCCTCAACCAACCTGAAGAGTCCCCTGCTTACATGCAGGGTCCATGGATTTATGAGGTTGTCTCCATCCACGTACACATCCCTCCGCTCGATACAGTTTGATTAGAGACTCGTCCGACCAGGCGACGTTTCCAGACATCCACGGTCTAAAGTCGGTGCTGAGGAGCCAAGGCGAAGCGTAAAGCTCTGTGTCGTGTAGTCATCAAGCGTACACCATTGGGCCTTCGCCCCCGAAAGCCCATATCGATGATGTTTCGTCGAATGATTCGCACACTGACTCTTGCTGATGGCCCAGCATTGAAAGCTACAGCCATTTGATGAAGGGTTGCACTTCTGTCACGTTGAACGAATCTCTCCAGTAGTCGTATGTTGCGTTCTTCGCGTTCTTCGCAGTGATGTCGGAGATTTGATGTTTTACCGGATTCCTGATATTCATGGTACAGTCGTGAAATGGTCGTATGGGGAAATCCCCACATCACTGCTGTCTCGGAGATGCTGTGTCCCATCGCTCGTGCGCAGACTATAACACCCAGTTCAAACTCACTTAAATCCTGATAACCTGCCATTGTAGCAGCAGTAACCGATCTAACAACTGCTCCATACACTTGTTGAGTTATATTCTGCTTGTTTATAGGTCTCTGTATTTGAATGTGCATGCCTATACCAGTTTGGCACTTCACCGTGTATGTAAAACAGTATCGTTTCTTCATGGTGATGGTTCGTGTCCTTCGACGGTTCTTTCGCTAAGTGGACTTGCTATAGATTGTAACAGAATGTTTTCTTCAGTTCGTCCTGGAATTTTCCCCAGCTATCAAACTTCTCTTCACTGTTCTCGAACCACGGCCGAGCTATGAAATCAAAGTAAATGTACACATCTGCCAACAGACCGTGCCATTCGGCCTGTTGTATTTGATGACTCAGTCGAGTCTTTACAGGTGTTGACGAGTCCTGGCCGGTGTCTTCGTAAAACGGTGATGGATACCTGAAGTGCAGCTGATTGCACCTGTTTTGGAATCCATTGTTTTTATAAAGGTAAGGATCTTGGGTACGATATACAGCTTTTATTCTGGATATTGTCTGAGTAGGCTAGGTCTTTTACGTTGCCCCTTTGCAATCACTGTGAGGTATACGTATAAAGTCCAGCAAATTTACCGAAGTATGTAGCAGGCACAACCAAGTCCAAATAACAAAGCAGAGTCATCGGTGAGGTACAGGAAGTATCAGTGAAAGAATATTGTAATAGAAACACCAACGTACAGCAAGAACCTGGACGAACAGTGCTGCCGTTTATTTCGAGAATCTTCTAGAAGTGATAAACAGTAAGTAACAAATAGCTGGCATTGTTCGGACTTTTACTGGTGACCTACAACATGTCAACCAATGACACTAACCAGTGCGTCCAATTGCACACAGCACAGTCTAGGCAATATCATAGCAATTAAACAGCGACCGGCACTTCTGTTTGAAGATTCTAGTCACAAATAATGACTTTGGCAATATTCTGTACTCAGTGTAATGTGCCCGAATCTACGTTTCATTTGATTGAGCCACTAGCCGCTGCAATTTTGATGCTTAATTTAAATATGTAATATATTATGCCTACTTTGTGAATCAAACCCCATGGTGAGCACAGTTTTCTCATAAATTTTTCGCTTGCTTTGATGTCCAATACTGTGCAAAAAAAGTTGTGAATATAATGCTTAGGCTTCCGCGGCCAGAGTCAGTCGGCGTAGAAGTTTCCTGGGTACGGTATATTGTATAAAACTACTACTGGAAGAAAGCAACGTTTTGGTCAAGGTTACAGCTGCCTTTTTGTAGTTCTAACAGTAGTTTTATACAATACAGCACGGTACCATACACAGAAAACTTTTATATCAAAGTTTTGAAGTTTTGGCAAATTTGTTGCTCGTTTGAAACGTTCATAAAACCGCAGAGAATGGGATATTCTCTGTCCTTGAGACGTCATCCATCTAGCAGCTCTGATTTACGCACCATCAACTTATCCAACTTTAACGTCCTGGCTGGATGTTCAGTGACCTTTCTGTCACCTCAGACACTCCTTTGTCGTCAGTAATTTTAGTGACGTTTGCAGAAAGCCCTCGCTGCGGCCTGCGCAGATATATTTCACAATCGTTTTGCCCAGTTGCACTGCGAGCAAAGAAACCGCGTGCCATTTTGGAAAGGGACATGACTTACGTCGTCTCGTGACGAAGTTAGCTGACGCTACGTCTGGATCTGCTATTCGCTTAGTCGAGTATAAATCTCATTCTCGAAGCCGCAGATGTCCGTGAGCGCCTGACGAGATGTGTAATGAACTTTGTTCCTTCCGTTGGAAAGTGCATTGTGTCGGGGGAGCGTTATGCTGACACTTTGTTTTTACGGACTGTAAGTGATTTACGTAGGCCTCGAGACCAGCTCTAGGGAGGGAACGCAAGACGTCCGTGTGTTACGAGGCGCACGGAACACGGCTGACCGCTCTCTGTAATGGACTTTCGACCCACAAGAAGAGCGTGCTTGTCCCAACTCCCGCGGGATCCACAGACAAGACACGTAGTTCGGCTCCGATTTTGGGAGCCGTGCAACAGGGGTTTTGCCGATGGCCCTCGCTTCCGTGTGTAATGATACTTGAATTAACTAACCATTATGGTACCTCACCTGAACCTATCGATACCAGTAATATTCTACTGTATTTCTGTTAACAACTTAACATATTTCTGAGACAACATTCAGATTTGATTTCACTTTTTATATATCGATATGTTTATATTGCAATAATATTATTCTTTCTTTTGTCACTATGATCTTTGAAGTACTTGTAACTCGGATTTTTGGGTGCATAAGCGATTGTTAGTGAGTAGTTAACTGGTTAGAGAGTCGTCGACGTCATGTTGGAAAGACTAATATTGTCGTCACCTTATAAAATGGTAACTTTAACAGTGATTGTGAGGAAGGTGTTTTCAAGTACGTTTTGTATTCTGAAGTGATGTTTTGTGTGTTACGTGATATTGCAACAAAAGCAATTAAAAGGAAGTGTAACTTAAATTCGGAGTGCTGATTATTTTTTTTACATCACTATTGTGCTAACTTTGAAAGGTTTAATCTCCAAGAATGGTTGGAGAATCGCATCCAAAAAACTTTTGAATATAGAAGAATAAGACCTAGGCCTCTTTGCATCCGAGCTTGGAATCATAATCACCTAGATTTTCAACGATTGAGCCATGATTTTACGACGAGACCAGCGCGGGAAACACAAAAAGATGAGTGCCTAGTTTTTTTCTTTATTACATGAAATGACTAATAACTGTGCTCTAATGACACCTGCCACACATATGACTGTTGTTGCACGAAAATGCAGTATTTAGCAGCGTGAGCAACACCACAATCGTTATTAAAATTTTGACCTTTCTTGTGCTAGGGTTGTTAGACGTGGAGGGACTGTTGGGAGTCACTGCCATAGACATCCATGTTTTCAGACACCGTTGGCGTAATGCAATAACAGAGCTTCCAGCTGAAAATTCAAGACGCTTTTGCAGCAGTGACAGGATTTAACGTAGGCTCATGTTGCATTATTACTGAGATTTTTTAAGTTCCAATACGGTTGTGGCAAAATTTTGCATTGTAACGGTATATTTTATTCAAACACGGAGCAATTACTTAACTGATGGCCAAAACGTTGACTGCAGTAGCTCGGTGATCATGATCAGTGTCGCCCTAACCGCCGTCTGCCTCACGTCTGCTGTGCAGCGAGCTACCTTAATTTAAATATTAACAGTATTTTTCTTACTTGTCACTTCTTCTTCGGTGTGTTTTTGCTTTTAGGAAGCTTTAATTGTCGAGTGCTAGTAATAGTGTTCCATAGATTTCGTGTTTGTTTTGAATACAGTCAGAGAGAGTCCCTTTAGTCAGCCATAGTGCCAGTAGTGCTAGTGTTTGTTTTCAATGCAGTCCAGAGACAGGTAGTGCTATTTTCATTGTTTTCTACAAGAAGTGGTTAGCAATCACAATTTAGTCAATAATCAGCCTCCTTTAGTGAATTAGCAGTCTAGTTAAAAGTTGATTAAGTCTATTCAGTAAACTGATTCCTTAGGATGGATAGGATGTGTGACTGCTGTGTACGGACGCAGGAGGAGCTGGCCACTCTTCGCGAACAGCTGAGCGTGTTGATGTCCGCGGTCAGCCGTCTTCAGGCTGCTGCCTCGGAGTGTAGCGGCAGTGGGGAGTCTGGTGCGTCGCAAGGTACACCCCAGGTGTTACATGCTTCACCCACTGTCCCTGCTGTCGAGACATCTTCGCGGGTACCGGGCGCGGTTGGGCCACCCTCTCCCCAAGGGGAGTGGCGGGTTCAGCGGCGTTTGCGGCGCACGAGGCGGAGGGTCAATGTGGAGGCTGGCCGTGTGGCATCGCCCGCTCTGCCTCTGAGTGGACATGTGGCTGCTCCTTCAGCAAGGTCCGAGCAGGCACACGGGGGGAAGGGTTTATTAGTTATTGGGAGCTCCAACGTTAGGCGGGTGATGGAGCCCCTTAGGGAAACAGCGAAAAGGTCGGGGAAGAAGGCCAGTGTTCACCCTGTCTGCTTGCCGGGGGGTCTCATCCGAGATGTGGAGGAGGCCCTACCGGCGGCGATAGAGAGCACTGGGTGCACCCGACTGCAAATTGTTGCTCATGTCGGCACCAATGACTCCTGCCGTCTGGGTTCAGAGGTCATCCTCAGTTCGTACAGGCGGTTGGCGGAGTTGGTGAAGGCGGAAAGCCTCGCTCGCGGGGTGGAATCAGAGCTAACTATTTGTAGTACCGTTCCCAGAACCGATCGCGGTCCTCTGGTTTGGAGCCGAGTGGAAGGCTTAAACCAGAGGCACAGGCGATTCTGCGGAGAGCTGGGGCGCAAATTACTCGACCTCCGCTATCGGGTGGAGAAATGTAGGGTCCCCCTGAATAGCTCAGGCGTGCACTACACGCCGGAAGCGGCTACGAGGGTAGCGGAGTACGTGTGGAGTGCACATGGGGTTTTTTTAGGTTAGAGAATTCCCTCCCTAGGCCCGACAAGACGCCTCCTGAGACGCAGCAAGGCAGGAGTAGGCAAAATGCAACAGGGAATAACATAATTAATGTGCTAATAGTAAACTGCAGGAGCGTCTATAGAAAGGTCCCAGAACTGCTCTCATTAATAAACGGTCACAACGCCAATGTAGTACTAGGGACAGAAAGTTGGCTGAAACCACATGTAAACAGTAATGAAATCCTAAACTCAGATTTGAATGTATACCGCAGAGACAGGCTGGACAGTGAAGGGGGAGGCGTGTTTATAGCGATAAGAAGTGCAATAGTATCGAAGGAAATTGACGGAGATTCGAATTGTGAAATGATTTGGGTGAAGGTCACGGTTAAAGCAGGCTCAGACATGGTAACTAGATGTCTCTATAGGCCCCCGGGCTCAGCAGCTGTTGTGGCTCAGCACCTGAAGAATAATTTGGAAAATATTTCGAGTAGATTTCCCCACCATGTTATAGTTCTGGGTGGAGATTTTAATTTGCCGAATATAGACTGGGAGACTCAAAATCATGAAAGAAGGTTGTATACGTGGAAGAACCCTGGAGATACTAAAAGGTATCAGATAGATTATATAATGGTAAGACAGAGATTTAGGAACCAGGTTTTAAGTTGTAAGACATTTCCAGGGGAAGATGTGGACTCTGACCACAATCTATTGGTTATGACCTGTAGATTAAAACTGAAGAAACTGCAAAAATGTGAGAAATTAAGGAGATGGGACCTGGATAAACTGAAAGAACCAGAGGTTGTACAGAGTTTCAGAGAGAGCATAAGGGAACAATTGACAGGATTAGGGGAAAGAAATACAGTAGAAGAAGAATTGGTAGCTCTGAGGGATGTAGTAGTGAAGGCAGCAGAGGATAAAGTAGGTACAAAGATGAGGGCTGCTAGAAATCCTTGGGTAACAGAAGAAATATTGAATTTAATTGATGAAAGGAGAAAATATAAAAATGCAGTAAATGAAGCAGGCAAAAAGGAATACAAACGTCTCAAAAATGAGATCGACAGGAAGTGCAAAATGGCTAAACAGGGATGGCTAGAGGACAAATGTAAGGATGTAGAAGCTTATCTCACTAGGGATAAGATAGATACTGCCTACAGGAAAATTAAAGAGACCTTTGGAGAGAAGAGAACCACGTGTATGAATATCAAGAGCTCATATGGCAGCCCAGTTCTAAGCAAAGAAGGGAAGGCAGAAAGGTGGAAGGAGTATATAGAAGGCTTATACAAGGGCGATGTACTTGAGGACAATATTATGGAAATAGAAGAGGATGTAGATGAAGACGAAATGGGAGATACGATACTGCGTGAAGAGTTTGACAGAGCACTGAAAGACCTGAGTCGAAACAAGGCCCCCGGAGTAGACAACATTCCATTAGAACTACTGACGGCCTTGGGAGAGCCAGTCATGACAAAACTCTACCAGCTGGTGAGCAAGATGTATGAGACAGGCGAAATACCCTCAGACTTCAAGAAGAATATAATAATTCCAATCCCAAAGAAAGCAGGTGCTGACAGATGTGAAAATTACCGAACTATCAGTTTAATAAGCCACGGCTGCAAAATACTAACGCGAATTCTTTACAGACGAATGGAAAAACTGGTAGATGCAGACCTCGGGGAGGATCAGTTTGGATTCCGTCGAAATGTTGGAACACGTGAGGCAATACTGACCTTACGACTTATCTTAGAAGAAAGATTAAGAAAAGGCAAACCTACGTTTCTAGCATTTGTAGACTTAGAGAAAGCTTTTGACAATGTTGACTGGAATACTCTTTTTCAAATTCTAAAGGTGGCAGGGGTAAAATACAGGGAGCGAAAGGCTATTTATAATTTGTACAGAAACCAGATGGCAGTAATAAGAGTCGAGGGGCATGAAAGGGAAGCAGTGGTTGGGAAAGGAGTGAGACAGGGTTGTAGCCTCTCCCCGATGTTATTCAATCTGTATATTGAGCAAGCAGTAAAGGAAACAAAAGAAAAATTTGGAGTAGGTATTAAAATTCATGGAGACGAAGTAAAAACTTTGAGGTTCGCCGATGACATTGTAATTCTGTCAGAGACGGCAAAGGACTTGGAAGAGCAGTTGAACGGAATGGACAGTGTCTTGAAAAGAGGATATAAAATGAACATTAACAAAAGCAAAACGAGGATAATGGAATGTAGTCAAATTAAATCGGGTGATGCTGAGGGAATTAGATTAGGAAATGAGACACTTAAAGTAGTAAAGGAGTTTTGCTATTTAGGAAGTAAAATAACTGATGATGGTCGAAGCAGAGAGGATATAAAATGTAGACTGGCAATGGCAAGGAAAGCGTTTCTGAAGAAAAGAAATTTGTTAACATCGAATATAGATTTATGTATCAGGAAGTCGTTTCTGAAAGTATTTGTTTGGAGTGTAGCCATGTATGGAAGTGAAACATGGACGATAACTAGTTTGGACAAGAAGAGAATAGAAGCTTTCGAAATGTGGTGCTACAGAAAAATACTGAAGATAAGGTGGATAGATCACGTAACTAATGAGGAGGTATTGAATAGGATTGGGGAGAAGAGAAGTTTGTGGCACAACTTGACTAGAAGAAGGGATCGGTTGTAGGACATGTTTTGAGGCATCAAGGGATCACAAATTTAGCATTGGAGGGCAGCGTGGAGGGTAAAAATCGTAGAGGGAGACCGAGAGATGAGTACACTAAGCAGATTCAGAAGGATGTAGGTTGCAGTAGGTACTGGGAGATGAAGCAGCTTGCACAGGATAGAGTAGCATGGAGAGCTGCATCAAACCAGTCTCGGGACTGAAGACAACAACAACAACGACTCAAATGTTCATAACGGGTGGCAGGGACAAAGAATCCAGTGAAATATTTTTAAGTGCTTTATCTGAAAACTACCTTGAGCAGTTAAACAGAGAACCGACTCGTGGCGATAACATATTAGACCTTCTGGTGACAAACAGACCCGAACTATTTGAATCAGTTAATGCAGAACAGGGAATCAGCGATCATAAAGCGGTTACTGCATCGATGATTTCAGCTGTAAATAGAAATATTAAAAAGGGTAGGAAGATTTTTCTGTTTAGCAAAAGTGACAAAAAGCAGATTACAGAGTACCTGACGGCTCAACACAAAAGTTTTGTCTCAAGTACAGATAGTGTTGACGATCAGTGGACCAAGTTCAAAACCATCGTACAATATGCGTTAGATGAGTATGTGCCAAGCAAGATCGTAAGAGACGGGAAAGAGCCACCGTGGTACAACAACCAAGTTAGAAAACTGCTGCGGAAGCAAAGGGAACTTCACAGCAAACATAAATATAGCCAAAGCCTTGCAGACAAACAAAAATTACGCAAAGCGAAATGTAGTGTGAGGAGGGCTATGCGAGAGGTTTTCAATGAATTCGAAAGTAAAGTTCTATATACTGACTTGGCAGAAAATCCTAAGAAATTTTGGTCCTATGTCAAAGCGGTAGGTGGATCAAAACAAAATGTCCAGCCACTCCGTGACCAAAATGGTACTGAAACAGAGGATGACAGACTGAGGGCCGAAATACTAAATGTCTTCTTCCAAAGCTGTTTCACAGAGGAAGACTGCACTGTGCTTCATTCTCTAGATTGTCGCACAGTTGACAAAATGGTTGATATCGAAATAGACGACAGAGGGATAGAGAAACAATTAAAGTCGCTCAAAAGAGGAAAGGCCGCTGGTCCTGATGGGATACCAGTTCGATTTTACACAGAGTACGCGAAGGAACTTGCCCCCCTTCTTGCAGCGGTGTACCGTAGGTCTCTAGAAGAGCGAAGTGTTCCAAAGGATTGGAAAAGGACACAGGTCATCCCCGTTTTCAAGAAGGGACGTCGAACAGATGTGAAGAACTATAGTCCTATATCTCTAACGTCTATCAGTTGTAGAATTTTGGAACACGTATTATGTTTGACTATAATGTCTTTTCTGGAGACTAGAAATCTACTTTGTAGGAATCAGCATGGGTTTCGAAAAAGACGGTCGTGTGAAACCCAGCTCGCGCTATTCGTCCACGAGACTCAGAGGGCCTTAGACACGGGTTCATAGGTAGATGCCGTGTTTCTTGACTTCCGCAAGGCGTTTGACACAGTTCCCCACAGTCGTTTAATGAACAAAGTAAGAGCATACGGACTATCAGATCAATTGTGTGATTGGATTGAGGAGTTCCTAGATAACGGAACGCAGCATGTCATTCTCAATGGAGAGAAGTCTTCCGAAGTAAGAGCGATTTCAGGTGTGCCGCAGGGGTGTCATAGGACCGTTGCTATTCACAATATACATAAATGACCTGGTGGATGACATCGGAAGTTCACTGAGGCTTTTTGCAAATGATGCTGTGGTGTATCGAGAGGTTGCAACAATGGAAAATTGTACTGAAATGCAGGAGGATCTGCAGCGAATTGACGCATGGTGCACGGAATGGCAATTGAATCTCAATGTAGACAAGTGTAATGTAATGCAAATACATAGAGAGATAGGTCCCTTATCATTTAGCTACAAAATAGCAGGTCAGCAACTGGAAGCAGTTAATTCCATAAATTATCTGGGAGTACGCATTAGGACTGATTTAAAATGGAATTATCATATAAAGTTGATCGTCGGTAAAGCAGATGCCAGACTGAGATTCATTGGAAGAATCCTAAGGAAATGCAATCCGACAACAAAGGAAGTAGGTTACAATACGCTTGTTCGCCCACTGCTTGAATACTGCTCAGCAGTGTGGGATCCGCACCAGATAGGGTTGATAGAAGAGATAGAGAAGATCCAACAGAGAGCAGTGCGCTTCGTTACAGGATCATTTAGTAATCGCGAAAGCGTTACGGAGATGATAGATAAACTCCAGTGGAAGACTCTGCAGGAGAGACGCTCAGTAGCTCGGTACGGGCTTTTGTTAAAGTTTCGAGAACATACCTTCACCGAAGAGTCAAGCAGTATATTGCTCCCTCCTACGTATATCTCGCGAAGAGACCATGAGGATAAAATCAGAGAGATTAGAGCCCACACAGAAGCATACCGACAATCCTTCTTTCCACGTACAATACGAGACTGGAATAGAAGGGAGAACCGATAGAGGTACTCAGGGTACCCTCCGCCACACACCGACAGGTGGCTTGCGGAGTAGGGGTGTTGATGTAGATGTAGATGTCGATTTTAACGATTACAACTACAAAGCTCCATTTACACATGGTCTGAAATGTAGTTACTCTTTTATACAAATTTTTGTTTCTGCTGTGCTATAATTACAGTAAACTGCGTTACCATATTTTCTAGTAAGATTACAAACTTTGACTTGCTGTCCATAAAACGTGTGACAGTTAAAATTTTCAGTGTCCAGAAGTGACTGAAAGCTACTTATGAGCCCGAAAACAGCATGCTACCTGCCGGAGGGACGCCACTAACAGTAGTGTCCACTATTGTTCCCTTCGTATATTTATGGTGTCTATTCTGTTCTGTTTTTTTGGGAATTTAATTTCTGTCCGATTACTTCCAGTTTGTCTTAAGTACTATCCCTGAAGATATGAAAGCTACCAGGAAACAAATGAATTTCTTATTCAGATGGACGCAAAAATAGTGCAAATAATTTTGTATTCCAGCCGAAGTTAATTAGTTCTGAATGCCGCAAACAAATGATTCCCGTTCTTTTCGAAGGTACGACAATACTGTATCATAAAACAGTGAAGAACCTGTGTGTTAGATTGGATGAATAACCCCAATACAACTAATACTATCTCCACACACAGAAGGATTTCCGCTTGCCTCTGTGCTCTCCACATGTTGTTGTTGTTGCTGTTGTGGTCTTCAGTACTGAGACTGGTTTGATCCAGTTCTCAATGCTACTCTATCCTGTGAAAGCTTCTTCATCTCCTACTGCAGCCTACATCCTTCTCAATCTGCTTAGTGTACTCATCTCTTGGTCTCCCTCTACGGTTTTTACCCTCCATGCTGCCCTCCAGTACTAAATTGGTGATCCCTTGATGCCTCAGAACATGTCCTACCAACCGATCCCTTCTTCTAGGCAAGTTGTACAACAAACTCCTCTTCTCCCCAATTCTATTTAATACCTCCTCATTAGTTATGTGATCTACCCATCTAATCTTCAGCATTCTTCTGTACCACCACATTCCTAAACCTTCTGTTCTGTTCTTGTCCAAACTATTTATCCTGCACGTTTCACTTCCATACATGGCTGCACTCCACACAAATACTTTCAGAAACGACTTCCTAACACTTAATAAAATACTCGATGTTAACAAATATCTCTTCTTCAGAAACGGTTTCCTTGCCATTGCCAGTCTACATATTATATCTTCTCTACTTCGACCATCATCCGTTATTTTGCTCCCCAAATAGCAAAACTTCTTTACTACTTTAAGTGTCCCTTTTCCTAATCGAATTCCTTCAGCATCACACGACTTAATTCAACTACATTCCATTATACTTGTTTTGCTTTTTGTTAATATTCATCGTCTACCCTCCTTTCAAGACACTATCCATTCCGTTCATTTGCTCTTCCAAGTCCTTGCTGTCTCTGACAGAATTACAATGTCATCGGCGAACCTCAAAGTTTTTATTTCTTCTCCCTGGATTTTAATACCTACTCGGAATTTTTCTTTTGTTACCTTTACTGCTTGCTCAATATACAGATTGAATAACATCGGTGAGAGGCTACAACCCTGTCTCACTCCCTTCCCAATCGCTGCTTCCCTTTCATGCCCCTCGACTCTTATAACTGCCATCTGGTTTCTGTACAAATTGTAAATAGCCTTTCGCTCCCTGTATTTTATCCCTGCCACTTTTAGAATTTGAAAGAGAGTATTCCAGTCAACATTGTCAAAAGCTTTCTCTAAGTCTACAAATGCTAGAAACGTAGGTTTGCCTTTCCTTAATCTTTGTTCTAAGATAAGACGTAGGGTCAGTATTGCCTCACATGTTCCAACATATCTACGGAATCCAAACTGATCTTCCCCGAGGTCGGCTTCTACCAGCTTTTCCTTTCGTCTGTAAAGAATTCAAGTTAGTATTTTGCATCCGTGGCTTATTAAACTGATAGTTCGGTAATTTTCACATCTGTCAACACCTGCTTTCTTTGGGATTGGAGTTATTATATGCTTTTTGAAGTCTGAGGGTATTTCGCCTGTCTCATACATCTTGCTCACCATATGGTAGAGTTTTGTCAGGACTGGCTCTCCCAAGGCTGTCAATAGTTCTAATGCAATGTTGTCTGCTCCCGGGGCCTTGTTTCGACTTTGGTGTTTGAGTGCTCTGTCAAACTCTTCACGCAGTATCATATCTCCCATTTCATCTTCATCTACATCCTCTTCCATTTCCAGGACATTGTCCTCAAGAACATCGCCCCTATATAGAAACTCTATATACTTCTTCCACCTTTCTGGTTTCCCTTCTTTGCTTAGAACTGGGTTTCCATCTGAGCTCTTGATGTTCAAGCAAGTGGTTCTCTTTTCTCCAAAGGTCTCTTTAATTTTCCTGTAGGCAGTGTCTATCTTACCCATCGTGAGATAAGCCTCTACATCCTTACATTTGTCCTCTAACCACCCCTGCTTTACACATACGTCCACAATACTACAGCAGTTATCATCATTATCTTGGACCTACGAGTAGTTAAAGTTTCAGTTGAACTTGTAGTGTTGTTAATGTTGAACATTGTACCTTAAGACAACACTTTTTTAATTAGGGTGCTAGGTGATGTTTTGATCGTCCATGACAGTTGTACATTATTCAGTACGCCTATGGCAATGCAGTGTGTCAAAGTTAAGTAAATCTCTTACTCAATAAACTGAACACAGACTTTATGTGTTCTAGTGTGATGATCCTTCTACGAGAGCCGTCAAAGAACATACAGTTGTGACTGGGCAAAAGTAGTTTCGCCTGGTCACAACACGATGTATTCTAAATTACTGGCCTTACTGGAGACTCTGAAAGCGTCCAGAGACAGAAATAAAACTTAGCAGCAAGTCTTTATAGTCCACAAGGAATGGAGCAGCACCGAAAATAACCAATATTCGTATGATGAATCACCTGCCAAGCACTGCACATTGGAATTAGGAGTATATTTACTTATTTTCAATTTATCCTTGTTTCCAAGGTTATGACGAATTCTTTCAAAAACCGCAATGTGCACATGGAACATAATTCGTAGTCTATTGACCAAGTAAAGTCCTGGTACACTGCAGCATATATTTTTAACAATCTTCTGCAAGATCAGAAAGTGGTTGTGACAAACCTCACATTTTCAACTAAATTTTACCGCTTTTCAACGACAAACCTTTGCATGTTTATTGAAAGTCTATTTGAATGTGGTTATATCTCAGTCGAGTACAATTTAGTATAAATCGCTTTCGTAAAGAAAATCTAGGGGTGTTCTCTACTCCATGCTGCTTTCAAGGATCGTAGTTTTTCTATGATAACTTCAGTTATGTAACAGTATGCCATCGTCGAAACATTCCCCATATCTCGCTGAGGATGAATGAGCACAATGAAAACTTTCGCAGTCAACTAATTATTATTAAAGTTGTTGATGCTGTTCGATATACACAGTTACTAATGATTTGAGGTAGTGACTTGAGAACATTATAATGTTACGAAGGTTAGAGGTGAAAGATTAGTAGAATGAAGTAAGACTGTAATTAAAGAACGTTTAAAGCCAAGAAAATAATACACTACTGGCCATTAAAATTGCTACACCAAGAAGAAATGCAGATGATTAACGGGTATTCATTGGAAAATATATTATACTAGAACTGACATGTGATCACATTTTCTCGCAATTTGGGTGCACAGATCCTGAGAAATCAGCACCCAGAACAACCAAACCTGGACGTAGTAACGGCCGATACACCTGGGCATTGAGTCAAACAGGTACTGCTGTCCATGCAGCTTCAACACGATACCACAGTTCATCAAGAGTAGTGATTGGCGTATTGTGACGAACTAGTTGCTCGCCCACCATTGACTAGACGTTTTCAGTTGGTGAGACATCTGGAGAATGTGCTGGCCAGGGCAACAATCGAACATTATCTGTATCCAGGAAGGCCCGTACAGGGCCTTCAACATGCGGTCGTGCATTATCCTGCTGAACTGTAGGGTTTCGCAGTGATGGAATGAAGGGCAGAGCCAGGTGACATAATACATCTGCAATGTAACGTCCACTGTTCAAAGTGCCGTCAATGCGAACAATAATTAACCGAGACGTGTAACCAACGGCACCCCATACCATCACGCCGGGTGATACGCCAGTAGGGCAATGACGAATACACGCTTCCCATGTGCGTTACCGCGATGTCGCCAAACACGGATGCGACCATCATGATGATGAAAACACAAACTGGATTCATCCGAAAAAATGATGTTTTGCCATTCGTGCACCCAGGTTCATCGTTGAGTACACCATCGCAGGCGCTCCTGTCTGTGGTCTGTGATGCAGCGTCAAGGTTAACCGCAGCCACGGTCTCCGAGATAAGAGTCCATGAAGCTGCAAACGTTGTCGAACTGTTAATGGAGGTGGTTGTGGTCTTGCATACGTCCCCATCTGTTGACCCCGGGATCGAGACATGGCTGCACGATCCGTTACAGCCGTGCGGATAAGATGCCTGTCATCTCGAGTGCTAGTGATACGAGGCCATTGGGATCCAGCACGGCGTTCCGTATTACCCTGCTAAACCCACCAATTCCATATTCTGCTAACAGTCATTGGATCTCCACCAACGCGAGTAGCAGTGTCGCGATACGATAAACCGCAATCGCGATAGGCTACAATCCGACCTTCATCGAAGTCGGAAACGTGATGGTACGCACTTCTCCTCCTTACACGAGGCATCACAGTCAACGCCGATCAACTGTTGTTTGGGTATGAGAAATCTGTTGGAAACTTTCCTCGTGTCAGCACGTTGTAGGTGTCGCCACCGGTGCCCAGCCTTGTGTCAATGGTCTGAAAAGATAATCATTTGCATATCACAGCATCTTCTTCCTGTGGGCTAAATTTCGCGCCTGTAGCACGTCATCTTCGAGGTGTAGCAATTTTAATGGCCAGTAGTGTACTTCTTATATTTAATGAAACTGTGGCGGAAATTCGCCCAACGAATTTCAAATGTAATGTCACGGAGACGGCTATTTCTGAAGTTAAACTGTAATAATTCACGGAATCCTTAAGTCTCACGTAGCCGCTGACAGAATGTTATAAGTCCTTTCAGCTGTTCAGCTGTTCTGTGTATCGTCTTCATCGCAAAGAAACACAACGGTTGCACAGGCGAAAATCAAATGAGATTACCGAGGCCTTGATGCCACCGTCAGTGGGAGGCGGCTTATTGGAGATGGCTGGCTGTGTGCTCCGACCGTTTGAAATTTTCCAGGGGCTCTGATGCCTCTGACGGTCGACTACACGGTTTTCGTCTTAGCGCTGTTCCAGCAGCTCTCAGAACTGCAAGCAATAAAAGCGTTCTTCTTACACTCGAGACGAGAGGAAGTCAATCAATGCATAAGATTCTACAGTGTGCCTGTTGTTCTGCAGCTCGCAGACTTTGCTCCGAAATAAAATTAAAATAAAAAAGAAATATTTCGACGAAGAAACAACAGCGCGCACATTGGGTCCATGGAATTACCTTTTACTTTCAACTATACAGATAATCAGTGAGGCACCTGCAACTAATTCATTCCGTTGCGTCGGACTGCAGATCAGCGATAGGTTTTCCAAATACCAGAAGTATAACATCTCCGATGAATGGTATTTAGTACGTAGTTTGTAAACAACGCAATCGATATTTGCAAAATCCTAGCACATCGCCAGTAAGTAATACATTCTGCCGAATATTATCAATTGCCTATATCGTTGTCATCAGTCTTTTGGCGAGTTTGAGCGGTCCGTCACAATTTCCAGTCCCTTACAATCATCTGTATCTCAGAGTAGCACATACACTCCACCTCCTCGATTACTTGTTACGCCCCAGTCTCTGTCTTCTCATGACGTTTTTGCCCTGTATGGCTCTCTCTAATACCATTGAGGTTTCTCTCCTGTATCTTCACAAATGTCCTGCCATCCTGTCACTGCTTCTGGTCAGTATTTTTCTCAAATTTTAAAGGGAACACTATACTTCCAAGAGGTATTTCAGTTCTCAATACACTTCTGTACGCTCTATAACCAGAGATTACCAACAATCCGTTTCCTTTTCTCCCACTTTCTTCAAAGCCTTTGATTCTTACCATAGAATGCTGTGGCATAGAGGAGCACTCAGAATTTTCTTATTCACGTTAAGGCCTATATTTGGTACTAGCAGACTTTTAGAGAGCTGTTGTTGTTGTTGTGGTCTTCAGTCCTGAGACTGGTTTGATGCACCTCTCCATGCTACTCTATCCTGTGCAAGCTTCTTCATCTCCCAGTACTTACTGCAAGCTAAGTCCTTCTGAATCTGCTTAGTGTTTTCATCTCTTGATCGCCCTCTATGATTTTTACCCTCGACGCTGCCCTCCAATACTAAATGTGTGATCCCTTGATTTCTCAGAACATGTCCCACCAACCGATCCCTTCTTCTAGTCAAGTTGTGCCACAAACTCCTCTTCTCCCCAATTGTATTCAATACCTCCTCATTAGTTATGTGATCTACCCATCTAATCTTCAGCATTCTTCTGTAGCACCAAATTTCAAAAGCTTCTATTCTCATCTTGTACGAACTATTTATCGTCCATATTTCACTTCCATACATGGCTACACTCCATATAAATGCTTTCAGAAACGACTTCCTGACGTATAAATCTATACTCGATGTTAACAAATTTCTCTTCTTCAGAAACGCTTTCCTCTCCATTGCCAGTCTACATTTTATATCTTCTCTACATCGACCATCATCCGTTATTTTGCTCCCCAAATAGCAAAACTTCTTTACTACTTTAAGTGCCTCATTTCCTAATCTAATTCCCTCAGCATCACCAGATTTAACTCGACTACATTCAATTATCCTCGTTTTGCTTTTGTTGATGTTCATCTTATATCCTCCTTTCGAGACACGGTCCATTCCGTTCATTTGCTCTTCGAAGTCCTTTGCTGTCTCTGACAGAACTACAATGTCATCGGCGAACCTCAAAGTTTTTATTTCTTCTCCATGGATTTCAATACCTACTCCGAAATTTTCTTTTATTTCCGTTACTGCTTGCTGAATATACAGATTGAATAACATCGGGGAGAGCTACAACGCTGTCTCACTCCCTTCCCAACCACTGTAAGATCTCCTATTTGTGGTGTTCACCTTCCTATTTTCTTTCTGATTTATCATCATGTGCTACTTTGCTTCCTGGGTAAAGAATCCGTTCGCTTCGATTACTATATACTCCTCAGTTTTTATGTTAAATTAATAGCTAATCGACGTTATGCTGCTCCGCATAATTTTCGTCGTTCTTCTATTTACACAAAGACCATATTTTGTCCGGGAACAATGAGTTCATGCAATTTCTCCTCATATTCACCCAGGATAGCAATTTCATCAGTAAATCTTATCGTTGATATCCTCTGGGCCTGAAAATTTTAATCTCATTTCAGACCCTTCTTTTTATTTCCCTTGTCGCTTCTTCGTTATACAGACTTAACCGACGGAGAGAAAGAACATATCTGTACCTCGCGCTCTTATTAATCTGAATATTTCATTCTTGGTCTTTCGTTCTTCTTGTTCCCCTTGTTAGTGCTTGTGCTCACAGCATGTTACCTGTCTTTCCCTGAAGCTTATATCTATGGTTTTGGGAATTTCAACATTTCATAGAAGTTTCTCGTTGTCGAACAGATATTCTGAAATCACACATCTTCTTAAACCTGGACTTTATTACCGTGCACAGCGCCAGAAACTTATGTGATGCCTTTACCATTCATAAAGTCAAACTGATCATAAACTAAGAGATTCCCAACTTTCTTTTCCATTTATTTACATATTTTTATTCTACTCAGCAGCTTGTGTATATGACCCGCTTACATCTTGGTACGATATTTTCCGACCTGCCTTTGTTCGTTTCGGTATGGTATGTTTGGTCTATCAGTTCGGTTGCCCCTTTCTAAATGTTGCGGAGGAATGTAAGTTACATTCCCTGTCGGATCTTGTTTTACATAACTTTGCTGAATTCTGACCCTAAATGCTAGAGCCTCTACGTCTTCCAAACTGAGAGCCATATTTTCTTTATCACATCAGCAGGCACTTCTCCCTCGTAAAGATACTGAATTTGACACGGAGCAAAATCAGATTGATGTGTCACGTAAGAAAGGTGTTGTACAAGTTTACTTACAAATAAATGTTAGGTTCAGTCAGAGGAAAAATTAGTTTCTGAAATTACATGAACTGTGGTTTTTTTCGTATATTATCAGTTTATACGAAAATTTTATACTAATTTTATATCAGTTTTGGTGGCAGAATGTAGTCTCCAGCTTGTCAAAATGGACAAACAATACTCGCTTTGATATTAATGAATGCCCACAGCTTCGTGTTGCCGTTGTAAAACAAATAGACGGCCAGAACATATACTGTAGCGCTGTTAGAAAGTGAAGACAGTGCTATCACTTTGTTTAATAATTCGTAGTCAGGATGAGAATGGGTTTATAGGATCGCTGAGATTTGCGTTTGGAGTTGAGTGCGAGTATTCGTCGGCTGAGTATGAGAATCTGGTGTGGTTAATGGTAACATTCATTTCACCATTCGGATTCCGCTGAATCTTATTTAGCACTGGGGATAACCTCCTATTACAATAATAAAAGAGGACATGGTGGTAATCTCCGAATTTTGGAGAGAAGAGCCGACACAAATACTTACAACGGTAATAATTAGTCCGGGTAATGGAATACTACGCTCGCTACGAAATGGAGATCATTAGCTCATCGCAAAGAATATTGCATCTCAAACGTGTTTGGAGGTGTATTTAAAGGATTGTTATTCGGTCCGGGAGCGTATGGATCGCTACCCGAGCTTCGCAACTAACACATAGGTACACCGCGTCTAATGAAAACTATGAATGTGTTCTATCATTGTCGTAGTAGGTTAAGTCGAGTGCTAAATAAGAATCAACGGAATCTGAATGGTAAAATGGGTGGCTCAAAATGGTTCAAATAGCTCTGAGCAGTATGGGACTTAGCATCTGAGGTCATCAGTCCCCTAGAACTTAGAATTACTTAAACCTAACTAACCTAAGGACAGCACACACATCCATGCCCGAGGCAGGATTCGAACCTGCAACCGTAGCGGTCGCATGGTTCGAGAATGAAGCGCCTAGAACCGTCGACCACTGCAGCAGGCGTGCAATGGATGTTACCATTAATTCTTGACGAAGAATTCGAGATGTATTAAGGCTACTGTAATACTGAACCCATCATATTTGGAATTACAGAAATCATGGAACAAAGTTATTTACTGCTTCAAGAATAGGCTGCTTCGTCTACTCACCGTTTTTTGCAACCAGGTATTTGGGACAGTTGCGAGTAGTGAGATTCGCGTCATGCTTGTGCTTTTGCTTCAGGGCGTAAGCATTAGAATAAAAGTTGAGGTGGCAACAAGTTGTTTTTTTTTTAATAAGACATTTCAAGAGTAGTTGAAGGTGAGGATATGGTACTCGAAGACAACGAGTGTATTCACGATACAAAGAGAAATAAGAAACTGAACATTAGAGCGGAAAACACTATTTTGCTTTTCAGCTCTAAAAGTAGACCTTAGATTAGATTATCAAGGAAACTATTTTGCTTTCCCATTGAAAGTCAACAGCGGCGCGGGGTAGCCGAGCGGTCTGAGGCGCTGCATTCATGGACTGTACGGCTGCTCCCGGCGGAGGTTCGAGTCCTAACTCGGACATGGGTGTGTGTGTTTGTCCTTAGAATAATTTAGGTTAAGTAGTGTGTAAGCTTAGGGACTGATAACCTTAGCAGTTAAGTCCCATAAGATTTCACAGACATTTGAACGTTTTTTTGAAAGTAAATAACGAAACCAAAGTTTTTATTTGAAGGAGAATTATATGAAGAATAACTTAATTCCAATACTACGGAAAGAATAGTTACACAGTCAGAGATATGATGAAAAAATGAAGTAAAGGTATCTTTTCTTGTAAGAAAAACGACCTTATAAATTTGCAAATAAAATTATCGACGGGAAACGTGATACAGGTCGAGTTGTCTCCTTTTTTCCCTTTTAATCACATTTTGCTCGTTTTTGGTCGTATTTGTTCGGGACGGACGTCCCATGTTCAAGTTAGTCGTTCATCAATTCACTGAGTTGTTTTTGTTATAGCGGGCAGCCATCCCTCCCACCGAACACGATGAGCTACCGTGCCGTCTTTTCTGAATAAAGTAACGCCGCTGGTTTTGTTGCCAAGGGACGCTACACATACATCAATTCATCGGCCGGCCGACCAATAGAGGAACTTGGTGGCTCTCTCCACATGGTCCGACTTTCAGTGTTATGCGGTCACACACCACTCCGCTAGTATCGGTCGCTGCTTGTTGTTAGATTCATTATGGTTTTGTCTCTCAAGATGCCGCGCGGTATAACAAAGACACAAAAATTTGGATTCGCCTTGACTGTTTTACATCTGACAAGGCCCGAAATGGCGAGAGAAAATAGTAGGAAAAATAAAGGGCCACGTCAAAGGAAGAAATTCACCTAAGCTTCATTACTGAAGCATATGGAATCGTACAATTACCGAAATTATTTACGAATGGGCAAAAAAATGCTTTTCTGAGCTGCTAAAGCTAATCAAGCCACAAAAGAAAAGAAAGAATACCGGTACTGTCATGAGAGAAGCTGAGGTGTCCTAAGAAGTAATCATGGTGAAGCAAAACATGACAAGCAAAGCATGAAAAATATGAAGAACTGAAGGGAAAAGAAAAAGATTGTCAAAACGAATGACTCAGCTTTCAGAAAAGTCGAAACAACATTTAGTGAAATTAAAAGCAAGGGTGGTAACGTTAATAGTACAATGAGATTTCCACTGTTAAATGAATAGGAGAAAGCAAATAGGTGGAAATTCATCTACGAGGGAGAGAACTTCTCTCATGACGTGACAGAAGAAGAGACAGGAGATGCCGTACAGAAGAAATCGCCGTCGGTCTAAACAGACAGTCTACAAGACCATCGAGAACATCGAATTTGCTACAACAGCTGGAGACAAGAAGAGCCGTATTCCAGTCAAGTCTGTCGCTGCTCAAGCCCTGCTGGACGGCCCTTCTGTTTTCTGTAGTTGCAGTCTTAATTTTAGTTTAGATATAAATGATTCATTTGGTCATGGTAACGGATTCCAGTCAAGTCTGACGCTGCTCAAGCCCTGCTGGACGGCCCTTCTATTTTCTGTAGTTGCAGACTTAATTTTAGTTTAGATATAAATGATTCATTTGGTCATGGTAACAGATGGTTTACTGTAGCCATTGTTCGAGGAGGTACAGGAGTACCAAATGTTCCTGGATTGGAAAGTTTTGTCGACAGAGACATTATTGCTTTTCGCAATCAGAATTAAAAAAAAAGCTTTGGATCAAATGATGCAGAAGGGTGGATAACATTCCATCGTAAGTTCTAAAATCATTCGGGAAATGGCAACAAAATGACTACTCACCTTGGTGTGTAGAATGTATGAGAACGGCGATACAACCCCACACTTAAAAAAAAAAAAAAAAATCGTCCCCACAATTCTGAAGATACAAAGATTCGACAACTGCGAGAATTATCACATAATGAGCTTAACAGCTCATTCATCTAAGTTGCTGACAAACATAATATTCATACGAATGAAAAATAAGATTGAGAAATTTGAGAATGTATTAGAAGACGATGAAGCTGGCTTTAGGATGGGTAAAGGCCACAGAGACGAAAGTCTCAAGTTGCGACTGATAATGGAAGTAAGGCTGAAGAAAAATAAAGACACGGCTCGTAGCATTTGTTGACCTTAGAAATGCATTCAACCACATAAAATGGTGCAAGATGTTGGAACGTGTCGGCAAAATAGGGTAAGCTATTGGGAAAGACGGGTAATATACAGTATGTTCAAAAATCAAGAAGGAATAATAAGAGTGGAGTACCAAGAACGAAATGGTCCGATTAAAAAGATGTTCAGACAGGGATGCAATCTATCACCCCCATATTTCTATACACTAAAGAAGCAATGACGGGAACAAAAGAAAGCGCCAAGGGTGTATCTAAAAATTCAAAGTGAAAGGATATCAGTGATGGGGCTCGCTGGTGATACCGCTGTCTTTTGTAAAAGTGAAGAAGTATTATAGGATCTGTTGAATAGAATGAACTGTATAAGGACTACAGAATGTTGACTGAGAACAGATCGAAGAAAGACCAGAGCAATGAGAAATAGCAGACATGAGAACAGAGAGGGATTTAACATCACGACTGGTGATTACGAAGTCGATGAAATTAAAGTTTTCTGGTACCTTAGCAGCAAAATAGCCCAAGGAGGATGTAAAAAGCAGAGTAGCAATGGAAAAAAGGGCAACTGTGGCCAAGCGAAGTCTTCTGTATCAAGCAAAGACCTTAATTTGAGGGAGAAATTTCTGTGAATACGTATGGCGTATAGCATTGTATGGGTGTGAAACATGGACTCTCGGAAGACTGAAACGTTTGTGAATCGAAGGATTTGAAAAGTGGTGATACGGAAGAACGTTGAAAATTACGTGGATTGTCAGGAATGCGGATGTTCTCCACGGAATCGTCGAAAACCTGAATATGGAAAACAGTGGAAAGAAGAAGGGACAGGGTAATAGGGCATATGTTCAGAGTTCAGGGGATGGTGTCCAGGGTACTGGAGGGAGCTGCAGAGGTTAAAAACCGCAGGGGAAGACACAGATTGGAATAACTGACGACGTAGGGTGCAAGTGCTACTCTGAGATGAAGAGCTGGCAACAGGAGAGGAATTCTTGGTGGGCCACAACAAACTAGTCACAAGAGTGGTGACCGACAAAAAAACGAAACAAGTGAAACAACTGATGTACATGTAAACATTATGAATTTGTTTATGTTACGTAACACAAAGGATCTCCACTAAAAGTTTAAGTCCAAATGGTAGAAATGGCACTAAGCACTAGAACTTAGAAATACTTAAACCTAACTAACCTAAGGACATCACACACAGCCAAGCCCGAGGCAGGATTCAAACGTGAGACCGTAGCAGCAGCGCGGTTCCAGACTGAAGCGATTAAACCCTCGGCCACAGCGGCCGGCAAAAGTTTAAGAAACTGATTCCAAATTAGAAGAAGAACGACCACAAATAGAGGTGGCGCTCATTGTGTAATAAATACAGCAACAGACACACAAGAAATGAAGCTTTAATAACTATTAGTACCACTTCTACTTTGCTCTTCACAGCATTTTTAACGCTTGTAACCATGTATAAGTTGTATTTTATGATTAAAAGGCCACCGACAGCCTATATTTCAGTTTTTTTACGTCATAATTCTATACCGCAAATGAAATCTAAAATCAAATCTCTTTGCACTTCATTTCTGATCAATCTAACATCTTATCTGTCTCTATGTCGGTTTTTATATTCGTTTCAGGTAAGTGTAGGAAATACAACCCAAAGGAAAAAAAATACAAGCAGCTGACGAACGTTAATTCGTAAAATATATACCTTATAATGTCGCTCTGTGCCACATTAAACCACTATGGATTCGTTAAAAATGAAACAAGGGCTTCATAGCAGCATCTCTATAGCACTATTAATTATACGAATTGTCGTCCGCCTCAGTCTGCCGTGTTCGCCGTGTATGAACAATGTTTAATGTCGCCCGCAGTCAGAGAACATCGTCTTTTGTCAGGCGGCTGACGAGACAGCGCTACAAACGTCATAATTTGTTGGGCGAAGTCGGGGAAGTTGGGGAATGTCGGCTGTCGGGTTGTTTTACCGAAGCTTTGATACTGGCTCTGAAGTTATTGCTTTTCCGTAAGAATGACTGTTTTCTTTTGTGTAGGGCAAACAACGCAAGAGAATAATAAGTCTACAATAATACAGACTCGCTAGGATGTAGGTTGCAGTAGGTACTGAGAGATGAAGAAGCTTGCACAGGATAGAGCAGCAGGGAGAGCTGCATCAAACCAGTCTCAGGACTGAAGACCACAACAACAGTGTAGACTGCTTTTGCAAATGTACCTTTTAACGAATGCACTTTCTCTTCTGCATTTAACAATGGAATTCATTTTCATTCTTAATGTTGGCGGTTTTGCTTTTATTTTGCCCTTTCCATATGCCGAATCCCTCCTCTCACCTACAATTTCTTTTTCGATTCCATCAGATACTTCACGCCTTAGCTGCACTGCACCATCTTTTGATTTCTTCCCTTAATGAGAAATGCTGCTGTACTCCTTCCTGTTTCCAAAAACATTTTAAATTTCCTTCTTTCATCAGTCAACTGAAGTATCTCTTCTGCCATATAAGCATCACCGAAGTTCAAAAGTTAAATATATCTTTTCAAATTATGTCAGTGGTACTTCATTTCTCGTTGATACTGCCTAATGATCTCTTACACTACAGCCTACCCTTCATCATTGCTGCACTGTGGTCCAAATTAGTATCTGCTCCTGAGTGCGCATTATAATCCAATATCGCATTAGAAACCCTCGCTTAGCATTACGTAACCCAGCTAGTATCTCTCAAGTGTATCTTCTCTCATAGTGATGTTTTTAAGTAAATAATTGCCATTTCTAATTGAAATTTCTAGAAAAACACCGGGAAACTCTCTTCTCTCTTACTCCTGTGTAAAACGTATCCTATAACCACGTGTCAGTTATATGGAGCAGTTGTACCAACAGTCAATTCTGCAAGGGATTGACACTTAACAATGTCTTACTAATGTGGTTTCCATCTCGATTGTAGACTGACCTGGACGTGTCTGTTAGGCAAGTTAACGAAACAAACCAAGGAAATCCTGAACCACAATTTACAATAAGTTAACATCTGAATACTCTCAGGACTGAAACAGTAATATTAGTAGACAGATGGTTCCACCGAACATCGGATAAAGTAATTCCATGTGTTGGCCACTATAAATATAACCAGAGTCTATACTGAACCACAGTGTAACGTTTTTGTATCGCGACTTTCACCTCGAGAAAACTTCTAAGTGCGTGATACTGTCTGCGTCTGCCTGTACGCCGACAGTTTTAGCAGACAAAAAATATCTTGACGCGTTTGCAGTTCTCCACTCGCTCACGTCCTCGCAATGAGACAGCGTGGGGCGCCGATGGGGGAAATGCACGGCGGAGCCGACAGTCTGGCATCCTTGCCAGCGCATGGCCTGCGAGCCAAAATCCTGGCAGCCCCTGATATACTGTCAAGCTGTTAGTGTATCTGTTTTGGTTAATTGATTGAGTTGACTTTAATTGTCTGATTAAATTGCCTTTCTCGATAAAATACATAGTTAATTAAACATGTATGTAGCTCAACCGACGAATATCAGTGAGTGCTTTATCTGACTGATGAGTCCTTTTTGTGGGTACATAAATACAGTTGTTATTAAGTATTTAATGAAAATCCGCTACACGTATTTTATAGCTCTGTGAATAATTACGCATATCACATTCTTAGTCTATCTATATTCCAGGTGAATGCTCCCGATCTCCACTTTAAGCTGGTGCATTGTACTTCACTGTACGTACTAATGTTTGTACTGCACGTGCGCAAACGTAGATATGGTTGTGTAGTGCTTTGTAGGTGCAGCTCGTGCTGACATGACGTCATCGGAGTTTGCAGGTCCACATGCTCCCACTGCCTCGCCTCGTGGGGGGCTACCACGCCCTCCTGTGAGGTGGCAGTGCGGGCGTCGGCTGTTCTCTGCGCTGTGGCATGCGTGACCCAAATCCTGCGACCGAACAGAACCAATCACCTCTCATCACTTTAAACTACGTCCTGTCGCAGTGAGCAAATGGATCTGGTGGTGGTGGTGGTTAGTGTTTAACGTCCCGTCGACAACGAGGTCATTAGAGGCGGAGCGCAAGCTCGGGTTAGGGAAGGATTGGGAAGGAAATCGGCCGTGCCCTTTCAAAAGAACCATCCCGGCTTTTGCCTGAAACGATTTAAGGAAATCACGGAAAACGTAAATCAGGATGGCCGGAGACGGGATTGAACCGTCGTCCTCCCGAATGTAAGTCCAGTGTGCTAACCACTGCGCCACCTCGCTCGGTGCAAATGGGTCTGATTACATTCCATTTACAATGTTACAAATGCTTTGCAACTTTTTAAAAGTAAGAGGTATAACATTACACCCTCACAGCTGAATCTGTTGTAATAATAGACAGACGGAGTAAAAAATAAAATAAAGGTGGGGACTACACAGTGAACTGAACACCAGCAGTGTTACGTTAATTTCCTAACAATGTACGATACGTTTTTCAACATTTCAGAAGCATGTGCACAGGATGGCACAGATTGATGGGAATATTTGAAATGAGTAGTCGCAGCCATGGGTAGCTGGCAGTACTGCCGGTTCGTGACAATTAGCGGGAAAACAGTCCGTCATTTCAGTAATATGGATCAGTGGAACGGACAACAGCGTGCGTTAGCCATTAGCCATGAATATGTTGTATAAAAACAGTACTAGTTTGGTAGCGGCGCAGAGGGAGTTTCGACGTTTTTATTATTTAGGACGTCATGATGTCGTTCCGTCGAAACATGCGACAAAATGTTGGATTATAACTTTGAAGAGACTGGATCTGCCCTCAAGAAGAAACCAACAGGACGACCAAGAAGTGTGCGTTCTCCAGCGAATGTTGATGTTGCACGCGTGTCTGTCATATGGAGACCACGGAGTTCAATTCGTTTGCAAGCAGCAGTTTGGAGTGTACCGGGAAAATGCTCGCAGAATTCTTCATCTTGATTTAAAATTTCATCTGTTCAAACTAAAGATGGTGCAACAGTTGAAAGACAACGATTACCGCCGGCCGTTGTGACCGAGCGGTCCAAGGCGCGTCAGTCTGGAGCCGCGCGACCGTTACGGTAGCAGGTTCGAATCCTGCCTCGGGCATGGATGTGTGTGCTGTCCTTAGGTTAGTTAGATTTAACTAGTTCTAAGTTCTAGGGGACTGATGACCTCAGAAGTTAAGTCCCATAGTGCTCAGAGCCATTTGAACCATTTTTTGAACAACGATTACCGAGTATGATTAGGATTATGTCAACAAATGGTAACAAAAATAAACAATGACGAAGAATTTGTAAATAAGCTGTGAATGTCAGATGAGACATATTTTTATCTCTCAGGTTATAGAATAAACAGAACTATCCCTGTCAGGCAAAAACAAATCCTAATGACGTTCATGAGCACGCTTTACACGCTAGTAAAGTGACAGTATGGTGAGGTGTTTCATCACATGGGATAATTGGACCGCCGGGCGGGATCGGTCGATCGGTTTTAGGCGCTACAGTCTGGAATCGCGCGACCGCCTCGGGCATGGATGTCTGTGATGTCCTTAGGTTAGTTAGGTTTAGAGTTCTAAGTTCCAGAGGACTGATGAACTCAGAAGTTAAGTTCCATAGTGCTCAGAGCCATTTGAACCATTTTTTGATAATCGTACCGTATTTTTTAGGAAATGAACGGGGAAACACAATAACTGTCAATGCCGATCGTTACGTGGAGATGCTACGAACTTTCGTTACACCTGCATTGAACAATTTTCCAAACGTTCAAGAAGCCTGGTTTCAGTATCACGGAGCGACAATGGCATATGTGCGAGAATTGTTTGGCAACCGTGTGATCTCACGAATCCTGGCTCCGTAGATCGCCAGATTTATCCGTTTGTGATTTTTTTTCTTGTGGGGCTACCTCAAGAGCAAAGTCTACATGACTCGACCACGAACTCTAGATGAGTCAAAATAGAGAATTCGGGATGCAATTCACAGTATGCCAGCTGAGATGTAGCAGCGGTCAATGAGGAATCTCAATAGCAAATTTCACGAAAGTACTCGTACCAGACGACGCCATCTGAAGATTTGTATCCCGCCTGGAAGGCGGCGCGTGGATCTGATCCTGAAAACTGAAGGGTAAGCCGAATGTGGTAAGCCACAGAGGAGCAGGTGAGGTAGAACTCTCGGTACTGCAATAAAAAGTGGTTTTACTATATCATATACAATAACTTGAATACATCAATTGTACTTGACTTTGGCCGAGATGAGTACGTAGGTGCGAAGCTGTACATCAATCAAATCTGCACTGGACAGAAGCTACAAAGGCAAATTCTGTAGTGTCTGACCCACTGTGAAGTAGAAACAATGCTGCTTGGTCGTCTACTCGGAATCAGATAGGGAGAATGTGGAGCGGCGCGCGAACTGCTGCACAGCGTCGGCTAGAGATCGCTGTCGTCGGTGTCGAACTGCCAACCTAAGAACTTTTACCTACGCCGTGGCATCGTAGCTATCGATACCACATAAAAGACGTAATTTTTTTAACAAATGATAAATGCCATCAATGTTTCATAAATGGCAAAGTTGTAAGGTTTCAGTTAGTATGAAAGTAATTTCTTTCCTTCTTCACTTCTAGTTTTATCGGAGTGTGGAAATGTTCCCGTTTTCTGTGTCACCCTATACCACATATCATTAAAATATTGGCTAATAAATAAGTACTTCACTATAGAAAACAGTTATTAAGGTTGCATCACATAAGCACTATAAAGAAAATTCACTAGCGAAGTCGTAAGTGGTCTTACCAAGTTATGCAGACAGACAGTGATGGTGCGGTAAGTTCTGTGGTCCCCCATAAAAAAATCATGATCCTATCGTAATTGTATACTACGAAAATTACGGAATTGTATTTCAAGAAATGATACGAAAATTTAGAAGTTTGGGCTTTATATTATCAAGAGTGATAACGCTGATAAAACTGATGGATACTGTCATGATTATTCCTTGAATGTCGTAAAGAAAATAGGAAATAGTAGTATCGCAAATATGTCTTGAACGCAAACACTGCACCATTTAATGTTTAGTGATACACTTGTCTTCATGAGATTACGAAATATTTACATTCTCTCATAAAGAAAACGATGTCTGATATTTATAACAAAGAGGATTGTTGAAACACGACCTACTGTTTTTGTAAGTATGTAATGCATCGTTAACTGTTTCTGATAGGACTAAAATATTTCATTATTAAATCCTTTTATAAGTCACAAAATTAAAAAAAAACCATAATAGCATTTTTCACTGATATTCGTAACATCATTTCCTAAACTTTTTGGGAGTGGTAAACCCCTTCGATGAGTACGTTTGCATACCTAATGTAGTATGTTGAACCATAATGTCGAGTTTAAAAGTTTTCTGAGCTAAGATTCAACCATATTCACTTTCTCTGCTATTCACATAATGAGTAACTTAAGAATCCTAGTCGTTATTTAGATGTATAATTCAGAACTTACTGTTAAAAATTAAGATTTTTAGAATAAAAGCAAATATATCCATATGAAACATGTGTGGGAGAACTTCATGCTATACCTTTCATAAAATACAAGCATAGAACTTAGTGAATTACGTAGAACAAACGTACCTGAAATAGTTTTAAAAGTATTTTGAAAGTCACTGAAGTTTTTTTAATTTATTTTGAGTTGTATTTAGTGCTGCAGTACAGTTTTATTGGATATCCTTAATGGCGTCATAACGGTGTCCTTTCACTGCCATGTTCAATTTGGGGAACAAAGAGAATCGGCTGGGGCCAAACCTGGAGAACATGGTGGGTGGTCAGGACTGTGATCCATCTGCTGGCCAATAACTCGTTATTCGAGATCGTAACGCCACGACTCGCACTTCGGAATTTCACAAAAGCGGTCCTGACCGAACTGGGTCACACTGTGCACGTTTAGTGATGTTCTTGTTGCACTCATCAGTCCAATGAGTAACTTATTTAATGCAGGTATCTACGTTAATATACCCTGTGAAAGCCTCCTCATCTCTCTATAACTACTGCAACTTGCAGCCATGTGAAACTGCTTGCTGTACGCAAACCTCCGGACTCTGCTTATAATCATCCCCATTGCCCCCCCCCCCCCCCCCGTCCTCCTTCCACACATACATAAACACACACACACATACACACACACACACACACACACGCGCGCGCTCGCGCGCGCGCGCGTGCTTCCACTGCGAAATTGCACTATGCTTGTTATTGCAACGAAGTTTTGCCACAAAGTTCTTTTATCTTCACTCGGCTTCATTATCATTATTTTAGCATTTCGAGCTATCCACCTGATCTTCAGAATTCTTCAGTGCTAGCATTTAACTAAGGAATACACTACCGGTGGTAGCAGTAGTAAGTATTCTAGCAACCCCAAGGGACAATTCTATTGAGATAGCTGCGTGGTTCTTTTCTTTAGGAGTGCCCTTACCGCTGTGAGGAAACCTTGGGATTTAAACCTGGGGATTTAAACTGCTCCATGTGAATATGTTTACCAGTCACTAGTACACATCAAAAATAACATTACTAATTATTGCATCTCTGTGCATGACCATGCAACACTGTGACTCAACTTACATTTACCAAGAAAAAATAAATATGAAACTCAAAACAGCATTTTCTACCTAGGAATAGAACTGTACAGTAAATTGCCGAAAGAGATTAAAGAAATTGCAGAAATACACTTATTTTAAAAAGTAGCTGAAAAGTACCTGTTATGCAATACATTTTATACATTGAAGGGTTACTTAGATAAAACAGAGAAGGGATTTGATAAAAAAATATACAAATAAATAACAATGATAATGATTATGAAACATACAAAATTCCGCATAGCACCTTCACTTTACGTTTTTCTTCCTTCTTCTTTCCTTTCTAGTAATACTTACACCCCTCCCCCCCCCCCCCAAGCTATGCATAGCACAATACTAACACCTCTTCCTCTTTCTGAGCTCAACGTCTCACTCGTTATGGAGGGATGTTGACTCAGTTTTCCAGGATAGCAAATGGGAAGTTGCGGTACAGAAAATGGCCCACAGATCACCAGTGTGTGTGTGTGTGTGTGTGTAGGGACAGAAGTGTTACGAAACAATATATGCGTAGTGTGTGCAGTGGCTGATAGTGAGATATGAGTGAACAGTGTGCCATTAGATTATTTAATCAGTTTTTTTTAAGTATTGTATACCAGGATTGTCTGTAACTAGAAGTATGTAGATATATGTGTATACGAATTAGCATATTTTAAATTGATCTAAACTTGTAAATACTTTGAAATGTCCTATATCCTTGTATAAAGAGATCTAAGGATGAATATAGCTACTACTACTACTACTACTACTACTACTACTATTACAGTCATGCGTGACAACTGTGAAGCCAGCCCTTATATAACGAAAATGGCGATCGACCAACAATGCATTACTGTTGAGTGTGGCAGGAAAATATCTTTGTGTATCGTTTCTTGTCGTACGTGTGAGCTTAATATAATCGATCAACTCTGTGGAGAACTCACAACGGAAAAATGTTGTACCAGCACAAGAGGAAATTTCTACTAATGCAGCTGGGTTGCAGATTTTGCACATTGTTATTAATAAACTGACATGAAAGGGACAATTTTATCCTCAGAAATAACACACAGAACTATTTACTTAACCAAAAGAAAGTATATATATAGGTGTATTACTTCAGTAAGGCATGAGACATATATTTAAAGAAGTATTAGATGCATAGTAAGGCGTCTAAACGGATTACTGTGACATACAAGTGCGTTTAAGAAGTCAAATGAAAAAATGAACAACTTGTGTTCGGGAATTTTAATAGGACGTATAATAAAAGATAACGGTATCATTTTCACTGAAAAGAGAGCATTGTTCTCTTGGTCTCGATAGCAAATAGCAATTCGTTAAAATGTGGCATGTGGAAACACATTCCACATAAATACCACGAACAGGGGGCCAGATGTCAGAAGTCAAAACATTACATTTCGTCATTGGAAGTGGTCATGCAAAGAAGAGTTAATCTCGCTAGTGGAGCTCGAAGCATTCACTCGCCTCTGGAGATGAAACCAACTTAGTTGACAGTTATTTAAAATTCGGCGACACGTGGTTCGTATTAAAACCGAAGTACTGGCAGCAGGAGATTATTCAATGTTGTGCATAGAAAACAGAAAACTTTAGGTGAAGAATAGAAAGCGACCTTTTTATTAACTGTTCTTTCCCGCACGATAAAACGGAACCAGAGAAGCGGAGGCGCTTGGATTTTGTCTCTTCCTGAAACAGTGCCTCTACTTGTTATTTTTTTCCGGCGACCCGGAGCGGCGTGCAGTAACGTCAGGAAACGCAGCCGCCCGCCGGCAAACAAAGAAACGGACTAATACAACAGCGTTTCAGCCGCGCGCACATGCCGTCGTTACTCCGGAGTTGCAGTTGCTCCGATGGCCTCAACGTCTGTTGCAGCTGCACGGTCGTACACTGCCGCTGCTAAAAGGCCAAAGTGCGGCCTTTGCGATGAGTACACGTGTGACTGCATAGATCTAGTGTTCGTCGTTTTTAACATTTCGTTGCAGGCTAAAAGTAAAACTCTGCCAGGTGATGTTAGAAAGGGAGAGAAATTTCCAATTAAACATGAAGAAAAGAAGGCAATAGTAATTTAACACTCCAGTGGTCGCATGTGATGTCAAAGACACAAAGCTACGTATTCTCGTATTAGGCGACCAGCGTGTTTGCGGATCAAGCTCCCTCATCTCCTATTCCTCTACCTAGTTGAGGCACGAGAGTCAGTAGTGCGGTGACCTTATCCGCTTCAGTTTGATGAGGGTGGCACCGTTTTGTATCGCAGAGATACCACCCGGCTATATTATCACGTAAGTGCATTGTGACTGCTTTCCGATTTTTATGCTTGATGTGAGTCGTTTGCATAGTGATGTGTCTCATTTGTAGTCATTTTCTCGCCGATAAAACACCGTGGCCAGGTAAGTACGCATATCTCACAGATACAATGCGACTATGTATGTTACACGTGATATATGTATTGTTTTTACGGCTATCTGTGAATGTTTCTGGATGGTAATATACTATCGTCGACTTTTTACAGGTCAATATGGACCCTGGACCAAAATGTCTTAGTAATCCTTCTGACATCGAAAACATACACTTACTCCTATGTGACGGATGTGACATGAGTCCTAATGATAGTTCAAATGGCTCTGAGTACTATGGGACTTAACTTCTCGCATTGGTTATACAATGGACTCGCATTCGGGAGGACGACGGTTCAATCCTGCGTCCGGCCATCCTGATTTAGGTTTTCCGTGATTTCCGTAAATCGCTCCAGTCAAATGCTGGGATGGTTCCTTTCAACGGGCACGGCTGACTTCCTTCCCTAATCCGATGAGACCGATGACCTCGCTGTCTGGTCTCCTTTCCCAAACAAGCCAAGCCAACTTAACTTCTGAGGTCAGCAGTCCCCTAGGACTTAGAACTACTGAAACCTAACTAACCTAAGTACATCACACACATCCATTGCCCGTGGCAGGATTCGAACCTGAGACAGTAGCGGTCACGCGGTTCTAGACTGTAGCGCCTAGAACCGCTCGGCCACTCCGGCCGGCTGAGTTATAATGACATTTAGATTTTCTCGGTTTCCGGACCACGTCCTACAGGCCTTGTACCAAGCCTATGGTAAACAGTGTGCGATGTACCAGAAGTCTGACACGAATGCGGAGGAACTAATCGGCGAACGTCAGGACAGTTTCGAAACCGTGCAAAGCGACACGAATGTTTCATCTGAAGGCGAAGAGGACGATGAATTCTATGTTTGCCTAAAAAGAAGGGCAAGGAAGTCATCAACTCCACTTCCTGAAAAAAAAGATACTCCTTATCGTTCGTCGAAAAGGGGAAAACATAACCTACTTAGGAAAATCCCGGGCCCCATCGGTAGAGCTCGGGACATATACACAAAATTTTAGACGCGTTGGCATGTTTATTTGGTGGAAACATCTTGGACATCATAATACATACGTTAAACATACCAATGTACTGATTCTGTGAAAGATCATTATTCACGGGAAAGGCACGTCAAACCCATTGATCCAACAGAGTTGAAAGCATTTATTGGACATTTATATATTGCTGGACTCCACAAAGCTGTGAAACTAAACCTCGAGCATATATGGACTAACCATTGATTGGGGATTGAGATTTTCCGACTCACCATGACTGTGGTGCGGGGCCGTTTCTTACTTCTGGTCCTCAGGTTTGACAACAGAGAAGAAAGAGAACGGAGAAAAGATCTAGATCGCCTTGCCCCCGTTCGGGACATTTTTCATAAGTTTTTACTGAACGCCAACAATGTTATTGCGTAGGAGAAGATGTTACTATAGACGAAAAGCCAGAGGCCTTCAGAGGCTGGTGTAATTTCATCCAGTATATACCCTGCAAGCCCGCAAAATACGGGTTGAAGATACTAGCTGCAGTAGACTCAGGTGTAAACTATACATGGAACAAGGAAATCTATGCAGGAAGGCAACCCGAGGGTCCGTTCCAGGTTAGCAGCAAACCCGTAGACGTGGTTGGACGTCTGGTTACTCCTCTAGCTAGTTCTAGCCGAAATATCAGTGCTGACAACTGGTTTAGTGACACCACTTTTCTTCACCACTGTGCCACGAAATACGACCTGTCCTACTTGGGAACACTCAAAAAGAAAAAATGGCAAATCCCCAATGAATGGAAAGAGATAAAAAGAAAAGAGGTGTTTTCTAGTATGTCTGCATTCCGGAAAGAGGGTACTATTGTGTCGTATGTGCCCCAAAATGAAAATAACGAGGAAAACGTCATAGTGATTTCCAGCATGCATTTGGATGGAGCGATTGACGAAGTAACCGGAAACGAAACAAACCGGAGTGTTTACCTATTATAATCGCCATGAAATAGGTGTGGATGTGGTCGATAAAATGTTTTCTGTGTACAATGTCCAAAGAGCCCCAAGACGTTGGCCAATGATTACTCTTTTACGCGATGTTGAATGTTGCTGGCACAAACAACCAGATCATATGTCTAGGAAACGGAATCGAAATGCCGGCCCGCCGAATCTTCCTCCGTAATCTGGGAAAAGAACTAACAAGAGGCGTTATGCTAAAGCATTCGCTGCTGCCCCGCTTGCCCCGCACCATTTCATTCCGGCCTGGGGAACTTCTTCGCAAAATGAAACACCTGCGACACTCAGTAGCACAACTGCTGAGGCCACCAGAACGCGAAGGCGATACCGAATATGTTGGGTGAACAAGACTACAATACTCACTCAGTACAAGTGCAAAGGGTGCGGTCAATATTTATGCCTGCAAACTGTGCAATATTTTATCCCGACGGTTGTGACGTTGATGAAGACATCGAAAACGATGACTGATGATACATCTTCCGTTTTTATTGTATTTTCTCTGAAAAGGACGTCATTATGTATCAAATTTCTACCTGTTCCAATACTATATTCTACACTACTGGCCATTAAAATTGCTACACCAATAAAAATGAGTATGACAAACGGGTATTCATTGGACAAATATTTTATACTAGAACTGACACTGATTACATTTTCACGCAATGTGGGTGCATTGATCCTGAGAAATCAGTACCCAGAACAACCACCTCTGGCCATAATAACGGCCTTGACGCGCCTGGGCATTGAGTCAAACAGAGTTTGGATGGCGTGTACAGGTACAGCTGCCCATGCAGCTTCAACACGATACCACAGTTTATCAAGAGTAGTGACTGGCGTATTGTGACGAGGCAGTTCCTCGGCCACCATTGAACAGACGTTTCCAATTAGTGAGAGATCTGGAGAACGTGCTGGTCAGGGCAGCAGTCGAACATTTTCAGAATCCAGAAAGGCCCGTACGGGACATGCAACATGCGGTCGTGCACTATCCTGCTGAAATAGAGGGTTTCGCAGGGATCGAATGAAGGATAGAGCCACGGGTCGTAACACGTCTGAAATGTAACGTCCACTGTTCACAGTGCTGTCAATGCGAAAAAGAGATGACCTAAACGTTTAACCAATGGCACTCCATACCATCAGGCCGGGTGATACGCCAATATGGCGATAACGAATACACGCTTCCAATGTGCGTTCACCGCGATGTCGCCAAACACGGATGCGACCATCATGATCCTGTAAACAGAACATGGATTCGTCCAAAAAAATGACGTTTTGCCATTCGTGTACCCAGGTTCGCACCATGGCAGGCGCTCCTGTCTGTAATGCAGCATGAAGGGTAACAGCAGCCGTGGTCTCCGAGCTGATAGTCCATGCTGCTGCAAACGTCGTCGAACTGTTCGTGCAGATGGTTGTTGTGTTGCATATGTTGACTCAGGGATCGAGATGTGGGTGCACGATCCGTTACAGTCATGCGGATAAGATGCCTGTCATCTGGAGTGTTAGTGATACGAGGAAGTTGGGATCCGGCACGGCGTTCCGTATTACTCTCCTGAACCCACCGATTCCTTATGCTGCTAAAAGTCATTGGATATCGACCAATGAGAGCAACAATGTCGCGATACAATAAACCGCAATCGCTGTAGGCTACAATCCGACCTTTATCGAAGTCGGAAACGTGATGGTACGCACTTCTCCTCCTTACACGAGGCATCACAGGCAACGCCGCTCAACTGTTGTTTGGGTATGAGAAATCTGTTGGAAACTTTCCTCATGTCAGCACGCTCTAGGTGTCGCTACCGGCGCCAACCTTGTGTGAATGCTCTGCGAAGCTAATCATTTGCATATCACAGCATCTTCTTCCTATCGGTTATATTTCCCATCTGTAGCACGTCACATTCGTGGTGTATCTATTTTAATGGCCAGTAGTGAAGAAACGAATATTGTATACTGAATAAAGCTTGTAAATGTTAACACATAAAAGTTCCATTTCTAATTTTCATAAATTGATGTTCTGTTGCTAATATTTAGTACATACATGGTTTGTTCCGTGTTTTGTTTACTTATTCTCTCCAGCATCTGGGGATAATTTAAGTCAATGGAGCAACGTTGGTTCTGTATCTAGCAGATAGAACGCGACCTGCAATATTCCTCCAAGTAACGCGACTAGTGGAGTGTTAACACAGTGCTCCACAGGAGTGATCTTAACTCAGAGGGCGATAACTTGCGTCTTGTGTCTGTAAAGATCTTCTACGTGTCCTCCTCCAATACAGCATACTTCTGAATGAGATGAGAAATACATTTAAGAAACATGTAAGACGTTTATGTAAACAATTTCAAACTGCAATAATGTCTTCTCGAGCTCCTTTCCGGCCATCCGTCAGAGTGGCTGCGACGTTTGGAATGGCGTGCTCTATTCTTCCACACTCTGGCCGCGGTCTCGAAGTTCATCTCCTTAAAAAGTCGTCCGTGGTTGCGGGAGTTCGGCACTCTGCCAGAAGATGGAAGGAGAGAATGTGGCTTCCTAAACGTCGCAGATGCATTCAGGACCGACGGGCGAAGAGCCCGAGAAGATTTTACTAGACTGACACACCACGAAAACCTACATCTGCACATTGATCAGTATTTCAGAGACACTGTTGTATCCACCTAGTAGCCGTTTCCTCCACACTCCAGCCAGGTAATGAGGCAGCCGCCTTGCCAGGACGAGGTTCATAAGCGGCTCTCATAAACAGCGAGATATTTCCTTTTATGGCCCGGGCTGTTTACCATAGAGTTACTCGTCCCCTTCACAGCGTCCGGGTGCGCCAACCTCGCCGTTTGGCGAGCAGCAGAGGGCGAAGCTGGCAGGGCACTATTTTGCCACCCCACATCACGTGCCCTCGCAGCGCCACATGGATAATTATCCGCTCCCGACTGTTTAAGCCACCGCCGGACCGTGTAAAATTCGTTACGCCCTACATCTCAAATCGGTTGTACCAGCAGTTCCGTCCTGCCGCATTAGCAGTTCAGTCCCAGCGCTACAAGGTAGCAGGACAGTTTTGTGTCAGCGCTCCACGTCGGCAGACCCGATCAAGTTCGTCCTGTGAGTAACCGGCAACACGTCAGTCGTCACACGCCAGGAGCGCCGGCCTAGTAACGTTCCACGTCTTCACTCCACTGCCTACCACGACTCTAGGGTTCGTCGTGTAGGCACATCACAGAAAGCGTCATAGGAGGGACATTCCTGTTATATGTAATAGCGTGGATATTCATCCAAGAACATCATTATTGAGTTTTGGCTTTTTTAATAAACAGTAGTTCTTTTCAAGCATCTTCCATCACTGCTCGGTACATGGATAATTCAGACAAGAATTTAGTAAACCAGGCCGAAGAATACAAGGCAAAGAGACAAATCCCAGCAGAAATCCTTTGATAAATCAGACTGGTATTCGGAGAAATTTTAAAAATGTCATAAATGAAGCCCTCAAAAGGGAATTATGTCTAAAATTTAGGCTTAGTGTAAACTTGCGTCCTCAGCATTCTTTTGTATGCATCAGATACGTGGACTACCTATGCCAAACGTCGCCTTAATGTTTTCCACATGCGGTGCCTGAGATCTATCCTCGGAGTAACGTGGAAGGACAGAGTGACCAACTAAACAGTGCTATCTAAAACTAACTGCAACAGTACTTCAGCTATCTTGAAGCAGAGACGACTCCCCTGTCTGGGACACGTCCACCCTATTGATCCTGACAGATTACCACGTGAGGTGATGCTTGGAGAGATCTCTATAGCCAAAAGACGTGTAGGACGTCCTGTATTGTGGTTCAAGGATTCCTGTAAACGAGATATGGAGAGCTTTGGAATCGACACAAACAGATGGGAGGCACGGGCTAGTATGAGACCAGAGAGGCGTGATGATATATCATCTGGAATGTCGAAGAATGATGAAGGCTTGTTAGACAGATTAAGGCAGAAAAAGCTTCGCTATGCTACCACTCCTCCTGCCTCAGCAGCCAGATACACTTGTGACAATTGCGGCAAGAGATGACGTGCTGCCATGGGCTTGACAATTCATATGAAAAAATGCAACCCATAAACACACAGACACTGCAACAATCATCTAGCAAGATGTCTTGGCCAATATATTAGCAAAACTAGAATCGAAAGAGGAAAACTGTAAATGTGTAGAGACATATATGGTTACAGAAAATCCTAATGACACACGCAGAAAAATTTAAGAAGCCTTTGGAGAAAAGAGAAGCATCTGTGTGGGTGCCATGCTACTACTAAGCATAGAAGAGAAAGCTGAAATGTGGGACGAATAAGTGTGACTATCTATATTACAGGTAGCAGGAAATGGGTGAAAAAGAGACGTTGAAGAAGTCGACAGAGCTCTGCAAGGCCATTGTGAAACAAAGCACCAAGAATAGATGACGTTGTGAGGAAAATTATTAAGATGCCTTGGAGTACCAACCATGTTCCATCTGGTATGGGATATATGATACAGCCGAAATAACCACATATTTCAGTAGGCATGAAATAATTAAATACCGAATAAGTTCGATGCTTGCAGGTTTGGACACCGGTATTACTGAGCCATCACTGTACTACGTAGTATCAAAATGGTAACACGAGTTATTTCTTCAAAGAACTGATTAGAATCAACTTGCAAGATATGTTACAGTGCTAAAATACTGTAATAAAGAAAACATTTTCTTTGTAACACACCTGGTGATTAAGAATAATTATTTTCTGCTATGGCTTTTTATCCCCCCCATGAACCATGGACCTTGCCGTTGGTGGGGAGGCTTGCGTGCCTCAGCGATACAGATGGCCGTACCGTAGGTGCAACCACAACGGAGGGGTATCTGTTGAGAGGCCAGACAAACGTGTGGTTCCTGAAGAGGGGCAGCAGCCTTTTCAGTAGTTGCAGGGGCAACAGTCTGGATGATTGAATGATCTGGCCTTGCAACATTAACCAAAACGGCCTTGCTGTGCTGGTACTGCGAACGGCTGAAAGCAAGGGGAAACTACAGCCGTAATTTTTCCCGAGGACATGCAGCATTACTGTACGATTAAATGATGATGGCATCCTCTTGGGTAAAATATTCCGGAGGTAAAATAGTCCCCCATTCGGATCTCCGGGCGGGGACTACTCAGGAGGATGTCGTTACCAGGAGAAAGAAAAATGGCGTTCTACGGATCGGAGCGTGGAATGTCAGATCCCTTAATCGGGCAGGTAGGTTAGAAAATTTAAAAAGGGAAATGGATAGGTTAAAGTTAGATATAGTGGGAATTAGTGAAGTTCGGTGGCAGGAGGAACAAGACTTCTGGTCAGGTGACTACAGGGTTATAAACACAAAATCAAATAGGGGTAATGCAGGAGTAGGTTTAATAATGAATAGGAAAATAGGAATGCGGGTAAGCTACTACAAACAGCATAGTGAACGCATTATTGTGGCCAAGATAGATACGAAGCCCACACCTACTACAGTAGTACAAGTTTATATGCCAACTAGCTCTGCAGATGATGAAGAAATTGAAGAAATGTACGATGAAATAAAAGAAATTATTCAGATAGTGAAGGGAGACGAAAATTTAATAGTAATGGGTGACTGGAATTCGAGTGTAGGAAAAGGGAGAGAAGGAAACATAGTAGGTGAATATGGATTGGGGCTAAGAAATGAAAGAGGAAGCCGCCTAGTAGAATTTTGCACAGAGCACAACTTAATCATAGCTAACACTTGGTTTAAGAATCATGAAAGAAGGTTGTATACGTGGAAGAACCCTGGAGATACTAAAAGGTATCAGATAGATTATATAATGGTAAGACAGAGATTTAGGAACCAGGTTTTAAGTTGTAAGACATTTCCAGGGGCAGATGTGGACTCTGACCACAATCTATTGGTTATGACCTGTAGATTAAAACTGAAGAAACTGCAAAAATGTGGGAAATTAAGGAGATGGGACCTGGATAAACTGAAAGAACCAGAGGTTGTACAGAGTTTCAGAGAGAGCATAAGGGAACAATTGACAGGAATAGGGGAAAGAAATACAGTAGAAGAAGAATGGGTAGCTCTGAGGGATGTAGTAGTGAAGGCAGCAGAGGATAAAGTAGGTACAAAGACGAGGGCTGCTAGAAATCCTTGGGTAACAGAAGAAATATTGAATTTAATTGATGAAAGGAGAAAATATAAAAATGCAGTAAATGAAGCAGGCAAAAAGGAATACAAACGTCTCAAAAATGAGATCGACAGGAAGTGCAAAATGGCTAAACAGGGATGGCTAGAGGACAAATGTAAGGATGTAGAAGCTTATCTCACTAGGGGTAAGATAGATACTGCCTACAGGAAAATTAAAGAGACCTTTGGAGAGAAGAGAACCACGTGTATGAATATCAAGAGCTCAGATGGCAGCCCAGTTCTAAGCAAAGAAGGGAAGGCAGAAAGGTGGAAGGAGTATATAGAAGGTTTATATAAGGGCGATGTACTTGAGGACAATATTATGGAAATAGAAGAGGATGTAGATGAAGACGAAATGGGAGATACGATACTGCGTGAAGAGTTTGACAGAGCACTGAAAGACCTGAGTCGAAACAAGGCCCCCGGAGTAGACAACGTTCCATTAGAACTACTGACGGCCTTGGGAGAGCCAGTCATGACAAAACTCTACCAGCTGGTGAGCAAGATGTATGAGACAGGCGAAATACCCTCAGACTTCAAGAAGAATATAATAATTCCAATCCCAAAGAAAGCAGGTGCTGACAGATGTGAAAATTACCGAACTATCAGTTTAGTAAGCCACGGCTGCAAAATACTAACGCGAATTCTTTACAGACGAATGGAAAAACTGGTAGATGCAGACCTCGGGGAGGATCAGTTTGGATTCCGTCGAAATGTTGGAACACGTGAGGCAATACTGACCTTACGACTTATCTTAGAAGAAAGATTAAGAAAAGGCAAACCTACGTTTCTAGCATTTGTCGACTTAGAGAAAGCTTTTGACAATGTTGACTGGAATACTCTTTTTCAAATTCTAAAGGTGGCAGGGGTAAAATACAGGGAGCAAAAGGCTATTTATAATTTGTACAGAAACCAGATGGCAGTAATAAGAATCGAGGGGCATGAAAGGGAAGCAGTGGTTGGGAAAGGAGTGAGACAGGGTTGTAGCCTCTCCCCGATGTTATTCAATCTGTATATTGAGCAAGCAGTAAAGGAAACAAAACAAAAATTTGGAGTAGGTATTAAAATTCATGGAGACGAAGTAAAAACTTTGAGGTTCGCCGATGACATTGTAATTCTGTCAGAGACGGCAAAGGACTTGGAAGAGCAGTTGAACGGAATGGACAGTGTCTTGAAAGGAGGATATAAGATGAACATTAACAAAAGCAAAACGAGGATAATGGAATGTAGTCAAATTAAATCGGGTGATGCTGAGGGAATTAGATTAGGAAATGAGACACTTAAAGTAGTAAAGGAGTTTTGCTATTTAGGAAGTAAAATAACTGATGATGGTCGAAGTAGAGAGGATATAAAATGTAGACTGGCAATGGCAAGGAAAGCATTTCTGAAGAAGAGAAATTTGTTAACATCGAATATAGATTTATGTATCAGGAAGTCGTTTCTGAAAGTATTTGTTTGGAGTGTATCCATGTATGGAAGTGAAACATGGACGATAACTAGTTTGGACAAGAAGAGAATAGAAGCTTTCGAAATGTGGTGCTACAGAAGAATACTGAAGATAAGGTGGATAGATCACGTAACTAATGAGGAGGTATTGAATAGGATTGGGGAGAAGAGAAGTTTGTGGCACAACTTGACTAGAAGAAGGGATCGGTTGGTAGGACATGTTTTGAGGCATCAAGGGATCACAAATTTAGCATCGGAGGGCAGCGTGGAGGGTAAAAATCGTAGAGGGAGACCGAGAGATAAGTACACTAAGCAGATTCAGAAGGATGTAGGTTGCAGTACGTACTGGGAGATGAAGCAGCTTGCACAGGATAGAGTAGCATGGAGAGCTGCAACAAACCAGTCTCAGGACTGAAGACAACAACAACAATGGCTTTTTATGACTGCAAGCCGAAACACGGCTGCGAGAAACAGACAACTGCTCAGCATGGAGATAGAAACAGCAAGAAGAGTGAAACCAATCATCTACACCAGTATACACAGACATATCCCAGACGTAGTGGATACAGAGTGCTTGAACATTTGTAGTACACACGACAAAAAGCTGCAGACTTTGAGATCCAAGGAACATGATAGTTTTAACCTTGTAATAATGGACACAAACATATTTTGGTGTAGAGTTGTGAACAACACACACATAAATTCTGACTAAAGGGACTATAGTCTACTGTAAAAGAAAATACAACATAAAACCCAATCTCAACAAATATATATTAAAATAGGTCATAGTTGCAAGTCAAAATACAGCTGATGTAAAAAGTTCAAATCAAACACAACTGCAGCAATAGGTCAAAAAGTTTGCGAGCTTGCTGAAGAAGAAATAACAAAAGAAATGTTTAGATCCTAATATGCAGTAAATGATGTGAAACAAGTAAAATCTATGAACAATAAACAGAAAATCAATCAGTCCATAGTTGGGAATGGAAGCAAAGGCAATTCACTACTTACAATGAACGAGGAGACAGAACACATGAATTCTTTGATGCTAATAATATTCAGCACATAAAAGGAACCAACAAAACAATTTGAAAGTAAAACTACAGAACACATATATTATATCGACAGAAACTGAAAGAAAATATCTCATACGACTATGTCCAACCCAAAGGTACTGCATGTATGAGTACAGGCAAAAATAAGCATGGAAATAAATCGAATAAGACCACAAGTCAACTCTATAAATACAAAATGTCACGCTGTCAAACTAATAAAATACAAACAAAAATTATTCATATGAGAAACATATCCCACAAAATATAGTATGTTATTAGCTGCAGAACTGAACTCCACAAAATTCCCTTCAGGTGGTCGGTTGTTATCACTGGGCACTGCCAGCCTTTACTCAAACGTATTTATTAAAGAAGATGTGGTAGTAATCCAAAACAGTGTTACGAAACATAGGAAGCTTGCATACAGAAAGACTGTTGAATCCATGACACTTCACCAGCTATCCTTACGTTACAAATGTTTTACATTAAATTACAACATTTATAAGCTGCCAGATGGTCTAGCAATGGGCTCATGTATATCTGGTACCGTAGCTGGCATACAGACGAATCATCTGCAATGAAAATTCTAGAGAACTTTAAAAAGGCACTATGTCTCCAGGCCACAAGTGACCCACCGTTACCATCCGACCGTCGTGTTATCCTCAGCTGGTCGTTGTGATGGGTTTTTTTGACCGGAGTGGCTACTATTCTGTCGAGTAGCTCCTTCATTGGCATTACGAGGCTCAGTGGACACCGAAAAATGGCAACAGCGCATGGCGTACTGGACGTTCACCCGTCCAAGTGCCGGCCACGCCCGACAGCGCTTAACATCGGTGATCTGACGGGAATTAGTGTATCCACTGCGTTTTTTTAAATTTAGGCTAGAGGATAAATATAAGGATTTAGAATTATATTTCGTTAGGGGCAAGATAGATACTACCCTACATGAAATTTAAAGAGGCCTTTGGGGAGAGAGAAGTAGCTGTATGAATATCAAAAGCTCAGATCGAAAACCAATCCTAAGCAAAGAAGGGAAAGCTGAAAGGTGGAAGGAGTTTATAGAGGGTCTGTATAAGGGAGATAAACTTGAAAGCAATATTATAAAACGGGATGTGGGCGTATGTGAAGATGAGATGGGAGATAAGACACTGCGAGCAGAATTTGAGAGCGCTCTGGAAGATCTAGGTCAAAACAAGACCCTGGGAGTAGATATTCCGTCAGAATTACTCATAGCGTTGGAAGAGCTAGCCGTGACCAAACTCTTCGATCTGGTGAGTAAGATGTTTGAGACAAGCGAAATAACCTCAGACTTCAAGAAAAATGTTGTAATTTTAGTTACAGAGAAAGCAGTTGTTGACATCCGTGTATACTACAGTACCATTAGTTTAATATGTTATGGCTGCAAAATGCTAACACAAATTCTTACAGAAGAATGGAAAACCTAGAAGAAGCCAACCTCGGCGAAGATCAATTTGGATTCCAGAGACACGTGGGAACACGCGAGGCAATACTAAGCCTACGACTAGTCATAGAAGATATTTTAGGGAAAGGCAAACTTAAATTTACAGCAATTGTACACTTGGAGAAAGCTTTTGACCATGCTGACTGGAATAATCCCTTTCAAATTCTGAAGGTAGCAGGGGTAAAATATAGGAAGCGACAGGCTATTTATAACTTGTATAGAAACAAGATAGCAGTTACAAGAGTCGAATGGCATGAAAGGGAAGCGGCGGTTTAGAAGGGAATAAGACAGGGTTGTAATCTATCCCCGATGTTATTTGATATGTACATTGAGTAAGCAATAAAGGAAACAAAAGAAAAATTTAGAGCAGGAATTAAGGTTCAGGGAGAAGAAGTAAAAACTTTAAGGTTTGCCGATGACACTGTAATTCTGTCAGAGACAGCAAAAGACTTGGAAGAGCAGCTGAACGGAATGGAGAGTATCTTCAAAGAAGGATATAAGATGAAGAGCAGCAAAAGTAAAACAAGGCTCATGGAATGTAGTCGGATTAAATCAGGTGGTACAAAGGAAATTAGATTAAGAAACGAGACCCTTCAAGTAGTAGATGACATCTGCTATTTCTATAGAAGATTCGCAAACAGTTATACGAACATGCCGGTGCTGCAATCGCTGAGTGAAGTTGGTCGGGACTTGCGTAGGTTGCACGTAAATTGCTCGGTTCGTCAATCGGTTAGCCCTTGTGTAGGGCGGTTCAGGGTGTGTTAACCGAGTTGGACTGGGAGTACAGTAGTTTTTATAAACTAACGCTCCGCCCCTGTCAGGCCATTCAGTAGCGATCGGCCCCCATGGCAATGACGTCATTTGGATGAGATATGGAGGACCACAGGATCAGTATGCCGCTCTCCGGGCCATAGTGAGCGTCCTAAACCTCGGAGCCAGTATTTATTGCTCAATTAGCTTTTCAGTTGGCATCACAAGGCTGCGTACACCCCGTTTCAGTTATCCCACCAAAGAAAAATCCCTGGCAGTATCAGGAATCGAACCCCGATCCTCTGCATACTAGTCAGCCACGCTGAACATTTTTTTTTCATCAGTCCCCTAGAACTACTTAATTTTTTTATTTTTTTCTTCTTTAACAGTAAGGAACTGAAAAGTAGTAAGTACACTCGTTGCGTCGAGTTGGGGACGCACGTAACTAAAACCATGCTAATAGTTGTAGAAAAAGGCATAAAGAAAGAGAGCAAAGTGCGGGGTGAAAGAAACCATGAAACAAAACTGAAGGATGGAATCCATACCACCATTAACCAGTGCTACTACATCTTGCACCGGATGGGAAAACTAAAACTGCGAAGACCTTTTCGCACCAGGGACAAAAAAGGAAATGGGACAGATACTGCTACAGAGTGTGAGGATTCACAACGAAACTCTCCATCTGCTGTATCATCCAAGTATGACTTCTCGCAATGATGAAAACAGATCCCACGTTGTACCGTGTAGTCTTCTATTATCGTATTGTAATATTAGCTTCTCTTACCCGTGATGTTCCAGCTACGTGGAGGGTCGTGGAACACATTCCACAAAAAATTGGAAAAATATTGCCGATACTTTGGGTTACGGAGGATCTTGCAATGTCGTTCCTGCAAATAGTTTCAAAAGTCTAAAGCGTCCTTAGTGCCGTCTTGAAAGAAATTATGCACTGCATGTCCACGAAGCCACGTCATTGCATTAGTTTTAGTGCGTGGGTAATACGTTTCATCCGGGTATAAGATAGTCTTGGGATCGATATGATTCGTCGTTACCCGAAGGAAGTATGCTGACATTTGCCGCACTAAGTGCCACACTGCTGTAGACTCGCCACAGCTAAGACGGTGTTCATCGTTGTCTTGAACGCCACAGCTCGTGCACGTGGGTGAGTCTACCATGTGGATCGCATGTAGCCTTGATCTGGTCACCTGCTTACCGTTGACAGTTATATACCATATCGCCGTGACGTCAGTGTCCAGTGTCACGAGGTGAATTGTCCTCCACACTACTCGCCAGTTGACGTTCGGGTGCTTCCTCTCCACTACGTTATCGGATCGTCCAAGTTGCAGGACCCTATAAACCGTCTTTGCCGTCACCAGTTGAGTCGCTGGTAAGAAAAGTCTAACGTAACTGAGTTCGAGGTAACAGACACCGATGTAGAAGAGGGAGGAGGGGACGTGGTGTATCGGCACAGGGGGCAACAGGGAGGGCGGTGCTAGTTCTTCTATTAACAAACTGGTCAGACTGTCCAGACGGCGGTGCCATAGTTTGACTAATATGCTCACAAATAGGGCGACGCTCTGTCATAAACGTGATAAAGGCCAAGCCCTCCTCGATCCGGGGGAAGGGTGAGAGTCTCATATTTGATCTTGAAAAGCATTCCAGAACTCACGAAGGACCCAAAAGCCGCAAGTATACGGCGAGCTAACATCACCGGTATAGGTAATATCTGGGCGATGTGCGGAATGCGTGACGCTAAATGTGTGTTGACATACTGGGTCCGTTGGACGATGTCCAGGGCTCGTAGGCGGTTGTTGGCAATTCCAGTCCGGACATTTCGTAAAAGCCGTCGAAAGTTGTGAGCAGCGGTCCGTCGTATATCGTCTGTAAAATCAATGCCGAGACATTTCAAAGTATCACTGAGCTGTAAGGGGGTGACGCTGTTCTCAGACAATCCGACCCCGATGTTCATCGCCACCGATTTTGCGACGTTGATACGACTACCAGTGGCCATGCCATATTTCGCTATCCAAGTTAGTGCGCTAGCGGTGTCGTCACCGTTGCGGATGACAATCACCAGGTCGTCAGCGTACGCTTTACAGAAGTGTGGCCTCGTAACGTCATACCCGTTAGTCGTTGGCGCAGGCCGCAGAGGAGAGGTTCCATGGCCACAGCGTAAAGTAAAGTGGACAGAGGGCAGCCTTGGCGTATCGATCGAGAAATGGTGAGGGGCTGCGAAGGTCGGCCGTTAACGATCACCTTAGAACGTCGCGCCACGGAGTAGTCGCATGACGACAGTGACGAATGGCTGTGGATACCGCATATGTTGGAGTACCGCTTCCAAATAGTTGTGGTCCACTCGGTCGAAAGCTTGACTAAAATCGATGGCCGCCAGTGCACCCTTCAGACGACATGCCCTCGCCAGTGAGATCAAGTCACGATATTCGCTGAGTGCCGTTTGAATATTATTGTTACCTCCTAATGACGTCTGATCGGGTGAGATAACATTGCGTAGGGTCTGGCGTATCCGCGCCGCCAACAGTCGAGAAAAGATCTTAAAGTCGTAGTTCAGTAGCGGCAACGGGCGGTAGTCCTGCAGTCGTGAGCCACCGGACGGTTTGTGAATAGGAATAATCATCCCTTCCACAAGGGCCGCAGGGAGCGGGACGTCCGGGGAAAGTAGTTCGCGACAGATGTCGGTCCATCGGGAGGCTAATAAATATTGAAAAGTGCGGTAAAATTCCAAGGGGAGGCCATCAGGACCCGGAGACCTGTTGACAGCTCCTTTTCTAATGGCGTTGATCACTTCTTCTTCTGTAATTTCTTCCATCAAGGCTGCTTCTATTACCGGGGTGACGGTGCCGTAAATCGTCTGTGAGACGTCCTCCAATGCTGTCGGATCAAGGGTCTGAGCGGAATAGAGTTGGGAATAATGATTGTAGAACGCTGTGTTTATGTCTTGTTGCGTGGTGAGGCGACGACCGTCCTCCGTGTCGATGAAGCGTATCAGCGCTCGTTGGCGTCGTTTACGTTCGCGAAGGACGTGGAACATTGATTGGCGTTCGCTAGGTATCCGATCCTGCGTCCTCGATTGGATAACTACCCCCCTCTAGGTGGCGTCGCATATGAGCGAGGATCTGAGCCTTAGCACGGTGAACCGCCGTTTGTCATTCCGGAGACGGCGCCATAGTATCGCAGTCGCGCAGGACCCGGAAGTAAAAGTCGAGTGTATGTCTTCGCCAAGTAGCGTGGTCGCGACCGTAGGTTATCAACGTTCGCCTTAGTGCCGGTTTGGCCCAGTCCAACCACCAGCGGATCGTTGTGGGATATGCACGGAGGCGATTTTCACACGAATGCCACGTATCCTCAACGGCTTGGCGGCAATCCGGGTACGACAGGTGAGCGATGTTTAATTTCCACGGGCTGCGGCTTCTCCACACTTGTTGCCGCCGCAGGGTGACGGCACAAATGTAAGCTGAGTGGTCCGAGAATGCTGCAGGCCACAGTTCCGCATCCTGTGTTCCAGCGGCGAGAGAGCGTGAGACATAAATCCGATCGATACGACTGGAAGAGTGACTCGTGAAGTGCGTGAATCCCGGTCGGTGGCCGTGAAGATGTTCCCAAGTGTCCACCATCTGCAGGTCTCGAATTAGCGTCTCCTGTTTCGGGCACGGATTATGTCGTGGGAGTTGGTCTCTGGGCGCCAGTACGCAATTGTAGTCACCTCCAAACAACAGATGGTCGTGAGGGCCTTGGAAGAGTGGGGTGACGTCTTCCGCAAAGAATCGTGAACGTTCGCGACGTTTGTTCGTCCCGGAAGGTGCGTAGATATTGATAAGGCGGACACCCAGTACTGTGAGTGCCATTCCTCTTGCCCCAGGCAGAAAGAGGATATCGGCCGCCACTATCCCTTCCCGAAGAAGTACAGCGACACCGCTACCTGTTGGGGAAGCTGGAGAGACGCAAGCATCGTAACCGTACATGCCTGGGAAGTCGTCGACGTACACTTCCTGGAGAAGGGCTATGTCGATGGAAGCAGAGTTCAACATATCCTGAAGCAAGGATAACTTAGCGCGCGTCCGTATAGTGTTGATGTTTATAACTGCAACGCGATAAGTTTGAGGTCTATCCACAGCATCCGTGTTGGCCATCAGTACCCCTGTAAGGCTGTCTCGTCACTCTAACTGATGGCGGGAAAGGGTCAACACTGGTGGGGTAAATTTCCCCCCGTGTGATCCGACACGATGGGCAAGGAGTGTGCCTCACAGTCATCCGCCCAGTCGCCATGAAATAACATCGGCTGTTGGTGGCTGTTAGTGGCTGCTGCGGCACTCGGCGCTGACTCCATCAGCTCTTCTGGCTGGGAATCGGCAGCGGCTGTCTGCTTGTGATCCTGCTATTCTGTGGGGTCGGAGGGGCTGAAGCCGTCACCACGGCGATCTGTTGAGTTTGAAGTTACAGCGGCCTCTGTACCGCCAGTACCGTCGTCGGAATTTCCACAGTCCATGTCAAACGATCACTGCAAACACTCGTCCGATGGAGCACGCCGCCGTCTCTTGTGTTTTCGCGGGTAACGCTGTTTACGGACGTGTGCTTCAGTATCTGAATGCGGGTGGATTTCTTCAGCTGCTCCGGTGTCTGGAAGAAAAGCCGCTGTCGGCACAACCCGTGGGTCAATGTCCATCCTGGCATCCACGCCTTCTTGCAAGGTCGGTCGGTGATTATCTTCAGGTGGGGGCGCCGTTGTAGAGGCCGGATCCTGTACTGCAGAAGCCATTATGGTCTCGCCATCGGGGGCGGCTATCGGACTAATGTCGTCAGCATCGGTATAGGTTGCTGCCCGTGAGACTTCGGCGTAATTGAGAGGAAGGGTCGTCACCGTAGAAGGAGTCATAGATTCACCTGTCGGGATTTGAGTAAGCCGTCGTCGGAGACAATCCGAACGGACGTGCCCTACTTGGCCACAACCAGAGCAAGTGCGTGGCTGACCGTCATACATAATGATCGCCCTACATCCGCCGATGACAAGATATGACGGAACATGTTTGGTCAATTCAATTTTAATCTGTCGTACCCCGTTAAGAGCGGGGTACGTTGTAAAGGTGGTCCATTTTTCGGCCATATGGCTGATCACTCTGCCGTAGGGCTGGAAGGCCGCGGTGACTACGTCCGGTGGTACTTCAAAAGGGAGTTCGAAGACGCGTATCGTACGTAGGCCAAGCCCCGCGTGATCGATAGAGACCGCCCCAATATGGCCATCAGAGTGTTTGAATTTAAGACCGTTCGCATGTGCGCTCACGATTCTGTTGCACACCTCGTCACTTACTAGCTTGACGTAGACAACACTGCTCGTGATAGAGAGATGGATACCAATTATGTCTCGCGGATCGATGTTAACGTCGTCACGTTGAAAACGTTACACTTCGAAAGCTCGCTTGATCGGGTTCAAAACTGATCTTGATGGTTGTTTGTCTGTATGACTGTGCCATGTTGCGGCGGTAGTGATGGACTCTAGACTAGCGACAACGCAGTAGTAAACAACTACGGACACTCGCGACCGCGCGGACGGCACGTAAACAAGGCGTCCTCGCCGCAGCGCTGCGGAAAGCAGACTGCGTTTAGGCGCTGACTGTAAATAACTGTGCCTAGAGATAGTTATATTATGTGGGAGATACGTAGATCACATACTGGTTCAAAATGGTTGAAATGGCTCTGAGAACATAACATCTTAGGTCATCAGTCCCCTAGAACTTAAAACTACTTAAACCTAACTAACCTAAGGACATCACACACATCCATGCCCGAGGCAGGATTGGAACCTGCTACCGTAGCAGTTGCGCGGTTCCAGACTGAAGCGCCTAGAACCGCTCGTCCACCGCGGCCGGCACACACTACTGGCAGTAAACGGGAAAATAATGGTGGAGATTCGGAAGTATATTTTCGGTGGAGCATCAACAAGATAAAAGCTTAAGTTACAGTAAACTAAGTACCACAAGACACAACAATACACAAATAAGTGTCATACAGTCAGTCCAGCAAGAGGCAACAACTAATGGGAAATGAACGTAATGAAACAGATTTCAGTGGTTAGTGGCTACTGTTTCCATGATTGTGCCAGTACTAAGCAAAGAAAAGAAAGCTTCAGACACAAACCATATCATAAAAGATAAAGACAGAGACAATATAATATATCTAGCATCTCAGAGATTGCCAATAAAACACAAAAATGTAAATACCTTCAGATACCACAAGGTGAAATATGGATGTAATAAACTGCAGTAAAAATTACTTGGTCCGCAGCACGTGGTCGTGCGGTAGCGTTGTCGCTTCCCGCGCACGGGTTTCCAGGTTCGATTCCCGGGGGCGTCAGGGATTTTCTCTGCCTCGTGATGACTGGGTGTTGTGTGATGTCCTTAGGTTAGTTCGGTATAAGTAGTTCTAAGTTTTAGGGGACTGATTACAATAGATGTTTAGTCCCATAGTGCTCAGAGCTATTTGGACCATTTTTTTAAATTACTTGATTAGATGAAATATTTCTCTCTGGATTCCAGCGGCTATCTGATTTGGTGAAGGCTGCCGGTCTTGCTTATGAGATGAAGGCAGAGCTCACCATCTGCAGCATCGTTGACAGAACCGACTGCGGACCTTTGGTGCAGAGCCGGGTGGAGGGTCTGAATCAGAGGCTCAGACGGTTTTGCGACCGTATTGGCTGCAGATTCCTTGACTTGCGCCATAGGGTGGTGGGGTTTCGGGTTCCGCTGAATAGGTCAGGAGTTCACTACACTCAGCTGGCGGCTACACGGGTAGCGGAGGCTGTGTGGCGTGGACTGGGCGGTTTTTTAGGTTAGAAGGCCTCGGGAAAGTGCGGGATGGGCTGCAATGTCAAAGGGTGCTTGGCAATTACAGGACGTGCTTGGATCAAGGAACAGTCGGAATTATAGTTGTAAACTGTTGTAGTTGCGCTGGAAAAGTCCCTGAGCTTCAAGCGCTAATAGAAAGCACAGAAGCGGATATCGTTATAGGTACAGAAAGCTGGCTAAAGCCTGAAATAAGTTCTGCAGAAATTTTTACGAAGTCTCAGACGGTGTTCAGGAAAGATAGATTAGGCAGAATTGGTGGTGGAGTGTTGGTGTCTGTCAGTAGTGGTTTATCTTGTAGTGAAGTCGAAGTAGATACTCTGTGCGAATTGGTGTGGGTGGAGGTTATACTTAACAGCCGAATTAAGTTAATAATTGGCTCCTTCTACCGACCCCCAGACTCCGATGATACAGTTGCGGAACAGTTCAGAGAAAGTTTGAGTCTCGTAACAAATAAATACCCCACTCATACGGTTATAGTTGGTGGGGACTTCAACCTACCCTCGGTATGTTGGCAAAAATACTTGTTCAAAACCGGTGGTAGGCACAAAACGTCTTCCGAGATTGTCCTAAATGCATTCTCCGAACATTATTTAGAGCAGTTAGTCCACGAACCCACGCGAATTGTAAATGGTTGCGAAAACACACTTGACCTCTTGGCCACAAACAATCCAGAGCTGATAGAGAGCATCATGACTGATACAGGGATTAGTGATCACAAGGTCATTGTAGCTAGGCTCAATACCATATCTTCCAAATCCATCAGAAACAAACGCAAAATAATTTTATTTAAAAAAGCGGATAAAGTACCACTAGAAGCCTTCCTAAAAGACAATTTCCATTCCTTCCGAACTGACTATGCGAATGTAGACGAGATGTGGCTCAAATTCAAAGATATAGTAGCAACAGCAATTGAGATATTCATACCTCATAAATTGGTAAGAGATGGAACGGATCCCCCGTGGTACACAAAAAAGGTCCGAACGCTGTTGCAGAGGCAACGGAAAAAGCATGCGAAGTTCAGAAGAACGCGAAATCCTGAAGATGGGCTAAAATTTACAGACGCGCGAAATTTGGCACGTACTTCGATGCGAGATGCCTTTAATAGGTTCCACAACGAAACATTGTCTCGAAATTTGGTAGAAAATCCGAAGAAATTCTGGTCGTATGTAAAGTACACAAGCGGCAAGACGCAGTCAATACCTTCGCTGCGCAGTGCCGATGGTACTGTTATCGACGACTGCGCCGCTAAAGCGGAGTTATTGAACGCAGTTTTCCGAAATTCCTTCACCAGGGAAGACGAATGGAATATTCCAGAATTTGAAACACGAACATCTGCTAGCATGAGTTTCTTAGAAGTAGATACCTTAGGGGTTGCGAAGCAACTCAAATCGCTTGATACGGGCAAGTCTTCAGGTCCAGATTGTATACCGATTAGGTTCCTTTCAGATTACGCTGATACTATAGCTCCCTACTTAGCACTCATATACAACCGCTCGCTCACCGATAGATCTGTACCTACAGATTGGAAAATTGCGCAGGTCGCACCAGTGTTCAAGAAGGGTAGTAGGAGTAATCCATTTAACTACAGACCTATATCATTGACGTCGGTTTGCAGTAGGGTTTTGGAGCATATACTGTATTCAAACATTATGAATCACCTCGAAGGGAACGATCTATTGACACGTAATCAGCATGGCTTCAGAAAACATCGCTCTTGTGCAACGCAGCTAGCTCTTTATTCGCACGAAGTAATGGCCGCTATCGACAGGGGATCTCAAGTTGATTCCGTATTTCTAGATTTCCGGAAAGCTTTTGACACCGTTCCTCACAAGCGACTTCTAATCAAGCTGCGGAGCTATGGGGTATCGTCTCAGTTGTGCGACTGGATTCGTGATTTCCTGTCAGGAAGGTCGCAGTTCGTAGTAATAGACGGCAAATCATCGAGTAAAACTGAAGTGATATCAGGTGTTCCCCAGGGAAGCGTCCTGGGACCTCTACTGTTCCTGATCTATATAAATGACCTGGGTGACAATCTGGGCAGTTCTCTTAGGTTGTTCGCAGATGATGCTGTAATTTACCGTCTAGTAAGGTCATCCGAAGACCAGTATCAGCTGCAAAGCGATTTAGAAAAGATTGCTGTATGGTGTGTCAGGTGGCAGTTGACGCTAAATAACGAAAAGTGTGAGATGATCCACATGAGTTCCAAAAGAAATCCGTTGGAATTCGATTACTCGATAAATAGTACAATTCTCAAGGCTGTCAATTCAACTAAGTACCTGGGTGTTAAAATTACAAACAACTTCAGTTGGAAGGACCACATAGATAATATTGTCGGGAAGGCGAGCCAAAGGTTGCGTTTCATTGGCAGGACACTTAGAAGATGCAACAAGTCCACTAAAGAGACAGCTTACACTACACTCGTTCGTCCTCTGTTAGAATATTGCTGCGCGGTGTGGGATCCTTACCAGGTGGGATTGACGGAGGACATCGAGAGGGTGCAAAGAAGGGCAGCTCGTTTTGTATTATCGCGTTATAGGGGAGAGAGTGTGGCAGATATGATACACGAGTTGGGATGGAAGTCATTACAGCATAGACGTTTTTCGTCGCGGCGAGACCTTTTTACGAAATTTCAGTCACCAACTTTCTCTTCCGAATGCGAAAATATTTTGTTGAGCCCAACCTACATAGGTAGGAATGATCATCAAAATAAAATAAGAGAAATCAGAGCTCGAACAGAAAGGTTTAGGTGTTCGTTTTTCCCGCTCGCTGTTCGGGAGTGGAATAGTAGAGAGATAGTATGATTGTGGTTCGATGAACCCTCTGCCAAGCACTTAAATGTGAATTGCAGAGTAGTCATGTAGATGTAGATGTAGATGTAGACATCTATTCAGATTCTGGGAAATAGAAAACAAGCCAGGAATTCTCCACGTTCTGCCTGGGAGGAGTAGGCCGAGATTTGCACTTGAGCTACACTAAAGTGTTAAAGTTTATACGCACAGCAGACTCACAACGTCAGCAATACAGGACACCTATTTTTAAAAGTAGTGGAAAACGTCAAAGTAAACTACCAGTTAAGTAAAATGCAAAAAAATGAATGTAGTGTGGAAACTGGATATAGATTCACGTCATAAAAAATATGAAGGCAAAAAATGCAATGAAACACTCGTAAGTGAATCAGTAAATTTCTTCAGATGCTTTGACAGAATAAGTAAATAACTATAGTATAATAATAATGTAGTGTGACAAGGGCCTCCCGTCGGGTAGACCGCTCGCCTGGTGAAAGTCTCTCGACTGGACACCAGTTTGGTGACTTGCGCGTCGATGGGCATGAAGTGATGATGGTTAGGACAACACAGCCCCCAGTCCCTGAGCGGAAAAAATCTCCTACCCCGCCGGGAATCGAACCCAGGTTCTTAGGATTGTCAGTCCTTCGCGCTGACCACTCAGCTACCACGGACGTACGGTAGCTATAGTAACAGACAGAGAGCAGTACCTTTGTTTGTATATAAGCAAATAATGAATCTTATTCCTAAGAAAAATATCCTCGGTAGAAAAGAAAAATCTGTTAAACTCTGTGGAAGACCTGTAGCATTATCTGTGTTAGGACTTGGCAAGCACGAAGCCCGCTGTCTGGGCGTCTCAGGACACGTCTTCTTTGGTCATCGAGGCTCAATCTGAAGAGGCCCTCGTCAGTCTTCCGTTCCGTTTCGAACGACCAGCGAAACAGTGTCTGGAGAGAAACCGGGTAGAGGGGGGATACCTACCAGATTGTTACTCGCCATACATCCTGAAAACCAGGAGTGATGGGTATGGGGTGCCATTTCATTTCATAGTAGGACTCCTGTGGTTCTCCTTCTCGGCATCCATACAGCACAGCGGCACGTCGACGAAATTCTACGCCCCGGCTTGTTGCCCTCCAAGGCAAGCCGTCCTGGGCTTACATTTCTGCAGGATAATGCCCGCCCGCACACGGCGAGAATTTCTGCTCCTTGTCCTAGCGCATGCCAAACCCTCCACTGGCCAGCACGGTGGCCAGATGTCTCCCCAGCTGAGAACGGTTGGAGCATTGTAAGCAGGGCCCTCCAACCAACTCCGGATTTTGACGATCTAACTCCCAATTGCAAAACATTTGGCACGATGTCGCTCAGCAGAGTATCCAATATCTCTGTCAATCACTGCTAAGGCGAATATCAGCTTGCATTACGGCCAGAGGCGGACCAAAGCGTTATTGACTTGTTAAACATTTGATGGTCTTTCTGTTGAAAAAAAAAAACATGCAATTTTCTGAAGTTGTAATCATTTGTTTGTCTTTAGAGGTACATTACATCTACCATTTCCGTCCTATTCAGATCATTCATTCGCGCTGCTTCGTTTTTATTGTCCAAGCGTGTGACTTTGAGCTGTAGCGTACCGTAAGGTCTAACAGAAAACCTGTCGCATGATTAACTGACAGCATACGTCACTTTTTAAAAAATTTGTATTATGTGCTTTGCCGGCCGCTGTGGCCGAGCGGTTCTAGGCGCTTCAGTCCGGAACCGCGCTGCTGCTACGATCGCAGGTTCGAATCCTGCCTCGGGCATGGATGTGTGTGATGTCCTTAGGTTAGCTAGGATTAAGTAGTTCCAAGTCTAGGGGACTGAAGTCCCATAGCGCTTAGAGCCATTTTATATGCTGTGCTTAGGACTTTGAAGAATGAATACACCCGAAACCAAGAGCTTTTTGGTATCGATTTATTTAGGCAGAGCGAAATTCAATATCGGACAAGTTCATTCGTACGACTGAATCAATCTTACACTGGGGGTTTAAATAACAGCATAACCTATGTTAACAAAAAATATTTCACTATAACTGAAATAGGCATTTTTTAAAGCAAAAAAGTAATTGTTGGGATGCTGTAAGCGAGAGGTACTATCAATTCGGCCCAGGGATCCATGCAAGCAGGGAAGGTGCTTCCTGCTTTCATTCTATTAAAGGTGGGACTAGACACAGTAGCAATTTGCTTGACAGTTCAGCACTAAAACAGAAATGTGGCATCGCAATAGGAAATAACCAATAACCATTATTAATAGTGATAATGCACAGTTCTGCTTAACTTCGCTAAGTCTGATGTGTGGCAATTGGGGTCTATAACAACTACAAAGCAATTCAAATAACGTTGCTGTCCCTTGGCAGTCTATGATTAGTCACTATGACTGAAAGTATAACGCAGACAGTCGTCGTTAACTCTTCCTGCAGCTTTGTAAATAGCGACTATTTTGTCGGAAATGCAGCGCTCTTCTCGAATGGGACTTCCAGAACTCGCGGAATTCTGTAACTGCTAGTTCTAAGTACAGCGGAGGAACTGTGCCATTGTAGGAACCGCCAGCACTCCAGGAACTGTGTGTGCGTCGGGAGCGCGTCGTCTTTTGTAACTGTTGGCGGAAAGATCTCCATCCGCGCCAGTACCGGGAACTAGCAAAGTAGTTCACGCTTGACAGTGCTCTCTCGGGCAGCAGATGAATGTGACGCCCTGATGAACGCGGGGGCGGAAGTAGAGGACAGATCTGATTAGCAAGCGCCATGTGGAGGCTGCTGCTCAGAAGTGAGAAGGCGCGTGGCGATTGATGTATGTGTGTGCGTGGTGGCGTTCTCTTGCGGCACTGCTGTGTGCGAGGGTTGGAACTTCAATAGGGGCAACTAATTATTTACAGCTCGTACAAAATAGATACGTGTTTGAAAGTTTTACTGACCTTCAAAGTAGTTACCAGCGTTTTGTATAGCACGTTTCCAGCGATGTGGAGGTCGTAGGATACTCTTAGCAGTGCGAGTTGTGTTGACAGATCGAGCGGTGGGGTCTATTGCCGGACGAATTTGTTGAAGTTTTGAAGCGAATACCGTGAAGTGTTTCCTTCAGTTTAGAAATCGAATTGAATCTCCGAGGGCTTAAGTCAGGGGAGTGCAGTAAATGGTATAACACTTAGCAGCCCCATCAGTCAAACAAATCAGCAACAGCTTGCATTGTAAGTACTTGAGCATTGTCCTACAAAATGATGGTCAGGTCCTGCAGAAAGTGTCATCACTTCTGTCTCTAAGTTGGTCGCAGGTTGTGTTCCAAAAATGAACAGCGCAATCTGTTTGATATGAATGATTCAGTCACGCTTCAGTACCGTGAATATCAAGAATGGCGGCGAAGAGCGCTTCAGTGGAGTCCGAGTCAATAGTTATTCAGTATTAAAAGTCTCTTTGAAAGTGTTTACAAAAAGGAAATCATAAATAGTGGTTGAATTTATTTTATAGTGTCATCTTAATACAGTTAGGACTCACAGCTTCAATAAAAATTTATATAGAAGTAATTCAGAGACGTAAAGTCAAATAGTATCTGTCAACGATAGATCTTGGCGACGATGCATTATTGTTTTTCAGAAATTTTTCAAATATAAGCATTAACAAAAAGTGATTTAAATGCTGTCCGATTTCTTCTCTTTGGATTAATGTATCTGCATCGTCCTTAGAAGATTTACATCACTAATTTACAACCTAAGAAGGCAATAAACTTAACTAACAGAAGATTAGTACGCGGTGAGACGCTAACATTTCTCAGGGTTCACAAATCTCTTTCAGTGTCCACCAATCTCTTCATGAACATATTTTGTCGCTACTGTAATATGACTAAAATCTCACGACACTTAGAATTTATATCTATACAGGCCTATATGCAGATGCAGATGAAACACTTTTTTTCCAAAGCAGACGTCAGAACAGTGGAATCTTCTCAAAAGCCACTTATCTCACCTTAATTGAAGCAAAGTAGTATGGTCACCACAAGCTCTGCCACATACTTTGGTGAACCAGCACACCTTGAAAATTGGGACTGTGTAGAAATGGCACAGCTTCAAGGAGTGATTTTACAATTGTAGAAGTTTGTTCTTTTCCACCATATATTCCAAGACCCTGTAAGGGGAATCTGTGGCGCTAACAAATGAGATATTTAGGTAAGGATATTAGTTCAGGATTGCACCTGATCAACAAGGGAAACAATCCACAAACTGTTGTCAGACCCGGGGGACTGGAACTAATTTATTTATTTCCAGTTTGAGACACCACACTGACCCATTGCATGTATAACTAGAGTGTTGTCTAGGAATCATTGCAAGAGCGTGTGGACTGTTTTGAAATCTCCTATCAGAAGTGTAGCTGTAAGAGAGAGTCGTGTGTTAATAACTTAGTAATTATCTCTGCAAGTTATGAAACCTCTCCCTTTATTTCTTAGTTCATATACACAATAATCAGCAGTCTTCGTATCGTTACCTAAGCTCTTACAGACATTTCGCTCGTAGACTATTCGCTTATTGCCCACTTTCTTCTTTTCCTTACCTCATTTTTCTTCCTCATGTAAACTATATTAAAATTATTATAGTGTAAATGAGTTAGGCGTTACAATACTGTTTCTAGATCTTCATATGCTCTTTTTCCTGTAATTATTTATTTTTACTAGGAAATATTTGACGGAAACACAATTTTGTAGAAAAAATCTAAATAACCGGTTTCTAGCATAGTGGACGGTTTCCACATCCACAGTATCACTGTAGTATACTTGATTAAAACATTTAAAGAATTAATTAATTAATTAGTTTTCAGTGAAAACGAACATCATTGTCACCTCATTCGGTCCAATAAGTCGTTCGACTTTCGTTCTTCAGCGGGGATTTGAACTCGTTTCTTCCCAAGTCCATGGACAGTGTCTCAATCACTCCTCCTACTCCTCGCTCAGTGGAAATGAGTTCAACCAAAAAGAGAAAAAACAGGATAGTGAATGTAAAACACTATAATGAGAACAGCCCAAGTAATGTGTTACTGGAATTTGTTTATAAAGTACTCCCCACCACAGCCTTAACACAAAGTTTCAGGGAAAAGCAGTAGTCACACTTTCCTTTCAGTATTACAAGGTGATATAGGGGTCTGTTACCTGCTACCAGATAATGTCATTTCACTGGGAGATATCTATGGTTGTAAACCTACAATTGGAATTTAATTGTGCAGGAGAGGAATACGCATCCTCAGTGATTAGTGACCAACTACAACCTCTGCCAGAGCGCTTGTTATGAGACGAGACCACTTGCTAGCGTGTCTAGTCGAGAGCTGTTCGAACAGCATCATCTCCTCTGTCTTTGCCCCTCACAGTCGCTGCCCACGCAGAGCATGAGAGCGGCAAGGTTATGAAGGATTTGGGAGAAGGTAGGGAGCAGTGAGAATTTGACACGAGCAGTAAAAATGGTTTTTATTTAATTTATGTAAAACAGATACGCCTGCAAGAAAACTGTAAAACGTGAAAATTATGAAAAATATCGTTGAGCTCAAAATATTAAGAGTGTAAGATTTAGCATTTTTTTGTTTTAATCGCCTCTCTCCCCTCCCCCCGCCCCTCCCCCCACCCTTATACTGCTTAGACTGGAACTGTGAACCTAATCTCTCTGTGACAATTGCTACTCCATGTGTATTTATGCGAATGTTATCTAAATGTTTACGAATCGTGTGTCTGAGGTGGGATGTGGCTACCAGCCCGGTATTCACATAGTCGGTTTTGGGAAACCGCCTAAAACCACATCCAGGCTGGCCGACGCACGAGGCCCCATTTGATTATTACTCGCTGCCCCACACATCGTACGACGACGATGTAGAGGGGGTTCTTTTCTTTGGGGGAGGGGGTCGGTAAGGAACATGGTGTCGCCCAAAGAGAGGAGCTCCAAAGCAATGCTGGTACCTCTCAACGCAACCGCAGTAAATGAATGTGCGACACTTGCCACGGCCCTAGTCGCTTCGCTACTCTGCTGCAACCGAGCGTAGTAGCGCTCAGCCCAGACCACGATCATCAATTAAGACAGCTCCGTCCTCTAGTAGGCAGGCTGTGTGATCACTGTATTAGGCAGAACTCTACGAGAAAGGTCTTGTTACATGTACTCTGTGTGATACACTAGTATTTTGCCTGTATCGTGTCTTATACTAATGTTCAGACACAATACACACATCACAGTGGAAATACACTGTATAATGTTAATTGTTCCTTCTTATGTATTTTAAAATAAGGTGAACCAATATTTCATGTGCTTGGGTTCCATTCGGTGTCCTCATTGGGCAAAGTAAAGAAGCCACCACTGTGCTGAAAATTGGAAATGTGTGGTAAGATCTTATTGCACCAAACTGATGAGTTCATTGGTCCCTAAGCTTACACACTACTTAAACGAACTTACACTAAGGACGACACACACACCCATGCCCGAGGGAGGTCTCGAACCTCCGACGGGAAGAGCCGCGCGGACCGTGACAAGGCTCCCCTGACCACGCGGCTACCATGCGTAGCCCACTATGCTAATGAACACTCCTGGAAATTGAAATACGAACACCGTTCGTTCATTGTCCCAGGAAGGGCAAACTTTATTGACACATTCCTGGGGTCAGATACATCACATGATCACACTGACAGAACCACAGGCACATAGACACAGGCAACAGAGCATGCACAATGTCGGCACTAGTACAGTGTATATCCACCCTTCGCGGCAATGCAGGCTGCTATTCTCCCATGGAGACGATCGTACATATGCTGGATGTAGTCCTGTGGAACGGCTTGCCATGCCATTTCCACCTGGCGCCTCAGTTGGACCAGCGTTCGTGCTGGACGTGCAGACCGCGTGAGACGACGCTTCTACCAGTCCCAAACATGCTCAATGGGGGACAGATCCGGAGATCTTGCTGGCCAGGGTAGTTGACTTATACCTTCTAGAGCACGTTGGGTGGCACGGGATACATGCGGATGGGCATTGTCCTGTTGGAACAGCAAGTTCCCTTGCCGGTCTAGGAATGGTAGAACGATGGGTTCGATGACGGTTTGGATACACCGTGCACTATTCAGTGTCCCCTCGACGATCACCAGAGGTGTACGGCCAGTGTAGGAGATCGCTCCCCACACCATGATGCCGGGTGTTGGCCCTGTGTGCCTCGGTCGTATGCAGTCCTGATTGTGGCGCTCACCTGCACGGCTCCAAACACGCATACCACCATCATTGGCACCAAGGCAGAAGCGACTCTCATCGCTGAAGACGACACGTCTCCATTCGTCCCTCCATTCACGCCTGTCGCGACACCACTGGAGGCGGACTGCACGATGTTGGGGCGTGAGCGGAAGACAGCCTAACGGTGTGCGGGACCGTAGCCCAGCTTCATGGAGACGGTTGCGAATGGTCCTCGCCGATACCCCAGGAGCAACAGTGTCCCTAATTTGCTGGGAAGTGGCGGTGCGGTCCCCTACGGCACTGCGTAGGATCCTACGGTCTTGGCGTGCATCCGTGCGTCGCTGCGGTCCGGTCCCAGGTCGACGGGCACATGCACCTTCCGCCGTCCACTGGCGACAACATCGATGTACTGTGGAGACCTCACGCCCCACGTGTTGAGCAATTCGGCGGTACGTCCACCCGGCCTCCCGAATGCCCACTATACGCCCTCGCTCAAAGTCCGTCAACTGCACATACGGTTCACGTCCACGCTGTCGCGGCATGCTACCAGTGTTAAAGACTGCGATGGAGCTCCGTATACAACGGCAAACTGGCTGACACTGACGGCGGCGGTGCACAAATGCTGCGCAGCTAGCGCCATTCGACGGCCAACACCGCGGTTCCTGGTGTGTCCGCTGTGCCGTGCGTGTGATCATTGCTTGTACAGCCCTCTCGCAGTGTCCGGAGCAAGTATGGTGGGTCTGACATACCGGTGTCAATATGTTCTTTTTTCCATTTCCAGGAGTGTATTTTCGTTCATCCAGTACCACGCTTCTAACTGCACCTCAACGGGTCCTGCAGAGTGGTTGGAAGTTCCTCAAAACTGTTCTGTTAGAGTTTACTAAAAGGTGCTCAGTAAAATATAAAATACATATATAAAGTCCTGTATGCCTGGCTAACGTAAGGTTTGGTAGAGTTTCAACACATAAATTATCTACACCAGCTGCCGTAAATTTCAAAACTTTCTTATTCAGGCGGTGCTTCAATCTGAAGCGAAGAATATCATTATTTAGATGAATACACCTGCTAACAGAGCATTAAGGCTGTAATCTGTTCAGTTCACACGCAGAAGGTTTTCTGACGACCAAAGCATAGCACTACTTTCAGAAAATTATATTATAAAACGTTAAGAAAGATTAAGCTTCGACATCTGTCGGAAACGTCGACAAGGAGAGCATTATTGTCGGTTCACATGCTCAGATGAGGAAAGACCTACAAGAAACTAGGTCGTGTTCTTTTAAAAGGAAACATCGCGATATTGCCTAAACCGATTAGCGAAACCACGAAGAACCGAAATCTAGACTACTGACTATGAATCGAACCGTCACTCTTTCGAATAGGACTAGAATTACTAAGACCATTGCTACCTAATCATTATTTAGATGAATACACCTGCCAACAGAGCATTAAGGCTGTAATCTGTTCAGTTCACACGCAGATGGTTTTCTGACGACTAAATCATAGCACTACTTTCAGAAAATTATATTATAAAACGGTAAGAAAGATTAAGCTTCGAAATCTGTCGGAAACGTCGACAAGGAGAGCATTATTGTCGGTTCACATCCTCAGATGAGGAAAGACCTACAAGAAACTAGGTCGTGTTCTTTTAAAAGGAAACATCGCGATATTGCCTAAACCGATTAGCGAAACCACGAAGAACCGAAATCTAGACTACTGACTATGAATCGAACCGTCACTCTTTCGAATAGGATTAGAATTACTAAGACCATTGCTACCTAATTCGTTCATTATCTTCTCGGGTCAGTTTACTAGTCTCATATCTCGATGACATTGTAAACCAACTAACTCCGGATCGGTCAAGACGTTTATTTCTATATCTACACCGTCATTCTTACTGTAGAGGCTTAGGAATTTGTGGGAGTAATTTTGACTGCGTATATGAGGAGCTAAAAAAATTTTTTTTTTTTTTTTTATATTACGATACAGATAGCAAAACTGAGAACTTGAGTGCTACGTCTTACGCTATCAGTAGCAATCTGAGACATGAATTACGGAAAGGAGAACTGGTACATTGGAATATGTACAAATTCAGTTACGTTTCTGACACTTGTATTCGATGTATGTGGATAAGAAGGGAAACGGGAGCAATAGGTGAATTACAGTTTCTCAGATAATTTTAAGTTGCAATAAAAAGGGTCTTACTGGAAATAAAGGTATCTGAATTAATCTGCATTTCGAGAACGTCCAACACAAGTACGGGAGTGGTATAACAGTTGCTTCAGAGGTCCAGCTAGTTGTGTGGATTACGGGCAGTGAACATGATAAAGATCATTCGTATGTTATAATAAGACTGACCATGATAAGTAATCGCCTCCACGCGTAAAACCTGTGAATTGTTCCGAGAAGTGCTATTTGTACTCTGATAATATTGCATGATAGTGTTTTGCATTTGCATGTGAGAATATTGTTTTCTCGGGTATGTGAAGGGTGCTAAGTAAAATCTCACTAATTATTTATTGGACATTGTTAATTTACTACCGAATAATTTACAAAAATATCGTAATGCGTGCCCATACGTGCCCATACTGTGACATGTCAGTGTGATATGCATCTCTGTCACTATGTATACTGTAGTTCGTTAGCAGAGTCACTTGTAAGCTTGCTTTCCTACGGTCACTACTCTTGCACTTGATGCTAATCACTCGATCCTCCACTAATGGTTAACTTCTTGTAAAGTCCACCGGCGACAGCTATTCACATTTTAGAACAAAAATAATGTTCTTTGGTGGAGTCTGGAATTTTGGCCCGATTCTGGGTATTCTCGTACTGTTGATTTCGAAAAAGCCATTAATTTCGTTCTAAAATCTCTAGTTTATGAGATATTTATGGTATCATCATACACTGTGTAACACCTATATCGATTAGAAGTAGTTTTATACTATGTAACTGTGTATCTGCGAATATGAAGTGCTTGTAGTTTGTTAGTTAAGGTCATCGATTTGTAACATGGAAATTTAATGTTCGTAAAATATATCTGGAAAAAGAGAAATTATGTTACAAAATAATGAAATTTTATAATATGTCTGTGTTTATAAGGAAAACATTGTATGACATTCTGTATTGGAAGCTGGTTCATGGTTAGGACACTTGTATTGCATAACATAAAAGATGTGGGGAAGTCCCTCCGCAACGGAAGTGGCTTGGCCTGATGTAAAAGATGGGTTTGGCGGTCTAACTGAGCGACTCCTTAGTGGTAACGGTACGCAGTCAGTGGCTAGCCGTTGCACGGTATGCACCGAGGGTGCCAAAGGAGGCACTTGGAATCCGTTTTGCCAGGAATTTTGCCTCGGATGTGGATTTGGCTATTGCATGGTACTCTCGGCAATAAGGAATGGCTCTAACACGTTAAAAATCCGCATTCAGACATAAAGAGCCGTGGGTACAGTTAGCCGCCACGCCACTTGCCACCACTACGTCGCCACTGCTCCCCTAACTTCATGCATACAGATATGTATCAGAGCATGGACCAATTAATTTGTGTGACTGATTTAATAATAATCCAAGTGCTATAATCTGGTGTGTAGCACCGTATCTTTTATCCTAGCCGTGAGCCTGTGCCGGATCCCCTCCTAATTGCTCAGAAAACCGAGTATCCTGTTTCAAACAAACAAGTAATTTATTTCTGTTTATTAAATGTGCAAGAATTCAGTGCTACACTGTTTAAATGTTTCTGTTTAAAATACCTGCCTCACAGGTGATGAAACAGGCACGGAAGTTTAACTTATATGAAACATAATTTAGCCTTGACTGCTATCATGAACGATTTTTTGAAGTCAGTCAAGCGCAGTGTTGGGTAATTTGCTTTGGAGGATGAAAATATAAGTTATTCCAAGTGAGACCAATAATTAAATCTAGGTGAATTGAATCTTTACTGAAATAAATATAAAGTTTAACTAGTGATACAGTATCAGTTTATGGGTCCCCACCATATTCTTCTTATATTAGAAAGAGAATTGGAATATCACTGCTACTAAAGAAATACGATACATTGCTATGAATGGGAATATAAACTGTGCTATTGTAGTATTACTTAATTTTATTTGTGGTATTTTTATTTCAGTTAAGTCAGAAGCCCACCATGTTCAATTTTAGTTCGGTGCTTCCTGGAGTAACATCTCAATACCAAGTCACGTAATGATCGTGATTGCAATTGTTATTATTATTCGTTGGGTACAAGTTTGCTTTCTGTATTTGCTGGTCTGTGCTTTAATGATAACTACTGCTACCTACAACATAGATCGCTCTGTATTCTTGTGTATCCAGTATGCTATTCAAAGGGACTCTTAATGAATGTCACTACAACTAATATTCATGTTTCTTAAATATAACATTTCAAATTAATGTGCCTAAATTGGGCTGGCGACATTTTATTGTTTCATTCGTGTATGTACTTTACTACTTTCACTATCCCCAAAGTAAAAACTGTTTATTTTTTTTCTGTAGATTACAATATATTCCAAATATCTCTCCGATACCTTAATCCTGTCCCCATGAAACATGGAGCTTGCCGTTGGTGGGGAGGCTTGCGTGCCTCAGCGATACAGATGGCCGTACCGTAGGTGCAACCACAACGGAGGGGTATGTGTTGAGAGGCCAGACAAATGTGTGGTTCCTCAAGAGGGGCAGCAGCCTTTCCAGTAGTTGCAGGGGCAAAAGCCTAGATGATTGACTGGTCTGGCCTTGTAACACTAACCAAAACGACCTTGCTGTGCTGGTACTGCGAACGGCTAGAGGCATGGGGAAACTACGGGCGTAATTTTTCCCGAGGGCATGCAGCCTTACTGTATGGTTAAATGATGATGGCGTCCTCTTGGGTAAAATATTCCGGAGGTAAAATAGTCCCCCATTCGGATCTCCAGGCAGCGACTACTCAAGAGGACGTTGTTATCAGGAGAAAGAAAACTGGCGTTCTACGGATCGGAGCGTGCAATGTCATCAGGCAGGTAGGTTAGAAAATTTAAAAAAGGAAATGGATATGTTAAAGTTAGATATAGTGGAAATTAGAGAAGTTCGGTGGCAGGAGGAACTAGACTTGTGGTCAGGTGACTACAGGATTATAAATACAAAATCAAATAGGGGAATTGCACGAGTAGGTTTAATAATGAATAAAACAATAGGAGAGCGGGTAAGCTACTACAAACAGCATAGTGAATTCATTATTGTGGCCAAGATAGACACGAAACCGATGCCTACTACAGTAGTACAAGCTCATATGCCAACTAGCTCTGCAGATGATAAAGAAATTGATGAAATGTATGATGAGATAAAGGAAATTATTCAGGTAGTGAAGGGAGACGAAAATTTAATAGTCATGTGTGACTGGAATTCGTCAGTAGGAAAAGGGAGAGAAGGAAACATAGTAGGTGATTATGGATAAGGGGTAAGAAATGAAAGAGGAAGCCGTCTGGTAGAATTTTGCGCAGAGCATAACTTAATCATAGCCAACACTTGGCTCAAGAATCATAAAAGAAGGTTGTATACATGGAAGAATCCTGGAGATACTAAAAGGTATCCGATAGATTATATAATGGTAAGACAGAGATTTAGGATCCAGGTTTTAAATTGTAAGACATTTCCAAGGGCAGATGTGGACTCTGACCACAATCTATAGGGTATGAACTTTAGATTAAAACTGAAGAAACTGCAAAATGGTGGGAATTGAAGGAGATGGGACCTGGATAAACTGACTAAACCAGAGGATGTACAGTGTTTCAGGAAGAGCATAAGGGAGCAATTGACAGGAATGGGGGAAAGAAATACAGTAGCAGAAGAATGGGTAGCTTTAAGTGATGAAGTAGTGAAGGCAGCAGAGGATCAAATAGGTAATAAGACGAGGGCTAGTAGAAATCCTTGAGTAACAGAAGAAATATTGAATTTCACTGATGAAAGGAGAAAAAATAAAAATGCAGTAAATGAAGCAGGCAAAAAGGAATACAAACGTCTCAAAAATGAGATCGACAGGAAGTGCGAAATGGCTAAGCAGGGATGGCTAGAGGTCAAATGTAAGGACGTAGAAGCTTAGCTCACTAGGGTAAGATAGATACTGCCTACAGCAAAATTAAAGAGACCTTGGGAGGAAAGAGAGCCACTTGTATGAGTATTAAGAGTTTAGATGGAAACCCAGTTCTAAGCAAAGAAGGGAAAGCAGAAAGGTGGAAGGAGTATATAGAGGGTCTATACAAGAGCGATGAACTTGAGGACAATATTATGGAAATGGAGGAGGATATAGATGAAGATGATATGGGAGATACGATACTGCGTGAAGAGTTTGACAGAGCACTGAAAGACCTGAGTCGAAACAAGGCCCCGGGAGTGTACAACATTCCATTAGAACTACCGACGTCCTTGGGAGAGCCAGTCCTGACGAAACTCTACCATCTGGTGAGCAATATGTATGAAACAGGCGAAATACCCTCAGACTTCAAGAAGAATATAATAATTCTAATCCCAAAGAAAGCAGGTGTTGACAGATGTGAAAAATACCGAACTATCAGTTTAATAAGTCACAGCTACAAAATACTATCGCGAATTATTTACAGAAGAATGGAAAAACTGGTAGAAGCCGACCTCGGAAAAAATCAGTTTGGATTCTGTAGAAATCTTGGAACACTTGAGGCAATACTGACCTTACGACTTACATTAAAAGACAAATAAAGGAAAGGCAAACCTACGTTTCTAGCGTTTGTAGACTTAGAGAAAGGTTTTGACAGTGTTGACTCACTCTGTTTCAAATTCTAAAGGTGGCACTGGTAAAATACGGGGAGCGAAAGGCTATTTACAATTTAAACAGAAAGCAGACGGCAGTTCTAAGAGTCGAGGGACATAAAAGTGAAGCAGTGGTTGGGTAGGGAGTTAGACGTGGGAATAACCTCTCCCCGTTGTTATTCAATCTGTATATTGAGCAAGCAGTAAAGATAACCAAAAAAAAATCGGAGTAGCTTATAAAATCCAAGAAGAAGAAATAAAAACTTTGATGTTCGCCGATGACATTTTAATTCTGTCAGAGACAGCAAGGGACTTGGAAGAGCAGTTGAACGGAATGGACATTATCTTGAAAGGAGGATATAAGATGAACATTAACAAAAGCAAAACGAGAATAATGGAATGTAGTCGAATTAAGTCAGGTGATGGTGAAGGAATTAGATTAGGAAATGAGACACTTAAAGCAGTAAAGGAGTGTTGCTATTTGGGGAGCAAAATAACTGATGATGGTCGAAGTAGAGAGGATGTAAAATGTAGACTGGCAATGGCAAGGAAAGCTTTTCTGAAGAAAAGAAATTTATTAACATCGAGTATAGATTTAAGTGTCAGGAAGTCGTTTCTGAAAGTATTTGTATGGAGTGTAGCCATGGATGGAAGCGAAACATGGACGATAAATAGTTTGGACAAGAAGAGAATAGAAGCTTTTGAAATGTGGTGCTACAGAAGAATGCTGAAGATTAGATGCGTGGATCATGTAACTAATGAGGAGGTATTGAACAGAATTGGGGAGAAGAGGAGTTTGTGGCACAACTTGAGAAGAAGGGATAGGTTGGTAGGACATGTTCTGAGGCATCAAGGTATCGCAAATTTAGCAATGGAGCGCAGAGTGGAGGGTAAAAATCGTAGAGGGAGACCAAGAGATGACTACACTAAGCAGAATCAGAAGGATGTAGTTTGCAGTAGGTACTGGGAGATGGAGAAGCGTGCACCGAATAGAGTAGCATTGAGAGCTGCATCAAACCAGTCTCTGGACTGAAGACCACAACAACCTTAATCCGTTAGACACACGCAGGTCAAACCTCAAAATCCTCCCAGAGGGTAACATTGGTTCGTGTGACAGCACGCGAGTGTTATAACTGCTGTTATGAGTATTTTGTTTTTAATCCCACCATTTTTAAATTGCCAAATTGCATAGTATTAACTGATTTTATAAAGCTCAGTTCATCTTGTCGCCCATGTGCTGTAACCACTCTGACCTCCATTGTTGTTTTTATTTAATAAGTTTTGTTCAAATGGTTCTAATGGCTCTGAGCACTATGGGACTTAACTGCTGTGGTCATCAGTCCCCTAGAACTTAGAACTACTTAAACCTAACTAACCTAAGGACATCACACACATCCATGCCCGAGGCAGGATTCGAACCTGCGACAGCAGCAGTCGCGCGGTTCCGGACTCAGCGCCTTAACCGCTAGACCACAGCGGCCGGCAATAAGTTTTGTAATTGGTACTACTGTGACTTCATGAAAACTCCTGATGTGTTTTGTTTCATTGGTGAAATGTACATATTTATCCAACAGGTACCTAGAACTGATTATATAAAAAGAGCTTGTCTGGCCTTTTCAAAGTATACCTGGGAGACCAAGGAATGGCTCGGACACCTCACATTGTGTGTAAGACGTACCCGGCGGGGTGAGGCATTTTCTCTGCCTCTTGATGACTGGGAGTTGTGTGATGTCCTTAGTTAGGTTTAAGTAGTTCTAAGTTCTAGGGGACTGATGACCATAGATGTTAAGCCCATAGTGCTCAGAGTCATTTGAACAGTTTTTTTGTAATATGTGCACAGAACGTCCGCAACAGTGTAAGAATGGGAAACGGAAGTTCTTGGAATTTGAGCCAGCAGGGCCGTGCGTGCGGGGACGTTGTTTATCTGTGCCACCAGAATCTATATTCCGCAGACCGCGCAGCGACGCCTCCCAGTCTGAAGTGTGGCGACAAGTCTGCAGCGTGGCAGAAGCAGATTACTAACTTGCGGAGGAGGCTGGGCTCAGTTTGCTGGCAGCCGTGCAGTTGGTAATAAATTGGATTGAGCCTTGCTCTAGCGTCCTAAGGGGAATAAGATGTCCCAAACCATTTAGGCTGCCATTTGCTGTTTTGATTAAGACTGCCCCCTACTGCAAATACCATTTAGTGCAAGACGACAGAATCGGAATTTTGCACAAGAGTTACGAGGAATCGATGTATATATCTCAGCTCGGCAGAGAGATGTCACTGACACGAATATAAGCCTGCACAATGGTGGTCCGGAGCCTGGGGAGCGCGTTGGAGCAGTATTTACTTTTCAATGTCAGAACACGTTCACAAAAATGGTTGTCTGATCTGCATAACCACAGATTTAGCACTGCTGAGCGCAAAAACAATCTTGTGGCTTTAGCAGTCAAGAAATACTTGGGTTAGATATGTTACCATTGAAACCTGGTAGTCAAGGGAAGCCATGATTCGGTTGCAATTGTGGACGGGGCCGTAATCAGTTACTATTGGTTGTCTTTTGCAGTTACACACTTTTTATTTCTAACCAGTAATTCCAGACTCAACGATAAATAAAAATACCAAACGTTATTAATGAAGGAATAAACAACTGCGTAAATAATAGTGTTTTCAGTGAGTTGCAATTTAGCAAATCACCATTACATACAGATACAGCAGATGATGTTTTAAAAGCAAGCCACTGTGATCCGAGCAGAAGGCCTTACACGCCAGGAATGGCAATAATATAAAACATTTAGAAACCTACTGGAAAACAGCAAATACAACAGAAAAGGTTAATTAAAAAAACAAGCAACTGATCACCAAACGGGTGAAATAAGATTATGGCAAACTTTGTAACACAACCCTTAACATCCACTGAACACTACACTGCTAGATTTATTCTAGAAGGCGACCAGGACTATTAACTAGACATATATAACCTTTAATGTAGGCAGTACAAGGTATTGTAGCACATAATACAATAATAAAACGCAAGGATCAGTACGTAAGTTGAAACTTCCTGGCAGATTAAAACTGTGTGCCCGAGTTCGAGTCTCGGTCGGGCACACAGTTTTAATCTGCCAGGAAGTTTCATATCAGCGCACACTCCGCTGCAGAGTGAAAATCTCATTCTGAGTACGTAAGTTCCTTAAGGGGTACTGAGGTAGATTATACCCGCAGGAGGCGTGAACTGAAGGGGCGTTACACTGAACTACGGGCCATCAGAGGTCCGGCAACAAACACTTTCGCGAGCCATGAGATAGGCAGACAAGAGATGAATTCACTCACAAGACGATAACTCAGACTAGTGGCAGTCTAACGAATGACTAATGATAATCTTGCTGAAGCTACCTGACTTCCGATAGACGAAAAGCAACGATGGACCGGCGATCTGCGCTACGTCCCCAGAATACTGTGTGTAGAGCGCCCGGAACGAGAAAGGAACCACTACCACCACAGTAGAAGAATCACCAACTGGCCTACAATCAACGAAGCTGTCAAAACTACACGCCGTACCGGACAGCAGCAGCAAGGAGAGAAAACGTACACTGCCGTTGCATACACTAACCCCCGGGGCAGGTAACTTGGGCATTAGCGGCCACCAGGCAAGAAAAAATACCGCTGGTTGAACATAACAAATAGTAACACGTTGTACGCAGTAGATAGTAGTAAGAAGTCGAGGAAAGCTAATCAGATCCGCCTTCCCCAACACTCCACTCGCTGCTCTTCGTCTCGGCGATACTACGAGCAGCAACACGAACCCAAGTCACTCGAGAATCGCGAGGTCTCACAATAGTGGAGGTTTCTCTACTTGGATTGAAATGCATTCATATTAATGCTTGCTGGATCCGGTTTACGACGAGGTAGTTCACCCTCGTGACCACAGCCCTGCTATCCGGCAGTCCATGAGCGCCGCCAGCGGTCCCGGCGTGTCCTGGCACTGCGTGGACCTGACTCCTCCTGAGTCCCCAACCAAACTGGCCGACTGAAGACCCGGAAAAAGGCCAACAGAGATAGGACAACAGTTACCACATATCGATAACCGCGGCTGATGCCACTAGCGGACAGGACACGCTTGTGGAACCGAGTGGCGCCAGTAAACTAAACGATACCATCTGGCATCCAAGAGAGGACGAAACCTACAAACTGCACCAACGCGAGCCGCAGCACGCCTCAGACTTGCTGTTCACAAGAATTTACGTCGTTCCATTGACTCTTTGACACTTTAGATTTTGTTGGGCAGACAAATTCGATGATAAAATTTACATGTGTAGGCAAAGTAGATTCTCGAAACACGCCTCAGTCGCTTGCTCGTAAAAAGTTCATCGTGTTTCATAAAAAGATTGGCCCGATACTCTAGACAGAATTCACTACCTAATGCTTTGACACTCAGCTCCTCATCACTAGTGGCACAAAACTTGGTTGTGTTCTACAGCTACATGTATACTCCGCAAGCCACCTTATAGTGTGTTTCGCAGCTTGCTTTGTGCACCAGTCGTGAGAAGAACGACTGCCAATAAGTCTGAACGTGGCTCGAATCAGTCTAATGTTACGTTCATTATATTTTCACGAGATATACTTAGGAGGAGAAAATGTATCGATCGGCTCTTATGGGAACGCAGCGTGTCGAAACTTGAACGGTTGACCACACCGTGATGCAGATTGCCTCTACTGCAACGACTTCCACCGGAGATGGCTGTACAACTCTGTGACCCTTTCGCGCTTACGATATGAACCCGTAACGAAACATGCTGCCCTTCTTTGGATCTCCTCTATGTCGTCTATATATCCTATCTGGTACAGATACCAGAGTAATATTGAGGAACAGTTCGAACGAGTGCTTTACAGGCTACTTCCTTAGTTTAAGGGTTACATTTCCTGACGATTCTCCCAAAGAATAGCTGTCTGGCATCTGCCTTGTTTGCGATTAGTATTGCGTAGCCGTTACATTTAAGATCACTCTGACAGTTTTGTAATTAGACAAAAAAGTATTTTTCTGCCTATGTACGAGGGTAAGTCAATTATTATCCGCAATTTAGTTATATTTTTGTTTATTTATGTAGTACTGTCGTTTTACATTGATGATCCGTTCTTTGTTTATTTGTTGTTATATCTTACCAATTTACAAGCTGCTACGTTGGTTTCGTTATCGCTGCCGTGCTGTTAATCATGGCTACTCCGCTGTCTATTTGCACCAAAGAAGAACAACGTTCAGTGATCCCTTTTTTGTGGTCAGAAGGCGTATCAGGGGCCGAAATTCATCGAAGGCCGAAATTCATCAAAGACTTTCGATACAGTACGGGAACAGTGTTTAGCCACAACGGAGTGTCCTTGAATGAATTCAAAAATTCCGAAATGGTCCCACAAGCGTTACGCACGATGAAGGAGGCGGACGACCGTTTATCGCCACAAATGAAGAAACCCTTGAGCGTTCACGTGAAATGGTTCTCTTATACAGACGATTAATTATTGCCGAAGTGGCACATCGTCTGTAAATTAGTCACGGTTCTGCCTATGAATTCATCCACAACAGACTTGGGTTTGATAAAGTTTTTTGCAAGATGGGTCCCGAAACAACTCAGACAATTGGATAAACAGGCGCTATTGGACATTTCCTAAAAACAATTAGATCGCTATGGCAACGAAGGGGTCAACTTTTTAGACAGGATCGTTACTGGTGACGAAACATGGATCCATCATTACGAGCCGGAGAGTAAATGGCATAGTGTGGAATGGAAACATCGAAATTCGCCATGTAAGGAAAAGTTAGAGACCCAACAGTCCGCAGGAAAACTGATGCTTACGGTTTTTTGGGACGGACAAGCTCCAGTTGAAACGTTCCCGTCGTCGCCTCTATACCTCTTTTCTTATTGATAACGTTCCCTTTTACAATAAGCTATGTAACCTTCCCTTAGGATTTCTGTCTTTTGCTTGATAATAACAAATGAAATCTTCCCTTTGAAATTTATTCTCTTTCTCAATCTTCACATGCAAATTTATTTGCTGCTTATTAAAAGTGGTTTTCTGATTATGTCGACGAAACAGAATATGTCGTCGTCGTGGCCCTCAGTCGTTATCTGCAATAACCCAAAACTGTTCCTTACCTTTTTTACTGTTTCTGGATCGCCATCTGACTGCTGCATCGAACTGCGACATGAATATACTTACTCTGTTTTACTATACTCTATTACCTGCTGGTGCGCTTTCATAATAAGTCGCTGTATTTATTACCAAAGCTGACGTTATTCTTTAATAGCAAAGCTGACGTTATTCTTTAATTAATTTGACTGAAGTTACGTAATTCATAGTTAAACTTTTTCTTGACAACAATAAAATTTTGCAAAGTTTTACGTTGATGGTTTTTGGGATGGATTATAATTAGAAATGCAATATTGCTCGCAAAAGTTAATTATATTCTGAATGAAATGATTTTACAAACGTTCAAATGGGACTTACTTTTTACAATAATTTTACAACTAGCAATGCGCAAAAATACCTTCAGTAGTCTTGAGTTTCTCAAAAAAATTAATTCAATAATACACTCCTGGAAATTGAAATAAGAACACCGTGAATGCATTGTCCCAGGAAGGGGAAACTTTATTGACACATTCCTGGGGTCAGATACATCACATGATCACACTGACAGAACCACAGGCACATAGTCACAGGCAACAGAGCATGCACAATGTCGGCACTAGTACAGTGTATATCCACCTTTCGCAGCAATTCAGGCTGCTATTCTCCCATGGAGACGATCGTATAGTTGCTGGATGTAGTCTTGTGGAACGGATTGCCATGCCATTTCCACCTAGCGCCTCAGTTGGACCAGCGTTCGTGCTGGACGTGCAGACCGCGTGAGACGACGCTTCATCCAGTTCCAAACATGCTCAATGGGGGACAGATCCGGAGATCTTGCTGGCCAGGGTAGTTGACTTACACCTTCTAGAGCGCGTTGGGTGGCACGGGATACATGCGGACGTGCATTGTCCTGTTGGAACAGCAAGTTCCCTTGCCGGTCTAGGAATGGTAGAACGATGGGTTCGATGACGGTTTGGATGTACCATGCACTATTCAGTGTCCCCTCGACGATCACCAGAGGTGTACGGCCAGTGTAGGAGATCGCTCCCCACACCATGATGCCGAGTGTTGGCCCTGTGTGCCTCGGTCGTATGCAGTCCTGATTGTGGCGCTCACCTCCACGGCGCCAAACACGCATACGACCATCATTGGCACCAAGGCAGAAGCGACTCTCATCGCTGAAGACGACACGTCTCCATTCGTCCATTCACGCCTGTCGCGACACCACTGGAGGCGGGCTGCACCATGTTGGGGCGTGAGCGGAAGACGGCCTAACGGTGTGCGGGACCGTAGCCCAACTTCTTAGAGACGGTTGCGAATGGTCCTCGTCGATACCCCAGGAGCAACAGTGTCCCTAATTTGCTGGGAAGTGGCGGTGCGGTCCCCTACGGCACTGCGTAGGATCCTACGGTCTTGGCGTGCATCCGTGCGTCGCTGCGGTCCGGTCCCAGGTCGACGGGCACGTGCACATTCCGCCGACCACTGGCGACAACATCGATGTACTGTGGAGACCCCACGATCCACGTGTTGAGCAATTCGGCGGTACGTCCACCCGGCCTCCCGCATGCCCACTATACGCCCTCGCTCAAAGTCCGTCAACTGCACATACGGTTCACGTCCACGCTGTCGCGGCATGCTAACAGTGTTAAAGACTGCGATGGAGCTCCGTATGCCACGGCAAACTGGCTAACACTGACGGCGGCGGTGCACAAATGCTGCGCAGCTAGCGCCATTCGACGGCCAACACCGCGGTTCCTGGTGTGTCCGCTATGCCGTGCGTGTGATCATTGCTTGTACAGCCCTCTCGCAGTGCCCGGAGCAAGTATGGTGGGTCTGACACACCGGTGTCAATGTGTTCTTTTTCCATTTCCAGGAGTGTATTAGTTCCTCTTATTATAATAGTTAGCTGATGTCTCTGTACATCCGTTTATAATCTCTTGTAAATCATAGCTAGTGGCTGGCAGGCACACCGCTCCTCTCAACCTCTCGCTTCAGACCTGCTACCGGCTCGCTTCACACCTCGCTTTCTACTGACTTCCTACGAACGCTAAAGTGCGGTCTCTCCTGCCAACAATGCTTTCTGGTGCAGACAATCCCTGCTACCATTACAAAATGTATCAATGCGCGGTCTTTCCCGCTCTTTTCTTAAAGTGTATCCTTACGCGGTCTCTCCCGCCCTTTTTAAAATTATATCAATTTGGGGTCTCTCTTGTCAACAATACTTTGGCGCAGACATTCCCTGCTGCCACAATTATTTCCAACATGACAAATATTGAATATTCCTACTTAATCCTATTAATAAAATATAAACATATTTCATAAATTGTGATTTGACAATAGAAAATAGAAATATACACGTCTTACACAGTACTGGCACATTATGGGGAAAGGGGCACAACGAGTAACAGTGTACGTTACAGTGAGACGCTTACTGCAAGGCTAAAGCCCGCAATTCGAAGAAAATGCCAAGGGTTGCTGTCAGAAGGTGTTGTGATGCTGCACGACAATGCTCGTCGCCATACTGCTACCCACACTGCTGAAACGCTCCAGAAATCAAATTTGAAGTACAAGATCACCCTCCATATTGTCCCGATCTTGCCCCTTCTGACTACCACTTGTTAGGTCCACTCAAACAGGTATTAAGAGGCCCTCGATTTGCCTCGGACGAAGCAGTGAAAGAAGCGGAGCATTCCTGGCTCGCAGCTCAACCGAGAACCTTCTTTTGTGAGGGGATCAAGAAGCTTGTACAGCGACGGTCCAAGTGCGTTACAACGCAAGGAGACTACGTCGAAAAATGATGTTCTTGTATGTTTCCTATTTGATTACAATAAAACTGTATAACACTTTGCTGATAATATTTGACTTACCCTCGTACTAGCAATACTTTAGATTTGTTAATGTTTAGCGTCAGTTGCCATTTCCTGCAACAAACGTCGACCCTCTGCAAATCTTTCTTAATTTCGTTATAATTTTCTATCGTTGTACTTCTCTGTAAACGGCAGCATCATCCGCCTAATGCGAAAATGCGAACTTATATCATTGTGTACTAGGTCATGGTCCTATCACTCTCCTATGCGGTTCGCCCGAAGTTACTTTTTACGTCTGGAGACTTCCCTCCGTTCGGAATAACATGTTTTGTTCTGTTTGCCTGGGACTCTTCGAATCAATCAAACAGTTTATTAGGCGGCATTTCGGAACTCTATAGAGCACCTTCAGGAAACAAGGGAACCCGGAGTCTAGCTGGACGCTTGTATGAACTGCTTTCTTCACCTCGTAGACAAACAGAGCGAGCTGTGTTCGCATGATCGTTGTTTTCGGAACCCATGTTAATTTGTACACAGGAGATATTCGGTCTCCAAAAATATCGTAATACGCGAGCATGTTTCAACATTGTACAACAGGCCGACAGCAGAGATACAGACCTATATCTTTACGCGTCTGTTCGAGACCCTGCTTGAAAAGAGGAATGACCAGCGCTTTTTTTCCAATCAGCAACCCTTCGCTTGTCGAGAAACATACGCTACACCGCCGCAAGTTATTTCGCATACTCTGTGTAGAATCTAACAGGTATCCCTCAGATCTCGTAGCCCTTCCTGTATCGAGCGATTTCAGTTGCTTTTCTATCTATTTTCCATCTGTTTCGAGACATATCCCCTAGTCGTTCGTGCGACGATTTAAAGAAGGAACTGCAGTTCGCTCTTTCTCTTAGAAACAATTTTGGACAAAGACATTCACTGTTTAGGTCTCTTACGTGTCATCCTCTGCTTCAATGCGATTGTGGTCACAGGGTGTCGGACGACTGGCTTCGATCCGTTAACTGATTTAACGTAATCTCTATGACTTCCATCTCCAAATAAGACAAATGCATCCCTTCCCGATACTGCTCAACTTAATCACAATAGTTGTTTACAGTCGGCAATTGAAAAAAATCCGTGGTGGAATGCTCGAACTAAATTCGGAAAAATTGGAATAGTCTTTGGAGAAAACTGTCGTGTCTTAGCATATTTGCGGTCATCTAAGTATGATTTGGGTATAAAATGCTTCCATCAGAAAGTGAATATTCACTATTCTGCTCTACAAAAGAAAAAAATCTGTAAAATTTCAAGGTCGAAAAGGTGTCGTCCTACAAACTGGCAGCTTCTCGATGACTACGGGGAGTACAACAATACAACATACACTCACAGAACTACGAATTCAACAATCTAGTCGGCTTGGGTGCATACTACGGTATGAAACTGAGACGAAGAAGATAATTTCTCAGTTTCACCAAATTTGTTGACAGGGAACCTGCAACTTCATTAAATTTCTCAAAGAATCTGCAGAATGAATGTCACAATAGACATACGCCTCTTGCCAACTCAGGTATGACTTGATAAGAGACGCTTTCATTATGCAAATATATATAAAGCAGGTATTGCCACTTTGATGTTTGTTATTAAGATCAGGCCCTGCCTATGCAGCCTCAGTATACAAGGCTTGAAAAGGAACCTGTGAAGTTAGGAACTAGTCGCTTAATGTAAAGACTGGAACTGTTGACAGAATCGTTAATAATCGCTCTAAGAAAGAAGGTATGTTGGCTCAGTTATAGGGTGTTAAGAGTTAGTAATTTAGGCCTAGATGAATGTCGGCTTGGGAAATATCTCACATGCACATAATCAAATTTTAGGCCGCGAATGTATTTTTCAACCCAAAATACTGTAGCTTCAAAAAGATGCTTTGAAATCTTTACACAACTCGACTTAAAAAAAGAGAGATGAAAATGATGTAACTTTATTAAAACGATCAGATGTCAGCCTCTTTATGCAAACGAAGTGTTCTACATGACATCTACGTTAATAAAATGTTTTTCAAGTTTATTACAATTTCCCTGTCCTTGAATAATGTCAGTCAATGGTATTTTCTTGCGAGTTTTCTTGTTGTCCCACAAGATTTCTCAGTCATTCACATTTTTTCTCTATTTCAGGCCTTAGTTTTCTCTATCACTCTAAAATTATTGGTATGTGAACAGAAATGAATTTTCTAAATATATTGAACATTTTTTAGCTTGTTCTTTGTAATAGGACAAGGATCAGTAACTAAAAGAAAACAAAAAAAAGATCTCGTTCGTAATCAGATCACCAATATACGAAGATGTCCCTTGCATACCAGTACCCTAAATAAATTTGCATACCATTGTATCAAAGTGATTTACGTTTAGAAGTGAATGGACTATCATTTCTGGTTAGAAATATTATTAGGTCTGTGCACATACTGAAACTTTAAATTTTTGGAGCAGGACATGCCGTCAGTTTCATCGAATCAGTTAAATCAGAAAGAGAAATTTTACAGTCTTGCCTTCTCTTGGATAAATTTCTGTGGACGCCGGTGGGCAGCGATTTGTTATGTCGGTACATGTTATAAAATAACGGAAGTAAAGGATCAACACATACTACGAAATACTGTTGTTTATATGCCTTCTAATACATTTATGTTGGACTTCGGAGAAAAGTGAAACGCCTGGTTGGAAAAGATATTGTATCGGAATGGGGCAGTCATCATCATCATCATCATTTAAGACTGATTATGCCTTTCAGTGTTTAGTCTGGAGCATAGTCCCCCTTATAAAATTCCTCCATGATCCCCTATTCAGTGCTAACGTTGGTGCCTCTTCTGATGTTAAGCCTATTACTTCAAAATCATTCTTAACCGAATCCACGTACCTTCCCCTTGGTCTACCGCAACTCGTCCAACCCTCTACTGCTGAACCCATGAGTCTCTTGGGTAACCTTGTTTCTCCTATGCGTGTAACATGACCCCATCATCTAAGCCTGTTCGCCCTAAATGCTACATCTACAGAGTTCATTCCCAGTTTTTCTTTCATTTCCTCATTGTGGACACCCTCCTGCCATTGTTCCCATCTACTAGTACCTGCAATCATCCTAGCTACTTTCATATCCGTAACCTCAACCTTGTTGATAAGGTAACCTGAATCCACCCATCTTTCGGTCCCATACAACAAAGTTGGTCGAATGATTGAACGGTGCACAGATAACTTAGTCTTGGTACTGACTTCCTTCTTGCAGAAGAGAGTAGATCTTAGCTGAGCGCTCACTGCATTAGCTTTGCTACACCTCGCTTCCAGTTCTTTCACTATGCTGCCATCCTGTGAAAATATGCATCCTAAGTACTTGAAACTGTACACCTGTTCTAACTTTGTTCCTCCTATTTGGCACTCAATCAGTTTATATCTCTTTCCCACTGACATTACATTCGTTTTGGAGATGCTAATCTGATCTAGCTCTGAAATAATACTTTGAAAACTCTCAATCGAACCTGCCATCACAACTAAGTCATCCGCATATGCGAGACTGCTTATTTTGTGTTCACATATCTTAATCTCACCCAGCCACTCTATTGTTTTCAACATATGATCCATAAATAATATAACAACAATGTAGACAGATTGCAGCCTTGTCTTGCCCCTAAAATCACTCTGAACCATGAACTCAATTTACCGTCAACTCTCACTGCTGCCTGACTATCTATGTAAAGACCTTTAATTGCTTGCAAAAGTTTGCCTCTTATTCCATAATCTCGTAGAACAGACAATAACTTTCTCCTAGGAACCCGGTCATATGCCTTTTCTAGATGTATAAAGCATAGGTACAATTCCCTGTTCCACTCGTAACACTTCTTTGCCGTAAGCTAAAAATCTGGTCCTGACAACCTCTAAGAGGCCTAAACCCACACTGATTTTCATCCAATTTCTCCTCAACTAATATTTCCACTTTCCTTTCAACAATACATGAGAAGATTTTACTCACAACGATGATTAAAGAGATACGTCTGTAGTTGTTACAATCTTTTCTGTTTCCATGTTTAAAGATTGGTGTGATTACTGCTTTCGTCCAGTCTGATGGAACCTGTCCCGACTCCTCCGCCATTCGAGTTATCCTGACATTCCACTGTATTTGATGAGTTCTGATTTCATTTCATCCACCCCAGCCACTTTATTGCACTGCAATCTATTGATTATTTTCTCCACTTCCTCAAATGTGACCCTATTTCCATCCTCATTCCTATCCCACTGTACATCGAAATCTGAAACATTTGCGATCGTATTTTCACCTACATTGAGCAACTCTTCAAAACATTCCCTCCATCTGCCCAAGGCATCAACAGGATTCACCAGCAATTTTCCTGACCTGTCCAAAATACTTGTCATTTCCTTGTTACCTCCCTTTCAAAGACTGCTAATTACTCTCCAGAATGGTTTTCCAGCCGCTTGACCCAAAGTCTCCAACATGTTTCTAATGTCTTCCCAAGATTTCTTCTTGGATGCTGCAATTATCTGTTTGGCTTTGTTTCTTTCTTCAACATAACTTTCTCTGTCTACCTGAGTTCTAGTATGTAGCCATTTTTGATACGCCTTCTTTTTCCTTTTACACGCTGCCTTGACTCTGTCAGTCTACCACGCTCTTTGCTTCATCCTAGCTTTACACACTACTGTTCCAAGACATTCTTTAGCCGCTTATAGTACTGTGTCCCTGTACCTTGTCCATTCCTTTTCCAATAACTGTAATTGGCTACATTCAACTAACTGGTACCTTTCTGAGATCACTTTTATGTAGTTGTGCCTGATTTCCTTATCCTGAAGTTTCTCCACTCTTATCCTCCTACATATGGACCTGACCTCCTGCACTTTCGTCCTCACAATACCAATTTCACTGCAGATTAAATAGTGATCTGTGTCATCAAAGAATCGCCTGAATAGATGTGTGTCCCTCACAGCCTTCCTGAATTCCTGATCTGTTATTATATAGTCAATGACAGATCTGGTTCCCCTGCCTTCCCAAGTATACTGTTGAATGTTCCCCATACTGGCACAGAAATCCAAGAGTTGTTATCCGTTCCTGTTGGCCTCCATATCCTCTCCAAATTTACCCATAACCTTTTCATACCCTTCTGTTCAATTTCCAATCCTGGCCTTAAAATGACCTATGAGCAGAACACTGTCCTTGTCCTTTACTCTAACAATTACATCACTGAGTGGGTCATAAAAACTATCCATCGTATCTCGATCTGTCCCTTCATAATGCGAATATACTGACACAATCCTAATTTTCGTGTCAGATCTATCCACATCAGTCGTTCGTTTACATACCTTATTGCTAATACGCTGGGTTCCATTTCTTTCCTGATGTAAAGCCCTACACCTCATTGTACTATTCCTGCTTTGACTCCTCACATGTAGACCTTGTATTGTTCCTCTTCTTTCTCATTCCTTACCCGAATGTCACTATCAGCTACAGCGTCAAACCCCATCTTACTTGCAGCCCCTGCCAGCTCTACCTTCTTCCCAGAGTAGCCCCCATTGATATTAATATTTATATTAATGGGGCAATGGCTTCGTTAAATTGTAAGGGGCAGCGATCTCGTAAAAAACAATGGCTGACATTGTTGTTCTTTTAGATCGTTTGGTGTCTTTTGAAGCAGGTTACTCGTGTGTTATTCAGTCGACTGCAAAGTGGAATTCCCGCTGCTGAAAGGATTCAGTGAATGTGGCGGCTGACTGGTTGTGTGTGACAGAGGAATTATTGTGAGGAGAACTACTTATAGGGAGACTACTCTTTATTTTCAAACATAGAGTTGCCGGAACTGCTACCTCAGAGGTAAACATCAAAAAGAGCAGAATATGTTATTGGGAGGTTCCCTGTTAGAAATTTATGAAACAACTGGCGGCATAGATCAGAAGGGATAGTGATACGAAATTTACTGTCAGAATAAGCTCTCAGTAAGATCTCTGCTTGCTAAGTTACGCTTTTTTCAACGCTAACCAAAAACACATAAAAAGGATTTATCAACCGAACTAAATGGAACGAATTAAGAAAAACGAATCAGTACGATATTATGTATTAATTTATTACTGAAGATGAGCTTGGTCTGCCATTTCACTCCTTAAACTCCACAACAACTATTAGCAACACAAAACAGCAACTACTAGCAATCTGACAATCTGACCTGCACAACAGATGAAGTTGGTTACGCCCAACTTTGTTTTCGAATACGAAAGGAATATTTCTTATCGACATAGTATAACAATAAAAAGTGAATTTTGTATATACCATCTGGAACAAACTGAGAGGAGATACATCAAAGCTGAATTGTACTGAAAAAGGAAAAAGGAGGTGGCAGTTGCTATAGCAATGTGCTAGCTCATAAAGTTGCTTTGCCAATGAAAACCGAGACACTTAGTATCACAGTCGCTAGAACCTTCACTGTACTTCTCACCCAGAGTGTCCTATCGCTTTTCCCAGATCAGAAAAAATATGTGAGTGGGAAACGACGTGAGTTAATGAAGAGAATAGAGAACGCCAATTTTTTATTTTATTTTATTCGTTTTGCCTTCCAAATTTCCTCTTCAGGCATAGTTACTTCCAATTGGAAAAAGCGTTGACCAACCTGCATTAACTAAAGGAAGACGTTGTCTAAAATTAAACGCTTTAATTCGCTGCCAGACCGAGAGTAATTCTACTCCTTGGTTTCGCTCATATTACGCTTCACGTTACATGCTTATCATAACTTGTTGGAGTAGTTTACACTAGAACGGCGGGAACGGCGTAACTGGCAGTTTTCAATTCCTGACTGGCTATAACGATAACACATTTTTTGTAAAAATCTGAAACGTGTGCTTTCAAGAGAGACTGCACGATAGAAATTACATACGTGGAGGTACACTCGTTTCATTTCTTTTCTAGAAACGCGGTAGCGCTCATTATGACCAACCACCCAACGTTTCTTTAAGAATTATGTCACCTGAAAATGCTGCAAATGCTCAGTTCCCTTGCAGAGAACGGTGGTAAGATGCCATAATATATGTTAAACCTTTTGAGCTATATCTAAAGTGCTTGGACGTCTGTAAGATTTTGAAAATAACGAGTACGTTGTCAGACAAGGAATTAATGGAATATTTCGAACACCTCCGGAGGGTTTTATAGAAAGAGCGAATCTCAAAGATAAGTAGAAACTAGAAGTGTTGATTATATTCCAGACAATGCGGACGTTCTGACGTGTTCGGCGAAGTTAAACCAATGACTGTTACAGCCGCAAAGCAAATTCCCACTCAAAAAACAGCATGACAGTCGTGAATAAGTGACAACCGATGCAACAAACTTTCGTCAATATTACTGGGTCGTTAGGAATTGGGAAAACACGAGATATAGTGGAGGGTTTTGGGATCACCTCTCGAAAAATCTTGTAAGACTACAAAACCGAGCTGCTTTCCGCTAGATAGCAAAGATCAACAGACAGAAATATCAAAACTCACAGTGCTGCCAGTTGTTGACGGCTGTTTGTACACGGTACAACGCTAAAAATATATAAAAATTGGCACGTAACAGAGACGCTTAATTACCTCTGAAATAATAACGCGAGATTCTATTTGTAGACTAGATGCTTTCATTGAGATTATGTCTGCTGTGACTACTTTAGTACTAAGATTATCGAAGTAGACAGCTTGTGTTCATACAATTGGGAACAAATCCTCTTTTGCGCTATATTGTATACAGATGGATTAATGTAATCTCGTTTTGATATCAATAAAATGTGGCTAAGACTCAAAAGTTCCAAGTCAGTATTTGTTGTAAGATCACGGTCTGAGGTAGGCCAAACTATCAACCCATACCCTTCTTACTTATAACGCTACCCACAAGTATCTGCTCATTTATCAACAACATATGTATCGTGAGTCTCAAGATTTTCAAGTCAAAAATCATACAGGAGACTGGTGGTAAATACAGCAGTATAGCTCCCACTCGCGACAGATCGATTGTCACCAAATGCTCGTGTAAAAATTACATTTCCAGATAATTGTTTGGGCACTTAAGTAGTGTTCAGAGTTGTTAGACGTTATACAAAGTGTAGAAACACATGCATACGTCGGACGATTTCCTGTAATGAATTACGCTAGGAGTTCATAACTTTGCACACCATAGATCATTTACCGTTTTTGGCATTCAATAATCATTCTCACGATGAAGTCCAAGATGGCCGCCTAGTGAGTATACAGGTATTTTCTTCGTCCATTTAAAGAAATTATTTAAGAGGAAATAGCGTCATATTTACATTTTCTTTGTTTTGTATAATTGGCGTAGTGTCCGTTCTCGTCACACAACTGAATATTAGCGTACAAGCAGAGCTTGTCCTTGAAAAAACTTCGTATTAGCTGAAGTCCCGAAAATCACGACATAACCTGAAATTTTGCGTGACATAAACACAAAAAATTCTATTCAAGGTTCCATGTTAGTGCAAAATTCGTTTAAAAAAAAGGCAGCTACTAGTTTCATCAATGTCTATTTTCGCAATAAAAGTGTAATTAAATGTTCCTTAATCGTATTTAACTAACACTTTTCGTATTGTCTACTAGTTAGATAGATGTGATTGAGGCCTAAATTTTCCGAGTTATAAACGTTTAGGCAGCTCGGGATTAGCCGAACGGTCCAGGCGCTACAGTCGTGGACTATGGGGCTATTCCCAGCGGAGGTTCGAGATCTCCCTCGGGCTTGGGTGTGTGTATTTGTCCTTAGGATAATTTAGGTTAAGTAGTATGTAAGCCTAGGGACTGATGACCTTAGCAGTTAAGTCCAATAAGATTTCACACACATTTGAATATTTTTATAAACGTTTAAAAACATGATCAAATAAAGTAAATTCTCCTAAAGCAAAGTAAATACAAATTCATTCTTCTGTCACAGTATCTCTAAATCAGTACAAAAACTACAACCACCGCACAAAAGACCTTTGTCTCGTTTTTTGTTTACACATAGCCCATCTCACGTCCTTGACAAATTTAAAACATTCTTTAAACTTTATTTAGCTTTCGAAACTGACCTTGAGTGAGAAATGTGGGAGCTGTTATAGGTTAGTGAGTAGAGGGATTTTGTTGCCAATCTTGTAGGAAATATTTTCACGGGGAGGGGGGGGGGATGCAATAGGGAGAATGTTGGGACACCAGAAGAGGTTCTCTCCTGGAACTGCAGAATATCGAGTAGGAACATTTTGATTGGGGAAAAGGAAAGAAAAATGTGTGCCCTTCAGGCATAGTTGGAAGAAGCAAGGAAGTAACTGATAAGGATCAAGGGAGTTATGGGGCAGGAGGGTGGTTGGGAACTGGCTGCTGGTAAGAGGACAGGAAGAAAGAGAACGCGATCTGAAATTTTGATCATCAACACCAAAAACAGGTATCTACCACCACCAGAATTAAGTGAAGAAGATCCTAAGGTAGAACGAGAAGCAGGAAATGTGCAGCAAACTTCAAACGAGGCCAAGAAGCCTAGCAATATATTAAGTGTTAGGAAGAAGAAAGCCCTGATGCTCAGTAGTAGCCATGGGCCGCAGTTACAGGAAAGTTTATAGGCAGCTTACCAGGCCACCAGTACGTTCAAGCCAAATGCAGGGCTAAGTCATGTGGTAGAGGACTTATGGTCTTTATGTACGAACATTACAAAAGAATACCATGTAGTGATACTGGGTAGGGCGGGAAAAAGTTTGGATGGGATTGAGGCATATGACATAGGTGGTGACCTGGACGAGATAGCTTCCCTGACTCATGGCACCAACATACACTATGTTGAGCTGTTCTGGCGTGATGATCGACCACACCTTGATGGAGCTGTGAGGCGAATCAGTTGTGGGGTTAGGGATGGCTCTGAAGACAGCCAACGTTGCTCATGTTTCTCTGGTGCCCGTCAGGACTGTCAACAGATGAGGTTTCACTGTGCATGGCCTACACCTAAACAGGACTGGGAAGGGAATATTGGTAAAGCTGATTCATAAAAGTGTAGGGGGTGGATCTCGGGCTACACATGCTCAAATACCTGTTGTCATGAGTAGGAAAAGTAGGTCATTTTTAGGATAAATCCAGACAACAGGTTCGCCTGCCTAAAGAGTATCTCCAGCAGTCTAAAAAATACTGAACCAATCACTCACAAGACAATGAGACCACAAGACAATCAAATATCACATATACCAGATGTCACAAAGAAAAACAACCCACTGGAAAGAGTATCATGGGGCATTTCACAGACTTAACAATCGTCCATCAAAATATGCAATCTATAAAAAATGAAATATATCTAATAGAAGTTGTGCTCCAACATTTGAACTCCTCAGTAGTTTGTGTTACTGAGCACTGGTGCAGATACACAGAAATCCAACATGTAGTATTATCATTGAAAGGGCAAAATCTTACTGGAGAACTGCTGCAAGTGTGGAATATTATGCTTTTATATCAGAAAAGGAACGCAATTCAAATCAAGACATGACCTCACTACAGTAAGTGAAGACGAACACTGTGAAATATCAGCTATTGAATTGACAAGGTTTGATATAACCAAGAAATTAATCATTTTGAATGTGTACAGATCTGCCAGTGGTAGTGTGGACACTTTTTTCAGTAAATTAACAGAAGTTCTACACAAAATTTTGGACTATCAGACCATCTCTGTCAAATAGCAACAGTAGAATCAGGCATCGAATCTTTCCCTGAACTACAAACCTACAAACGACAACTATCAGAAATCAAAATAATTTTTTTTCAAAAGAACTAGCAAAACAAAACTAGGACGAAGAATATATGGAAAGCAATGTGAATTTTAAATTCTCTAAATTCGCCACATTGTTTAAATTGAACTTTGAAAAGGAATTTCGAAAAATATGCATGCCTGTATCAACTTCTCACAAAAACAGATCGATAACAGCAGGTATTAAAAAGTCCTCCGAAACACATAAGCACCTCATTTCCATGAAAAATATTCGCAATGATTCAGAATTCTTACATTTCTATCGCAGATACTAAAAGATCAGTAGGAAGGTGCTGATTGCTGCAAAAAAGTCATTTCATGACAAAATAATACATAGTGCAGAGAATTAAAGCAAAGTAATCTGGGATGTTATGAAAAAGGAAATGGGAAGAGGCAAACAAATGCAGAATAACATGCTGCTTAGAGAGGGGTATAAGGTAATAAATGATCCACAACATTTCCCAAACTATGTAAACGAGGATTTTTCAAGTACTGTAGAGAAGTTACAGCAAAAAATCCCCAAAACAAATATAACACCTGTACATAATGTTGCACTAAATACAATGATGTTACTTCCCACCATAGAGAACTAAGTCAATAAAACTGTTCCAAAGTCATGAAATATTAAGTCAGTAGACTTAGATGAAGTTTCTATGTGTACTGAAACAATGCATAGGGATTATGCAACGACTCTTAACAAATTTAATAAATGAGTCCTTCACATAAGGGACATTTCCAGAGCAGTTAAAATAGGCAAGAGTTGTACCTTTGCTTAAGAAGGGTAATTCAGAAGACAGAAAATTACGTGCACGTATCCCTGCTGTCCCCATGAAATACAGATTAATGAATTACTTGAATGAATACAATGTTTTAAGCGAACCACAGTTTGGTTTCTGAAGTGGCAAATATACAGAATCAGGCATAGTAGAATTCGCAGAAGTTGTAGTTGATGTTCTTGATAAAGATGAGTGTGTCACAGGAAAATTTTTGAATCTTACTAAGGCCTTTGATACAGTCGACCAAACGAGTCTATTAAATAAATTAATAGCATTAGGAATAAGAGGGGTAGCTAATGATTGGTTTCGATCATACCTAGCAGACTGGGTACAAAGGGTAGAGGTAACACTTACTTCAAATAGATCCAAATATGCAGTAAAACAGTTATCGGAACCAAAATACATTAATATGGGGGTTCTGCAACGTAACTTATTAGGACCAATACTATTCCTGACATACATCAATGACTTTCCCAGTAGTGTTACTCATGGTCATAAAATGCCCTTCGCTGAAAACAGCAGTCTTATGAGGAAACTAGAGAACTCCTTGTGGAAAAAGCAAATGAAACTCTCAAGGAAGTTTATGATTGGTCAATAAGCAATAAAGTGACTTTGAACATGAAGAAAACTAATGACATGAATTTCAGTTTGAAGAGGAAAAATGACAATGTTAATTTAAATGTAAGTGTCACCTTTATAGTCTATGTAACAAATGTAAAATTTCTAGGAATAAATATTGATTCCCAGTTGAAGTGGTGTGAACACACAAAGCTACTTGCAAACAGAATGTCATCAGCCTTTTATATCATTAGAACCTTGTCATCAGTGTGTACCATGCAGCGCCTTTTAGTTACATATTATTCACATGTACACTCAGTTCTTAGCTATGGTATTCTTTTCTGGGGAACAAATGCACAAAATATGGACACAACTTTCTAACTCCAGAAAAGAGCCATAAGAATATTAACCAAAAATACTAGTCAAGTTCATTGTAAACATCTGTTCAAAACAAATGGGGATTTAACTGCTCCATGTGAACACATTTACCAGACAGTTGTAAACATGAAATATAACATTCGTAATTACTGCACGAACAGCTCTGTCCATGACCATGCAACAAGTGCTAGACTCATCTTACATTTATCAAGAAAAAATGAACATAAAACTCAAAACAGCATTTTCTACCAAGGAATAAAAATATACAATAAATTACCAAAAGAGATTAAAGAAACCGCCAAAATACACTCATTTAAAAAGGTAGCTAAAAGTACTTGTTATGCAATACATTTTATACATTGAAGAATTACTTAAATAAAACAGAGGAGGGGTTTCATAAAAAAGTTAAACAAATAAATAATAATAATGATTATTGAACATCCAACATTCCACATACCTCCTGCACATTGTGTTTATTTCCTTCTTTTTTCCTCGCTAGATAAACTTACTCCCAAGCTATGCATAGCACAGTACTAACACCTCTTCCTCTTTCTGAGCTCAGAAACTCACTTACTATAGAGGAATACTGACACAGTTTTTCAGGATAACAAATGGGAAGTTGTGGTACAGTGTGTGTGTGTGTGTGTAGTGAGTGAAGTGTTATGAAAAAAATTTGTGTATAGTACAGTGGGATATGAGTGAACAGTGTGGCATTACATTAATGAATAACTTATTTGTAAAAAAAGTCTTGAATACCAGGAGTAAATCTAATGACTGTCGGTAACTAGAAGTTTGTGAATGTATGTGCATACAAATTAGCTTATTTCAAATTGGTCTAAACTTTTAAATACTTTGACATGTTCTATATATTTGTAACAAGAGATCTACAGATGAATAAACCTACTACTAATACTGTTACTACTACTACTATCTCTTTCTCATACTGAAGAGTTAATTTTTCGTTACGCTTGCCAAAGTTAACTGTTGCTTCAACATAAAAAGTAGTCAAATGTATATTTACAGTGGCTTTCCCATAAAAAAGGGTTGTAAACATCTTGCAGCTAGTACTAATCTCGTCAAAATAGATAACAGTTCACTTTCAAGTTGTAAATATGTATTGAAATCAATTGTATATATAACTGTCGGTTAATATATATATAACTGCCAATTGTGAATTCATATAATTGCAGCATGCGTACTTTTTCGCCTTCATGTGGAAATCTAGCACATCGAGTGAAAACACCATAATCTGACTGTCCTTTTAGTGCAGAGTTTTGTGCTGAATGGTATTTGTGTCTTAAGCCGAGAGTTCCATATTGTATGTTCCATAAAAGAGATGCAAAACTTGGAGATTAGAACATGCTACATTTAGAGGTCAGCGAAACGAAAGACAAAATGTAAAACGAAAAAAAAACTATCACAAAAACACTTTTTATCACAAACTAGGTGGTACGCAAATGCGCTGGCATAGGCACATGTAAATGCGTGATATTATAGCAGGAAGAAGGAAACGCAAGCCTCACTTGGTGACGGGTTACCTGTGTGGAGACTAACAGTCTGAGGCGCGGCAGCAGCAGTTACCTGCAACAGAAAAGTAACACATGCAGTTAAACGGACTTTACACGAATTGTAATTTTAATACCGGACCGGCAATGCTCTTGTACATATCAGAAAACGATTTGTTAGTAGAACTATGTGCAAATTTTCTTTGACCTGCTTTTCTTTTAGCTCATTCTGGTTTCTGTTTCAGCTAATTCAAAAGACAACCTCGTTAATAAGGAGGGAGAAATTTATGGGGAAACAGAGCCAATGTCGATTACAAGATTAAAAAAAGAAATCCTTATATTAGGGATACTAACAGATTCTTTCGTCGCTTCTTGGTAGAAATTATCATATCAGGTAACGAATATCGAATAATCTTAACTATTATTGTGTCAAATGTGACAGAAACAACTAGAGGCTTTTGCATGCTATAGCACGGTAAAACTGTCCGGAGAAAATTATGTTAAGAGCGGATTTAAAATTACAATGTAAATAATTACCACCTATGAAAGACACATATCAGTAGAAATATGAAACATCTTCTAATGACTCTCACAATCTTAAGCTGAACAGTGACCATTCAAGCACCTGTTGCTACTTGTATAATTCCACGGCTATAATGTTTCTTATATTCCATTCTATTCCGCCATCTTGCTTTACTCGAAACCCTATCACTTTTTCGCTGCGGTTTAGTCTTCATAAATTCTGTGCAGTGTACTGTAATTTAGTTGTTCTTAACGTTCGTATTGTGGTTCATACATGCTTACCAAGATGCACTAGGCACCGTGTGATCCTTCGCTACACTGCAGTGTCTAGGCTTTATCTGTACTACCGTGATATGTGGTGTAATAGTTTTGTACTACTATCGCATCATTCACTCTGCAAATTGTTCAGTACAGTTGTAATTAGGTACAGGGTGTTACAAAAACGTACGGCCAAACTTTCAGGAAACATTCCTCACACACAAAGAAAGAAAATATGTTATGTGAACATGTGTCCGTAAACGCTTACTTTCCATGTTAGAGCTCATTTTATTACTTCTCTTCAAATCATATTCATTATGCAACGGAAACACACAGCAACAGAATGTACCAGCATGACTTCAAACAATTTGTTACAGGAAATGTTCAACATGTCCTCCGTTAGCGAGGATACATGCATCCACCCTCCGTCACATGGAATCCCTGATGCACTGATCCAGCCCTGGAGAATGGCGTATTGTATCACAGCCGTCCACAAGACGAGCACGAAGAGTCTCTACATTTGGTACTGGGGTTGCGTAGACAAGAGGTTCAAATGCCCTCATAAATGAAAGTCAAGAGGGTTGAGATCAGGAGAGCGTGGAGGCCAAGGAATTGGTCCGCCTCTACCAATCCATCGGTCACCGAATCTGTTGTTGAGAAGCGTACGAACACTTCGACTGAAATGTGCAGGAGCTCCATCGTGCATGAACCACATGCTGTGTCGTACTTGTAAAGGCACATGTTCTAGCAGCACAGGTAGAGTATCCCGTATGAAATCATGATAACGTGCTCCATTGAGCGTAAGTGGAAGAACATGGGGCCCAATCGAGACATCACCAACAATGCCTGCCTAAACGTTCACAGATAATCTGTGTGATTGCAAAATTGAGTGCGTATTCTCGTTAGCCCACACATGTTGATTGTGAAAATATACAATTTGATCACGTTGGAATGAAGCCTCATCCGTAAAGAGAACATTTGCACTGAAATGAGGATTGACACATTGTTGGATGAACCATTCGCAGAAATGTACCCGTGGAGGCCAATCAGCTGCTGATAGTGCCTGCACAAGCTGTACATGGTACGGAAACAACTGCTTCTCCCGTAGCACTCCCTATACAGTGACGTGGTCAACGTAACCTTGTACAGCAGCAACTTCTCTGACGCTGACATTAGGGTTATCATCAACTGCACGAAGAATTGCTCGTCCATTGCAGGTGTCCTCGTCGTTCTAGGTCTTCCCCAGTCGCGAGTCATAGGCTGGAATGTTCCGTGCTCCCTAAAACCCCGATCAATTGCTTCGAACGTCTTCCTATCGCGACACCTTCGTTCTGGAAATCTGTCTCGATACAAACGTACCGCGCCACGGCTATTGCCCCGTGCTAATCCATACATCAAATGGGCATCTGCCAACTCCGCATTTGTAAATATTGCACTGACTGCAAAACCACGTTCGTGATGAAGACTAACCTGTTGATGCTACGTACTGATGTGCTTGATGGTAGTACTGTAGAGCAGTGAGTCGTATGTCAACACGAGCACCGAAGTCAACATTACCTTCCTTTAATTGGGCCAACTGGCGGTGAATTGAGGAAGTACAGTACAGACTGACCAAACTAAAATGAGCTCTAACATGGAAATTAAGCGCTTCCGGACACATGTCCACATAATATCTTTTCTTTATTTGTGTGTGAGGGATGTTTCCTGAAAGTTTGGCCGTAACTTTTTGTATCACCCTGTATAGGAGAGGCGTTCAATAATTAATGCAACACCTTTTTCCTTTCTCTGCCAGTTTCGCGTGAAAAAATGTGGAATTTGTTGTGGGACACCGTGGTATATTACCGCATGAAGTTCCTATTGGAGGCGGAGGCATACGCGGCCTTCAAAATGGCGCCTCTAATGGATGGGCGTTCCAAACAGAGGGTTGTCATTGAGTTTCTTTTGGCGGAAAACCAGAGCATCACAGATATTAATAGGGGGTTGCAGAGTGTCTACGGAGGCGTGACAGTGATCAAAAGCACGGTTAGTCGTTGGATGAGGTGTCTGTCATCGTCGCAACAAGGTCGGGCAAAACTGTTCGATCTCTGAAAGGTGCTATCCCCAGGAAATTTAAGAAACGACTTCAGCGTGTTCATCTCCACAAAAACGCAAACAAACGTCTCCTTTTACTCCGACGCCGACAAGTGGAGTGGTTCCAGGAACATACTGGGTCGCCAGCAAGATGGCGTATTGCCGTCTGATGGTAAAGAGTTTATGTGTCTTCGGACATCGAAAGAAAGCAACGACAGATGCGCATCGCGGGTGCTTCAGTTTCAAACGTGGCGCCTCCCCCTGGCACCACCTGACGTCACTGGTGCGATCACGGACAATAGCGCCGCTAGCTGCCCGGGTCGACTTAAGCGCGCGCTATTCATTGGGTCTGTCTGATTGGCTGCTGCTGATATCATCATGCCTATATAAGCGAGAGACCGTAGCAGCCCCGGCAATCAGTAAACTCTTGACGGCAATGGCGGAGTTTCTCATCGAAAGCTCAAGGATTTTATTCGATTTGTCGCCGCTTGAAATCAGAGAACGAAATTCGGAAGAAGTTTATGTTGAAAAATAGGGTTGTGTAGCCAAACGGATGGGACATAAGACGGTGCATTGGAATCTTGAATAAGACTAACGTGCTTTCGGGGAAAAAGTGTTACATCACTTATTGAAGAACCCTCGCAGATGCTGTCTGTGATTGCTTTGAGCAAACGAAAAACAATAACGCCTTTATCAGGTTACCCTCCATTCAGAGGTTGTTGCACGCAGCGACTCTTATATTGACTTGTATATAATATATTTTAGCTATCAGTCGTCCTTTTGAAATTATATTGGCAGATCTAGAATTCAGCTAGAAACTAGCCATTCTCAATGGTAAGAATACAAGAGGTACATAGTTACAAGTTAGTTTACAAGTAAATAACACCTTTGTTTAATGAGTAAATTAAATTAAAAATAGATACCAGTAAGATATCATTCATACAGCTATTATTTACTTTTCCTTACATCCACCCTTAACAGTTCTACCTCGCTCTAGTAAACAAAACGTATAATGGTTATACTTAACACAAGACACGGGCTATGGATACTCGATATACAATTACGTCCTAACGCCATGATTCTGTTCAAGTTATTACCCATAGTTTTCAGGGTTTGAATTCTTGTATAATAGCGTTTATGTGGATCGTATGTGGCTGTTATCTGTCAATAGCCTAAACTGCAATAAAATATTTTGGGATGTAATATGATTATCATAATTAAAATTTAAGCTGTGTCTGTGTCCTTGCCGGATACTGCAGTTACACAGGAACGTTAATACTGTTCACCCAAACTTCGATTTCACACTTGAACCCAGAACCGATAAGAAAATATACTTCCCAGATATCACAACAGAAAACAAAAAACTGCTCTCGATATACAAAAAACACACAGCAACATGTCTAATAACACACAATACATCCATGCATGCGAAAGACGTAGCACACAAACAAGCCAGCTTAAACTACCTCCTAAACAGACTAAACAAAATTCCAGTGGGTAAAGATAGCTACCAAACATAATCAGACCGATTGTCACGAAAAATGACTATGAACTATGCACGGTGGGCAAAGTGAACAACGAAATAAAAGATAAGCTGACACAAAGTACACGCAGCAACAAAGATCGATCAGCACAGCGCACAAAGTACACTAGATGAAGAAGTCAGAAACACTAGGGAACACAAAACCCGTAGAATAGGAAACATCAGGTGGAACCAAAGAATAAATATGACTTACGGAACAAACAATACCTCACTAAGAGGATTAAAAACCGCACCGTTCTTTAGACAGATTCAGGAAAGCAGGTATATACCTGTTAATCTGCTAAGATAATGATTCACTACATATATGACAACATGTCGAAATTTCAGAATGAAATATAGCAAATATTCAAGTGTATTGAAAAGCTGTACTTAAAAAAGTAAGAGAGTTTAAATCCCTGAGATGAAATTTTAAATGTTCCAAAGGAGATGATGATACCTTGGTCAGAACCGACATCGAAATCGAAACTAAGTGTAATCTGATTAATTCGACTTCTACATTATCTCACTTCGAAAAATGGACAGGCCAATCCATTCCCTGAATATCTTCTCGTTCCTAGAGTTCATCCATTGTGCTGTTCGGTGCGGTCGGGCATTATCAGGGCAGAATGCACCCATGAAGAAGGAATACAGTGTCACAATAACGCTGCCCGACGTGTGTATCGTGTTTGAATATTTCGAGGTCAGTGTGACCACGCAACTTGAAACCTTCAGCCGCGCGTCGAAGCCACGAGATCTGGGGTGCCTTGCCACGGTTCGCTCGGCCTCCCCCGTCGGTGGTTCGAGTCCTCCTTCGCACATGGGTGTCTGTGTTGTGGTGTTTGTGTTGTCCTTAGCGTAAGTTAGTTTAAGTTAGGTTAAGTAGCGTGTACGCCTAGGGACCTATGACCTCAGCAATTTGGTCCCACAGGAACCTACCACAAATTTCCAACGTTTTCAAGATACCTCCGCACTGAACAACGCCTGGACCACCAAAACACACCATGTTCGACAATGTTCCTTGGTCCGCCTCTCGCCATATAAAGATACGTCCAAGATCGTCTTTATAGTGACGAGACGATTAGCAAAGAGGTACATCCAGTGACTTAAGAAACTTTGGCAAAGTGAAGTTAGTTTTGGCCCTATTCCTAGGAACGGGCATCTCGGAATCGATGAATCAGGTCGATTGTTCGTGTGATATTATCATTACCATCTATGGAAAGTGGCTGTAGTACGCTAGAGCTAAGAACAGGATACCTCTCTGAGAGAGATTTGCTCTTAGAGCAATTGGTAGATACTTTTAATCTCAGTCACTCATTTGAAAGTAAAGATTTTCTGCTGTAGCTAATGCTAATTTTTCCGTGTTTCAGTTCACGTTGCATTGCCTGATATCCTACATTGCCTATCACACTACTTCGATCTCTTTTTCGTCTCTGTCGCATGTTTTAAATGTGTTTTAGTAACTAGCGTGGCGCAGCGCCCTGTGAACACTCATAAGCAACCCAATCAAATTATTGTTGTTGTTATTGTGGTCTTCATTCCAGAAAGTGGTTTGATGCAGCTCTCCATGCTACTCTCTCCGGAGCACGCTGCTTCATCTCCCAGTACGTACTGCAACGTACATCCTTCTGAATCTGCTTAGTGTATTCATCTCTTGGTCTCCCTTACGATTTTTAGCCTCCACGCTGCCCTCCAATACTAAATTGGTGATCCCTTGATGCCTCAGAACATGTCCTACCAACCGATCCCTTCTTCTAGTCAAGTTGTGCCATAAATTCTTCTTCCGCCCGATGCTATTCAGTACCTCCTCATTCATTATGTGATCTACGGATCTGATCTTCAGCATTTTTCTGTAGCACCACATTTCAAAAGCTTTTATTCTCTTCCTGTCTAAACTATTTATCGTCCATGTTTCACTTCCATACATGACTACACTCCATACAAATGCTTTCAGAAACGACTTGCTGACACTTAAATCTGTACTCGATGTTAACAAATTTCTCTTCATCAGAAATGCTTTCCTTGCCATTGGCAATCTACATTTTATATTCTCTTTAGTTCGACCATCATCAATTATCCTGCGCCCCAAATAGCAGAACTCCTTTACTACTTTAAGTGTCTCATTTCCTAATCTAATTCCCTCAGCATCACCGGATTTAATTCGACTACTCAATTATCCTTGTTTTGCTTTTGTTGGTGTTCATTTTATACCCTGCTTTCAAGACACCGTCCATTCCGTTCAACCCAATCAAATTTTATGTTCCAAAAACTGAAGTGCGGACGATCATGACCACGCAAACATTGTAAACGTAATGTTATTTAATAAACTGCCACGGGGGAATAGATGGAGAGCATCGGACCTCTCCACTACTGTGTAACAACGAATGTAAAGAAGCGCCCTATGAGACGAATTATCACTAGTGTCAAAGTGGAAATCTGTCGTTCTATTCGTGGTGAAAGCTGTCCTCTGATTCTACTACGGTTCTATTTTCTTCTTTTTACTTTTCCTCGAGGTGAATTTTAGTTCCATTGAAGGCATAAGAAAGCTTAATACTGAATTTATAATGAAGTTTCAGTATATGAAACTTAAAGATTAGACATTATGATTCAATCGAAATTTAATTATTACACAGGATGATTCCATGATGATGCCACAATTTTTTACAGATGGTAGAGAAGGGTAAATACATTAATTTGAGGTAAGGGACAATGGTCCAGGAACGAGAGAGTCGATAGTTGTAAGCGAAAATTGTTCTGATATCGGTGACAGTAGACCTCTTCTACTGCAAACTTATTGCCTCCCGTATGTTGGAAGGCGATAATATGGACCAAAAGAAGAAAAAGCTGTGTACTATAAACGTGCTCTAGAATGCATACTTTATGAGCAATAAGCGCTTGTTGAGTAGAAGAGATGTGTTGCACAGTTGCAAAATAGAACAAGTGCCCATAGCGCTGAAGGTATGCAGGTTAGATTCCTTGTTTACTAGACTTTTTTCCATGATTTGGTTCAAGAAAACCTCCTTACAAGAACAGAAAGCAAAGACCTCGCAGTAGCAGGGATCCACTTTCAGATCTGGCAGGACGATTTTCACTTGTAACTTTTGGCTTCGTCGTTTCCGGGCCAAGTTTGTAAGTTCATGAGGAAATCACCTTGTATGGAGAAGTAACCCATGTCGAACCGTGTTAAAGGTTAGAAAACTTACGAAAATATTAAAACTGGAAGCCTAATCGGGACACAAATCCAAAGTGAAAAGAAACACCTCAGCGAAATCCCGTACACAGTTGGCTAAGCCATCTCTTCGCTATTACTTTCTTGCGGTAGTGATAGCGCATTGCGGAGGCAGAGGAGTATCTGTGATGCATAGAAAGAGAGAGAGAGAGAGAGAGAGAGAGAGCAGCAATGACAAAATTAAATTTTTTTACTACTGCTCATGTGCTGTGAGTGGATAGGTCAGAAGGTATAAGCACTGACCTTCAATGACAAGTTTCCAATTTGGAACCTGTCGCACACTAAAGTTACTTTTAATTTTCTTCACTTCTTGTATCAGGATGTACCCTTCAAGAGAACCACCGGTGATACATGGCCCTCAGTTGCCTGGTCCCCTTTGTTTATCATCTTTTTCTGAACCAGAAGACCAATTGCTTCGTTGTTACCAAGATGTCAGAAGTGTTGCTGTGTGTTTCCTTGCCTCGAGGTATTTAGTAACAGAGCAAGATAAAGAAACTTTCGTATGTGCACGTATGTCACCCTCGCCAACGCACGCCTCGAACACCGTCCGCATGTGGAGCGCCAGCGCCGTAAACCCTGGCCGTGCCAGATAAATGGCGCCAAGCCGGCGCAACCACGCCTCGCCTTACGTCGTAATCGGCTCCTCTCGTGAAACCTGCAGCGACAGCTCGCGGAGATTTGATATCGATGCACGGTCGGCCAGCGGCACCTTAAAGTGGAGCACACATCTGGGAAAGCACAAGGGACTTGCACAGTGAATCGCGATTTGACTACAGTACTGCTACACTCTGGTTCAGTTTCATTCTACGAAGTCCTGGACACTGCCTAATGTCTGACTGCTCGAAAAACTACAGCGCCGTAACCCAGCATTCTGCAAGTTGGGGTAAGAACTATTAGAGCGACGGTTGGAGAACATTCAGAAGAGTTATCGTGGACACTGTACATAGATTGTCCTCCATTCTGATGTTAAGAAACTACTTCAAATGGTTCAAATGGCTCTGAGCACTATGGGACTCAACATCTTAGGTCATCAGTCACCTAGAACTTAGAACTACTTAAACCGAACTAACCTAAGGACATCACACGCATCCATGCCCGAGGTAGGATTCAAACCTGCGACCGTAGCAGTCCCGCGGTTCCGGACTGCAGTGCCTAGAACCGCACGGCCACCGCGGCCGGCAAGGAACTAGTGATATAATTCATTTTCACAGGTCAACTCATCAACATTGGGAGATTTTCGATTTTATTTAGCTACAGTTGTTAACTTGTTAAACAAGAAGTCACTTATGATGTTCATGGCCATTACGTGAACCATACCTTGGCAGTTTACTGAAGGTACATGTGTATTTTTTCAGCTTTACTGTATCAGGATATAAAATGTAGACTGGCAAGGCAAGGAAGGCGTTTCTGAAGAAGAGGAATTTGTTAACATCCAGTATAGATTTAAGTATCAGGAAATAGTTTCTGAAAGTATTTGTATGCAGTGTAGCCGTGTATGGAAGTGAAACATGGACGATAAATAGTTTGGACAAGAAGAGAATAGAAGCTTTCGAAATGTGGCGCTACAGAAGAATGAATATTTGATAGGAAGATCACATAAATGATGAGGAGGTATTGAATAGAATTTGGGAGAAGAGGAGTTGGTGGCACAACTTGACTAGAAGAAGTGATCGGTTGGTAAGACATGTTCTGAGGCAGCAACGGATCACAAATTTAGCATTGGAGGGCAGCGTGGAGGGTAAAAATCGTGGAGGGAGACCAAGAGACGAACACACTAAGCAGATTCAGAAGGATATAGGCTGCAGTAGCTACTGGGAGATGAAGCAGCTTGCACAGGATAGAGTAGCAAGGAGAGCTGCATCAAACCAGTCTCAGGACTGAAGACTACAACAATAACAAACTTCTGATGTAAATCAAGTATGCTGACGCATTTACACTGAGGTGACACAAGTCATGGGATATCGATATGCAGATATACAGACGGGGTGTGGTATCGCGTACACAAGATATAAAAGGGCGGAGCATTGGTGGAGCTGTCATTAGTACACAAGTGATTCAAAGTTTCTGGGGTGATTATGGCCATACAGCTGGAATGGTACTTGCAGGTATATGCATGAGACATGCCATTTCGGAAATCGTTAAGGACTTCAATATGCCGATATCCACAGCGTGAAGAGTGTGCCGCGAGTAACAAATGTCAGGCGGTGGACAACGCAGTGGCCGACGGCCTTCACTTAGCAGCGGCCTTTGCGTAGAGTTGTCAGTGCTCACGGACAAGCAACACTGCTTGCAGCAGCCGTAGAAATGCCTGTGTGACGTACGACGAAGGTACCTGTTAGGACTGTACGGCGAAATTTGACGTTTATGGGCTATGGAAACAGACGACCGAGGAGAGCGTCCCTGCTAACAGCACGACTCCGCTGGGCTCGTCACCATATCGGTTGAACCCTAGACTGTGGAATGGTCAGATGAGTCCTGATTTCAGTTGGTAACAGCTGATGATACGGTTCGAGTACGAGGCAGACTCCACCACGCCATGGACCCAGGTTGTCAACAAGGCACTATTCAAACTGGTGCTGGCTCCTTAATGGTAAGGGCTGAGTTTGCACGAAATCGACTGGGTCTTGTGGTCCAACTGAACCGATCATTGGCTGGAAATTGTTGTATTCGACTGCTTGTAGATCACGTCCATCCATTCATGGACTTCATGTTCCCAAACAACGAGAGAATTTTCATGAATGCAATGTCACCATGTCACCGGATCGCGATTGGTTTGAAGAAAATTGATAATTCGAGCGAATGATCTGTCCACCCAGAACGGCTGACGTGAATCTCATCGAAGATTGATGTGACACAATCGAGAGATCTGTGTATGCACAAAATACTGCGCTGCAAACGCTTCCGCTATAACGGACGGCTACACAGGCAGTATGTCTCAATATTTCTGCAGGGGACATCCAACGTCACGTTCAGCCCATGCGACGTCGATTTCATGCACTAAAACGGACAAAAGGAGTTACAACAGGGTAGGAGGAGGTATTCCGTGACTTTTGTGACTTCAGTGTACTTTCTCTTTACTTGCATCATGGTCCTGCGTTATACATGGCATTGATTTTCCAGTTTACTGTTACTAATTGTATTTATTTATTTATAATTAACAATGTTGTCCAAAAATACTGAGCCGGCCGCGTGCCAGAGCGGTTCTAGGCGCTACAGTCTAGACTTAGCACTACTTAAACCGAAGTAAACTAAGGACATAGCACACATCCATGTCCGAGGCAGGATTCGAACCTCCGACCGTAGTAGAATCGTTGTTCAAACAACGTTTCTGAAATTTATGAACGATTTATCGTTGCACTTGTCTAAGATAAACTTAATGTTACTAGTTACTATTCGGTTTGGTAATGGAATGTCAATATTCAACCATAATAGATACTAACGCTGGCTAGAACCATAAAACAATCGTCAACAGACGGCCCCATTGTGAACTTCAAAAGAAAGCAAAGGAAAATGTGACCACGAAAGATTTACAGTTTTGAAATATATTCCTCTTGATGGGATTAAGCCATTCAAACATATAAAATACCTTCCATACAGAAAGTAAATTTTTATACGTTATCAAGAATCTACAAACTGGGAAGAGGAATTTAAACGAATTTCACTTACAAAAACTGAGAGAACTGAAGTTCGGTTACGATAAATCTTGGTGAAACATACACTATATCGAACATAAAGTCTTAAATTTAATGTATATATCAATATATGCTACAAAGTCATTTCCGTATATGACACTACTCGCGGGCTTCATCAACCGTTTTATGACATTTTGAAAAGTCGGGGACATAAATAAAGTGTACATTACAGTGTGTCCAACAAAGGACTCCCAGCTTTTAAAATTAAATAACATGAAAACAAATATTAATAAAAGAATGCTACAAACTGCATGTTTATTCCGAAAGCTATAGTATTTTAATGGAAAAATTTGGAAGCAGTAGGTACAAAATCTGCTAATTTGAATGACTAACTGTATAGACTGATTCTCAGTATTTCATGCAGGCTGGAATGCCTGAAACCAGTCTCTGCTGCAATTCATTTGTCGGATTCCTTGAATGTTGCTGAATAAGTCGAGAAACTGGGGCGGTATTTTCAGTTGGCCTATGGCTAACACTCTTCACTGTATCATCTGCCTCTTCATTCGAATTTGGCGAAGAGGTAGCGAATGATTTTCGCATCGGGACCTTTTGTAAAAAGAAAACATGTTTAAAAACTGCACCTCGTTGCAGTAATACTTTACTTTAACCTGCGGTATTCCAGGGCCAGAAACACATGTTCTACAACGGAGTCCATTATTTTAATCTGTGCCTTCGGTACGAAAATCTCGTATCACGTTTCAACGGTGGACTCTGTTGCTTTTTTTTCTTTCGTTCTCACTCCTGAAGGGAGGGAGTGGTTAGGTTTTTGTCTTTATTTTTAGATGGGAAGAAAGGAGAAGTCTGATTTCATCTCTTTCTAGTCCTCCTTTGGTTTTGATTTTGGGACTGTTTAGTTTGAGGGATAAACAGATGAGAGAAACCCCTTTAAAATATCACAGGAGAATATTATGTAGACAGCAGTTTGATCATTAGTTTCCTAGTCTTTCTGTCTTGTTTTCTTATAAGATTCAGTTTATGTTACCGGCTTGGCATGTTTGCAATTCTGTTTCGTTGTATTACACGTCTTTCTGCTTTAAGCATTGGGCTTTTGTGTGTTACTGGTAGCTGTAGTGATATCTTGTAAAATTGAAAGTAATTAGTACCGTCGTCAGCGTATTGGTACTTAGTCTGTTCTGTCCGATCTTACTAGCAAGTTTGATGAGTAGGTATTTAAAAGGTTTTGCATTGGCTATTTCGTATGTAGCGTTCTTTGGTGTATTTGCGCCATATCTCGTAACTATTGGTTAGCCATCGAAACGTGTGTATTCGAAAACTGGTGTGTTGAAGTCTATGAAGTAAGTCTTCCCTTGAAGCGCCCATTATGCGTCACTGTAATGGATTTAGCGCGTTAGACGTTTTCTTGCTTTTGCTGTGATGATGTCTATGTGTGGTTTCCAGGAAAACCCTCACAATCAGTCCTAGATATCATTTTTCGTTTTGTTGTTATTTCATGTCCTCTTAATTTTAGTTTTGTATCTTCTAGTTGTTGTTTTATATTCCTTGTAATCTTTTTGCAATTGAAGATGACAAGGTGATTTCGGACAATAAATCTTATGGGCCACAGGATGATCCACATTTTTAGTGTGACCATATACACCGTGTTCATTTGCTGTAGATCATCTGTTAACTTCTCTTGGCACAAACATACAGTGTCATCTGTTTATGTCACAAAGCGTTTGTTCCAGAGAGCTGGACAGGATGTATACTATATGGCATACAGTAATGGAGATAAGATGGCTCCCTGTAGTACTCTATGTTCCGGGATGAAAATCACGACGTGTTTGTTTACTCTGATGGTTGTGGTTGTCATCTAGGATTGAGACGAGTAGCCGTACAGTTGGTCGGGAATTCCGAATGCGATTAGTTTATAGCGTACGCCTGGATGCCACACTCTGTCAAATGTCTTTACCACAAATGTAAAGCCATGTGCCGTCTGTGGTGTTAATTGCTTCTGCGATGTTCCTATAGATTCATTCTGTATGATCTGTGGTTCGAACCCATTTGTATATCAGGAATTATCTCGTTTTCTTTAGTAATACGTTGCAGACGTATATCTGTCTACTCTGAGTTTCTGTGCAGTATTTATAGCAACTACGTATTGTCACTGCTGCATCGAGTGAGAATAGAGTTTGTACATACTGCACCGAAACTTCTGTATAAAATTCTTACAGATTGCCGGCCGGGGTGGGCGAGTGGTTCTAGGCGCTACAGTCTGGAACAGCGCGACTGCTACTGTCGCAGCTTCGAATCCTGCCTCGGACATGGCTGTGTGTGATGTCCTTAGGTTAGTTAGGTTAAAGTAGTTCTACGTTCTAGGGGACTGATGACATCAGATGTTAAGTCCCATAGAGCTCAGAGCCATTGTTTTCTTACAGATTTCACAATAAACATGTTGGATGCTCCTGTCGGTCTTTGTTTTGCAAGTTAATTAAATTTAAAATCAAAGTCTTCTAGGTTGGACTCATTTTGTTAGACAACCTATATTTCTGTGACGACAAGTAAGGTCATCGTAAGGCTGAACACTGAATAACAATGAAAAGAACGTAATGTTACAAAAGTCATCCGATAATTGATAACCTCTTACGCTTATTACAAGTGTAAATTGCCAATCAGTAAAGCATGAATATGGAGTGGAATTAGCTTTCGGAAAATGTGGAAAAAGTGATGAGAGCGGAACAAAGGGAAAGGGACAAGGAAAGATTAGAGATGAGGTGAGAATGTTATATACCACCTATCATTAGATTACATTTGGGATGAGAGAGTAAGATATAATTTTTACACTAAAGAGAAGAAATCAATGGTAACATATAATCGGGGCTAATGCTACAAGGATAGCCCAGTTCAACTGTATATTGTAAAGTAAAGTAATATCAGTAAGAAACACAGAGGGAGAGGGAGGTGGAGAAGAGAGGAGGGAGGCAAAGGATAAAAACAGGAGAAAGAGGGAACATGTGATAGAGCCAGCTGTTTGGCAACGTGCGGTAAGTGAAAGCAATCGCAAATAAAACATTGTTGAATTGATGTTGCATTGTCCGTCCCTCCCACATTTTCGTACCTTTTCTCTCACGTTAACAATTTCTGTTCACCTTCTCTTTTCTCTCTCACCGCACTTAGGATTTTATAATGAGTGTAGTTTCATATTACATTACACAATTGTATTACTTAACATTTCACTGTACCCCTACATCTTTCTGACAATTTCCTCTGCTTGATGTGTAATATGATGCTTTATACGTTATATACTCTGGCGTCTCATATCAAAACTTATTCTGATACTTTTCACCCGTCCTGCTCATGGCTCGTCCAAGTGAAAGCCATTTACACACAACTGTTTACGAACTTTATATAAAGTAACAATTAGTTTAAAAAATTATTTTCTTTTAGTACTTCTTGTGTTTTGAAATATCTTAATGCACAAAATTCTCGGCAACAAGATGTGAATAGGTAATATAATATCAAAGAGATCGGTCAGTGAAAGAATCTTCAGACTTTTTATCAGCGAAATCAGTCAACAAAGGCATCCGAGTCATTTTACGTGTAGTGTCTGTTGGCACTGCTGCTTAGGAAAAGTTATTGATTACAAGAAACTCGCCTAGAGGGTTACATACAACGCAGTTAACCGGTTTTGTAGCATTGCAAGTAATTTTCGAAGACAGGTTAAGGAAATTGCCTGATGTGGTATTCAGGTGGGTGGGTAAGAACGTAGTTTGTTCATCTCGATGGGCAAACTGTGATAATTTAGGGCTTTCTCTTCTGGTTTTGATAAGATATTGAACGCAGTAGCTCTTGAAAATAATTTCAATTGCAAACAGTTCATAATCACAAAATATCTGTGTTAAAATGCTAATAATCATGTTCTATGTATAAATACAACGGCCCCCTGATTCATATGAATGCAGCTGCATTCACTGGACTAGACCCAAAATCCAGAGAACTTCTCTGACGGACGACACCATTTACGTATCATACTCGATCACAAATTTTGCAACAGCTCTTCTCTTTGGTTCAGCAAGAATGGGAATAATTTATATCAAGAGTGGCAGAATATAATGAAAATTTTTCCACTGATGTTAAATACCGTAATATTAGCAGCTACAAGTTTTAAATATTGGTTTCGTAGTTGACATCTATGAGGCAAACACCAGTGGGTATTCAAAGCCACTGGGTCAAAAAACGTATCTGCCATTCCAATTTTTAGTGAAGAAACCGATAACATTTTAACAGTTCTTCCGAAAACCACTAATATTTTGTTAAGTTCCCCGGCATAGATCTAGAAATAAATCAACAAATGGAAAAAAGAAATTCGAAGGGAATGAGGAATAGCTTAAAACTGCAAAAAAAAAAAAAAAAAATGGCACATATGTAGCCTCTTTGTGTGATAGGAATAGTCGTAGCTAGGCGAAACTTACACTGACGGAGCTGCCGCTGGAAGCGTCAACGTGAACGTCAGAGGAAGTAAGCACACCGAAAAAATATTAACAACACCCAGGAGAGGTCAGGCTAATACTGCGTAACACTTATTCTCGCCTTGATAACGCCCTCAGTTCCGTTTCTCCAGCTGAACTCAGTCACTGACGAATAGATCTTGTAAAGCTACCACTTTATGGGGAACCTGACTGCTGCGTTTCACGTTCCCAAATGGTGGCAGATGTTTCCTGCGGTATCAGGATCGGAAGATTGAGCCGCTCCATTGATGTGGTGGTTTTCGTCAAACTAGAAACGTATGCGTGCAGTTCTGGGAATTTCTCGCGTACACATCATGAAGTTATAGAACAGGGGTGGCCACGGTGTACCAAACTGCACGTGAGAATCACGTGTGGGCTGTCTGCGAGCCGAAGGTAGACCCTTTCTCGGCTTTGATTGGTAGTAGCTGCTAGATTGCAATGTTTCATTCGGCATTACGACACGGCGTTTTTCGGTCGGTACAAATCTCTTCAGCTTGGCAGAATCGTGGTGTCACTTACACTCCACCGTCTTTTTGTGGTTTGTAGAACGACCACAGTCCATTTCCTGTTTGTATAAAACAGGCAGTCTATCGACCTGTTGTCACACCCTTTGAATGAAAATGCGAATGACAGAAGGCAGGAATTAGAGTTACTAATATCTATTATACGGTCGCATAATGGACGGATAGTAAAAATTTTTTGTTGAACGACATCCCAATGCCATGAAGAAAGAATTTAAGGATTTAGTTGAAAATGGAAGAATGAAAAATTACAAGACGTTATTCGTTTCCCTGTACATCAAGAAGTATCGTGTGCTATATTTGGATACATGGAATACGGGAAGATATTGGTGATACGGATAGTGAAATTCCCAAAGTGCCATGCACTATTCCGTATTTTCGATGGAAATGAACAAAGAATACGGAGACCTTCCATATTAGTTGTGAAGGCAGTGCTAATTACGCATATAATTTTTTTTCGTGACTTTCTTTAGATTTCTATTATTTTTCTTTTGTTCATATGGGCATTTCTAATTGTGATTATGTAACATTCTACTGTGGTTTTTAAATGTAAAGATGTAATTGTGATTATTTCGTTTGCCAATGGATAAATATGTTTCTTGCTTTGTACCTGTGGTAAAGTTTGTAAAGTTCTCTTTTGGAATATTGTTAATTGTGTAAATGCAGTCAATAACATTTATTAAGATTTATGTAATTTACGATAACGATATAACATCTATAGACAGGGGTCAGCGATAGTGATATCGATAGTCGAAAGGTTGTTGTGTAGTAGAGAGGATGGTGGATGGTGTGTCTGTCAAGATTGCGCGGGAAAAATAGTACTGTCTTTTATGAAAAGCATACGTAATTGTATGGACAGTGATACCGAACTATCAGACTGTTAATTCTCTTTGCCACTGCGGTATGTAATGCCATCGCCAGCGAACTTTAAGAGCAAATAAACCGGACTGTGGAAGTGCCGCTAACATTACTTTGTTGTGGCCCACACGAACTGTGCTTTTATGCGAATGAACTTTGCTGGTATTGGTTGTGGGTGGTGGAACTGTTGTATATCACATTCTATCAAGCAGTGAAAATGAAGACTAATCAACTGTGCAATATAAATGGCTTTCAGTGACGTTGTCGAAGTTTGAAATGCGAGAACAGAGTGGGCTTTGTTTACGGTGTGCTTCACACACAAGAACAATTCTATGAACTGTGTATTTGTGGCTAAGACTATGTGAATATGACGAACCGTGTAATTATTGACGATAGCGTCACGGACAGTGCATAAAGTGTAAAAACGAGCGATGTCTACGTCATGTACTTTGAAAGAGAGGACATGTCAACAACGTTCGTATACTGGCGTCTTGTGGTTTGTTAATCACCACGGGGTTAATGATACAGCTGTGCCGGAACTTTATTTGCGTTTCGGCGGAGAAGATTAACCAGCGGAACTGTCTGTATCCTGTTCTCAACATCGTAACCCGCCAACATTGTGCTGCCTAACGCAACGCTTCGTATGCAACAAAAATTTAAGGGATTTCGCCGAACGCTATCCCCTGACCTAGAAACTTTCTTTCTCTATTAAAAGTATAAGAATTAAAGACTCTATTTAATTAAATTATTTGTTTTGTTAGTTTGCTTTCTGCTAACGAAAATAACAATCAGTGAACGAAAAGTTGCCTAGTAGCCATTGTTGAAACACCAGTAAATATAAACTTCTTCCTATCATTAGGACTAATACTCCTTGCATTTCAAAATTATTGTAGTTATTTTATGTAGTTTTATGTGTTGTTATGAGACTAGATACATAACAGTGAATAATGAGTATTTTGTCGCGAAATATGGCTTCGCGCGAAAATTACGGCAACCGCCATAATTGATTGCGTTCTGACCAATAACATAAAAGCTGCTATTTCCGTATTGGTGCTTTTCCTGACGTGAGCGGGAATTATAAATGTCAGCTGTCAAATCACGTAGTGACTGTTTACCCAGTAATAAAAGTTTTTGTTATTGTATTGTTACGAGTCGTAGTATTAAGAGACACTGGTTATTCTCAAAAGTGGGTAAATGTATGGTGAAAGCCCCCAGTGTTGATGCGATTGTTAACAGTATTGTGTGTGATTCACGAAATTTTGTCACTTTTTCTAATTCCTTTCAGATATTGTCTTAGATGTCTTTGAAGCTTCAGAGAATATATACACAATTTTGTCGGTTCAGGTTAATTTCAGAGCAGTTTCTCGTGAATATTAGAGTTCTCAGTCCATAAACAAAGTGGGATTGTGACCAATCGAGAAGTATAACAAAGAGTGTTGTTTTCCAAGTAGAATTTTGGATTTTGATAATTATTTTTCCTGTGGGTTGAGCTCATCACATAGTGCAGAGTAAATTGCTTAAATCAAGGTGCAAGTCTGGAACAATTTTTCGATTTAAATCTTCTATTGTGGGGTTTATGAAAGAAAAAAGAGTGCAGGAAAGACAATTAGAACATCTGGAATAGATTACAGACCTTGCATTTTTAATGGATTGACTGCACACCGCCCAGCAAGGCATTGGAAGATGAAATACAGGTTATCTGTGGTCTGATGGGGATGCGTTGAAAAAGAAAATTGTTTCGTAGAAGCGGCGAATTCCCACAAGCACAGTCCAGTTTGCTGTGTCTACTGACGTCACCGGAAATGTGTGATTTTAAGACTTCACTGTAGCCTCGAATGGGTTAGAAGGATAGTTTTCTAAACGTATTGAGCGCACTGCCAGACTTACGCCTGTTTTCAAGCTGTTACAGAGACCGTTAACAGTTTCAGCTGAAATCTCCGCGGTGCACATGCAGATGTAACTGACTGATCTACAGTGTAATTCCTCTTTTAAAGATAAATCCTCTTACGTTAAAACAGTCCAGGGCGTCTACATTTTTGCCCTCAGGTAGAGGTTTTCCATCTCTGTAATGTGTTTGCATAAGTGCTGCAATATTTAGATCATATGTGTCTGCAGGACGTTTTCTCGATTACATGGCAACCTGAGTACGAAACCCTCTGAAACTGTTTACGCCTGTCCGTGCTCCGACAGTCTGTATTATATACAACTTATATATTATGTATTCAACGCGACGAAAATAATTAAGTAACACTGAAAATATGTTTTGTTTACGATCAGTTATATGGAGGCAGGTTGCTTTTATTCAGGATTCCAATACACCAAATTTTCCCAGCTGTGTTGGCTACCACATCTGAAATCTGCTTTCACGGAACAGAGCGGATCGGGTTGTGGAAAGGAGCCCAAATCTGTTGCTGCTACTTGCACAACCATACAGACTTTATTTTCTAAAAACACTTAATCACACATGCCCTTAAAGAGTTCAGAAACAATAGACTACGGCTGAAGGCCGGAACACAAGTTATTAAAATTGCGTTAAGGAATACACACGGCTGAAGGTCTTAGTTACAAAATAGAAGAACTGAGTGCTTAAGGCCTGGATAACAAACACTCCAGTAAGGAAAGTTTACAAGGTTTTAGACAAAGACCTTTCAAGGTTTTCAGAAATTACTGCAACCAGTCACCTTTTATGTAGATGTATTTCATTTAACCATGACCGGTTTCGAGCTGCCTAGCAACTCATCATCAGATGGTATATACATTCAGTGCTTTTTTGTACCCATTGTGTGGGTGGTTGAGTATCTGTGGAGATAAATCTTTCTGCAGGTATATATATCTCTTTTAGGAGGTATTCTTGAAACCATTGTTGTTCTTGTTTTTCATAATTTGCTACCTAGCCAGGTAAATGGAACAATGAACAAATACAGGAAGTGCAAAGTGAAACTAATGAAAAATGGATAAAAGTCTTAAAGACCTTTCAAATTTTAATTTAAGTAGGCTGAAGGCCTAATCTTAAAATATTTTACACACGGTTCGCCTGAAGGCCATATACTGAACATAGGACAACTCAAGGCTTAAGGCTTGGATAACAAATTAAGATAGAGTGGAAAAATTTTAAAATTTAAGATGATTTTTTCTTTGATGGCTGAAAGCCGTATCTTACAGTACTTCACATAAAGTTCGGTTGAAGTCCATATACTGAACACAGAACAACTCGAGGCTTTAGACCTGGATAGTAAAATAAGATAGAGAAAAAATTTTCTAATGATTTTTTTTACTTCCTACGGCTGAAGGACGTATTTTAAGATATTTCGCATAAGGTTCAGCTCAAGGCCACATACTGAACATTAAAACAAACTAAATTAATAAACGGCTAAAGGCCTCGCACAGTACTTGATATAAAGAAAATCACAATCCCAAACATAGAACAGTGGTGCTCCGAAGTGTTCCAAGGGTCGGCCTAGGGATGAAACTCTAACAACAGGTTAGGTGAGACAGGCAGCCAAGCGTAACACTAAATAATCGGGTGGTAGCACGACCTAGGGATGCCTGAAGAACCAACCAGCAACCTAATCAATTTCCTTCTACCCAACCAATGGCACAACAACCGAAAATATCAGCAAGGACGAAGATCGCAGCAATACTACGTCTTGGTAATTGGCATCTAAACACAGTCAAGGCACAAAAACCACTCACAGAAAGAAAATAAAGGAGAACAACATCAAGCTGTCGAACAGGCCTTGCCAGACAGCATGAACACGGCGAGGAAAACACACTGCCAGAAAACTATGGTAACCACGAGGGCAGGTAGCCGGAACGTTAACAGCCACAAGGCAGATGATATCGCTGGTGCACTTCACGAATAACTTACATTCATTCCAATAGTTAAACACCATACAGGAAGATGGCTGCATGATTTGCCGACTCCAGCACACCATACATATCTGCTTGTGGGAACGGCCCAGGAATCAACAACCGGCAATGATCGAAGAGATGTCACAGCAGTTGAGGTTTCGTAACAGGTTAACTGATTACTCAACTACAGTATCCAGGTTTGGTGGGCGACGAACTTTGCAGCTCTCACAGCTAGTGCCACACAACTCCGATCCTGCTTGTACGCCGCCAGCGGCCACGGACTGACCACACGCCGAGGAGGAGACTTCCTCGCTGCTCTGTCACAACTGGCCGACCACTCACACACACCACCACACGGAAAGTATAGCGGTCACACCAAACATGGTACAGCAGTAGTAGTATCGGTAAACGTTGCTGCTGCCACTGACGGAGCTAAGTGTGCAACTCGTTCAGGTAGTGACTGAGGGAGCAATAAGGCGCCACTCGATGGTGATAAAAAGCGAAAAGAGGAAACGGTATCAGCGCTAGCTGGCCACAGTTCAAAAATTTCAACATAATCTCTGTTCAATCGACAGCATTATACCACGTTACTAGAAGCGCATGTGTGCTTGCATGGTACCACCCTACTTTTCGATGTCGAAATGAACGTCTCGCTGCGTCAGTAACCTCTCCATCATCCACGTATTGCTTCTGGTGGAGTGCACCCTTCATTGGGGCCAACAGATGGACGTCAGAAAGTGAGATATGTGGGCTGTTGCGTAGGTGACGACGAACAGTGGAATGAAGTTTTGTCAGTTGATGTCGGGTGGTAGAAGTGCGTGAGGCTTTGCATTTATTTGACGAACAACTGTGTAATGAAGTTTTGTCAGTTTCTGTTAGGTGGCAGAAGTGCGTGAGGCCTTGCATTTAGGTGACGAACAACTGTGTAATGAAGTTTTGTCAGTTTCTGTTGGGTGGCAGAAGTGCGTGAGGCCTTGCATTTAGGTGACGAACAACTGTGTAATGAAGTTTTGTCAGTTTCTGTTGGGTGGCAGAAGTGCGTGAGGCCTTGCATTTAGGTGACGAACAACTGTGTAATGAAGTTTTGTCAGTTTCTGTTGGGTGGCAGAAGTGCGTGAGGCCTTGCATTTAGGTGACGAACAACTGTGTAACGAAGTTTTGTCAGTTTCTGTTGGGTGGCAGAAGTGCGTGAGGCCTTGCATTTAGGTGACGAACAACTGTGTAATGAAGTTTTGTCAGTTTCTGTTGGGTGGCAGAAGTGCGTGAGGCCTTGCATATAGGTGACGAACAACTGTGTAATGAAGTTTTGTCAGTTTCTGTTGGGTGGCAGAAGTGCGTGAGGCCTTGCATTTAGGTGACGAACAACTGTGTAATGAAGTTTTGTCAGTTTCTGTTGGGTGGCAGAAGTGCGTGAGGCCTTGCATTTAGGTGACGAACAACTGTGTGATGAAGTTTTGTCAGTTTCTTTTGGGTGGCAGAAGTGCGTGAGGCCTTGCATTTAGGTGACGAACAACTGTGTAATGAAGTTTTGTCAGTCTCTGTTGGGTGGCAGAAGTGCGTGAGGCCTCGCGTTGCCATGGAGAAGCTGGTTTGCATTTCTGTAGCAATTAGCACAATGAAGTCGTTCGTTCAACTTCCTGAGGGCAGCATGTACACTTTATATTTGCACGATTAGGGACGACATCAAACACAGTAACCCCGTCAGGGTCCCAGAAGACGTTCATCATGGGTCTACCGACAGACACAGTGGTTCCAAACTTTAGGAGGAGAGGTGGTGTGGTGACCCTCCATGGATTTCCAATTTGTTTCCTGTTAGAAATGATGGACCCATGTTTCATCTGCTCTACGATTTTTTACGAAATCTTGTCACGATCAGCCTCGTAAAGCGATAGCAGTTCTAAACAAATAAACCTTCTCTGTTCTTTATGGTCTTCCGTTACGTAGCGAGGAACCGAGCGCAGGCGCATCTTTGAGGCGAGTGTGTTTGCAATAACAACATAGATCTCCAATCGTGCAGATAGTTGTTCCATTGTGATCTGCCAATCATCTCGAATAACAATGAAGTTATAATGAAATCTAGACGTTTCGCTGCCAACAGGCGTTGGTAAATATCAACAGGGACAGTTGGAAAATGTGTGCCCCAGGCGGGATTCGAACCCGGGACCTCCTGTTTACATGGTAGATGCTATATCCGACATTTTTAAAAAAAATTTTCAGTATTGTTTGTTTCGTTTGGTCTGGGTGGACGTCACATGACATCCGTTCAAGTCGATCGTTGATTCCTTGACGCAGTTTTTTTATTACAGACGACAATTGGTCCTATGACCGAACACGCTGATCTACCCGATCCGACAACTGTGCCACCGAGGACACAGACGATAGTGCAACTGCAGGGACTCATCTCTGGGACGGCTTCATATCGAATAAGAATGTCCACAAATTCCAACAGTGAAGCAGTCACAGCTGTGTGCCGCAGGCCAGCAACTGGGAGATCGAACAGGTTTTTGCGACTTTGTGATGATGATGGACGCCACACCCAACGACTCACCGTGCTTTTTTATCACTGACAGATCTCCGTAGGTACTGTGCAAGCGCCTATTAATATCTTCGGTGCCCTGATTTTCTGCGAAGAAAAAAATGGCAGCTCTGCTTGGAACGCACCTCGACTTCAGACGCCATTTCGAAGGCTACGTACATCGCTGCTAACTAAAGTGCTTCATTACTCACCTAATGCCCCTCTTACAGTGTTGATAAATGTGAAACATAAAACCAAATCGTATTCTGTGCCACTGCACTACCATTTAAGTGAGTCACGTTCGCAGAGTCCCCCTCTTCCCTTTCCTCGGGCTCAAGCAGCATGATGTGGCCGTGAGGGAATTGTGAAGACAGTGCGACCGCTATGGTACCTATTCCAGGGCACAGCTCGCGAGTCGAACTCTCGGCAAACCTGGTGTACAAGAAAAGATTACACATGGGTACCGGAAATGCCTGAATAGACCTCCCAGTTCACGTTCACGACGCAAAATAATAATAATAATAACAATAATAACAATACGGAATGTACCTTCACGTATTGTGGGTTAGACGCGTCTTTGGACCCGTCGCTTTTGTGTTAGTTCAGAAGTAAAATGGCGGCTCGTCGGACCAAATTACATCCCTACAATCAGCTACTCCCGAGTTTCTGCGTTATTTAGACCTCTGGAGCCTCGCGGCTCTATGTGCCACTGTCACTAATGGCGTTTTACGAGGTACCCGACTCCAAATATCTGTTACATACAGTTCCCTTAGCTACTTTAGTTTATAAATTGATCCAGATGGAATTGCACTCATTGACATCAGCCATCCCCGTCAGGTTGCGGACCGATTGTTATTGGTAAGACGGAAAGCTAGCCCCCATGTCCTTTCGGCTGCGAACACATTCCAACAACCGTTTTTAGGCAGAGTTTCTTGGGCGTGAGTGGTACGACATTCGTTGAAGACCCGTGTGACATTCCGCGCTCGTAGACGAAAAAAATCGAGTGCCTATAGTCTTGGTGAGATCTGAGCACTCTAATACACAATAGCCCCTATCTGTCATTCTGCCACGTCTCCAGGTCGACCCATCTTGCTCCGCTGATACCATACAACCAACTAGCTGATACAGATGGCTTCACTTCAGTCGTACACCTTGTGCAGCATTGCAAATGACTATTGTGGCCGGCCGCTGTGGAAAAGCGGTTCTACACTCCTGGAAATGGAAAAAAGAACACATTGACACCGGTGTGTCAGACCCACCATAATTGCTCCGGACACTGCGAGAGGGCTGTACAAGCAATGATCACACGCACGGCACAGCGGACACACCAGGAACCGCGGTGTTGGCCGTCGAATGGCGCTAGCTGCGCAGCGTTTGTGCACCTCCGCCGTTAGTGTCAGCCAGTTTGCCATGGCATACGGAGCTCCATCGCAGTCTTTAACACTGGTAGCATGCCGCGACAGCGTGGACGTGAACCGTATGTGCAGTTGACGGACTTTGAGCGAGGGCGTATAGTGGGCATGCGGGAGGCCGGGTGGACGTACCGCCGAATTGCTCAACACGTGGGGCGTGAGGTCTCCACAGTACATCGATGTTGTCGCCAGTGGTCGGCGGAAGGTGCACGTGCCTGTCGACCTGGGACCGGACCGCAGCGACGCACGGATGCACGCCAAGACCGTAGGATCCTACGCAGTGCCGTAGGGGACCGCACCGCCACTTCCCAGCAAATTAGGGGCACTGTTGCTCCTGGGGTATCGGCGAGGACCATTCGCAACCGTCTCCATGAAGCTGGGCTACGGTCCCGCACACCGTTAGGCCGTCTTCCGCTCACGCCCCAACATCCTGCAGCCCGCCTCCAGTGGTGTCGCGACAGGCGTGAATGGAGGGACGAATGGAGACGTGTCGTCTTCAGCGATGAGAGTCGTTTCTGCCTTGGTGCCAATGATGGTCGTATGCATGTTTGGCGCCGTGCAGGTGAGCGCCACAATCAGGACTACATACGACCGAGGCACACAGGGCCAACACCCGGCATCATGGTGTGGGGAGCGATCTCCTACACTGGCCGTTCACCTCTGGTGATCGTCGAGGGGACACTGAATAGTGCACGGTACATCCAAACCGTCATCCAACCCATCGTTCTACCATTCCTAGACCGGCAAGGGAACTTGCTGTTCCAACAGGACAATGCACGACCGCATGTATCCCGTGCCACCCAACGTGCTCTAGAAGGTGTAAGTCAACTACGCTGGCCAGCAAGATCTCCGAATCTGTCCCCCATTGAGCATGTTTGGGACTGGATGAAGCGTCGTCTCACGCGGTCTGCACGTCCAGCACGAACGCTGGTGCAACTGAGGCGGCAGGCGGAAATGGCATGGCAAGCCGTTCTACAGGACTACATCCAGCATCTCTACGATCGTCTCCATGGGAGCATAGCAGCCTGCATTGCTGCGAAAGGTGGATATACACTGTACTAGTGCCGACATTGTGCATGCTCTGTTGCCTGTGTCTATATGCCTGTGGTCCTGTCAGTGTGATCATGTGATATATCTGACCCCAGGAATGTGTCAATAGAGTTTCCCCTTCCTGGGACAATGAATTAACGGTGTTCTTATTTCAATTTCCAGGAGTGTATGTTCTTCAGTCCGGAACTGTGTTGCTGCTACGGTCATAGGTTCGAATCTCGCCTCGGGCATGGATGTGTGTGATGTCCTTAGGTTAGATAGGTTTAAGTAGTTCTAAGTCTAGGGGACTTATGACCTCAGATGTTAAGTCCCATAGTGCTTAGAGCCATTTGAAGAATTTGACAGATATTTTGTTCCTTGAGATTATGTGTTGTCGATGTTAAATATGAGCATGTAAGAACACGACAGAGTTTTTGTCATACTGCGAGATTTAAGCTACGATTATATATGGTCCTAAATCAGTGATGCGCGTGTGGAATCAGTGGATTGAAGACGCCGTGATTACGAGCTGGCAGGCGATCACGCTCTGTCGTCACCGTGTATGATAACAGTTACCTCGCAAACGTGATGTCGTGACGAACCGTAAAGGTCTCGTCTGTTGGCTCCATGACGGCTCGTGGCAACGGCTATGAACCTGATTGTGGTGATGGTTCCACGACAGAAAGGCTGTTGAAAAACAGGCTGTTGCGTCCACTTTCACATACGCCTGAGGGAGCAAAGGACATGTAACCGGCTTCCAAACGCTGAATGGTAAAAAAGGGCTCTTCCAGCCTCTTCCAACCTCTTCCAGCCTAGAGATTCTCACTGTCGAATAATGTGGTGGAAAAGCTATAACTGAACGAGTTGAAGGTCCCCGTAGGAACAACATGGAATTTTGGGAGTCATTATAATTAGTGCTAAGCTGTACAGAGGTATTTAATTTGCATTTAATTTGTACCACATGCATGTGATGAAGATGGAACAACATGGAATTTTGGGAGTCATTATAATTAGTGCTAAGCTGTACAGAGGTATTTAATTTGCATTTAATTTATACCACATGCATGTGATGAAGATGAAATACAAAAAGAGACCTTGTCTTGCCTGACTAACACCAACTACACAGTGGTTGAGTTGTATTGCGTACATAAAAATAGGGATGAAACAGAAAACCAATTTCTCAAGGCTGGTTGGAGGCAGACCTCGTCTTGCCTCGCTAACACGAACTACTTACTGTTTGATTTGCATTGTGTACATAACAAAATGTGGATTAAACAGAAAATGGACCGTATCTCATGGCTAGTTGGAGGCAGACAGTGTCTTTCCTCTGTAACACGAACTACTTATTGGTTGATCTGCACTGCATACATAAAACTGTGGATGAAACAGGAAAGGAAATCACATCTCACGGCTAGTTGGAGGCACTGGAGGCATACTAAATGAGTAGAGAGAACACTAGCAGATACTTAACATACATTTATTATATAGGTACGGAACATAATAAAGCTAGTTACATCCTGGCGTCCCGTGGCCGCAATAAAAATTTAAAAAAATAATAATGTGAACAAAACAATTTATGAATTTATGTAAATCGCAGTATTAATAGAAATTGGCAGATATAATGATATTACTAGAACAGAGGCAGTGTTAATCCCAGCCTTTGAACAGAAAATGGGTGGAAAGCAAATTCACACTCTTAAACGATGAACAAGGTAGTTAATAAGTTTATCAACACAAAATTTCGACATATTCGAATGTACAAAGCAACGGAAACCGTCAAAACGGACAGTGTGCGTTTATATTCGACACAATATTTGCCAACTCAGCGGTGTCACTCCTATTAGAGAGGATAACAGAATGAATGGCCGCCTATTCCGCTGAGTTCTGGTCAGAAACGATGGCTAAATATAATCTTGTGACAGTGTGCATCTGTCGCTCTGTTGAACTGAATACGTAAGTGCTCCACATTCCTTAGCTCAGGCAGGGATGTAAATAACCAGAGTAAAATATTTTGTTCCTGATATGAAAACGCGAGAGATGGTGGTTTATGGTGGTAAAATGGAGAATCTGAACAAGAACCGCCATATCAAGGAGTCAGCAAAGCATTTTATGCAGCTTCTCTATCGGTTAAATCGCGCCACGAGATGTGTGCTGTGTGAGGGGCAATGGGCACGAAGAAAGGATAATGCCACTTGCACATGCGCAACACCAGGAGCAAAGTTGTAACGGCAAATATTAGTTACCTCGTTGCTAGTGTGGTAAGTTGGTCGATGTTGGTAGTTCAGATTGTAGTGACGGCGTCATCTGATTTGGCTACAATCTACTGCAACTTTTCCTGGCGCTTGATCAGTAAACTCAGGGGCCTTCTACATGGAAAGACATTTTCGCAGCTGTTCAGGCTAGCAGATCGACTGAAATGTCGTCACCAGAACATGGATACGATTAGCCAGTAACCTGCACATTATGGTCCTCCAGCAACCGGTGTAAATGCTTTGTAGACCCACATAAAAACCACGTACAGATTTCTCCGCCACGTTTTCGGTCTCTAATTGCAGCACATATTGGGTATAGAGCACACAAAATTTTCAAACCATGAATTCATGTGCACATGTGAAATCACTGTGCGTTGTTATGCAGATTCAGACTTCAGTTTAATCCCCTTTATTGAAGTTAGTATTGAAATTTTAAACACTATTGGTGGCTGTTAAATTACCACGCAATACTTTGTAATAATTTGTCCATTTTATTTGGACTGTTGAGCTCCGTGGCCGTGGATAATGATTTTTACTATAAAAATACAGCGACCAGCCACTTTTTGTTGCGTTTTAATTATGCCAATATGCATTTCGGGTTTGCACCTATCTTCAGCTGGCAAATTACATGTATCTTCAGTTTCTACAGTGGTAAAATATCGACAGCAGTTTGGATGTTGTAGCTGGCCGGTGCAAAATAACGATTCCAATCATTTACTTCAATTTCGCGAGTTTAAAGTTATGCACTATCGTAAAATATAACTCTGTCCATTGGTGAAATACTTGTAACTATCAAAGGAACCTCCCCATGGCACCCCCCTCATATTTAATTATAAGCTGGCACAGTGGATAGGCCTTGAAAAACTGAACACAGATCAATCGAGGAAATGGAATAAGTTGTGTGGAACTATGAAAAAATAAGCAAAATATACAAACTGAGTAGTCCATATGCAAGATATGCAACGTCAAGAACAATCTGAGATCAGGAGCGCCGTGGTCCCGTTGTTAGCGTTGGCAGCCGCGGAACGAGAGGTCCTTGGTTCAAGTCTTCCCTCGAGTGAAACGTTTACTTACTTTATTTTCGAAAAGTGATGATCTGTCAGTTCGTTCATTTACGTGTCTCTTCACTGTAATAAGTTTAGTGTTTGTGTTTTGCGGCCGCACCGCACAACAGTGCGATTAGCAGACGAAAGGACGTGCCTCTCCAATGGGAACCAAAAACATTCGATCGCAAGGTCATATGTCAACCGATTCCTCCACAGGAAAACAGGTCTGATATATTCTATACGACACTGGTGACGGCATGTGCGTCACATGACAGGAATATGTTGTCCACCCACCTAACTTGTATACTTGGCGAATGGGTAAAAAGATTCTTCTACCTTGCGTGATTTAGGTTTTCTTGTGGATGTGATAATCACTCCCGAAAAAAGTGATGAAAACATAAGAGTTTGTCACATAAACTGCAACAAATGAATGCAACAGTATCACAGTCGTACAGTTTTCCCTGTGCTCTGTCAAAACATATGTTTTGTTTCGATGTTTGTTTAGGTGTAGCGTCCCCATACTACGGCGCAGTTACCTCGAATCGGACGGACGGACGGACAGATAATAACTGTCTGAAAATAAAACATTAAACATTTCACTCGAGGGAAAACTTGAACCAAGGACCTCTCTTCCCCAGGTGCTCACGCTAACCACGGGACCAGGGCGCTCCTGAGTTCAGACTATCCTTGATGTTGCCTATCTTGCACATGGACTACTCAGTTTGTATATTTTGCTTATTTTTGTAATAGTTCCACACAACTTCTTCCTGTTTTCTCGACTGATCTGTGTTCAGTTTTTCAAGGCCTGTGCGCTGTTCCAACTAATAACTAAATTTGAGGGGGAGGTTCCCTTGTAAAAAAAACTGTCAGTCGAGAACATGGCGGATAACGCAGTGCGCCTGTGTAAAATACGTGATAAAAAGTGTTTGTCCTGTTACAAAAAAGGAGAAAGGCCAAGACAAAACAAGGAGAGGAGAACGTAAGTAAAATAAACAACTGATAGTGCATAACTTTAAACTCGCGAAATTGAAGTAAATGATTGGAATCGTTGCTTTTGCACAGGCCAGCTGCAGCATCCAAACTGCTGTCGATATTGTACCACTGTAAAAACTGAAGAGACATGTAATTTGCCAGCTGAAGATAGGTGCAAACCCGAAATGCATATTGGCACAATTAAAATCCAACAAAAAGTGGCTGGTCGCTGTATTTTAATAGTAAAATATCAGAAATACTTTGTTGCTGTTTTAACGGAGTTGTAGAATTTTTGAACACGTATTATGTTCGAGTATAATGACTTTCCTGGAGACTAGAAATCTACTCTGTAGGAATTAGCATGGGTTTCGAAAAAGACGGTCGTGTGAAACCCAGCTCGCGCTATTCGTCCACGAGACTCAAGAGGGCCATAGACACGGGTTCACATGTAGATGCCATGTTTCTTGACTTCCGCAAGGCGTTCGGTATAGTTCCCCACAGTCGTTTAATGAACAAAGTATGAGCATATGGACTATCAGACCAATTGTGTGATTGGATTGAGGAGTTCCTAGATAACAGAACGCAGCATGTCATTCTCAATGGAGAGAAGTCTTCCGAAGTAAGAGTGGTTTCAAGTGTGCCGCAGGGGAGGGTCGTAGGACCGTTGCTATTCACAATATACATAAATGACCTTGTGGATGACATCGGAAGTTGACTGAGGCATTTTGCAGATGATGCTGTGGTGTATCGAGAGGTTGTAACAATGGAAAATATTACTGAGGATCTGCAGCGAACTTACGCATGGTGCTGGGAATGGCAATTGAATCTCAATGTAGAAAAGTGTAATGTGCTGCGAATGCATAGAAAGATAGATCCCTTGTCATTAAGCTACAAAATAGCAGGTCAGCAACTGGAAGCAGTTAATTCCATAAATTATCTGGGAGTACTCATTAGGAGTGTTTTAAAATGGAATGATCATATAAAGTTGATTGTCGGTAAAGCAGATGCCAGACTGAGATTCATTGGAAGATTCCTAAGGAAATGCAATCCGAAAACAAAGGAAGTAGGTTAAAGTACGCTTGTTCGCCGACTGCTTGAATACTGCTCAGCAGTGTGGGATCCGCACCAGATAGGGTTGATAGAAGAGATAGAGAAGAGCCAACGGAGAGCAGCGCGCTTCGTTACAGGATCATTTAGTAATCGCAAAATCGTTACGGAGATGATAGATAAACTTCAGTGGAAGACTCTGTAGGAGAGACGCTGAGTAGCTCGGTACGGGCTTTTGTTAAAGTTTCGAGAACATACCTTCACCGAAGAGTCAAGCAGTATATCGCTCCCTCTTGCGTATATCTCGCTGGAAGAGACCATGAGGATGAAATCAGAGAGATTAGAGCCCACACAGAAGCATACCGACAATCCTTCTTTCCACGAATAATACGAGACTGGAATAGAAGGGAGAACCGATAGAAGTACTCAGGGTACCCTCCGCCACACACCGTCAGGTGGCTTGCGGAATATGGATGTAGATGTAGATGTATTTGCAATGTTTTACAATTCGAGTTACTATTCGATTTACTGCGAAAACGATAGATGATCCAGCCGGAGATAGCCCGCTTGTGTCTTTCCGTGTCGGTGGTGGTGCTTTATTTCCTGAGAGACTAATTACTGCAGTTTCGCGTTGCGGATTAATTGAGCCGAAGCGAGAGATATGGGCGGACAATAGCAGGGACCTGCCCACAGTGCAGGGAAAGCCGACCTAAGGGCAGCTCCCAATTTTCGGCCGAGAGCCGCGTGATAAACTGCGACCGCTGGAGGGCTGTCGGCCGCGTTTGCGCGCGTGTGGCTGCGGCTGGGCGCGCTGTTTTTCGACTGCATCAGCCGCCGGAGGGCCACTCGCTGTCAGGGCCCACGCTGGTAAACAGCGACGCTGCCACAGTCGGACTACCGGATGCCCGGCGGGGCCGCGGGCAGAGTCACGAGTTTCACTTAACAGAGCTTCTTGTCGATCGACTAGAGCGTGCATCCGCTTAAGGGGACCACACGCTGTCCACCTCACCCACGTTAATTTAGGCAGATATTTGATGAATTTCTGAAAGCACTACTTGATGAAGGACCTTAATATTTTTGCTGTATGTTACATGATGCTAATAGAGTCAATTGTACTAAAATCTACTTTAACCTTTTTATAGTTTTTAAGATACACTAGTTTCAAATTTATTAACAAAAAGTGTTACGTTTTTTCTGCAGAAAATATTTTTTGTAAACTTCCTGATGGGGGAATATTAATGCATGTTAGTACCAGAGGTGGCTTCTTATGTTGTGCAGAGTCTCTGAAAGTTTCATTCACTTATCTATGACTATCAAGAGCTCAGATGGAAACCCAGTTCTAAGCAAAGAGGGGGAAAGCTGAAAGGTGGAAGGAGTATATAGAGGGTCTATACAAGGGCTATGTACTTGAGGACAATATTATGGAAATGGAAGAGGATGTAGATGAAGATCAAATGGGAGATACGATATTGCGTGAAGAGTTTGACAGAGTACTGAAAGAACTGAGTCGAAACAAGGCCCCAGCAGTAGACAACATTCCATTAGAACCACTGACGGCCTTGGGAGAGACAGTCATGACAAAACTCTACCATCTGGTGAACAAGATGTACGAGATAGGCGAAATACCCTCAGACTTCAAGAAGAATTAATAATTCCAATCCCAAAGAAAGCAGGTGTTGACAGATGTGAAAATTACGGAACTATCAGTTTAATAAGTCACAGCTGCAAAATACTAACGCGAATTATTTACATACGAATGGAAAAACTGGTAGATGCAGACCTCGGGGAAGACCAGTTTGGCTTCCGTAGAAATGTTGGAACACGTGAGGCAATACTGACGCTACGGTTTATCTTAGAAGCTAGATTAAGGAAAGACAAACCTACGTTTCTAGAATTTGTAGACTTAGAGAAAGCTTTTGACAATGTTGACTGGAATACTCCCTTTCAAATTCTAAAGGTGGCAGGGGTAAAATACAGGGAGCGAAAGGCTATTTACAATTTTTACAGAAACCTGATGGCAGTTATAAGAGTCAGGAGCATGAAAGGGAAGCAGTGGTTGGGAAGGGAGTGAGACAGGTTTGTAGCCTCTCCCCGATGTTATTCAATCGGTATATTGATCAAGCAGTAAAGGAAACAAAAGAAAAATTTGGAGTAGGTATTAAAATCCAGGGAGAGGAAATAAAAACTTTGAGGTTCCCCGATGACATTGTAATTCTGTCAGAAACAGCAAAGGACTTGGAAGAACAGTTGAACGGAATGGACAGTGTCTTGAAAGGAGCATATAAGATGAACATAAACAAAAGCAAAACGAGGATAATGGAATGTAGTCGAATTAAGTCGGGTGATGCTGAGGGAATTAGATTAGGAAATGAGACACTTAAAGTAGTAAAGGAGTTTTGCTATTTGGGGAGAAAAATAACTGATGATGGTCGATGTAGAGAGGATATAAAATGTAGACTGGCAATGGCAAGGAAAGCGTTTCTGAAGAAGGGAAATTTATTAACATCGAGTATAGATGTAAGTGTCAGGCAGTCGTTTCTGAAAGTATTTGTATGGAGTGTATCCATGTATGAAAGTGAAACATGGACGATAAATAGTTGGGACAAGAAGAGAATAGAAGCTGTCGAAATGTGGTGCTACAGAAGAATGTTGAAGATTAGGCGGGTAGATCATGTAACTAATGAGAAGGTATTGAATAGGATTGGGGAGAAGCTACGTTTGTGGCACAACTTGACTAGAAGAAGGGGTCGATTGGTAAGACACATCCTGAGGCATCAAAGGGTCACAAATTTAGCATTGGAGGGTAGTGTGGGGGGGTAAAAATCGTAGAGGGGACCAAGAGATGAATACACTAAGCAGATTCAGAAGGATGTAGATTGCAGTAGGTACTGGGCGATGAAGGAGCTTGCACAGGATAGAGTAGCATGGAGAGCTGCATCAAACCAGTCTCAGGACTGAATACAACAACAACAGTTTCTGATATAATGGGGCATAAGTAATGAAAATTTTATTTTGCAGAAAATTGACTTTAAAGAAAAAACTTCTGAAAATTGTTACTATCAGTTAATTAAAACCTTTCTGCTGCGTATGCTGGCCTTTCTTTGGCCTCTAGCAAATCTTCCACCTGGATGTTGGTCTTGTTTTCTTGGCCATATTAGATGCAGACCTGTCAGCATCGGCTATCGTCATTTTATCGCAATGTTGCAGCCCAGTGATCATATTTTCACCAGGATTAATTCCCAGATTTTTCAGTACCCAACACTTGCCATATTACCACAACTGAACGTAATAACATCATCATGAACTCCTAGTTTCGTTGAATGCATGCCTACAAATACAGTTTTAGGAAGGAGGTTCCAAATTATGGCGTGTCTGCCCACACAGGCATTTGCTTAGAAGGTCAGGATGAGCCAAATCTCTGAAAATAGGTGAAATTGCTGTAATAGCAACAGCAGGAAGAGAATGCTGGTGAGAATAATATTCTCCAGTTGCCCGAGCCCTATTGTATTTGCATCACGAATTTTCTCGTGATGGACACAATCTATGACATGGCTTATCATCAGTAGAGGACTTACGGAAAAATATGGCCCAAACATCTCTCTTCATTGCCTCCAGATTTTCTTGATTCCTCCTAACTGCCTGCCCATAGTATAGCTGCAAGTCTTCTATTTCAGTTTTCGTTAACCGACCCTGTCTGGTCAACAATTTTCCATCTTATAATTTTTTTCCTCTAATATCAACAATTAGTTTTCTCAATCTTGCTCCCAAACGTTTTTGAACATGGCCTACACATTCTATTTTGCTAATAATGGCATCTCCATATGGCTTAGAGCTCACCACATTGTTATATGCCTTACTGTCACCATCGACGAAATATTTGTGGTACCGTACGCCTCTTGTTTCTACAGAGCGATGAAATATTTGTTCTACTCCATGAACATCCACACCACCACTTGTTCCTCTAAAAATAGCTACACAGTTGTGTTCTCTATGTCCATTGGCTTTACCACATTTGCAATATTTAGAGATTATCTCCACATCTAACACTTTACCGGAGTCTACACTCGTGGCAGTCACTGCTCCATTCAGAGAAGTATGTCCTCTTTTCTGCCAACTTCCATCAAGTGCAACTCCCATATCCGAACATCCATCATTTTCTTCCACTGCTTCATGCTTTCCTCACTAATCTCACATACAGCTTTCTGTAATATTGCAGTCAGGTTTTCAAATTTATTTGGTGGTTGATGTAAGTTCATCACTGAACAAAATGTCTCCCTGCAGCCATGCCCTTGCCAATGGATCGTAAGGCATAAACTGATCTAGTATTGATTTCATAAGGGCCACATGCATCTGGTTTTGAAGAACTCATAAATGAAATCACAGCTGAGCATTTAGTGTAAATTAAATCCAAAGCAATTGCCTTTTCTCCAACTGGCATACTCTCAAATTTTCACACTCTGTGTCTACATTGTACCAATGTAGAAATTACATCTGATAATATTTTCAAATTTATAATAATGTTTCTGCATCCCTTGTTACTTCCAGTAAATTCGTTGTGACTCTCTTGAAATGGTGAAAGCTTCTTAGATGATGCACTTGTTGAAGAATTACTATTAGAAACATCCATCGTTGCTAGGCACATAAACTCTTGTACAAAAAGCTTTCTAAACTTGTTTCCTCTAAATTGTCTTTTCTTGAAAATGCCTTTACGTTTCACCATCTTCAATAAACACTACGAAACACAAGTAAACAAACTCTGCAAACGCATGTATATCAACTACTCGGAATCACACTTGAACAAAACTAACCGCGTGTTTGAAAGCGTGTTGTTTACAAACAGCAGAAACAAAAGAATACCGACTGTTGCTTTCCAAGGACAGCCAACACACATTGGAGTAAAAAAAATCCCTAACGTGCAATGTAGGGGATATAAAGATCTAAAATATATGCAGGAAAGTGTGTGACAGAAAAGTGGGTGTAGCAGCACATAAACACACGTAGCAGGAAAATGCTCTTTAAATAATCAAAAAAAAATTTCGGGAAAGTCCTTTTTCAGAGTAGTTAAATAAAACCTTAATCTACCGAAATATGATGAAAACCGAAAATCGATTTTTTTCCGACCTGAACCGCGGTGTGGTCCCCTTAAAGGCAGGGTTGTTCAAAGAGAAAGAGCAGATTCCTGTTATTTATTACAGCATTGACCACCGTAAGTTTCTTCACTTACTGTGTAACTTTGATGGTTAATCTCAATATTAATACACTATTCCCTTACCTCAAGACATTTCCTGTGTAATGATTTTCATTTTTCATTTATAGCACTTACTTACATTGAAACTAAAAGAGCTCCAGTTACATTGCTTGTAGAAACTGTCCTGCATTAAAGACGATTGTCCTTGTTAATGACACTGCATTGACACTTATTGAATAATAATAAAATACATAAGCGTCAGAACATGTTGTTACTATTACAGCTCAGTTCACCAATGTTCAGTTCACTGTTTCTACGGCTGTCGCCAACAAAATAGCAAATAATCTCGTGACCGACACAACCAAAATGTGGCTAGCCCCTAACGAGATACACAGTAGCCAGTTGGCTGGTTGGTTGGTTTATTTGGAAGGAGAAAACCAAACAGCGAGGTCATAGGTTTAGGGAAGGATAGGGAAGGAAGTCGGCTGTGCCCTTCTAAACGAACCATCCCGGCATTTGCCTAAAGCGATTTAGGGAAATCAGGAAAACATAAACCAGGTTGGCCGGACGTGAGTTTGAACCGTCATCCTTCCGAATGCGAATCCATTGTGCTGACCACTGCGCCACTTCCTAGGGAGCAGTTAGTCTTATTCAAATGACTCCAAACACCTCAGCTCTCGTCGCTGGCGATCTCTCCTTTTCTGGTTGTTGGAAACGATCCACCTGACTTCCTCGCAATTATTTTGCTACACAGAATCTCTCTCTCAGCCATTTTCATACACTCTTCATTAAGTTCTCCTCTTACTTTCTTCTCATTTCAATCCGAAAAGAACTAAGGAGAAGATAAATTTCGATTACTTCTGACTGGTACTGACAGACAATCGTATGGTAGGCGATAAACATGCAATAAAATGTAGTCATATTGTACGTTCTGGTATAGAAATTACCACGAAACGTTTGTTAGATGTCATTCCCTATAAAAAACAGATAACCGAGAGACATCAATGAAATCAATCAGTTACCTTAAAAACGGGACCATAGGTCTCAAAACATCTCCTTTGCGCTAAGGGCTACTGCAACAAGACCATCAAACACTCAGAGCAGACAAAGCACTAAAGAGAGGAAGAAGATATCCGACTCCAGTGTTCATGGATATAAAGGCTTGCTCCTGCTTGCTGATCACTTGTGCCACTGGGAAGCGGGAAGGGGAATCACGGTATTGGCCGGTACTGTAAGCCGGCCGATACTGCGCGACTCTACCCTATGTCACTGGACATAGGAACGTCCAGAGTTTTATGTTCGGACAGACACTACACCATCCATCAACAAGAGCACTCTTCGTTGCTCGGTAAAGAATTAAACGGTCGTTCTACTTCATTCCACACATGAATCAACACTTCCCTGTTTATTGTCTCGAATGCTTCAAAAATTTGAGTTTTCAGGTATTGAAGAGTAGCCGGCGTAGATGGGAAAAAGACTCTGTCTTTTATGTATCCCCCACAGGAAAAAAACCGCAATGTGTGAGATCGTGTGACGTGGGAGGCCACAACCAATGAACAAGATCTTGTCCAAGTCTCCCATCCAAAGTTTTGAGATAGTGTTGTACGTCAACGTGAAACTGGGGTGGGGAGCCGTCATATATAAAAATGAAATCACTGGAATTTTCGTGAAGTTGATTAAACAATCAGTCTTAAAGTATTTTGAGATAGTGTTGTACCTCAACGTGAAACTGAGGTGGGGATCCGTCATGTATAAAAATGAAATCACTGGAATTTTCGTGAAGTTGATTAAACAATCAGTCTTAAAGTATGTCCAGTTGTTACATTTTTGTCACAGTTTGGGAGATGCAACAATAACGCTCTCCAAGTGCCCAAGGAACCAGCAGCGCACGACAATCACGTACACTGTTGAATGTGACAAATGCTGGACTTATCATAACAAGAGTAGACATAGATTTGGTAGTAGATGTAGGTTTTATTCATCGTAGAAATTGTTTTTAATTATTATTATAGTTATTATTATTATTATTATTATTATTAGTAGTAGTAGTAATAGAAATAGTTATGGTAGTGGTAGGACGAAATTAAGTATTAATGTACATTTCATAGTTTCTGTTTGAATGTATGTGTGCTTATATTACAGATTACAGACTACAATGGAATGGAATAAATAAATGAAAAGACAAAAAATATGTGAAATAAGAATTCCTGTCACAGTATACTCCGCTACAAAAAGGAAGGTCCATAAACTATGTAAACAGAAACAGCTCAAAATATATTCAGTTTCGGTGAGTATATTTCATGTTCCACGATGACATCAAGATACACTATGGCAGTTTAATCTACTCGATACATTGAGCGTCGATTCGTCTCAAAAAATAAGTCGTTCGGGAAAAGTGTCCTCCGCCATATCCAGAAGAATTAAAATTCAGGATTCGTACCTTCTGTTGTTATCAGAAGAAGGAAACTGGCGTTCTACGGATCGGAGCGTGGAATGTCAGATCCCTTAATCGAGCAGGTAGGTTAGAAAATTTAAAAAAGGGAAATGGATAGGTTAAAGTTAGATATAGTGGGAATTAGTGAAGTTCGGTGGCAGGAGGAACAACACTTTTGGTCAGGTGAATACAGAGTTATAAATACAAAATCAAATAGAGCTAATGCAAGAGTAGGTATAATAATGAATAAAAAATAGGCGTGCGGGTAATCTACGACAAACAACATAGTGAACGCATTATTGTGGGCAAGATAGACACAAAGCCCACGGCTACTACAGTAGTACAAGAATCATAAAAGAAGGTTGTATACATGGAATAATACTGGAGATACTAGAAGGAATCAGATATATTACATAATGGTAAGATAGAGATTTAGGAACCAGGTTTTAAATTGTAAGACATTTCCAGGGGAAGATGTGGACTCTGGCAGCAGTCTATTGGTTATGAACTGCAGATTAAAATTGAAGAAACTGCAAAAAGATGGTAATTTAAGGAGATGGGACCTGGATAAGCTGACTAAACCAGAGCTTATATAGAGTTTCAGGGAGGGCATAAGGGAACAATTGACAGCAGTGGGGGAAAGAAGTACAGTAGAAGAAGAATGGGTAGCTCTGAGGGATGAAGTAGTGAAGGCAGCAGAAGATCAAGTAGGCAAAAAGACGAGGACTAGTAGAAATTCTTGGGTAACAGAAGAAATAATGAATTTAATTGATGAAAGGAGAAAATATAAAAATGCAGTAAATGAAGCAGGCAAAAAGGAATACAAACGCCTCAAAAATGAGATCGACAGGAAGTGCAAAATGGCTAAGCAGGGATGGCTAGCGGACAAATGTAAGGATGTAGAGCCTTCTCTCACTAGGGGTAATATAGATACTGCCTCCAGGAAAATTAAAGAGACCTTTGGAGAAAAGAGAACCACTTGTATGAATATCAAGAGCTGATATGGAAACCCAGTTCTAACCAAACAAGTGAAAGCAGAAAGGTGGAAGGAGTATATAGAGGGTCTCTACAAGGGCGATGTACTTGAGGACAATATTATGGAAATGGAAGAGGATGTAGATGAAGATGAAATGGGAGATATAATACTGTGTGAAGAGTTTGACAGAACACTGAATGACTGAGTCGAAACAAGACCCCGGGAGTAGACAACATTCCATTAGAACTGCTGACGGCCTTGGGAGAGCCAGTCCTGACAAAACTCTGCCATCTGGTGAACAAGATGTACGAGACTGGCGAAGTACCCTCAGATTTCAAGAAGAGTATAATAATTCCAATCCCAAAGAAAGCAGGTGTTGACAGATGTGAAAATTAACGAACTGTCAGTTTAATAAGTCACAGCTGCAAAATACTAACGCGAATTATTTACAGACGAATGGAAAAACTGGTAGAAGCGTACCTTGGGGAAGATCAGTTTGGATTCCGTAGAAATATTGGAATACGTGAGGCAATACTGACCTTGCGACTTACAGGAGTAAAATACAGGGAGCGAAAGGCTATTTACAACTTGTACAGAAACCAGATGCCTGTTCTAAGGGTCGATGGACATGAAAGGGAAACAGTGGTTGGGAAGGGAGTGAGGCAGGGTTGTAGCCTCTACCCGATGTTATTCAATCTGTATATTGGTCAAGCAGTAAAGTAAACCAAAGAAAAGGTATTAAAATCTATGGAGAAGGAGTAAAAACTTTGAGGTTCGCCGATGACATTGTAATTCTCTCAGCGACAGCAAAGGACGTGGAAGAGTAGTTGAACGGAATGGACGTTGTCTTGAAAGGAGGATATAAGATGAACATCAACAAAAGCAAAACGAGGATAATGGAATGTAGTCGAAGTAGTTAAGATCAAGTATAGATTTAAGTGTCAGGAAGTCATTTCTGAAAGTATTTGTATGGAGTGTAGCCATGTATGGAAGTGAAACATGGATGATAAATAGTTTGGACAAGAAGAGAATAGAAGCTTTCGAAATGTGGAGCTACAGAAGAATGCTGAAGATTAGATGGCTAGATCACGTAACTAATGAGGAAGTATTGAATAGAATTGGGGAGGAGAGAAGTTTGTGGCACAACTTGACCAGAAGAAGGGATCGGTTGGTAGGACATGTTCTGAGGCATCAAGGGATCACCAATTTAGTATTGGAGGGCAGCGTGGAGGGTAAAAATCGTAGAGGGAGACCAAGAGATGAATACAGTAAGCAGATTCAGAAGGACGTAGGTAGCAGTAGGTACTGGGAGATGAAGCAGCTTGTAGAGGATAGAGTAGCATGGAGGGCTGCATCAAACCAGTCTCAGGACTGAAGACCACAACAACAACAACCTTCTGTTGCGGTCGACGGGACGCAATTTCTGTAGGAACTGCAACTTGTAAGGTTGCACATATAGGAGCCGTTCCAGAACACGGCACACCGTTGTTTGATAATTCTGAAGTTCCTAGCCCTCTCGTCTCGTGGACTTGCGAGTGCTCCACGTGAAAGCGTCTCGGATACGCTGGACACTTTCTCCAGGCCTGCGTGTCCGACCAGTGCTCTTACGTTTGCATATGCAACTTACTTTCTAGAATACTGTGTGCCAGTCATCAATCTGCTTGCACAGAGACGTCTTCTTGCTGAAAAGATAGCGGAAAGCACGCTTGATTGTTTCAGTTTCAATTACGCTTTACATAATAATTTTGTCTCTTCGTAGAATACCCACCATCTCTCTTCAATAGTCTGTGTTGTTTATTTATGTAATAAGTCAGGTATTCATTTCTCTAATAAACTCTGAATTTTTTCATAATACTTCTTTCGTACTTAAGTGAATACAATTGAACAACTGCTCATTTTTATTTTCACCGTTCTTTTTCATTTCTCTGAGTCTGTAACCAGGTAGTGGTCTTGGAGCCTCAATCATCCTGCTTTGACTTGCGATTAGACTCCACGTCTCTGACTAGTAGGCCCGTACGTTGGAGCTGGTACTCACATCATTTTATAAAATTTCAGTACTGTTCTTTCTCTCCTATATTTTTTTTTCAAGTAAAACGTAATTTGAGGTACCACCAACTATTTAGATTTTTGCTATTTTGAATCTTAATCACTGAAAGTAGTTTATATGATCTCAAGTACCAGTTATTTAAAATCATTAATCACCAATTATTATGTTTGCTCTTAAATGTTCCTTACTATGGAAAGCAACTGTCTGAGTTTTATTTGTAGATATTGTAATATTACGATCATGTGCTATTTTGTGGAATGGCCAAACTGCCCTTTGCAGTCTGTCTGCAGAATCTGCTCAGATTATTCGATTTATCTTCTAATATTTTATGTGTATAATTTTATTATTAACTTTATAATGCTACACTAATTAGCGGCGGCATTCTGAAAAGTAATGGCTTCCATTTTAATATGTTAACTTTTACAGCTTTTTAAATAAAAGAAACGTTACTTACATTCGACCCTTTATTCCTCATATTTACATATTTTCAGCCCTCTGCCGCTAGTGAGCTCTGAATTGTAGCGTGTACAACGGCGCTCGTATATACTGTGAGAGTACAATTTTTCGATGCTGAGATCTTTCAGTTACGCTTCTTCCTTACATTATGTGATGTCTGCTAGTTCTTTGTTCAAGATGGGGGCCTACTTTTCCTTTATATTTAATCCTCTTCCCTAAAGCTTCATCACCAACTACGTGCATTACTTTTGCTGTTTCTTTCCACTGTGCATTAAGTTTCTGTTTCTCTTGCACTTTTATTGGTATTTCATCTAATCGTTTTACGTAAAACCATGTAATTTTTGATATTGTAGCCAATGTATAAGCTTCTATACATTTTCTGCTGTGAATTTGGATTCTTAGTTCATAGTACCAGAAAATGTCCTGTACAAACATCATTTCCTCAGTACACTCTTGTGTTTTATATTAATGATATAGCTTTCCCAATTTGTAATACCATAGTCTGTTTTAGATCTCCATTACGGTTTCAGTATGTCCTCCATGTGATCCTACTTTTCCTCAAGAAGTATCTCTAGCAATTATTAAATTTTCTGCTTTACCTGTGCAATTTATTGTCATCAGCATGGACTGATAGGTTGCTTTTGACCCTCTCTGGAGCATAGAGACCAATTAATTATATTCACCAGCTTTTTCAACGTCTCCAAGCTCATCGTTTCAGTCGTTCATTTGTTACCATTTTATAATTGCAACCATTTTATGGGAGCTCCAATGTTAGGCGCGTAATGGGGCCCCTTAGGGATACGGCGGCTAAGGAGGGGAAGAAATCCAGTGTGCACTCCGTGTGCATTCCGGGAGGAGTCATTCCTGATGTGGAAAGGGTCCTTCCGGATGCCATGAAGAGCACAGGGTGCAGCCAGCTGCAGGTGGTGGCACATGTCGGCACTAATGACGTGTGTCGCTTTGGATCTGAGGAAATTCTCTCTGGATTCCAGCGGCTATCTGATTTGGTGAAGGCTGCCGGTCTTGCTTACGAGATGGAGGCAGAGCTCACCATCTGCAGCATCGTTGACAGAACCGACTGCGGACCTTTGGTGCAGAGCCGGGTGGAGGGTCTGAATCAGAGGCTCAGACGGTTTTGCGACCGTATTGTCTGCAGATTCCTAGACTTGCGCCATAGGGTGGTGGGGTTTCGGGTTCCGCTGAATAGGTCAGGAGTTCACTACACTCAGCTGGCGGCTACACGGGTAGCGGAGGCTGTGTGGCGTGGACTGGGCGGTTTTTTAGGTTACAAGGCCTCGGGAAAGTGCGGGATGGGCTGCAACGTCAAAGGGTGCTTGGCAATTACAGGACGTGCTTGGATCAAGGAACAGTCGGAATTTTAGTTGTAAATTGTTGTAGTTGCGCTGGAAAAGTCCCTGAGCTTCAAGCGCTAATAGAAAGCACAGAAGCTGATATCGTTATAGGTACAGAAAGCTGGCTAAAGCCTGAAATAAGTTCTGCAGAAATTTTTACGAAGTCTCAGACGGTGTTCAGGAAAGATAGATTAGGCAGAATTGGTGGTGGAGTGTTTGTGTCTGTCAGTAGTGGTTTATCTTGTAGTGAAGTCGAAGTAGATACTCCGTGCGAATTGGTGTGGGTGGAGGTTATACTTAACAGCCGAATTAAGTTAATAATTGGCTCCTTCTACCGACCCCCAGACTCCGATGATACAGTTGCGGAACAGTTCAGAGGAAGTTTGAGTCTCGTAACAAATAAATACCCCACTCATACGGTTATAGTTGGTGGGGACTTCAACCTACCCTCGGTATGTTGGCAAAAATACTTGTTCAAAGCCGGTGGTAGGCAGAAAACGTCTTCCGAGATTGTCCTAAATGCATTCTCCGAAAATTATTTCGAGCAGTTAGTCCACGAACCCACGCGAATTGTAAATGGTTGCGAATACACACTTGACCTCTTGGCCACAAACAATCCAGAGCTGATAGAGAGCATCATGACTGATACAGGGATTAGTGATCACAAGGTCATTGTAGCTAGGCTTAATACCATTTCTTCCAAATCCATCAGAAACAAACGCAAAATAATTTTATTTAAAAAAGCGGATAAAGTGCCACTAGAAGCCTTCCTAAAAGACAATTTCCATTCCTTCCGAACTGACTATGCGAATGTAGACGAGATGTGGCTCAAATTCAAAGATATAGTAGCAACAGCAATTGAGATATTCATACCTCATAAATTGGTAAGAGATGGAACGGATCCCCCGTGGTACACAAAAAAGGTCCGAACGCTGTTGCAGAGGCAACGGAAAAAGCATGCGAAGTTCAGAAGAACGCGAAATCCTGAAGATGGGCTAAAATTTACAGACGCGCGAAATTTGGCACGTACTTCGATGCGAGATGCCTTTAATAGGTTCCACAACGAAACATTGTCTCGAAATTTGGTAGAAAATCCGAAGAAATTCTGGTCGTATGTAAAGTACACAAGCGGCAAGACGCAGTCAATACCTTCGCTGCGCAGTGCCAATGGTACTGTTATCGACGACTGTGCCGCTAAAGCGGAGTTATTGAACGCAGTTTTCCGAAATTCCTTCACCAGGGAAGACGAATGGAATATTCCAGAATTTGAAACACGAACATCTGCTACCATGAGTTTCTTAGAAGTAGATACCTTAGGGGTTGCGAAGCAACTCAAATCGCTTGATACGGGTAAGTCTTCAGGTCCAGATTGTATACCGATTAGGTTCCTTTCAGATTACGCTGATACTATAGCTCCCTACTTAGCACTCATATACAACCGCTCGCTCACCGATAGATCTGTACCTACAGATTGGAAAATTGCGCAGGTCGCACCAGTGTTCAAGAAGGGTAGTAGGAGTAATCCATTTAACTACAGACCTATATCATTGACGTCGGTTTGCAGTAGGGTTTTGGAGCATATACTGTATTCAAACATTATGAATCACCTCAAAGGGAACGATCTATTGACACGTAATCAGCATGGCTTCAGAAAACATCGCTCTTGTGCAACGCAGCTAGCTCTATATTCGCACGAAGTAATGGCCGCTATCGACAGGGGATCTCAAGTTGATTCCGTATTTCTAGATTTCCGGAAAGCTTTTGACACCGTTCCTCACAAGCGACTTCTAATCAAGTTGCGGAGCTATGGGGTATCGTCTCAGTTGTGCGACTGGATTCGTGATTTCCTGTCAGGAAGGTCGCAGTTCGTAGTAATAGACGGCAAATCATCGAATAAAACTGAAGTGATATCAGGTGTTCCCTAGGGAAGCGTCCTGGGACCTCTATTGTTCCTGATCTATATAAATGACCTGGGTGACAATCTGAGCAGTTCTCTTAGACTGTTCGCAGATGATGCTGTAATTTACCGTCTAGTAAGGTCATCCGAAGACCAGTATCAGTTGCAAAGCGATTTAGAAAAGATTGCTGTATGGTGTGTCAGGTGGCAGTTGACGCTAAATAACGAAAAGTGTGAGATGATCCACATGAGTTCCAAAAGAAATCCGTTGGAATTCGATTACTCGATAAATAGTACAATTCTCAAGGCTGTCAATTCAACTAAGTACCTGGGTGTTAAAATTACGAACAACTTCAGTTGGAAGGACCACATAGATAATATTGTCGGGAAGGCGAGCCAAAGGTTGCGTTTCATTGGCAGGACACTTAGAAGATGCAACAAGTCCACTAAAGAGACAGCTTACACTACACTCGTTCGTCCTCTGTTAGAATATTGCTGCGCGGTGTGGCATCCTTACCAGGTGGGATTGATGGAGGACATCGAGAAGGTGCAAAGAAGGGCAGCTCGTTTTGTATTATCGCGTTATAGGGGAGAGAGTGTGGCAGATATGATACACGAGTTGGGATGGAAGTCATTACAGCATAGACGTTTTTCGTCGCGGCGAGACCTTTTTACGAAATTTCAGTCACCAACTTTCTCTTCCGAATGCGAAAATATTTTGTTGAGCCCAACCTACATAGGTAGGAATGATCATCAAAATAAAATAAGAGAAATCAGAGCTCGAACAGAAAGGTTTAGGTGTTCGTTTTTCCCGCTCGCTGTTCGGGAGTGGAATAGTAGAGAGATAGTATGATTGTGGTTCGATGAACCCTCTGCCAAGCACTTAAATGTGAATTGCAGAGTAGTCATGTAGATGTAGATGTAGATGTCATGTAGATGTAGACCTTTGATTTTAAGTGCAACCCTAGCTTTCACTTGCTCAGTTCAGGTACTCCACTATATACCATGATACCAATTATTTCTTTGAGCAGTTTCATCTTTGTATTTGATAATACAGCTACATCCGTGTTATCCGTTTTAGCAATACTTAGTTCCTTTATCAGTAGCTGTTCTTCAGTGTTCATCCCTCTAACATTCCAACGGTAAAAACTTCGCAACCCTTTTATTCTTTACCTTTTACCTCGTATTGGTCATCATCGAAAGATAAGGCTACTTTTCTTCTTTATTTTTGTGAATGATGTTTTAATTCCCATGTAACAACATACCGACCGGTAGCCAGGAGTAGCTCGGTGATAAAGCTGCTACCTTTAGAGGTGCCTGCACAATTTTTTTTATTTTATATTTTTTTCATTTTTGTTTAATTTTTTTTGGGGGGGGGGGGGGGAGGTTGTTTTCCTTGGATGGTAGCCTTCGCTGGTGATATGGATATATCTCTCCAGGTTTTGTAAGGCGGCTTGACCGACCCTGTTCTCTATCAAGTTTGTCCCTGCAGGAGGGTCGGCTTCCCCGCACACTTAAGAGCTCCGCTACCTAACCTCCTACGTTATAGATACTTTTTATGTGATTCCCACTGAAGACACATGTCTTTCCAGAATGGCCCTTCCAGGGCCTTAACCTCCCGTCATCATAACTCTGTGAGTCATAGCAGAGTGTACAAGCCTCCTTGCTCCACGAAGGCGGCAGTCGTCAACCAGAAGACGAAGACAATGTTGTACAGAAATTAGCTTGGTAGTCATCGACATTCTGAAAGTTGTTGATATCTGAGTAGGAAAAATCTGTGGAGAATAAGGTTTATCCATTATATCTGATGGGCCGTCTGAGAAGACTGTACAAAGATATCATCATACTAAATTTGAATGGTAAATAAACACGGGCAGTAATGTGAAACAAAGGCTTGAGGCCATGATGTAGTACTTCACCAGCACTTATTCACGCATATCTAGATGACGCAAAAAGAGAATGTAAAGCCAAGTTTCATAAAGAAAATCCGACAGACAGACACAATATTTAATCTTCCCTGATGTGCAGACAATACTACACTCTTCGCAGATAAACAATATGACCTGCAGATCGGACTTCATTTCGTGTGCCTAATAGCAAAGACTTAGCATTTATATACACACCCCTCAAGTCATCTTACATACTTCTGGTATGACTACGTTTTGCCTCCTTCGCTGTTTCATTCACAAATGGCCGTCATGGTCTTTTCGTGAGACGTTTGGGCGAGGAAGTAATATGTTGTCTGGCTCTTCCCGAAACATACACTCTCAGAACTTCAACAATAGGCCTTTCCGTCACGCACAACGGCCCTCTTGTAGCGACCGCAACTGGAGACTGTTAAGCACATCGGTAACGCTCTCTCACTGACAACAATCATGACGTGATAAAATGCCGTGCTCTTTGTTGGATCTTCTCCAAATCTCTTATTAATCGTACATTGTAAAGGTAGCGCACTGATGGGAAATACTCAATAATACGACATTAAAATCTCGAGATAAAACAACCAAAAGAACGCCACTGTCAGGGTTTGAGGATTTTGTGATGCCAACTGACCATTGCGACATCCTCTGCTATAGGACGTCATTCGGACCCGATATGCTGGGGCGTGGGATCAGCACTAGAGATGGGCAATCTCCCACAAAACTGCTACAAAGAGCCAGATCCATCAAAGTAGTGGGTGATCAGTGACTCAGAAAAAAGGTTTGCTAGGTCCTCTGCTCCCAAATATCTTTCTGAAGACACTGGTGGGAATAAGAAAGATTCTGTGGCAGGCTGCTGCAACAATGCATCAGATCACATGCTGAAAGAAACGTTTTGAAAGCTGCAAAAAATGCGGTGTAGGCTATGTGTGTGTATGGATTTGCATATCTTACGACTATGTGTGGTTTTTCTCAGCCATGAAAAGAACAAAAAATTACGAAAAATTTGTTCTTCAGAACTCTATATAAATGCAGAAAACACTTTGCATCTTAAGCTGGGTGTAAATAACTGTTTACAACGTATCACATTGTTGCAGAGGAAGCCAAGAAGCAATAATTTGATATAGGATAATTGTGGTCTATCAAGACACGAAATTACTTCAAACTGATATAAAAAAAATTACGTAAGGTACATGCCCGTTTTGCAGCATTTTCAATCAAGAGGACCTTTTTATGGGAAATTAAATCTAGTTTAATTTTCGTTTAATTTTGTACTAGTATACTTTCTCACTGGAGTCCGCATTTTTCATGAGAAACCAACAGTTAATTTCAAATGCACCACCTACCCCAACACTCATCCTCCACCGGTCAGTAGATGACACTCCATCTGACCACTGTACAAAACTGAACAACTGGGCGAATTGTTGTCCATATTCGACATGTTTTGTCTTCATTGACTGGACTATTACACCGACAGTTTAGCTGTACACTTTCAAATTCTAAAATGGACGTTTGTGTAACTTTTACCTCACTGTTTTGTGAATTTTGGTGGCATAAAATTAACAATAAAATCGATTACTGGTCTGGACTTCTTACCTCGGAACTTATGAGCTTGTGAGGAGACAAGATATATAAGAAAGGATATAAGAAATGTAATTAGTTTCTGTATAACATTTACAAAGGTCTTTCTTTCTTCCATTTCTCTCATAGGAAAGATTAAATGTTAACAATGTAGCCGACTAAGCCTGTGATGTAATAATAGCTCATTCGAATAGTCGCACATTTTTGTACGCTAGTGGATGGGAGGGCAATGAACTACATATTACAAATCCTGACTGGTGGGAGATATGAATGGGGGCAGGGCTTAGATGGCCACTTTTGCACATTTTCCACGCATAACTCGAAAAACGCACCGTCTAGCGAAATGTATCCCAGTACGAAACTGAATTATATTAAACTGCCTACCAAACATTTTTTATTTGTTTTTTCTCTGGGACTAACAGGTTCTGTGAAGAGAGCGAGAGAATATTCAGAATGGCGGTACGAACTTGCACGTTAGCTTAGGAAGCTTTTTAACCAATTTGAGGTAGTTGACCTACTTGATAGGCCACAAATGTCCTACATGAAATTCGTCTCGAATGCTTCTGTACTGTTGTGGTATGTAGTAAACAGCTATCATTTCTATCCTGTATTTTATGTTTTGATTTGAAAGTTTCAGTCTCCCAATACATGTTTACATACTATAGGATGTACTTTGATGTAGCATTACGCTAAGAATATGTAGTGATAATGTGAGTCACACGAGTAACTATCATCAGCCACAACTAGCACAGAGCGGATCGTTATGTGAACCCTGCCTACGGCTCAGTGGCTGAACCCGACAGCCATCTGATCCGGCACGCTGAGCCGCCCCCCAGTCGCCAGGCGATCGCACTAGCTAGGCTATCCTGATCGTTGGAAGTTCGCATGGAGTCGATTACAAAGCAATCCTACTATACTCTCTGTGCTCGTGGCTGACACACTGATTTAGCTTGCAGCTCGCTTCCTTTACTCAGTGCTTTTTCATATGAAATTTATTATTTTTACATTTATGATAGTGAATGTATATATTGTTTTTATTAGCTATATATTTATTTATTTAATGTGCTCACATTAATGCTTTCAGGTCATCTCTTAGATCAGAGCGGGGATTTTAAATGTACAAAACCTATTACATCACAGTAATTTAAGAAATCGAAATATTTTTGATATGAGATGTCTCTGTCTTTCATTTTCATGTTCTAGGCTTTACACTGTTACACTCTCCTGGTTGAAATATATGATTGTTCGACATTTTTCTCTGTCTTCCAAAAGACCTAATATCCACTGGGTAATAAGTCATCAACAATTTGTCATTATAACATTTTCTCTTCTTGTGCCATAGTTAATTCAATTGTTCCTGTATTACCTAATCGACTCACTTAGCCTTCTCACACCCTGTTCTGCTTTGATGTCAATATTCATCCTTTGGCGAGAAAGTGTGTACGCAGCTACTCTTCTTTGGAGTAGCATGTCCAATACTTGTATGATTTATCCATGTAATTTTTTTTTACTGCCTACAATTAATTTCCAAATGTCATGCTTGGATCTGACATAGTTTTGTAAAATCTGGATACTGGATACAGTCTCCCTTCTCACTTTATTTCTGAATGTTCTGTACATTTTTCTGTTAATGTAATTAAATCTTTCTATTTTCTATACGTCCATATTTGTCACAAATGAGATAATATCGGTATGGCCGAGCTGTTTTAGGCGCTTCAGTCAGGAACTGCGCCACCACTACGGTCGCAGGTTCGAATCCTGCCTAGGGCATGGGTGTGTGCGATGTCCTTAGGTTAGTTAGGTTGAAGTAGTTTCTAAGTCTAGGGGACTGATGACCTAAGAAGTTAAGACCCATAGTGCTTAGAGCCATCTGAACCACTGAGATGATATTTCCTAAGAGAGTGAACGAGTTTACGCTATTTCCTGATCATTTATTATTACTGTGCCGATAACTGGCTTTTGTGCCCTGAAATACAGAACTTCTGTTTCCCTTGAAGATATGAATAGATTATATCGCTTTGCAGTTGCGGATAAAATATTAACAGCTATCTGGAGAGTGTTCTCAGCTCCAGGGAAGCCATGCGTATTGATTGTTGAACTAGAAAAATATTTATATGAACCATATTTGCGTAGTAACAGCGTTTCCTTAAACCGGTGGGAAAACAAGAAATTGCCGTACCCAATGCTATACCAACTTTTTCTGAAAATGTTATACATCCTAACTGTGACAGTGTCCTGTGCATGTATCTTTTCAAAAGCAAGGCAAATACGCACCAAGAAAAGCAACTGACCCACTTCCAGTAAAATAGATCGTGGAATTGAATAATTTTGCCTTTCGGGGTACATACATTGTCATACTGATTGTAAATGTTGACTGTAGGTACTTAAATATACTACCTGGGTTGGAACTAAAATAGTGGCAACACTGCTGTGAAGACACTATGCAATAGAATCTGCTATTGTCGCTGATAGCACACGTTGTTGACATACCTACCGTACCTCAGAGCAAATGGACCCGCCCGTCCCACGTCACCGGCGTGTGCACATTCGAGGGAAACACAGTTACTTGTGAGCGAGCGGTCTAACGTAACGGTGTCACTATGTTTTCGAAGCAAGAACAACTGAGTTGGATCAAGATTGAATGTGCCAGAGGTCGTACAGCACGATATTGTCATTAAGGTATTCAAGAGGCTTGCGGGGAATCGGCATTGCCGTACAGAACAGTGGCATGTTGGGTAAAAGCCTTCAGCGAGGGTCGGCTACCTGTGGCAGACACGCATCGGGCAGGTCGTCCTAGCGTCTCTGACGAAGAAGTGCATGCTGGTGCCGCGTTAGTGGACAGTGATCGACGCCATACGATTCGCGAGCTCGCCCACGAAACCGGAGTAGCGCATACGATATGTTTCGCATCCTGAAGGAACGCCTGGGCATGCGAAAAAAACGATGGGTTCCGGATGACTTGACGGAAATGCAGAAATGGATGCGTTACGACGTTGCTCAGACGCACCTGGAGCGCTACGAGCGCGAAGGAGACGCTTTCTTACGCCGTGTCGTAACACATGATGAGACATGGGCCACACCGTACGAGCCAACACTGAAAGGCCAGTCCAACGAATGGTGTCATTATGGGTCGCCGCGAAAGTCGAAAGTGCGTCAGAGACCCACTATGGTGAAAGTTATGCTGATTCTCGTGTACGACTGTCATGCTGTTATCCTAACGCATTACGTTCCTCCACGGCAGACCGTCAATGCACAGTGTTCCTGTTCGTTTTTGGAGCATCACCTGCGACCAGCTTTGTGAAAGAAGCGGCGATTCTTTTCTGCGCAACGCACCATCATTTTGCACGACAATGCGCGGGCGCATACAGCGCCAGCTGTGGCTGCCTTGTTCGATCGATGGGACTGGAAAGTACTGTACCACCAACCATACTCCCCAGACGTAAGCCCTGGTGGCTTTGATTTGATTCCGAAGATGAAGGAACCACTTCCTGGCATTCTCTTCACAACTGTTCCAGAGATTCGATTGTCAGCAGACCGCTTCATTCGCACCAGGCTCTGCTTACGATCACCTTCCACATCGCTGGCAACGGGTTATACAAAACACTGGTGACTACTTTGAGGTACAGTAACAGGTGCAAACACGTAACTCTTTTGTATCAGTTGTGAATAAATAGTAGCCACTATTTAAGTTCCAACCCTCGTACATTTCTATGTTTATTACATTGCATTATGTCTGCAGCAAAACTATGAAAACATAACAGGAATTATTCATACCTTTAAAATTTTCCCACTTGATAAACATTTTTATGATATTGTTGTAATGGTTCAAATGGCTCTGAGCACTATGGGACTTAACATCTGAGGTCATGAGACCCCTAGAACGTAGAACTACTTAAACCTAACCAACCTACGGACATCACACACATCTATGCCCGAAGCAGGATTCGAACCTGCGACCGCAGTGGTCGCGCGTCTCCAGACTGATATTGTTGTAATATTTTTAATTTTTGCAGGATATGAAAGCACTTGATTTAAATCTCAGAACTACTATGGACGTAACTTAGATTTATTACTTCTCTTTCTATGATCTTCCGAAACGAGATTACTTTCTCTCTCTCTTCTCAGCGATCACAGGCCTTGTAGACCACGCTCTGCCTCAATAATCTGCTTCCACCGTCTTCTATTTCTCGTATCCTCTCTCCACCCTACGGAAATTTTTAATGCTGCGATGTCCTTCTCTATGTCATTTTTCCACCTTGTACGAGGTCGGCCCAATGGTGTTGTTGCCTGGAGAGTTCCTTCAAATGCTTTCTTGGTTATTCTGTTGCTTTCCATTCTGGCCACTTGTCCAGCCCATTGTAGTCTCTTACCTGTTAATTTCTGGATGATAGTGGGTAGCTTCATTAACTGATAAATTTCATTTTGTTTCGAATTCTCCATACGCCATTCTCCAACACAGGTCCACAGATTTTTCTCATTACTTTTCTTTCAAAAGCATTGAGTTTTTCTCTTTCATTCTGTGCAAGCGTCCAGCTTTCTGAACCGTGCAGTACCATGGGGCAGATAATAGTGTTGTATATCTTCATCTTTGTGGTTATTGATAAAGCTTTACTTTTGAGTGGGTTGATTATTGACTAGAGACATCTCGACCCTGAGGCTATTCTTTCATTTATATCCACTGTTGTGATATTTTTAGTGTTGAAACGTGATTCCTGAATTTAGAATGGTGGTCAATTTCAAAGTAAGGATTCTGGTTTATGACTCGACCTATTTCCATATATTCGGTTTTCTCTTGGTTAATCAAAAGCCCGATTTTGCTGGCTGTGTGCCTGAGAGATCTGTACATGTCTTTCAGTTCTTCTTCAGTTTCACTCAGCAACAGTATATCATCTGCCTAAGCCAGGAGTTTTACTTCACTGTCTTCAAATCGGAGGCCATTGTATGGATGTAAATTACTCTCCCGAACCACTTTCTCTAATACAAGGTTGAAGAGGACACATGAAAGAGCGCCATCTTGTCGTAATCCTGTTTTAATTGGAAAGGTGGGGGATATGAATCCTCTGAACTTCACTGCTGCCTGTGAGCCATCCATTCACAGTTTTATCATTCTAATGATTTTACTGGGTATACTAACGAGATTACATGAGATTAAAATACAGTTACAATGGCCTGAATTAAAAAGACAAGGTGACTTTCTTCTTTGAGCAAATGATGACTGGTGTGCTGTGAAAAAGAGATAGTGCGTTCTTGTGAGTGAGAAGTTGTAGTCGGACCTCTCGAAAAACGATTTGGCCCATCTCTAGTCAGCACGCCGCTCTCCGGGCCAGCTCTTCAGACCTTAGAGTCGTCACTCCTCATAGTAGTATCTTTTCAATAAGATCCATGGAGCGGAGAGAACCCTGTTCCATTCCTTTCACCAAGGAAAAAGGTTCGGCGGTCCTGATAACTGAATCCCGGTACTTCGTATAGCACTCAGAGGTGCTGACCACTTGACTATGGTGATGGACAATTACCTAAAGGTACTGACAGCAAAAAAAAATTCTTTTAAAGGAAAAGACCCCTTAAGAATAAAATAATTTGTTGATAATGAAACAGAAGAAGAGGGATATTCATACGCCACTTCCGACTATATCCTCCATCAGCTTATTGGGCATGCATTACGATCTCACGATGTCCCTGAAACTTACATCCGGTAGGTCCAGTTTCTGTATCGAAATGTTTACAGCAATGTCCGACGTGCAGTGTGAAAATCACCCCCTTTTACTATCAATGTCGGAGGACATCAAGGTTCAGCACTGTCATCGTTACAGTTTATCCTCTGTATGGACACTGTGACATTCGACCTATAGCCACGACATTGTTGGTTACTCTTATGTGGGCCGCGCGGTGTGGTCGCGCTGTTTGAGGCACTACTTCACTATCCGTGAGGCCCTTCCCGGAAGAGGTTCGAGTCCTCCCTCGGGCATGCGGGTGTGTTAGGGTGTGTCGTCCTTGGCATAAGTTATTTTAAGTTAGTTCAAGTATTGTGTAAGTGTAGGGACAGATTACCTCAGCAGTTTCGTCTCTTAGGAATTCACAAACTTTTGAACATTCTCCCATGCTGACGATGTTTTACTGACAAGCGAACACTGTGAAGATCTCAAGAAAAAGATGCAGCATTGGAACCAATGACTTGGCAAATTTGGCCTCCAACTAACATCACGGAAACAGAGTGCATGCTGTGTGGTATTCAAACCGATGGGACTATCAAAGTAGATGGAGGAGACTGAAGAAAGTGGAGCAATTCAAATATCTTGGCTCACTCAAATGCGGTGATGGTGAAAGTCTACCAGATCGCCGTGCCCGTCTTAACCCAGCCTGGATGAAATGGCACCAGGTGACTGGCGCCCTGTGTGATCGCCGTAAGCCTTTAATCCTTAAGCCAATGGTTTATAGGACTACAGTACGCCCAGTCGCACTTTATGGATCGGAGCGTTCGCCAATGGCAACGAAGCATGGGCAGGATTTCCATTTGACGGAAATGCGGATGCTCTGATGGTCCTTTGGACCTACTCGATTTGACCACGCAACCAACGTCGACGGTCGATGGTGACTTGGAGTTGCACTCGTCTCAGACAAACAACGCGATAGAAGGTTAAGATGACGCGTAAAGGTCATGTGCAGTAAAGCAGTCTCGGTGGTAAGAGCAGCTATACATTTGGACATAAATGGCGATCTTGTGGGGTGAAGAATGATGTGGAATTCGTCGCTGCCACCTATGAAGATGCCCTTGACAGGGTCAAATGGAGGCAGATATGTCAACAAGCGGACCGTGCTAGTGCGGGAAAAAGCTGAGAAGAAGAAGAATAAAAAACTGGAATCAGTGAAATATTTTGTTGAGGGTGTGACTTACATATGAATATAATAGAAATAGAGAACAAAAAAAGAAAATTCTAATATATAACAATAATATGAAATGAGACGCAACTGAAATTTGAAAGAGCACGGTTGTTCCAACTCTATCTTATGGAAATGAAAAACGGATCACACGTAACAAGACGTGAATATACTTCAGGCAGTAAAAGAGAGAGCAATAGCAAATTAGAATTAAAAAAGGTGATATTAGGTATAACTGGAAAATTTCCAAATGAGGAACTGAAACCCATGAAATCTGAACAAAATGGAATGAACACGCTTAGAGGTTATACATGATGGTCTGAAACAGTCTGATAAGCTTGTAAGGTTTGTAGCAGGGTAGGTTATCGTGAGAAATAATTGTTAAGAAAAATATAGATACTTTGAGCAGTTTCAGTGTTAATCAGCAATGAAGTTAGTCAACCAGGCCGTAGCACACGCAAATTCAATTGCCCCGCAAGATACAGTTAGTTATTAGATGTTTTCATAGCTTAAAGGACAACACACGAGACTGCTCAGCCGCTGGCACGGATTCGATCCTTACTGCTATCCCATGTGCAATTTTTGCATAGTTCTCCTTTGGAAAACAAACGGAGAACTCGTTCGCAGACCCTCTCTGACAGTCTGCTTGAATTTGTGCACACAACGATCTGATCTACTAATTTGAACGCTATTTTACTCGGAGATGGTGCAGCGCATCGAAGTTTTTTCATAACAGTTACTTCTCAGCACAGCCCACCCTGCAATACCATTACAAGCGTCTCAGACTGTTTATGACCGCCCTGCACTTCTTATATTCTAATCCGTACCTCATCACATCTAGAGTCATATATACTTATTATTTCCATTGCTTTAGTACCCAATAAATAAAATAACTCTTCTCACGTATTACAATGTCTGTAATATGTACCTCTGTAAAAGTAACTTGTACAATAACTGTACAAAATAGTTAGATGACCAAAATATACTATCATTTTAAACCTCACTACTGTTTATTTGTTCTGTTAAGGTGATATTTATGAAACTGATGGAATTACTTGGACTTTGTACTTCCAAGCTTTACGGTTCTCCCCTTTGTCAATCAAAACGGTACTGGTCTCCAATCGAACGGCCCTCCCCATTTCTAGTCTACAAAGACACATTTTTCCTGTTTTCATTGTTTCGTACAAAGGTTTCTCTCTGATGTGGCCATGAGCTGGTGGTTTAATTTCCTTATGTAATAACGCCTTCCATTTAAGATATTGGAGGGCACGAGATTAAGTGGGTTCCCGGTGATAGGTTAGTTCTTCAGTCACTCGCTTATGAGCAATGATTTCCAGTGTGTCCTGAAGTCGGCGCACATACTGTAAGTTGTGCCATTTGATCGCACGTATTTCAATTGCAATGCAGATCCCACTGCGGATTAAAAGGAAGCTTCATCCTTAAACCATTTCATACGCATTTGGAGACAAAAGAAATTAATTTATGTGTCATCGCCAAAAATAGCACCTGATTAACCTGTACTGATACTTAAAGGTTCTCATTACCTTTCTGGGAGCCAAATGTGTTTCAATTAGTACATACTTAAATTGTGAGTTTATTTATTTTGAAATTACTGTGCAGATGCAGTCCTTTTAAGAAAATTTGCAGTTATAGTATCACCTTTACCGCAAAAAGACATGGATTGGGAGGTCAGTGTGCAGTTGAAAGGTTTTCTACATTGATAAATCTTAGTCAACAAGCGACGTGAACAAGACTACAGCCCATCTAAGTGTCCGTTGTGTTATTTAAATTAGTGAAACATCAACATTTGTGATCTGAGTATCTCGTTATTCAGAACAGTGACGTAGTAGATTGTCCCACTTGTTTTAGTTTTCTTTCTATCTAACGCTTCATTATTGCAACAAATACAAACAGATCGCTCTATACCTATCTCCTGAAAGAGGTAACGTCCGTTTTGACCTATTTATCGAGTAGGAGTGTTTATGAATTACATGTTTTAGTGAGTTTCCACAATGACATCTCAGAAAGCACTTAAAGTAAGTTCCGTCTTGTCTATCAAAATTTTCCACTCTGTTGCTAACGAGTTAAATCCAAGTTTTACGTAATGGATGGGGAATATTGATGCTCATGGCTCAAGATTTCTATAAGGTGTACTATTATGTTAGTGGATGAGGGTACTGGTCAGTAGAAGAATCCAAAAATAATGGTAACGTTCTTTTGATAGTTAACTTCATCCATAATTATTGAACTGATATCGGTTTCTGTGTCACTGAAATCATGTTACGTATCTACATCATCAAACAGTCGACGTTTCAGTGAATCGTAGAAGCGAGCAGTATGTAAGTGTTACCACCTACGGTATTCTAATGTGAAGAATTGTACTGCTAGTGACTTCTACCTCAATAAAAATTCTTATAAGAACCATTTCTTGCTATCTCTATTTAGTCTAGTGGGATTAAATTAACACTAAAGTCAGGCCACAAGAGATACTATTAAAAACAGCTACAAAATTAAGAAAACGTCGGACACTACAATGAATGGTGTGACCTCTTGTTACAACGTGAGAGAAATAATTTTCCTGGGAAGGTCGTCTTTACATTTGAAACAAACACTTCATTACATGCTTTTACTGTTAGCTAATTTTACCCCTTTGAGTATTTTCAAGCGGTCTTCATTATTTTTGTTGCCATGAGTAACTGTAGTCACGCTAATCTCATCTTTCGAACATCTTTATGGAGGAAGCTCCGGCTAATGGTGTACTTAATCATATTTTCATATGATCACGCTGGTAACGGGAACAGCTGCCGCAGATGTCAGTTCTGCATGTAAAATGATAAATATCAGCGTAAGCGTTGGTTTTCTCATTTTCCATACAGAATTCACATCTGTGATAGTTATGTCCGTTAGGGCCATGCTCCTATGAAACCTTCATTATGGACACCGTTAGATGGAGCTTCCTCTACACACGTATGTGGAATATAAGATATTATGTGACTAAAGTTTTCGATTGAAACACAAATAGTGGGGGAGGTATCTTGGAAATGCTCAAGGTGATGAAATTAGTTAACAGCAAAGCTATGCAATAAAGTTTTAATTTCAAAAATAGCAACAGCCTTCGTTGGAAAATGTTTTTCGTCAAGGAATTTGCAGCGTTTGTGTACAAAAGACTCTTCTTATGAAGTGGGTAAATATAATGTGTCCTAATTGAAGGTGTCTCACATCAATGAGCGTTGATTAGTGTCAGACGGAGTCTCTATCAAATTATTTCTATAAACATGGATATTAGATCCTGGCTGAGATATACCGTAGTACAAGATTTACGACGAGTGCACGTAGTGTGGTAGGGTATATTATCTGCTTGGCGAATTTTCTGAGTTTTGCGTAACGCTCGCAAGTGTATTACCACAAGGGCAAACTGTGTTCCCTACAGTCTCAAGTGGATTAGCTCAAGCTACTAGATGGAAGAAGCTGTGCGCGGCGGTTACGTTAGCCATCCTTGCTGGAAATGGTGGTGAGGTCCTAGCAGATGGCGGATGCCCCTGGGGAGCCCTGCTTGCTACGAACCTTCGGATGGCGGGCCCTCGGGAAATGTTGTAGAGCGCCAGAGCAGCTGGCATTTGCTGGGACGTCGTGTCACGCCAAGCTAAACTGCCACTCACTGGCCCTTCGTCCTTGCCTGTATGCGCTGTGTCCTTCAGGCAACTGAATGGGCTTATGGATGGATCTGATCACGGAGGCACCAAGTGTATTACGAGCTGCATGAATTTATATTTAAAGTATATAACTTAGAAGTAGAGATACCTTCCATTTTAACTCTGTACATGGTACAGACTATATCTACATCTACATGGATACTCCACATATCACATTTAAGTGCCTGGCAGAGGGTTGATCGAACCATCTTCACAATTCTCTATTATTCCAATCTCGTATAGCGCGCGGGAAGAATGAATACCTATATATTTCCGAACGAGCTCTGATTTACCTTATTTTATCTTGGGGATCGTTCCTCCCTATGTAAGTCGGTGTCAGCAAAATATTTTCGCATTCGGAAGAGAAAGTTGGTGATTGGAATTTCGTGAGAAGATTGCGTCGCAATGATAAACGCCTTTCTTTAATGATATCCATCCCAAATCCTGTATCATTTCTGTGACACTTTCTCTCATATTTCGCGATAATACAAAAAGTACTGCCTTTCTTTGAACTTTTTCGATGTACTCCGTCAGTACTATCTGGTAAGGATCCCACACCATGGAACAGTATTCTAACAGTGGACAGACAAGCGTAGTGTAGGCAGTCTCCTTAGTAGGTCTGTTACATTTTGTGACTGTCCTGCCAATAAAACTCAGCCTTTGTTTAGCCTTCCCCATAGCATTTTCTGTGTATTCTTTCCAAATTAAATTGTTCGTAATTGTAATTCCTAGGTATTTAGTTGAATTTACGGCTTTTAGATTAGACTGATTCATAGAGCAACCGAAGTTTAACGAGTTCTCTTTAGCACTCATGTGGAAGACCTCACACTTTTCCTTCTTTGGGGTCAACTGCCACTTTTAAGAGCAATCAGATATTTCTTCTAAATAGTTTTGCAGGTTGTTTTGATCATCTGATGACTGTATTAGTCGATAAACGACAGCGTCATCTGCAACCAAGCGAAGAAGGATGCACAGATTGTCTCCAAAATCGTTTAGATATAGATAAGGAACAGCAAAGGGCCTAACAATACCTTGGGTAAAGCCAGAAATCACTTCTGTTTTATTCGATCTCTTTCCGTCAGTTACAACGAACTGTCACCTCTCTCACAGGAAATCACAGATCCAGTCACATAACTGAGACGATTTTCCATAAGCACGCCATTTCTATAAAATTTACGCAAGTAAAATAAAATAATGTAGAATGTAACCTACTTACAGCTGCGTAGCTCAGTTATTTTCGAATACAGGGCTTAGGTCAAACCTTCCGAAGATAAACTGATCAGCCAGAACATTATGACCGCCTAGCTAATAGACGATCAGTCCACCTTTAGAACGGATAACTGCAGCGACGTGTCGTGGCGTGGGAGCAATGAGTCTTTGGTAGGTCACTGGAGGGAATTGGCACCACATTTGCACACACAAGTAAACCTAATTCCAGTAATTTGCGGGGAGGGGACGATGTGATCTGACGTCACGTTCAGTCAAAAAAAAAATGGTTCAAATGGCTGTGAGCACAATGAGACTTTCTAAGGTCATCAGTCCCATAGAACTTAGAACTACTTAAACCTAACTAACCTAAGGACATCACACACATCCATGCCCGAGGCAGGATTCGAACCTGTGACCGTAGTGGTCGCGCGCTTCCAGACTGTAGCGCCTAGAACCGTTCGCCCCCCCCCCCCCCCCCCCCCCCGGCTGGCGTTCAGTCACACCCCATGTGTGATCGATGCGAGTTCCGGACCAGCGCATCAATGGGAACTCACCACTGTGTTCCCCAAATCACTCCGTCACATCCCTGGCTTTATGACATGGCGTAATGTCTTGCTGGAAAATGCCACTGAATGGGTATACGTGGTCTGCAAACAGTTTACGGTACTCCTTGGCCACCATGGTGTCTTGCACGAATTCCACTGGACCCCTGGACGCCAACGTGAATGTTCCCCAGAACACAATGGAGCCGCTGCTGGCTTGCCTCTGTCCCGAAGTACACGTATCAAGGAGGTGGTCCCCTGTGTGACGACAGATTCGAGCTATGTCATCGGCATGATAAAGAAGGTATCGGGATTTACCAGCCCATGCAATGCTCTGCCACTCCGCCAGCATCCAATGCCGATGGTCAAGTGCCCATCGTTAGGAGTGTTCGTTGCAGTGTGTGTGTGTGTGTGTGTGTGTGTGTGTGTGTGTGTGTGTTCAGACACATTTTTACTCTGCCCAGAATTAAATTCTGATGTTAGTTTTGCCACAATTCGCCGCCTGCCCTGTTTTACCATTCTTCCTAGCCCTCGACGTCAGACATCTGTAATGAGAACTGACTGCCCAACCACACAACTTCTAGACGTAGTTTTGCCTTCGTTTTGCCACTTCCTGAAGACGCTCACGACCGCACTCCTCGAACACCCGACAATTTGCCCAGTTTGCGTTATGCTTGTGTCGAGCATCCGGGTCATCAACATCTGCCCTCTGTCAGTCTCAGGGCGATCGCACCCCTTCATTCCACACACGGAAAGCACGCTCACCGATACTACATCCACCATGTGTGTGTGTGACTGGCAGTCATTCCTCGCCAGGTGACGCTGCTATCTCCTGGTAGTGTTTATAGAAAGGCGGTAGTTATGATGTTCTGGTTGTTCAGTGTACTTCGAACCAGAGCTTCAAAGAACTGCGCCGTATTTCTTTATAATCACACTTTACAGCGAAGGGAAGATGCTGTGAGGAGAAACGCACTGCTCGGGCGACACTGAACGAAGGCACAAAAGGAAAAATATGATGACCATGGCTGTAAGCAACGGTAAGGGACAGTCGAAGAAAAACGGAGTTGCTATATGTAAATCTTGTACAGGATATAGTTTACACATATTAGTCGATAGTTCGATGATGCGCAGAGAAATGGCAGGTCAATCTCTAATCTCAGATTTTCAGTAATAGCTACTTTGTCAGTATGTGAGCATGTAAGCAGAGCTAGAATTATGCCTGCCACTTTTGTAGCGTTTTTCACGTTCGATTTGTACCAATGCGAGAGGATGACGTGAATAACTACAACTCAGATAAAGATCCTGAATATGTTCCTGAAAGAAAATTCGCTCCAAAAGTTGTTGTTAATAGGGTAGATGTGATTAATTACTTGAACAAGTAAACAACGTTAAATAGTTCCCATTTTTACAGATAAATTTTAGATATGTGACAGTGTGATAGGATCAGTGTTAACAGCTGTCTTCAAAGTTGTTAACGCGGTGTAGTAAGGTGACAATATAGTTAATTTCATATACTGCTGAATCATAGATTAACGTGTGAGGTTGTCATTTTTTGTTATTGCAAACATTGGTACAACAAATCTTAATATGAGAAACTGAAACAATTCGGTCCTTTAAAACGTGAGTTTTGAGAGGTCTCACGATGACGTTTCGTAACTTGCCCATCAAGTAAACAGTAATAAGTCAGTGTTAACAAACGTTAAGTAAGCCAAGCATCCAAGTGGACACTGTTAACTATCCATTCATACATTTTCAAGAAAAAATGAGAGTAGAATTTGCAGTTTCCTCTGGAAATATTTGAAAACAAGGAATATTTGGCTAAAACAATCACAGTGGATGTACTCAAACAATCTTATGAGATTTTATTGAAATTTTGCTGCACAATCTGTCAAAATAACCAAATTGTTCCTTACCACTGCCTACAGCGAGGTCTTCGTAAAAGGAGCGGTGGTTGTGAAAGCTCATGGAAAAGGCGAATATAGGCTGAAGCTGTTTTGTTCTACAACAAGTCACATTATTTATCTATTTTTTATTTTAATACATTTCTGCGCGATTCGATGTTTTGCTCATCATTAGAAAATTGTATTGCGCGTATAAAAAAAGTTACTGAAGTGTTATAAAATTAAGAGTTTGAAAATTTACAAGCTATGTTAAGTAACCTAGTCGTTTCTTGTGAGAAAATGTGTTTTGGGGTGTGGAGTGTGGATAGGAAAGAGAGTGACGAAGTGAGGTTTACTGTTATTTTTCTTTCATTTGCTGTTGTTGTTCTACTGAACACAGAAGACATGCAATCACTCTTTCGAAATTTTCAAAAAGTACATTATAAGAGCAACTACTGAAATGAAGACTAGTCTTTTCAATGGAGATCCATGTGAAAAACTTCGCAGTTGGTACCGCTAACCTCGATGGAATGAATGACAAGCAGACGATACGAACTGAGAGGAAACCAAAGGAAGACAGAGAGGGGCATCTAAAATGAGACTGTCAGTATTTTAAGATACTCTGGATTAATGTAGTAGAGGCCATGAGGGTATTGTACTATCCTGGAAGCAAAAAATAAATAAAGGGCGGAGCAACGTGGTACGAGTTGCGGTCAATCGCAGGAAAAGACAACATTTGCTCTTTTTTCTACACGATCCAATCACATTAATGTGACCACCACCTACGTTCGACGTAAATGTGCAACAGCAAATCATATATGGCAGTTACAAACACTAACAATTGTTTGTATATAAAGTGTGTCGTGGGGATGTGGAAAACGGTGCAGTGGTTGTTGTAAAGCAGTAACAGAGTGATTTATCCAACTTCCAAAACGTCTTGGTCATGGGCTTTCGAGCCAAGGGTGGAACCATTTCCGAAATGTCTAAGTTATTTAAACTCTTCGTGTGCCGACGTGGTTGAAGTATACCGTGCATGGCATAATGGCGATGTTTTGAAACAGGCAAAGAGACAACAGCGATGCAGCATGGGCTATAGACAGGGATGAATGTCGACTCGAAGACGTGTACGAACGAACAGACGAGCAACTGTCAAGCAACCGACAGCCCAGACGAACCAAGCGGCTACCGACAGTGTCTCCTCAACGACTGTTCAATGGATGTTGCTGCATATGGGCCTCTACAGAAGGACATGGTTTATGCACCCATGCTCACTACAGTTTATGGGCGTCGAAGATTAGAATTTTCTTACCAATGCCGCATCTGTATACTGAGTTGTGACAGGCGGCCTTTTCAGCTGAATCGCGCTTTATGCTCCATCGGAAAGATGGGAGTTGGCGTGAAAGACGTGAAACGGCTGTAAGCAAACACTTTGCAGCATTCATCGGAATGATCCAGGTCGCAGGAAGAAGAGTTTTGATTTCGGGGATGTTTTCATGGCATTCCCTGGATGATCCCGTCATTCTGGAAGGTGCAATGGATCAACACAAGTATGCATCTGCCCCTGGGACCACACTCAGGTTTTTGACAGGTGATCACGTTAATGTGTTATTCCTTCCGTTCTATTGGGCAATCATAGGTCGTAATTTTAGGAAACAATTATGAGGACGTATAGCTGGAATCCATCATTCTATAAAAGTTAATCATGCATTGTGGGAAAATCGGAGAAAAAGAGCATCGATGGGTCTGAGACGTGGTGTCGCAGAAGAATACTGAAAATGAGTGATAAGAAATGAGGAGGCCCTCCATAGAGTCAGGAGGACGATACCACATGTGTTAATGCATTAGCGAAGAATTTTCACGGTACTGCAGGGAGATGTACAGTATAAAAACTACAAAAGCATTCCCAGTCAGTGATCGGTTCAGTTGGACCAGAGGACCCAGTCCATTCCATGTAAACACAGCCCACACCATTATTGATCCACCACCAGCTTTCACAGTGCCTTGTCGACAACTTGGGTTTATGGCGTGGTGGGGTTTGCGCAAACCCCACTCAAACCATACCACCACCCCTTACCAACTGAAATCGGCACTCATCTGACTAAGTCACGGTCTTCCTGTCGTCTAAGGGCGTAACCGATAGGGGTACGAGCTCAGCTGAGGCGCTGCAGGTGATGTCTCGCTGTTAGCAAAGACACGAGTTGGTCGTCTGCTGCCATTGTCCATTAACGCCAGATTTCGCCGCACTGACCTACTGGAAACGTTAGTCGTACGTTCATCATTTATTTCTGGGGTTATTCCGCGCATTGTCGCTTGTCTGTTGGCAGTGACAGCTTTACGGAAACGACGCTGCTCTCGGTCGTTAAGTGAAGAGCGTCAGCCACAGCAACGTTCGTGGAGAAAGATAATGTCTTAACTGTGATATTCTCTGCACGCTCTTGCCGCTGTGGATCTTGGAACTCTGAACTCCCTAATCATTTCCAAATTGGAATGTCCCATTCGTCTAGCTCCAACTATCATTCCGCGTTCGAAGTCTGCTAATTCCGATCGTGCGGCTATTACTGCGTCAAAACCCTTTCACATAATCACCTTAGTACAAAAGACAGTTTCGCCAATGCACAGCCCTTTTATACCTTATGTATGCGATACTACCACCATTCTTATATGTATGTACGCTAGCCCACGTCTATTGTCACATCCGTGTAAGTGCTTCTTAGAGGTAGATATTAGTACAGGATGCAGAGTCGTGTGGTCCGCATTAAACGACCCAAAAGTTCAGTAGTTCAATCATCTGCCACCTCCCCCCTACATCTTCCACGAAAAGAAGGCGTGGAAGAGAATTCTTTAGTCCCCGAATTTCCCTGCGTTATATTAAATTGCTGCAAAAACGAAGAAATTTTGCCGATGTCTGTAAACACTACTTTGTAAAAAGGCTACTCGGAAGTTTGTTGGAAATGAAACTATGGGGCCAACTGCAGTCATGGGCTTGGAGTGTGTTTACAACTTAGCTGTCCAACACTACTTCGCGAATACCTCAGGATTAGCAACGGGGAAGAAGGTGCAACATGTACAGTGCGTGCTGCCAGCAGTGCTCTTTCCATCGTATAATCTTAGAGAACTTATTCAGGAGGAATCGCGGCTAGTTGTACATATTCGAGCCTTGACATCAAGGTTTCCAGTACAAGTTATAATGGATCTTGTCACATTACCAGCCTGTATGTGTCTGCATTACTAGCCACAGGTCTAAGATAGTTTGAAGTGTCATTAGATACCGCGTTACGTCACTGGTCTAATACAAGATTCGATCGGATGACAGTATACTGTGACAGAAAGGCGTCGGAGTATGCCTTTGCGAAACTAGAGTTATTCACACATGGAACAAATAGAACTTTTGTACCATTAATGAAATAACGGAGTAGAAGCGTAACTGTCATCTTGTCAAATTTCTGGAAGAAATGAACAATTTTGTACTAAGAAATGCTGTTTGCGAGTTTTGATTAAGGAATTATAGCAACAGGAACGTGTTAATTAGCAATCATAAATTAGCCTTACTTCCTAAGCTCCATGCAAAACATATAAACAAAGTGACATTCGACATCGTAGAGGGCAGCACTATTGACTTGTAACATCGAAAATGTAGGATGCATGGCACCTGCTACCGATTTATGATTTTTTTGCTGAATTGTATGTAAATATTTGTAATTTGAATGCCTTCTTTTTAATAAGTAAGGACATTGCTTCACTGTATGTCTAAATTTAGATAGAAGATCGTTGACATTTCATTGTATTTATCTGTGTCTTACTGTAAAACTTATAAGCTCTGGGGAAGAGCCAAAGGAATTGTTATTTGCACCGACTAGCAACGATAATAGCTGTGCTTGTTCGTTGTAAAATCTTTGGGTTGGGAGTTGATCCGCAGAGCGCGAGGAGGAAAAGAGACAGGTTCCAGCGCTTGTAGTGTGCGGAAGTGCGGTGTTAACGCTCTGGCAGTAGGACGCTGGATGGGTGGAAGAGGCTGTATTAATTACGATTGCCAGCTCCTATAATTAGCTGTGGATCCACAATATGCTACCGTCTTCAACAACAGCAGCAGTTCCATTAACATAGATTCGTCGTCTGCTCCGAGTTACGTCGTATGCACAGCACTGAAGTAAGACTGCTCATTGGTAGAAAGTATTAACGGCTAACCCAGCAACATAACTGAATGTGATCTCATTCATAAAATGTATTTAAATAATAATCAGTTAAACTCAGGACGATTGTGTCCTCATTATCATCAGACATTGTTACCAAGCGCCGGCCGCGGTGGTCTCGCGGTTCTAGGCGCTCAGTTAGGAACCGCGCGACTGCTACGGACGCAGGTTCGAATCCTGCCTCGGGCATGGATGTGTGTGATGTCCTTAGGTTAGTTAGGTTTAAGTAGTTCTAAGTTCTAGGGGACTTATGACCACAGATGTTGAGTCCCATAGTGCTCAGAGCCATTTGAACCATTTGTTACCAAGCAGGGTCCTTGTTATTTTTTTTTTCCTTATGTGCTAAGCGAGTATCATAAGAAACAAATTGAACAGTTACAGCCAGTATATTAATGAATAATTTCACTTTTAAGAATTTTAGCCTCAGTCTACTTTCAATTAATTGTTGTGCAACAGGGGTTTCAGAATATAAGAAAAGTAATTTCATTTTTCAAGTTTGAGAATTAATCACTAGAAAAATCCAAATCTAAAGAAATGCACAAATTAAGATTGTGGAAGTTTTCCTTATTTTACATATAGCTTGGAGCATATGGCTGTTTGGTTTGGTATCTATTATATTTTTTATTTCTGTTTAAGTCAGTAAACAACGCTCAGTTGTTCAGACAATAATTTGAAATCCAATTTGCAAAATAAGTAACTGCAAAGTAAAAACTGCTTGGTTTTTTTCTAAATATCTTTGATGACGTTACATTGAGGTAACTGAAATTCATTGTTCACGTAACAAAGTTCAATACTGATATGCAGTTTAATTGCATATTTTCAAACCATTACTAGATTGTCTTTTTTTCCAAATTTAGTGACAAACATAACGTAAGAGTGACTTCTCACTTTTCTTTATTATTACGTACTCACCTAAAATTAGGGCATAAAACTGACAACCTTCAGTTTCCACATCAGTGTTTAACAATACATGTTTTTGTTTCTCATCATCTTGTACAGGACTTTGGATGTAAATTGCCCTAGTGGGCTGGTGACCGTTAATTACTTCCTTTTCGTTCATTAGTGTAACTTTTGGATTCATGATCAGTGATACCCCTTTTCTGTTCCAGTGTTGTTCGTGAGAGAATGCACAAAATAAGTTTAAATTTTTCAAATTATAACCCTATTCGGTTTAATCACTTTTTAATTTTAGCAGATTTTTCCATGAGAAGGATCTCTTGTACACTTTCCTCCTACTTATCGGTATTATTTCTTCGGGAAAGACAGCCTTATCCGATTAGTAAAACCCCATTAGGCATACATGCGATCCACTGTCATATTTTATATTGGAAGCAGGATAGGCCGATTAGTATGGGGGAGGTTACAGACTGACGGGCCCTCGGAAAATACATCTATAATCTAAAAACGAGGCATAAAAACACTGCTCATATCACGATAGCATCTAACGACTTCCATAAATACCAGACGCAAAATAATGAATTAGTACAGTTGGGATTTTAGTTAATAGTGCAACGCGGTTCGTCCACAGTATTGTTCTAAGTGTGACTGCCATGCTAAGGTCTAGGTTCAATTTCCAGTATTGAGAAGTATTTCTCTTTGAACGTGTTGCACCGTGCCTCGTAAGGTCTACTGAGAAGCAGCTCAAAGCGCCTGCAAACGTGGCTACGGTCGCAGTGAGGGCGTGCTGACCGTCCCGCCTCCTTGCTGTATTCGTCGCCATTTGCCAGACGCAGCGATTGGTCGTCATTGTGTGGTCCTTTGATCGTGGCGTCTATTTTTATCTTTGATCAGGAAAATACGAATTCGACAGTCAGTTAGCGCTCTTGGAGTTGTTTCACGAAAAACGTACAACAGCATTGTGGATGAACCGCCTTGCACGCTTAAGGAAAATTCCTACTGCACTCATTCATGCATGTATAGAACTGCACGATATTAACAGATCTTTAGCAACATACTGTAGTGAACCGGAATAAGTTAGGTCCGTATGAGTTTGCATATACTGCACGTATAACATATGGTATGTCCTACTTTAGATGTTAACACCATACCGCATCGAAGTTTCAGACATCTTGTCTTATGACCTTGCCACATAACATCCCTAACATCAAGGCAGTTCACACAGCAAAATGGTTCACATGGCTCAGAGAACTATGGGACTTAACATCTGAGGTCATCAGTCCCATAGAACTTAGAACTACTTAAACCTAACTAACTTAAGGACAGCGCTGTTCCGGACTGAAGCGCCCAGAACCGCTAGGCCACTGCGGCCGGCTAGTTCACATAGCAGAATGTATCGTTTCATAGGTGCAAGGTGTTTCTCAAAAATAAGATAACTCCTGCCTGCTGCCACGGTTTCCACCCTAACGTAGTTTGTGACAGCAGATGAACCGTGCGACGGACCACGTCATCGCACAGTAAAGCTCGCTCCCTATCAGTTGGGCTCTTCCGCTGTCGTATGGAAATCGGTTATTGGACTCCTTGGCCGGTGCAGCAGGTGGCCAATATTGTCGGAGGGAATCTAAAGGGCCTGGGATATTTGGAAACTCTGTCAATTCTGTCCCTCTCCTACTGCCACAAGACCGAATGGGCGTTCTTCACGCTCTTCCTATCCCTGTGCGTGTGATTCGATGGGAGACATGAGTGAAAGGCGAGAAGAGGAAAACATGTCCAGCTTCACATTTCAGTTATAAGTAACTGCGATTTTGGCTTGTATTGCTTGCAATATGTAACGAGACGTGTTCGTACCCATGTTAATTCTTCTTCACCTTTCCGTTAACGTTCACCATGTCTAGTATAGGCTCCGCTGTACTCAAGTTCTAGTAATTTTGTTTCCCAGTACTCAGAATGTTACGCATCACTATCAACAAGTTTGGGTCTACATTATCCCATTATCGGGTGGAATAAATCAGGGAGGCACAAATCATGACACTGCAATACTCCTCACCTATCAACGGCATTAATCTACGTATGTTGTCATATATTATTACATAACCATAAGTTACTATACCGTTAGTCACCATTAAAATTAACGAGACAGCATGAAACATGCATTCTCGAAGTACAGAACACTTCCTTGAACGTCAGATTTTCGCACATAACTCCTCACAGACATCACTGGCACTGGCCCCATAAATTTATAAATATCCCTACGCTCAACGATGCTAGTGTCTACAGTGAAGTCTTTGAATGTTAATTTGTTATATCGCTGCAAATTCTCAAAAGGAATACTGCACCCATGTTGCAGTGCTAAGATCCAAAAAGAATAACTAAGGGAAACGTTAAAACCTAACGTCCATCAAATGGATTAGGGTGGCGGCTGCTTCTCCAAGAGGATATGGCTTAAGTCGAGCCAGTATGTCACTTGGACTCCGAGAGTTTTCATTTAATAACTTGATGCATTCCTCCCTTAAAGCGGTAAAAGCTGTTTTCTCTAAGTTTGACAGCAATGTATTCATCCTGTATTCATCCTGCCTGTGACGCATCCCAAGAGGGCTACTCTTTCTGGGCACTGCCGACGAACAATTCCCTTCAACATTATGCTCTTTAAACCTTATTGCACCATACTTGAATATAAAAACTAAAACCAACAACTGTCTTGTAATCCAAACGCCGTCTATTCAAAAGATGCTACCAGTCTCGAAACAGCGTTATCTTCAGGTCCCAAGCGCAGTCTTCCATCAACGTACAAACCAAAAAGACAAACGAAAAAGGGAAGTTGACGTCTGTCAGTTGATGGGCTAGTTACAGGAAGTTACGGAATCTAGTCGGCTACGAATGCTGGTGTAACACACTTAATAAGTTGTACTGTTTCCATCTGAAGACTCCGTTGGTTTTTATATTTGCAGTTACGCTTGTAAAGGCAGATTACGCTTGCAGCTGTTGGTTTCAGTTTTTACTATTCAACTACTTCGTATCCGGCCGCTGTCCTATTGTTCTCTGCTCCAGTTTGCAGTCTGTTTTGAATATTATTTCAGCCCTTGTGGAATACAGTAGCCTCGCCAGTTTATGTAATTCCCCAATATCGCACGAATCTACATTTCTGCGCTTGTATCTCGTTTTGTTGGTTTCGTGTCCTACCGTTGCATTAATCCTATCTATTAAACCTGTCTCACAACCTGTCGCTGCCACTATTTGTCAAAGTTGTTTTCATTTCTTCATCCTTTATTGTAAGAGCTTAGCGGAATGCGATTAACATCATGAACTTCATTTTCGATTAATGATATTTTATTCCTATGAGAATGGCATGAAGTCTTATTAGTTACTGCACTTATGAATATTCCTACGTCAGACTTATTGCTGTATATCTCGATCCTCAAAATAAGATAATTTAAAAATTCCGGTTGCTCATGCCCTACTATAAACATTACATCCTAATGCATTTTGTTAAGTTCACCAGCTAATTCCTTTGCTTCTTTCTTGCATCTTTGATACACTGTAATTATATCGTCACTATATCTTTGGTGCATACCAGGTGGGTATAATTAAAATGCATCTAACAGGACCAGTGTGGGCTGTAATTATAGTATGGCAGCAATCTGTGGTACATTTGCTAATGCTGTAACGGGGAACTGATTTCCTCTGGAAAAAATTTTAGTTCCAATTTTGGCCACCAGGTGCGATGCTCACACTGAACAAATTGTGTTCTTAATCATAAAACCAGTATTATGCCTTTCTCACTTGTTTGACCTTTCCTGCCCACATTCAGTTCCTAATCCATCACACATGGAAACATTTCTTTTTGTCTTTCTTACATTCACAGAGCCAAATTCGCACCTGGTACCCTAAATTAGAACAAAATTTTTCAGTGTAAATCGGTACACTAGATATATACCAAATACGCTGCTTTAAGATAATTACAGCCCACACTGGTTCTCTGCGACTAGTGAATTTTTTTTAAAGAAGTTGTTTGTTATGCTTTTATAAAGCTATCCGACGTTTGTTCTGATTAAGCACAATCGATTCCCAACCCTTTCCTGCATTGTCATTTTGTATTTAAAATTTACCAGTAAACTTAAAATTGTTGAATGACAAGGCAAACTTTCATAAGAGCACTGCTTCCGGGTCGCAAACCTGTGTGAGCAGCGCTCTACTATCACTCGCTTTGTATTGGTTATAGAAGCACGTGGCCGGCAGTTTTCTCAATAGAGACCTCGCGGACGAGCACTTACTGGATGCAGGCCAATAGGGGAGCGATATTGCCACGCTGCTAATGGTCTCGTTATGCAATACCAGTTCCTGACCTGACAGTGGTATAACACTGCAACTGGATTTACGTAGCTTGTACAATCAAATACCAAATTTGGTTTATTACGTACTATGCCCCAAAAAGGCAAAAAGGCCTCTCGCGGAAAAGCCACGTGTACCACTTACGCCTGCTACTGCTATACCATAACCGTAAAGTTGAAGGAAGATTGTGAAACAAAACTACACTCCTGGAAATTTAAATAAGAACACCGTGAATTCATTGTCCCAGGAAGGGGAAACTTTATTGACACATTCCTGGGGTCAGATACATCACATGATCACACTGACAGAACCACAGGCACATAGACACACGCAACAGAGCATGCACAATGTCGGCACTAGTACAGTGTATATCCACCTTTCGCAGCAATGCAGGCTGCTATTCTCCCATGGAGACGATCGTAGAGATGCTGGATGTAGTCCTGTGGAACGGCTTGCCATGCCATTTCCACCTGGCGCCTCAGTTGGACCAGCGTTCGTGCTGGACGTGCAGACCGCGTGAGACGACGCTTCATCCAGTCCCAAACATGCTCAATGGGGGACAAATCCGGAGATCTTGCTGGCCAGGGTAGTTGACTTACACCTTCTAGAGCACGTTGGGTGGCACGGGATACATGCGGACGTGCGTTGTCCTGTTGGAACAGCAAGTTCCCTTGCCGGTCTAGGAATGGTAGAACGATGGGTTCGATGACGGTTGGGATGTACCGTGCACTATTCAGTGTCCCCTCGACGATCACCAGAGGTGTACGGCCAGTGTAGGAGATCCTCCCCACACCATGATGCCGGGTGTTGGCCCTGTGTGCCTCGGTCGTATGCAGTCCTGATTGTGGCGCTCACCTGCACGGCGCCAAACACGCATACGACCATCATTGGCACCAAGGCAGAAGCGACTCTCATCGCTGAAGACGACACGTCTCCATTCGTCCCTCCATTCACGCCTGTCGCGACACCACTGGAGGCGGGCTGCACGATGTTGGGGCGTGAGCGGAAGACGGCCTAACGGTGTGCGGGACCGTAGCCCAGCTTCATGGAGACGGTTGCGAATGGTCCTCGCCGATACCCCAGGAGCAACAGTGTCCCTAATTCGCTGGGAAGTGGCGGTGCGGTCCCCTACGACACTGCGTAGGATCCTATGGTCTTGGCGTCCATCCGTGCGTCGCTGCGGTCCGGTCCCAGGTCGACGGGCACGTGCACCTTCCGCCGACCACTGGCGACAACATCGATGTACTGAGGAGACCTCACGCCCCACGTGTTGAGCAATTCGGCGGTACGTCCACCCGGCCTCCCGCATGCCCACTATACGCCCTCGTTCAAAGTCCGTCAACTGCACATACGGTTCACGTCCACGCTGTCGCGGCATGCTACCAGTGTTAAAGACTGCGATGGAGCTCCGTATGCCACGGCAAACTGGCTGACACTGACGGCGGCGGTGCACAAATGCTGCGCAGCTAGCGCCATTCGACGGCCAACACCGCGGTTCCTGGTGTTTCCGCTGTGCCGTGTGTGTGATCATTGCTTGTACAGCCCTCTCGCAGTGTCCGGAGCAAGTATGGTGGGTCTGACACACCGGTGTCAATGTGTTCTTTTTTCCATTTCCAGGAGTGAATCTTGTTAAAGCAATAATGGTACAAAGCAACAGAGCAGTGTTACCCTCTGAGAGGAATTTTGTTATGTTGACCGTGTTGTACCTAACGGGGGTGGCTTATCGGAAGTGAAAGTCAGAATTATGTAAATATTCAAACAGTAACAAACAATATCTAACTTATCCACAGCGCCATATTGATAATAAAGTAAACGGTCGCCAGCCTAATTAGGGATAAGAATGAGTAACATTCTTGTTCAAGAAAATAGATGTGAGTAACTTTAATGGACAGACACATCCTATAGTTTATCATATGAGAACGCAATGAACATTGTCACTAGCAGATGTTGACGTTTTAGAAAGTGCTAACAGTTATAGGAGAAGAAGACTATTTGCATAAGGACAACAGATAACGAAACACACTACTACCTTGAGGACTTGAGGACTAGCATGAGCACAATAGACAAACTGTTGACCTTGTTACACCATTAATATGCACTTTTAATACACAAGTGGAACCCAGTATTGTATAGAACTTGACAGGGATAGCTAGAGTAATTGAAACTTTCTATAACTGAGTAATTTTGAGTATTTGGACTATTTTCAATGGTGGGCCTTAAGCTTGACCACTGTAGTAGAGCAAAATAAATGCACTTTCATTACATTAGTGAAACAAGCACTTAGCAAGCATGAACATATGACTCTCAACAGTTGCAGTTCTAAACTTTTACTGCAGTGAAACACAAAATTGGGATATTTGTAAGATCCTTTCAACAAACAATATTAATCTTAACACACTCTATTGCCATATTACTTTTAATATGATAATCAAAATATCCACGGGTGTACTGCCGGTCTATAGTGTCCAACGGGCACAATATTTCGGCGATCAAACATGTCGCCATCATCAGGTGAACTGACGGACTGAGCTCCTGTGAACGTGCCGGCACGGAGATCCGTACGCTATGGCTGCTCAGGGGGAACTGGGTTCGGTCGCGGCGGCGGCCGGTTTAAATACCCTCCGCCCGCGGCGCGCTCCCTCCGCCGTCCGCGCCCCGCGCCACAGTCTCGCGGTGGAACAGATTGCGACGGCGTCTGAGATGACGTCGGTGTGATGGCTCTGTCCGCCGTGGTCGTCACAGCTATACGTTTGCTCGATTTACTCTTGATTAACCCAATCGCTGGTTGCCAAGCCTTGCTAAGATTATAGCCACAGTCACGGTTTATGAGGTCGTCATTGGTGCGAATTTCGATGGCCTCTCTAACAACGCTGTCCCAGTATCTCGACGTCTGTACCAGAATCCTCGTGCGGTCATAATCCATAGCGTGATTTTCCGACTAACAATGTTCAGCGACCGCCGACTTGCTCGGATACATTAGTCGAGTGTGCCTCTGGTGTTCACGGCATCGATCCTCGACAGTACGCATCGTCTGACCAATATACGACTTGCCACATTGACACGGAATCTGGTACACGCCAGCCGTCCTCAAACCGAAGTCATCTTTGGCGCTCCCCACCAATGCACGAGTTTTATTCGGAGGACAAAACACAGTTCTGACACGGTGTTTCTTCAGAATGCTGGCGATTTTCCCCGAGAGTGCGCCTGTGTATGGAATAAATGCAGTGCCTACCTCCTCCCTCGTGACTTCATCCATATCAACAGGTTGTGCTGCAGTGGTTGGGCGGAGAGCACGTTGGATCTGCCACTCTGAGTACCCATTATTTCGAAACACAGTTCTCAGATGTTCCAATTCCTGGGGTAGACTCTCTGTGTCAGAGATAGTGCGCGCCCTATGTACTAGAGTTTTAAGTACCCCATTCCTCTGTGAAGGGTGGTGGCAGCTGTCTGTGTGCAAATACAGATCAGTGTGTGTTGTCTTTCGATACACCCCATGACCTAGGGTGCCGTCAGCCCTTCTCCTGACCAAGACGTCAAGGGAAGGTAATTTACCCTCCTTTTCAGTCTCCATAGTGAATTTGATGTTGGGGTGTATGGAGTTTAGATGTGTAAGGAAGTCAAGAAGTTTATCCATACCATGTGGCCAGATGACGAACGTGTCGTCCACGTAACGGAAAAAGCAAGTGGGTTTCCATTCGGATGACGACAGGGCTTCCTCCTCGAAGTTCTCCATGTACAAATTCGCCACCACCGGTGAGAGTAGGCTACCCATGGCGACTCCCTCCGTTTGTTCGTAGTATTCTCCATTAAGTTGTGACGACCACGGCGGACAGAGCCATCACACCGACGTCATCTCAGACGCCGTCGCAATCTGTTCCACCGCGAGACCGTGGCGCGGGGCGCGGACGGCGGAGGGAGCGCGCCGCGGGCGGAGGGTATTTAAATCGGCCGCCGCCGCGACCGAACCCAGTTCCCCCTGAGCAGCCATAGCGTACGGATCTCCGTGCCGGCACGTTCAAAGGAGCTCAGTCCGTCAGTTCACCTGATGATGGCGACATGTTTGATCTCCGAAATATTGTGCCCGTTGGACACTATAGACCGGCAGTACACCCGTGGATATTTTGATTATCAAATACGCCGGGAGAAACTCAAGAATCACACTTTTAATATGCTTTCAATAAAGGACACTCGATAAGAATTTTTGACATGGGAATGACCCTAAGTGGTTGAGTGACTAGGGATAAAAAATCAAGGTAGGCATAAGAGTTCGAGTATAAGTTACCTTATACTTGTGCACACTAAAACATCCAATGAGCTGATACTTCACTTTACATATTTACAATTCCTTGGTTCCTTTTTTCAGTGATTGCCCAACGTGGTGGCGAGTGCATGTCGGTGGGTGGATTTGCAGGCGGAAATGCTGGACCCTGTCATTTCTTGGTGGCGATGATAGGTTTCAATTCCAGAATAGTTCCAGCTCTTTATCCGTCCATCGGAGGCATAGGAAAGCGGCACAGAAAGCCTCTCTTGGCACCAGCACAATATACAACATTTACATGGTCAGTTGACGGTTTAGTAGCTCGTCCCCGACTGACTCTTAATCCACCTCTTCTACCTATGCCAACCACAATTTGCGCGCGCTACTCAGTTCCGTTCCCGAGGGGAACCACACCACCTTTTACACACAAAATATCTAGGAACCCTAACTGAAGGTCAACAGTTTACGTAATAGCAAACAAACATTTTAATTAAAACAGAACTTTTTCACATATTGGTGTTCCTACAAAATTACAATTATATACATTACGTTTTGTTTCCATCAAATGAGACAAAGAATTTAAATTATAGATACACTACATTGCATAGAATCAAACCATGGCATCAAAGTTTTTTTACACAGAAAAGAGTAACCACTCCCATGCTATCTATTGAATCCAACAACATTTACAGAAACTTAGCGATGTAACATTAAATAAAACAAAAAGGCAAAATAAATCAGTAGAACATTAGAGCTATGGTGTTACAGTGAACGCTACCTGCGTACTCGAATGACAGTAGCTGGATTGGGCCCGCCCGGTCAAACAAGTGCGAGCTGCTGGCAAAAAAGTGGACAGTTACTACAAGTGTGTACTCACACTCTTTCAATAGCAGTGTCTCGCGCACAACCGTTTCGATATCGAAGGAAGGAACATTCGACACCGTCGGCTCACAGACCAGCGCACAGACAAAGCACAAGCGCATCCGCTTAAGCAACGAATGTGCGATGCCAACTAGGACACCACACATGTTCCTGCAGGATCCTAAATAGTAGAGCTTAGTGCGCTGTTCGTCAGTATCCACATGACGATGGCCAGAACACACGGCCAAATATAGTACCAGCAAGTTGCAAACATCCGGTGGTTCTCTCGAAATGTTGCAGGACCGATAGTACAGTGCTCATGGCAGTCATGGATCACAACTATTGTTTTGGTCTTGTAGATATAGGCTCATATGGTCGTAATGAGGGCGGTGGAGTATTACAAAAATGCTGTTGAATCCTGTTGCCTGGAAATGATTGGAAATGATGCCTTCCCTTTAAATCTGTACCTGCTTAAGCCCTAAAATGATAGACCAGCTACGAGAGAAAGGATTTACAAATATGAACGGAGCACAGCAAGAATAATTGTTGAGGTTTTTTAACATGGCTGTCAATCAGCGACTGTTGTATAATACAAAATTTTGAAAACCACAGCCCTCAGTCACGAACACAATTAATTTGTGACCTAGGTTTTGGTGCCACAAGGGACACCTTCTTCGGAAAAAATTAAAACTAAATGTTACAGCATAACGTATCAAAAAATACGAAAGCTTTGGTCATACCTGACAGCGTCAGATAGCCAGAAATTAAAATAAAATGCAACAGAGGTGAAAAACACTAGGGGCTACCACGGGTCCTCTGCTACAGTCAGAAATTAATTAATGACACAGCAGCCATCGCTTGTGGATCAATAATATATCTCAAACAGTAGTAGAGAAAATGTGTGATAAATATAAAAATTACTTCAGTGGCGAGGAAGAAGTTACTTGTCAAAATAATGTGTGATTATAAATAATATTACAACTGATATTATAAATGAAATAACAATAAAATATTTACCACATTACTTGCTTCTGTTTTTCTTTCAGTTTCATTATTTTCACAATGTAATCCATGGCATCGAACCACTTGATCGATGGCTTACAGATCTCATCAAGGCCGTATATACCTTTCCTCTTTATCCAGTTTTGAATTACTTCTGATAATATGTGGAACGTAAATTGGTGATTTTTGTTTGTTTCTTCTGTCTTATAAGCCCAGTTCTAGGCGAATGTGTTCAGTCTAGGCTTTAGGTGAATAGCTGTACACACAATCAAGAGCCAAACAATTCCATAAGTTGGTTTGGTCCCCTTGTAACTCCATAAACCTTATATTTTGTTCTCGCGTTCATATAGCGACCATTTTTCGATTTTAACCGCTACTCAAAACACAAAAATACATGCAGCAACGAAGTACACACCCGGCATTGCCCCGAGCTTACGATTTACTGCCGTTTCGCAGTATTCCATGCAAGTTGACGCCCGAGTTGCTTGCGAGCTGCTGCTTGTCCTTTAGTGGGGGAAGACGAGAGGCAATTAAAAGCAAAGTATATTACAGTAACTCGTATGCGACGTACTGACTCACCAATCACAGCGCGTTGTATGAATAGCTGTGCTAGTAGCTACCCTGCAGTAACTGGCTAAACTAGCTCGGGTGCTAGCTCACGCTGTGTGACTTGGCCATAATAAGACCGGCAGGCGTTGGGATGCATTTAGTATTAGATTTTCTTTTTACCATTGAATTATCCCTGTTTTCTAGTGAGAAAGTGTACTCTGTGTTCCTGTGATTGATCAAATAATACAAAAGAGACTCTCATTAACGTGATAATCGAATATTGAATGTTACTGAAGGTCATTGATTTAGATATATGTTGACAAGCATGACAATTTCTTGTCAAGTCTATTACTTTGCTCCCACACCATCTGAGGTTTTATTGCGAAAAGCTTACAAAAAGTTTTACTATCCAAAGCATTGGTCATCGCTGGCCATCCTTCGCGCAGCATACGAATCCCGCGGCGGAAGAACTGGGTCGATTCAATTTTGGACTTGTTCATATGACCGGAACTGCTGGCCAGCCTGGCCATGTGCCTTTGATTGAAACAGGTGGTAGTCAGAGGGAGCAATGTCTTGAGAACACGGCGGGTGCGACACTACTTCTCATTTCAAGGTTTCCAAGTATGTTTTCACGGGTTTTGTGACGTATGGTCGAACATTGTCAAGCTGGAAAATCATTTTTTTCCTGTCTGTAGCTGTATTGCTGCCGTTTGTTTTCACTGCTCGGCTCTAAAGCATCAGTAGCTTCCGATATCGATCTCCTGTGATTTTTCTTTCGATTTCAGTAGCTTCGAACACCTTTTCTCATTCATCGCCATGGCGGTCATCAGCATCAAAATCACCATTCTTGAAGAGTTGAAAACATTCACGTTGTTTTCTAATACGAGGGCTGCTCAGAAAGTGATGCACCACACTTTTTTCAACAACTCTTTATTGAACATAATGAGAGTTACACACACGAAAGAATGGTGTTTTAACTACACACCCTATTTTTCCACGTAGTCTCCAACCCGTTCTATGGCCTTCCTCCACTGTGTGAATCACGTCCTCATCGTCCTCAAAATGTCTTCCACGTATGGCACCCTTTAATGGTCCAAACATGTGGAAGTCGAGGGGGCTCGGTCAGGGCTGTAGGGTGGATGGAGTAAAACAGTTCAATCCTTTTTTGCGATGTGTTCAGTAGGTCCCCATACTTGTGTGAGGCCGAGCGTTATCATGCAGCAGAGCATTTCCTGGGTTGCTATGGTGACGAAGTCGCCGGAAGCGCGTCTTGAGTTATATTAATGTGTTGACATATGCTCCTGAATAAATGGTACCGCCTCTGGGCACCACGTCAATCAGAATCACACATTCACTGTCCCAGAACACGGTGATCAAGGACTTGCCGATGCCAGCACTTGTTTTGAATTTTTTCTTCTGTAAGGAGTGCGAATAGTGCAATTCCATCAACTGTCGTTTTGTTTCCGGTGAATACAGGCTCTATCACTTATCACAATTCGGACTAGAAAGCGGCCCCTTAGCTTGAAAACGTAGGAACAAATCAAGACAAATATATATTTTCTGCACGATTTGTGATCCACTGTTAAACACCGAGGGAACCATCTTGCACATACTTTAGAATATCCAATAGTGCGGATGATTGCATCCACAACTCCTATGCTGATTGTCAGACGCAGCGCCAACTGCCGTCTGTTCTCGCGAATGACAACAGCAGCTCGGTGCTACATATCAGGTGTGACAGCCGTAAATGGTCTCCCCGACCCCAGTAAATCGTGAAGGTCCGCCGAACCGCCTTCTGATCACCTCACCCTCCGTGCTCAGCGACTAACTGTACTTCTGTCAACAGCAGATGTTCCACAGACTTTGCACAAGCGTTTGTGAATATTTCCCACAGTTTCTTTCTGTGCAGTGACAAATTCAATGACTGCACATTGCTCGTAACGTAAATCAACTACAGACGCCATTTTGAAACTGTCCTGCAGCTACGATAACTGTCTGAAGTGACGGAAACTATGTGCGCTCACTCGGGAGACTTCAAATAATACTTACGTAACATTTCGCATACGTAGCATTGTATTCGGCTGAGAAAATAAATGTGGTGTATTACTTTCTGGGCAACCCCCGTAGGTGATACGCCAAAGCTCTTACACAGTTTAACAGCCTCAACAGCAGATTTATTTATGTTAAAGCATAAGTTAAAACTTCTAGCAAGAAGGAAAGAAGAAAGAAAGATTGGGTTTAACGTCCCGTCGACATAGTGGTCATCAGAGACAGAGAATAAGCTCGAATTGTGTCAAGGATGGGGAACGAAATCGGCCGTACTCTGTCAAAGGAACTATTCTGGCATTTAGGGATTTAGGGAAATCATGGAAAACCTAAATCTGGTTGGCCGGATGTAGATCTGAACAGTCGTCCTCCAGAATGCGATCCAAGTTTTTCCCTGTGCCATCTCGGTTGTTTGCAAATGAGGAGAACTGGGCTTGTAAGTTGACACATTTAGTCGAGAATAACTTTATGAGGCAGTCACAAATCGACTAATAATCTGATGACGTTATGTTTACAAATGCCTAAGCTTATTGTGTGACACCTAAGGACTACCACCTGCATCATCACTTACCTCTAGCGCTATCTATTGCGAAATAATTCAAGAAAAAGAAAGCTCAGGGCAGAATGTTGATGCTCAACATATGATATCTTTTCTGTAGGAGACATGTACTGTTAGTGAAGCATCAGAATTGTGCAACATATGTAGTAAGCATTTACCGTCAGCGGGCCGCGGTGGCCGAGCGGTTCTAGGCACTTCAGTCCGGAACCGCGCGACTGCTACGGCGCAGGTTCGAATCCTGCCTCGGATATGGATGTGTGTGACGTCCTTAGGTTAGTTAGGTTTAAGTAGTTCTAAGTTCTAGGTGATTGATGACCTCGGATGTTGAGTCCCATAGAGCTCAGAGCCATTTGAACCATTTTTTGAAATTACCGTCAGCAGTTCGCAACTTAAACCAAAACTTTATTGATACAGTAAAATATGCTGAGCGTAAGGTGGTGATCAGTAAAAATTATGCCACAGGAAAAAGCAAAGGAAAGTTGAGTAAATTATTAAATGTATGAGTAATAAACATGCGCAAGGGCAGAATGAAATATGAAGTTGTCTTTCGAAAATCCGTGCAAAGATCAGTGCAACATATATTAGTTCTGTACTTCATAATTTGTGCAATACATCTCTCAAGAGCGCTCAGTTTTGACAAATATTAGAGACAAGTTATGGACAACAGTTCTTAAAAAGGGAGATCATTTAGACAATCACACGCCGATATCCTTTCTACCAATCATTCTGAAGACTGCACCCTAGTATCCTTTATGACAATGTTTTCGACGACTTACTTGATACTGATGTGTCAGAGAGAAGTAACAACTCTATATAAACAATTTTCATCACACGTTTGTTGAGATTCAGTATAGGAATATAACCAGGAAATTTAGTTTAATTTTTTGTGCGCAAGTCGCTTACAGCCGTCAATAATACATCCTGTACAGCAGGTAAATTCTTTTAGTTAAGGAAAGTGCTTAACTGGGTGAACCACGCGATACGTATGTTCAAGTTGAAACATTATGGAATCAGCAAGATAATTGAACGATGGTTCATCACATACGGAGAATCCTGATCTGATTGCCGACGTTTTGGGTTGGCTTTGACCGTGACTATTACGTGTATCAATTGAAAATACAAGTCTCATTTGTTTTTCTTCCAACTATGCATTTTGGCGTACTATACTTCCATTATCACGTTCCTTTATTAAAATTCGGCATAGATTATTTGCGAAGTGCGACATTTTATTGGAAACCTTTGGCACCAAAAAATGAATTACTAGGCAGGAAGTTGTGTGGATGCTTATTTTTAATAGGTGAACAGTAATACAACTGTAAATACCTTTCTGTGATCACAGGTTGCACTTCCAGTCATATTCACATCATACACACTTTCTACAAAATAGACTGAGGAAGGAGGTTGCAAGTGTAATAAACATAAAAGATAAAACCAGATGGTTTTCAGTTGAAATGTTACTTGTCCGACTTCGGGAAACCAATACACTCGTCCGCACAGCAAGAGTTTGTAATCCTTGTCAGCTTAAGTGACCTATTTATCTGTGTTATTTATAGATATAATTCCTCTGTTTCATTACCAAAATTTGTAAGTAATAAGATGAAATAAAAATTGTCCATGAAGGGTTTGACACTGGACGTTCCTTACATAAACGTTACCAGGTGGCTTGATTACGTTGTTTGCCACACACTGACATTGGAATCTGATTTGCTAAACACTTACGAGTAGATCTTACTGCTACGAGGGGTAAATTTGCATCATTGCTAACAGTGTCTACGTTCTTGGATAAATATTACTATTGTTTACGTTATGTTGTGCTTATATAAGAGTTTCTGATGATGTCTATAAGTTTTTAATGGTTGATTACACACAAACTTAGATAGTTGACACTTACGGGGCAGCACGATGCAACAGCCGAGCAACGATTTCCAGACTTGAGGTTACACAATTGTCCGAAGACTAAGTGGCCGACCTCGTCTAACAGGACTCCTAAGACGGGAAACTGACAGACCTCTTAGTTCACAAATTGTTCGGTTTAAGGAAGCTGTGTTACAGCAGCTTGAAGTCAAATCCAGCAACAACAGACGATCCAAACTATCCGTAGCCAAGGAATTAAATACCTCCACCACAGGTGTGTAGTAGATCATGCATGAGAATGCCATGCACCCAGTAATGTATCGGCAAGTGCGTGATAGCTGACGACTTCCAACAGAGGGTGTAATTCCGTAAATGATATGTACAGCAAATTTTAAACATCACTGACTTACAAACGTGTGTTGTAGTACATCGTACTGCTGATACGAGGTACGTTCTGCTTCGAGTACTATGCGAGAGTTTGTATTTCCCGGAATAAAATGCATGGAGTAGTGGTTGCTTCTCGTGAGGAGGAAATGTGCATTTTGAACCCTGACAGATAACTAAAGGGATGCCGATAACTCTTGGACACTTACAGACACGGGAACTAGTCTCTGACCTACCTGTTACAGAAGAGCGAATTTGTTTTGGTCTGACTGCTTCCGTGGCAGCTCAGGAATCCAGCCAAACACTAAAGACGTTGACACCAGAGCTGAGACTGCTGCGGAATGGATCACGTGAGTACAGACGAGATTTCCTGAGTCACATACCGGCTACCGAAATGCCAGACATTTTCACGCTGCATGAACCCTTGGCCGGCTTGGTGAAAAAGTGGTGCTCACCATTGGGCGGAATTACAAATTCGGCCCGCAAATAACGACAATACGACAAAAATATGTGGGGAGTTGTGAGACACGTAAGCAGCCAGGCCAGATTCAGAGAGAGATCCGGTCACTTGGTTACATACTCGTTTTCAGTCCATGTTGAATGGACGGCGTTTGTTAGCTCGGTACTTAGATGAAGCATCCATCTGCTAGTTAAATTTTCCTTGTCAGACATTTGCCCCCCAGCAATGCTATAACACCATTTCTGAAATGCAATTACTGTGGGCATTCGCCTCCAAGCAAAGCGATAACATCACCTCTGTAATGCAATTACTGTGGACAATAGCGTTCCGCATCGCAGAGACAGGAATGTCGCATCGGCAGCCGAGCGGTCTACCTTAGGTGGGATTAACGTCAATGGCCAGTCAGTGTGAAAACTGCGCTGGGCTGTCGCCTCAGACGGAAGGTGCCGGCTGCCAGCTAACTAACTGCCACACAACAACGAGCTGTATGATGCATTGCACCAACCTCGCATCCGCCACTTATGCCTTCAAGCAAGACATTACTGCCTCAGACGACGAGAGGGTCCACTTCCTCCTCCTACTTGCCAGTTACTGTGTTGTGCATATGCGCCACCATGTCGGCCCTGACATTTAATTTGTTAAGAATGGTAATCAACAAAAGTAAATGTTCCAGGTTTCGAAGTTTCAGTTCATTTGTTTCATTTGCATATCAGTTCCTCATTTTGGCATCCAGTGTGGGGTCCCTTCTTTGTAGTTCAGTGCATCACTTTTGAACGCACTGAATGTTGATTCTCAACTTGAAGGCTCAATTTGATTTCACACTCTGAATGTTGACAGTACAAGGACTTGTAAATACTAGACATGACACGGAAAGAATTAACATCCCATAGCTGCATGCAATGTAGTAATCCCTTTGTGTGATGTGCTGTATGTTTGCATGTTCTAAGAGTATAGCGAATGAACATGCTGATGTACTTTGGTATATTTACCGTCTATTGCTACAGCATGCTGTGTATCTTCTGATGTAGTTTTAGAATGTGTAGCCTGCTGTTATGAGTGGTCTGTTTCTGTTTCCCTCGTTCTGTTTACTCCTACCATCTTACACATCAGGGTTGCTTTATTTGTACCATTTTGTACAGTGGAGAATTTGTGGGTTGTTGTCAAGTTTTTTACACTGCTGATGTATGGGAAGTTGACATGGGAGCCGGCAGGTCAATCGAAGAAATCTCGACAGCAAATGAGGAAACATTCCGTAAGTGGTACACAATGTAAGGCTCCAATGGATCACATTGCCGCAATGTTAGCTGAAATGAAACAAGGAAGTTCCAGAACTGCAGCTCAGATAGCCGAATTATTGTATTGCAGTTGACCTATATAAAACCAGAAACAAGTTGCAAAGCAACTAAGTGAAATGAGACAGGCAAAACAAACGCAGCTTGCAAGACTGTAAGCCAAGATGAAACTCTGCAACGAAAAGGCCGATTGCCAGATTGCAGAAGTAATTCTTGACTTGGGTACCGAGAATGCAAAGATAGGGGTGGAGATCACATACTGGGTAGGCAGGTGAGAAATTCGTGTAATGAGAGAGTTACCAGTGTGGTAACACTAGTGACTTCAAAAGTACCGCGGATCGACAACCGTTTGGATATCGAACAACAATCGACCATGCAGACACAGCAGGAAACTAGTTGGCAATTAAGTAACACACAGACGAGAGGACTGCTCTCGAGTGTTTGCAATGTGACAAGGAAGTGTCCTTCTGACGCGGGTCACGTTAACGGGTTTCCAAGCTGTTTTTCTGATGCATGTTTTGCACGTTCAACTGACTGAGCTCGGTCGAACATGCACCATCCGAAGGAACAAGTGAAGAATTTAGACCAGTATGTGTTTGCAAAAGGAGTTGTGGAATGCAGCGCTTTACTTGTTGCAAGGCAGGAACTTGATCAGGAGACGGCTGCCTGGTTTAATACAACGTTGTGTGACAGCAGCACATACAGAGACTTGTGTACCAAGCTTCCTGCGACATACTGGAACCCTGCCATACAGGTAAGTCCAAGGACGAGTGTATATGGAGGACTGCACGCGCCACAGTCAGTCAATCTATGGCAACGTACGATGCACCCTTTTTCGTTCCGCCACGAAACTTGGACGACATCGACAGACATTGACAAGTATTGTGACGACCTGAAGTGGCTTAAAAAGGTAGATGATTAGTGTCGCTAACTGAGATAACCGTTTAAGGAATTAAGATCAGGTGCGTCTGATTTCTGATTCGGAAATGACAGCACATTCGACGCCTTGTTATTCACAACTGATGGAGACGGTGGCACATTATCTAAAGAATCCTAAAAAAGGATCTTATTAATTACCACGTTTGGGGGAGACACGTCTAAACATCGCTAAGCCGTCGACGTGGAGTTGACCAAGAAAACTGCGATTAACTGGTTATATATCTGATCGTATGGAGCGCAGATATCATTAAGGATGCATTTCATTTAGTAAAGGAGGGCAAGAAATTAATATACATGGACGACGGGATCTAAAAGACAATTTATCAGAATGAACAAGGGTTCCATATGAGGTCAGTTTTCCGTCCGCTTGTAGTGGTGATGGTTCCACGCACCTAATCAACGAAATGGACTCTGAGAGACGAGTTGCGACTGCCCGTGGATTAAATATCATCACTCACGTAGTTACAGTGTTCAGAGGGCCAGAGGCTGTTAATGAACACACTTCGGCGGCATCCCACGTCGCGGCAGACACTTGCCGAAAAGAAAAGGGTAGTAAGCGATGAGAGACACCACACCAGAATACTATAAACGCGTCAGGGTAATACTAATAGGTTGGAGATTGTTGCCTCCCATGAAAAGTCGAAATACAACTTAGAAGATTTGTTCTGAAAACAAGGTGAAACATGATCGGCGTAATAACTCCTGTCCAGGTCCGTAGCTAAAGTTCATCTCCCGTAAACACTGACACAGGAAAAGCGTCGCGACTCAGAGAGCACCTGCTCCGTAGTCCATGAGGCCCACCAGACGGCTCTCCTTCCGGGCCGCGACGACGCGGATTAATCACGTGGGGGTGCATCGTGATTGGCTTCACCGACTCCAGCGGTATGATTGGCGCATGTCTTGTGGCGCGCACACTGTGAGCCGCTGGAGCGTTGTCACACTGTGTTCGAGAAGTCGATGACCGCGTCTTACGTGCGGATACCGAGATGAATGAACGCACGTTGCATCACAGCAACAGGGAAGCTGATATGGAGTGGCGTGTGAAAGAGTGTAGGCCGGAAATTTGTCTCTCGAGCGCACTCTTAGAAGATTTAATCGAGTGCTATCACTACAACCTTGACCACTGCAGGGCAAAGAAGTTGAATGCGATAATCGTCAAGGAATGGTATAACGGTGGGTTCAAGTGGAAGATTGCAGGGATAGGTAATGCGATAGGTGGCAGAGTATAAAACATCCGAACGCGACTTTCTGAGACGAAATGCATGCTACCACAATTGAAGCACGTAGTGGTCTTTTGTGTGTCAATTCCTATGCTCCGCTGCTGAAGGAACAATTCGCTAAAAGCTTATCTTCGTTTTCAAGGGCACATTCGCAAAGCACGTCAGGCGTTATCCCACAAACAGTTCCACACTGAAAGGCTACATAAAAATATTGACGGATGATTATGTGCACACGTATGGTAAACTATGGAGGGTCTGCTCGTACCTTGCGATGATTTACACGTCTCCAAGGCGCCAGGCAGAATTAGAGAATGAAGAAATCAAAGTAACCTTCTCATAAGTTAGAAAACCTCATTCTAACACTGTGGAATGATATAAGTTCCATATAGAAGTGTTCTCTAGGATATTGGTTTCTGACAGAAACAATGTCTGAATCCGTTACTTACTGGAGGCAAAAAGGTAATTTAAGGAATGCCTTCACTGTGATTTGAAATAACGACCAACGGATTTACAATACCAAAAGATGGGGGATGGTGGAAAGGACTACCGAAAATCCGAATGACTGGCTGCAATAAGTTGAAAGAGGATCTGGACAGTTTGAATTATAAAATTGATTACAATCATGAGGATATTAAGAAAAAGGTTGCTCAACAGTTATCTGAGATGTATGAAAGAGTAAAATCCGAAGTTGATGAGGTTTGCAAAGACTTCCAAATAGATGATACGAAGCTGGAGCACAAGTTAACAGAAAAGACTGAGGCGGAATCCTAACTATGCTCAGATAGGTTTAAAGATGTTAATATAAAAGTAAACATATGTCAAGCAGAAGTAGACGCAATCAAAACTGATACTACTCATATTGTGCAAAGAGTAGATAATGTTGAAATGAGAGTAGAAAATATTAGTACTAACATTGAGAGTAAAGTAGCTTCAGTAACTTCTGGTCATGGTAGTATGCAACAAATTGTAGCTGCAAAGGCCGCTTTTATCGGGTGTCGGCAGTTCTTGCGGTTCGATCCAGATAAAAATATCCACCCGCTAGATTTCTGGAACGATTTTGAAGATGTGATTCCACCAACTTGGTCTGAACGAGAGAAAATCTCATTTATTAGAAGCCATTTAGCGGGTGACGCCATGCGTTGGTCAGCTGATGTTATGTTGAAGTGTAAAACTTTAGCGGAATTTAAAACAGCTTTCATTAATGAGTATTGGTCTAGTAATAAGCAAAATGAAGTGTTGAGAGAATTTTGGAGTGGAAAACGCTTCAATGCAGGCAGGGAATCTATCAAAGAGATTGTAGGTCATGGATCTCACGTTTGCCACATTTGGCCGAAAAGCTAAACCTGAAATGATAATACTATGTCTTGAAGCCAAACTGCCATGGTATTGGCAAACTAGAATTATATCTGCCCTAGAGACAATCTGGATCGTTTCATTGAATATTTGGAACGTATAGAACGTGTTGCTGCCAATGAGGAGCAAGCACGTAATAACAGAAATGGTAATATCACTAGTAGTAATTTTAAGAACGAGCAGAATGGCAATGTAAACATCAGAACAGTAGGTGTTTGAAATCATAAGAGAGGTAGGAATTGGAGAAATTATTATCGGAACCAACAATGGAATCCAAATGATAGGCAGGAAAACTAGTTCCCGTCTATGAGGACACTGGCGCTCACCAGGCGGTTACCTTTCCTAAGCCAGTAATTACAGTAATTGGTAAGACAGATCAAAATACTCAGACTGAACATGTGGATGAGGGGTCGGTAGCATCTAAGGATACAGCAGAAATATTAGATCACTCACAGTATTTGATAGATACCGTGTTATAGACGCTTTCTAAGTGGGAAGAGAAAGAGGAGGCGCAGCAGTGTAACGGTGCGGAAGAGCTACAAAATACTGTATTGTCAGGTGAAGAAGCAGAAGAAATTCATGCATATATATACGATGAGGATGATGTGCTCTTATCTAAAGTGTCTGTGTAGGATGTTGATACTGTACTAATATATTTAGGACAGGAGGTAAGTGAGAATGTAGAGGATAGCCTGTTGGGGGTCTATGAACCCAGTAGCTGTGACCAGTTGTCACTTGAGAAGGAACCCGACGATAATGGTGAAAGTGGTTTAGCTGTAACTAGTGTTATGCCCGGTCTGGAGGCGCAGAATCGCTCAGACTATGGTAATTTGGGTTATGTTCAGCAAACTAAATGTAATGAAGTCGTGCGGTGTTTCGATTTGAAATTCATAGACAGACTGGAAAAGGCAGCTAAAAATGTAATTCAGGAACCCCCTACACACTTTGACCTAAATGTAATGTAGACCGATGTCGATCACTTTAGTTGGAGACAAATCAAAAAGGAATTATTGGATGAGTTTGAGGAGCCACCTATACAACCTAGAATAAGCCACCCTATAACAATAGTGAATATGTTGGGTATCAATGTACATTGTCTCTTAGACAGTGGAAGTGAAGTGAGTGCGATATCTCAGTCGTTCTTTGCTGTATTACCTAGTATCGACAAGCTTACAATAATGAGGGTATCAGGACTAAGAATAATTGGTGATGCTGGCAAGACGTCAAAAACGGTAAAGCAAGAAGCTTTACTGCCCTTTAACTTTAACGGTAATTTAATTGATCATCCATGTTTAATTGTAAATAATCTCAGTATTGAGGGTTTAATTGGCACAGATTTCGTGTCAAAATATCAGAGTGTTGTTGACTTTGAAAGAAGCCAGTTCAAAATGGTCTTGCCGATAACCGGAGTAATTAAGGTACCTTTTATTGATAAATATGTAGTAACTAATAATGAAACTTGGGAGCTGCCTATACGAATTCTGAAAAATAGGAGATATTGGGATGAATGTGTTAATCTTAGTAAATACCAAGGACCTTCCAGGATCATAGGAAAACCACATGCCAATGCATATAGGCTAGAGTACCTTAAGAGTAAAAAGCTATTCAGTCTTAGGAACGTGATCGACCTAAAGAAGTTGATAGGTAGTGAATGAATTCTGTAGGGAGGAGGTTGTTCTGTAACCTCTACACAGTGTGGCAGCTGTGCAGTCCCAGCTCTGTGAGATCTTCTTTCCCATTTCAGATTCACTCTCCCTTCATCTTTTCTATCCATCTAAAATTTCGACCTCTTCTTTCCAAGACATTAAATTTTCCGTTATGGTTATCAAGCCAATAATAAGCTCATGAATTCCGTAGGGAGGAGATGGTTCTGTAACCTCTGCACAGTGTGGCAGCTGTGCTGTCCCAGCTGTGAGAGATCTGCTTTCCTTTTCAGGTCTCACTCATTCTTCATCTTTCCTATCCATCAAAGTTTAGACCCCTTCTATGCAATACAAAAATTTTCCGTCATGACTATCAAGCCATGAGTTCTGTAACCATTCTATCCACCGATTACTGAAGAAAATACCTAATGTGACAAACCTAACAGTGACATAAACAACAGAGTAGTATGATGTAATTAAGATACAAAGGTATTTCAGTAACAAGTATGCATAGAACCCTGGTAACATTATAAGTACAAAGTTGTTGTTTTCTTGGAAATGGTCCACCAACAGTAATTCAGAAAGATATACAAATTCGGTTCTAAGTGGGATGTGAAGTGGCAATGAGACCTATTGTATGCTGTAGAGCTAACTAAATAATAGTAAAAGAGATTACTTAGTGTTATGAAAAATATGCAGATAAGTTGTAAAACTGAACTCACCTTGTGTAGCAAGGAATGGCAGTGCAATAGAATTGAACAATGTTGGTGGTTGAGACGTGAAGGACACGTTCTTGAAATATTTATAAGGTTGGAGCTGGCCGTTATTTGGTGTAATGTGTGAGAGGACACACCTACACGTATTGAGGTTATGAGTTAGAGGCGTGAATGCGACCATAGGTACCCTTATGATAGATGAGACAGAGAAGCTCATGGTGTCCTATAGGTTTAAGGAATTTAGCATTACGCTCGTCCATAATTAATTAATGCACTTTAGTGGTAGGTCGAGAGAGACTACCTGTGCTTTCAGTATTCAATCAAGTGGAAATGGATTACAACATGAGCAAACTGATCAGTTGCAATACACTATAGATATGAAATAAATGTGCTATCCTACGCGGTAAATGTTAATAGAGTGAGTGTTAAATAAGTACATACACTAGCAACATAATTGAGTAACATAATGGCAGATGTGAAACATTATTTATAGCTCAGCATAAATACACTTCGATGAAGTAAGTACATAATTGCAGATGTGGAACTGACACAGCAGTAGAGGACCAATAAGTGGATTTAGTAGTCAACTAAACGTAGTGTGTTTTGAACACTCAGAACTGTACTATTACCACAAGTTACTCACATGTACAAAGGAGCTGAGAATACAACTACTAATCAAAAATACTCATACTATCTCTAAGAATAAGGTAATCGAAAATGAGTCAGCTAAGTAAATAAAATACAAATGTATCAGGAATGTACCAAACATTGGTTCAGTGTTCCGGCCCAGATATGATAAATTGAAATTAAATAGGATTTATGATTGTATGCTATGAGCATAAATGTTCTCTGGCGTTTTGAGCCATTTGTTTATCGATTTTATGACAGTTAAGTAACTGTGAGAGTAAAATTGAAAGAGTTCTGTCAACTTTGTTCCAGTAACATATTGAAAGATAAAATGTATACATCCCCATTTCATTGTGACCTACCCTTATATATTAAGTGAACAGAGTCTGAGGCACTCTTTTTGTTTGTTCTACAGGACAAACCAGATAATGACAGCGTGGTAGCTGTGTGAAAGCGTGGAGTGACTTGGACACAACTCACAGTGACCCCTCCCCTTTCCCCATATAATTTAGAGTGAACGTGAAGGACGCACACCATAGCAACTTCTCCTCCTCTACCCTTGTGAATGGAAGTGTGAAACGCCAGCCAAAGTGGCTACAACCACGTGTGTAAAAATGAAATTGTCATGATTTGTGAAATTTTCTTTCAGGTTTAGAAAAGACTGCTAAGACATAGTTATCTGTTTGTGTAGTATGAATAACTGTGTTATTTTCTTTGAATTCTTGTATGTAAAAATGTATTTAATGGATTTAAGATTTACATAATTTTACATGTTTTATGTGTTTGTCTCTCTAAGACAATATGTATGCCAAAGTGTTTCATTGATTTTGCCTAAATTTTAAGTATTAATGTTGCTTATTAAGCAGTGAACATCCCAGCAATTTAAATAATTGAAGTAGGTAATCAGTTTTCTTTTAATATTTCTATATGTTGACATTTCAATTTTAATTTTCATAGGGAGTTAAGCTGTACTTTTGCTTCCCTTTTTGTAATAATTTTTTTCCATTTACACCACGCACTAAACGTAAAAGACGGAGGTCATGAAATGTTCAATGCCGCATCACTCTACAAGAAAGACAGAGGTGTGGAAAAATGGAAAGCATATAAAAGTCAGGAAAACAGACGAGGCACAGCCAAAATTATGACGACATTCTTCAACTTAAAAATATGGTAGCTAAACTCTGCGAGGAAGAAGACATAACAAAGGATTAGAAAACAACCATCGTACATAATCTGCACAAGAAAGAACTAAAAAGTGACCCATATAACCTTACAGGCATGTCACTTTGCCACTGACATTCAACATTTTACGCTATGTGAGGCTCTGTTCAGTCGTACTGAGTCCCAGCTAGATCCATAACTATAGGGACATCAAGGTGTATTTCTAAAAAATAAATTATTCAGGGTTTTAGAAACCAATCTGCAAATTAAAAAACTGCGACATAGACACAAAAGTGAGCGCGTATGACTACACTGACAAAAGGCCCTCATCAATATAACGAAAGAATTCGGTTTGGATCTAAATAGTAAAAACATTGACTAAGAAACATTAACAAATGATTGAGGTCAATTCAAGGACTCAGTATCCTGAAACTTTGAGAGAAAACATGCGTCAGGGAGTTGTATGCACAACAACTTTTGCTTTTCAAATGCAATATGGAAAAGGTGGTGTGGATAAAATCTGGCACGAAAGACATCAAGTTGGGAAACCAAATATATAACATGTGTATAACATCTGGCATTCGCAAATGGCATTACGTTATAGCAGACACACCAGATATCAAACGGAAGACCTGACACTGCAAGTAGGAAAAATCGGTTTACTGATTTTTTCTCAAAGAAAAAATTTATAATAAATCTTAAAAATTGTCCTCAGAAATTAGTCATAAATCGAAATAAAATCAAGAAAGTTAACTTATTCAGATATTTTGGTGAGTGAGGACAATCTAGAGATAAGAACAATTAATATTGTGTCTCCCTGTTTAGAGGCACAAAACGCGTGGCTGTTATCAGCTCGTAACTAAATGCAAATAAGTAGGAGGCCGAGTCTATAGGAGCTGAAGGAGTCCAGGTTGCAATAATAAGCGGTACGGCACAGTGTTAGAGACAAGGATTATTATTCAAGAAACACACAGTACAATGAAATTACTCATCTTCAGTAGTTTGTAGGACTGCAGCTGCGGCTATGAACTGACAATCTCGTAACATGGTATACCATGAACAAATACAACATATTCTCAGGGCCTAAGCCTGGGCCCTCCTCAGAGAATCAATGCAAACATTAAAGAACTGGCTGAGGGCCGATTATGAAAGAGCGTCTGCCTAGGTTGAAATCTAGCTAAGAAGTGAACGAGGCACACTCCAGTGCCGTCGAGGGGCACAAAGCGGTTGAGTGCACTGTGCTCGGCAGACGACGGGCTGCCAACCTTGTGCTGGCACGGCGTTGTTGTAGTATCTGTGGCAATGATAGTACAATTAATACGAACATTCATGTTCAAAAACCAGTCGCATACAAGAAGAAGACGTTATTGTGGGACACCAAAACTGAACATAATAAAGCAGTGTGAAACGAGAGTAATCATTTAGATGTAAATGTTTTCCAGCCTCCCACGGATGCTCAGATCGTTATAGTTAGTGACAGTGTTCCTCAGAAAGGAAGAGAGCTTTACGAATTAAGCAAATCAGTGATACGTTGGTCCACCTCTGGCCCTTATGTAAGCACTTAGTCGGCTTCACTTTCATAAAGTTGTTCGGTATCCTCCTGAGGGATACCGTTCCAAATTCTGTCCAACTGGCGCCTTGGACCGTGAAATTCCAAAGCTGGTTGGAGGGCTCTGGCCACAATTCTCCAGACGTTCTAGATTGGGAAGAGAAGTTGCGACCTCGCTGGCCACGATAGTGTTTGGCAGGCACGAAGACAAGCAGTAGAAACTCTCACCACCTGCAGGGGTGCACAATCTCTCTGAAATGTAATCCCAGGATGGCCTGCCATGATAAGCAACAAAACGGGTGGTAGAATATTGTAGACGTACTGCTGTGATGTAAAGGTGTCGCGGTTGACAACCAGAGCAGTCCTGATATGAAACGAAGTGGTACCCCAGACCATTACTCCGGGTTTGCGGGTCTTATGACGGATGACCGTCAGGTTGGTATCGCGCCACAGTCTGGGGCGTCTCTGGATACGTCTTTGCTTGTCATTAGGACTCATTTCGAAGCGGGACTCCTCACTGGAGAAAGTAATTGAGCCGTGGTAAAAAAAAAAATTGATGTTTTGAAGAGCGCGTCGCAGCGCGTTGTGTGAAGCAGCTGCCCTCCGTTTCTGGCGGTGGCGCTTCTGTGGTAATCGCAGCCTTGGTGTCTCGTCCTGGTAGGAAAGCGTAAAAGTTACCTGTTCACGTGCATTTAAGGGGGGTTATGAGCTCTGCGGTGGAGCAGTCAGTGAAGCTGAGTCAGTCAGTCAGAGAAGTGTCAGTCTGTCAGTCAGGGCGAGTTTGGTCAGTTGGTCAGCCGGATCAGTGAAGGACAGGCAGTGTCCGTCTGTCTGTTGTCCGGAGTGCTAGTATGTGTTAGGCCGCCAGTCTGCTCGAGTTGCTCAGGGCATCGGTAATTGGCGGTCGGAACGATCGGTTGGTCGGTCGCGCACTAGGACACAGGATGACTTGTCCGTCTTGAGTGTCGGCGCATGTGAGGTCGCCACGCCAGTTCAGCAGGCCTCGCCGTGTACCAAGGGGAGTGTCTTCGCGGCCGACGAGAGCAACAGGAGTCAACCCACGACGTCGGTCTGGCCGGGGCTAGCTGCGACGCTGTGAAACGGGAGATCGGAGCGCCTTCCTCCGTCCGTTGAAGCAGCGGGCAGCCGACGGTTCGGAAGAGCGTTTTTGGGGTTTTGCGCCAGGTCTTCGCCAGACATCGCAGTTATTAGAAGTTAAGTGATCAGTGATATGCTGTTTCAGTTACCTGTTAAATTCTACTTGTTTTCTTGGTCAGTCTCTCCTCCCCAGCTTTCTCATTTTGTTAGGCAGTTAGTGTCTGTCTGTGTGTGTTTCGGTGTGCTGTACGTTAATAGCTGCCTCTGTCACGTTAGTCGGACTCGGTGTTATTGCTTGAGGTAAAGGCCGAATTCTTGAAACATTTTTCTATCTTACTTATCATCTTGCGAGGTGGTATATGTGTAATGTAGAGCATGTTGTATATTTTATGTAAATCTGCACTTTATGGGTTTTATTGAAGTAGTTATTTTAGGTTATAAGCTTGCCACCCTTCCACCTCGTCCTAGAAAAACAAAAAAAAAAAAAAAAAAGAAAACAAATTGCACTTCCGGTGGCAAATAATTTGAGGACTGTACCATTTCCATTCCTCTTACGGGGTGCATAGTTTACATGTTTCTGTGAGTTGTAAAAATTTTTTGCTTAGAGTAATCTGCTGTGTTGCTGATTTGCGCCAGTCTACTCTTTGAGAGGCTGTTGTGACCGGTCGTGACTACAACCGTGTTGAGAGGGAGCAGGCAAGCTTCTCAGCCCGAAAGCTCCTATTGTTAATATTGTTCTTTGCCTCTAAATAAAACCGTAACTTGATATTTCGAGGGTGCTTTTCTGGTTATAATTTTAAATCTGTATTGAAAAGGCTTTTAGCAATAAAATTCACATTTGTTAAATTGTGACTTGCTATTTCGAGTGTGATTTTCTGCGTATAGTTTCAAATCAGTTTTGAAAAAGCTTTTAGGAATAAATTCACATTTGTTAAAAGTAATTTTACATCAGTTACTTCCTGGCAACTACTTCCAAGCTCATCTGGTGTGATTAAATGTGTCAATGTTCTTGATGAATCGCCAATAAATAAAGTAAATTCTTTAAAAAAATTTTGAAATTAAATTCACAGCTCAATAATACTCCAGTCAAAGAGATTCCAGGCCGATGGCATGTCTGGAGAAACTCCGGACAGTGGTGGGATAAAGACCATACTGTTTCCTGCCGTACTGTACACAACCTGGAGTGATGGTCCTGGTTGCAATTTAATTTTTTTTCTCTTTGTTTTAGAGTGTGTTTATCGTGCAATTCCTACTTAAGTAAATAGAGACAGTCTAGTAATGCGTTTACTCGTGGTCACTACGTGACGTCACACAGTGGCCCCAGTAAAAGCGGTCCAGTTGTCCACTACCGGAAACCGCCCTCCCCTTGCAGCTGCGGCCACTGCAGCAGATTCGGTGTAGGAGTTGGGGCGGAGTTTCTCACTTGGCGCCGAAGTCCGACGGCTGCGCAGCCGCCAGCGTCGCAGCGGCGAGCGCGCGCCGGCCCGTGATTGCTGTCACGCCGTCCGGAAACTGCAGCCGACAACCGACTGGCGGCTGACGCCCGGGGGCCCTCCTGGCCTCCCAATTACCCCAGTCTGCTGTCACATTCGCTGAAACTCCCTTTCCCAGACAGTGAAAAGCAGCTGACTATAAATCAGCGTATATATAAAACCGTTCGTGCGGAGCAAAGTTCGCTCTGATGAGAAGTTTCTCTGACGAGATACCACGTCGCTTCGACGATTGTCATCATCACCTTCTGGTGCAGTGTCAAAATTTTTCAGTGATCCCTATATTTCTACGCCTGAGGCAGGCGAATTCTTCACTTATTCATGGGCGCCAGGATCTTGTGCGGCACAGTAAAATGGTGTTTTCCAAACTACACTTACAAGCTAGTGGCTACTGTGAAAGCATAACAAAGGAATCTATAGAAACAGGACAGCTAAATTCGGCGTTACCGGCTGTACACCGAGAGCGCGCACAAACTGTGACGATGATGCCAAAGGGTTCGAATGGTTCTGAGCAATATAGGACTTAAAATCTGAGGTCATCAGTCCCCTAGAACTATGAACTACTTAAACCTGACTAACCTAAGGACATCCATCACACACATCCATGCCCGAGGCAGGATTCGAACCTGCGACCGTAATGGTCACGCGGTTTCCGACTGAAGCGCCTAGAACCGCTCGGTCACAAACGGCCGGTGTGATGACGTCAGAGGAATCAAGAATGCCTTCCTTTCAAGCACAGCTACAGCCTAAATCTACTGTATCGGCCCTAAACATTTCGCGACCGTCTGCCCTACCAAAAGTTGCCAGGTGCAGACAGGGGAGGCCTCACTAGCACACTGAACTGACAAATTCATGGGATGCCTCCTATTATCGTGTTGGACCTTCATTTGCCTGGAGTATTGCAGCAGCTACACGTGGCATGGAGTCAGCAAGACGTCGACCTTCAAAAATATTAATCCATGCAGCCTCTATTAGCGTCTATAATTGCGAAAGTGTTGCCGGTACAGGATTTTTTGCACAAACAGACCTCTAGATCATATCCCATCAATGTTCGATGTGACTCCTGTCGTACAAAATTGATGACCAAACCTTTCGGTCGAATTGCTTAGAATATTTTCAGACCGGTAGCACGGTGACATGACGCACTGTCAAACATAAAAAATCCATCGAAATTTGGAAAGAAGTAGCCGATCATAACCATTTCCAGTCAATAATTGGTTCAGCTAGACCACAGAACCCAGTCCATTCCATGTAAGCCCATTATGTTGCTACCACCAGTTTGCACAGCGCCTTGTTGACGACGTAGGTCCATGATTTCGTGGTGTCTGCGGTACAGTCGAATTTTACCAATTGGAATCTGGATTCATCTGACCAGTCTACGGTTTTCTAGACATTTACGATTCAGAAAACATCCTCAGGAGCCTAGGAGAGGCGCTGAGGCGATGTCGTGCTGCTAGCAAAGATACTCGCGTCGGTCGTCTGTTGCCACAGCTCTCTAACGCCAAATTTCGCCGCATTATCTAAATGGATACGTTCGTCGTACATCCCACATTTATTTCTGAGGTTATTTGTCTGTTGTCAGGAATAAATCCAATCAAACGCCTTTGCGTCAAGTGAAGGCCGTCGGCCACAGCGATGTCCATTGTGAAAGACCACTTCTGAAATTTGGTGTACTCGATACACTCTTGGCACTGTGGATCTCGGGATATTGAATTCCCTAACGATATACGAATGTCCTCTGCGTCTAGCTCCCACCACCATTCCGCATTTAAAGTGTATTAATTCCCATCGTGCGGCCGTGGTCAGGTAGGAAATCTTTTCTCGTGATCCATCTGAGTGCTAGTGAGAGCTCCGTCAATGCGCTGTCCTTTTATACCATGTGTACGCGACAGTACCACCATCTGCATATGTGCGCATAGCTGTCCCATGACCATGTTACCTCAGTGTATGAATATAGGGACAGCCGCAATGTCTTGCCACTTCATCAGAAGGCGACAAGAATGAGACTTCTGGAAACGTCGCGGTACCTCTACTCTGTCATCTGTGCGGAAAGTCGAGAACTTTTTTTCGGCAGTACACGCCGCAAAAATTTACATTTACTGTAAAAACTCACGTTCAAGTCACATCAAGCTGTAAGAACGCGTAGGTGCTACAGCTCTAGACACCCGGAAAGAGCTCGGCTCCATACCAGAACGCAGACTGTCCTGGACACGAGTGAGGTAACGCCAGGAGTGCCTAGGCTAAGTCTAATAGAACCTTTTCTGTTCTCCATAGTAATAAACGATCTATCGAATAGTGTGGGCAGCAGTCTGCGTCAGTTTCACGACACCGCTGTTGTGTACTGACTTGTGGTTTCGCTGAGTGACTTCTGGGGGATTCAGATTTACTTGGATGTGATTTTTCTTTGGTGGGATGAATGTCAGCTTGGTTTACATGTCGATAAATGTACGTTATCGTGGGCAGGGAGGAGAAAACGTTCTGCAATGTTCGACGCGTTATGTAACACAGAATGTTTATTGTTGACATTCAGAAAACCGTACGTTCCAGGAAGAGTCGTGCAACGTATTACTTCGTCTCACATTGGACTCGCAAAAAGAATGCGACAAGAAAATCACAAGAATTTCTGCTCATACGGACTTATGAGACAATGGTGGAATAATCAACGACGGGACAGCATTCTGGGAGATGGAGCTTGCAATGTCAGAGGTTTGAAAGTAGTAGGAAAGTTAGAAAATGTGAAGGTGGAAACTAAAGTGGTGAGTCTAGATATACTGGAGTCAATGAGGTGAAACGGAAAGAAGGTAAATATTCTGATGAGATGAATATAGGGTAATATCAGCAACAACAGAAAATAGTGTAAGGGGGTAGAATTAGTAACGAATATTTTAATAGGGCAGAGATTGAGCTACTGTGAGTTACTTCAGTGATACGACTGTTCTCATCAGATTCGACAGCAAATGCCGATAACGATAGTTCAAGTATACTCGCCGACGTCGCAGGCAGGAGCTGAAAAGACAGAGAAAGAATATCTTACTGAACAAGTAATTCAATAAAAAAAAAGAGAGATGAAAATCTAATAGCCGTGGGGGAATGGTACGCGGTTGTTAGGGAAGTAACCATAGGCGAATGTGCGGTTGGCAATAGCAACGAGAGAGGAGAAAGATAAACAGAGCTCAGCAATAAATTTCTCTTTGTAACAGAGAATAATCCGTTCAAGATCGCAAGAGGAGGAGATATACTCGGAAAAGACCAGGAGACAAGGGAAGATTCCTGTTGGATAACACCAGGAACGTATTCCGAAATCAGATATTGGATTGTAAAACGTACCCAGGAACAGATATAGAGATACATCACAATGTATTTGGCCTAATGATGCGGAGTAGGCTGAATTTTAAGGGACACATCCGGAAGAAGCAGTGTTTAAAGAAGTCCGTTACTGAAGTACTCAGGATTGATAAGACGAGTTTGAAGTACAATGAAGGTAAAAAAAAAAACACACAGGCTATACTTCGGCTGAGCGGCGAAAAGAGGAAGTACAAAAATGTTTAGGAAAAGGGAGGAATATAGTAATAAAATTACTATTAAATGGAATCAGTAGAAAGTGAAGGGTAGTTTAGTTGAAACGGCGACATGAAACATGAAGAAATCGAAAAAGAAATAATCGTAGGGAGGAGTGCCTCAGCTACAAAAAAGTCAAAACAACGTTTCGTGAAATTGAAAGTAAGAGTGGTCACATTAAGAGTGCTATAGGAATTCCACTCTTAAACATAGACGAGAGAGCGAGTAGGAGGCATGAGTACTCTGAAGTTCTGTGTGACGAGCAGTACTTTTCCGACGACGTGATAGAACTAGGAACTGGAGTCGACATGTAACACAAAGGGAATGAAGTGTTAGAATTTAAAAGTGCTCTGGAAGACTTGTTATCAAATAAGGCAGAAGGGATAGACAATACTCCAGGGAATTTCTGAAATGATTGGGGTAAGTGACAACTGAACGACTATTCAGGTTGGTGAGCAGAAACTAAAAGTCTGACGGGGTACTATAAGAGTTTTGGAGAAATATCATTCTCGCAGTTCTGAAGATAACAACAGCAGCTCATGCATCCAAGCTGCTGATAAGAAGTGGAAATGAAATATCAGATGCCTACACACCCAGTCACATCCACGCAGTCACGTCCATCTAATCCACAGTATCTCAAACACTGTTCTTCCAGAAATAAATTCACTGTAGAAACAGAAAATGACAAAACGTTTGATTTCTTTGACTTCGCCGTACACAGATGTAAAACCGACACCAAATCATCATATTCAGTAAAATGAGCGCCACCAGCAAAGTCATATTGTGAGGATGATATTTTTCTGAAAGTCGTACGGTACGTTAACATCGTCAATCAACAATTACAACAACATAAAGACACCCGAAAACCCCACACGAATGGAATAACGAACATTCTGAGACTAGTCACTGAGCGAAACTATTCATTATATGAGAACCAATTCTACTTGAAGAAATGTGATCTTCCCATAGAGCTACCAGTCAGAGGAATACTAGCCAACATCTTAGTCAATCACGTTGAGAACAAAATATCCATAACTACAGCAAGTTACAAGCAACACAGGGAACTATTTTGGCACCACTATATTGAAGACACCATGTGCCAAACTGAACGTCATTTAACATATTCTCAATTTTATTTTCCATTCTTACGTATATCTGTGAGGAAATCGCAAAAGAAATGGTGGTCAGAAGGACGAACCCAGCACGTAGAAAAGTACAAGCTGGGGCGGTAACATTAAGAGTGCAAAGGGAACTCTGCTGTTAAATGCAGAGGATAGAGGGAGAGCGTTTCTGAAGAAGAGAAATTTGTTAACATCGAGTATAGATTTAAGTGTCAGGAAGTCGCTTCTGAAAGTACTTGTACGGGGTGTAACCAGGTATGGAAGTGAAACATGGACGATAAATAGTTTCGACAAGAAGAGAATTGACGCTTTCGAAATGTGGTGCTACAGAAGAATGATGAAGATTAGGTGGGTAGATCACATACCTAATGAGGAGGCATTGCATAGAATTGGGAAGAAGAGGAATTTCTGGCACAACTTGACTAGAAGAAGGGATTGGTTGGTAGGACATGTCCTGAGGCACTGAGACATCAAGAGGTCACCAATTTTGTGTTGGAGGGCAGCATGGAGGGAAAAATCGTAGAGGGAGGCCAATAGATGAATACACTAATCAGATTCAGAAGGATGTAGGCTGCAGTAGATACTGGGAGATGAAGCAGCTTGCACAGGATAGAGTTGCATGGAGTGCTACATCAAACCAGTGTCAGGACTGGAGACCACAAGAACAACAACAACAGAGGGAGTTGGTGAAAAGAGTACCCAGAAGATATCTATGAGATAGAGTACTCTTTTGGTGACATGATGGAAGAAGAAATATGAATAGATAGGGAAGAGGTAGGCGATCAGATGCAGAATTTAAAAGAGCTTTGGGAGATTAAGGATAAAATAAATCAGAAGGGATATTTAGTGATCCACCAGAAAGATTGGGGAACTCCCAATAAATCGACTATTCATGATGGCGTGTAGTATTTATGAGACTGTGGATATGCCACCAGGATTCCGGAAGAACATCATCCACACAATTACGAGGATAACAAGAGCCGACAAGTGCGAGAATTATCGTACAGTCAGCTTAACAGCTCAAGCATCCAAGAAACTGACAGGAATTATGTTCATAATATTGGGAAAGTAAATTGAGAATCTGTTGTAAGATTTCGTGGTCTTCTGACCTTCATTGCTTACATTGTACACACATACATTCCAGACACGATGGTCACAGAAGCTTTTAGTTCAGGAGAGAAAGCGTACAATGGGACGCCAGTCCCTTCAGAGGACGACCCAGCCTATGTCGACCGGTGACTGCCCATGTAGGCGACAGCGTGGGCCTGAGTGAAAGGGGGGAACGACCCCATGTTCGGTTTAAAAGCAAATTCCACTTCATTGTGTGGGAGTGTACAGCCTTTGCATTCTTTACAAATAGCATGCAGTTTCAGATATTTTCACAGGGAGACATCAATCGCCAAACGCCAATGCTACTAGTTTCCGGATTGGTCGCCTTAAATGAAACGTCATTCTCCAGTTTTAGATGAGCAATGTTTTAGAAGAGCAATGCTGATTGGCAGACGATATTTCTGACGGCTTGAGCTAAAAGAATACTGGAAGAGACCGAAAGATTTACCCCTTCACTTCTGGCGTGGAGAGGTCCTGTTGCGTTGTCACTCTTGGAGCGAGGAACAAGTCTCTTCTCAGTACTTCACTGGGAGAGCACCGCTGTTGAGAGCGAATCGAAGGGCGACGCTATACTGAATCCTAGCGATTAAGCGTTGTTCACTGAGTTGTCCGACACACTTATTGTGCGGTGTGAATGGAGAGAGTTATAGTTAAACGCCTGCGAGAGAATTTTTGAGTGGCATCACGGTGGACTGGTTATGTGACCAGTGTATCACGCCAATAGTTAGACTAGGGGCGAATAGGAATCCTTGACTTCATCAAGGCATAGGGAGAGTTTGATTGGTGAAGGTCAATCCAGATAGAATGAGAGTTATCTTATTTGTCAGAAGTGAGCGGCGTAGACATCAGTCATCGCACCGTACGGTATTGTGCGCTACAGCTATTGCGATCGCTATATTTCCTCCACAACAGTACACTTCACTGCATTTCACACGCGACAGCCTCGACCGTATCAAGCAACATTCTAAAGGATAATTATTCAAGTTGAGTAGGTGGGCCTCTCCGCCATTCTGCCAAATCAACAACCATCTTAAACTTTGTATAGAAATTTCATTAGCGAATACTATCCTTGAGAGGTAACTTCACATTCCGAAAAGAACCAGGATATAACTTGTTCAATTCATAACTAAAAGCGCTATTGTGATTTCTCAGAATTTTTGCAAAATAAATAATAACTTTCGTTAGTCTCATGTTTTTCTTACACTAACTAGGACTATTCCAGTACCCAAGTATCCCAATAGTTACGTAAGAAGTTTTGTAAATTTTGGTGTTATTTCCTTACAGCGGACGACTCCAGAAGATATTTATTTTGAAAGTTTTTCAGGAATTTCCCTTTAGAACGTTAGGAGCGTCTGTCTGACTTCTGTAGTAGTGTGGGGGTGGAAATTGCATCTTGCAGGAGCCACATGGTAAAGGGTACATCTCAGATTAATCCGTTGCGCAGAATAACATATGAACCCCACACCTCAGACTGTTAGATGACGATCATTTTGGCATTAGGAAATGTATAGGCATAAGAGAGGGTCCTGACGATGCTCTTGATGCTGGGAGTGAAACTAAAGAAAAATGTTGACACAGAAAAATCTTTTGGTAATGTGAAATGGCTGAAGTCTCTCGAAATTCTGAGAAAAATAGAACGAGAGGGAAAGGGGTGTAAATGTAATGGGAAATCAAAAAGTCGCATTCCAAATGCCACGCTAGCCCCTTGCCAGCTTGTCGGTTCTTCCACACCGGCATCGTAGTGGCGCTGGGTTGCATATAAACTGGAGCAACTCACTCTAACGGAATTTTTTGATAACGCCTTATACAATATGTACAAGAACGAAGAAGAAGGAACGTTAAGATTGAAAGATCAAGACCGAAGAGCTAAGATTAGAAAGGGTGTAAGACAGGGAAGCAGTCTTTCCTGCCTTGTGTTAAGAACCAATGACGGAAATGAAACAACAGATTCCAGAGTGGGACTGAAATTCTAGGTGAAAGCATATCAATGATAAGATTAGCTGATGACACTGATGTCCTCAGTGAAACGAAGAAGAAATACAGGATATGTTGAAAGGAAAGAACAGTCTAATGGATACAAAATATGGGTTGAGAATAAATCGGGAAAAGGATATGGATTGAGAATAAATCTGAAAAAGATAAAAGCACTGAGAAGTAGCAGAAATGAGTATAGTGGGAAGCTTAAGACAAAAATCGGTGAACACGAAGTATGAGAAGTTCAGGAATACTGCTACCTCGGAAACAAAGTAATCTATGACGGACGAAACAGGGACATAAAAAGCAGAAAAGCTCATGTGAAGAGGGCATTCATGGGCATTAGAACTCTACTAGTGCCAAAGATAGGCTTTAATTTCAGGAAGACATTTCTTTTCAACGGGTGTTATTGGCTTGAGAATTTTTAAGTCTGTGCCAATATTAGTTGGCCTGTGTTGGATCCATAAGCTGTTCTGCGAACGTAGAGCGACAGCTACAATTTATGCAGGTCAGTCCAGTATCAACTAAACTGTTATCCTGATATGACAGTCAGTAAATACCAGATGTGGTTTGTTTGCTTGTGATAACATTAGTTCTCCTTGGGTTCCTCTGTTTTAGTTCATATGTTCTATAGTCTTCCTGTGGGCTCCTTTGCTGTATAAACTGAGAGTGTACCATTGTTTTTTGTTGCTGTGGATGTTTCTTGATCATGTGTGCTTGTGTGCATGTTCTGTGTATTTGTGTTGGCTGCATTTGTGCTTGCATAATGGCGATTATCTGTTTATTTTTGTGTGCTACGTGTCACTTTCATTTTTTTTCATTTAGTGACTCACTTTGTGTCGTATCCATTCCCCAAAGGTATCTGACTGATTATCTGCAGTTCATGTTTGTATTTGTCATCACTGAGTGGAGTTTTATTCAATCTCCAGAATGTGTATTGGAAACCAACATGTTTGTGTGTAAGCATTCGGGAGACAGGCAGTTGAAATGCACCTCTGCCCGTCCTGATTTAGGCTCTCTTTGTTTTCCCTGAATCACTCCAGGCAAATTCTGTGGTGGTTCCTCTGAAAGGGCACAGCCAGTTCCCTTCCCTGTCCTCAACAAAAACAATCGGAACATTTGTTCTGTCTCTAATGACGTCGTTGTTGGAAGGCTGTTAAACCCTGGCCTTCCTTTCTTCCTTCTGTTTGATTGTAATTGGGAGGTTTGATTTCTTGCATATGGCTTTGCTGATAGTGCTGACTTTCCTAAATAGAGAGAACTGGTGATTTGTCTGTGCATTGTGACGTAAAGGAAATCCAACGTTGTGTCGTTTTCTGTATCTGTGGTGAATTTTGGTTTGGATGGAGTACGTTTTTGACATTGTGGAAGAGATGGGCGTGACTGGGTGCTTTGTCTCGAAGGCATGTGGTGTCACCTGTAACTGATGCCAGTGTATATCGCTGTCTTGTTTGGACCTTACTATGATTTTGGCCCTTCTGTTCTAAATGTGATTAAGCAAGTCGTTGGTTAGTATTCCTCTGAGTAGTGATCCTACGGGAAGATCATCTTTTTATGAGTAGAACTGGTTGTCACATAAGAACTAGTTTTGTTGCGTGAATAATCTTAGAATTCTATTTATTTCGTTTGCATGCGCTTCTTCAGTGTCTTTATGTTGCTATATCTTCTGTTTGGCCATGTTGATAGTTTCTGTGTTGGAGATATTGATGTATTGATGTAAATGTATGTGAGTGAGGCAGTAGTGATAGGTTCATTTGTTTGATCTTTTGTGTTAGCTCTTGAGTATTATGGATGGTATTGCGTATGCTTCTGTTGCTTGTGTATACATAATGTTTCAATAGGTATGTCTGTATTTCTCTAGATAGATGATATGTAAGTGCACTTCTGAAATTTATGACTGGGCACACTGGTATACCCAGCATTTGTATTTTTTAATTTGTGGCAGACTATTACGTAAGAGCGCCAAGGAGCATTTCTATTTTAGGCATTTCACTTTCTGTTCATGAATATGTGTGAGCCCTTTTTGGGGAGATGTGTATTTTGGTGGTAATTTTTATTGGTTCACTAGTTCTCTTTACGTTTTAGTAGTCTTCCAAAAAGTTTAGGGTTTTATTTTTGTATTCTTGCTGTTTTATTAGCATTTAAGTGTTTCCATAGTCTCCTTTCAAGATGAGAGGCCCTCTGTTTCTAGTTTTTTCATTGTTTTTCAGGAGTTCTGTCTTCCTCACTCTTTGGTATCATCAGTAAGCTGCGATCAAGTTTATGTGTTGATAACTTAGGATGTTTTTTCTATACGTTTTGTGAGTAAATGTTGCCCATTCATCTGTATCTTCAAGGAGAAAATGGCTATAAAAGGCTATGAAAAGATATAAAAATACTGTCTTCCAAGAAGAAACTGTCTGCACATCGACTGACACCCTAAATCATACAATCGTAATGCTATAGAAAATCCTTGGATTGACTTATGTAGCAGGTGAAATGTAGCAATCAACATTCCTGTTATTTACTAGTATTATAAGTTTCAATGAGCAGTATGTGGCTTCAGCTGGATATGGCATATCTGAAGAAACTTCTGAACGCCCTTCGTCGCTGAACTAAGACTATTATAAAGGCTAGAGGTAATACTCCATGATTTAACCATGATGTCTCATGGGTGTAACTGATTTATAGTCCAGCGTGCTTATTACAGATTTGCTATTTAATGTGTTAAAAGAGACTACAGTGGACCATAGTAATTAACGTCGTTTTGAGATGAGGACAAGTAGACACATAGATGGTTTCTTTCTGTAAGTACCTGATTCATAATGCTTCCTGTGATCAGCAATCGATAAAATCACGCTTTTGCCTACTGTGCAAGATGGATTAGTTTATCAGCATCAAATATCGATCACTGGAGTCCACCACAAAGTTTCACTTTTGACATCCAAACCATTTATATGCCAGTCCTGTTGTCGAAGACAGTGGCCATTTGGGCACGTCTGAGTCCAGCCTAGATGTCAGTGACCAGCTGTGATCTTTGAACCGAATAAGTGCCTCAAAGACACACAAGCCAACTGAACAACATCCTGACTTCCACTACAACAATAATTAAGGAAATGAACTTGGTGATAAGACACACATACAGCAACAGTAATATAAATTTCCATGCTTATGATGATTCAATGATGTTAATGGAAGGCAGTGGTAGTGGTCATACAAATTAAAGACGAATTTGGTTTTATAGTGTGATCCATGCAACGATATGGTCATGTCAGTTTCAATTATCATGTGCACATCCTCTCATGAAAGTTACTTTGATACCAACTAACACTTAGAAATTCAAATTGGAAAAAGATTTAGAAGAGATATCTTAATGGTGTGAAAATTGGCAATTGATTCTAAATAATGAAAAGTGCGAGATCATCCACATAAGAGCTAAAAGGAGTCTGTCAAACTGCTGCTTGGTGTCGACTTGTGTGTGAATATGGAGGTAATGCAAAACACGCTGCGTCATTTAGTCCATCTTCGTAGTTCAGATTCTTCCAATTGAGGAAAGAGCCGTATATCTAGTGCATCATGATAAAAGACGCCAGTTACAATTGCTTCACCGAAAAAGAAAGGCCCATAAACTTTCCGCTAGAGTATGAAACAAAAACATTCAATTAAGGAGTGTCTCATTAGAACTCTACCATCTCACGGGGATTACCTGCCCCTGCCGCCCCCCCCCCCCCCCCCCTCCCCAGATGAACATGTTGTGTTGTTTACATTTCCACTTAGGTGAAATGTCGATTCACCGCTGAGAATGTCACGTTCCAGAAAATCTTCATCGTCATGCTGTAACATTTCGTTTGCAAGGTTAGCTTCGGACCTGTAACAACTGAAATCGATAACGACGGCGTTTTAAGGGCCTCCTTACAAGTCTCCCCAAAGATGTCACTGGAACTGCTGATTCACACTAACTTTCCGAAATGATTTCTTGGGGCTATGCGTGAAGCACTCCCATTTATTCAACACTTTCTTCAATCCCACTTGGTCGTTCAATAATATACCCTTACTGCACAGGCATACAAACAAAACTATTTTAGTTCCTCTTTCGTTTGATGCATCAGTTATTAATGTAAGTTGGATGTAATAAATACTACAAAGCCTCTAAACTGTTATATTCGTTGTGAAACACCCTGTAATAGGGGATAGTGTTGTTCCTTGGTACACATGTCGGATTTTCGACTCCAGAAAGCAATGTGATGGAAGCACGATCTTCTTTTTCAATTTTAAAATGATACCATTCACTTTAATAAGCTGCAACCTTTACATGAAATTACAAAGATCACTGCCGAAAATTAATGTCTTCCTAAATGTGAAAACATAGCCCAAGGTGGTCAAGAAATTAGGAATAAATGTTCGACTGAAATTTAAAAGCGTTCAGGTGAGAAAATCTCATCAGTATGGGATTTAATATTTTATCTGTTACATTATTACTCTACTACATACCAATAATCAGTATTCTATGTGGCATCACATTAAGTGGAAATATTATGGAAAAGCGGTTACAGGTTGCATATATTCGGAAGTAGAAGTTTTGGGAAAATATTACCAATTTCTATTTTCAAGACGCCTAAAGTTGTTTAGACATTAAATAAATTCAGTTCATTTGTTGGTATCACATCTTCCATGGTAAAAGACCTCCTTCTGTTTCAGAGTATAAGATGGTGAACAACCGACAAGGTATGGCCTAACTGACCACATGTTACATAAATAGTTTAGTAAAAATATGTAGCATTTAACTCCCTATAGTAAATCTGTCCCTAAATAATTAACAATACATTCCAAATAGCTGTAATTTCTAGCTTTTAATATGTAGAAGGAGATGTATAACTTCCAGTCAAATGAAAACGAGAGAGACGAAAATATAGTGAATAAAATATTTTCCACATCTAAAGTAATTGCGAAACTGTTAATACACTTATTCCATGGCGATACAAGACAGTCAATGCATTAATTGACAGTGGTGTGCACCTCTTCGTCCGAAGGAAATCGACGGACATGAACGTCTTTCTTAAGTGCTCCAAAAATTATCGAGAGCCCTTGGGGAGAGTTCGGAACTGTGTGATGTACAAGGACCCCCCAAGAAAACTTCTGGTGCTTAGTTGCAACAACAGACACACCAGCTCCGGGAAAGCCACGACGAAGTTTCTCTTTGGCTGTAAGTGCCCGTTTCTCGCTGACTTTCCCGAAAACGGCGCTACAAATAATGCATTGTGGTACATGGGCAGACTGTGAAAAACTGTAACTCGCTACCCAATCCAAACGCCCAGCAATGTTGACGGGCTGCTTCATTCGGTTCCAGAATAATGCACGGCCACATATTGCCAAGGCTGTTCCGCCTACGTCACAAAGGTTTTGTAGAGGAGCCTTCACACAACCTCCACACAGTCCCGATCTCTCCAAATGCAATTGCTTCATTTTTGGAGGCCTAAAGAAAGATATTTGTGGCCGTCGGTTTCCGTCGGATTGAGAGCTGTACGTCAGGTACAGTCATTGTTTCCTAGGCAATTGCAAATATGTGTTAACAGTTGTGACGATTATTTTTTGAAATACTGAACAGTTTATATACATACGTTCCTCCCATCTGTCTCGTTTTCATTTGACTGCTCCTTATATTTATAAACGCTGCACAAAACACAACCCCATTTCTAACACCAACAAAAAGTGTAGAGAATGACTGAAACGGGCTATACGGTCTCTATTGTACATTCCTCCATGTGGCTGTAAATTCTGTCACTAGACTAAAATACCGAAGAAAAACCATAGGGTATTGATAGGTACACTATCTGATTATTTCTAGAAATGTATACGTAACACACAAAAATTTTGGGACAAACCCATCTTGAGTCAAACTCTGCAAATTCACAGTTGTTCGTCACACAACTATCAGACTCACTTCGATATAGTTATGAAGACTAGGGTCATCTAAAACAATTTCATTTTTTCAGAGCCTTTCTTTTTTATCCAAAATCCGTGCAAAATTGAAACAGGATTTGTACATCACATCTGCTGAACATTTTTAAGTCTGTTGAATGAAGATTCTTACAATTGTTGGTCTGTCCCTCACTTACAAATCACGGACATGGATGATAAAATTGTTAACTCTACGAAATGGTACTTTGAAGAAATGCAATGACAATAGAGACATAACGTAACGTGTTACGGAACAATATCTTTATATTCAGGGTGGATCATTGATAGTGACCGGACCAAATATCTCACGAAAGAAGCATCAAACGAAAAAACTACAAAGAACGAAACTCGTCTATCTTGAAGGGGGAAACCAGATGGCGCTATGGTTGGGCCGCTAGATGACGCTGCCATAGGTCAAACGGATATCAATTGCGTTTTTTTAAAGATAGGAACCCCCATTTTTCATTACATATTCATGTCGTACGTAAAGAAATATGAATGTTTAGTTGGACCACTTTTTCGCTTTGTGGTGGATGGCTCTGTAACAGTCACAAACGTATAAGTACGTGATATAACGTAACATTCCGTACATGGGGTCTGGACCAGTCCACCATCCTCCACACCTATAAATCCCTAATCTACCCTATCCTCTGCTACGCTCATGCTGCCTGGATCTCCGACCCTCCTACCTTTTACAAATCCCTTCAAATCCTTTAACGCCGTGCTCTCCGCCTAGCCTATTGTATCCGTCTCCCCTCCCCCACGCGGATACTGTACAATCTTATTCCGTTCCCCCACCTCCTCCTCTTCCTCGAACAGATATAGATCCTATACACCTCCAGTAAACTCGATCCTCATCACGTGCTTGTCATTCCCATCCTCTCCCGCCCCCATCCACTGCTGCACCTGGATTTCCACGTCCCACCTGTTCTCCATCTCTCCACCCTCCTTAAGCTCTCCCAAGGTGGCTTCAGCCAGGTCCTCCTCCCTGATGATGCCCTCCTCCCCTCCTTCTACCCCTCCTATAAACTTTGATCCTCCCCTCCCACATCCTGTGCTTTTTTCCTTAGGGCACCCTCTCTCCCTTCTCTCCCCCTTCCCTCCCTCCACCCTTCTCCCCTTCCATTCCTGCTACCATCTCCTCTGCCATTGGTATCTTTGTTCTCCCCTCTCTTCCCCCCCCCCCCCCAATCACCATCGTCCCCTCTCGGTAGGTCCTCGGACTTGCACACGTTAAGTGGACATTCGCGCACCTGAGATCAGCGCCATCAGTATCTCGTGTGTGTGCCATCGTGCTTGTGGTTTAGTGTTCTTCACTGTCACACTCCTTCGTTCACCTGTACTGTGTACATCGTCAGTGTTTGTTAGCAGTGCCAACAGTTTTTTTGTGTGTTTTTCATCGAGTATGAACGACTTCGTGTTATTTGTTTATGTGTCTACTTTTCTTTGTCCGCCACTTTCTTCAGTATCTCATGTGTCTTCTTTGTATTTTCATTGTCAAACTTGTGGCTGAAGAGCAGAGTAGTATGCTGCTGCCAGCCCACCTTACGTAAAGGTGTTTAAATAACAATAAAGGAGAAAAAAAAAACATTCCGTCAGTGCAGACGGTATTTGGTTCGTGATACATTACCCGTGTTAAAATGGACCGTTTACCAACTGTAGAAAAGGTCGATATCGTGCTGATGTATGGCTATTGTGATCAAAATGACCAACGGGCATGTGCTATGTATGCTGCTCGGTATCCTGGACGACATCATCGAAGTGTCCGGACTGTACGCCGGATAGTTACGTTATTTAAGGAAACATTAAGTGTTCAGCCACATGTAATACGTCAACCACGACATGCAACAAATCATGATGCCCAAGTAGGTGTTTTAGCTGCTGTCGCGGCTAATCCGCACATCAGTAGCAGACAAACTGCACGAGAATCGGGAATCTCAGAAACGTTGGTGTTGAGAATGCTACATCAACATCGATTGCACCCATACCTACATCTACATCTACATTTGTACTCCTCAAGCCACTCAACGGTGTGTGGCGAACGGCACTTTACGTACCACTGTCATTAACTCCCTTTCCTGTTCCATTCGCGTATGGTTCGCGGGAAGAACGACTGTCAGAAAGCCTCCGTGCGCCCTCGAATCTCTCTATTTTACAATCGTGATGTCCTCGGGAGGTATAAGTAGGGGGAAGCAATATATTAGATACCTCATGCAGAAACACACCCTCTTTAAAACTGGACAGCAAGCTACACCGCGATGCAGAGCGCCTCTCTTGCAGAGTCTGCCACTTGAGTTTGCTAAAAATCTCCGTAACGCTATCACGCTTACCAAATAACCCTGTGAAGAAACGCGCAACTCTTCTTTGGACCTTCTCTATCTCTTCTGTGAACCCGACCTGGTACGGATCCCACACTGATGAGCAATACTCAAGTATAGGTCGAACGAGTGCTTGGTAAGCCACCTCCTTTGTTGATGGACTGCATTTTCTAAGGACTCTCCCAATGAATCTCAACCTGGCACCCGCCTTACCAACAATTAATTTTATATGATCATTCCACTTCAAATCGTTCTGCACTCATGCTCCCACTGCTACCAGTGTTTGTTCCGCTATCATATAATCACACAATAAAGGATCCTTCTTTCTATGTATTCGCAAGACATTACATTTGTCTATGCTAGGGGTCAGTTGGCACCCCTGCACCAAGTGCCTATCCGCTGCAACTCTTCCTGCATTTCGCTGCAATTTTCTAATACCAGTGTTTGTTCCGCTATCATATAATCACACAATAAAGGATCCTTCTTTCTATGTATTCGCAAGAGATTACATTTGTCTATGCTAGGGGTCAGTTGGCACCCCCTGCACCAAGTGCCTATCCGCTGCAGTTCTTCCTGCATTTCGCTGCAATTTTCTAATGCTGCAGCTTCTCTGTATACTACAGCATCATCCGCGAAGAGCCGCATGGAACTTCCGGCACTATCTACTAGGTCATTTATATATATTGTGAAAAGCAATGGTCCCATAACACTCCCCTGTGGCACGAAAGAGGTTACTTTAACGGCTGTAGACGTCTCTCCATTGAGAACAACATGCTGTGTTCTGTTTAATAAAAACTGTTCAATCCAGCCACACAGCTGGTCTAATATTCCTTAGGCTCTTTCTTTGTTTATCAGGCGACAGTGCAGAACTGTATCGAACGCCTTCCGGAAGTAAAGGAAAATGGCATCTACCTGAGAGCCTGTATCTAATATTTTCTGGGTCTCATGAACAAATAAAGCTAGTTGGGTCTCACTCGATCGCTGTTTTCGGAATCCATGTTGATTCGTACAGAGTAGATTCTGGGTTTCCAGAAATGACATGATACGCGAGCAAAAAACATGTTATAAAATTCTACAACAGATCGATGTTAGAGATATAGGTCTATAGTTTAGCACATCTGCTCGACTACCTTTCTTGAAGACTGAGACTACCTGTGCTCTTTTCCAATCATGTTGAACCTTCTAGAGACTTGCGGTACACGGCTGTTAGACGGATGGCAACTTCTTTCGCGTACCATGTTTCTATGCACCAGAAATGACATGGCGACGACTTTGAGCGTCTCGTACAGTTTTTCCACTGGGCACAAGAGAAATTACGAGACGATCACAGACTTTTTGCACGCGTTCTATTTAGCGACGAAGCTTCACCAACAGCGGTAACGTAAACCGGACTAATACGCACTATTTTTTGGGGCAACAAAAAATCCACGATGGCTGCGACAAGTGGAACATCAGCGACCTTGGCGGGTTAATGTATGGTGCAGCATTATGGGAGGAAGGATAATAGGCCCCCATTCTATAGACGGCAATCTAAATGGTGCAATGTATGATGATTTCCTAGGTAATGCTCTACCGATGTTTCCACAAGATGTTTCAGTGCATGGCAGAATGGCGATGTACTTCCAACAAGATGTATGTCCGGCACATAGCTCTGGCGAGTTTGAAGCGGTATTGAATAGCATATTTCATTACAGGTTGATTGGTCGACGAAGCACCATACCGTGGCCCGCACGTCGCCGGGTCTGACTGCCCCGGATTTCTTTCGGTGGGGAAGGTTGAAGGATATTTGACATCTTGATCCACCGACAACGCCTGACAACATGCGTCAGCGCATTGTCAATGCATGTGCGAACATTACGGAAGGCGGACTACTCGCTGTTGAGAGGAATGTCGTTACACGTATTGCCAAATTCATTGAGGTTGACGGACATCATTTTGAGCATTTATTGCATTAATGTGGTATTTACAGTTAATCACGCTGTAACAGCATGCGTGCTCAGAAATGATAAGTTCCCAAAGGTACATGTATCACTTTGGAACAACCGAAATAAAATGTTCAAACGTACCTATGTTCTGTATTTTAATTCAAAAAACCTACCTGTTAGAAACTGTTGATCTAAAATTGTGAGCCATATGTTTGTGACTATTACAGCGCCATCAATCAGAAAGCGAAAGAAGTGGTCCAACTAAAACATTCATATTCTTTTACATACTACACGAATATGTAATAAAAATGGGGGTTGCTATTTTAAAAAACGCAGTTGATATCCGTTTGACCTAAGGCAGTGCCATCTAGCGAGCCAACCATAGCACCATCTGGTTTCCCACTTCAAGCTAGGCAGGTTTCGTTCTTTGTAGATTTTTCGTTTGACGCCTATTTCGTGAGATATTTGTCCCGGTCACTATCAATGGACAAACATATATATAAGCGCCACTGTGACAGTCACTGCTTGATGTTCTCTCTCTGGCGCTCTTTCTCTGACTCTGTTGTTCTTATAAGTTTTCTGAGCATCTTTCACGTCTGTAGAATTGTATAATACATCATTAATTACGAAATACATTTTTAACTTAAACTGATCCTTAATGCTTTCATTTGGTGGTTGTAATCGCCCAGCCGGCAGTTGTGGCCCAGCGTTTCTAAGCGCTGCAGTCTGGAACCGCGCGACCGCTACGGTCGCAGGTTCGAATCCTAACTCGGGAATGGATGTGTGTGATGTCCTTAGCTTGGTTAGGTTTCAGTAGTTCTACGTTCAATGGGACTGATGACCCCAGATGTTAAGTCCCATAGTGCTCAGAGCCATTTGAACCATTTTGTAATCACCCCGTGTCAAATAACGAAGCATTTACACTAATTCAATCACGCTGGGCAGTCGAGATAACGAAGCATCGCAAGAGCTACAAGACAGCTGCAAATGTGAATTTTAATAATTTTTTTTACAGCTCCGCAACTGCTCCAGCAGCTATTATTACCATTTCCATTTCGCAGAAGCCTTTGCAACTGGAGGAGATTTTATTTACATCGAAACAAGCAGGTGTACAATAAATGATTGAGTTTTCAGTTGGCCCTAACTACGAACCAACAAAGACGTAATTTCAAGTCATGTTACACTCCTGGAAATGGAAAAAAGAACACATTGACACCGGTGTGTCAGACCCACCATACTTGCTCCGGACACTGCGAGATGGCTGTACAAGCAATGATCACACGTACGGCACAGCGGACACACCAGGAACCGCGGTGTTGGCCGTCGAATGGCGCTAGCTGCGCAGCATTTGAGCATCGCCGCCGTCAGTGTCAGCCAGTTTGCCGTGGCATACGGAGCTCCATCGCAGTCTTTAACACTGGTAGCATGCCGCGACAGCGTGGACGTGAACCGTATGTGCAGTTGACGGACTTTGAGCGAGGGCGTATAGTGGGCATGCGGGAGGCCGGGTGGACGTACCGCCGAATTGCTCAACACGTGGGGTGATAGGTCTCCACAGTACATCGATGTTGTCGCCAGTGGTCGGCGGAAGGTGCACGTGCCCGTCGACCTGGGACCGGACCGCAGCGACGCACGGATGCACGCCAAGACCGTAGGATCCTACGCAGTGCCGTAGGGGACCGCACCGCCACTTCCCAGCAAATTAGGGACACTGTTGCTCCTGGGGTATCGGCGAGGACCATTCGCAACCGTCTCCATGAAGCTGGGCTACGGTCCCGCACACCGTTAGGCCGTCTTCCGCTCACGCCCCAACATCGTGCAGCCCGCCTCCAGTGGTGTCGCGACAGGCGTGAATGGAGGGACGAATAGAGACGTGTCGTCTTCAGCGATGAGAGTCGCTTCTGCCTTGGTGCCAATGATGGTCGTATGCGTGTTTGGTGCCGTCCAGGTGAGCGCCACAATCAGGACTGCATACGAACGAGGAACACAGGGCCAACACCCGGCATCATGGTGTGGGGAGCGATCTCCTACACTGGCCGTACACTTCTGGTGATCGTCGAGGTGACACTGAATAGTGCACGGTACATCCAAACCGTCATCGAACCCATCGTTCTGCCATTCCTAGACCGGCAAGGGAACTTGCTGTTCCAACAGGACAATGCACGTCCGCATGTATCCCGTGCCACCCAACGTGCTCTAGAAGGTGTAAGTCAACTACCCTGGCCAGCAACATCTCCGGATCTGTCCCCCATTGAGCATGTTTTGGACTGGATGAAGCGTCGTCTCACGCGGTCTGCACGTCCAGCACGAACTCTGGTCCAACTGAGGCGCCAGGTGGAAATGGCATGGCAAGCCGTTCCACAGGACTACATCCAGCATCTCTACGATCGTCTCCATGGGAGAATAGCAGCCTGCATTGCTGCGAAAGGTGGATATACACTGTACTAGTGCCGACATTGTGCATGCTCTGTTGCCTGTGTCTATTTGCCTGTGGTTCTGTCAGTGTGATCATGTGATGTATCTGACCCCAGGAATGTGTCAATAAAATTTCCCCTTCCTGGGACAATGAATTCACGTTGTTCTTATTTCAATTTCCAGGAGTGTATAAAGGGAAGGCGTGGACCTGTGCAATTGTAAATCATTATAGTGAGAAATAGTTGCAGTGATAGTCATTTACAGTGTCGTAATTGATTTTGTGTGGCGAATGGGTGTGAATTCCTATGGGACCAAACTGCTAAGGTTATCGGTCCCTAGACTTACGCACTACTTAAACTAACTTACGCTAAGAACAAAACACGCACCCAAGCCCGATGGAGGACTCGAATCTCCGGCGGGAGAAGCCGCGCAGTCCATGATATGACACCTCTAACTGCGCGGCCACCCCGCGCGGCTGCGGAGCGAAAATATACGTAGTAGTTACGTACGCTGTCACGAGATTGCGTTTTTCTTGGTCATTGCTTATAATGGCATTTATGCCATGCAAACGGAATAATTGAATGCAGGGGTCAATTCATGATTATTAAAGTGAATGTGGCTGAGAATAGTTTTGCTATTTACGTTGCAACGAAACTGCTAGGCGGAGAAAAGGTACAATATTTTACGAGCTAATTTGCAAACTGTACTTGGATTTATTCTAAGAAAACCATAACAGCATTTCATTACAAAAAGACAAAATTAATTATTAAACGAGAGACACCATAACCCGCAGGCGTCTTTTTGATGTTATGTTATTATACTGCAACCAATTACGATGGTCAACATCCACGTAATGGTGTCCGTAGAATACTGCAAAAGCGGTCTTGGCCACTGATGGGGTCATGTGTACGATTGTAGTTCTCCCCCTCAGCGTCAGTTAAGGCCTCGTTTGAAGTTCAATAAAATAACTTCAAAACGGCGACTGCAGGTATTCCATTTTATTGCAGATTCTTTTTTTAGTATTCTAGAGGTCAACCTGTGCTGGAGTCGATTAAATTTGTCACAGATGTAACCATCCACGGCAGGCGTCGTAATTTCAGGTTCTGACATTGGCAACAAACAATGTCAATAGGGTTCCACCTTTACCACAGGTCCTCATTTGCACTTGAACAAAGAGCCACAATGGAATCTGTAGACAGTGCACGTCCGATGTGTGGAAAAAATGCTATTGGACGAGAGACAACTTTACGTTCACTGAACATAAATGTAAAACGAGAAATTTATCACTACAGTAATGAATTGTGCTTAAGACACAACAGTTGCTAAGAATTCCGTCGAACCTACAGAGTGTATATTTCATTACTTTTTCGTTGAGAGAGGTTGCAAGAAGATATTTCAAATAAATCATATGAAATGTAGTTGTTTCGCTATCTCTATTCTAACTCAATTACGTCTTCTGGGGGGGGGGGGGGGGGGGGAGGGAGAGGAGGCGGGACGCAATATTTAAGTAGGCTCCAACGCGTTGGCGAATTCTTTGTACGGATTCGATGGACATTCTCAAACTGGCTGTCATTTTTGTAAGCATGTTTCACCAGTTATGACTGTATAGTCTGACTCCAAACAGAAAATTGAAGAGTTTTAGAATTCCCTGTGGCTACAGGAAGCAATCTTTTCTACCAGTGGTCCGGCGTTCATTTATAACCGCTTCTCAACTTCTCAATAAATGCCTTTCACACTCAGGGATCAACAGGAGCAATAAAGCGTCCTCTGCAAACGATATTTATAAACGTAGGCTTTAAATGACCCGGGTGGTCCAGCTTAATATAGTACCCCTCGGAAGCTAAGTTTACAAGTTCGTAAAGTAGCAGTAAGAAAGCGTCCTGGGTGCTAAACAATTCGTTTTTCCGATCCTCCGATCCTATACATCACTGTAGTTACTGCAGGTAACAACAGAACAAATATTTGCAAATTAGAACAAGGATAATGAACTAACGGAACAGCGTTACGTGTGCATAAGCTCAACGGACTTGTTAATTCTGCTAATTGGAAAAGCACGGTTTCAAATGAGAATTCACAAAAAAGTCATTAAGTTTTCATTTAGATTGCTGTGAACAAACGAACAATTTCTCGCTGAGCGAAACGATTATTCTGAAGTTATAAGCATTCCTGTATGAAAACGCCAAAATATTACGTCCACATTTGACACATGTGTAACTATGGATGCATGCTCAAAATTTCCATTAAAATTTATGGTTCATAATTTTGGTATTTACATGTAGCGAATACCCGACCGTCATAAAGTGAACAAATGTTAAATTTTAGATTGTCTGGGAACACAGGAGGTTTTGCGAAGTAAAGGCAAACTCGAAACCGACTCCAATGTAAAATCCAATCACACAATATGTGTAGTTGATAAGTACATCTTATGCTGACTTTTCTTTAGGAATTTAGGGTAACGTAGCACGGAATTTCAGAGATAAGGAGAGACGAATTTACAAACAACAACAGCAGTAAAATGAAGCAACAGCTTCAGCAAATAAAAATATTCCGGTTCTCTTAGTAAAATGCTGAGTAATCAGATGTTATTGGCCAAAGTAACTTTTTATTCCACTTGAGTAAATGCTTTACCGGTACACTTCACGTTCAAACATTACTCACATTAGCTGTATTTCGTGAAAACAGGTCAATAGATTACAAAATAAATGCAATTGTTTAGTTTTCAGCTGTGAAAATTGCTAAAATTTCACATTGTGAGACAGGTACACGCTGGGGTTGGACGGAATTGTGTTTCATGTTGCACTTTTTTGCTACGGACAACAGCTTTTTATTGAGAATACTACTGTATTTGTATTAGTGACTCATGTCATGTATAGATAAGCCCAAGCAGTGTGCCTGGGTGACTGACTGGTTAGGTGTTACGTATCTTGCTCAATAAAGGAACCCATTATTCAGTCAGACACATCTCCAATAACATACCAGCTGCGATAAAATGTTTAACTACTAATAAAACTCAGTGAAATGCCTGATCTAGAAGGGCAAAGTGGATTAGGTTGTGGAAAGGGGCCAAAATAAGTTGCTGCCACTGGCACTCAACATACAAACTTTATTTATCAACACACAATATTACAACAAGGATCCAAAACATTTAAAACTTTAATCGACCGCCTTTGATTAACTTTAGGTCGGCTGAAGGCCACGCTCAAAACCCAAGACACAAGGCCTGAGCAAGATATTGAAATACAAGGTTCTTTTGGAGGTTTCACCCAAAAATATTTTCTAAATAGGCAATCTAAACAGGCTGAAGGCCTTAACAATTTAATTTTAATGGAACGTGACTCGAGGCCGCATATTAAGCAATAAGAAGAGTTACAATCAAAAGGCAGAAGGCCTTATCTTAAAACATTTCATGCAAAATTCGGCTGAAGGTCCCATGTAAAAGCATAACAATCTTATGTCTTATGCTTTTTTGCCAAGAACATTAACTTACGAGATATTTAAACTCGGCTGAAGGCCGCATGTCAGCAAATAACTTAAGGGCTTAAGCCCTAGAAAGAACAGTTCCAATTTTAAAAGGCAGAAGGCCTTATCTTAAAACACCTCATGTAAAATTCGGCACACGGCCCCATATAAAGGAATAACAATCTTATGCCTTAAGGTCAAGGCAATAACATTAACTTAAGAGATATTATTACTTAGCTGTAGGCCATAGAACAATCAAATAACTAAAACCCAAAACAGGGAAATTACTATGTAATACGCAAGGAACGACACTCAGAAGTTTTCAAGGGTCGGCTTGGGACTGTAACACTAACGTCCATTTAGGTGAGAAAGGCAGCCTGCCCAAAGAACTTCTTAATCTGAAGGCACCCCAACCGACAGTCGGCCGACCGACCAATCAACCAAATCAGTTCCGCTCCACGCAACCAGCAAAACGACCACACGATTTCAATACAACGACACACAGAAACTGGCGTCCACAACGACCAACAACACCTCAGCTGCCGAACTACACGTTGCGTTGGACAGCAACAACACGACGAGGCGAATACACTGCCGAAAATTACGTCACCGATCAGGGCAGGTAACCGGAACGTCAACGTCCACAAGGCAGAATGTACCGCTGGTCAGCTTCAATAACAGGGAACACTTTAAGTTACGTTAAACTCCACAGGAAGAGGACTGGAATCTTGGCCGACTTGAGTACACACACGTTGTTGCTCACGGGAATGTCCCAAAAGCGACAACCAGGATCAAACGAAGAAATGTATACAGTTGAGGCTCGGTAGTAAGTTAAGTGAGGACTCAACGTTCATGTCCAAGATCGGTGGGCGGCGAACTTCGTAGCACTCGCAAGCAGCACCTCACACTCCAACCGCGCCTGCACATTGCCAGCGGCCCCGGCCTGAGTACACGCGACGGAGACTTCCTTGCTGCTCCACGCCAAGCGACCGACTGCCCAGGCCCAGAAACAGTGAAAGGACCAAATATACGTCGGCCGATGAGACGACCAACCAACGGTCGTCCCGCTCCAGTCTCCCTTCGTCGGACAGTTCATGTGTGTCGCCAGCGCTCGGCGAGCACTAGCTGTCCGCGTCTCATCGGCGCTCCGTCCCCGACTTCACTGCTGCGGCGGCCCGGCTGCACTGCTGGTCCGTCTCCAACTCACTGCCAGACACACGACGACCCGGAAATACTATCGGTCGCTCCAGTGATGGTACGACAGTGCGCTTATCGACACTCACTGCTGCTGCCGCTCACGGGCAAGTGAGGCAGGAAGTTAGTGACGCCACTGAATGGAATAAGAAAACGAGGCGGCAGTACCTTAATAGAAGATGACAGACAGTAAATGGCATGAACACGAGCAGTGCACGGCTCACTCAGTTTAAGAGGAACCTAACAGGATTCTTTTACGTCACTGACAAGTTTCTTAGTTGAACTGACTGATGTGTGTATGTTATTAATAATATCAAATTATGTGAGTGTTACATAAAATATGACTTCTGCATATCTTCACTGCAGTAATATGATGAGCATAAATAAGTGCTCTACACTTATTACCTATTTGAAAATGAGTGGCTGCAGTAGTTTATGAGCTACCATATGCACCTCTCTGTATTGTACGGTTAAACATATTGGGTCAAGTTTGTTATTTCCTCTTATATGGAAATACATGTTTTATTGACACTTTTGTCAGTATTCCACATCCATGAGAATCATTTCTCCTTCTGCAGAATGGACATTAGGAAGCTTATAGCACTTTTCTCATAAGTATAATTATAGTTCATTAGTTCATCAAATTTTCTACACATTAGCGTCTTCTCATTATGGAATACACTCCAAAGATTACACTGAATCTGATCTAATTTAATGGACTAGCTATAGATCCCAGGTCGATCCTGGAATTTTTATTTCTGCCACTTATCGCTTATTCCAAGTGCAATGGTGTAGTAGTGTGAAAAATGCCTCGTGGTATTAATTGTAAACAGATCTTGCAAAAGCATATTTTTTTACTTCGAAGTAAACTTTGAAGTCAACATGAACCTAGTTTCTTCCAGACTGTGTGGACGTAGAAGACTACAAAATAGTTTGCTACCCTGTACACAGAAGGACTAACAATGTTCATGACAGGTCTAAGCGGTGCACAATATTTGTGTATTTTAGGCATGCTATACAACCTGAGTGGTCCAGACCTTTTAGCGCCAATTTATTCAAACGTTACACAGAGAGACGAAAGTAATTTAGTATATCCCCTTAAATATAGGAAAAATCTGCAGTGGACGAGCACAGCCTGTTAAACATACAGCGTTTGGGATTCCTATCAGGTCGGATTGAGGGAGGTCATAGAAGCTATTCAGAGGCGACTGCTAGATTGGTTACTGGTGGGTTTGATCATCACGCGAGTGTAACGGAAATGCTTAGGGAACTCGGGTGGGAGTCTCTGGAGGAAAGGAGGCGTTCTTTTCGGGAATCGATACTGAGGAAATTTAGAGAACCAGCATTTGAGGCTGACTGCAGTACAGTTTTACTGCCGCCAACTTAAATTTCGCGGAAAGACCACAAATATAAGATAAGAGAGATTAGGGCTCGTACAGAGGCATATAGGCAGTCATTTTTCCCTCTTTCTGTTTGGGAGTGGAACAGGGAGAGAAGACGCTAGTTCTGGTAAGAGGTACACTCCGCCACGCACCGTATGGTGCATTGCGGAGTATGGATGTAGATGTAGATATAGAAAATATTATTTCTGAAAACATAAACATGGGATTGCAAAAAAAAAAAAATTATTTATGGAAATACACAGTACAATCACCAACAAATTTTACATATTCACATACACCTTTGCCTTTAACCCAAATGAATACAGATTCGTTAACAGATGTTTTCCTCCTGTTACGAGTATACAATGACAAGGAAGAAGGAGAAACATATGCAGATTTACCAAAATCCTTATTAGCTAATTCCGAAATATGGTAAGTGCGAAAGGAAATAATGTCTCTGTCAACAAAACTTTCAAGTCCAGCAACACTTGGTACTCCAGTACCTCCTCGAACAATGGCAACAGTAAACCATCCGTTACCATGACCAAACGTATCGTTTATATCTAAACTAAAATTAAGTCTACAACCGACGAAAACTGCAGGACCATCCAGCAGAGCTTGTGCAGTGACAGACTTAACTGGAATACGATTCTTCTTGTCTCCAGCTCGAACTATTTGAACTCTGTGATTCGGGAAGCAGCTGAAATTAGACTATATCAGAACATATTTACTAGAAATGCTGGCTACACACTCAAGAATGCATGAAAGCGTGCACTTGAAGAAGAAAGAGCACAGAGAAAGTCACCTAACCATTTACTACCTGATTTAAGCAGTGTCACTACAACTTCTTTAGAAATAAATTTTGAAGGTCTCCACACATAGTTCAATAATAGCTTTCCGTTAGAATTGTTGTCCGTTTAAGTTATCAGTGCTCCATGGTTACGACTGACGTCATTAGTAAACAGAATGTGGGTTGAAGAATCGTTGAAGGAAATTGTGACTTACATGTTTTTACTGTACACCTCCATGCTACTCCATGTTATGGTTGTCCTATTTTTTCGGGATCGAGCAAATAATGGACTCTTTCACCTGTCATATGCTCTAAGGAACATTACAATCAACTTATATTATGGGGGCTATTTTTCCACCGTCTAACTGGTAGCGAAATGGAAACCGCACCGAAAATTAAAAATATTTTATTTGCAATATTTAGCTGCACCTTCCAGCTGCTTCTCTACACAGTCACCATTACGATTTAGAAATTAGTCATAATGTGGTACCAGCAACCTCCTCAGCAATCATCTGCGATTTCCACGAATTTCCTATTCTGGTCAACATCTGAAAGTAAGAGGGAGCCAAGTTCGGGCTATAGGGAGGATGATCAAAACTTTCTGCAGAAGCGTCTTCATTGCACCTGCAGTGTGTGACCGCGAATTGTTTTGAAAAAGGAAATGCGTGACAGTTACGCATTGTGGGCTGCATGAAATGAGGTGAACACCCTCAGCAGCACTTACAAAAACGCTTGGCGGGAGACACTGTTGTTGCAGGCATCTTTACGTGCAGGTTGTGAGGTCAAACGTGAAACTGCGACGTTACACGATAGACAGGCATACCAGCAAAACTGCGGAAAGGTTCACTGAATTTTCGCTGTGTTTTTAATTTCGTGACCGACTGGAGGAAAAAAAAGGAGAGAGGCCCTCGTAATTCTGTTAGTCACTTGCGAAGTCCAAGAACTGGTTCACACCGCAATAGCCCTTGGAGAATGTGATTAAGGATAACAATGGTACAATCGGTTCAGTGCAAATAATACTACACTACTGACCATTAAAATTGCTACACCAAAATCAAATGCAGATGATAAACGGGTATTCACTGGACAGATATATTATACTAGAACTGACATGTGATTACATTTTCATGCAATTTGGGTGCATAGATCCTGAGGAATCAGTACCCATAACACCTACCACGGGCCGTAAAAACGACCTTGATACGCCTGGGCATTGAGTCAAACAGAGCTTGCATGGCGTGTACAGGTACAGCTGCCCATGCAACTTCAACACAATACCACAGTTCATCAAGAGTAGTGACTGGCGTATTGTGACGAGCCAGTTGCTCGGCCACCGTTGACCGGACGTTTTCAATTGCTGACAGATATGGAGAATGTGCTGTCCCGGGCAGTAGTCGAACATTTTCTGTATCCAGAAAGGCCCGTGTAGGACCTGCAACATCCGGTCGCGCATTGTCCTGCTGAAATGTAGGGTTTCTCATGGATCGTATGAAGGGTAGAGCCACGGGTCGTAACACATCTGAAATGTAACATCCACTGTTAAAAGTGCCGTCAATGCGAACAAGAGGTGACCGAGACGTGTAACCAATGACACTCCATACCATCACGCTAGGTGATACGCCAGTATGGCGATGACAAATACACTCTTCCAATGTGCGTTCGCTGAGTTGTCGCCAAACACGGATACGACCATCATGATGCTGTAAGCAGAACCTGGATTCATCCGAGAAAATAACGTTTTGCCATTCGTGCACCCAGGTATGTCGTTGAGTACACCATTGCAGGCATTCCTGTCTGTGATGCAGCGGCAAGGGTAACCGCAGCCATGGTCTCCGAGCTGATAGTCCATGCCGCTGCAAACGTCGTCATTCTGTTCGTGCAGACGGTTGTTGTCTTGCAAACGTTGACTCAGGGATCGAGACGTGGCTGCACCATCCGTTACAGCCATGCGGATAAGATGTCTGTCATCTCGACTGCTAGTGATACGAGGCCGTTGGGATCCAGCACGCCGTTCCGTATTACCCTCCTGAACCCACCGATTCCATATTCTGCTAACAGTCATTGGATCTCGACCAACGCGAGCAGAAATATCGCGATACGATAAACAGCAATCGCGATAGGGCAGAATCGGACCTTCATCAATGTCGGAACCGTGATGGTACGCGTTTCCTCTCCTTACACGAGGCATCACAACAACGTTTCACCGGGCAACGCCGGTCAACTGCTGTTGGAAACTTTACTCATGTCATCACGTTGCAGGTGTCGCCACCGGCGCCAACCTTGTGTGAAAGCTCTGAAAAGCTTTGCATATCACAGCATCTTCTTCCTGTCGGTTAAATTTCGCGTCTGTAGCACGTCATCTTCGTGGTGTAGCAATTTTAATGCCCAGTAGTGTAGTAATTGTAATCTGTAACTTTGTTCCAAAGCACTGTGATAACCATTATCAATAATGAGAACAAGTTTTATCTTTTTCATTGTAATGGAAAATGGAGGAAATCTGTTTGGTGAAGTGTCGATTTGGGCGCCAACCACACTCCATTACGTCCATGTTTGTAACTCTCAGAACAGTCTAACCCCTTGCAACCTTAATTTACTTTACGATGTCCGATATAGACCATTCGACGTAATGAGAAATCATTTGTTGCTTCACGTTTAATACAACCACGGTACGCAGTCACCAAATCTTTCTACTTCCCAACAACGGTTCGGTTTCTGATTACTAGCACATTTGGTAATCGAATCAAACAAGTTACATAACTAGCGACAGAATCTGTAATTTGTCGGCATTACTTGATTTAGCTCCGATTTAGTACTTGATTCCGGCTGTTGTGGTCCCTGTGACTTCCGAATAATCAAGAGTGGGAAGAATGACAGATTAATGGACAGTTTCTCAATTTCAATTTCTCTCTGGTGCGGTTGAGTTACAGTAAAAAAAAGAACTACGAGATTTAACGCGTTCAGTTCTGTGTGACTGTCATCAGATATTCCGCTGCAGCACTAATTTCGTAGGGGGAAACTGGTTTGAGAGAGGTACTGCTTTTCTCTTGCCGTTACGCTTGGAATCGACAGTCAAAGGAATCACGACAGCACAAGATATACATGCACGCTTCGTCTGTTCCGGGAAAATTGCTGTATTTCCACTCCTGCAGACCGTGCGTGCTTCTATAGGATCCGCTCTCAGATCTCGACAGACGTTTCATGTCTTTTGAAAGAGTCGGAAAGAGGACATTCACGACCTCTGCGGGGCTTCTATTGGTGGGTCCTAATTTCTCTTTACAGCGACGTGGCGTCGGTGTAAGAAAGTGAATTTCTGATGCAGATGTAGTCGCGTTGCGCGGGACGCGTTGGGATGCTCTTAACGCAGCCGGCTAAGGTCGCACACAAAACCCAGGCCTGCAATTTCCGGCTGGCCGGCCACACGGAATTGTGAAGCAGCCATACGAGGCGCGTGGCCGCAAACACACTGCTGAGCAAGGCGCCTTCTGTCCATGAGAAGACACAGGGCAGTTACAAAGGGCGGAGAACACCACTATTGCTGCTGTTTTATGTATCGTAGAGCGTGTGAAAGAATGTATCTTTGTTCGACTTTATGATAGTGACAGCTAATTTGTCGATATGTGTCATGAACGGATTAAAAGGCGCGCCTCCATCACGTTTCTATCGTTTTTACACTCATAGGCTTTATGTTCACGAGATACTATCACGAAATAATATGATGAACTGGAATTTGACGTCGCAGTGCGACATTTTGAAACGTCCCCTTTTGGAAAATTTATGAATTGCTGTGCTGGTTAACCTCAGGCAGCTGAGCAGAACTGAACGTACTCAGACATTTCTCTGTTTACTTATTCTGATCATCACTAAAGTCATCATCATCATCATCATCATCATCATTTAAGACATTGTGCCTTTCAGCGTTCAGTCTGGAGCATAGCCGCCTTATAAAATTCCTCCATGATCCCCTATTCAGTGCTAACATTGGTGCCTCTTCAGATGTTAAACCTATTACTTCAAAATCATTCTTAACCGAATCCAGGTACCTTCTCCTTGGTCTCCCCCGACTCTTCCTACCCTCTACTGCTGAACGCATGAGTCTCTTGGGTAACCTTGCTTCTCCCATGCGTATAACATGACCCCACCATCTAAGCCTGTTCGCCCTGACTGCTACCTCAATAGAGTTCATTCCCAGTTTTCCTTTGATTTCCTCTTTGTGGACACCCTCCTGCCATTGTTCCCATCTACTAGTACCTGCAATCATCCTAGCTACTTTCATATCCGTAACCTCAACCTTGTTGATAAGGTAACCTGAATCCACCCAGCTTTCGGTCCCATACAACAAAGTTGGTCGAATGATTGAACGGTGCACAGATAACTTAGTCTTGGTACTGACTTCCTTCTTGCAGAAGACAGTAGATCGTAGCGGAGCGCTCACTGCATTAGCTTTGCTACAACTCGCTTCCAGTTCTTTTACTATGTTGCCATCCTGTGAGAATATGCATCCTAAGTGCTTGAAACCGTCCACCTGTTCTAACTTTGTTCCTCCTAAAGTGACACACAATATTTTTAGAGCAATTCAATCGGACTTTCAATAATCCCCACAAAAGAATGCCCGTGACTAACAATAACCTATACCTTTCATGAATCACTTACCTCACAAAAATCTCCGTCACTTGAACTACTGCAACACAGCGAGCGCCAATACTGCCAGCTAAATAAAAGATTCTAACTGCGGAAGGCACTAACTACTAACAGGCATAGTTACCAAATGAAAGGTTTTGATAGAGAACAAACAATGTGTTTACCTTAATAATGTTAAAAGTCATCATGTATATATCAGTTCATGATATGCAGAATTACAAACTTACTCTTTCTGATGGACACACGTCCAGATCGTCCGCTTTCAAAATTCTGCCATCCACCACGGCTCACCTCCAACTGCGCAACGCTATGCGCTGTTCACATCCATCTGCCCAACACTACAATAGCGAATATTCCAACAATGCCAAACAGCCATAGACTGCACACAGCACAGCCAGTGATTTTCATACAGAGCGCTACATGACGTTACCAACATAAAGGCTAAACAGCCTACTTACAATATTTCCTCCAAACTGATCTACTTTGTTTAATCGCAAGTTTATTTAAAAACACAAGGCATTCCCGTTATCCCACGTAGCAACATTCGGGAAATACACGTGAATTATGTCGAAGAACAGAATGACAAGGTTACAAAATAAATAGAAACCTAGACTATATTCACTCTCATTATATTTTACTACAGCTGTAGAATTCATTTTACCTATAGCCCTCGAGTTTCTATACATATTGAAAGCACCTCATTTATAAACAGAAAGCAGGTAGAATTGAACAACTCGTTTTATATACCAGCTAAACAGTTTGTGATTTCGGAAGGAGTACTCGTGTCGTCGTAACCTATTCATGAGACTTATCTTCACAAATCATAATATTCTGCTGCACTAACTGAAATTTTTTCAAAAATTTCTACATAAAGCAAATGTTTTCCAAAAGAAAAATTAACTTAAAAAGTGTCCACAGTCAGTCATATAATCGGTATCCATGCGACAGAATGCGTACCTAGCATGTAGTGACTAGGAACGAAATATTCCGGTACTACTACCTAGGGTCCTATTGGTGACAATAATATAGGGCCAAGCATTTTGGATAGCCCTTGGATTGGGACCATTTGATCACCCAACAGAAGGATCGTCTTGGTGCCACCGTCCTACGGTGCAGGCTGAAAGAACGAATATCACTCACTCTCTCCTGAGTAAGCAAATACAGCAAATCTGTTGGTCCTTTTTCCATTTGATGTGGTCAACCGTGGGCTTCATGGGACTTGCGGAGGAACCACAAGGTCATCGGTGGTTCCTCGGAAAACCTCAAAAAGGGTTTCTTTTTTATTATATACTGAAGAACCAAAGAAACTAGTCACATGCCTGATATCGTGTAGGGCCCCACGAGAAGCTGCATCCACACGACGTGGCGTGAACTCAACTAATGTCTGAAGTAGCTCTGGAGGGAAATGACACCATAAATCCTGCAGGGCTCTCCATAAACCCGTAAGAGTACGATGAGGTGGAGATCTTTTCGGAACAGCACGTTGCAGGACATCCCCGATATGCTCAATAATGTTCCCGTCTGTGCAGTTTGCTGGCCAGCGGAAGTGTTTAACTACAGAAGAGTGTTCCTGGAACCACTCTGTAGCAATTCTGGACGTGTGGGGTGTTACATTGTCCTGTTGAAATTGGCCAAGTCTGTCGGAACGCACAATGGACAAGAATGGATACAGATGATCAGATATGATGCTCAGATATGACACTTATCTAGATGTATGAGGGGTGCCATATCACTACAACTGCACACGCCCCACACCATTACAGAGCCTCTACTAGCTTGAACAATACAAGGGTACACGAGTGGGCCTTCGCCTCGGAATGCCCATATCGATGATGTTACGTTGAATGGTTCGCATGCTGACTCTTGTTGATGGGCCAGCACTGAAGTCTGCAGCAATTTGCGCAAGGGTTGCCCTTCTGTCACGTTGAACGATTCTCTTCAGTCGCCGTTGGTCCCGTTCTTTCAGAATCTCTTTCCAGCCGCAGTGATGTCGGTGATTTGATATTTTACCAGATTCCTGATGTGAAATGGCCGCACGAGAGAATCACCACTTCATGGCTACCTCAGAGATGCTGTGTCCTATCGCTCGTGCGCCGACTATAACACCACATTCAAACTCGCTTAAATCTTGATGACCTAACATTGTAGCAGCAGTAACCAAGCTAACAACTGCGCGACACTTGTCTTATACAGTGCGTTACAAAACGGTACGGTCAAACTGTCAGAAACATTCCTCACACACAAAGAAAGAAAATTTGTTATGTGGACATGTGTCTGGAAACGCTTGCTTCCCATGTTAGAGCTCATTTTATTACTTCTCTTCAAATCACATTAATTATGGAATGGACACACACAGCAACAGAACGTACCAGCGTGACTTCAAACACTTTGTTACAGGAAACGTTCAAAATGTCCTCCGTTAGCGAGGATACATGCATCCACTCTCCGTCGCAAGCAATCCCTGATGCAGCCCTGGAGAATGGCGTATTGTATCACAGCCGTCCACAATACAAGCAAGAAGAGCCTCTACATTTGGTACCGGGTTGCGTGGACAAGAGCTTTCAAATGCCCCCACAAATGAAAGTCAAGAGGGCTGAGGTCAGGAGAGCGTGGAGGACATGGAGTTGATCCGCCTCTACCAATCCATCGGTCACCGAATCTGTTGTTGAGAAGCGTACGAATACTTCGACTGAAATGTGCAGGAGCTCCATCGTGCATGAACCACATGTTGTGTCGTTCTTGTAAAGCACATGTTCTAGCAGCACAGCTAGAGTATCCCTTATGAAATCATGAAAACGTGCTCCATTGAGCGTAGGTGGAAGAACATGGGGCCCAATCAAGGCATCACCAACAATGTCTGCCCAAACTTTCACAGAAAAATCTGTGACGAAGACGTGATTGCGTGCGGATTATAGTCAGCCCACACATCTTGATTGTGAAAATTTACAATTTGATCACGTTGGAATGAAGCCTCATCCGTAAAGAGAACATTTGCACTGAAATGAGGATTGACACCTTGTTGGATGAACCATTCGCAGAAGTGTACCCGTGGAGGCTAATCATCTGCTGATAGTGCCTGAACACGCTGTACACGGTACGGAAACAACTGGTTCTCCCGTTGCACTCTCCATACAGTGACGTTGTCAACGTTACCTTGTACAGCAGCAACTTCTCTGACTCTAACATTAGGGTTATCGTCAACTGCACGAATAATTGAGTCGTCCATAGCAGGTGTACTCGTCGTTCTAGGCCCTCTTCAGTCGCGAGTCATAGGCTGGAATGTTCCGTGCTCCCTAAGACGCCAATCAATTGCTTCGAACGTCTTCCTGTCGGGGTCACCTTCGTTCTGGAAATCTGTCTCGATACCAACGTACCGCGCCACGGCTATTGCCCCGTGCTAATCCATACATCAAATGGGCATCTGCCAACTCTGCATTTGTAAACATTGCACTGACTGCAAAACCACGTTCGTGATGAACACCAACCAGTTGATGCTACGGACTGATGTGCTTGATGCTAGTACTGTAGAGCAATGAGTCGCATGTCAACACAAGCACCGAAGTCAACATTACCTTCCTTCAATTGGGCCAACTGGCGGTGAATCGAGGAAGTACAGTACATACTGACGAAAGTAAAATGAGCTCTAACATGGAAATTTATTTGTGTGTGAGGAGTGTTTCCTGAAAGTTTGGCCGTACCTTTTTGTAGCATCCTGTATAGGCGTTGCCTTAGCTAAGCGCCATATTCTGCCTGTTTACATATCTCTGAATTTGAATACGCACGCCTGTACTAGTTCCTTTGGTGCTTCAGTGTATTTCCGCCGTCCCTAGCAAACCAAAACCCAGTCGTGGATTCCAAGAAGGCCGTGCACAGCAAATGGCAAAAATGTTTACGAAATATTTCTAAGATCCCGATCTCAAACTGTTTCGAAAGTTTTCTTCCTGTCTTTATTCATTTCAGAGATACAGAATTTCTAAGTTACTCTAATTGTACACGTAAAATACGCACGGAAAATCAGAGTGAGGTGAAAACGTACTTTTTAAATTGACGTTGCACGGAGACGTATACTGTAAAGTGTTTCCGTCTGAAAACCTCATGTTGAAGTAATGAAGCACACACAAAAAATTTTTGCCTGTTAAATCCGGTCTGAGGTGTAAAATTTGCTTCGGGTTATTTAAGTAAGTAAGTTTTACTGTCCAATTTCTTTTTGTCATGTGCTTTAGATGTCCTGCTGCAGCAGGGAACAGAAGGGAACCACAAGAGATATGCTCTTATCGGTCCAGAAAAATGTGAACATGTCCCTGTTTATTTAAAAGACTCTGACAGAAAAGTGGGGTGCCAGCTGCCTCATTCTACATTTCTCATGATCTTTAAAAAAATTTCCAAAACTTTTTTTAAGGATCAACTTACCGGAAAACCCCAGAAACTCCTCTAACTGTAAACCACTCACACCCACTTGTCCACCGCTGTAAGTCGTACGTATCCATCCACTATCAGTTTCCATTTCTTATTGACGCTCAAGAGCATTTTTCCGCTGGTTGTGACAAAAGAAACTTTTCTGATGTGCTTCCAGAAAGTTCGCTCTTTGATTTTATTCTGATCGTGTAGATTAACCATGTTCAGTAATTCATTTCCATGTCTTTAAAACTTTTTAACACGCCATGTAATAACGGTAAGCGATACACAGTGCCTATTATCAGAACAGCATGACCTCGTTTCTTTACTATAACTCGCCCACGTTCAAGAAAGCAACATGCAAAAAACCAGCTAGCGCAAGGGATTCAGATAAGGTTAACGACAGGGCATTAATGCACTAATTAAAGCCTGTGAACTACTCTGGAAGAAACAAGTTTACAATTACAAAAAAAGTCCACAACCGTTTTATTTACCTAAAACAATGGCGGATGGAATAGTATATTATATCTCCTACGAGAAACTCCTACATAACATTAAGACGTGATAGAAAAGAATTTTATGGTGCATACAAAGGATGTAGACTTTATCTAAGCCACTTTGGTGATAGTACTCTAAAAACCTTAATATCCTATCGGGTTTAGCCAAACGGTATTTTTTTCTGTAAAACAAAATTCACGATTTTCGAACCAAAAAAATGCCTTCCTTGAAGACTATTTGAGGAGACGTGGAGTACAATATTATAGTTACATTGGACCTTCAGCTTCTAACAGCCCTACCACAACAAAGGTCAAAAATTAATTATGATTGTAGTGTTGCTCACGCTGCTAAATATTGCATTTTAGGGCAACAACAAAGTTATATTATGTGGAAGGTATTATTAGAGCACAGTTAATAAAGTCATTTCTTGAAATAATGGATAAACTAGGCATTCATCTTTTCGTGTTTCCCACGCTGGTCTCGTTGTGAACTCACGGCTCAATCGTCGAAAATCTAGGTAGTGATGATTCCAAGCTCGGATGCAAAGAGGCCTAGGTGCTATTCTGCGATGTTCAAAAGTTTTATAGATTTGTTTCATAAACCATTCTTGAAGATTAAACTTTTTCAAGTTAGGACAATGGTGATGTAGAAAAGTAATCAGCACTCTGAATTTAAGTTACACTTCTTTTTATTACTTTTGTTGCAATATCACGTAACTCGTTCCAAAACACCACTTCACTTGGACCATAGGCTACTGATGAACTGTGGCTGGTCAGATGAGTCCCGATTTCAGTTGGTAAAAGCTGATGGTAGGGTTCCAGTGTGGCGCAGCCCCACGAAACCAGGAATCCAGGTTGTCAAGAAGGCTCAGTGCAAGCTGGTGGTGGCTCCATAACTACTTGGGCTGTGTTTACAGGCAATGACTGTGTAATACGGTCCACCTGAACCGATCGTTTTCTGAAACTGGTTGCTTTCGGCTTCTTGGAGACCATTAGGAGCCATCCATGGACTTCATGTTACCAGACAACTATGGAACTTTTAAGGATAACAATGCACCATCTCACTCGGCAACAACTGTTCACGATTGGCTTGAAGAACATTCTGGACAATTCGAGAGTTTTATTACGCCGACCAGATTCCCCCTCAACATGAACCCCGTCGAACATTTATGGAACATAATCAAGAGGTCAGTTCTTGCACGAAATCCCTCACTGGCAACACTTTCGTAATTCTGGATGGCTGCAAAGGCGGCATGGCTCCAGGTTTTTGCAAGGGCCTTCCAGCGACTTCATCAGTCCTACCGACGTCGAGTTGCAGCACCACCCCGAACAAAAGGAGTTGCGACTCCATAGTCGGAGGTGTTCCATGACTTTTATCATCTCAGTGTATACAAAACGTTCCGTTCAGACATACGAGAAATTGAGTTCTGAAAACTATGCTACTAAACACTCATAAGCTCAACTTTTATTACTTCTGATGTTCAAAAAAATGGTTCAAATGGCTCGGAGCAATATGGGACATAACATCTGTGGTCATCAGTCCCCTAGAACTGAGAACTACTTAAACCTAACTAACCTAAGGAGATTACAAACATCCATGCCCGAGGCAGGATTCGAACCTGCGACCGTAGCAGTCGCGCGGTTCCGGACTGAGCGCCTAGAACCGCTAGACCACCGCGGCCGGCTCTGATGTTCATCCAGACGTTGTATCCAACTGCTCACCTTACAAAAAGCTCATCGTCTGGTTCAATAACGTTATTGTTATTTGGTACTGTTTACTTTTAGAGGTGCTGATTTTACATTATTTTGGCACTTTTGGGAATAGATTTGAGGCCTGATTTCAGCATTTTAATATTCTCCCTTCACTCGTTGACGTTCATCTCTACTAAATACAGACAGTCTTTTTCACTTATTTTCATTCAACGCACACTTCGTTTTCCCAACTGAATTGGTTGACAGCGTCCCCTACGAGAGCTGACAGCTGTTTAGTTGCTGCTGCGATACGAAGTCCCCTTTTGCGTCTCCTCTTTAAATTCCAAATTTAATGCTCCTCTGACGAATCTAATGAAACGTTAGCACTTACGTTTATTCCACAATAAAGGAACAGAGATTGCCCAAACGAGGGCTGTGCAGATTTAGTCCAAACTGTCATTTCAGTGACTGTCAACCTTAGGCACCGTGACAATTCAGAAATATTCCTCGCAATTCTTGATTTCAGCGAACTACATTTCTAAAATTAACGAGTTGCTTTGTTAGGTAAAAATCCATTGCTTTCCTTTTATGGGTGGTTTGTGGTTCGTAACGATATTAGTGAATATCTTAAATATTACAGAAGTTTCCCTTTATCCGTTGTCTCTGATGAACTAAACCTCGATTAGCCACTTACCCGTACGATTCCACCCTAAAGTTCTTGGTAATAATGGCTGTAGAGTTAATGAACTGCCGGCCGCCGTGGCCGAGCGGTTCTAGGCGCTTCGGTCTGGAACCGCGCGACCGCTACGCTCGCAGGTTCGAATCCTGCCTCGGGCGTGGATGTGTGTGTTGTCCTGGGGTTAGTTAGGTTTAAGAAGTTTTACGTTCTAAGGGACTGATGACCTCAGATGTTAAGTCCCATAGCGCTCAAAGCCATTTGAACCATTTTTCTCAATGAACTGTAACACTGACTACAGTTTGCAGTAAGCTGGACAAGACGAAAACAGAGCTCGATCAGTTCTTAATATTTTGAAAATCACTTGGTCATTGTAACGTGCGTTGTTATTTAACTCAGCAGCAAACTGAGACCAATTAGCTAGTTCGATGTCAGGAGCACAGCCACCACTTCTTTGGCCTGACAAAGTGCGATGCTAAGCGCAGAAACTACACTGGCGAGCAGAAAATGAGGACGAAAGTAACTTCCGCATGATGTGTGACTTCCAAGTAACAAATCTCAAGGAAACTTGCTTCACATATAGAAATAACTGCATTACAATATAAAGGTAACTAAAATAAATATGCAATGAAGCCAAAAGAAATGACTTACATCCGGAGATAATATTTACACTCAAGTCACGGCGATTTTAGACGATCCGGTGTCCGGCGTCTTGCTGGCGGTATGCAGACACCCAGGCAGTGTCTCTAGGCAACCCGTTTCGTCGACGACTCACTAGGTGGCACCGGAGCGTAGCTATGAGGCTATAAAGCGCCGTACGGAGGCCGCTTCAGCAATAAAAGCGTTAGTGAGTCTTGTGGGACAGTAGGGGAGCAGTTCGTATGTGGAGTCGATATCTCATAGGTGTCTCGGCGCAGTGTTACCTTGGACGAAACTTCGTTGACATCATTTACAGTATACGTTCGCAGTCTCATCTGAAAGTGAAGTATGAAGGTATGTCTTAAGTCCGAACAGAGCACAGGTGTGGACGTCTTATACTTGGTGGCTCAGTTTGTTTTCCGTCAACACAACGAGATTTTTACGCACTGCTGAATGTATTTTTTGGGTTATCTAGAGGCTAACAGTCGCAACCAGTACAGTAAGTATCATTCACTAAGTTACTGGATCCCGCCATATTGCTAATGGATTTTCATGGCATGAAAAGGGGGAAGGATGCAAACCCACAAGCGCTAAGCTTCAAAATTTAGTACGCAAACACTCGTCAGCTTCTAGTACTAATGAACGCCACTGATTAAATTTATTTAATACGAGGGTTGCCCAGAAAGTAAGTTCAAATCTGTCGCGAAATGGAAACCACAGTGCAAACCAGAAACGTTTTATTTGTAACAGTTATGTACACCTTCGACCTACTTCTCTTCATAGTCCCCCCTCCAACTTAGAGAGTTCCCTTAGCGTTGTATCAACTTTCCAATATCCTCGTCATAGAAGGCAGTCGCCTGTGCTTTCAGCCTGTTATCTGCACTGGTCTGCAACTCGTTGTCTGTGGAAAAATTTTGTCTTCATAGCCAACGGTTCTTGTGCGCAGAGATGACAGTCAGGGGGAGCCAATTACTGACTGTATTGTGGGTGATGAAACACTTGTCATTAGAAACGCTGCAGAATTGTCTTCATTGACCCTGCGGGGTGCGGCTGAGAATTGGCACGAAGAAGGAACTGCTTGACAGTTGTGTTGTGTGGGCTGCATGACACAGGCGAAATCTCTAACCAGGCCCTCATACTTGGCTGGAGACGCTATTCCCTAAGCATCTTTACGTTCTCACTGCTTACTGAAAACTGAAAAGAGCGACTCGACACCATTGACGAACGTGCAAGAGACACTGCCCAGCACATCTCTGGAAAGCTTTATCGGATTTTCCAAGTGGTTTCCATTTCACGACCGATTGTAACTTACCTTCTGGACAGCCCTTGTACTTCGATGGTGTTTGGAAGCGCTTGTGATCAAATTGTATACTTCTAGTTGCACACTGTTTTGTCTGACTGTTCACCAAACTTTTCAGCATTTAATTTTCGTTCAGTGCAGCTGAGCATTTTGATTACTCATTTTGGTGGTCACTGACGCAGCGCTTGTAAAGTTATGTATGATGAGGCACTTTTATTCGAACTAAATGTTTTTAAATATTTTGAACAACAGTCTAAGACAGAAAAAAACGACGCATCAAGAATGATTTATCCGAGTGAGTCGGAAATCGGTACATGTGATTTACTTACGAAGACAAATAAATGAAACTATTTCAGAAAAAGTCGCTCATCTATTCACAAATTGAGCAACTCAGTAACGTTTGTCCCCCTCTGGCCTTTATGCAGATACTTCTTCGGCTTGGCGTTCATTGATACAGCAGTTGGACGTCCACCTCGAGGACGTCGTGCCAGATTATGTCCAATTGGGCCGTTAAACGGTCAAGCGTCTGATTTGGGGGAGGGCCTTGACCATAATGCTCCATACGTTCTCAGTTGACCTTGCTGGTCAAAATAGTATTTAGAAACACGAAGACTAGCATCTGCTGCCGTGTGCGGGCGGGCACTTCTTTGCTAATATATACACTCCTGGAAATTGAAATAAGAACACCGTGAATTCATTGTCCCAGGAAGGGGAAACTTTATTGACACATTCCTGGGGTCAGATACATCACATGATCGCACTGACAGAACAACAGGCACATAGACACAGGCAACAGAGCATGCACAATGTCGGCACTAGTACAGTGTATATCCACCTTTCGCAGCAATGCAGGCTGCTATTCTCCCATGGAGAAGATCGTAGAGATGCTGGATGTAGTCCTGTGGAACGGCTTGCCATGCCATTTCCACCTGGCGCCTCAGTTGGACCACATTTCTTGCTGGACGTGCAGACCGCGTGAGACGACGCTTCATCCAGTCCCAAACATGCTCAATGGGGGACAGATCCGGAGATCTTGCTGGCCAGGGTAGTTGACTTACACTTTCTAGAGCACGTTGGGTGGCACGGGATACATGCGGACGTGCATTGTCCTGTTGGAACAGCAAGTTCCCTTGCCGGTCTAGGAATGGTAGAACGATGGGTTCGATGACGGTTTGGATGTACCGTGCACTATTCAGTGTCCCCTCGACGATCACCAGAGGTGTACGGCCAGTGTAGGAGATAGCTCCCCACACCATGATGCCGGGTGTTGGCCCTGTGTGCCTCGGTCGTATGCAGTCCTGATTAAGGCGCTCACCTGCACGGCGCCAAACACGCATACGACCATCATTGGCACCAAGGCAGAAGCGACTCTCATCGCTGAAGACGACACGTCTCCATTCATTCCCCCATTCACGCCTGTCGCGACACCACTGGAGGCGGGCTGCACGATGTTGGGGCGTGAGCGGAAGACGGCCTAACGGTGTGCGGGACTGTAGCCCAGCTTCATGGAGACGGTTGCGAATGGTCCTCGCCGATACCCCAGGAGCAACAGTGTCCCTAATTTGCTAGGAAGTGGCGGTTCGGTCCCCTACGGCACTGCGTAGGATCCTACAGTCTTGGCGTGCATCTGTGCGTCGCTGCGGTCCGGTTCCAGGTCGACGGGCACGTGCACCTTCCGCCGACCACTGGCGACAACATCGATGTACTGTGGAGACCTCACGCCCCACGTGTTGAGCAATTCGGCGGTACGTCCACCCGGCCTTCCGCATGCCCACTATACGCCCTCGCTCAAAGTCCGTCAACTGCACATACGGTTCACGTCCACGCTGTCGCGGCATGCTACCAGTGTTAAAGACTGCGATGGAGCTCCGTATGCCACGTCAAACTAGCTGACACTGACGGTGGCGGTGCACAAATGCTGCGCAGCTAGCGCCATTCGACGGCCGACACCGCGGTTCCTGTTGTGTCCGCTGTGCCGTGCGTGTGATCATTGCTTGTACAGCCCTCTCGCAGTGTCTGGAGCAAGTATGGTGTGTCTGTCACACCGGTGTCAATGTGTTCTTTTTTCCATTTCCAGGAGTGTATGCCCAGGATGGCTTGTCATGAACAGCAACAAAACAGGGTGCTGTATATCGTCAGCGTACCGATGTTCTTTAAGGGTGCCGCGAATGACATCCAAAGGGATCCTGCTATGAAAAGAAATGACACCCGATATCATTACTCCCAGTTGTCGGGACGTATGGCGAGCGACAGCCAGGTTGGTATCCCACCGCTGTTAACGGCATCTCCAGACACGTCTTTGCTGGTCATCGGGACACAGTTAGAAGCTGGATTCGTCAATAAAGAAAATTATACTTTACTCAATGAGATTACAGGCCGAAGACGTGTCAAGAGGTGCCCTATACAGTGGTGGAATAGCAATCTGACGGTCGCCCATCATACGGCCCGACGACCACTTGTGATGATCTGGGCTGCCATTTCGCTGAGTAGCAGGACCCCTTTGGATGCCATCGGCGGTATCGTTACTGCACGGCGGTACGTTGGCGACATTATACGCTGAGTTTCTTTTGCCTTTCATGGCAACTGTTCTGTGATTACATTTCAGCAAGGTAATGCGCGCGCACACGTGGCGATAGATTCTACTGCTTGCCTTCGTGCTTGTCAAACCCTACTTTGGCCAGCAAGACAGCCGCATCTCTCCGCACTAAGAAACGTTTGGAGCATTCTGGCAGGGTCCAACCAGCTCGGGATTTTGACGATCTGACACGTCAATTGGATAGGGTTTGTCACAATAGCCGTCACATCCCTTGACTGTCAGTCGTTACCAAGCCGAATAACTGCTTGTGTAAGAGTCACAGGTCGACCATCGAGTAACCGATTTGTTCAATTTGTGAAGCTCTTTCTCTTGAATAAATCATTTAGTTTGTCCGAAATTGTAATCATTTGTTTGTCTGCACATGTACATCACGTCTATCGATTTACGTCCCACTGTGCTAATTACTTCTTGGTGATCCGTCTTGTTACCTTATAGTATATTTTAAAAGAGAAATATAATGTTATACCATCACTCTTGGTTAAGATTAGTAATCTGTTTTCCTCTAAGAGAGATTTGGCTAGCCTGTGATTCATTTCAGTTTCAGTGCGTCTGAAGTCATGTTTCTATAAACGTTTTTCTTTATCGCTGGAAGTTGGACAAGTATTTGTAAGAATCTTGATTATTTAAGCCATAGTTAAAAGTTCATTTTTCATCCAACTGCATCCTGTTTTTTAAGATCTGTTGTAGCATCGTTAGTTCGTTTTCAAATTACACTACCCAAAATTTTTCACTGGACGCGCCGGTTACTTTGTAAACGTCGTTGCAAAATGTTGCATCTATGAAGGAAATGTTATTTAATTTAATGTTTACACTGTAAATCTCTTAAAGAAATATTGTTATTCCTTTTCTGTTGCCTTTAGAGGCCGTTTTACTCTGAGCTATTTTCTAAAATAAAATTATGAAAAATTGTAGGTGTATATTTCTGAGTACGTGCGCTTGGTAACTTGCCCTATCGAATTCTTTGTATTACCTTTAGGTAATTTTAGCTCACTCTGGCCATTACTAAAAGTGGGACATGGCGCTTAATATGGCGTTGGTTCACCACGGATGTTGATAAATGCTCCCGAACAAAGTTTCATTCTGGTGAAAAGGTTGGTAAGGGTTTCTTGTGGTATGGGGTTCCATTCTCCCACCAGCGGTGTTGGCACCTGTGGACGGTCGTCCGTTAATACGATTGCGCAGCGATACGAATCCCACAAGTGATAGATGAGAACAGGCAGGCCACTTGATTCGCCCAACATCTTCTCGTTCCGAGAGCTCCGACAGCTGCGCTGTCTGGTGTTGTCGTTGATAGTCATTCATGAAAACTAAGTCACGTCCGAATGCGCCCCCGAAAAGACGACCACGTGGAAGGAGTAATAGTGTCGCAGTAACGTTAACCACTGAGCACGATTTGTTCAAAGATTTTAAGGTCAGTGTGACCATGGAACATTGGGTCTCCCCACATCAAATGACCTGAGCCACCAAAACGATTATGTTAGACAATTTTTCTGGGTGCATTACGTCTTCCCAATCTCACCATATGGAGTTACGTCCGAAATCACTGTTCAGACTGAATCTCCTCTCATCCGAGAAGAGCGCGCGACCCCACTCCTCATTGGTCTCAGTGCTCTTGGCATCATCAGAATTCTGCCAATGTGCCTGTGTCGACGGAACACAACGTAACGATTGTCGGGCGAAGAGACCGCCCCCATACAGAATCTTTCACACTTTGGAAAGTGAGACTGTGTGCATCGGTTTACTGACAGATATGGTTGTTCCACCCGCTCCACGGATGTCTCTTGACGCCTGTTGCACAACGTGGTAGCCATCTCATGTTGCAGTTGACCGTGGTCGCCCACCTCGTCTCTTTCGGGCGGCAGTGACAGTGGCTTGGGACGTGCCCGATGCACGCGAAACAGTACCATGAGCGGCGCCAAGCTCCAGGACTACACTAGTCAGACTTCGTCCTTCTTCGAGTTTCCCGATGATTCTTCCCCATGTGAAGTGACTCAGACGGTTCCTATGGGCTGTGTTGAGGCAGGAAGGCCTGTAAGTGCTCGCTGCTTGGCCCACACTGCCGTGTCCTGTTCTCTCTACTACCATTCAGAGTTCCACAACACATTCGATAGTAAAAAAATGTACACATCGGAATATTGAAGATAGCACACAAGAAAGGGAGCATGAAATCAAATTCAGATGTTGATTGGCGACTCCATGGAGTGCTGTGTGCACAACTACCATAAATATTAAGTTAAGAAGAAGGTCAGAGTTGGTCGTAATATTGATGTTTTTTTGATAGCAGAATCGATTTTCGATTACATAGTGACCATCTTCGGTGCTGTACACATTAAACTCAGACACTGGTATCAAGTTATCGCAATATTCTCAGTTTTGGTTATTGATATATTGTTACCAGTGTCTGTGTTTAATGTGTACAGCACCGAAGATGATCACTATGTGATCGAAAATCGATTCTGCTACCAATAAAACAAGAATATTACGACCAACGCTGACCTTACTTTTAATTTTAAATTCAGATGCACTAGACATGTTGATACAGATGACAGATTCACTTGATTCCAAAATCAAAACATGTAAACAAATATAGTGATTACAAGTAAACAAATATAGTGCAATGTCAATAATGCACTGGACTGCTTTTTGATGCAATACATGCTGGAAAAAGGTTCAGCTGAAGCTGATTAGATGCCTCTTGCCTTGGAGCAGACTGGCCAATAAATCTTGAACAGCCACTTCCAAATCATGTACAGAGTGGCACGATGGCATCTGGCGTTTCAGACGATCCCACACATTGTCTGGGGAGCAGCCAGGCCATGGAAGAGTTGGAACGTAACATAGGAGGTCTTGAGCATCTTGAGCTGTATGTGGACGACCATTATCTTGCTGGATATATGCCCCTGGTAGAACACGCAGGAGAGATACCAACTGGGACTGAAGAAAGTTAAGGTTCCACGTACCATTGTTAGAGGAGGCCAGCTATCGTACACCACAGCCCCTCAGACCATTATCTCAGCTGACAGCTGTGTGGGTGGTGTGGCGTGTGACTGTGTAGGCGGAGCTCTACCATTCCCCAGGCTGCTTCCAGAATGGTATGTGGTTATCTGTCCCCAAAGCGAAATTGGGTTCATCACTAAACACCATGTTAGCCAATCTATTGCAGACCATGCTGCTCTAGCATGTCACCACTATAGATAGCGTCACCTGTGCCTCAGTGTTAATGGCAGTACAGGACAAGGGTTCCTGAATTGTGCATTCACACATACAACATATCTGGAAATGGTTTGTCTAAAGACTGGCACCCGCACATCTGTTTGTATTGTAGAGTGAGTCATGGTAGGTTCTCTGATCACTCGCAACAATCTTTTGATATTCCTACCTCACTATCTTGCTGGTTACTCCAGACCCAGCACCATGTACACGGATGTCATCTTGTGACCAGCCAACCAGTGTGGCCGAGCGGTTATAGGCGTTTCAGTCTGGAACCGCGCGATCCCTACGGTCGCAGGTTCGAATCTTGCCTTGGGCATGGATGTGTGTGATGTCTTTAGGTTAGATTCTACGTCTCTTCCATTTCCATAATCCTGCCCTCGAGTACATCGCGCTTGTATAGGCTCTATATGTGCTCCTTCCACCTTTCTGCTTCCCTGCTTAGAACTGGATTTCCGTCTGAGCTCTTAATATTCATGCAAGTGGTACTCTTTTCTCCAAAAGTCTCGTTTTTTGTGTGGGCAGTAACTATGTCACCCCTAGTGACATGTGCCTCAACATCCTTAAATTTGTTCTGTACCCATTCCGGCTTAGCCATTTTGCACTTCCTGTCGATCTCATTTTTGAGATATTTGTTTTCCTTTTTGCCTGCATTTTTACGTAAAGCGTGTTAAGTGACCTTCTGTTGGATGGGAGGAAATTTTGTGTTAATCTTATATTATGCATACTAAATTGTTATTTATGTCTGTCAAAGTACGAAAATGTGTGGAAGTATATAAATAAAACCACTCTGACCAGCGGAATTCGTTTTCTATAAGCAGCACACTCTGCTGTAATAGGGAAGAGAAGGGAAGCAGCTGAAAGAAAGCGCCTTTCAGGACAAAAAAGGCGAATATGCTCCTCTTTAAAAGACTGTCAGAAAATAGGGAACCAGTCGTCTCAGTTCTCATTCCGCCTTCCTCACCAGACTTTTGGCATGAGAGTATATTCGCACATTTTGGTACTGAAAGTGATTAGCAGAGAGAGAGTGACGTTGAAAGGTAGAGGAAAGAGTGTCAGTAGGAGAGAAACATAAAATGGTTATGAGCACTAAGGGACTCAACTGCTGAGGCCATAAGTCCCCTACAAATTAGAACTACTTAAACCTAACTTACCTAAGGACAGCACACACATCCATGCCCAAGGCACGATTCGAACCTGCTCCTAGAACCGCTCGGCCACTCCGGCCATCAGAGAAAGAGAAAGTGATGGTGGTGATAGAAAGAGTGGACACCAAGTAGAAAAAAGACAGAAACGGTCAGTGAGAGAGGGTGGCAGTAAAACACAAAGAGAGAAATTAACACTAGATGCAAAAGAGAGTGGATGGAGTGGAAATGAAAAAGAGACTTGAGTGGAGACCGTATATAGGACTGGATGGTCTGGAACACCCTCTCTTCTGCATCGTTGAACTTTAAGACGAATCCGCTACCCCCAAGTGGTAAATTTTTTCAGTTAAACGGTGAAAACCCCGAGAAAACCATTCCGAAATACGTTGGTTCAAAGAGACAACGTCTGTTGAAGAGAAAGACTGCAGATTGTCAGATAGAAAGACGGTGAAGTGGCATTGAGAGAGAAAAAGGATGGGACAAAGACATTAGCAGTGGGACAAAGAGACAGTGAAAGTGGCTGAGAAGGAGACAGTGATGAAAAAGTGCGAGAGAAAGGGATGAAGACATCGTTGGAGGAACAGGCAGGAGAAAGGAATGAGTGAAAGATGGACACACATAGATACTGGAAGTTAGAGGAAAATGGTGATTACGCCGGCTTCGCTACAAAGACAGAAAAGGGAAAAAGCATTTACAATGTTCTGTGTGAGAAGAGCGTTATTATTTTCGCATACAAAAATTTTTGGCGAAGGAAGTGGAGTTAGGATTGAAGCAAGTGGGTCCCCAATTTTTTGTCAGAGTCTTTTAAAGAGGACCATATTCGCCTCCTTTGTGATAAGGAACATTCTTCAGCTGGCATTTAATATCTTACTTTCTGACGCAAAAATGCAACAGATGTGAATTCTTTGCAATTCAGATCATATATTTGGATGTGCACTGTGTTACCACGCTCACGTTGTGGAGGCAGTACTTGTGAAAGAGATGACGTGTGTCTGCATCACCAGCATGTGTGTCGGCAAAAACAAAGGTGAAAGGGCACACAGCGTTCACCTGCTGGCGATAAACCGTTTGTCGCACAATGCTTCCCTTCCCCAATAAACAAAGGCAAAAAGTAAAGTCCCTCGCTATTGGGATTTTGATACACGGTTCAATGATCCAATATTTGCTTCGTCAGATCCTGCAGTTATTTTAATTTCAGTCTTCAAGCTCGACATTTAAATGACATTTAAAATGTAGCTACTACATTTATCTGACAATAAATGAACGAAACTTCTATAAAATTCCGTCAAACGTTTACCATATACACTATTTCAGTGCAACAAAATCAATTATCTCATGATAGCAAAGAGTTAAAAAATGAAAATAAAAGGCCTTTCAAAAGAAACACAAGACTACAAAGTAAATATATTGTAGCTGTTGCTTTACAATAATATTTAGTGGAATCAATAACAGTTCCCTATCGCTGGATGTGGTTCAGATTCACGTAACAGGTCACACAATCCATTACTACAGCTTTGTATAATGAAGTTTGGTCAATTATTTCTGATTTATAGTGCTGGAAAATGAACTACTATATGTATTAACGATTGAGTACGTAAATTACTGCTTATTTCTGCTGTATTGACTAACAAAACATATTCCATAAACGCCTAACAGCCTTCAAAACGAGAAAGATCACATAATTAAATACGGAGTTTTCATTAAGAAATCACAATCTGAGTCACTACCAAAAAGACAAAAGACAGAAAAGTTTCATACGCTAATGCTATGCAGATCCGTAGCATGCTATCATCTCTGAAGTACTAAATAGTACGTTGCAGCCATTTTACAAAAATAAGGGTAAGGCAGTCAATCGCAGCAGTGTGACAGGTTAACCAACTGGACAAAACCATGCACTCCCCATTGACTTCCAGACTCTCAGTAAAGGTATTCAAGGAATGCTTACGTAGAACACGTATTATCTCCATCAAACATGGACCACCTACGTCAACGCAATGAAGACTCATACTGCAGATGGACGCAGAATACATAAAGAAAATAATCTAATTTAATAATCACATATACTGCGACTCATTACAAGCACAGTGACTTGTCCTAGAAGACGTAATTGATGTTGCAATGGGTCAAGTAAGGGAAAAGGTATCAACTTTGTCCAATGGAAAGGAAACTTCAAAGTATTCATATTAAGCAATTAAAAAAAAGAAAAGAAAACCTAATTCCAATTGTTTGGATGCGTATATGAACCTTACTATATTGCAACCCAAGCCAGCTGCCTAAAGCACTACGCAGCTGTCTTCGGGTTTCTTGTCATTAACGAAAGCTCTAATTTTTAGGGGAAACATTAACCTATGCTGGTATCGCAGTGTAGTTTTTAACATTGGATGCTTCATAACACATTAAGCGTAGTTCACGCGAGTAACTGAGAAAGTGTGATTAATAAAAGTTTTCCGATTACAACGATGAACCTACACTGAGGCACAGTCCGCAGCTCGTGGTCTCGCGGTAGCGTTCTCGCTTCCGGCGCACGGGGTCCCGGATTCGATTCCCGGCGGGGTCAGGGATTTTCTCTGCCTCGTGACGACTGGGTGTCGTGTGTTCTTCATCATCATGTCATCATCATTGACTCGCAAGTCGCCGAAGTGGCGTCGACAAAAAAGGACTTGCAATATGGCGGCCGAACTTCCCCGCATGGGGCCTCTCGTCCCACAACGCCATACGATTTCATTTCATGAGGCACAGCATGTTAGAAGTGTCGCAAAATAGCCGTAACAGCGACGGGTAACACCCCTCCTCACTCTCAACTCATCGAACTGTCTATAAGAAAGTTATTTTAACCGAAGAGTAAAATATTTTCTCGAAGTTGCACCGGTTAATTCACAATAATCCCGAAATACGAGTATGGTCTACTGCAATATTTACTTCTCTCGTTAGTTTCTTTACTGTCATTTATTCGTTACTATAGATCTCAAAACATTTCATGCAAACTGTAAAATCGTTTCATATGCACAATGGCCTTTGTTTTCAACCACTGATCGGTCGCTAAATTAAAAACACAGTGAAAATCACGTGAATATTTACGCATTTATTTTGCAACCATTTTGTAGTATGCCCGACTATTGCGTCACGTTGCAATTTTCAGTTCTGTGCTCAAGCAGGCATGTGTAGGTGCCTAGAACCACCGTGTCTCCCATAAAGTGTGAAACGTGAAGTTTCAAGTCCTGCTGAGTAGTTTCGCCTGATTTGCAGTCCATAGAACGTCAGTGTCATGAAAATTGTAGGCCACATGCGTCTGATGCAACGAACACGCTCTACGGCGTTCTCAATAAGAAATGTTAGATTAGCCCCCATACAGTCCGGGCCTGGCTCCCTGATTTTCATCTTATCACTCACATTAACGGGTAGCTATGAGGACAGAAATTTAGGACAGACAATGAGCTCAGACCAGCTTTGGGAACTGGTGGGGAACACAGACAACTGCCTACTGTGACGAAGGTACAGGGAAGGTGGTACCATGCTATAATGCTACAACGAATGTCGGAACGACGGCTATGTTGAAAAGTACATTGGAGGTATAGTGAAACGTTGCAAATAAAACGTTTTCGAGTTTTACTGTGGTTTACATTTCGCTACCAATTGGACTTTGAAAAAAAAGGAAAAAAATAGCGTTTGTTTCTAACTTTTGTCCGACTTGACATGTCATCGATCCTGTTGCACTTGTTAGGGATACTCATCTGACATGAGCGATTATTTCTCTACAGGCCGTACTAATTTCTCTATATGTACAAACAGGACAATGTTCATATGTGTACGAATAATCAAATGTCATACGAATGATTCGTAAAGGCATGGAGAATGTGCTTAGCAATTTTCATGAGGGCACATATTGAAATATCTATTAGGTACCTCACAAATGACATTTTCGAAGAAAATACAACAAACCAATCCATTGCGTAAAATAATCACGATATAAAGATTTAACAGCATTCATTCGTCTAAGCGAAGCATGTTGGTCACCTAATGCACGAAAAGTATTAGTACTGAACCCAGCGAAACGTTAGACGTATTGTGCAACGACTTGGTTTTGTCTGATGAGTAACTTGGCTAATGTTGTCACGCAGCAACGCGTTACTCAGCAAGACGAAATGGTTGCGTGGTTGGGCTCGTAGCACCGTCGCTTTTACGCTCGGAAAGCAGGTTGAAGAGGCCGTAACAGCGTACACTCCAGCACACTCACAAGTGGAGCACCGCCACCCAATACGCGTCTGTACATGCACTATCTCTGACAATATCGCTTCGCAGGCAGTATCTGTACAGCTATCTTCTCTGGTAATGTAGCTGTTGTTTTGTCTTCTGCTGCTTCAGACACGGAATACTTCGGCGACTATTTCTTCGACTATACGCAAACTGATTTTATTAAATTTTAAGTTTCTCATCCGTCGAATTATGTCTTATCCAATAGTCAACACACTTATTGGGCGTGATGTAAGGCCTTTGTAACTGTCTAATCTCATTGCAATAAAAGCTAATATGACAACAATAGCCGACCGAGGTGGCCGAGCTGTTGCAGACTGGAGAGTGTAGAACCGAGCGGTTCTAGACTCTCCAGTCTGCAACCGCTCGGCCGCTACGTTCGCAGGTTCGAATCCTGCCTCGGGCGTGGATGTGTGTGATGTCCTTAGGTTAGTTAGGTTTAAGTAGTTCTAAGTTCTAGGGGACTGATGTCCTCAGAAGTTAAGTCCCACAGTGCTCAGAGCCATTTTTTTTTACATCGATAACAGCAAACTAACAGTGTGATCTAGAGGTTAGTGTTTTTACTAGTAAGGTTCCAAGTTTTAATGTCCGTGACCACCCCACGTTTTTCTCTTATGTACTTGTCTGGAAGAACATCAACTTAGGTTTGTAAGACTAAGTGAAGAACTGCTTGATTACAAAAGGAATAAAACACTCAGCTCGCCAGAGTAGTTATATGGCGAGAGACTTGCATCAGGTTAGCTGACACATCATGATCATTTATTAACATGAAAAACATTAGCCGTTTCTTGTTTGGATTAAAGATGGAGAGGCTAGACGTATTACGATTACAGATCGTATCCTTTGCTTGATTCCTCTCCAAGGTTTTTGTTGCTCTGGTCTTCAGTTTAAAGACTGGTTTGATGCAACTGTCCACGATACTCTATCCTGTGCAAGCGTCTTCCTCTAAGAGTAACTACTTCAACATACATCCTCCTGAATCTGCTTATTGTATTATTGTATTCATCTCTTTATCTACCTCTACAATTTTTTGCTCCATAACCCCCTCCTCATTCCCACCATTACTCAATTGGTGATCCCTTGATATCTCAAAATGTGCCCTATCAACTAATCACTTCCTCTTGTCAGGTTGTGTCACAAAATTTCTTTTCTCCACAGTTCTATTCAGTGTCTCCTCAATAGTCATTCGATCTGCCCATCTAATTTTCTGCATTCTTCTGTAGCACCACATTTCAAAACCTTATATTCTCTTCCTGTCTAAACTGTTCATCATCCATGTTTCACTTCCACACATGGCTACACTCCATATAAATACTTTCAGAAAAGACTTTTTGTCACCTCTGTATTATTCAGAAACTCTTTCCTTGCAATTGCCAGACTACATTTTTTACCCTCTCAACTTCAACTATCAACAGTTGTTTTACTGTCAAATAGCAAAACTCATCTACTACTTTGTCTCCTTTTCTAATTTACGCAGCATCACCTGCTCGACTACATTCCAATATCCTTGTTTTGTTGTTGTTGATATTCATCTTATACCCTCCTTTCAAGATACTGTCCATTCCGTTCTACTACTTTTCTAAGTCCTTTGCTGTGACTGACAGAACTATAGAGTTATTGGCAAACCTCTAAGTTTTTGTAACTCTTCAGGCTTTCCCGGTGATATATTGACATCTTGGATTGTCAGGTGTTCTGCCGGATATCAACGTCGTTCTTGCACGATATTCCTGTAACGTACGACGTAAGCTTCATCAGATGTGACGTGAGACTGTTCCTCAATGGACCTGGTAAAGTATTTATGTCTGTGGCCTTCCCCGTCCACCAGCGGTTGCAGGCGATCCCTCTCTGGTACGCGCCCGCTCACCGCGACCTGCTGTAGCACTGCTGTTCCGATTTCCGACCGCTGCAATTCTGGGCGTTCCCTCTGCGGTCGGTACCCGTAGGACCCGCTCCTGGACGTTCCATTTTCTGTCCGGAGAGCCTGGCACTCTGTTTGTGGATCGTTTCCTGGACTCACGCCTTCAGTTCTGCTATTCATGGAGTGCTGCAGCTGTCCCCATTGCTACTTTAACAATTCCAGAGCAGAATCACTTGACTAGAAGAAGGGATCGGTTGGTAGGACATGTTTTGAGGCATCAAGGGATCACAAATTTAGCATTGGAGGGCAGTGTGGAGGGTAAAAATCGTAGAGGGAGACCGAGAGATGAGTACACTAAGCAGATTCAGAAGGATGTAGGTTGCAGTAGGTACTGGGAGATGAAGAAGCTTGCACAGGATAGAGTAGCATGGAGAGCTGCATCAAACCAGTCTCAGGACTGAAGACCACAACAACAACAACAACAACAGAGCAGAATCCCAGGCTCTGCTTAGCTGGTACCCCATGTCGCGCTTCATGACATTGTCAGTTACTTTTATCTCCATCGATTCCCTAATAGAACAGAGTGTCTTTGCTAGAAGCTTGGTTTCATTATAATTAATGGCATGATCTTGTTCTAGACAGTGTGCAACAATGGCTGATTTCGTCACCTGTTCCTTCGATGTTCCTTACATCTGATATCCAGTGTTCTTGTCGTCTGGCGAATGTAGGACATACCACATTAACAAGGTATATTGTAAGTTCCTGGTTTCTGCAACCCCAGTTCGTTTTTAACATTTCCCATCAGTCCCGCGATCTTGCTGGATGGACCGAAAACACGCTTGATTTTGTGTTTATGGAGGGTCCCACTGATTCTGGCACAAACAGAACCAGCACAGGACAGATACGCCAACTTTTCTGCTTTATCTTGTTGTGCTTCTGGAACCTGTGCTGTAGTGAATGGTTGAAGTGGCATCTCAATTTGTTTGATAGTATATCCATTTTTGCAGAACATTGTATTAAGATGTTCTATTTCCGTTGGTAGACTCTCTGGTCTGACAGGATACGTGATCTATGGACGAATGTCTTAAGAACCCCATACTTTTGTGTGGAGTGATGACAGCTGCTGGCCTGAAGATATAAATCAGTGCGTGTGGGTATTCGATACATACTGTGGCCAGTTGATCCATCTGCTTTCCTTTATACTAGTAAATGCAGAAATGACAGATGGGCACGCTTCTCCAGTTCTATGGTGAACTTGATATTTGAGTAGCAGCAGATGGTGAACTTGGTATTTGGGTGGCAGGAGTTAAGATCTTCAAGGAACTCATTGCATCTGTCCTTCCCTTGAGGCCAGATCATGAAGGTGTCTTCCAAATACCTGACGAAGCATGTGGGTTTATATCTGACTATCTCTAATGCGCTCTCCTCAAATCTCTCCATTAGCATGTTGGCAACAACAGGAGACAGTGAGTTGCCCATAACTACACCTTCAGTTTACTCGTATTATTAGTTCCCACACAGGAAATACGGTGGTGTCAGCCTATGCCTGAACAGGTTCAACAGAGCACCGTCAAATTTTTCTGCTTTCAATGCTAGTGAGTCTTTCAGTGGGAACCTACTGAACAATGATAATACATCAAAACTAACCATGATGTCCAAGTCTATGGTGCATAGTTACTTGAGGTGTTGCTGGAACTCTTCTGAGTTTCAGATGTGGTGAACACATTTCCCCATATATGGAGACAAAAAAAGGTTAAATGTGTCTGAGCACTATGCGACTTAACTTCTGATGTCATCAGTCCCCTAGAACTTAGAACTACTTAAACCTAACTAACCTAAGGACATCACACACGTCCATGCAGGATTCGAACTTGCGAACATAGCGGTCGCGCGGTTCCAGACTGCAGCGCCTAGAACCGCTCGGCCACTTCGGCCAGCTATATGGAGACAGCAGATCTTTCAAGTACTTGGCTGTTGCATACGTAGGTACCCCAATATTACTGACAATTGTGTGTAGGGGCACCTAGAGAATCTACTAACGGAAATAGAGCATTGGAAAACAGTGTTCTGCAGAAATGCATATACTACCACACAAATTGAGACTGCGCTCCAACCAGTCACTACACCACAGGAAGCAGAGCAAGATAAAGCAAAGAAGGCGAAGTATCTGCCCTATGCAGGTTCTGTTTCTGCCAGAATCAGTAGAATCCTCTGTAAACATAATATCAAGTGTGTTTTCTGTCCATGCAGCAAGATTAGGTGATGGTGGGAAATGGTAAAGACGACTTAGGGGTTACAGAAAACAGGCATTTACAAAATACATTGCCAGTGTTGCATGTACTACATTGGTCAGTGGATATCAGGTGCAAGGAACATCAAAGGCACACAGGATTAAGACAGGTGACGAAATCAGCCATTGCTGAAAACTGTGGAGAACTAGGTCATGCCACGAATTGTGATGAAACCAAGATTCTAGCGCAGAACCCCAGATTTTGGGACAGTATTATAAAGGAATCGACAGAGATAAAAGCAACTGAATATCTCATGATGGGTGCCATGGGGTACCAGCTAAGCAGAGGCTGGGATCCTGCTCTGGAATTGTTAAAGGAGCAATGGGGACATCTGCAGCACACCATGAATAGAAGAACTGTAGGTGTGGATATAGAAAACAATCCCCAGTCAGAGTGCCAGGGTCTCCGGACAGAAGATGGAACGTCTGGAAACGGGTCCGACGGGCTGCAGAGGAATCACCCAGAACCGCAGCGAACCAAAAACGGAAGGGCGTCGCTCCAGAAGATTGCAGTGAGCGGGAGAGGACCGCAGGGAGAACGCCTGGCAAACCAGACAGAACTCCAAACTCACCAGGATGAAGATAGAAGACACAGGTGTGGGTCTGGAGGGTACAGACCACAGGTGGAACGCCCAGAACCGCAGCCGGCGGAAAACGGAACGTCAGCGCTCCAGCAGGTCACGGCGTATGGGCGTGGTCCACAGAGAGAACACCTGAAACGGCCGGTGGAAGGGGAAGGCCACAGACATAAATACTGGACCAGGTCTACTCGAGGAGCAACCTCAGGTCGCACCTGATGAAGGTTACGAGCTACGTTACCGAAATATCGTGCAAGAACGACGCTGATATCCGGCAGGACACCGAACAACTGAAGATGCCTCGAAGTTTTTATTTCTTCTCCCAAGACTATAAATCCTACTCCAAATCTTTCTTTTGCTTCTTTTACTGCTTGCTCAGTGCGCAAGTTGAGTAACATTGGGGAAAGGCCACAACCTTGTCTCACTCCTTTCTCAACCACTGCTTCCCTATCATAGGCCTCGACTCATAATGGTACTCTTGTTTCGGTACAAGTTGTAAGTAGCCTTTTGGTCCCTGTATGTACCCCTGTTACCCTCAGAATTTCAAAGAGAGTATTCTATTGAACATTCTCAAAAGCTATCTGTAAGTCTACAAATGCAATAAAAGTAGGCTTGCCTTACTTAGTCCGTCTCCTAAGAGAAGTCGTAGGTCAGTACTGCCCCTCATGTTCCTAGTGGAATCCAAACTGATCTACCCTCAGGTCGGATTTGCCACTTTTACTGTAAGGAGTTAGTGTTAATATTTTGCAACCATGACCTACTATACTGATAGTTCGATAATATTCACACCTGTCAGCAATTGGTTTCCTTGGAATTGTAATTACTGTATGGTTCTTGAACTCTGCTGGTATTTCACCTGCCTCATATATCTTTCTGACTAAATGGAAGCGTTTTGTCAATGTTGGTTCTCCAACGCTATCCGTAGTTCTAACGGAATGCCGTCTACTCTCGAGGCTTTGTTTCGAATTAAGTGTTTCACGGTTGTACCAAATTATTCTCGCAGAGTTGAAAAGGTGTTTCAGTTGCTCTACCAAATTATTCTGGCAGTGTCGTATCTGCCACCTCATCTCCATCTATGACCTCTTTGATTTCTATAAAATTGTCTTCAAGTTCATATTCCTTGTGTACATCCTCTTTATACTCCTTCCACCTTTTAGCTTTCTCTACAGTGATGAGGACTGAAATCCCATCTGAGCTCTTGATATTCATGAATGTGGTTTTCTTTCCTTCGGAGGCCTATTTAATTTTTCTGTAGATGGTGAGTTTTCGCAGTAGTAAAATGTGCTTCTAGATCCATCATATGTCATCTACCCGTTCCTGCTTAGCATTTTGCAGTTCCTAACATTTTCACTTTTGTACTCCCTTTTATGTGCTTCATGTACCGTATTTTTTTTCCTTTGGCGATGCGCTCTCAGTTCAGGTCAGGTCAGAAGGCGTGAGGCTTGATACAGAATCCGACTTCAGTCACTTAACTCGAAGAGTCCTATTTTAGCTCATTAAAAGCCTTCTATCGAGTATTAAACTTTTTTCTGATGATGAGTATGCACTTACATTTACATGTGTTCTTTGTGACCTCACAAGACATACACACTGGCGAACCAGAGAAGTTGGTAAACCTGTCTAATATTGTGTAGGGTCCCCACGAGAACGCAGAAGTGCCGCAACACGACGTGTCGTGAACTCCACTAATGTTTGAAGTTGTGTTGAAAATAAAATTTCGAGTGGCTAGGGTTTACCGTCGGCTACACCGGTCGCCCGGTGCAAATCTTTTTAGGTGACTCCACTTCGGTGACTTGCGCGTCGATTCGGATGAGATTATGATGATAGGACAACAGAACACCCAATCTTTGAGAAGATAAAATCTCCTACCAAACCGGGAATCGAATCTGTGCCCCTATCCATTGCATCCTGTCCCTCTGACCACTTAGATGTCGAGGCAGACGAAGTAGTGCTGGAGAATCCGTCAGGGTTGTCCATAAATTCGTAAAAGTATGAGTGGGGCTGGGGGGGATTGGAGATATCGTCTGTACAGCACGTTGCAAGGCATCTCAGATAGGCTCAATAATGTTCATGTTTGGGGAGTCTGGTGGCCAACGGAGTTTTTTGACTTACAAAAGTGTTCCTGGCGACACTCTTTATCAATTCTAGATGTGTGGAGTGTCACATTGTCCTGCTGCATTTGCCCAAGCCCGTTGGAATGCACAATGGACATGAATGGATGCAAATGATAAGACAGAATGCTTACGTACGTGTCACCAGTCAGAGTCGCATCTAGACGTATCAAGGGTCTCATATCACTCCACCTTCAGACGCCTCACACCATTATAGAGCCTCCACTAGCTTGAACAGTCAACAGAATGTTGACTGCAGGCCTGCAAAATTGATTGCATTATGTTGTACAGATGCAGGATGTTAGTTTGTGGGATGGAGTTCCATGCTGTTGAATTGGTCGGCCAATACATGGACAATTGATACTGGCTTTCGATGACACTGGAATAATCGCCTGATGATGTCCCATGTGTGTTCGATAGGAGACCGTTCTGGTGATCCAGCAAAGCAACGCAATATGTCGACACCCCATAGAGCAACTGCCGTATGTTGGCGAGCGTTATCCTGTTGGTTACTGGAAAAAAAACACTGGTGCGTTGTTCAAAAATGTCACTACAATAGGTCTAATCTCCAGACTGACGTACAAATTTACAGTCAGCGCTCCTCGTATAACCGCGAGAGTTCTCCTGCTGGCATACGAATCGCACCTGAGACAGTAACTCCAAGTTATGTCCAGTGTGTCTAGTTTGCAGACAGGTTTGTTGCACGCCCTCAACTGGTCTCATTACGACCAACACACGGCCGTCAAGGGCACCGAGAAGGATCGAGCTTACATCAGAAAACACAGAAGATCTCCTGTCTGCCCTCCAGCGAGCTCTCGTATGACACAACTGAGGTCACAAATGGCGATGCTTTAGCGTCAGTGGAATGCAAGCTACAGGGCATCTGACTCGGAGTTGTGCTTGAAGTAATCGATTTGTAACAATTCTTTGTGTCACTGAAATGCCAAATTTTGCTCAAACTACTGCTCCAGATGCAGTACGACGTGCCAGGACCTTACGCCGATTACGACGATCTTCCGCTCGTCCGTCCACAGCCCGGTCCTCTTACTACCGTCCATTCTCAAGACCATCGCTGCCAGCAGTCATGTACAGTGCCTACATTCCTGCCGAGTCTTTCTGCAGTATTGCAGAAGGAACCTGCAGCTTCTCGTAGCTCTACTGCAGGATCTACTTCAGCCAGGTGATGATAAGGTGTATTTGTCGCATTAAAGACATTCTTGACTAACATCACCACGTCCAATCTCGAACTAACTCTCACGACTATTACAACATGTATTTAAGGCAAATGTGATTTGCACCCTCAGAGGGGCGCTACTAGCAACAGTCTTATGCGATTGGCTCGAAATTTGAATAGACCTGTTCCAGATGCAGGAAGATTCGTACCATCTTTCGTTTATCTCGCACAACTCCTTCTTGGTGTTGTGTAACTGATCGAGTGGGAGGGGAAAAGAATTTGGTTACCAACAGAATACAACACCAGTCATGCTCACTCTAAATAGCGATTCTTCATTTTCGAGTGTTATGCAAAGCACAATTCATGGGAAGAGATTAAGACAGAAAGTGTTTTAGCAAAACTCCCAGGAAAGTCTGTAGTGCAAAGCTGTAGTGGCAAAGCGGCACGAATCGGGCGTGTGGTGACAAAAAGTTGTTGCTATTCGAAAAGGGTTGTTCCACTGAACGATCACCAGGGACAAACCCGACGACATCTGTACGCTGTTCGTCAGTGTAAGTAGGAATTAAAAGATCGTAGTGTCGAAACGTTACTCATGACGACCTGCATCTATCTCGATAATGTTGCGCGCGAATTAGTTTCCGGACGTTCTTTCGTGTGAGAGTCGATCGGTGGTTCCAGAGTGAAGTTGAACCAAGACATTTCGATTCTCAGTTCTTGGTTTTTTCAGATGAGGTTTGGTTCAGTATGGCAAGGATTGTGAGCTTACCGACAATACACCACATCTCCCTCTGCACTTTAAAAGATCCAGTTACATAATCTCGAGATTTGTGTTTGGTGTGCAATCCTGGTGTAAAAATCATATCGCGATTCATTCATCAAATTGTAATGCTAACTGGTATGTCCAGAAACTGTTTAATCCGCATATGGATCAAATAACAGTATCTGAGTAACTGAACGAACATTTTCAGGAAGTCCTAGAAACAGAGCACACCGTCTTGACAAACTTGTCACGAGTACACGAGGGATACGGTGAAGACAGGACAATGGGCAGGGGCAGTACAATCTCCTGGCCATATAGATCGCCCAATCTCTCTTCATGTGACTTGCAGCTTTGGGGCAAATTGGTCAGGTGTACTTAAACAATCCTCACACACTGTCTACAGCCGAACACTAGAATCACTGCTGCTGCTGCGTATCACGCAGAAGTGCTAGGCATACTTCTCAGTCCGATAAACAAACACAAAGCTGCATCGACGTCAGTGATGGCCATTTCCACCATCTTCTATGATGTTCATTAAAAGGGTCAAACCTGCTTAAGTCTTACTGTAAATATTTTCCTGGGTCATTTTTATTTTCCCCATTATACATGTAACTACCAACGGCCTGTGTAGCAGCAATGAGCCAATGTCCTGTGTAACTGTCATGCTCAGAATGTAACTCTATGATGCCTTTATTTAACATATTCTTATTCTTCTCAATTTAATGGTTTTCTCTGCAATTATCTTTATCAGTGATCAGTAGCTTGTTACATAATCGCCACGTCTCTCCAACGGTTGCTGATCGTGTGCTGCTGTGTAATTACTGAACTTTCTGAACATGAACGTCTGTTCCTACCTTTGTCGATTGTGACTGGTGGACAGTACTGCTTATATGAAGTTACTCGTGTCTCTCACACCAGCGGAAATAAGATCGTTTCAAGTACGAGTGCACATATAAAATCAAACTCTGAGATAATTTATACGATATGAATTAAATAGGGAACTGGATCCCAATCGAGAAATTTGACAAGAGGACTACAACTATTGGGCGTCGACAACCTTCCTCTATCGTCTACAACAGAGGATTAAAAGTTACGGTACCTTCCTCATTTCAGGTGATTTCTCCGACTCATTTTACGTTCATTTCCTGTATTTCACAGCTTTGGGTGGAAATGTGTGCAATATTTCTGCGCTTTGTAACAGGCGCATGTCCTACGTTTTCATCAAGTGCACACAAAGGATGCAATTCCTTTGAAAAAGATGGGTTGCCGTTGGCTTCTCTACAGCTTTACTTCTTTTACACAGCCAATGGTCATCCTTCTCCGTTCACTGATCAGGGCTGAGTTCGAGAGCTGTTCTGCTTCCTACCTATATCAAATATGGTATGGCAATCTATCTTTCTATCTGCTGAACAAGTTTACTTTGATCTGTGGTTATCATACTCCCGAATACTAATTCTTAATGAAACTCAGCTCACTGTTTACATACAATGTAATGTCGGGCCAAACCTCCAAGTCAGAAACTTGCATTTTCCGAATTATGGATATATACACTCCTGGAAATTGAAATAAGAACACCGTGAATTCATTGTCCCAGGAAGGGGAAACTTGATTGACACATTCCTGGGGTCAGATACATCACATAATGACACTGACAGAACCACAGGCACATAGACACAGGCAACAGAGCATGCACGATGTCGGCACTAGTACAATGTATATCCACCTTTCGCAGCAATGCAGGCTGCTATTCTCCCATGGAGACGATCGTAGAGATGCTGGATGTAGTCCTGAGGAACGGCTTGCCATGCCATTTTCACCTGGCTCCTCAGTTGGACCAGCGTTCGTGCTGGACGTGCAGACCGCGTGAGACGACGCTTCATCCAGTCCCAAACATGCTCAATGGGGGACAGATCCGGAGATCTTGCTGGCCAGGGTAGTTGACTTACACCTTCTAGAGCACGTTGGGTGGCACGGGATACATGCGGACGTGCATTGTCCTGTTGGAACAGCAAGTTCCCTTGCCGGTCTAGGAATGGTAGAACGATGGGTTCGATGACGGTTTGGATGTACCGTGCACTATTCAGTGTCTCCTCGACGATCACCAGAGGTGTACGGCCAGTGTAGGAGATCGCTTCCCACACCATGATGCCGGGTGTTGGCCCTGTGTGCCTCGGTCGTATGCAGTCCTGATTTTGGCGCTCACGTGCACGGCGCCAAACACGCATACGACCATCATTGGCACCAAGGCAGAAGCGACTCTCATCGCTGAAGACGACACGTCTCCATTCGTCCCTCCATTTACGCCTGTCGCGACACCACTGGAGGCGGGCTGCACGATGTTGGGGCGTGAGCGGAAGACGGCCTAGCGGTGTGCGGGACCGTAGCCCAGCTCCATGGAGACGGTTGCGAATGGTCCTCGCCGATACCCCAGGAGCAACAGTGTCCCTAATTTGCTGGGAAGTGGCGGTGCGGTCCCCTACGGCACTGCGTAGGATCCTACGGTCTTGGCATGCATCCGTGCGTCGCTGCGGTCCGGTCCCAGGTCGACGGGCACGTGCACCTTCCGCCGACCACTGGCGACAACATCAATGTACTGTGGAGACCTCACGCCCCACGTGTTGAGCAATTCGGCGGTACGTCCACCCGGCCTCCCGCATGCCCACTATACGCCCTCGCTCAAAGTCCGTCAACTGCACATACGGTTCACGTCCACGCGGTCGCGGCATGCTACCAGTGTTATAGACTGCGGTGGAGCTCTGTATGCCACGTCAAACTGGCTGACATTGACGGCGGCGGTGCACAAATGCTGCGCAGCTAGCGCCATTCGACGGCCAACACCGCGGTTCCTGGTGTGTCCTCTGTGCCGTGCGTGTGATCATTGCTTGTACAGCTCTCTCGCAGTGTCCGGAGCAAGTATGGTGGGTCTGACACACCGGTGTCAATGTGTTCTTTTTTCCATTTCCAGGAGTGTATATTTACATATTCCACATTTAACCTTGAAAGCAGTGCTGACTCTACCGAATGAGCATTACTTTCGTTAAAGTTCTGTTGATTCTTGTCCTCCAATAAGAATTTGTCAAGAGATTAACAAACGCTGTTCAACTGCGGTACGCTCTGGGTAAAACAGACCATCGTTAGTTGTCCATTTTTTTGATAGAAACGGTCTCAAAACTGTTTCCACTACAACTGAATGCGAAACTGGTTTACCTTCTTGTACTTCGTTAATTTAATGAGCCTGCAAGTTTCCGGTTCCACGTGGCCATAATGTTGATCTTGTTCCATACAGTAACAAAGAGGCCTCACAGTTATCTTTACATAGTGTGTTATCAATGTCTGACATAATTTTGTCACAGATTACTTCAGATTAAGGAAAAGGAGGGAAAAATTGCACAATGATTGTAAATGTACGTTGTGAATGGAAAGGTACTCAGATAACGAAACTGGGAAGACACTACGTTGGTGAGCTGGTAAGTTTTCTCCTGGACTCTTTCCGTTCCTCGAGAGCATCTTTGCGGAAGAAATGCGGAGTAGCCAAACCCTGAGAGCAGATCGCTACGAGGGTCGACAACTGACCATTCGTGTCTCTCTTCTGGAACAGATTTTCTTTGGGCCGAGGAGAAGAGCGGTCTGACTTAGGCGAAAGAAGTAGCCAGCTAGTAGTGACTGAAATCAACACGTAATGTTGCGCTCTTGCAATTATGATGCAAGGAGATAACTAGAAAATTGTCCGACATAAGTCGTCTCTAGTAAATTACATACGTGTTTGCAAGATATTTCCACGCACAATTATGCCGTTACATAAATTACACCATTGTCCTTTAAGAATGGTTCCAAAATACAGACAGTATGGCCTCTAACTACTCTCTACAGTAAAATTAATGTGATCGTCTGTCAAAGGCCTGAAAAACCACTCTCCACAGCGCAGACATGAAGACATTCATAGATAGTCTGGAAGGTACGGACAAGGACGTAGAGCCATGGCGATTCGAGTGCCGTAGACTGCGCTGGGTTACACAGTTGAGGATCCACGGCCCGACTACTCCGACTGAAGTGTCTCACAGATTGACGACTGCGTTTAAATCGGGGGAGTCTGGTGCCAGGGGTCTACATCCACATCTACGTCTTCATCTTCATTTGTACTCCGCAAGCCACCCAACGGTGTGTGGCGGAGGGCACTTAACGTGCCACTGTCATTACCTCCCTTTTGTGGTCCAGTCACTGTATGGTTCGCGGGAAAGCCTCCGTGCGCGCTCGAATCTCTCTAATTTCAGATTCGTGATCTCCTCGGGAGGTATAAGGAGGGGGAAGGAATATATTCGATACCTCATCCAGAAACGCACCCTCTCGAAACCTGGACAACAAGCTGCACCGCGATGCAGAACGCCTCTCTTGCAGAGTCTGCCACTTGAGGCCGGCCGCGGTGGTCTCGCGGTTAAGGCGCTCAGTCCGGAACCGCGTGACTGCTATGGTCGCCGGTTCGAATCCTACCTCGGGCATGGATGTGGGTGATGTCCTTAGGTTAGTTAGGTTTAAGTAGTTCTAAGTTCTAGGAAACTGATGACCATAGATGTTAAGTCCCATAGTGCTCAGGGCCATTTGAACCATTTTTGCCACTTGAGTTGGTTAAACATCTGCGTAACGCTATCACGCTTAGCAAATAACCCTCTGACGAAAAGCCCCGCTCTTCTTTGGATCTATATCCTCCGTCAACCCGTCCTGGTACGCATCGCACACTGATGAGCAATACTCAAGTACACGTCGAACGAGCGTTTTGTAAACCATCTCCTTTGTTGATGGACTACATTTTCTAAGACTCTCCCAATGAATCTCAACTTGGCAACCGCCTTACCAACAATTAATTTTATATGATCATCCCACTTATAATCGTTTCCTACGCATACTCCCAGATATTTGACAGAAGTAACTGCTACCAGTGTTTGTTCCGCTATCATATAATCATACAATAAAGGATCCTTCTTTCTATCTATTCGCAATACATTACATTTGTCTATGTTAACGATCAGTTGCCACTCCCTACACCAAGTGCCTATCCGCTGGAGATCTTCGTGGATTTCGCTACAATTTTCTAATGCTGCAACTTCTCTGTATACTACAGCATCATCCGCGAAAAGCCGCATGGAACTTCCGACACTATCTACTAGGTCATTTATATATATTGTGAAAATCAATGGTACCATAACACTCCCCTGTGGCACGTCAGAGGTTACTTTAGCGGCTGTAGACGTCTCTCCATTGAGAACAACATGCTGTGTTCTGTTTGCTAAAAACTCTTCAGGCCAGCCACACAGCTGGCCTCATATTTCGTAGGCGATTACTTTAATTATCAGTTGATAGTGCGGAACTGTATCGAACGCCTTCCGGAAGTCAAGGAAAATAGCATCTACCTGGGAGCTTGTATCTAATACTTTCTGGGTCTCATGAACAAATAAAGCGAGTTGGGTCTCACACGATCGCTGTTTCCGTAATCCATGTTGGTTCCTACAGAGTAGATTCTGGGTTTCCAGAAATGACATGATACGCGAGCAAAGAACATGTTCTAAGATTCTACAGCAGATTGACGTCAGAGATATATGTCTATAGTTTTGCGCATATGCTCGACGACGATAAACTCCTTCTGATGCTCTTCCAACCATTTACTCTACGAGCTGTGTCACATGTTGCATTGCCCTCTTCGTAAATGATATCGTGCTGAGTAAAAACAAACTGCACTTGTGGTTGAACATCGTCTCCACCGATAAGTGTGTTGATTCATTGTACCTTTCATAATGACGAGATCATCCGGGAAACACAATGAAAACTGTCCACTGACCATAAAGCTTGCAGATTGTTTGCTTTGAGAGGTTTCACGCCGTAAACGCCAACAGCCATATGTTCCACGGAGCATAATACGTGAGTCATCCGGGAAGGCAACCTTTCGCCACTGAATGGACATCCAGCTGTGGTACTGCCGTGCAGAGTGCAGCCTACGTCCCCGATGAACTGCAGTGAGCATGGCTACAACCACAAGGTGCGTCCTCCGGAGGTTAGATAAATCGCTCCGTTTCCATACCATAAACTGAAGTACCAACAAAAAAATTTTGTACCCATGTGTATTCAAATACAGAGACATATAATAGGCAGTATACGGCGCTGCGGTCAGCAACGCCTATGTATGCAACTTGTAACCTCCCCGTCACTTATCGACCTTAATGACAGTGAAAAATTAAACTACGGTGCACCCAATGGAAATTTTGGAAAAGCAATAGTCACCGAAGTTAATTTTTCGGTAAAGAGGGAGGAAAGGGTTACATCTAAATGAAAGGAAAAATGCAAATGAAACTGGTGGAAATTAATTTTGAGAAAGGGTAAAATTAATAAAGAAAGTAAAAGTGCGGTCGTTACGTTAACAATTAATTGGCGTTAATTGGACATTTGAGATTTAGCGAAAATTACGGTCGCCAGTCCTATGGACAATTACTATAATAACTGAAAATGAAAGATTAATGCACAGATAATTATCACTAAAAGCGTGGCAAGTGAAGGTTGACACGTGTTGTGTGAAAACTGAATGTTTGTTAGAAGTAATAAATTTCGCTACACTTTGACTTAATTTAGCAAAAGAATTAATAAAACCGGAAAATTGAAAGTTAATTTAGTGACTGAAATTAATAGTGAACTTTGTTTCTGAAGCACTACGAAATTCAGTAAAATAAGGTTAGTCTTGGTCTACCTCAACAATCATTTCATAGGCTACTTGAATCTACGCAATTTAGAAATAAGAAATTTAACTTTGAACTTGAATTAAATGATTCTGAACAATTAACAATACCATCATTTAGTACGTACCTAGCCGAGCTGCAGGCACAGGTAAGCTAAAATTTGGTAACAGAACGCGCTCTCTTAATTTGTGCTTCTGTAATCTAAATGTTGTAGCCAGCTATGAATACTTTAACTGAACTTTGAAATTAAAACAGTGAAATGGAATAATATTACTTTAATGCTGGCATATGAATTTCAACGACACTCGGGTTCATTCCAGAAAAGGAAGGGACCCGGCTTGGTAATGCAATTGGGACAATGAGCAACAAAGGTTCATGCTAAGTTGCTGTATTTTTGTGATGCAACAGTTTGAAAAGCGGAGGTCTGCCATACAGTTCTAAAACTTTACGTGCTTTTAGTCTTCCTTGTTGCCTCATTGAAGGTTTGCAGTCGTCGTTCGAGGAGGTGGCGACAGTCACTCATTGTCGCTGATGCAGAAGCTGGATGTTGGCGCGCCTTCTTCTCGACACGGTCACCAGGCGACACGGGCTCTTGATGTGCGCCAGCTAATGCTTCCCGTCCGCGACACCATGTCAGAAACTATCATAGCAAGTCGAGCACAACTCCATGCTGCCAAACCCCAAAACCCCGCATCTCGTGGTCGTGCGGTAGCGTTCTCGCTTTCCACGCCCGGGTTCCTGGATTCGATTCCCGGCGGGGTCAGGGATTTTCTCTGCCTCGTGATGGCTGGGTGTCGTGTGCTGTCCTTAGGTTAGTTAGGTTTAAGTAGTTCTAAGTTCTAGGGGACTGATGACCATAGATGTTAAGTCCCATAGTGCTCAGAGGCATTTGAACCAAACCCCGAAAGCGCGGCAACTCGCGGGAGCCCCACACAACACACCTGCCCCACCTCCCTACTCCAGCCAGACACCCTCTGGGTGGATACGTAATCAGCATGGTTTCAGAAAACATCGCTCTTGTGCAACGCAGCTAGCTCTTTATTCGCACGAAGTAATGACCGCTATCGACAGGGGACCACAAGTTGGTTCCGTATTTCTAGATTTCCGGAAAGCTTTTGACACCGTTCCTCACAAACGACTTCTAATCAAGCTGCGGGCCTATGGGGTATTGTTTCAGTTGTGCGACTGGATTCGTCATTTCCTGTCGGGAAGGTCGCAGTTCGTAGTAATAGACGGCAAATCATCGAGTGAAACTGAAGTGATATCAGGTGTTCCCCAGGGGAGCGTCCTGGGTCCTCTGCTGTTCCTGATCTACGTAAATGGCCTGGGTGAGAATCTGAGCAGTTCTCTTAGGTTGTTCGCAGATGATGCTGTAATTTAGCGTCTAGTAAGGTCATCCGAAGACCAGTATCAGTTGCAAAGCTATTTAGAAAAGATTGCTTTATGGTGTGGCAGGTGGCAGTTGACGCTAAATAACTAAAAGTGTGAGGTGATCCACATGAGTTCCAAAAGAAATCCGTTGGAATTCAATTACTAAATAATTAGTACAATTCTCAAGGCTGTCAATTCAACTAAGTACCTGGATGTTAAAATTACGAACAACTTCAGTTGGAAAGACCACATAGATAATATTGTGGGGAAGGCGAGCCAATGGTTGCGTTTCACTGGCAGGACACTTAGAAGGTGCAACAAGTCCAGTAAAGAGACAGCTTACACTACACTCGTTCGTCATCTGTTAGAATATTGCTGCGCGGTGTGGAATCCTTACCGGGTGGGATTGACGGAGGACATCGAAAAGGTGCAAAAAATGGCAGCTCGTTTTGTATTATCACGTAATAGGGGAGAGGGTGTGGCAGATATGATATACGAATTAGGATGGAAGTCATTACAGCAAAGACGTTTTTCGTCGCGGCGAGATCTTTTTACGAAATTTCAGTCACCAACTTTCTCTTCCAAATGTGAAAATATTTTGTTGAGCCCAACCTACATAGGTAGGAATGATCATTAAAATAACATACGAGAAATCAGAGCTCGAACAGAAAGGTTTAGGTGTTCGTTTTTCACGCGCGCTGTTAGGGAGTGGAATGGTAGAGAGATAGTATGATTGTGGTTCGATGAACCCTATGCCAGGCACTTAAACGTGAATTGCAGAGTAGTCATATAGATTTAGATTTAGATTCTAAACACTTTGGTTTTCCACACGACCTATCGATGTAATAGTTCGATAGCATAGTTTTCCCTAGGCCTCACCGAGCGTAAAAATAGAAATAATATTTACAAAACAAACCAATTATACAACGACATATATATATATATATATATATATATATATATATATAAAGACACAGTAATGTCATACCTTCAGGTGACAAAATAAGAAAAAACTTTTAGCACAATAGATGGAACTAGGAGGATATACATTTCCGGCGTTACAAACCGTCTGGCACAATTGTTGGATCGGTTACTGCTGCTACAATGGCGGGTTATAAAAATTTACTTAAGTTTGAACTTGGTGTTATAGTCGGCGCAGGAGCGATGGGACACGGCATTTCCGAGGTATCGGTGAAGTGGGGATTTTCCCGAAAGAATATTTCACCAGTGTACCATGAATATCAGAAATCAAGTAAAACATCAAATTTCCGACATTGCTGCGACCGGAAAACGATCCAGCAAGAATGGGGCCAACGTTGACAGGAGAGAATCGTTCAACGTGAAAGAAATGCAGCCGTTCCCAAAATTGCTGCATATTTCAATGCTGCTCCATCAACAAGTGTCAACTTGCAAACCCTTCAGAGATATGGGCTTCCGGAGCCTAAGATCCTACACCGTTGATGACTGCACAGGACAAAGCCTGGGCCTGCCAACACAGACATTGGACTGTTGATGAGTGGAAACATGTTGCCTGGTCTGACGAGTCTCGTATCAAATTGTATCGAGAGGATGGACGTGTAAAGGTGTGGACACTGTGCCGCTACAACGCAGTCCTTGCTATGAAGTTTTTCGCTTACTTAACACATGAAACGGTTTGTATTCGATGTATTGTCTAGTGTATTGTAAATACTATGTTTAAATTATGTAATAGTTAACATTGGCAAGCCAGGGCATGTTTAGTTAACGTTGAAGTCGGAGAGATTGTTTTGTCGCGCCTCTGGGTGTGGGAGCGCGGCAGCGGGCAGTAGTAGCCGTGACGCCGTGCTCGGAGGAAGACGTACAGTCGAGTGCTGGTATTCCTAGCTGTGTTACGTCTAACGGCTAGTGTGTGGATCTAAGTACGACGGGAAAGTAATGGTCGGCATACCTGGAAGCGTGGCCGGGCAACTTATTATGGATTAACGGGCACACTGCTGAACAAAAGAGGGCTTAAATGTGAAGCGCAATGTGGGCCCAAGTCGCAACGGTAAAAGCCTGCTGCCACATTGTGTCGCCGCCGTGGACTTCTGTCGATCCACCGACAACGAGGAAAGTAAGATCTACGTAATTTTCGTTGCATAAAATTGTAGAAGGCTTGCCAGTAACTGTGGTTTTCTCTGAAGTTGAACAGTTAATAACAAGCACTTCATAATAGGAGTGTTGCAGTTGCATTCCACCCGACAATAACACCAAGCAGGTTCCTTCCGATCCCTACCTTATTGAACCGAGTGTGTCACGCCATTATCAAGAGAAAATATGTTAATTATCAAATTATTTTCATAGACGGTGAAGAGTAAATTTCAGACTGGTTATCGTAGTTAATTGTTGCACTTAATAAGCTTACGCCAACCGTAGTAACTTAATAATAGACTGAAGTAATAAATTTGATTATTAAGGTTTATTTCAATGCATATTCAGCTGAAGTTAGTTCAAAGATATTTCATGAAACTGTAAAGCTTATTCCACCTGACAGTCCCACAATTAATGGATTATTTATTTATTTATTTATTTATGCATTTATTTTACCTGGCAAGATTAGGGCCTTCAGGCCCTCTCTTACACCTAACCAGGCATACTCAGATTGAACGAGTTACAGTTTCTACATAACATTAAGGACATTTTCGTATTATGCACTATTGACGTTAAAGAAAAAAATAGAGATTATAACAGTAGTACAATGATAATTATAACAATAAAAAATAATTATAACAATCAAGAATAATAATGATAATAATAATAATAATAATAATAATAATAATAATAGTGACTATGTATATAAGTAAACATACTTTTCTTTTGTGAATGTCAGTCCCATTGTTAGTTGGCAATTTTCTCGTTACATTCTTGCAGCTTGTGAGTTATTCTTATCGAGCAGAGACATAAGACGATAGAATTGGGTGAAAGAGATATATAAGAGGTAGATAGGTTAGAGGAAGAGAAATAGAATGGTAAAATTCGAAGCTGTGATCGAGAGGAGAAAGAAAGAGATGGGAGGGGCACAACAACGGTGGCTATACCGTCCCTAATATGTAAGTTTTGAGTTCCCTCTTGAATGTTGAGTAGTTCTGGATAAGACGAATATCACAGGGGAGTGTGTTCCATAGTCGTATGGCTGAGATGGAGAATGACACGGAGAAAGATTTTGTGTTATGTAAAGGTACAGCCAAGATGCTAGACGTATCCGATTTTGGTATGGCGATTGTGGAATGATGATAGGTGTTTAATGTGAGAAGATAAGTATTGGGGGCACCAGTGGCTAAGAAATCGATGAAGTAAGCACATCGTGTGGAGATCGCGTGCCTTATGTGGGCGTATCCAACCTATCATTCAAAACATAGTTAATCTATTATTGGCCATATATTTCATTATCAGTACATTATACTGTGCTAAATACCTAATTTTAAAGTCATAGTGACACTCCATTATTCAAAGTCTCGATAGATAGACTACTTCTGTGTTGTCAGCATTGCACTTACCTGAAAAATTATGAACAAACTAATTATCAAAATACTTATTGAAAGTTAACCATTAATGTTTAAGTGTAGTTAGATTTTTATGACATTGTTTTAAATTACTACTGAGCCTGACACAGCACTTACGTAAAAATTCTCGTTCCACCTGCTGCGCTACAAACAGGTAATCTTTACTTTTTGACACATAGTTAACAGTACTGTCGCTCATCAGTTGAGCTGGCGACCGATTTTTTAATTGATTTTACAACTTAATGATTTCTTTCGCCAAAATTTCCACTGCCAAAATTTGTTTCCAAATTATTTCCATTATTTCATTTTCCGATCGTTATTGAATGAAATTACTCATCCAACAACGATCAAGTTATAACGTCTCGTTTTTCCTGCGGAATAATAATTATTTACTTCGGATTCGGATGCCTTATCCCGACGAGGGTAAAAATTTATAATTCACGGTCATTGTATACTTGTAATTTCGCAAATCCCGGGAAGCAGGGGTGTGTTATAACACAACCACATGAATCCATAACCCTGCATGTCAGCACGGAAGTATTCAAGCTGGTGGAGACTCTGTATGGGTTATTTGCAGTTGGAGTGATATGGGATCCTTAAGCATCCTATGTCATCACCTTCATCCATTCATGTCCATTGTGCATTCCAACTGGCTTGGACAACTCCAGCATGACAATGCGACACCCCAAGCGTCTAGAATTGCTACAGAGTGGCTCCAGGAACACTCTTCTGAGGCCAAACACTTCCACTGCCCACCAAACTTCCCAGGCATGAACATTACGCAGCATATCTCGGATGCCTTGCAACGTGCTCGCACTCTTACTGATTTATGGAGAGTCGTGCTGGATTCATTTTGTCACTTCCCTCCAACACTACTTCCGACAATAGTCGAGCCGATGGCACGTCGTGTTGCAGCACTTACTTGCAGTTGGAGTGATATGGGATCCTTAAGCATCCTATGTCATCACCTTCATCCATTCATGTCCATTGTGCATTCCAACTGGCTTGGACAACTCCAGCATGACAATGCGACACCCCAAGCGTCTAGAATTGCTACAGAGTGGCTCCAGGAACACTCTTCTGAGGCCAAACACTTCCACTGCCCACCAAACTTCCCAGGCATGAACATTACGCAGCATATCTCGGATGCCTTGCAACGTGCTCGCACTCTTACTGATTTATGGAGAGTCGTGCTGGATTCATTTTGTCACTTCCCTCCAACACTACTTCCGACAATAGTCGAGCCGATGGCACGTCGTGTTGCAGCACTTACTTGCAGTTGGAGTGATATGGGATCCTTAAGCATCCTATGTCATCACCTTCATCCATTCATGTCCATTGTGCATTCCAACTGGCTTGGACAACTCCAGCATGACAATGCGACACCCCAAGCGTCTAGAATTGCTACAGAGTGGCTCCAGGAACACTCTTCTGAGGCCAAACACTTCCACTGCCCACCAAACTTCCCAGGCATGAACATTACGCAGCATATCTCGGATGCCTTGCAACGTGCTCGCACTCTTACTGATTTATGGAGAGTCGTGCAGGATTCATTTTGTCACTTCCCTCCAACACTACTTCCGACATTAGTCGAGCCGATGGCACGTCGTGTTGCAGCACTTCTGCATCCTCACGGGCGTGCCACACGATATTTGGCAGTTGTACCGGTTTCTTTGGCTCTTCAGTGTATTATGACAACCACTGTGCGGTTCGCCGCGGTCCCCCCCCCCCCCCCCACCACCACCCCCCCCCCCCTCCGCCACCCCTCTCCGCAAGGCTCGCTTTATATGCATACCTCCACTGCTAGCGATGCCACCTGCCTCTGTGAGTGATTAATGCACGTGGACGTCGAACATAAGTGAGTAGTGGTCACATTAATGTGACTGAACCGTGTAGACAACATGAGAAATAAAGAGTCTATGAAAGAAATTCTGCACCAGATTCTCAATTGATCTGCTTCTGACAGGCATGTCACTGACATTTAAATTCGTAATTATTCACGTAAAGGACAGCCACACTAGTGTTAAAAATAACTGTGATGAAAGTGCTTTTGGATCAATACAGTAACAGTTTATTCTCGAAAGCGCTACCTTTTCATTTCAAATATCTCAAACGTGCTCTGCATAAACCAGTGGTGGTATCAAGCATGGGACCTCATCTCGCTACTCATGAGGAAAGAGGAGGGAGGAGATTACTATCTCGTAAAAAATCTTGGGTCGATCATCCTCTGGATGGTAGTATCCTGTGAAGGGCCCGGCTTAGGGTTTAAGGTGAAATCCGGTCAAAATGAGGCAGCTTGTCCCGGTTGTCCGAAGGAGTGCTTGCGCGTGGCTGACCAGCTTATAGCCTGTGCGGGGTGTGGCGGTGTCCTGCTGGAGGGCACCACTGCTAGCGATGTGAGCTTCCTCGCCTCACACGAGATGTTTTCGTGATTTGCAGTAAGTGCGCAGTGCATTCGCATCATTCGGTCTGAAAGGTGGAAGAGAAGTCTTAACTCCCAACGGCAGAAAGCTTGGAGAGCTATGTACAATGTACAGTTTCGATTGCAGAATGGAAATCCTACAGGTAAATGTAAATGATGTCGAGTGACTAGAGCCTCCCGGCGGGTAGACCGTTCTCAGGGTGCAAGTCTTTCGATTTGACGCCACTTCGGCGACTTGCGCGTCTTTGGGGATGAAATTATGATGATTAGGACAACACAACAACCAGTCCCTGAGCCGAGAAAATCTGCGACCCAGTCGGGAATCGAACCAGGGCCCTTAGGACTGTCGCGCTGACCTCTCAGTTACCGGGGCAGGCAATCCCCAGGTGATAACGTGGATAAGGAATCCACATTACTTTATGCAGTGCGTCGCGACGTAGGGTTCTGGGGAGTCCCAACATCTGCAGTAAGGATGAGTCGGAGCATCCTAGGTATCCTTCCAAACTTAAGTTAAAAAGGAATTTTTCTTGAATGAAACACATTATTAAAAATTGATAAACAGCAAAATTCTTTTAGATGAGAATGAAATACAAAATTTATCGATACAAGACTCAAGATATGTTACAGAAACCAATAACCCATAATTTTTAAGGGTACACCAGCAACAAAAATTATGAAAAGCGTGCCAATGGTATTACCTTCTACATTCATAAAAATTTAGTAGACAACGTTACAGAATTTAAATCCAGTCAGTAGGAATCTCTCTTGTCACAGCGAAATGTAAAAATAAAAAGTAAACCTTTGTTAAAACAGCATACCCTTCTTAACTGTCATGCTTCAATTATTGACGACAATAAGAAAAATTCGTGTAAAGTAGAAGCATTCTGGGACATATCAAAAATTTTAAAATAAAATTTCATACTAACAAGGGATTTTAACGCTACGGAAGAGGTGACGGCTATTATTTGGACATTTATACAGAATGAACGGCAACAGGTTAACCAAAGAGATTTTTAAACGTCTCTGAGACAAGAAGGCAACAATAGCCTAGCGTTAAGGTGTTAGGAAAGGCTGGAAGGAAACAACATAAGTGAAGAAATTTTAACAGAAAGAGACATTTTTGAGAAGAAAGTGTTAAAAATAGAAAGATTCCAAGGCGGGAGGGAGAATAAGATAGGGTCATAACTGCCTGAGGAGAGAAAAAGCATACATAGTGTGAAGCTGAAAGAGTACTGAATGAAGAGGGACGGAAAATAAAGGAAGAAGTTGTGAAATTTTGGCGTGTTAGGTAGAGGACCAAAACGGATAAAGAAAACTGGAAAAGTCATTGAATATAATTTTATGTCTCTGTGTTTCATTTACATAACAATGTGTACATACTCAACTTTGGTGGGTGCATTCTAACAGTGCGGGATGTAACTCACTCGATTAGTTTCTGAAGAATAAAATAATTTCAATTTTGGAGTTAAAATTAACTTCCTTTTTTATTTGAAAAGTTTTGTACAGTGATTGTTGAGAAATAAGTCGTTAAATATCTTGTGAGTTCCATTTTGCTATTAAATACTAAAAACACATTTACTGAAAAGCGCCGTGACGTACATTTAAAAGTATGATGAACAGAATTGGCTTCCAAATTCCTACCTTTATTGAATTAGGAAGCAGAAGTAATCATTACCAGGAGAAAATGTCTTAAGGTTACTCTGTAGCGAATACAGCAGCTGCGGTTCGTGCAAAACGCGAAAAATGAAAATGATTTTTGAAGGGGAGGAGCGAAAGTGAAGTATTTAATTTTGGTTCTCAATAGGACGACCCCAAAGTTTGCCACTAAGTGCTACGCAAAAAGTACAATAGCCAAAATATTACCGAAACAGGTTTACATGCAGTTAATATTTGTAACAGCTAAAGAGATGTGTAACTGTGAATTGGTAGTTCTTTGCGAGTCTGTAGCGAGACGCTTTCGTAGACCCTGAAAGGTCACGCGGTATTGCAGCGGCAACCACCCATTCGTATTAGCAGAAGACCAAAACACTAAAATTGCCACCAGAATAGAGGGATGCAGGGATGTTACAATGTCAGTACAGGAATTATAGTGTGTGTGAGAACAGTCATTACTATATGGCTACAAAAAGCCTTCGTGACAGTACTTCAACCTGGATCATAGAATTCTGCGCTCTGCAAGTTCCTCTCGTTTCCTAGTAGTGCACTGTCTGCGATTTAATAGCACTCATAGCTGCTGGCCAAGAAAGTAGTGAAGGCGTCACCTAACGGAGCCCACGTTACATAATCTCTCCGATATTTACCATAGTATAGAAAACATCTGTGGCTACGTTTTTAAGAGAAATCAGTTTGATATAGTGAATGCGTATGTTTCGTAACACTCCTTGTGGATGACGGGATTTATTTCTGTCTTTAGAATATATTACGGTTCTGTGAAAGTATGTGTTAGGTTTCACGGCACCTCAAGTTGTCTTGTGTTTGTTGGAGGAAGCAGCTTCTTTGCTGTTTTTTTTTCTTTTTTCTTTTGCATCACAGCAGCATTGCTGGTTGTGAGTAGCCTTTATCTGTGCAAACTGGAAAGAATCCTCTGTGTGTAACAAATAAATAAGCGAACCAATAACTTCACGCTCAGTAGACATGCCTAGTGCGAACTGTTTGAAGAAAAAAAAACCGTAACCGTACACAAAAAAAACTCTAACGTCGACTGTATAAGAATGTAAGCTGAAACAAACGAAAATTTCTGCATTGACCTATGACCCTGGTAAAACAAAGAAAATGACAGAATTTTCATTGCGCACAGGAAACGAAACAATCGTGTATTATGAATCTCACCTTCAAAATTAAGTACTGGCAGAAATAGCAACACAATGCGACTCCCCAGCAGTTAAAAAAATAGTGCTAAACGCTAACTACAGTTGGTTCAGAGAAATTCCGTTCATAATCTTTACACAGAATGCCAATGAAACACGTGACTCGACCTTTAATTACTGAAATTTCCGTTAGGAAGGAACTTATCGAAGAAAACAATTTTAGACTCTAGTATAAAATTTCATTTGATATAATAACTTCCATGGTACAATTATTAGCCCAGAAGATCAATCGATAGAATAGTATCAAAAATTGAACTGACAAGGGAGAAGTGTACCAGCAATAGACGTCTAGAAAAGTAGAAATAAACTTTTTACCCCATTAACTAATAGCTTGTCCCTCTTTTCAAAATTCTTTTTATGTCCGTATGTTTTCCAACCATTGTTCTTAGTCATCGTTCCTCCTTATATTAAATCTCTCACTCACACAGTTCCAAAAGTGTGTCCATGCGTTGTTACACTGTACACTCAGCGAAGCCCCGCCTGCTACACACTGCAGCTATCCACTACTGACTGTCACAGGTTCTGCGACTCCACACTTCTGCCATCTCAGACAGAGATACTGTTGACTAACAACTGTTCCTCTGACACACAATTTTTTAAATATATCATTTTATCTTTACAAATATTAACACATCCAATAACAATCACGAAAAAATAGCCATCTTACACAGTGTTATTAAGCTCAGGAAACTACACTGTGCTAGATGAGGTTCACAGAGCATTGCGTTTTACTAACTCCATCTAGGTTTGCCAATAATCGTACGCTGCCGCTGCCTAAAAACGCAGTGGAGTTGAAATACTCGAGAGTGTATCACTATTCTCTTTCGAGTGAATCTGTGGTCTAAGGAAGAGCGGGGGAGATCACACATTTGTCAGGTTTCTATTAATGGGGTACTTTATATAGTAAAACAGCTTGACAATGTCTCATGAATTTAGGACTCGTGTCACGTGTAACTTTTCTGTACAGGACATTTATTTGTTATTAACTAAACGTGAACTAAACTACTTTGCTATTCGTAACTTCGTGCGTCTGTGTTGTTCTGATCAGTTCAACTGGTCTACTTACACACGCTGTCTAATAAAACGAGTCGCCAAATGTCTAAAATTGTGTAACTGTAGACTTCTATTGCAATTAAGCTCAACAAAATTAATTAGAAAACCTAAAGCTGAAAATTAAATAAGCTGTCCTGCGAAAGAAATTTGCAGTGTAGTGAGTGAGCAGTGCTACAGTGAGTGACGTCACAGTACATGACCTGCAATTCCAACACACAATGCAGAATGAAAAATCCCACATAAAAATACAAATTTAATTTTAAAAGAATAAATAATCCAAATCTTCCTATTAAAATTAACTGTAGATTTACGTGCGGAAACTAGCTAAATGTCAACGAACATTAATTGGGACTACACATATATATACCCACTTTATTTACTGCTGTTTTGAACGGACATTTGCATGGTAAACATTGGTTAGTTTCAGAAGGGGCATAGCCCGAAACCGGTCGACGACTAAATGAATATCCGTTTCAATTGCAACTCTGGCTATCTCTTTTTGCATCATAACTAAATGAAATTCCAAACACTAAACGACGCATCGAAGATGTACCACTGCACTGTAGGAATAAAACGACCTGCGTAAGAAATAAAATCTGAAATGCACTTTACGTAAATTGAACCAGATAACAATTTCGAATTACAAAGTTAACTGTAATGATCGTGTTATGTTCTGACTGTGGCGTAGCTGGCAGTAACAAATTTTCATACCTGACCTGTGGCAATTGTGATTCGGTGCAGCTCGAAAAGGTGAACATAAAAGGTGCAGCGCAGCAACCAACCAGCTAAATAAGAAACAAAGCCTTGCGCAGTGCAATGCAAGGAGCAGACAGTACTTCAATCACTGCATTCTGCGAAGTGTTCTGCAACGACACACTTAAATAGAAAATGAAATTTGTGGCGAGACAGTGTTAAAATTTAAACGTGCTGAATGATTGAAAGGAAAATAACCTGAAAAAGCTATATTGAGAGTACTGAAATTCATTCTTTGATATTTTTAAGATCTTTACGTTTTGTATCAAATATTACTCTGCCAACAGCTTAATTACTGAAATGGTGAAGAAGTGGTAAATCTTTAAATTTGGAGTCCAAGGTATGTGAAGAGATAAGCTTTCTTAATCACAGCTGAACAATGAAACTAACTAACCCAAATCACTAAAGAACAATCCAACTACAACCATAACCTTTCCAAACACATCATAAATTACGCGGAAGCAAGCAGTGTAGCAACAAGCGTAGCAAAAAATCTTCACCTCTCAAATTAATATTTACCAAATCATACCTCCAAAATTCAAAATCCTCCATGTCTATCTCTCTATGCTCTGCAAGCTATTTCCAGACCGCTCAGTAGAATGACCAACATTCGACGCACTCACTAGCTTCTCTTAGAATCCAGCAGTAAAGCTACTACCAACGATAGATCACATTACTTGTGCTCATAACCTCTATGGCGTAATGTACGGATTGCTGTAAAACTCTGAAAAATATCCAGTATAAAGGTATGCAGTATGGCACATCCAATGAAAACAGAATTAACATCACTCTTATTGAATAAGAAAAATTAACTAGAAACGTTACACACTGTCGATGGTGAACCGTCTGTCAGATGGGGACTTTATTATCCAAGCCAACTGACATCGTTGTGGACGCTGATGATTTGGCGAGGGTCAAGCGACAGAGTAGTGAGCAATATGTAATGGACAGCGCACATGAAGCATTGTATTGTAAATCACTGATCCAGGAGTTTACCAGTCAGCGACGATAGGCCAGATCTGTCTATTCTCATGCTTTACTAAACGAGGGTGAGTCACATGAAAACCTTAAATTTGGAGTAAGAAATCGAAATTTCGCGCCGTTATCTTGTAAGTTGGTAAGCGTGCTACAAACAGCGTGCAGAATGGCCTGTAGGTGGCAGCATAGTGCAGATGCACACATACCGTCGCAGTATGAGTGTAAAACTGCAGCAGTTGAAGTCATAGTGAAGGAAAACCGGCGAGTGACCCTGAATGACATTGCAGCATGTTTACAGATTAGTCATGGGTCAGCACACCACATTGTGCTTGATGTGCTCCAGTTTCACAAAGCGTCTGCAAGATGGGTGCCACGGCAGCGGACGCCTGAAATGAGAGAACGACGTGTTGATGCTTGTGAAGAACTTCTTCGGCGCTTTGAACGAGAAGGTGATGGCTTCCTTGCAAGAATCGTTACTGGGGACGAAACCTGGGTTCATTTCCACCAACCGCAAACGAAGAGAGTGAACAAGGAATGGCGCCATTCCTCATCACCAAAACCAAAGAAATTTCGAACAGAACCATCAGCAGGGAAGGATATGCTGACTCTCTTTTTGGACAAAAAAAGCGTCATTTTCTAGCATTACATGCCTAGAGGGACCACTGTCACCAGTTCATCGTACACAGATCTCCTAAAAAATTATATGCGGACTTCAAGCAAATCAAAGCGACGTGGATTGTTGTCAGCAGGTGTCCTTTTGCAACATGACAATCCAAGGCCCCACACTGACCGTACAACAGTTAACAATAAACAAAGACCTGCATTTTGAGTGTCTTCCTCATCCACCATACTCACCAGACCTCACCCCAAATGATTTCCATATATTGGAACCACCCAAAGACGCAGTGGGAGCAAAGAATTTACGTTCAGATGAAGAGCTACGCCACGCGGTGCATGATTGGTTACATTGACTACCAAACAATTTTTTTTCTAAACGAAATTGTGCATTTTCTAAGTACTGAAGGACCTCCATTGAGAGTGTGGCAGATTATGTTGAAACGTGATATAGATTTGTACCACTTTTGCACAATAAATAATATTTGAAGAAACATTTAAGGTTTTCATTTCACTCACCCTCTATTTCAAATAGCTTAGCGCCCGTTCCTTTGCCTGTAGAGACTGTATGACTTGTAGAGATTTTTTTCAGTTTATTTAATCGAATATTTTTGTTGTTCACAAATTGCAACACCTAATCTTTTTCCGCTAATTAAGACCATGTAAGCATTGTCTATACCGAATGTGCTTCTGGTCAAAAAGCTATTCTGCTAGGTGAAGTCCAAAGATTTTGTTCTTCATACCATTGGCATTCTTATGGACATATGTCCACAGCAACTTTCATCCACTAATAAATATTTCTTAACGCTGTTGTTGTTTTGTCTTCAGTCGAGAGACTGGTTTTATGCAGCCCTCCAAGCTACTCTATCCCTCCCAAGCTTCTTCACCTCCAAGGAACTCCTGCAACCTACATCCTTCTGTATCTGCTTAGTCTATTCTTTTCTTGGTCTCCCTCTACGGTTTCTACCCTCCACACTGCCCTCCAATACTAAAATGGTGATCCCTTGATGCCTCAGAAAATGGCCTACCAACTCATCCCTTCTTCTAGTCATACCACAAATTCCTCTTCTCCCAATTATATTCAGTACCTCCTCATTAGTTACGTTATCTACTCATATAATCTTCAGCAATCTTCTGTAGCAACGTATTTCGAAAGCTTCTATTCTCTTCTTGTCGGAACTAGTTATCGTCCATGTTTCATTTCCATACATGGCTACACTCTATACAAATATTTCCAGAAATATCTTTCTGACACTTAAATCTATACTCGATGTTAACACATTTCTCTTCTTCAGAAACGCTTTCGTTGCCATAGACAGTCTACGTTTTATATTCTCTCTATTTCGAACATCGTCAGTTATTTTTCTCCCCAAATAATAAAAGTCATCTACTGCTTTACGTGTTTCATTTCCTAATCTAATTCGCTTAACATCACCTGGTTTAATTCGTCTGCATTCCATTATCCTCGTTTTTCTTTTGTTGACGTTCATCTCATATCCTCCTTTCAAGACACTGTCCATTCCGTTCGACTGCTCTACCAGGGCCTTTGCTGTCTCTGACATAATTACAATGTCGTCGGCATAGCGCAAAGTTTTTATTTCTTCTCCATGCATTTTAGGTTCTACCCCAAATTTTTGTTTTGTTTCCTTTTCTGCTTGCTCAATATACAGATTGTATAGTCTAAAACCCTGTCTCACTTCCTCCCCAACCACTGCTTCCCTTTCATGTCGCTTGACTCACAACTCCCATCGCTTTTCTGGTAGCAAAAAAAGGCATTCTGTAGACTATATGTTCTGAAAATAGTTGCCTGTAACGAAGTTTTGTATATCGATGAGGGAAATAATGACAGAAGTGAGTTAGTGATATTCTAGACATTTTTACTGCAAAATAATCTTACACCAACGGTCAGTCGGATCAACAAAGCCCCGACAAAGCACTGTTTAATCTACAAATACAGATTAGAATGGGGGGGGGGGGGGAGGCGGAAGAAAAACGTGGGGGATGGGGAGTATCAATGTAGAGGATTTTCAAACTAAATTTTAGGAATGTATCTTTAAGCTGCTTTTTTTCAGTTCTACATTCATCACATTATTGGAAGACTTTTTTCAAAAAGTATGAAAATTAAGGCTATGAAATCTGCAGAAGCTTTCCAAAACATATTTCTGCCACACTGGAACTAAGGAAATATATTACTTTCGGTCAAATTCTGTTATATACAGCTGTAAATTAGGAGAAAGTAGTTAATTTTGATTGTAAAATGTTCTAATCTTTGTAAATAATATAATTTGAAACGAAAATTAATTATTGTTGTTTAGTGATCATACAATACTCCGAGGACCTAACAAAGAAATTTTCAGCCTGTGTGAGTATTAGGATTTTCACTTATGGCGTTTAAAAAGGAGAAAACATATTTTTTTGAAAATTTATATTCGTGGAACAAGACGATTCCTGAGTAGTTTACTGTATCCTTCCATTACCTCTTTTGCTTTGTACATGCTAAAGTTAAGATCTCTGCCTTACTGACTGTGGCTGCAGAGGTTTTCTGAAGAAGAGTTTACATTTTCCGCCGCATCCACCGTTACCTCGTGGTCTTAAGGAGGAGGCTACACCCTGATGAAAAGAATAATTGATGAGACACAACATTACCAGTAGACAAGATCTATGGTAGCTTCCGTACGCCATCTCTACTGATATTTCTAAGGTTATCCACAATATTAAAAGATGTATAGTAATAATAAATTACGTGGTAGTCGTATCATCTCTTGAACCTAAATGACTGGAAGTTTTGACAGTTCCCTTTCAGTGAAACTTTCGTTTCAATTATCACCACATACATTTCACAGATGTATGCTCTAAATTGTGTAAAATTATTAAAGAATTATTTTTACAGCTGTGGTGTAGGTTCATGTCACAACATGAATTTGATGATGTGAAAACCGCTATAGGCTTTCTTTAACAAAACTCTTGTTAGTTCTGGACGGTTTCGGGGCTCAAGATGAGCATGAAATTCTTAAGATTCTTGTGAACTGCATTACTGTATGTATATAAACCATTTATATTGCTTCTAGTCAAAATAAAAAGGCGCATTTTCCACCTATCAGCAGATAAGATCCAATACAGCAAAAAACACAGCAGTGTACTGCTGAATATGGGAATGCCCGCAATATACAGTTCAAGCGCAAATCATATACAGCCTACTTCGGTTTCCTGTCATCAGTATGTTCTTGAGATTTATTCTGTGCGTTACTAGTCTAAAAGTAATATACGACTAGTCATTTTTACACCAAACAGTAATGTATACGGGAAGAATCGTTAAACGTTCCAAGACCCAAACAAGCGCGGAAACAGAAGTATATTGTTAAAACTGATACGCCTTTAAAAGTGCAGGACCGTGAAATTGAAGATAACTTTATAGTGGGGCAAATTTTAATTTCCACAACGTTCTACAATGGTCGCCTTGTAACAACGCAGCTGAGACCGATTTACCCAGAGTCAATACTGGTCAGTCTCCATTTGAATGTAAGGACTTCGAAGTGTTTGGACAAGTGAGAGCGATGGTGCGGCCGCACTTCGCACCTGCTAGAATAACACTGGCAAAACCTCTCACCAGAGCACACAAGGAGACACGTGATAATACTGCCGAAGTGGCTCAGTCGAAGCACACAGATGTAGACGTTTCACTATGCCAGTATTTGCACACTTGCCACCGATCTTTGTACTATAGTATTTTCGACGGAGCTCCTCGCCTGATGGTCACTCATTTGGGAAACAGGAAATAACACAGTACTGCGCCAATTGAACAGAACAGGAAAGCGCTAATGTCAGGAGAAAGTAAATAGCATTATCACTCATTATATAGTTGCTTCAGGAATAATACGTGGTGGATAGTAGATGTCAGATATACGTAACGACATCTCTAAAAAATTAAGTATCTCCCCATTTACACTTCCGATTCACTTCAGATTAGCTTTTTCTTTCCCGTAGCATTTATCCCGCCTTATACAGGGTTTATTTTATCCAGGTATTGGTACATTTTATTACACTGTTGGCCTTTAAAATTGCTACACCATGAAGATGACGTGCTACACACGCGAAATTTAACAGACAGGAAGAAGATGGTGTGATATGCAAATGATTAGCTTTTCAGAGCATTCACACAAGGACGGCGCCGGTAACGACACTTACAACGTGCTGAGATGAGGAAAGTTTCCAACCGATTTCTCATACACAAACGGCAGTTGACCGGCGTTGCCTGGTGAAACGTTGTTGAGATGCCTCGTGTAACGAGGAGAAATGCGTACCATAACGTTTCCGACTTTGATAAAGGTCGGATTGTAGGCTATCGCGATTGCGGTTTACCTTATCGCGACATTGCTGTTCGCGTTGATCGAGATCCATGACTGTTAGCAGAATATGGAATCGGTGGGTTCAGGAGGGTAATACGGAACGCCGTGCTGGATCGCAACGGCCTCGTATCACTAGCAGTCGAGATGACAGGCATCTTATCCGCATAGCTGTAACGGGTTGTACAGCCACGTCTCGATCCCTGAGTCAACAGATGGGGACGTTTGCAAGACAACAACCATCTGCACGAACAGATCGACGACGTTTGCAGCAGCATGGACTATGAGCTCGGTTACCCTTGACGCTGCATCACATACAGGAGCGCCTGCGATGATGTACTCAAAGACGAACCCGCTGAATCCATGTTCTGTTCACAGCATCATGATGGTTGCATCCGTGTTTGGCGACATGGCGGTGAACGCACATTGGAAGCGAGTATTCGTCATCGCCATACTGGCGTATCACCCGCATGATGGTATGGGGTGCCATTGTTCACACGTCTCGGTCACCTCTTGTTCGCATTGACCGCACTTTGAACAGTAGACGTTACATTTCAGATGTGTTACGGCCCGTGGCTCTACCATTCATTCGATCCCTGCGAAACCCTACATTTCAGCAGGATAATGCACGACTGCATGTTGCAGGTCCTGTACGGACCTTTCTGGGTACAGAAAATGTTCGACTGCTGCCCTGGCCAGCACATGCTCCAGATCTCTCACCTACTGAAAGCGTCTGGTCAATGGTGGCCGACCAAATGGCTCGTCACAATACGCCTATCACTACTCTTGATGAACGGTGGTATTGTGTTGAAGCTGCATGGGCAGCTGTACCTGTACACGGCACCCAAGCTCTGTTTGACTCAATGCCCAGGCGTATCAAGGCCGTTATTATGGCTAGAGGTGGTTGTTCTGGATACTGATTTCTCAGGATCTATGCACCCAAATTCCGTGCAAAATCTAATCACATGTCAGTTCTAGTACAATTTATTGGTCCAATGAATACCCGTTTGTCATCTGCATTTGTTTTTGGTGTAGTAATTTTAATGACCAGTAGTGTATCATTGGACAGTTCTCTCACATGCAACCTACAGATCGGATCTCGCAGACACGACTTCCATCGTCTTTGCTCACTAAAGGATGCACTACGTGCGTACGTGCAGTACGTGCGTGATGGGGAGAGTTACTACTGCAGCAAGAAGTTAACTCTATCGTCGACCATTAAATTGGTATCATGCGGACACATAGGCTCTCCAGGTAAGGTGGAGTAAGGCCATCGCACTGAACGGAGTATCTATTGAAAAATATAGTTTTGTATCCAAACAAATGGCGAATAAATTTGTGTACAGGATCCTGAATAACACCCACCTGCTTCAGGAGAAAAAGTGTTGCATTACTTACCAAACGCTCCTTGTTTGTTGTTTGTGTTGTCGTACTTCAATTATTTGTGATTATTCTCTGAGTCGGAATTTAGGGATCGATCTACAAATCACTTGCGCGAGCATGGGGAAACCACACTCATGGTTACCAGTGTATAACCGCAATGTCGTGGATGTGCCAAGCGGCTTCGAACCGGGTCTGGCTTACGTCCCTGGCTCGCAACCCAGCGTGTTGTACCTTACGCTATACATGAAGTTACAGCTTAAACGAGGTTAATGTAGAACGTTCACGGTAACTATTTGACACACGATTTTTATGCACATTATTTTCAGCAATTTAAGGCAAACAGTACAGCTATATGTTATTTTTAAGAAATTAAGGTTACCATTTATTCATGGTAGCTCTAACGGTAATAGAGTATTACACTTTTGCTACCGCACTTATGGGAAAGAAGTATCACCACTATCCTGGGATAGTACAGAGATAATCATAATTGTTTGCAAAACTGGGCTCAGGGGGTATCGCTAAGGAGATATCACATATCTGACCTAAACTCCATGCATATTCTGGATGTACTGATTTAAAAAGAAATTTCTTTCTTAGAGCAAAGAAAACACTTGACACCACTGCAGCTAAAATGAATTTTTGACTAAAATGTTCTCAAAGACCATTTCAGTAAATTAAACAGTCCATCGTTTCCCTATGGACTAAATCCACAGCAGAAAACTTTATATTGTAACGCATTCATCACTCTAATTTTCTTCATATTAGATTACGGATTTCATCCGAACTTCAAGGTCATTTCCTGACCATGTACTAGTGTGGTAGAAACGTCCGCCTCTTCGTTAGTGACAACGAGTATTGGCGCTACTATGGAACTTTTCATGTAACGAAAGTATTAGAATCCGTTTCCATCTCCCCACAGGAGAGAACAGGGATGGCCTCAGTGTTGAATCTGCAATCACAAATTACCCGTAGTATTTAACACAATATCAGGAGGATTAAACTTCTGTTTAACTTTGCACTTACTCTAGTTGTATTACTTTGCCTTCTCCTTCCTAATTTATTGTAATAAAGTGAAAGATCATTCGACTGTACTCGATCTTTCCAACTAACAATAATATGAATGAATGTAAGTGCGCAGCTCCTAACTAATAAGATTCCAATAATTCAAGGCGACAGTGACTTCTTTCAATACTACCGCAATTAGATGCGTGTGCGATATGCACAATAACTACATGACGGTCTCGAACAGCTATGGGTTCTTCGTAGTCATCCTGTCGCTACATGTAGCTTCTATATTAAAAAATATAAAAAAAACAAGACACATTGTATGTGCCACACATATGCTGAAACTTACTCAATTAACATTGCATCAGCCTCAATGGCTTTTCTCTACATCTGCATGTCCCTCTGCATGATTACTCTGCAATTCACAGTTAAGTCTCACGTAAAGGATTAACTGAAACAGCCTAGTTGATACATTCAAGTGACTGCCATAGTCACGTATTAATATTTACGTTTAAGCTTAATTTTCACGCTCCCTCGGAAGCACTTATAATTCCAAATCCTTATTACATTGCATTTTTATTTTTTACATACGTTTTTCAACTGTTATTACTGCAATGTAACTTAGATTCATGACAGCTTAGTACCGATTCTGAATTGTAATATTTTATTAGGTGAATCTAGGCTTTTAACGTCACTATGACTATAAACATGGGTTTTATTTGAAATTTTTAGGTAATATTGCTAATTGTACTTAATAAGCATGTAATTTACGGAACTTACTTTTGTTTATCACAGGACCGAGAGCCCATAGCGATTGTATCTCTTAGCGAATAATGGGCTCAGTTAACAGACTTTTGTAATTCAAGTTTAACTAACTTCACGAAAGATTTCAGTTTACAGCCTTACCAGCAACCTGGTGACTTAACTGATACTTACTGTTCCACGTTGAACTTTTTATATAATAAGATGACTTCCATGAAAATGTTACATTACAATTTTCTAACTTCTGTACTTTTATTTCGATTATTGGATTTAACTGTAATTGGTTTTTAGAAACTGACCACAACGGTATGACTTCTTTACGCTACGATAATGAGAAAATAAATTGTCATTTCCTCTTCATGCTCTCTTCAAATTGCTATTTTCTCTCTTTATAGAGCCAATTCATTTAACGTTATGATAAAGGAGTTACAATATTTGAGAATTTTGAAGATGTAGGCAATTAACTAGCATTATTAGTGGAGTTTTACATTTACTCTTTCCTCCTGTTGCACGTAATCTTTAATACTTTAAATTTTGAGTAAAAAACAACTGACGGGATTTAAATGAAATTTGATTTTTAATGTCCTATCTCAATACCCAAATTTCACAGTGATTTGCAATATTTTCCCCAAGGCACGCTAGTTCTTCAAGTGTTGCGGGAGAATAACTATAGGCTACCTGTTCGGGATGCAATTTCAACTGCCGTGGAGGGCTGACACCAACACCTCAAGCTCCCAGTCACCACCCGAGTACATATCGGCTAATTTTAAGGTCAGTGAACAAATGAAAGTGATTTTAATAATTTTCTGGGAACCCATCTGGCGAACCTAGCCGATGACTCTTACTTTACCTTTAGCTACAAACCCCCGGTATGGTTCACCAGTGCAATATACTTCGGCCAGCTTAAAGAAGTAAGAAGAAATACTGACGTAGCCTACTCAGACGAAGGTGTATGAGAAATTTTTATTTTTATATCTAAACTTTTCCCGCTTAAGTTTTCATATATGATGTACAGTACACTTCGTTGTGGCATACATGCTGAGTAGAATCACAGCTTCAGAAGAGAGAAACAAATTAACCAGTGAGCCACCCATGCAGCGCTTTGGACAGCCAGTAGGGATAGAGGAAGAGAGAGATAACGTGTTGGCTGTAGGCCATTTCTCGAGCTTCGGTGGAAGACTGAATGCTCTGTCTAGCTTTGACTTTTAGCTAGATATGACGTCAACTATTTTCCCTTTCTTTCTCTCTCTCCTTATCGTTCGGACCACGTTTCGACTCCAAAATTACGTCCTTTCATGGCCACGCGTTTCGAATCTAGCAGCGCAAATGTATTCGGATTCAAGGAATGAAGAAACAAGATTTCAGATGAACGCTTGTTTAAAAAGAGCTCTCCTCAGTTGCCTATATCCTCTTCTATTTCCGGCAGGGCCCATTCTACCCCCCAGGGCATATAGCCGTTATCGCGAACTAAGGCCGAAATCAGCCACCTTACATAAAGGATGTATAGCTATCTGGACATTACAATAAAGTCCTCGTTTCATCTTCGGTATTATCCATCGATAGGCCTACATCTACGCTACTTAACTCCTTCCCCGAAACCCGGGATAAGGTACCCAGACCCAGTTGAAGGTTGCCTATTAACGGTTTGCGGTGATAATAAAATTTTAATTTCCAGCAAGTCACATAAATATTGATTGAATTTAAAAACTCATAATGCTGTCATAATGTACTCATTGAGAGGTACAATCGTGTGTTATATGTAACATAATGACGCAAGCATTACAGATTTGAACTGTGCTTATCACGAGACAACACAACTAACGGCATGCAATTTCCTGGATTTTATTCATCCATTATTTGAAAATGAGAGCACTTAGCGACTGCAACAAATTTTACCCATGATTTTCAAAACTTATTTCTCTCTGACACTCTTACTTGCAAAGGAAAATTTGTGAAAGGACCGAAGTTCATAGCTTACTACATTTCTGCTGGTGATATAATAAGGAGATATGAAGTGATTATGATTTACAAGTCAAAAAAGTTAGCATGTGCTTGAAGTGGCGCACAGTAAACCTTCAGCATCAGCAACTTTGGAAAAAGACATTTAGTATTTCGGCCTTTAGTCTGTCATCCTCTGTTTCAGTACCATTTTGGTCACAGAGTGTCTGGACATTTTGTTTTGATCCACCTACCGCTTTGACATAGGACCAAAATTTCTTACGATTTTCTGCCAAGTCAGTACATAGAACTTTACTTTCGAATTCATTGAAAGCCTCTCGCATAGCCCTCCTCACACTACATTTCGCTTCGCGTAATTTTTGTTTGTCTGCAAGGCTTTGGCTATATTTATGTTTGCTGTGAAGTTCCCTTTGCTTCCTCAGCGGTTTTCTAACTCGGTTGTTGTACCACGGTGGCTCTTTTCCATCTCTTACGATCTTGCTTGGCACATACTCATCTAACCCATAATGTACGATGGTTTTGAACTTTGTCCACTGAACCTCAACACTATCTGTACTTGAGACAAAACTTTTGTGTTGAGCCATCAGGTACTCTGAAATCAGCTTTTTGTCACTTTTACTAAACATAAAAATCTTTCTACCCTTTTCAATATTTCTATTTACGGCTGAAATCATCGATGCCGTAACCGCATTATGATCGCTGATTCCCTGTTCTGCGTTAACTGTTTCAAATAGTTCGGGTCTGTTTGTCGCTAGAATGTCTAACATTTTATCACCACGAGTCGGTTCTCTGTTTAACTGCTCAAGATAGTTTTCAGATAAAGCACTTAAAAATATTTCACTGGATTCTTTGTCCCTGCCACCCGTTATGAACGTTTGAGTCTCCCAGTCTATATCCGGCAAATTAAAATCTCCACCCAGAACTATAACATGGTGGGTAAATATACTCGAAATATTTTCCAAATTATCCTTCAGGTGCTCAGCCACAACAGCTGCTGAGCCAGGGGGCCTATAGAGAAATCCTATTACCACGCCTGAGCCTACTTTAACCGTGATCTTCACCGAAAGCATTTCACAGTTCGGATCTCCGTCTATTTCCTTTGATACTATTGCACTTATTATCGCTATAAACACGCCTCCCCCTTTACTGTCCAGCCTGTCTGTGCGGTATATATTCCAATCAGAGTTTAGGATTTCATTACTGTTTACGTCTGGCTTCAGCCAACTTTCTCTCCCTAGTTGTGACCGTTTATTAAAGAGAACAGTTCTGGGACCTTTCTATAGACGCTGCTTCAGTTTTCTATTAGCACATTAATATTGTTATCCCCTGTTGCATTTCACCTACTCCTACGTTGCCGCGTCTCAGGAGGCGTCTTGTCGGGCCTAGGGAGGGAATTCTCTAACCTAAAAGACCACCATGTGGACTCCACAAGTACTCCACTACCCTTGTAGCCGCTTCCGGCGTGTAGTGCAAATTACATCAGGTATGACGTTTTCATTTATTTCTTCGTCGCCACCTAGTCTATTCTCAACACACTTTAGAGACACTATGTACATATATCACTAAATATATGGAACATTACGAATCACCTTGAAGAAAATGATTTCTCGATACATAACCGACACGGTTTCTGAAAATATCGTTCTTGTGCAACACAGCTGGCTCTCTATTCCCATGAAGTACTGAGCGCTTTCGACAAGGGATCTCAGATCGATTCCATATTACTACATTCCCAGAAGGCTTTTGATACCGTTCCTCACAAGCGACTATTAATCAAATTGCTTGCATATGGAGTATCGTCTCAGTTGTGTGACTGGTTCGTGATTTTCTCTCAGAGAGGTCATTGTTCGTAGCGATAGATTGTAAAGCATCGAGTAGAACAGAAGTGATATCTGGCGTTCCGCAAGATAGTGTCATAGGCCCTCCGATATTCCTGATCTACATAAACGATCTAGATGACAATCTGAGCAGCCCCTTTAGATTGGTTGCAAGCGACGCTGTAATTTACCGTCTACTAAAATCATCAGACGATCAATTCCAATTACAAAATGATCTAGAGAGAACTTCTGTATGGTGCGAAAAATGGCAACTGGCACTAAACAAAGAAAAGTGCGAGGTCATCCACATGGGTACTAAAAGAAATCACATAAATATTGCGTATACGATAAATCGCACAAAGCTAAGGGCTGTCAATTCGACTAAATAATTAGGAATTACAATTGCGAGCAACTTAAACTGGAAAGACCACATAGATAATATTGTGGGGAAGGCGAAACAGAGACTGCGCTTTCTTGCCAGAACACTTAGAAGATGCAACAAACCCACTAAAGAGACAGCCTACATTACCCTTGTCCGTCCTCTACTGGAATACTGCTGCGCGGTTTGGGATCCTTACCAGGTAGGATTGACGGAGGACATCGAAAAAGTGCAAAGAAGGGCAGCTCGTGAATGGCTCTGAGCACTATGGGACTTAACATCTGAGGTCATCAGTCTCCTAGAACTTAGAACTACTTAAACCTAACTAACCTAAAGATATCACACACATCCATGCCCAAGGCAGGATTCGAACCTGCGACCGTAGGGGTCGTGTGGTTCCAGACTGATGCGCCTAGAACCGCTCGGCCACTTCGGTCGGCGCGGCAGCTCGTATCGTGTTATTGTGCAATGGGGGTCCGAGTATCACTGATATGATACGCAAGTTGGGGTGGCACACAATGAAGCAAAGGCGGTTTTCCTTGCGGCGAGATGTATTTACGAAGTTTCATTCACCAACTTTCTCTTCAGAACGAGAAAATATTTTGTTGACACCCACCTACGTAGGGAGAAATGATCATCATAATAAAATAAAAGAAACCAGGGCTCGATCGGATAGATTTAGGTGATCCTTTTCCCCGCCCGTCATTAGAGAGTGGAATGTTAGAGAAGTAGTATGAAAACGGTTCGATGAACACTAAAGTGTGACTTGCAGAGTAACCATGTAGGTGTAGATGTAGATAGCTGCAACACTGTATCATTTTACGACACACATTCAGGCAATATGACGTCGCAAACATTTAGACGCTTGAAAAAAAATCTTTTGCTTAAGATCTAGCGTAAGCTACCCAGATTATATTCATCCGGTGTTTGATAATGGGAGCACTTAGCGACTGCCAATAGCGGAAAGGTCGGGGAAGAAGGCCAGTGTTCACTCTGTCTGCTTGCCGGGGGGTCTCATCCGAGATGTGGAGGAGGCCCTACCGGCGGCGATAGAGAGCACTAGGTGCACCCGACTGCAAATTGTTGCTCATGTCGGCACCAATGACTCTTGCCGTCTGGGTTCAGAGGTAATCCTCAGTTCGTACAGGCGGTTGGCGGAGTTGGTGAAGGTGGAAAGCCTCGCTCGCGGGGTGGAATCAGAGCTAACTATTTGTAGTATCGTTCCGAGAACCGATCGCGGTCCTCTGGTTTGGAGCCAAGTGGAAGGCTTAAACCAGAGGCTCAGACGATTCTGCGGAGAGCTGGGGTGCAAATTTCTCGACCTCCGCTATCGGGTGGAGAAATGTAGGGTCCCCCTGAATAGGTCAGGCGTGCACTACACGCCGGAAGCGGCTACGAGGGTAGCGGAGTACGTGTGGAGTGCACATGGGGTTTTTTTAGGTTAGAGAATTCCCTCCCTAGGCCCGACAAGACGCCTCCTGAGACGCGGCAAGGCAGGAGTAGGCAAAATGCAACAAGGAATAACAATATTAATGTGCTAATAGTAAACTGCAGGAGCGTCTATAGAAAGGTCCCAGAACTGCTCTCATTAATAAACGGTCACAACGCCCATATAGTACTAGGAACAGAAAGTTGGCTGAAACCAGACGTAAACAGTAATGAAATCCTAAACTCTGATTGGAATGTATACCGCTGAGATAGGCTGGACAGTGAAGGGGGAGGCGTGTTTATAGCGATAAGAAGTGCAATAGTATCGAAGGAAATTGAGGGAGATTCGAATTGTGAAATGATTTGGGTGAAGGTCACGGTTAAAGCAGGCTCAGGCATGGTAATTGGATGTCTCTATAGGCCCCCGGGCTCAGCAGATGTTGTGGATCAGCACCTGAAGAATAATTTGGAAAATATTTCGAGTAGATTTCCCCACCTTGTTATAGTTCTGGGTGGAGATTTTAATTTGCCGGATATAGACTGGGAGACTCAAACGTTCATAACGGGTGGCAGGGACAAAGAATCCAGTGAAATATTTTTAAGTGCTATATCTGAAAACTACCTTGAGCAGTTAAACAGAAAACCGACTCGTGGCGATAATATATTAGACCTTCTGGTGACAAACAGATCCGAACTATTTGAATCAGTTAATGCAGAACAGGGAATCAGCGATCATAAAGCGGTTACTGCATCGATGATTTCAGCCGTAAATAGAAATATTAAAAAAGGTAGGAAGATTTTTCTGTTCAGCAAAAGTGACAAAAAGCAGATTACAGAGTACCTGACGGCTCAACACAAAAGTTTTGTCTCAAGTGCAGATAGTGTCGAGGATCAGTGGACAAAGTTCAAAACCATGGTACAATATGCGTTAGATGAGTATGTGCCAAGCAAGATCGTAAGAGATGGAAAAGAGCCACCGTGGTACAACAACCGAGTTAGAAAACTGCTGCGGAAGCAAAGGGAACTTCACAGCAAACATAGACATAGCCAAAGCCTTGCAGACAAACAAAAATTACGCGAAGCGAAATGTAGTGTGAGGAGGGCTATGCGAGAGGCTTTCAATGAATTCGAAAGTAAAGTTCTATGTACTGACTTGGCAGAAAATCGTAAGAAATTTTGGTCCTATGTCAAAGCGGTAGGTGGATCAAAACAAAATGTCCAGACACTCTGTGACCAAAATGGTACTGAAACAGAGGATGACAGACTAAAGGCCGAATTACTAATTGTCTTCTTCCAAAGCTGTTTCACAGAGGAAGACTGCACTGTGCTTCCTTCTCTAGATTGTCGCACAGTTGACAAAATGGTAGATATCGAAGTAGACGACAGAGGGATAGAGAAACAATTAAAATCGCTCAAAAGAGGAAAGGCCGCTGGTCCTGATGGGATACCAGTTCGATTTTACACAGAGTACGCGAAGGAACTTGCCCCCCTTCTTGCAGCGGTGTACCGTAGGTCTCTAGAAGAGCGAAGCGTTCCAAAGGATTGGAAAAGGGCACAGGTCATCCCCGTTCTCAAGAAGGGACGTCGAACAGATGTGCAGAACTATAGACCAATATCTCTAACGTCGATCAGTTGTAGAATTTTGGAACACATATTATGTTCGAGTATAATGTCTTTTCTGGAGACTAGAAATCTACTCTGTAGGAATCAGCATGGGTTTCGAAAAAGACGATCGTGTGAAACCCAGCTCGCGCTATTCGTCCACGAGACTCAGAGGGCCTTAGACACGGGTTCACAGGTGGATGCCGTGTTTCTTGACTTCCGCAAGGCGTTTGACACAGTTCCCCACAGTCGTTTAATGAACAAAGTAAGAGCATACGGACTATCAGATCAATTGTGTGATTGGATTGAGGAGTTCCTAGATAACAGAACGCAGCACGTCATTCTCAATGGAGAGAAGTCTTCCGAAGCAAGAGTGATTTCAGGTGTGCCGCAGGGGAGTGTCATAGGACCGTTGCTGTTCACAGTATACATAAATGACCTGGTGGATGACATCGGAAGTTCACTGAGGCTTTTTGCAGATAATGCTGTGGTGTATCGAGAGGTTGCAACAATGGAAAATTGTACTGAAATGCAGGAGGATCTGCAGCGAATTGACGCATGGTGCACGGAATGGCAATTGAATCTCAATGTAGCGAAGTGTAATGTGATGCGAATACATAGAAAGATAGGTCCCTTATCATTTAGCTACAAAATAGCAGGTCAGCAACTGGAAGCAGTTAATTCCATAAATTATCTGGGAGTACGCATTAGGAGTGATTTAAAATGGAATGATCATATAAAGTTGATCGTCGGTAAAGCAGATGCCAGACTGAGATTCATTGGAAGAATCCTAAGGAAATGCAATCCGACAACAAAGGAAGTAGGTTACAGTACACTTGTTCGCCCAATGCTTCAATACTGCTCAGCAGTGTGGGATCCGCACCAGGTAGGGTTGATAGAAGAGATAGAGAAGATCCAACGGAGAGCAGCGCGCTTCGTTACAGGATCATTTAGTAATTGCGAAAGCGTTACGGAGATGATAGATAAACTCCAGTGGAAGACTCTGCAGGAGAGACGCTCGGTAGCTCGGTACGGGCTTTTGTTAAAGTTTCGAGAACATACCTTCACCGAAGAGTCAAGCAGTATATTGCTCCCTCCTACGTATATCTCGCGAAGAGACCATGAGGATAAAATCAGAGAGATTAGAGCCCACACAGAAGCATACCGACAATCCTTCTTTCCACGTACAATACGAGACTGGAATAGAAGGGAGAACCGATAGAGGTACTCAGGGTACCCTCCGCCACACACCGTCAGGTGGCTTGCGGAGTACGGATGTAGATGTAGATGTAGATGCCAACAAAGTTGGAGAGTAGTTTCAAACACTTGCTACAGATTTCCACGATTGCATGCCTAAGGGCACGTATTTATCACATTAGTTCATACGTGCAGGAATCAGACGTTTGAAGCTGTTTTTACATGGTAGCTCGATCGCTTAGAGAATAGAGGTTTTGGTCGTAATGACTGTGTATCCTTCTGTCACATCCGACTCTTATTGATAACGTTTCTGGTTGCATATTCTCCTTTGCTATATTTATGAGCCGGCGGCTGTGGCCGAGCGGTTCTAGGCGCTTCAGTCCCGAACCGCGCTGCTGCTACGGTCGCAGGCTCGAATCCTGACTCGGGCATGGATGTGTGTGATGTCCTTAGGTTAGTTAGGTTTAAGTAGTTCTAAATATAGGGGACTGATGACCTCAGATGCTAAGTCCCGTAGTGCTTGGAGCCATTTGTTAAAATCTATGATCAGTGTCCACCTAGCTTTTACCTCTTTGTCTTACACTGCATAATATCAACTTACTTTAACATAAATATATTTTCTCGTCTCTAATGTAAACAAGAAACCCCTAATGTGACGGCAATGTGAAGTAAAATGCAGTATTTCTGTGTGCTCCATATTTCATATTTCGAGATAGAATCTTGATGTCAGCTGTCTTTATTTGGGATATCCCACTAAGTTTTCCTTATTTACGATTTTAATTTTGGATTTCCAAAGCACGTGGACGCTGAAGATAGAGCATTACTACAAATAAATCGATAACACTATATATATATATATATATATATATATATATATATATATATATATATATATATATATATATATATGGACGTCATAAATAAAGAAATAACGTTACAAGGCATATTATCGTTCTTCTTGTGTTTCCTTGCCTAATCCCGTGCTTCCACAGTTCAGCAAGGTATCCTGGATAAGGCGATGTTAGTGGTAGAGGGTAGTAGGACACCCTTCCTGTCGCCTCCCCGTCACCCTGAGACAGAATTTGTGCACCCCATCTGTCTGTCTCTTAAGTTATCCCGGGTGAAAGTGTGTGAACGTTTCCGAAATGTTTCCGAATTCTGTAACTGGGGTGGCACAATGCTACCCGCCCGGAATTCGCCCAGATAAATGCAGGGAACCGCCTACGAACCATATCCACGCTGGACGGCTAACCGACCTTCGTCGTCAGTCTGGCAGGCGGATTCGCTCTAGGGATTACACGTCTCCCCGAATCCCGCAAGCGGCATGCTAACGCTCGCAGCTAACCAGGTGGGTCACTAACATCTTTTATTGAATTCCTAATTCCTATGCCTGTTTACCTCTCCCCCCCTCGCCCCCCCCCCCCCCCCCCCCCACACACACATGAACTATGGAATCTGCATTTGGTGGGGAGGCTTGCGTGCCTCAGCGACACAGATAGCCGTACCGTAGGTGCAACCACAATGGAGGGGCAACTGTTGTGAGGCCAGACAAACGTGTGGTTCCTGAAGAGGGACAGCAGCCTTTTCAGTAGTTGCAGGGGCAACAGTCTGGATGACTGACTGATCTGGCCTTGTAACACTAACCAAAACGGCCTTGCTGTGCTCGTACTGCGAACAGCTGAAAGCAAGGAGGAACTAGAACCGTAACTTTCCCTGGGGGCATGCAGCTTTACTGTATGGTTAAATGATGATGGCATCCTCTTGGGTAAAATATTCCGGAGGTAAAATAGTCCCCCATTCGGATCTGCGGGCGGGGACTACTCAAGAGGACGTCGTTATCAGGAGAAAGAAAACGGGCGTTCTACGGATCGGAGCGTGGAAAGTCAGAACCCTTAATCGGATAGGTAGGTAAGAAAATTTAAGAAGGGAAATGGATAGGTTAAAGTTAGATATAGTGGGAATTAGTGAAGTTTAATGACAGGAGGAACACGACTTCTGGTCAGGAGCATACAGGATTATATATACAAAATGAAATAGAGGTAATGCAAGGGTAGGTTCAGTAATGAATATAAAAGTAGGAGCACGGGTAATCTACTACGAGCAGTATAGTGAGAGCATCCTTGTAGCCAACACGGGCACGAAGTCCACGCCAACCACTGTAGTACAAGTTGATTTGCCAACTATCTCCGCAGATGACGAAGAGATTGAAGAAATGTATGATGAGATAAAAGAAATTAATCAGATGGTGAAGGGTGACAAACATTTAATAGTCATGCGGGACTGGAATTGATAGTAGGAAAATGACGAGAAGGAAAAGTTGTTGGCGAATAAGGAATGGGATTAAAGAATAAAAGAGGAAGCCGACTGGTAGAATTTTGCACGGAGTATAACTTTATCATAGCTCACACTTGGCTTAAAAATTATGAAAGAAGGATGAGGACGTGGGAGAGGCCTGGAGAAGCTGGAATGTTTCAGATAGATTATATAATTGCAAGACAGAGATTTAGGAACCAGGTTTTACATTGCAAGACATTTCCAAGAGCAGATGTGGACTCTGACCACAATCTATTGGTTCTGATCTGTAGATTAAAACTGAAGAAACTGCGAAAAGGTGAGATTTTAGGGAGATGGGATCTATATAAACTGAAACAACCAAAGGTTTTAAAGAGTTTCAGAGAGAGCATTAGGGAACGATTGACAAGAACTAGCGAAAAAATACATTAGAAGAAGAATGGGTAGCTCTGAGAGATGAAATAGTAAATTCAGCAGGTGATCAAGTATGTAAAAAGACCAGGGCCAGTAGAAATCCTTGGATAACAGAAGAGGTATCAAATTTAATTGATGAAAGGAGAAAATATAAAAATGCAGTAAATGAAACAGGTAAAAAGGAATACAAACGTCTCAAAAATGAGATCGACAGGAAGTGCAAAATGGCTAAGCAGGGATGGACAGAGGACACATGTAAGGATGTAGAGGCATACACCACTAGGGGTAAGGTAGATACTGCCTACAGGAAAATAAAAGAGACCTTTGGAGAAAAGAGAACCACTTGTATGAATATCAAGATCTCAGATGGATAAGCAGTTCTAACCAAAGAAGGGGATGAAGAAAGGTGGAAGTTTTATGTACAGGGTCAATAAAAGGGTGATGTACTTGAGGGCGGTATTATGGAAATGGAAGAGGACGAACATGATGATGAAACTGGAGATATGACAGTGCGTGAAGAATTTGACAGAGCACTGAAAGACCTAAGTCCAAACAAGGCCCCCCGAGTAGACAACGTTGCATTAGAACTACGGGAGAGACAGCCCTGACAAACTCTACCATCTGGTGAACAAGATGTATGAGACAGGCGAAATACCCTCAGACTTCAAGAAGAATATAATAATACCAATCTCAAAGAAAGCAGGTGCTGACAGGTGTGAAAATTACTGAACTATCAGTTTAATAAGTCACAGCTGCAAAATGCTAACGCAAATTCTTTATAGACTAATCGAAAAACTGGTAGAGGTCAACCTCGAGGAGCATCAGTTTGGATTCCGTAGAAGTGTTCTAACACGTGAGGCAATACTGACCCTACGACGTATCTTAGAAGATGGATTAAGTAATGGCAAACCTACGTTTCTAGCATTTCTAGGCTTAGAGAAAGCTTGTGACATTGTTGACTGGAATACTGTCTTTCAAATTTTGAAGGGGGCCATTCAAAGAACATAATGTGCAAGTGACAAGGTTCATTACTCTGGAAATTCCGAAGAAATCACAAGATAAGTTTTACGCCTCTATTATGTACCTAATGTACTGATGCGGAGAGACGAATAGCAAGAACTTGTTGTGGTAAAGCGGTTAGCGTTCTCTCTTTTGAACGGGTTTGTGTACGAGTTGACGTTTCAAAGCCTGATGTTATTTACTTTTCAATCTATATTTTTTCAGCACTGGTCACCTTTAATTTATATGATTTTTGAGAGGTAATGTAATGAACAGAAAGAACGTACATTTTCATGAAGTTGTTGTGAATTTCATATGTTGGTTCACTATTTAGTATTTGGAATTAGGAGGGCTTGCGAGAGGCGTTCAATGAATTCGAAAGTAAAGTTCTGTGTACCTATTTGGCCGAAAATCCTAAGACATTTTGGTCTTATGTCAAAGCGGTAGGTGGATCAAAACAAAATGTCAAGACACTCTGTGACCAAAATGGTACTGAAACAGAGGATGACAGACTCAAGGCCGAAATACTAAATGTTTTTTTCCAAAGTTGTTTCACAGATGAAGACTGCACTGTAGTTCCTTCTCTACATTGTCGACAGATGACAAAATGGTAGATATCGAAATAGACTACAGGGGGTAGAGAAACAATGAAAATCGCTCAAAAGAGGAAAGGCCGCTGGACCTGATGGGATACCAGTTCGATTTTACACAGAGTATGCGAAGGAACTTGCCCCCCTTCTTGCAGCGGTCTACCGTAGGTCTCTAGAAGAGCGTAGCGTTCCAAAGGTTTGTAAAAGGGCACAGGCCATCCCCATTTTCAAGAAGGAACGTCGAACAGATGTGCAGAACTATAGACCTATATCTCTAACGTCGATAAGCTGTAGAATTTTGGAACACGTATTATGTTCAAGTATAATGACTTTTCTTGAGACTAGGAATCTACTCTGTAGGTATCAGCATGGGTTCCGAAAACAAAGGATGTAGGTTACAGTACGCTTGTTCGCCCACTGCTTGAATACTGCTCAGCAGTGTGGGATCCGCACCAGATAGGGTTGATAGAAGAGATAGAGACGATCCAACGGAGAGCAGCGCGCTTCGTTACAGGATCATTTAGTAATCGCGAAAGCGTTATACGGAGATGATAAACTCCAGTGGAAGACTCTGCAGGAGAGACGCTCTGTAGCTCTGTACGGGCTTTTGTTAAAGTTTCGAGAACATACCTTCACCGAAGAGTCAAGAAGTATATTGCTCCCTCCTACGTATATCTCGCGAAGAGAGCATGAGGATAAAATCAGAGAGATTAGAGCCCACATACAAGCAACCGACAATCCTTCTTTCCACGAACAATACGAGACTGGAATAGAAGGGAGAAGCGATAGAGGTACTTAGGGTACTCTCCGCCACACACCGTCAGGTGACTTGCGGAGTATGGATGTAGATGTAGATGTAGAAAGTTTCAAGGACGAGGGACAGGATTGGAAAGAATAAGAGAAACCTCGATAGATAATGATGGCAACGACGTCTTTCTCAATCAATAATATAGTAAGTCACAATCTGCCATACCACATACGATTACTCGTCGGATGTGCTCTCGACATCACGCGTTCCGGGATGGTATTTGTCATATACACATGGAGAACATAAATTCAAACTTTATGCAAATACAAGTGGTTTACTTCCTTATATTATCTCTCAAATGCCATATAAATTAAATAATGTGACGAGTGAAGGAAAAAAAATTCATGATGTAGCTTCAGATGGAATCGAACTGTCGCTTCACACACGTTCGTTTCATGGAGGTCGAACGCTAATCATTTGACGACCATGAACTCTACCACGCGTCAGCTATTGACAGATACATAATAGACGCATAAAAGCTCTGTTGTGATTTTCTCGGGATTGCCAGAGCACATTATGTTGCTTTAAAGGCCCACTGAAGTTGTACAAAGTTTCAAGTAAATCTGTCATCCCAAAGTAGTGGCCTGCACTTGTTACAATCAATAGGTGCAGTAAACTATCATGTGAGTTATCTCGGAAACTTATTCAGTAAATAGTCTTCGTACACTCTTGTTCTTTTCTATTCCTGTTTTGGACTGCAAATCTCTTCCTCAATACAAGGAAGATAGGAAATCGCTAATAAAAGCTACTCGTGTAAGGAAGGCGAAAGTGAACCTCAATCTCTGCATAGCTCAACATAGAGTGCTGAAAAGTCTGTCCATACAGTCGCGTATAATTTCTTTTTTTTCTTTTTAAAAAAAAGAATTAACTTGAGAACTACTTGAGACAGAGCACAGTGGCTGGTTGTCCAACGTTGGTCAGCTCTCATCGGATTTTTCCTTCGTCATTTGTTGCAGATTTGACATGGAGTACATGATGGCAGAGCAAGAGAAAAAGCAGTTTACCATCTGATCCGCAGGATCCAAAACCCTGACGTCGGTCCTGCGGGATTACCAATTCCTGTATGGGACGCCAACAGCGGTAAGAGCAAGCATAGCGATGCAGTTCAAAAATTATAAAGGGCTCCAAGACCTGCCTCGAAGTAAACGTCCACCTGTGTCTCAAGGAGAGTGCAAGCTTCCACAAGAGTCAATTCATAGTGCGTTACGGAACTTGCAGGAAGCACGACGAAAGTCCATAATGTATTACATTAGCAGTTTTTCCTTTCTTGTACAGAGCACTACTGGTCCCAAGATTGCAGCCACACCAGCGACCTAAGCGGTATACACTCGCGTTTTCCATTATCGCTCCTAAGATGCTGTCAGTGAATATGTAAAATAGTGTTTTCGTTCAGATGAAGTAACGTTCCACATTTGTGGACTTATGAATTGCCACAATATTATTATGTGTGGCTCTGAAACTCCACTCAATTCACGCTAAACACATCCGTGATAGCCCGTTGTTCACTATTCGTGCGCCAAGCGGAGTGGCCTCGCGATTTGAGGCGTCGTGAAACGGATTGCGCGGCCCCTCCCGCCGGTGTTTCGAGCCCTCTCTTTGTCATGTATGTGTCTATTGTTCTTAGCATACGTTATTTTAAGTTAGTTTAAGTAGGGTATAAGTCTAGGAACCAATGACCTCTACAGTTTGGTCCCTTAGGAATTCACACACACACACACTGTTCGTGTGTTTTATTCAGAATATGCCGACAGGGACATTTTTCTTCGCAGTGAAAGTCATAATGGGAAATGTTTACCTGGACATACTCTAACAGCGTTTAGGACTTGGAGTGTGAACTTGCAGCATGTAGTGAATGACGTTCTTCCTGAGACATGGGCGGGTCGTGATGGTCTCATCGCAAGCAGCCAGTATTCTCTCGAGACCGCCTTTTGATTGTGTGGTTATGTCGTGGATCGTACGTACGCGACTTCAGTCAGTGATACTGCTGCTCTTCGTGCACCAATCAGTGAAGCATTCAGAACTTTCAGTGCTGCAATGCTGACCCAAATATCGTGTTGATGTTTTTGCAGGAACGTATTGAAATTCTGGCATAACAGAGAAAGACTGATTTCCCCGTGTTATTTTGTGAGGGTGGTGTCGTTTCTTGTCTTCTTATATTGTCGATGACTGTCCTTGTGGACAGAAAACGAGGTGTTTTGTAGGTACAGTAGGGTCGTATATGAGCGTTTCTCCGAAATGAATTAGTGCACTGTGCCACCGGGACGTAATTTCTGCATCTCAGTTAATTGCATCCTGCACCTTCTGAAGTCCAGCCTCGGTTCATTCCCATTCACTCACAGAGACCTGCATACCAGAGATTAAAGTGAAACGAACTAGTTTGTTGAGACCTCGAAATTACGGACAGAGCGACGTTTCTCTGTGTCTGTTACTCATCTGCGCTCTAAAGGAAATGTTCGTAATTCTAGACTGAGCGAACATCATGCGAATTATTGTAGAAACGATAGTAGGGCAGTGAAATAATATGTGTGTTTTGACCTCCATGCTCGCTGTACGGTTCATTAGCGGATACAGGAGCAAGAAACAGATACTGTTCATAAACAGAGAATTCACATATTAATTTATTCCACATACAATATACAACTTTAAAATTAATACATAACTCTGTTGCTGTAGCTGCAAAAAAATGGTTGAAATGGCTCTGAGCACTACGGGACTTAACATCTATGGTCATCAGTCCCTAGAACTAGTTAAACCTAACTAACCTAAGGACATCACACAACACCCAATCATCACGAGGCAGAGAAAATCCCTGACGCCGCCGGGAATCGAACCCGGGAACCCGGGCGCGGGGAGCGAGAACGCAGCTGCAACGTCAGCTGCTAACAGTAGATCTGGATATAATAATAACACATACAGACACAAAAGATTTATAAATCTTGTATACTTCACTGCTATGTCTCCTCACAAGACGTCGAGCCCTGGGCGATATGAAAGTCTGTAATTGTTATACAACTGGCAAGCACACAATAGTGGGCTCAGTGCATGAATTCTCGAACGTAAGCCCACTCGCCACTTGGATCTCATTGGCAGCGGCCTAATCTTTCGTGGCAGCGCCCTTCTGCCGCGGTGGCGGCTGTAAGAAACGTGGCGGCGTAACTGGCGGTGCGCGTATTTGAAGGCGTGGCCGACAAGAACAGCGACCGATACAGCAATTTGAGGTATCCGTTGTTGTTGTTGTTGTTGTTGTGGTCTTCAGTCCTGAGACTCGTTTGATGCAGCTTGTAATGGTACTTGAATTACGAAACCATTACAGTACCTCACCTGAACCTCTCGATTCCAGCTATATTCTACTGTTTTTCTGTTAACTACTTAACATATTTCTGAGACAAGATTCAGATTTGATTTCATTTGTGATACATGGATATGTTTATATTGCAATGATATTATTCTTATGTGTATTCTATCTTTCGTCACTATGATCTTTGACGTACTTGTAACTCTGATTTTTGGGTGCGTAAACGATAGTTAGTTGGTTGTTAACTTGTTAGAGAGTCGGACCTTGAGAAGGTCAAGTCTTGGACGTCATGTTGGAAAGACGCTTATCGTAGTCAGCTTATAAAATGTGAACTTTAACAGTGACTGTAAGATAAATGTTTTCAAGTATGTTTTGCATTGTGAAGTTTTGTGTTTAGGTGATAAAAGCAATTAAAAGGAAGTGTAACTTAATTTCAGAGTGCTGATTATTTTCTTACATCACCATTGTCCAGCAAAAGAGTAATCTCCAAGAATGGTTTGAGAAGCGCATCTACAAAACTTTTGAATGTGGTAGAATAAAGCCTACGCCTCTTTGCATCCGAGCTTGGAATCATAACCACCTAGATTTTCAACGATTGAGCCATGATAATACGAGACCAGTATGGGAAACACAAAAAGATGAATGCCTAGTTTTTTTATTATTACATGAAATGATTATTAACTGTGCTCTAATGACACCTACCACATAATATGACTGTTGTTGCCCGATAATGCAGTATTTAGCAGCGTGAGCAACACCACAATCGTTATTAAAATTTTTACCTTTGTTGTGGTAGGGTTGTTTGAAGCTCTCCATTCTACTCTATCCTGTGCAAGCTTCTTCATCTCCCAGTACTTGCTGCAACCTACATCCTTCTCAATCTGCTTAATGTATTCATCTATTGGTCTTCCTCTACTATTTTTATCCTCGTCTCTGCCCTCCAATTCTAAATTTGTGATCTCGCGATGCTTCAGAACATGTCCTACCAACCGATCCGTTCTTCTAGTCAAGTTATGCCACAAACTCCATTTCTCACCAATTCTATTCAATACCTCCTCATTAGTTATGTGATCTACCCATCTAATCTCCAGCCTTCTTCTGTAGCACCACATTTCGAAAGCTTCTATTCACTTCTTGTCCAAATTATTTATCGTCCACGTTTCACTTCCATACATGGCTACAATCCATACACATACTATCAGAAACGACTTCCTGACACTTAAAGCTATACTCGATGTTAACAGGTTTCTCTTCTTCAGAAACGCTTTCCTTGCAGTAGCCAGTCTACATTTTATATCCTCTCTGCGTCGAGCATCATCAGTTATTTTAATCCCCAGGTAGCAAAACTCCATTACCCCTTAAAGTGTCTCATTTCCTAATCTAATTCCCGCAGCATCACCAGACATAATTCAACTACATTCCATTATCCTCGTTTTGCTTTTGTTGATGTTCATCTTATATCCTCCTTTCAAGACACTGTCCATTCCGTTCAACTCTTCCTGGTCCTTTGCTGTCTCTGAAAACGTTTCAATCTGATCTGTAAACCTCAATGTCTTTATTTCTTCTCCATGGATTTTAATACCTACTCCGAATTTGTCTTTTGTTTCCTTTACTGCTTGCTCAACATACAGATTGAATAACATCGGGGAGAGGCTACAACCCTGTCTCACTCCCTTCCCAACCACTGCTTCCCTTTCACGCCCCTCGACTGTTGTAACTGCCATCTGGATTCTGTACAAATTGTAAATAGGCTTTCGGTCCCTATATTTTACCCCTGCCACCTTTAGAATTTGCTGTCAAACGCAGGCACAGCCACCTGGAGCACAGCGAATTCTGAAGTTAAAATTCAGATAATAGCCTGTTTGACTCTTCAGATGACGGCCGCTATGGACGAGCCGTTCTAGGCGCTTCAGTCTGAACCCATGTAAAGATGCCCACATGCTCCTCATGTCGCTCTGCTTAATGACGGGCTGACAGGTGTACACAGATCAAGAAGTTGTCACCAGAGCTCAAGTCATCGACTACTTAGATTTGAGCGCTGTATGGATGAGAAAAAATAGTTCAAATGTATGTTAAATCTTACGGGACTTAACTGCTAAGGTCATCAGTCCCTAAGCTTACACACTACTTACCCTAAATTATCCTAAGGACAAACACACAGACCCATTCCCAAGGGAGGACTCGAACCTCCGCCTGGTCCAGCCGCACAGCATGGATGAGAAGTTTGGCAACACGTAGCCCTGTTAATTTTCTGAAATGCATGCTCCACCCCTGTACAACAGACGGGTCTCAGGTGGCAGTAAGAGGATCTCAACGGCTCTACCGCTGGGGCCGGTGCTTTTGAGCCCCATAGCATGTTGTGTATTATCATCCTCGACTATACACTGTCTTGTCACTATTGTCTCTGTTCTATACTTAACTGTTTGTTTAACAAGTCGTGCAAGTTTGCGCCAGCATTTACAGATGCAGATTATTCTGATGTGATTACCTGTCAATGTCCAGCTGTCTACCTTATCTTTCCTTTGGTACTGGTTTCTTCAATGTTGAGTAGAATTACTCCACGTAAGTAGGTTACTGTGAGGCCTTAGACGCCTTATTCGCCTCAGAGTGCGGACCTGTTACATAGGCTTCACCTCCTGGATTGTTTCCTCTGCTGCGAGTACCGGACGTTCTCTTCTGCACTCTGGATGGTTTTGGGAGAAATTAACACATACATGTGAAACCTTGCATTTCGTTTCTGTTTCGTGGGAAGGTTGACTGATTCTTCCTCACGTATTCTGTCCTGTAGAAACCATGATGCTTTTTATGTAAGGGAGATGACAACTGCTGCAATGTACGCAGGCAACTTTGGTATTGTGTGTGTGTGAGTAAGAGCTGTTCCCTTCTTCAGCTCACCATTTCCTCTCTTCATGATATTCGTCACCTTCACCTTCCCATTCCTGTTGCAGTTCTTCATCATCAATTTTCATGACCTTTCGGCAATTAACAAAACAGTCACTATAATTTAACGTAGTGTATGCTCCAAATGATTCTTCACGCAACTTCTTGTGTACTTGGGGAGATTTCAGTATCCCTAACAGGCATGCAACATTACTCAGCCTTATACTTCAACTTCCCTGCTTTGTCTAGATCTATATTACTACACAGGGTGGTCGAAAATATTTGAAAGGCTTGTAAGCCTGTTGCAGGGTACATTATGCTGAGACGTAACTGTCAAGAAGAAACTTTGGAGCTTTGCACCGTTTCTGAGTTGATTGCTGAGCTACCTCAACTGCTAACCTACTATAAAACGATGCAGGTTATCGGATTTTGTTGTAAACAATCATTTCTCGGTACCACCAACCATGCAACACCATCACAAGCTCTTCAGATTGTTCCTGCTTATCCTGTATAAAGACAAGTAGTAAGTTAATGTTGCTACCAAATTTCTAGAAAAGCACTTCACCAATTTACTTCATATTTCTGCACAATACTCTGATGAACATGCCGACAGACATACGCTATAATACTTTTAATAAATCAACCTTATACATTTATACGTAATATGTAGAGCTGAAACTTTTTTACCAAACGCCTCGAGACTATCTTGAATATTTTACTTCAAATCTTTACACAATGCTCTAATGAATATTGAGACAGCCATAGGTTACAGGTCTTTTAATATATATGACATATAAACAAGTATATAATATATAAACATGAAATTTTCGTTGGCAAAATTCTCGGAAAGTTCTAGATGGATTTTAATGAACATTCGGAATGAGACAGACTATATGTTTTTAATACACATAATATGTATTCAATATGTAAAGGGGAGACGTTGTTACCACCGCTCTCGAAAATATCTTGACTAACAGACTTCACTTCCTTACACGATACTCAAGTGAATGTTAGGGCGGATAAAGAATATAAGAATGCTCATTGTTGTTGTTGTTGTTGTTGTTGTGGTCTTCAGTAAAGAGACTGGTCTGATGTCGCCCACCATACTATTCTATTCTGCGCAAGCTTCTTCATCTCCATGTAACTACTGCAACCTACATTCTTCTGAATCTGCTTTGTGTAGTCATCTCTTGGTTTCCCTCTACGATTTTTACCCTCCACGCTGACTTCCAATACCAAATTGCTGATCCCTTGACGCCTCAGAACTTCTCATGCTAACAGATCTCTTCTTCTAGTCAAGTGCCTTTACCGAATGTGCTTGTGGTCAAAAAGCTATTCTGCTAGGTGAAGTCCAAAGATTTTGTTCTTCATACCTTTGGCATTCTTATGGATATATTTCCACAGCACCTTTCATCCACTAATAAATATTTCTTAACGTTGTTGTTGTTTTGTCTTCAGTCGCGAGACTGGTTTCATGCAGCCCTCCAAGCTACTCTATCCCCCCCAAGCTTCTTCACCGCCAAGGAACTCCTGCAACCTACATCCTTCTGTATCTGCTTAGTGTATTCCTCTCTTGGTCTCCCTCTACGGTTTCTACCCTTCACACTGCCCTCCAATACTAAAATGGTGATCCCTTGATGCCTCAGAAAATGGCCTACCGACTCATCCCTTCTTCTAGTCATACCACAAATTCCTCTTCTCCCAATTATATTCAGTACCTCCTCATTAGTTACGTTATCTACTCACATAATCTTCAGCAATCTTCTGTAGTACTACATTTAAAAAGCTTCTATTCTCTTCATGTATAAACTAGTTATAGTCCATGTTTCACTTCCATACATGGCTACACTCCATACAAAGACTTTCAGAAACGACTTTCTGACACTTAAATCTATGCTCGATGTTAACAAAGTACTCTTCTTCAGAAACGTTTTCCTTGCCATAACCAGTCTACATTTTACATCGTCTATACTTCGACCATCATCAGTTATTTTGCTGCCCAAATAGCAAAACTCATCTACTACTTTAAGCGTCTCAATTCCTAATCTTATACTCTGACTGAATCTGGCTACACTTCCTTATCCTCGTCTTACTTTTGTTGATATTCATCTTACATACTCCTGTCAGGACACTGTCCATTCCGTTCAACTGCTCTTCCAGGTATTTTGCTGTTTCTGACAGAATTACAATGTCGTCGCTAAACCTCGAAGTTTCTATATTTCCTCCATGGATTTTAATTCCTAATGTACATTATTCTTTTGTTTTCTTTACTGCTTGGTCAATATACAGATTGAAGAACATCGGGGATGGGCTACAACCCTGTCTTACTCCTTTCCCAACCACTGCTTCCCTTTCATGCCTCTCGATTCTAACAACTACCACTGGTTTCTGTACAAATTGTAAATAGACTTTCCCTCCCTATATTCGACCCTGCCACCTTCAGAATTTGAAAGAGAGTATACCAGTCAGCATCGCCAAAAGCGTTCTCTAAGCCTCTAGAAACGTAGGTTGGCTTTTCCTTAATCTATCTTCTTTAGATAAATAAATAAGCAATACCCGGAGGGGGATCGTTTTCAGTAAAAATCTCGAAACATTCTCGACCGGTTTACTTCAGATACTCTAAAGAATATTCGGATGGACATTAACTATATGAATTTTTAATATATGCGATTCGTAAATTCATTTGTAATATATAAGGTGGAAATGACGATTCAAAAAATTTCGAAAAGCTCTAGACCGATTTACTTCTAATTTTTAGTCGATACTCTAATGAACACTGAGGCAGATATAGATTTCATATTTTTCTAAACAGCACTGTACAGGTTTCCTGTTAAAGGAGACTGAAGAAGAGCATATGCTTTGCTGTGCTGAGAAAAAGTGCGGTTTCAATTTCCTTTTCGCAGTCAGTTTCAACTACCATAGAAGGGCATATAAACCACTAGAAAAATTGTGTCTCCCGTATTTATTCTTTTTCCTTACGTGTATTTTGGGACAAAAATTGTCCTTAAAGGAATGTGCTGTTTTGATTTCTTTCTGGTCGTCAACTTAAAAATGTATGTAAGGGTTATCGGCTTATGATTAGAGTACACAGCAGATCCAGCAGCTGGAGCAGTCTCTCTCGGACCTCGTATAGCAATGATACAATCGATCAGGTTATTATTCCATAAAAAAAATGGCTCTGAGCACTATGGGACTCAACTGCTGTGGTCATTAGTCCCCTAGAACTTAGAACTACTTAAATCTAACTAAACTAAGGACATCACACACAACCATGCTCGAGGCAGGATTCGAACCTGCGACCGTAGCAGTCGCACGGTTCCGGACTGCGCGCCTAGAACCGCGAGACCACCGCGGGCGGCTATTTTTCCATAGATCCAGTAGCTGGAGAGGTGTCTCTCATACCCTGTACACCATTATTCCAACCGATTGCCCCCTTATTTTAAGCGACTTAAACTCCGAATCTAGGTTTCGTTTGCAATATGAGTAACCACGGTTCAAGGTCAGCAAGAGGATAAGATGACAGAGAGGGAGCATGAGGTACTTGAGATCTGTAGGGGAGAGGAGGAGATGAACAGACGTAGAGGGGACTGGGAGAAGGTAGACAAAAAGAGGAAGAAGATGGGATGGGGAGAGAGAAGGGGGGAGAAGGAATGTAGCATATATATCTATTTCCATATATGTTTAGCAATTGCGAAACGTTGGCGGGTTCGTTAGTGTATGCAGAAAAGCTACAATTTTTGAAATGTATCTTACAAACATTGAATGAAAACGAGAATATCATTCAGCAAATGGTGTGGTCTGTTACTGGCAGTGCTTTCACTGGTACTGGCAGTATATCGCCACGCGTCTCTGGGGCTTGGGTGTTGGTACTGCTCAACGCAACCTGAATTGCTGCGGCTAAACAGTTTGCCATACATTTCATGGAGATCCGATGACCAGCTAGGAAAGAAGAAAACTCAGAGCCCTGGTAGCCTGCGGATAAACCTAGTGCAGATGATGTGTAATAGATGCCCCCCCCCCCTCCAACCCAGATAGTCCGCTGACTACTGTTTCGACTCAATAATCTTTCAGCCCATCAACACGTAGCATGCCTTAGCCAACAACCTCGCCATCTGCGACAACGAACATAGGTCGCCGCCCTCCATGGTTGCCACCCCAAAGTTGACGGAGCTTACGGTGGCTGAGAGATAGTGACGCTAAGGTCGTTGACCAGTCCACAGACTGGATCCCCCAGGTTCGTTTTGTGAAATCTACGTTTCCTGAGGTGCTCGCCATCTGTCGTGGCTAATGGGGCACGTACGAAATATCCAATGCATCGCACGCGGCGAGCATTATTCCCTAATAAGTGTCGAGACTGTCTAACGCGTTCTGAGGTTTCCGTATCTTGACACGTCGAATTATGCAAGTTTTTATATCTTTCTTGACCTTTTAGGTTACTTGTAACTGTGGTACGATTTTCTCCAGATATTAGTTTAAAAATAATGACATATGGGGCGACAATATTGCACGTGGATGGTGAGAAAATTGTAACGTCTCTCAGTAGAGCAAGGTAGGAATCTGTTCTGTTCTTCAGCATGCAATGAAATTATGGGATTTCTGACATGTGGAGTGACATTTATATTAGCTGAGTTTCTGGGATTTTAATGGTGAATTTATTCAGAGAGCATCATTCGTAAACCAGACTTCAAAGAAAACAAATACTGCTGATGTACGACGCGTCCCTAACTGAGTCATAATAATGAACAGAAACCGAGTCACGTGCGTTAATTGTCAAGGGGTAAAGAATTGTAAGGTGCTATTCATCTTGTAATAGAGGCGGGAAGCGTTGTAATATTAAGACTAGCAAAAAAAAGTTTGACAGTCATTTGTTCCTATGTAGCTCGCAATGTGATTCGAGTTCAAAGTTATTGTTTCGAAATCGTTCAAAATAATAGCTTTGTTTGGAAGTAATTTAAACTTGTTTCACTGATTGCATTAAGGGGAGTACGTACGTCCTATACTCCAGTGATAAATTTGCAATATTGATGACTCATTATCTCATAACCTGAGACAGATAGATATCTGTAATTTTTGGGATGTATAGTATCACTCCTTTTTTAATTACAGAACCAGAATCAAATTGTACAGAGAAAAAAGTAGTTAGTTATGATTTTTTAAAATGTTGCTCAATATTTTATTTTAAGAGTACACTTTTTCTTCCGTAAGTAAAAAATAGTTAGAGGTAGAGATGATTTGGGAAGATCAGTAGCTGCAGTATACTAAGTGGTAAAAAAGTGTAAAATTAGAGATATATATATCTGTAATAGTTTCTGAGATAATGTGTCAAATAATTTTGAAAATGTCATTTCCGGAAAATCAAGTCCAAACATTTTATTTGATATTAACTTACGCATGGAGGCATGCCAGCTTCTAGAAACAGCCAGGCCCATAATCAGCATTATCTGGATCCTGTTCTTGACTATCCTGCAAACCCAGAAGCTTCCTTCTTTTTCTGCCTCTTGCTTCTTTAGTCATTTCCTCTGCTGCATGCTGGGTTTTCGTGATCCTAAGTCGATCCATTCGCTGAAAGGCTTGCAGTGTCTTGACACCTGGAGTGATACGACGTTCTTCTAGTACCCCGATTCTTCCCTTTATACCATCATTAAATGTTATCGCTGCATCACAAATACCCAAGCATAGAGTTTTCCTTCCTACAAAGACATTCTTTGGTATGCGGGTCCATATTACATTATTGGAAGACTCATTCGGGTTTTGTGTTCGACCGTGGAGACATTTGGAAAGGTCAGGATGAGATAATCCTCTGTATATTGGTTTAATAGCTTCTATCACTGCAAATGGTATGCTATTTTTGTGCCTAAGTTGTTCCTCGCTACCCGCTGCCTGAGCTTTGCTCTACTTGCACCATCAACCAGCACCAGGTAGGCAAAGACCATGTATAGGTATATCATCAGTAGAAGATTTGTGGAAGAATGTAGCCCACACTGCTCGTTTAATCCCTTGTAGGTCATGTGTATTGTTTCTTATTGCCATTCCATAATAATGGTGGACTTCATCAATGTTTTTGTCTGTAAGTCTCCCTTTACCATTTAGAGTCTTTCCATCTGATAACTTCTCTTTTCCTTATGTTTGCTTCAATTTTCGGAGACGCGTTCCCATCCGTTTTTGGACGTGGCCCAAATATTCAACCTTAATAATCTGCTTATTACATTAAGGTTGGCTTTCACTACTGATTTGTAAGCTTTTGAATCACCATCCCCCAAGTACTCAGTGTAACACACACCTCTCTCCTGTTGTGAACGTCTGAACATAGAAACAACTGCAGTAGCCTGCATCCCCCCACTACTTCCCTCATAATTCTTAGCACAATTTGTTTTATGGGTTTCACTTGTTTCATCAACTGATTTACACTGATGACAGTATTTAGTTAGCACTTCAATGTCTATAACTTTACCTGTGTCAACACTAGTGACAGTTGCAACTGCATTTTTTGATGTGTAACCTCTCTTCTGCCATCTCCCATCAACTGCCACAGATAAGTCTGTTATGTTATTTAATTCTACTGCTTGTTCAGCAGCAGCTTTCATAGAAGTAACAGAAACAGATTTGACACATTCGCCAATTACTTCTGTGTACTTACTTGATCTGGTTAGTGGGTTTGGAAAGTTCAGCGTTGCACATAATACTTCCACTGCAGTCAATACTTTGCCAATGGGCCTCATTCCATACAGGAATCTAACATTGCTCTCAAACAAGTCATTCTTGCACTTTTCAGAAGTCCAAAATGATGTCGAGAGCCTGCAAACTTCACACACAAGTTTGTTAGCCAGTCCAGTCCTTGCCGATGAGTCCTCAGAGATGCTAATTTGTCCCACTACAAACATTACATGATACAGCTTCTTGCAAAACTTGACCTAACACACTCAAATCTAAAAAAACATAACCTAAACTATTTTGATATTTGGCAGTAAATAAATCCTCATGGTCTCCAAGTTTCCTCTTCGAAGCAGTAGTAGGCGTGTCCTTATCACGGGTCTGTGAAATATCTATTTCAGGATCAACACTGGATTCAGATTTTCTGATATGCTGATTTCCATGGAAACGTCGCTTCTTAAAACAACCCTTTCTTTTCGTCATGTTGAAAAGAGGTATAAGAGCGTAAAATAACACACCAAACCAATATGTTTACAGTTCAAAACTTATGAAACACGACAACCACAAAGTAAATAAACAAAATGAATGTGCTATACCGGCATTTCTGTTTGCACAGTGCATCCAACCTATTAACACAAACATTAACCTGATTTCAAGGAGTAAATATCTGAAAACCACAGCCTTCTAGATTGAATTGTTCAAGAGATACAGATACTTGCCGTGCCGGTGGTACTGTTACCGACGACTGTGCCGCAACTGCTTGCTGACCGATAGATGTGTACCTACAGATTGGACAATTGTGCAGGTCGCACCAGTGTTTGAGAAGGGTAGCAGGAGTAATCCATCTAACTACAGACCTACATCACTGACGTCGGTTTGCATTAGGGTTTTGGAGCGTATACTGCGTTCAAACATTATGAATCACCTTGAAGGGAACGATCTATTGATACGTAATCAGCATGGTTTCAGAAAATATCGCTCTTGCGCAACGCAGCTGGCTCTTTATTCGCACGAACTAATGACCGCTATCGACAGGGGACCTCAAGTTGATTCCGTATTTCTAGATTTCCGGAAAGCTTTTGACACCGTTCCTCACAAACGACTTCTAATCAAGCTGCGGGCCTATGGGGTATCGTCTGAGTTGTGCGACTGGATTCGTGATTTCCTGTCGGGAAGGTCGCAGTTCGTAGTAATAGACGGCAAATCATCGAGTAAAACTGAATTGATATCAGGTGTTCCCCAGGGAAGCGTCCTGGGACCTCTGCTGTTCCTGATCAATGTAAATGACCTGGGTGACAATCTGAGCAGTTCTCTTAGGTTGTTCGCAGATGATGCTGTAATTTACCGTCTAGTAAGGTCATCCGAAGACCAGTATCAGTTGCAAAGCGATTTAGAAAAGATTGCTTTATGGTGTGGCAGGTGGCAGTTGACGCTAAATAACGAAAAGTGTGAGGTGATCCACATGAGTTCCAAAAGAAATCCGTTGGAATTCAATTACTCGATAAATAGTACAATTCTATTGAACTAAGTACCTGGATGTTAAAATGACGAACAACTTCAGTTGGAAAGACCACATAGATAATATTGTAGGGAAGGCGAGCCAGAGGATGCGTTTCATTGGCAGGAAACTTAGAACATACAACAAGTCAACTAAAGAGACAGATTACACTGCACTCGTTCGTGCTCTGTTAGAATATTGCTGCGCGGTGTGGGATCCTTACCAGGTGGGATTGACGGAGGACATCGAAAGGATACAAAAAAGGGCAGCTCGTTTTGTATTATCACGTAATAGGGGAGAGAGTGTGGCAGATATGATACGCGAATTGGGATGGAAGTCACTACAGCAAAGACGATTTTTGTCGCGGCAGGATCTTTTTACGAAATTTCAGTCACCAACTTTCTCTTCCGAATGCACAATATTTTGTTGAACTCAACCTACAAATGTAGGAATGATCATCAAAATAAAATAAGAGAAATCAGAGCTCGGACAAAAATGTTTAGGTGTTCCTTTTTCCCGCGCGCTGTTAGGGAGTGGAATGGTAGAGAGATAGTATGATTATGTTTCGATGAACCGTCTGCCAAGCACTTAAATGTGAATTGCAGAGTAGTCATGTAGATGTAGATGTACTTAGGCAAGTCAGTGTGGAACGACCTGATAATTTTACACACGCACTATTAACTTTGAAATGATAAAAACTGCACTTCCAACTAGAATTTTTCGACAAATAATGCATCAAATTATTCAGGAGAGATCAAATATAAATAAGAGGTAATAATCCGAAAATGTCACTTTTTGACCAATTCCGGTATATGTACTCCTCTTAATAGGCCTTTTACTTGCATGGAAAATCCGATGCATTCGATATCTGTGGCTGTAAAAAACTAGGTCGTCTTAAATCTTGTTCTCATTTATAAAGGGATTGTAACTGTTGGCTCAACATTTTGGGCACCATAGTTATAGGAATAAATTGCTGCCAACTTTTATAAATAAGGAAAATTTAACATCGTTATGTTTCAGTCTGACGTACTTCAAATCTTACTTTCTCATTTCACGTACTATCATTATTCTTGGCTCTGATTCCAAGTGAATGTGAATTTTAGTAAACAGACACTGCCTAGAGATATAACTGTAAGGGGGATCCTAGAGAGAATGGCAAATCGAAACCTGATGATATTCACTTATGGAAAGTTTTTGAGAACAATCACAGTAACTACAACGTTCGGTCATACAATATGTAATACTTGCTAAATTTAAGTTGTAGCTGAGTTTGAGCCAACGATTCAAGTGGAGCTACCATTTTATAATGAAACTTACGCTTTTATGATGATGAAAAATGAAATAAGTATGGTTTTCGTGGCTGGGAGTGCCAACCTGGGGACCTTCGGCGTCCGAGTTTCAAGCCTTTTCAGTTGACGACATATTGGGCGACTTTTGTGTCAGTGAGGACACCACAACATCCAGTCCCCGAGCGGAGAAAAATCTCTGACCGTCCGGGAATCGAACCCGCACCCGCTGCAAGGCAGTCCAACTCACTGACCACCCAAGGGCGAGGTGTATGCTAACGAAAATTTTAAATCGTCACCTATACTGTGAACAATTTGATGAACATCACAACATGGCAAAATCTACGGCAAGTCCTCAACAATTAAAACATTTAAGAGGAATTGTACTGACATGCACCTTCTTGCATCGCCAATAAACAAAATTCCGTGCGTCCCCTCTTTGTTTTGCATCGAATCGGAACTTGTATGATTCGACCTTACGGAACTGGGACACTGCACTCATCGCTACCAAGATGATGTGTTCTTAATACTAAAATACACTCCTGGAAATTGAAATAAGAACACCGTGAATTCATTGTCCAAGGAAGGGGAAACTTTATTGACACATTCCTGGGGTCAGATACATCACATGATCACACTGACAGAACCACAGGCACATAGACACAGGCAACAGAGCATGCACAATGTCGGCACTAGTACAGTGTATATCCACCTTTCGCAGCAATGCAGGCTGCTATTCTCCCATGGAGACGATCGTAGAGATGCTGGATGTAGTCCTGTGGAACGGCTTGCCATGCCATTTCCACCTGGCGCCTCAGTTGGACCAGCTTTCGTGCTGGACGTGCAGACCGCGTGAGACGACACTTCATCCAGTCCCAAACATGCTCAATGGGGGACAGATCCGGAGGTCTTGCTGGCCAGGGTAGTTGACTTACATCTTCTAGAGCACGTTGGGTGGCACGGGATATATGCGGACGTGCATTGTCCTGTTGGAACAGCAAGTTCCCTTGCCGGTCTAGGAATGGTAGAACGATGAGTTCGATGACGGTTTGGATGTACCGTGCACTATTCAGTGTCTCCTCGACGATCACCAGAGGTGTACGGCCAGTGTAGGAGATCGCTCCCCACACCATGATGCCGGGTGTTGGCCCTGTGTGCCTCGGTGGTATGCAGTCCTGATTTTGGCGCTCACCTGCACGGCGCCAAACACGCAGACGACCATCATTGGCACCAAGGCAGAAGCGACTCTCATCGCTGAAGACGAAATGTCTCCATTTGTCCCTCCATTCACGCCTCTCGCGACACCACTGGAGGCGGGCTCCACGATGTTGGGGCGTGATCGGAAGACGGCCTAACGGTGTGCGGGACCGTAGCCCAGCTTCATGGAGACGGTTGCGAATGGTCCTCGCCGATACCCCAGGAGCAACAGTGTCCCTAATTTGCTGGGAAGTGGCGGTGCGGTCCCCTACGGCACTGCGTAGGATCCTACGGTCTTGGCGTGCATCCGTGCGTCGCTGCGGTCCGATCCCAGGTCGACGGGCACTTGCACCTTCTGCCGACCACTGGCGACAACATCGATGTACTGTGGAGACCTCACGCCCCACGTGTTGAGCAATTCGGCGGTACGTCCACCCGGCCTCCCGCATGCCCACTATACGCCCTCGCTCAAAGTCCGTCAACTGCACATACGGTTCACGTCCACGCTGTCGCGGCATGCTACCAGTGTTAAAGACTGCGATGGAGCTCCGTATGCCACGGCAAACTGGCTGACACTGACGGCGGCGGTGCACAAATGCTGCGCAGCTAGCGCCATTCGACGGCCAACAACGCGATTCCTGGTGTGTCCGCTGTGCCGTGCGTGTGATCATTGCTTGTACAGCCCTCTCGCAGTGTCCGGAGCAAGTATGGTGGTTCTGACACACCGGTGTCAATGTGTTCTTTTTTCCATTTCCAGGAGTGTAGTTACCCTCTAAGACTAATGATGAACACTAGTCGCCTTTTATTAAACGGGGATCATTTTCTACTACTAGTGTTAGAGGTTGAGTGTATGGAATTATCGAAAGCCTTATGATTGATTCATACCTAACTCACTAGAATAATATCACTGTTGGCAAATAGCGTTGGTGTGATAAAACTAAGCACATCATATTTCGACAAAGGAGGTTCTGTGTATCAAGTCTGGGCGTTAAGTTCGTAGTTATGCAAGAGAGGGAGACGGAGAGAGTACTGAAAAAGAAGGACACGGTGTAAAGGAAACGTCTACGTTTTGTCTTGTTTCTGATATTTGGTATAGAGAATAATAAACTGACCAGTATAGCTGCCTGTGAAGCGGAAGTACTAGTACAAAACCTTTCTAGTGGTCGTCTGCTCTGTAGGACTCAGCATGGGTTTCGAAAAAGACGATCGTGGAAGGAATATATAAAATTAATCGTCGGTAAAGCAGATGCCAGACTGAGATTCATTGGAAGAATCCTCAGAAAAGCAGTCCGAAAAAAAGGAAGTAGGTTACAGTACACTTGTTCGTCCACTGCTTGAATACTGCTCAGCGGTGTGGGATCTGTGCCAAAGAGGGTTGAGAGAAGAGATAGAGAAGATCCAACGGAGGGTAGCGCTCTTCGTTACAGGATCATTCAGTAATCGCGAAAGCGTTACGGAGCTGATAGATAAACTCCAGTGGAAGACTCTGCAAGAGAGACGCTCAGTAGCTCGGTAAAAGGTTTTGTTGAAGTTTCAAGAACATACCTTCACCGAAGAGTCAAGCAGTATATTGCTGCCTACTACGAATATCTTGCGAAGAGTCCATGAGGATGAAATCAGAGAGATTAGAGCCCACACAGAGGCATACCGACTATCTTTATTTCCACGAACAATACGAGACAGGAATAGAAGGGAGAACCAATAGAGGTACTTAAGGTAGCCTCCGCCACACACCGTCAGGTGGCTTGGGGAGTATGGATAAAGATGTAGATGTAGAATAAAATGTGTGATCACCATGTGCAACTCGTCCATCACCTAGCCATGATACTTAAAAATACTGGAGTTTTGGAAGCAATAGTGGCTCTTAGCGCTATGGGACAAAAAGCAATAGCGTATCCGACCGTAAAAGTGCTCCATCTCTTATCGTAGTGAGCGCATTTCTTAAGCAAAGAAGCACTCTCCAAAAGGCTTTAATCTTAATTCGTTTCATCGAATCTATATTTTTCTCCTGATGTATGAGGGTATAATGTAAACCTCTTTCAAACGCGGCTGTGCATTATTCATAGGAACTACGGTCGGGTGGAACAGTCCCTTAGGAAGTAAGTAGGTTATCACAGAAGAGTAGTGGCGTTCTTTTGTGATGTAAATCTGGACCTTTGCGACGATATGGAGGTAGGTACGGCCCCAAACGTAGCTTGGAGTTCTAGAAAGGATCACTCGGCGTCATTACCCTTAATAGTCGCGTGGAAGGAAAGCACTTATGCCAAGCTCCTTCTTGTTTCCGCGTGCCGGTAACTCCTTTCATCATTAAAATCTCACAGGACATAACAAGAACGTCTTTCAGAAGTACCGCACATTTTTATCATGATCCTTTCCGTCGTTTACCTGTCTTCTAAAAGTTATCGCCGAATACAATATGAGTACGGAAGAGTTACGGAACGGTTGTTATCATTTGTAGATACGGCTTATGTCAGTCCCGAACTTGCGGCTGGATGGGGCTTATGGCCCTAGTGCATACACAATCTCTGAACATTATCTTAAGGACATGTGTGTGGCGAGCATGTGAGCACGTAGCATGATAAGGGGCTTAGAACAGGGGATCATAACGACAGCGTATCGGTAACTATAGGAAAACAATTTATAGTTTGCATCTTCAGCGGCGGAAAACCGCTGTTCCAATACACGCAAACCGTGTGGGGTACTGTTTGCCGCGTCCGTGACATTCGATAAGCACTGTATGTGCTAGATTGTCGAACAACGAAAGTGAGCACTTACAGTGTCCAATAATGTGGCATTATGGTATAAAACATTCTCGGACTTCTTGCGGCGTAAATTCAGGGTAAGATCTCGAGCTTTTGACTATTACCTCCATCGCCTTGGTCAGGAGGAAGAGCAACTGACATCAGAACTGCTTCTGTGGTTGCCTGATATAGCCTCAAGGCAGCTTCTGATTGGACGATAATTACGTCATGCTGTCGCAGATAGTGTCAACGTCTGCTCTGGTGAAGCCACAGCTCCCGTCGTAGCGTAAACATTGCAAGTATCTCTGGCTCTTCTCTGCATCGCCACCTCGCTTTCATGAACAGCTAAGATTATATCACGATTGAAGATTTTCTCAGATATTCTTATTTCTACAGCCTCTTTAAATACAGAGTCCGAACATGTGGGAGCCTGGAACAAAACTTTTGATTCATCAAACAGTGAAACCATTGCATTAAAAACATCTAATGTGTACCCACAGGACATGTGGTCTGTAATCAAAAGTTTCATGATGATGTCTCCATTAGCAAACGGTTCCGGAGTAGTCGCCCATTCGGGTCTACGGAAGGGAACAACCAAGGGGCAGGTGACCATACAAAAAAGACAGAACAACAAACGATAGGAAAACCTACGAGTCGAGGCTGGTAATATGATAGCCTGAAACATGGCAAGGAAGCTAGAAAATCTAAACAGCACCAGGAGATGTCTCCAGTTCTCGATTTTTATTATGCTTTTGATTTTCTGCACGCCGGAAACGATGCGAATAGACGGACCGATGTAATTGCTTCCACGCTCACAATGCATGTTGTAAATCCCAGGTAATCTGCGGCCGAGACTGTCCTTAATAGGGCGTAGCAGCTCCTTCATCTTCTTAAGTGGTCGGAAAATAAATCTGATACTTCGCCTGCCAAAGTCTCTGCCTATTTTCCTAACGAAGGCAAAGGAGGTAATCGTCGAAATCTCAGAGTTTTACCCTGAGCCGGCCGGTGTGGCCGAGCGGTTCTAGGCGTTACAGTCTGGAACCGCGCTACCGCTACTGTCGCAGGTTCGAATCCTGCCTCGGGCATGGATGTGTGTGATGTCCTTAGATTAGTTAGGTTTAAGTAGTTCTAAGTTCTAGGGGACTGATGACCTCAGATGTTAAGTCCCATAGTGGTCAGAGTCATTTGAACCATTTTTTTTTACCCTGAATTAACACGACAAGAAATCCTAGAATGTTTTATAGAAGAGTGTCGTCGCAAAAGACTTCGTTCTAATATGGCGTTAGTTATAAAAATTACTGTTACTGCCCACAGAAAGCAGTTTGATTTTAATTCTGACGCTTCGAGTTCTGTGCTCGCTTTCAGATCTGCTGTATCTGCCGTTGCATAAGAGGATAACTCTTAGAACACGTCGACAGCTACTGCGCTTGTAAATAGTTTTTAAGGCCGAAATTGGCCAATCGTACAAGCTATAATAAGCAGAATACTTCTCGACAACAGCCGAGATGAAAAACGTCAAAATGACCTTTAATGTTTTCATTGTTATGTAGAGGAAAGGTGGAACATTCGGGAGAATATACACTTACTATAGGCCTATACAGAAGGTAGTGGGGGCAATTGCTGGATCTAGTAAGTCTAATGCTAAGCTAAACACTTGGAGAATATCCTACAACTGTTGAAATGCACATCGGTCATCGGTCTTATCAAGTAGGGTAGTGGAGCGGAAAGGGGTTCAGCAGAGTCCCTTGCCTTCGGGTTGGCAAGCTGCCCCTAAAGCGCCGAAGAATCAGCAATGATGAACGGCATGAGGGTGCAGAAGGCAATTGAACCACTGCATTAAGGACCCATAAACGTGTACCCATAGGACATGTGGTCTGTAATCCAAAAGTGTCATGAAGATTTTCCCATTAGCAAAAGAATTCATAATAGTCCCCCATTCGGATCGCCGGAAGGGGACAACCAGAGGGCAGGTTACCATAAGAAAAAGACTGAATAGTCAACGACAGAAAAACCTAAGAGTCGAGGCTTGCAATGTCAAAAGTTTGAACGTGGTAAGGAAGCTCGTAAATGTAAAAAGAGAAATGTAAAGGCTCAGTCTAGATGCACTGAAGATCAGTGAAGTTAAATGGAAGGATGACAAAATATCTGGCCATATGTGTACAGGGTAATATCAACAGCGGCAGACTTACAAGTAGCTGTTGTTTCACACTTTTTGTGCATTTCACTTTCGTGCATATTCGGTACTTCGTGTAATCTTTCTTCCATTTACACAGTTTATATTCCGATCTTAAACCTTCACACTTATTTTGACGAAAAAAGTTAAAGCCTTTTCTGAACGCGTTCATTTTTTATTTTTTATGTTTAATGGAGGGTAGTCTATTTTTGTACCGCGTTTTTTGTAATACTCTTCCTGTATAAGAAATCCAGGGCAGATTTCGGATTATCGGATTGGACCGTCGCTTAAAAGGTTTCTGCGAGAGCACGACGTCCATATTGGCATAACAGACAGCTCTCAACATTTACCGAATGTTTATTTCTTTGATTTGTTCTATTTTACTTTTCTTCTCCATTTTGCGAGAGTGCTGAGGACCCCAAGAAACCTTCGGTGACGTACGCGAGCACCGGAGCACTCACAGAGTTGGCGAATCCTGGCGTTCCCTGCTTTGGCAGAATGCAGGATTGATGTAATAGCTAAAAATCAAGTCACGAAAGTGCTTCGGTAGAATCTTCCCTATTTCCATGGGTGCTGTTTAGAAGGCCACCATTGTTTAATGTGGCAGATTTTAGACCCGAGCCGTCCCTGATATATTCCGAAATGACTCCCATACCTTAGTTGCTAGTGTGGAACGATTAATGTACGTTAAAAATATTCTCGACGTACTCCGTCTTCTATTCTTCATGATACGCCTAGGTTTAGCTGTCATCTGTTGAGAGGCTGCCAGATTGTCTCCACTTGGTCTGTTCCTAAGGCAACGTAACGCAGCACGCCTACCTCTGAGTGCTCGTTACATTCTTCGTTACAACAAAGGACGGCTTTTCTTCTCGGCTGGCGGGAAGTTATAGGAATAGAAGAATCAGCAGCATGGTGTGTCAAATGTGTGATGAGGTTGATCCACTCCTGGTTACTGTCACAGTGGTGGAATGCGGCCATTTGGTTGTGCAGTAGCTAGATCAGCCTCCCAACAGTCATTTATGTGTCCTACGTTCACGCACGGAAGTCGATGTGAGGTGAGGCCCGATGGAAAAGTGCTCACTGGAGTGTAGATCGTTGGACATTTTCCACCCAACGCCATCCACGCAAAACAGGAGAGAATAAGGAGTTGATAGCGGAGAACGACCCAGTAGTCGCGTAGAAGTGCATTTTCCCAGTTTTAAGTATGCAGATGACCTCTAACACTAACAGTCTCTCAGTTGTCCTATCCCTGGGGCAGACAGTAGAATAGCTCCAGACTAAATGGTGTGAAATGATGTTACCTAGCAACAGGAAAGGGCGGGGTAGTTGCCGCATTAGATCAGTAGGTGCAGTACCATCAAGTTGCTCCTGTGGTGGACGTAAACAGGTGAGATGGCGTATATACTGGCGCTGAAGCTACTTGTAACTCAGTGGTGAGGGTGAAGCGCGAGTAGCGGTGCGTTTCGTTGATGAAACACCTACACCTCAACTGCGTGGTCAACACCTACATCATTCTTCTTTTTGTCATCAGTCTTATGACTGGTTTGATGCGGTCCACCAAGAATTCCTCTCCTGTGATAAACTCTTCATCTCAGAGTAGCACTTGCAACCTACATCCTAAATTATTTGTTGGTTGTATTCCAACCTCTGTCTTCCTTAACAGTATTTGGCCTCTGTAGCTCCATCTAGTACCATAGAATCATTCCCTCATGTTTTAACAGATCTCCTATCATCCTGTCCCTTCTCCCTATCGGTGTTTTCCACATATTCGTTTCCTCTCCGATACTGCTTAGAGCCTCTTCGTTCCTTACCTCATTAGTCCACCTAATTTTCAACACTCGTCTGCAGCACCACATCTCAAATGCTTCGATTCTCTTCTGTTCCGGTTTTACCACAGTCTATATTTCACTACTATGCTATGATGTGCCCCAGACGTACATTCTCTGAAATTTCTTCCTCAAACTAAGGCCGATATTTAATATTAGTAGACTTCCCTTGACAAGGAATGCCGTTTTTCCATTGCTTGTCTCCTTTTCATGTCCTTGCTCCGTCCGTCATTGGTTATTTTACAGCCCAGGTAACAGAATTCCTTAACTTAATCTACTTCGTGACCATCAATCCTGATGTTAAGTTTCTCGCTGTTCTCATTTCTACTACTTCTCACTACATTCGTCTTTCTTCCATTTACTCTCAATCCATAGTCTGTGCTCATTTGACTGTTCATTCCGTTTAGCAGATCGTGTGATTCTTCTTCCCTTTCACTCAGGATAACAATGTCATCAGCTAAGCGTCTCACTGATATCCTTTCGAATTGAATTTTAATACCACTCCTGAACCTGTCTTTGATTTCCATTGTGGCTTTCTCGTTGTACAGATTCAATAGCAGGGCGAAAGGCTACACCATAGTGTTACACCCTTTTTAATATGAACACTTCGTTCTTAGTCGTCCACTGTTATTATTCCCTCTTCGCTATTGTACATATTGTATATGACCGGTCTCTGCTTGTAGCTTACCCCTACTTCTTTCAGAATTTCGAACATCTTACACCATTTTACATCGTCGAACTCTTTTTCCGGTTCTACAAATCCTATGAACGTGTTTTGATTTATCTTTATTCTTATTTCCATTATTAACCGCAACGTCAGAATTGTCTCTCTCATTCCTTTATCTTTTCTGAAGACAAACTGACCGTCATCTAGCGCATCCTCAATTTTCTTTTCCATTCTTCTGTATAATATTCTTGTAAGGAACTTGGATGTATGAGATGTTGAGCTGACTGTGCGATAATCCTCACACTTGTGAGCTCTTGCCGTCTTCGGAATTGTGTGGATGATGCTTTTCCGAAAGACCGATGGTAGGTCACCAGACTCATACATTCTACACACCAACATGAATAGCCGGTTTGTTGCCACTTCCCCTAATGATTTTAAAAATTCTAATGGAATGTTATATATCCTTTGTGCCTTATTTGACCTTAAGTCCTTGAAAGTTATTTTAAATTCTGATTCTAATACTGGATCTCCTATCTCTTGTAAATCGACTCCTGTTTCTTCTTCTATCACATCAGACAAATCTTCCCCGTCATAGAGGCTTACTGTTGTGGTTGGCTGGAGAGCCAACACCGTGTTACGAGAGGAGGCCGAAAGGCACGCGATTTAGCTCACGCAGGCTGGCGTGTGGTCTGGAACAGGACAAGGAAATTAGAATTTAGAAACAACGGTCGCAGCTGGTGGAATACTTAACTTTAATCCATTAAATGGTGAACGTCGCTCTTGACATTACATGATTCACAGTATCAATAGTAACTGATAATGGCGCCTTGCTAGGTCGTAGCAAATGACGTGGCTGAAGGCTATGCTAAACTATCGTCTCGGCAAATGAGAGCGTATTTTGTCAGTGAACCATCGCTAGCAAAGTCGGTTGTACAACTGCGGCGAGTGCTAGGTAGTCTCTCTAGACCTGCCATGTGGCGGTGCTCGGTCTCAATCACTGATAGTGGCAACACGCAGGTCCGACGTATACTACCGGACCGCGACCGATTTAAAGGCTACCACCTAGCAAGTGTGGCGTCTGGCGGTGACACCACACTTTCAATGTATTCTTTCACCTATCTGTTCTCTCCTCTGCGTTTAACAGTGGATTTCCCGTTGCACTCGTAATGTTACACCCTTGCTTTTAATGTAACAGAAGGTTTACAACCCTACTGGCGCAGCGCGCTACCTGTTTCCTAATAACCGACCGTCTGGCTCTGTCACAGGAAAGCCAAGTATAACGGTACCGCCAAGTACGACCTTAACATGCAGCAAGCGTTACCCTCTGGGAGGAACACTGAAAAGTTTGACCGTGCAGTAACCTAAGGGATAGAGGGTATCGAACGTGAACTTCGTATTGTGGTAATTAGTAGAAAGCAGAAAGACTATAATTTAGAAAATAATGAAAGTACTGAAAGTTTACGTAAATGAAAAAAAAGGACGCCAGCCTAGTTAGGCATAATAATGTGCAAACGTTGTTCTAGATGAATCTGTATATACTACAGGAAAGTAACATTCATAAATTCTATCTTAGTAGAAGTGCAATGAACACCTGCAACCACTATACAAACAACACAATTGGTAGCAATAGTTATCAATTGCATAGGTTAGCAATTACAGAAATGTAAAAGAGACATTACACCTGTTAACTACAATCATCTCCTCATCCTTTAAGTAATTCAGCACAAAAATACTCCCAAAGACAACACAAGGCTATGTGGCACCTGACAACAGTTCAGGTTTGACTAACACACATATACACCTCACAAATGCAATAATATGACACTGAAAGGACACATTTCATATCCGTTTCACAATGGTAATATTTCAGATTCATGAGCCAAAACCCAGATTCAAATTAACTTTCTTCTGCTATTGAAAATTAAAGAGGGGGGCTCTTAAACTGTTTCTTCCTTTATCCTCAACTATGCACACCCTACAGAAACACTTTTCGTTACAATAATACTGATTTCCAGTCCCACTTGCTGTTCATTATCTTGCAATGCTTTATAATCATATGCTGTGACATGATCATTAATTAACTTAAAAATGGTTTCAAGTTAGAGTTAGATGTCAAATGGAACAAAAATTAAGTGCCTTGTAACACCACTTGTGAAGCAAATGATTTTAATTACCCACATTTACGTTCGTTAGTACTAAAACTTCGGCAGTTTCAAAGTAAAAGCAGTTCATAGCAAATTAAAACTCTTTATAAGTTTAATATTATGTACCTCTCTCTTTATTTGTGAAACCAATGTTTTAGTTAGCAACTTTTATGTACTTTAAACGGAAAGTTAGGCGCATTGAAATAGAAACAAATCAGCAATTCTTCATAGACAGGATACTCGGTCCTTAACACTTTTAGGATAGGATCCAGCTTGGTACCAAGAAGACGACAATTTCAACGGTCAAACACAAACTTTGCAACACTTGTTATTGCAAAAACACACACAAGCACACTGGTTCAAACTGTTATATATATCAGTTCTCCAAAGTTGTAGAAACTGTTGCGCAACAGTGGTGGCAAACACGTGGCGGCTATCTGGTCTCCTCGGGCGATTCAATTCTCTATTTCATTTCTAATTTGCCACGAGTTAAACATTTTTAGAGCAATTCGAAATGCGAGGGCCCTATTTTACAGCCGGAACCACATACGAGGCTATTCCATCATAGATCTGTTTTCAGAGAGCCTCGCTCGGCACCCGAGGTGTTGACTATGCGACTGCTAGCGACTGACTGACTACCGTGCGCTCTCGCTTACCGCCCAGATTGACCGCCACTTCCTCCTTTTCTTGCGCGCCAAGCCCCTTCCATAATGGAGGGGGTTCCCTATGCTTTTCTTTCCTCACAAAACAACTCCCTAAGTATGAAACAGTTATTTACATACAGTTTTGTTTTAACAAACAGGCATATTAAATAAAGTTTCATTATTTAAGCACACTGTTAAGGTAAACAAAAATATACATCACATATTTCCATTTCCCTCCAACAATTCAAAGAACGTAACTCGTAAAGAATAAATACTCCATAATTACATACATTATACCAATTACAATCGATAATGGTGTTACAGGTTGTTTTGAATTTCTTGTATGCTGAGTCTGTCCTTCCGTCAATAATTTCTCTTTACGATGTCTTCACATTTTTCCGTCTTAGCTTCCCTGCTCTTTCTGTTTGTTCCATTCTTCAGTGACTTGTATTTCTGTACTTCTGAGTTTCCCGGAACATTTTTGTACTTCCTCCTTTCATCAATCAACTGACGTATTTCTTCTGTTACCCACAGTTACATTGCAGTTACCTTCTTTGCACCTACGTTTTCCTTCCGAGCTTCTGGGATGGCCCTTAATAGAATGTCCATTCCTCTTCAACTATACTGCCTACTGAGCTATTACCTGTTGCTGTATCTATAGCCTTAGGAATGACGAGATACGTTTGAAGTTCTCTCAGTATCTTCTACTGTGATCAGATCAGTGTGTGCCTGTTGCTGTAATTGTTTATTGTGATAGTGTCAGCAAACACAGCCTGGCCACAAATCCATTAACGCAAGTAGAATGATGGGGAGTTTTCAATATAAATACTGGCTTCAAAGATTCATGGATGTATCTTTCAAAGGAAGTGTGGAAGCATTGAGACAAAGCAATAAAAATCCTTGTACCTGGGGCACTCTGTGGCGGGAACACAGACTGGTTACAGTCAGCCACTTGAAGATAGTGTGAGCGATTATTTGTTAACTCTTTTTCTTTACTGGGTCATGTTTAACACTTTTGGCGATGGGGAGAGTTAGAGACGAGCTAAGTTCATAAAGAGGGTATTAATGAATCTTCCGTTGTGCATTTCTGCTTTTTGTCTGAAATGTATCGTCTTGAATATAATGCTGTGCGTTGGACAATCTGTTCGCATACGCCATTAAACAGATCTTTAAATAAGCGCTCCTCATCCAAGAAGGGCAATGTTCAGCATAATTATATGTGGATTAAGTGTCGGCACACTTTAGACTGATCTTGTAGTTTAGTTTCATGTTTGCACAGCGAAATCAGTTCAGTGTAAGCACACGTACAAGAACCTAAAGGAAACGCTAGTGGCACACCAATTAAAACACTAAGTTAGTTCGTTTTATGCAAACTACTCCAGTCAAGTAACGTTTAACCACGAAATCAGAAACATACAGACACCAAATTCCTTTAGTAGCGGACGCGATTCTTAGATTATTATGCTCTTCCTTCCCTTGTCCATGCACGTGGAACTTCGTAATTTTTTTTCTCCGTAAATAGAAGTATTCTTCAGCTTATAGACCAACGATCCATGACTATGGACCATCTTGTTCATAGTTTTATTACCAGAGCACAGCGGCTTTCAATGAGCGAATAATGTTTTCTAAGTATTACTATGCATCAGTGGTCAACGGATGATAAGTATTCAAAACGTCCTCATTCCCGCGTTCGAACCCTGCACCGCTTAAATTTGTGACCGAAGAAGTTGGCCTCATTCTGTTAACACCCTTTTCAAAGAGACCGGACGAACAGACACAGTTGCAGATTACAATCCTACCCTTGGGGTGGGTGAACATCCCTTAAAAGGCGGAAGAATCAGCAACGATCAAAGGCATGAGGATGTAGAAGGCAACAGAAACCACTACATTAAAGACACGTAGTATGTATCCACAGGATACGTGGTTTGCAACAGAAAACGTTTCGTAATGATCTCTCCATTGGAAAAGATTCCGGAATAGCCCGTATTTGGATCTCCAGGAGGAGACTGCAAAGGGTGAGGTGACCATGATAAAAAGACTGAATAACCAACGGAAAGATAACGTCCTATAAGTAGGTGCCAAGAATGTTGAAGCTTAAACGTGGTATGGAAGCTAGAAAATCCGAAAAGGGAAATGGAGAGGTTCAGTCTAGGTAAAGTGAGGGTCAGTGAAGTGAAGTAGAAAGAAGACAAGGATTTCTGGTTAGATGAGTTTAGTGTAATGTCAACAGTATCAGAAAATGGTACAACAGGAGTAGAATTCGTTATGAATAAGAAGGTAGAGCAGAGAGTGAGTTACTGTGATCAGATCTGTGATAGGGTTATTCTAATCAGAATAGACGGCGAACAAACACCCACAACAATAGCTCGGGTATAAAAGTCAACGTCGCAAGCAGAAGAGAAAGAGATAGAGAAAGTATATCAATGCATTAAACGGGTAATGCAATACGTAATGCCAGATGAAAATCTAATAGTCATGAAGGACTGGAGGGCAGTTGTAGGGGAAGGAGTAGAACAAAGGGTTACATGAGAATATGGGCTTCGTAATAGGAATGAGAGAGGAGAAACGCGAATAGAGTTCTGTGATAAATTTCAGGTAGAAATAGCTAAAATACTGTTCAATAATCACGAGAGTGAAGGTATACTTGAAAAAGGCCGGGAGATATGGGAAATTTCAGACAGATTTCATCATGGTCAGACTGAGATTTCGAAACTAAATATGGGGCTGTAAGGCGTACCCAGAAGCAGATACATAAATACGGAGATCATAATAAAGTAGTGATGAAGAGCAGGCTGAAGTTTAATAGATAACGTCAGGAAGAACCAATACGTAAAGAAGCGAAATACGGAAGTACTAAAGAATGAAGAGATACTCTAGTTCTTAAGACTATAGATACTGCAGTAAGTATGGGCTCAGTAGGTAGAACAGTTGAAGATTAATGGCCACATGGTGAATCACAGAAGTTCGAAAGATATACATCCAAAGAAGGTAGCTGTGAAGAAACTATGGCTAACAGAAGAAATACTTCAGATGATCAGATCTGTACATCGCAGAAGCAATGATGAAAATAAAAGAAAGGTTCATAAGTGGAATCAAATCAAGGTGAAAGCGTATCATTCGCTAATGACATTGCTATTCTCAGTGGAAGTGAAGAAGAATTACAGGATCAGCTGCATGGAATGCGCAGTCTAATGAGTACAGAATATGAGTTGAGAGTAAATCAAAGAGACGAAAGTAATAAGTCGAGAAACTTAACATCAGGACTCATGGACTCGAGAATGACCAAGTTAAGGAGTTCTGCTACCTAGGCAGCAAAATAACCAACAACGGACGGAGCAAGATGGACATCAAAAACAGACAAGCAGAGGCGAAAAGAGCACTCCTGGCCAAGAGAAGTTTACTAGTACCGAACTCAGGCCTTAATTCGAAGAAGAAATTTCTGACACTATACGTTTGGAGCGCAGCAGTGAAACATGGACTGTGGGAAAACCGGAGCAGAAGACAATCGAAGAATTTGAGATATGGTGCTACAGGCGAATGTTGAAAATTAAGTGGACTGATAGGGTAAGGAATGAGCAGGTTCTGAGCAGAATCTGGTAGGAAAGGAATATGTGGAAAACAGTGACAAGAAGTAGGGACAGCATGTTAGGGCATCTGTTAAGGCATCAGGGAATAATTTCCATGGTACTAGAGCGAGCTGTAGAGGGTAAACACTTTAGAGGGAGAAGATAATTAACGAAGGTTGCAAGTTCTGCTCTGAGATGAAGAGATTGGGACAGGAGAGAAATTCGTAGTGGGCCGCATAAAACTAGTCAGAAAACTGAACACTCTACAAGATTTTCTTAATAACGGCAGTGTGGAATTATCTGACTGGGAAGACGATGAGTTATCGTTTCTGACTGAAGATTATTCTGCTTAGATTAATGAAACTGGCAAACAAGAAGAAGTTATCGTGCAAGTACGTAGGAAAAGGGGTCGTCCTTACACAACTAATTCCTCTCACAGTGAAGACGTAGAGGATGCAGAAAATGTAAATAAAAGGTCGATAAGAGCAGTGCTGCAATCAATGTGATAAGTTAGGTTTTACAATGTTGGCCCACAACCAAAATTTGCTGAGACAAGGAATGCCTCAAAAACCCGGAAACGTGGCTACAATTCCAAGGTAAGAGACAAGTACGACAAATGTTATATGTGTTTGTGTATTGTGAAAAATAACTGTTTCGAAACCTAGCATTAAAAGGAAATATTTATTTACTGGCAGCAGCCAATTATTACTCGCACGAAATTATTGTAAGATTATCATTTTCTAGCATTTACAAAGCTGTTTTAGAGTATCACCAAAAACCTGAATTGGAAATCATATATTCTAAAAATGTTAACATTAAGAAAAACATTTTCTGCGTGCATTAAAATATACAGTTTACCGTTTCTAATAAAATACATATACTCCTGAATAAATGTGTTTAAAGAAGAAAGGGAAAGTAACTACAAATCAAAGTATACTATAATATGAAAACAAATTCCATGTTATTTTTTCTTTTCTTTTTCTTTCGGAATGAAGAGGTTATGGAGCAGTCGTATTATGAAACGTCCCCTTAGAAAAGTTATACAAGACTGTGCTTAAACTGACACACAATATTTTTTTTAGCGCAACGCAATCTGACTTTCAAAAATCCCTACAAAAGAATGCCTCAGACTAACATTAACCCATATGTTTCACATATCACTTACCTCACAAAAATCTTGGTTACTCGAGTTACTGCAATACAGCGAGCACCACTACTGCCAGCTAAATAAAAGACTCAAACTACGCAAGGCACTAACTACTGATGGGCATAGTTAGCAAATGAAAGATTTCAATAGAGAACAAACAATGTATTTACCTCAATAGTCATAATACACTCCTGGAAATGAAAAAAAGAACACATTGACACCGGTGTGTCAGACCCACCATACTTGCTCCGGACACTGCGAGAGGGCCGTACAAGCAATGATCACACGCACGGCACAGCGGACACACCAGGAACCGCGGTGTTGGCCGTCGAATGGCGCTAGCTGCGCAGCATTTGTGCACCGCCGCCGTCAGTGTCAGCCAGTTTGCCGTGGCATACGGAGCTCCATCGCAGTCTTTAACACTGATAGCATGCCGCGACAGTGTGGACGTGAACCGTATGTGCAGTTGACGGACTTTGAGCGAGGGCGTATAGTGGGCATGCGGGAGGCCGGGTGGACGTACCGCCGAATTGCTCAACACGTGGGGCGTGAGGTCTCCACAGTACATCGCTGTTGTCGTCAGTGGTCGGCGGAAGGTGCACGTGCCCGTCGACCTGGGACCGGACCGCAGCGACGCACGGATGCACGCCAAGACCGTAGGATCGTATGCAGTGCCGTAGGGGACTGCACCGCCACTTCCCAGCAAATTAGGGACACTGTTGCTCCTGGGGTATCGGCGAGGACCATTAGCAACCGTCTGCATGAAGCTGGGCTACAGTCCCGCACACCGTTAGGCCGTTTTCCGCTCACGCCCCAACATTGTACAGCCCGCCTCCAGTGGTGTCGCGACAGGCGTGAATGGAGGGACGAATGGAGACGTGTCGTCTTCAGCGATGAGAGTCGCTTCTGCCTTGGTGCCAATGATGGTCGTATGCGTGTTCGGCGCCTTGCAGGTGAGCACCACAATCAGGACTGCATACGACCTAGGCACACAGGGCCAACACCCGGCATCATGGTGTGGGGAGCGATCTCCTACACTGGCTGTACACCTCTGGTGATCGTCGAGGGGACACTGAATAGTGCACGGTACATCCAAACCGTCATCGAACCCATCGTTCTACCATTCCTAGACCGGCAAGAGAACTTGCTGTTCCAACTGGACAATGCACGTCCGCATGTATCCCGTGCCACCCAACGTGCTCTAGAAGGTGTAAGTCAACTACCCTGGCCAGCAAGATCTCCGGATCTGTCCCCCATTGAGCATGTTTGGGACTGGATGAAGCGTCGTCTCACGCGGTCTGCACGTCCACCACGAAAGCTGGTCCAACTGTGGCGCCAGGTGGAAATGGCATGGCAAGCCTTTTCACAGGACTACATCCAGCATCTCTACGATCGTCTCCATGGGAGAATAGCAGCGTGCATTGCTGCGAAAGGTGGATATACACTGTACTAGTGCCGACATTGTGCATGCTCTGTTGCCTGTGTCTATGTGCCTGTGGTTCTGTCAGTGTGATCATGTGATGTATCTGACCCCAGGAATGTGTCAATAAAGTTTCCCCTTCCTGGGACAATGAATTCACGGTGTTCTTATTTCAATTTCCAGGACTGTATATATATAGCAGTTCAAGACATCCAGTCTTACAAATTTTAAAACTCCGCCATCTATCTCCCCACATCCACCACTGGTGGCGGCTCACCTCCAACTGCGCAACGTTACGTGCTGTTAACATCCAGCTGCCCAACACTACAATGGCAGACAACAATGCAAACCAGCCACAGACTGCACACAGCACAACCAGTGATTTTCATACAGAACGCTACGTGGCGTTACCAATAAAAAAACTTAAACAGCCTGTAACCTCCCCACAAAATAAAATATTTTCATTAATATTCTCATTTAGTGTAACCTCAAGACACAAAAATTCCTAAACCTCTCAACAGTAAAAAAATATAATTATGTCGTTCACATTTAGTGTAACCTCCCCACAAAATAAATTGCGTAACCTATCAATAATAAAAACGTGACTAATCTCTCAATAAAAAAATGTGGGTCACTTATAACCTTTCAATAATTGATATTCAATTTAACCTGGTAAATTTTGGACGTCAGCAATGCTCCGTCATGGCCCTGATCCGTTATTCTGAATAAACTGAAAAATCTTACCTTAATTAGATCGCCGGATAACGCGTATATATCTGTTCCTATAAGAAATTTTCCTGGCGCAGCTAAGTGCAATGCTGGCCGATAGATTTGTTTATATAAAAGGAAAGAACTGATTTTTCTTTTCAATATTCGGGATGGCCAAGGATTGGAGAAATTAGTGAATTCTTTAAATTGAGATGAATGTCAAAAGTTACTTTTTATGAGAAAGATTATTATTAACAGATTTTTTTAAACATTTATATGGGACTTGATGTAACAATACTACATATGGGCGAGGCTGCTTTTACCTTTTCCTACAACGCTCAGGCTTTGCCATCGTTGCACACGACCGGCCCAGCCAACACGATACACCAGACACGACTGCTCGCTAGCAACAACTTACTCCCACTGCTACTTACACACAGTTCTTACTGCAGTCAATACTGGTCTTTGGTCTCAGATTCTGTTCAAGCTTACATATCGCAGGCAGCGCGTGAGCAATACATCGAAATTACATCAGCTCGAGTGCGCTAGCAACAAATTCTTTAATTATGGACCTCTTACATAACCCTCCACTGGGGGGCAAAAATTTGGAACCGAGCGGACTCCGGTGTCAGGACGCTGCTGCACGCCCTCGCTGCCAATGGAGATGCAGCTCTACTGGCGCTGGCAGCTCTACTGACTCAGGGCTGCTCTCTGGGGTGGTCACGCTCAGGTTGTGAAAGCACTTCTGGCGCACGGTGCAGCTGCTGACTGTGCAGCCTCAGACCAGAGGACAGCACTGCGAGCTGCCGCATGGGGAGGACACGAGGACATCGTCCTCGCCCTGCTTCGACACGGTGCTGACGTAAATCGAACAGATGACGAGGGGCGAACAGCTTTGATTGCTGCAGCGTATATGGGTCATTCTGAGATAGTTGAGCATTTGCTCGACTTTGGAGCAGAGATCGACCACGAAGATGCTGATGGTGGAACAGCACTGTCTGTAGCAGCTCTCTGTGAACCTACAAATGAAGGATATGTGAAGGTAGTAAATATCCTCCTTGAATGTGGAGCTGCTGTGGACCACCAGGACAAAGATGGAATGACCCCACTGCTGGTTGCTGCCTTTGAAGGTCACAGGGATGTTTGTGAATTAACGGCCGGCGGCGGTGGTCATCCACGAGGTTAGTATCTCCATGTCTCCCACAATGATGAAGCTATGGAGTGGTCGAGGTTACTATATAGATTCCTTACATCTGATAGCACAGTGAACGAACAGAAGTCCCCCGTGCATGTTTGCTGTCATATAAATACTGAACGTAAAATATTTAGGTTGATTAGGCAGTGTCAGTTCCCTTTCTGTCCCTCAGTGACCAGCAGAAGAGAAAAGTTAGATGGTCTAATCACCCAGAAAACTTCGCTCTCAGTGATAATGACTAAGTTGTTGTTTGTTGTTGTTGTCTTCAGTCCTATGACTGGTTTGATGCAGCTCTCCATGCTACTCTATCCTGTGCAAGGTTCTTCATCTCCCTGTACCTACTGCAACTACATCCCTCTGAATCTGCTTAGTGTACTCATCTATCGGTCTCCCTCTACGATTTTTACCCTCCACGCTGCCCTCCAATGCTAAATTTGTGATCCCTTGATGCCTCAAAACATGTCCTACCAACCGATCCCTTCTTCTAGTCAAGTTGTGCCACAAACTTCTCTTCTCCCCAATCCTATTCAATACCTCCTCATTAGTTACGTGATCTATCTACCTTATCTTCAGTATTCTTCTGTAACACCACATTTCGAAAGCTTCTATTCTCTTCTTGTCCAAACTAGTTATCGTCCATGTTTCACTTCCATACATGGCTACACTCCAAACAAATACTTTCAGAAACGACTTCCTGATACATAAATCTACATTCGATGTTAACAAATTTCTCTTCTTCAGAAACGCTTTCCTTGCCACTGCCAGTCTACATTTTATATCCTCTCTACTTCGATCATCATCAGTTATTTTACTTCTTAAATAGCAAAACTCCTTTACTACTTTAAGTGTCTCATTTCCTAATCTAATTCCCTCAGCATCACCCGATTCAATTTGACTACATTCCGTTATCCTCCTTTTCCTTTTGTTGATGTTCATCTAATATCCTCTTTTCAAGACACTGTCCATTCCGTTCAACTGCTCTTCCAAATCCTTTGCCGTCTCTGACAGAATTACAATGTCATCGGCGAACCTCAAAGTTTTTACTTCTTCTCCATGAATTTTAATACCTACTCCAAATTTTTCTTTTGTTTCCTTTACTGCTTGCTCAATATACAGATTGAATAACATTGGGGAGAGGCTACAACCCTGTCTCACCCCTTTCCCAACCACTGCTTCCCTTTCATGCCCCTCGACTCTTATGACTGCCATCTGGTTTCTGTAAAAATTGTAAATAGTTTTTCGCTCCCTCTATGTTACCCCTGCCCCTTTAGAATTTGAAAGAGAGTATTCCAGTCAACATTGTCAAAAGCTTTCTCTAAGTCTACAAATGCGAGAAACGTAGGTTTGCCTTTTCTTAATCTTTCTTCTAAGATAAGTCGTAAGGTCAGTATTGCCTCACGTGTTCCAACATTTCTACGGAATCCAAACTCATCCTCCCCGAGATCCACATCTACCAGTTTTTCCATTCGTCTGTAAAGAATTCGCGTTACTATTTTGCAGCTGTGAGTTTTTAAACTGATTGTTCGGTAATTTTCACATCTGTCAGCACCTGCTTTCTTTGGGATTGGAATTATTATATTCTTCTTGAAGTCTGAGGGTATTTCGCCTGTCTCATACATCTTGCTCACCAGCTGGTAGAGTTTTATCATGGCTGGCTCTCCCAAGGCCGTCAGTAGTTCTAATGGAATGATGTCTTCTCCGGGGGCCTTGTTTCGACTCAGGTCTTTCAGTGCTCTGTCAAACTCTTCACGCAGTATCGTATCTCCCACTTCGTCTTCATCTACATCCTCTTCCATTTCCATTTCCAATGACTAAGTAGGCCTACAGAAATCGCCCGAGAGGGGGTAATGTAGAAACAGTGTGTTCAACGAATATCGTATTACTTGGAGAATGTTCTTAGAGTTGTGAGTTTTTACTATGTGTTGTGCACATACAGGGTGTTTCAAAAATGACCGGTATATTAGAAACGGCAATACAAACGGCAACGGCAATACAAACTAAACGAGCAGCGATAGAAATACACCGTTTGTTGCAATATGCTTGGGACAACAGTACATTTTCAGGCAGACAAACTTTCGAAATTACAGTAGTTACAATTGTCAACAACAGATGGAGCTGCGGTCTGGGAAACTCTATAGTACGATATTTGCCACATATCCACCATGCGTAGCAATAATATGGCGTAGTCTCTGAATGAAATTACCCGAAACCTTTGACAACGTGTCTGGCGGAATGGCTTCACATGCAGATGAGATGTACTGCTTCAGCTGTTCAATTGTTTCTGGATTCTGGCGGTACACCTGGTCTTTCAAGTGTCCCCACAGAAAGAAGTCACAGGGGTTCATGTCTGACGAATTGGGAGGCCAATTCACGCCGCCTCCTGTATGTTTCGGATAGCCCAAAGCAATCACACGATCATCGAAATATTCATTCAGGAAATTAAAGACGTCGGCCGTGCGATGTGGCCGGGCACCATCTTGCATAAACCACGAGGTGTTCGCAGTGTCGTCTAAGGCAGTTTGTACCGCCACAAATTCACGAAGAATGTCCAGATAGCGTGATGCAGTAATCGTTTCGGATCTGAAAAATGGGCCAATGATTCCTTTGGAAGAAATGGCGGCCCAGACCAGTACTTTTTGAGGATGCAGGGACGATGGGACTGCAACATGGGGCTTTTCGGTTCCCCATATGCGCCAGTTCTGTTTATTGACGAAGCCGTCCAGGTAAAAATAAGCTCCATCAGTAAACCAAATGCTGCCCACATGCATATCGCCGTCATCAATCCTGTGCACTATATCGTTAGCGAATGTCTCTCATGCAGCAATGGTAGCTGCGCTGAGGGGTTGCCGTGTTTGAATTTTGTATGGATAGAGGTGTAATCTCTGGCGCATGAGACGATACGTGGAAGTTGGCGTCATTTGGACCGCAGCTGCAACACGGCGAACGGAAACCCGAGGCCGCTGTTGGATTACCTGCTGCACTAGCTGCGCGTTGCCCTCTGTGGTTGCCTTACGCGGTCGCCCTACCTTTCCAGCACGTTCATCTGTCACGTTCCCAGACCGTTGAAATTTTTCAAACAGAACCTTTATTGTATCGCTTTTCGGTCCTTTGGTTACATTAAACCTCCGTTGAAAACTTCGTCTTGTTGCAACAACACTGTGTTCTATTCGGTGGAATTCCAACACCAGGAAAATCCTCTATTCTAAGGAATAAACCATGTTGTCCACAGCACACTTGCACGTTGTGAACAGCACACGCTTACAGCAGAAAGACGACGTACAGAATGGCGCACCCACAGACTGCGTCGTCTTCTATATCTTTCACATCACTTGCAGCGCCATCTGTTGTTGAAAATTGTAACTACTGTAATTTCGAAAGTTTGTCCGCCTGAAAATGTACTATTGTCCCAAGCATATTGCAACAAACGGTGTATTTCTATCGCTCCTCGTTTAGTTTTTATTGCCGTTTCAAATATACCGGTCATTTTTGAAACACCCTGTAGTTCCGCTCAGCGCGTACACAACTTTACCACTAGAGCGCGCCCCGCTAATCACAACAGCGCAGGCGCAGCGCTCGTCCGTCTCCGCACTACGAGATGGCGCTGCCAGAGACGGACCAAATTCTGCTTCCGCCGATCCGCGTATTAATATGTAACGCAGCCAATGAGATTGCTGCTAACGTAGAACGTTTTCTCCTCACGGATCACACTCGCGCAGTGATACCTGAAGGCTCGAGGTATTATGACAAGTGTACCGACCTCCGATTAGTCAATCTGCATTAGTCTATAGTCAAGTTTCACTCTGTGCCTAATAAGATTACCTTATTCCTGTACATAGCGATGAAGATAAATGAATAGACACTTTGCCAAGTATCAGAGATATGTGAGAATAAGGTTAACGTACCAAGACCAAAGGAACTTCAGATTGTCAATTGTGAACAGCATCCAGAATCAAGTTACGTAATATCTATGCTTGTTATTATTTTAATAAATATGTGTGAAAATTAATCAAGTTCTGTTTAAAGTTAGTCACCGACAATCTGCTACTCTAAGCTTGCAAGTGGCATTTCTATCGTCTGACCTAACGGCAGAAGATAAACAGCCACGATAAGACCACGAGACATATTGCTGACACTCGGCTACTTCGTTAGAGCGACAAGTCAAATAATCTGATGGTGTGTGTACCGAAGGTCTTACAGTACGCACAGCACACCATGCACGCTGTGTGTGATGATACCCGAGCACGATGTGTATGGTGGAGGCAGTGGCGGCGCACGGCGAGGTGACGTTTGAGCCGGCGGCAGCGAACTTGTGGGTCGGCTCGTTACCGCCGCGGCCGCGGCCGCTGTCGCTGCCGCGTCCCCGTGGCTTCGGGGAGGAATTGATTACCGCGACTCGGCTGCCTCGTTATGTGCACTCACGCCCAGCACAGCCGAGCAGCCGAACAGCCGAGCAGCCACGCAGAATTCAATTCTGCAGGGCGCCCTCTGCAAACTCCGCCGCTTGTTTGCCCGCTGCCGCGCGGAAACGATGACACTTGCCGTCGTCTTGCCAGACTCCCACAGTCCCCCAAGTTACACGCGGGTTTGTATCCTGCAGAGTCAAGAGCGTACCGGTTCTTTCCTTTTCGCCAGTCCCTCTTCGTCTTTCTCCTGTTTCGGAAACGAATATTTTGTACAAATGACTTCATTCTGACGTGGAAACATTTACTGTCTCGTCTACTGTAATTTCTTCTCTGACAAAAATCAGCTTGGAATCACAAATAAATACAAGACTAATAATGCGTAAACAAGGGTTGGGCCCATAATCGCTCGATCAACATCGACATCTAGATCATACAAAACCACCTAACGGTGTCTAGCGGAGGGTACTTTCGGCACCACTATCTGACCGACGTCTACATCTACATCCATACTCCGCAAGCCACCTGACGGTGTGTGGCGGAGGTAATCCTTAGTACCTCTATCGGTTCTCCCTTCTATTCCAGTGTCGTATTGTTCGTGGAAAGAAGGATTGTCGGTATGCTTCTGTGTGGGCTCTAATCTCTCCGATTTTATCCTCATGGTCTCTTCGCGAGATGTACGTACCAGGGAGCAATATACTGCTTGACTCCTCGATGAAGGCATGTTCTCCAAACCTCAACATAAGCCCGTACCGAGCTACTGAGCGTCTAAAAATGCTTCAAATGGCTCTGAGCAACATAGGACTTAACATCGATGGTCATCAGTCCCCTAGAACTTAGAACTACGTAAACCGAACTAACCTAAGGACAGCACAGAACACCCAGTCATCACTAGGCAGAGAAAATCCCCGACCACGCCGGGAATCGAACCAGGGATCCCAGGCTACTGAGCGTCTCTCCTGAAGAGTCTTCCACTGGAGTTTATCTATCATCTCCGTAACGCTTTCGCGATTACTAAATGATCCTGTAACGAAGCGCGCTGCTCTCCGTTGGATCTTCTCTATCTTTTCTATGAAACCTATCTGGTACGGATCCCACACTGCTGAGCAGTGTTGAAGCAGTGGGCGAACAAGTGTACTCTAACCTATTTCCTTTGTTTTCGGATTGCATTTCCTTAGGATTCTTCCAATGAATCTCAGTCTGGCGTCTGTTTTACAGACGATCAATTTTATATGATCATTCCATTTTAAATCACTCCTAATGGCTACTCCCAGATAATTCATGGAATTAACTGCTTCCAGATGCTGACCTGCTGTATTGTAGCTAAATGATAAGGGATCTTTCTTTCTATGTATTCGCCGCACATTACAGTTGTCGTCTGCTCCCTCCTACCTTGTTCCACTCGCGAATAGTGCGTGTGAAGAATGGTTGTCGGTAAGCCTCTGTATTGGCTCTAATTTCTCGAATTTTCTCCTCGTGGTCAATATGCAAGATGCATGTAGGGGAGCCGGCCGTTGTGGCCGAACGGCTCTAGACGCTTCAGTCCGGAACCCCGCTGCTGCTAAGGTCGCTGGTTCAAATACTGCCTTGGGCATGGATGTGTGTGATGTCTTTAGGTTAGTTAGATTTAAGTAGCTCTAAGTATATGGGACTGATGACCTGAGGTGTTAAGTCCCATAGTGCTCAGAGGCATTTGAACCATATGTCAGGGGGAAGTAATATGTTGTCTGAATCCTCCTGAAACGTGCTGTACCGAAATTTCAATAGTAACTCTCTCCGTGATGCACAACGTCTCTCTTGTAACGAATGCCAGTGGACTTTCTTCAGCATCTCCGTAACGCTCTCTCGCCAGCTAAACTATCCCGTGACGAAACGCTCCGCTCTTTGCTGGACCTTCTCTATCTACTCTATCAGTCCTACCTCATAGGGATCCCAGATAGATGAACAATACTCAAGAATCGGGCGAACAAGTGCCTTATATGCCCTTCTTTTGTGGATGACTTACATTTCCCTAAGATTTTTCCGATGAATCTCAGTGTTGTGTCTGCTTTTCAAGTAGTTCAAATGGCTCTAAGCACCGTGGGACTTAATATCTGAGGTCATCAGCCCTCTAGACTTAGAACTACTTCAACCTAACTAACCTAAGGACATCACACACATCCCTGCCCGAGGCAGGATTCGAACCTACGACCGTAGCAGCAGTGCCGTTCCGGACTGAAGTGCCCAGAACTGCTCGGCCACCACTGCCGGCGTGTCTGCTTTTCCCACTATCTGTTTCAAATTGTCGTTCCGCTTAAGGTCGATCTGCATAGTTACTCCTAGATATTTTACTGGAGACTCTGCCTCCAGATGTTTGTCATCAATAGTGTAGCCGTACAGTAGTGGATTTCTTTTCCTATGTATGCGCAACATGTCACATTTATTTACGTTCAGGGTCAGCTGCCAGAGTCTGCAGCATACATCAATTCTCTGCAGGTCGTTCTGGAAATTCTTACTATCTTCTGGCGTTGCTACTTTGGTATAAACAACTGCATCATCTGAGAATAGCCTTAAAGAGCATCTGTCGCTTTCTATTATGTCAGCCGACCGCAGTGGCCGAGCGGTTCTAGGCCCTTCAGTCTGGAACCGCGCGACCTGCCTCGTGAATCGATGTGTGTGATTTCCATAGATCAGTTAGGTTTAAGTAGTTCTACGTTCTAGGGGACTGATGACCTTAGAAGTTAAGCCCTTTAGTGCCCAGAGCCATTTATATATATATTGTAAACATCAACGGTCCTATTATACTTCCCTGTGGTACTCCGGATGTTACGTTTACATCTGTCGATTTAGTTCCTTTAAGAGCGACGTGTTGAGTTCTATCTGCAAGAAAGTCTTGAATCCAACCGCAGGTCTGCTTCAATACTCCGTAAGCTTGTATTTTTTTCATTAAGTGGCAATGCGGGACGGTATCAAATGCGTTACTGAAATCAAGGAACACGGCATCAACCTGAGCGCCGTTGTCCACTGCGCTTTGGATCCAATGGAGGAACACAGCGAGCTGTTTGTGCGTGTTTGTCGCACAGTATTTGTTTTTGGTTGTGACGTTATAACACTGCAGGAGCATGCGCTTGATGTTACGAATTACAAGCGGCCTTCAGTAAGGAGCAACACACATATTTTTCTCGGCCAGTTTCAGTTGAAATAATGCGGATTTAGTTGTGCGACTTCGCATAATATTCCTGCTTGAGCCCCTATAGTTTCATGATGTTTCTATAGGATGGCGGCGCTACGCTTAGCATTCAATGTGGCGTCAGTAACGGATGTGCAGTCGAAGCAGACACTTGTCATTCAGTTTCGTTTGGCGGGAAACCAGACCATCGTGGATATTCATGGGCCCTTGCGAAATGTCTGCAGAGACTTGGCAGTGAGCAAAAGCACGGTGAGTCATTAGACAAGGTGTCTGCCATCAAAGCAACAAGGTCGCGCCAACCCGTGCGATTAAGTGCGTGCCGTGCCGCCGCACGCAGCTATGGCTCCAGCAATGACGGAACCTACGGACACTTCCATTCGAGGTGATCGGCAGATAACAGTCAAACGCCTCGCTGCACAAGTGGACGTCGCTGTTGGTAGTGCTGATACATTCGAACACCAGTTGGGGTACTCAACGTTGTGTGCAACGAAGGACTATCTGTGCAGAATTGTTTGCGTATTATGAGGCTCATCGTGACAATTCCTTATCGAGCATCTCACACGCGATGTAACATGGGTTATTCACTTCGAACGGGAAATAAAACGGAAATCCATGACTGGCGCCACACCAGCTCTCCTCAAAGCAGCATCCGCAGCTAGTAAATTCATGGCGACGATCTTCTGGGACTCTGAAGGGGCTATTCTACCTTACATCCTCCGTCATAGTGTAAGAATCAACTCTGAAGTGTATTGCGCTGGCGTAAGCTGTCGCCGGCACAACGGTCGGCAAAGATGAAGCGCAGAGACGATTATTAGGCTCTAGATGAAGCACGCCTATCACGAGAGACACACCCACAAGCGACAAGCCGCCAACGCCCTCTCTACAGCAAGTATTTAGGGCGCCGCCGCCGCCGCCGCCGCCTCATGCACTCACTCAATCATCCAGTTTGGCGTCTGTCAGTTTACTTGCACAGCAGGTTTAGTTCGTCACGAGCTACGACAGTACATAGCTACCATATTAGTGATATAGCAAGACTAGTTTGCCTCAACCAGAATTGTACTTTGCTAGTAGTGAGAACTAAAGTTTGTAATAGGAAAATTGCCGATACTGACTGATGAGCTTGTACCACAAAACATGGGCTCCATTCATGTTAAGTAAATGCTTCCAGTCCATGTAAATAAAGAGCCGTATTAATCCATGCGAACATTTGTGTTGTAGACAGAGGATACCGGCCACCAATAACGACATCCTCTCTCTTGCGTCCTTGTAGTACGAGACTCTGAACTCAGAAAATTGAAGAAACAACTTTATCATGTTCGTTGTCACAAAAATTCAAACGAACGTCTCCTTCTCCCTTACAGCACCAGGCCACACACAACTATGAGCGCACTACAGCAGCTCATAAAACTTCACTGCACTGTTCTTTCTCACCCAAGCTAGAGCCCGGTTCTCGCACCTTCCGACCTCCCTCTGTTTGCCCGAATTAAGAATGCGCTCCGCTCGTGGTGGTACGTGAATGACAGAGACGTTATTGATGCAGTAAGACGGTGGCTCTGACGTCGACCAGTGGAGTGGTACCATGCGGGCATACTGGCCCTCACAGTAAGGTGACGAAAGATCGTTACACGAAACGAAGATTATGTTTAAAAGTAGGGTTTTGTAGCCAGATGACTGGGAAATAATAAGATGTATTGAAATCTTGAATGAGACCAAATTGCTTTCAGCAAAAAATTACTTACTAAAGACCCCTTGTAGCTATTGGTAAAGTTATAAATTGCTGTAGTGTAGAATTTCGTTTATACAGGACGTTGAATCGAGAGACACTGTGAAGAATTCGCAGACCACTACTATCACCCATTATGAAGGCCGTTGGAATGTAAGTGAAAGTCAGTATTAAATTGAAAATTACAAAATGGACGAAGGATGTCATCTTATGACTTTTCAAAATTATAGAAAGCGCAAGTCACAGAAGTGTCACATAGAAAGTAGTCCAAAAGCCTTATAAAGTCGAGTGGGGAGCGAATGCGAGAGGTACGTCGACAAGGAAATGAAAAATGTGCTATGCGATTACGAGCGACTAGCTGGCCCGTAGCGTTACAGCGACCAACGACAGTCCAAACTTTTTATTCATATATTCCGTAACCAATGCACTACCCTCTGTAACCATTGTATTAAAGGGACTGATAATTAAGGTACATATTTACCTAAAAACTTGCTATGATTTTAAACAGACGTTTTCACGAATAATCTAGACACGAAAGCGAATTGTGAATAGAGATTTTATTTATTATTTGTCTTTTTTTAGTATCTTGCTCCACAAATCAAAGCCCGCCAGCGAAAAACTATCGTCTCTTCTGGAAAATAAAGCAGCTATTTACCCCTGTTTTCCCTCCCTTGTGTTCTGTCTACTCGTTTTGCAGTGAATACATTCCAACCCGCAATTCAGAGAATTAGGTCTCCATCATCAAGTGGGATTATGTTAATTGGTAAGTTATTTACGTAACCTATAGATGGCTTTAAGGCAACTTGTATCACTGTCTTTCAGTGGGATAGCGTCCTTTTCCGCTCAAGTTTTATCTCAGTTCAATGTGTACGAAGCGTATGCGAAGTCAACACAATCTTTTTGATTGTAACTGTTGTTGTTGTGGTCTTCAGTCCTGGAACTGGTTTGATGCAGCTCTCCATGCTAATCTATCCTGTGCAAGCTCCTTCATCTCCTAGTACTTACTGCAACTTACATCCTTCTGAATCTGCTTAGTATATTCATCTCTTGGTCTCCCTCTACGACTTTTACCCTCCACGCTGCCCTCCAATGCTAAATTTGTGATCCCTTGATGCCTCAGGACATGTCCTACCAACCGATACCTTCTTCTAATCAAATTGTGCCACAAACTTCTCTTCTCCCCTATTCAATACCTCCTCATTACTTACGTGATCTACCCATCTAATCTTCAACATTCTTCTGTAGCACCACATTTCGAAAGCTTCGACTGTGATAACCCAAAGACAGTGTCACAGGTTATTTAAATGTAATGCATATAACGTCACATAAGGTCTGTATACCTTAATAATTGACACAACTCCCCGTAATGCAGGTGTAACACTCTGAAACGTGTACCGGAGATAATAACAAATTGTTACGTGTTACAATCATCTGTACTTTCAATGGATATTCGTAGCGGTTACATTCATGTCTAAAGTAAAGAATTCCAGTTATTAAATTTTCTTGCAGAAGTAATATACTGCCAATCAGTTGAAAAATGGTTCCAACGTTTATACGAACGTTTTCTTCATAAGAAAACACAGATTCAAAATTGGTTCAAAATGGCTCTGATTACTATTGACTTAACATCTGTGGTCATCAGTCCCCTAGAACTTAGAACTACTTAAACCTAACTATCCTAAGGACATCACACACATCCACGCCCGAGGCAGGATTCGAACCTGCGACTGTAGCAGTCACGCGGTTCCGGACTGAGCGCCTAGAACCGCATGATCAGCGCGGCCGGCAAGGAAACACAGACAACCTACGCCAGTTAAGAGTTAAATTTTTGCTAAGAGTGAATTTTTTTTATTGTTATTTGATCTACCTCAGCGATGGGCAGGCAGTGATACAATTCTCCGCTCTTAAGCTAAAAGAATTTATGAAGAGATGACAAAAATGATAGAAAAAAAAGATATGAGGGCTATTTAGGATTTAAATTTAAAAAAAAATTAGTAACGGACAGCAGAATAGATGAAAAATATATGTGATATAAAATACAGTTGAGCAGAGATGACATTCTTCTACCAAAAAAAAAAAGAAAAAAAGAAAAAAAATAGAACGGTTCACTTTCATTTAACATCTGAAGGAACTGCACAAGGTGAAAAAATAAGCTGGGAGGAGAGAATATGTTCCACAGAGGTTGGGGCAGGGGGGGGGGGGGGGGAGGAAGGTTAAGAGGTAGGGGCTGCTAAGTGGGAAACTATGGAGATGAGAAAATGTGTGTGAATTTTTAAGGGGCCAAACTGCTGAGGTCATCGGTCGCTAGACTTACACACTACTTAAGCTAACTTATGTTAAGAACAACACATACACACACACACACACACATTTACGAGGGAGGAATCGAACCTGCTGCGGGAGGGGCCACGCAGTCCGTGATATGGCACCCTAAACCACGCGGCCACTAAGCGCGGTGGAGATGATAGGTAGGATGAGAAACAGATAGTGGAAATATAGACGGTGGGCAAGAGAGAGGTTGGGGGGAAATAATGACATGAGGGAAGGATAGTGGTGCAAGAAGAATGGAATGGGACCGGTGTAAAGGGAAAAAGAGAGAAGCCGGCCGGAGTGGCCGAACGGTTCTAGGAGCTTCAGTCTGGAACCGCGCTACCGATACGGTCGCAGGTTAGAATCCTGCCTCTGGCATGGATGTGTGTGATGTCCTTAGGCTAGATAGGTTTAAGTAGTTCTAAGTTCTAGGGAACTGATGACCTCAGAAGTTAAGTCAAATAGTGCTCAAAGCCAACGTGCTGACATGAGGAAAGTTTCCAACCGATTTCCATACACAAACAGCAGTTGACCGACATGCCTGGTGAAACGTTGTTGTGATGCATCGTGTAAGGAGGAGAAATGCGTACCATCACGTTTACGCTTTGACAAAGGTCGGATTGTAGCGTATCGCAGTTGTGGTTTATCGTATCCTGACGTTGCTGCTCGCGTTGATCGAGACCCAGCGACTGTTAGCAGAATATGGATTCGGTGGGTTTAGGAGGGTAGTATGGAACGCCCTGCTGGATTCCAACGGCCCTGTATCACTAGCAGTCGAGATGACAGGCATCTTATCCGCATGACTGTAACGGATCGTGCAGCCACGTCTCGATCCCTGAGTCAACAGATGGAGACGTTTGCGAGGCAACAACCATCTGCACCAACAGTTCGATGACGTGTGCAGCAGCGTGGACTATCAGCTCGGAGACCATGGCTGCGGTTACCCTTGACGCTGCATCACAGACAGGAGCGCCTGCGATGGAGTACTCAACGAAGAACCTGGATGCACGAATGGCAAAACGTCATTTTTTCAGATAAATCCAGGTTATGTTTACAGCATCAGGACGGTCGCATCCGTGTTTGGCGACATCGCGATGAGCGCACATTGGAAGGGTGTGTTCATTACGCAATACTGCCGTATCACCCGGCGTAGTGACATGGGGTGCCACTAGTTACATACACGTCCCGGTTACCTCTCGTTCGATGTGACGGCACTTTGAACAGAGGACGCTACATTTCAGATGTCTTACGACCCGTGGCTCTACCCTTCTTTCGATCGCTGCAAAACCATACATTTCAGCAGGAAAATGCATGTCCACATGTTGCAGGTCCTGTACGGGCCTTACTGGACACAGAAAGTGTTCGACTGCTACCCTGGCCAGCACATTCTCCAGATCTCTCACCAATTGAAAACGTCTGGTCAATGGTGGCCGAGCAACTGGCTAGTCACAATACGCCAGTCACTACTCTTGATGAACTGTGGTATCGTGTTGAAGCTGCATGAGCAGCTCTACCTGTACACGCCATCGAAGCAATGTTTGACTCAATGCCCAGGCGTATCAAGGCCGTTATTACGGCCAGAGGTGGTTGTTCTCGGTACTGCTTTCTGAGGATCTATGCACTCAAATTGCGTGAAAATATAATCACATGTCAGTGCTAGTATTTGTCCAATGAATACCGGTTTATCATCCGCATTTCTTCTTGGTGTAGCAATTTTAATGGCCAGTAATGTAAATTAAAATCTGCACAACATGGAAGTTGTCACATGGTATTTCCTCATCAATGTATGTCTTGCGCACTAGCATGAAATATGCAACGCATGCTCTAAGGAAATCCTCTCCTCATATTACTTATAAGCTTTTCTCCTGACTGCTTCCGTTGTATTGTACTGTAATTTCGTTTAATTCTTTGTTAAATAATGATACATAATGATAATTTTACCTCAACAGCACAAGTCATAAACTTTTTAGGGCTTAACTGTGGTTTCCCCAAATTTTGCTCTAGGGACAATGCCCTCCCCCCCCCCCCCCCCCCCCCCCATGAACCATAGACCTTGCCGTAATATTTCCCGAGGGCATGCAGCTTTACTGTATGGTTAAATGATGAGGGCGTCCTCTTGGGTAAAATATTCTGGAGGTAATAGTCCCCCATTTGGATCTCCGGGCGAGGACTACTCAAGAGGACGTTGTTATCAGAAGAAATAAAACTGACTTTCTACGGATCGGAGCGTGGAATGTCAGATCCCTTAATCGGGCAGGTAGGTTAGAAAATTTAAAAAGGGAAATGGATAGGTTAAAGTTTGATATAGCGGGAATTAGTGAAGTTCGGTGGCAGGAGGAACAATACTTTTGATCAGGTGAATACAGGATTATAAATACAAAAACAAATAGGGATAATGCAGGAGTAGGTTTAATAAAGAATAAAAAAATAGGAGTGCGGATAAGCTACTACAAACAGCATAGTGAACGCATTATTGTGGCCAAGATTAACACGAAGCCCACACCTACTACAATAGTACAGGATTATATGCCAACTAGCTCTGCAGATGATGAAGAAATTGATGTAATGTATGATGAGATAAAAGTAATTATTCAGGTAGTGAAGGGAGACGAAAATTTAATAGTCATGGGTGACTGGAATTCGACAGTAGGACAAGGAAGAGAAGGAAACGTAGTAGCAGGAATATGGATTGGGGCAAACAAATGAAAGAGGAAGCCGCCTTGTTGAATTTTGGACAGAGCGTAACTTAATCATAGCTAACATTTGGTTCAAGAATCATGAAACAAGATTGTATTAATGGAAGAGCCCCGGAGATACTCGCAGATTTCAGATAGAATACATAGTGGTAAGACAGAGATTTAGGACCCAGATTTTAAATTGTAAGACATTTCCTGGGGCAGATGTGGACTCTGACCACAATCTATTGGTTATGACCTGTAGATTAAAACAGAAGAAACTGCAAAAAGATGGGAATTTAAGGAGATGGGACCTGGATAAACTGAAAGAACCAGAGGTTGTACAGAGATTCAGGAAGAGCATAAGGGAACAATTGACAGGAATAGGGGAAAGAAATACAGTAGAAGAAGAATGGGTAGCTTTGAGGGATGAAGTAGTGAACACAGCAGAGGACCAAACAGGTAAAAAGACGAGGGCTAGTAGAAATCCCTGGCTAACAGAAGAAATATTGAATTTAATTGATGAAAGGAGAAAATATAAAAATGCAGTAAATGAAGCAGGCAAAAAAGAATACAAACGTCTCAAAATTGAGATCGACAGGAAATGCAAAATGGCTAAGCAGGCAGGGCTAGAGGACAAATGTAAGGATGTAGAGGCTTATCTCACTAGGGGTAAGATAGATGCTGCCTACAGGAAAATTAGAGAGACCTTTGGAGATAAGAGAACCACTTGTATGAACACCAAGAGCTCAGATGGAAACCCAGTTCTAAGCAAAGAAGGCAAAGCAGAAAGGTGGAAGGAGTATATAGAGGGTCTATACAAGGGCGATGTACTTGAGGTCAATGTTATGGAAGTGGAAGAGGAAGTAGATGAAGATGAAATGGGAGATACGATACTGCGTGAAGAGTTTGACAGAGCACTGAAAGACTTGAGTCGAAACAAGGCGCCGGGAGTAGACAACATTCCATTAGAACTACTGACAGCCTTGGGAGAGCCAGTCCTGACAAAACTCTACCATCTGGTGAGCAAGATGTATGAGACAGGCGAAACACCCTCAGACTTCGAGAAGAATATAATAATGCCAATACCAAAGAAAGAAGGTGATGACAGATGTGAAAATTACCGACCTATCAGTTTAATAAGTCACAGCTGCAAAATACTACCGCGAATTCTTTACAGACGAATGGGAAAACTGGTAGAAGCCGACCTCGGGAAAGATCAGTTTGTATTCCGTAGAAATGTTGGAACACGTGAGGCAATACTGACCCTACGACTTATCTTAGAAGAAAGATTAAGAAAAGGCAAGCCTACGTTTCTAGCATTTGTAGACTTAGAGAAAGCTTTTAACAATTTTGACTGGAATACCGTCTTTCAAATTCTGAAGGTGACAGGGGTAAAATGCAGGGAGCAAAAGGCTATTTACAATTTGTACAAAAACCAGATAGCAGTTATAAGAGTCGAGGGGTATGAAAGGGAAGCAGTGGTTGGGAAGGGAGGGAGACACGGATGTAGCCTCTCCCCGATGTTATTCAATCTGTGTATTGAGCAAGCAAAAAAGAAAAGTTTGGAGTAGGTATTAAAATCCATGGAGAAGAAATGAAAATTTTGAGGTTCGCTGATGACATTGTAATTCTGCCAGAGACAGCAAAGGACTTGGACGAGCAGTTGAATGGAATAGAGACTGGCTTGAAAGGAGAATATAAGATGAACATCAACAAAAGCAAAACGAGGATAATGGAATGTAATCGAATTAACTCGGGTGACGCTGAGGGATTTAGATTAGGAAATGAGACACTTAAAGTAGTAAAGGAGTTTTTGCTATTTGGGGAGCAAAATAACTGATGATGGTCGAAGTAGAGAGGATATAAAATGTAGACTGGCAATGGCAGGGAAAGCGTTTCTAAAGAAGAGAAATTTGTTAACATCGAGTATAGATTTAAGTGTCAGGAAGTCGTTTCTGGAAGTATGTGTATGGAGTGAAGCCATGTATGGAAGTGAAACGTGCACGATAAATAGTTTGGACAAGAAGAGAATAGAAGCTTTCGAAATGTGCTGCTATAGAAGAATGCTGAAGATTAGATGGGTTGATCACGTAACTAATGAGGAGGTATTGAATAGGATTGGGGAGAAGAGGAGTTTGTGGCACAACTTGACCAGAAGAAGGGATCGGATGGTAGGACTTGTTCTGAGGCGTAAAGGGATCACCAATTTAGTACTGGAGGGCAGCGTGGAGGGTAAAAATCGTAGAGGGAGACCAAGAGATGAATACACTAAGCAGATTCAGAATGATGTAGGCTGCAGTAGGCACTGGGAGATGAAGACGCTTGCAAAGGACAGAGTAGCGTGGAGAGCTGCATCAAACCAGTCTCAGGACTGTAGACCACAACAACAACAGGGGCAATGCACTCTACTCAGTGCTCAGACAGCTGTTTCGTTAAAATGTGTAGAATTCTTTTCAAAGTGATCGAAGCAATGCCTGTTACATCCGATTTGGCTTGCAGATTTGGTCAATAGTCAAAAATAAGAAGTTCTCATCATGGCCACTGCTGTCTGACGATTAATTTTACACGAACAATATACTACGTAATGCCGGCCTTTGATGGGCGCGTGGTTATAGGCGCTTCAGTATGGAACCGCGCAACCGCTACGGTCGCAGGTTCGAATCCTGCCTCGGGCGTGGATGTGTGTGATGTCCTTATGTCAGTTAGGTTTAAGTAGTTCTAAGTTCTAGGGGACTGATGACCTCAGATGTTAAGTCCCATAGTGCTCAGAGCCATTAGAACCATACTTCGTAGTAAATCTAATGGAATTTTGTCAGCTCGAACGTCGTTGTTTCGACTCAGGTCTTTCTGTGCTTGTGAAATGCTTTTTGTAGTATCACATCTCCCATCTCATACCTCTCTAACCTGTTGATATTCAGACAGCTGCTTCTCCTTTCTCCATAGGCCCTTCAACTTTTAGGTGGTTCTATCTTCCCATTAGTGATATATGCTTCTAAATCCTTACATTTCTCCACTGACAATTCTCACTTCGCCTTTTTCCATTTCCTATCTGTGGTATCACGTATCGATACTATCCCATGGGTGTCGTCACGTTGGTAACGGAATCGCAAGTTTCATTCGATAACGATAAAAGTCGCAGGGGATCTGGCTGACCCATTGGTGTGCGCCTGCTAAGCCACCGCTACAACGGCTCCGTACCAAGAGCGCCCTCTGCCGCTACGATACAGGACGCCCAGTGGCAGCAGTTCAGCCCACTCTTGGAGGCTCACCGCACTGACACCTCAGTTCGAGCTTAGTACAGCGACCTTCATCCTTGTTGACATAACCGTAGTTGGACTCTATTTCTTGTTACGTCGTTTGTCATGAGTCTCTGTATGTATTGAGAAAGAGAAGTTAAGCAAATCTTCTGCTTGCTGTGTTACTTATTCACTAGTCGTTTCTATTCCTGCCAAGGTTTCCTAAGATGACAGCTGCTGCTCTACTCTGTACACCATCTCTCCTTGCCGTTGTGTACAAAGTTGTACACCACACTGTCAGTCTCATGTTTTTAACGTTTGTCTTCCCCTTTTGACTGCTTTATTTGCTGTATTTTTGTTTTCTCTTTTCATCAATTAAATTCAGTATCTTCTGCGTCATCCAAGGGTTTAAGGTGGGTCTTGTCGTTCTACTTATTTCATGCTCTGCTGCCTTCACTATTTCATCTTTCAAAGCTACCCATTCGTCTTCCACTGTACATCTTTCCCCAGTGCTAGTCAATAGTGTCGTAATGGCCCCTCTGAAACTCTCAACAACTTCTGGTTCTTTCAGATTATGCAGTTTCCATCACCTTCATTTCTTGACTAGCTGTAATTACTTGAGTTCTAATCTGCAGTTCATAACTAATAAATTGTGGTCGGGGTCCACATCTGCCTCTGGAAATGTCTCACAGTTTGAAATCTGGCTCCGAAATCTGTATCTTACCGTTATAAATCAACCAGAAACCTTCAGGTATTGCCGGCCGCTGTGGCCGACAGGTCTGGAACCGCGTGACCGCTACGGTCGCAGGTTCGAATCCTGCCTCGAGCATGGATGTGTGTGATGTCCTTAGGCTAGATAGGTTTAAGTAGTTCTAAGTTCTAGGGAACTGATGACCTCAGAAGTTAAGTCAAATAGTGCTCAAAGCCAACGTGCTGACATGAGGAAAGTTTCCAACCGATTTCCATACACAAACAGCAGTTGACCGACATGCCTGGTGAAACGTTGTTGTGATGCATCGTGTAAGGAGGAGAAATGCGTACCATCACGTTTACGCTTTGACAAAGGTCGGATTGTAGCGTATCGCAGTTGTGGTTTATCGTATCCTGACGTTGCTGCTCGCGTTGATCGAGACCCAGCGACTGTTAGCAGAATATGGATTCGGTGGGTTTAGGAGGGTAGTATGGAACGCCCTGCTGGATTCCAACGGCCCTGTATCACTAGCAGTCGAGATGACAGGCATCTTATCCGCATGACTGTAACGGATCGTGCAGCCACGTCTCGATCCCTGAGTCAACAGATGGAGACGTTTGCGAGGCAACAACCATCTGCACCAACAGTTCGATGACGTGTGCAGCAGCGTGGACTATCAGCTCGGAGACCATGGCTGCGGTTACCCTTGACGCTGCATCACAGACAGGAGCGCCTGCGATGGAGTACTCAACGAAGAACCTGGATGCACGAATGGCAAAACGTCATTTTTTCAGATAAATCCAGGTTATGTTTACAGCATCAGGACGGTCGCATCCGTGTTTGGCGACATCGCGATGAGCGCACATTGGAAGGGTGTGTTCATTACGCAATACTGCCGTATCACCCGGCGTAGTGACATGGGGTGCCACTAGTTACATACACGTCCCGGTTACCTCTCGTTCGATGTGACGGCACTTTGAACAGAGGACGCTACATTTCAGATGTCTTACGACCCGTGGCTCTACCCTTCTTTCGATCGCTGCAAAACCATACATTTCAGCAGGAAAATGCATGTCCACATGTTGCAGGTCCTGTACGGGCCTTACTGGACACAGAAAGTGTTCGACTGCTACCCTGGCCAGCACATTCTCCAGATCTCTCACCAATTGAAAACGTCTGGTCAATGGTGGCCGAGCAACTGGCTAGTCACAATACGCCAGTCACTACTCTTGATGAACTGTGGTATCGTGTTGAAGCTGCATGAGCAGCTCTACCTGTACACGCCATCGAAGCAATGTTTGACTCAATGCCCAGGCGTATCAAGGCCGTTATTACGGCCAGAGGTGGTTGTTCTCGGTACTGCTTTCTGAGGATCTATGCACTCAAATTGCGTGAAAATATAATCACATGTCAGTGCTAGTATTTGTCCAATGAATACCGGTTTATCATCCGCATTTCTTCTTGGTGTAGCAATTTTAATGGCCAGTAATGTAAATTAAAATCTGCACAACATGGAAGTTGTCACATGGTATTTCCTCATCAATGTATGTCTTGCGCACTAGCATGAAATATGCAACGCATGCTCTAAGGAAATCCTCTCCTCATATTACTTATAAGCTTTTCTCCTGACTGCTTCCGTTGTATTGTACTGTAATTTCGTTTAATTCTTTGTTAAATAATGATACATAATGATAATTTTACCTCAACAGCACAAGTCATAAACTTTTTAGGGCTTAACTGTGGTTTCCCCAAATTTTGCTCTAGGGACAATGCCCTCCCCCCCCCCCCCCCCCATGAACCATAGACCTTGCCGTAATATTTCCCGAGGGCATGCAGCTTTACTGTATGGTTAAATGATGAGGGCGTCCTCTTGGGTAAAATATTCTGGAGGTAATAGTCCCCCATTTGGATCTCCGGGCGAGGACTACTCAAGAGGACGTTGTTATCAGAAGAAATAAAACTGACTTTCTACGGATCGGAGCGTGGAATGTCAGATCCCTTAATCGGGCAGGTAGGTTAGAAAATTTAAAAAGGGAAATGGATAGGTTAAAGTTTGATATAGCGGGAATTAGTGAAGTTCGGTGGCAGGAGGAACAATACTTTTGATCAGGTGAATACAGGATTATAAATACAAAAACAAATAGGGGTAATGCAGGAGTAGGTTTAATAAAGAATAAAAAAATAGGAGTGCGGATAAGCTACTACAAACAGCATAGTGAACGCATTATTGTGGCCAAGATTAACACGAAGCCCACACCTACTACAATAGTACAGGATTATATGCCAACTAGCTCTGCAGATGATGAAGAAATTGATGTAATGTATGATGAGATAAAAGTAATTATTCAGGTAGTGAAGGGAGACGAAAATTTAATAGTCATGGGTGACTGGAATTCGACAGTAGGACAAGGAAGAGAAGGAAACGTAGTAGCAGGAATATGGATTGGGGCAAACAAATGAAAGAGGAAGCCGCCTTGTTGAATTTTGGACAGAGCGTAACTTAATCATAGCTAACATTTGGTTCAAGAATCATGAAACAAGATTGTATTAATGGAAGAGCCCCGGAGATACTTGCAGATTTCAGATAGAATACATAGTGGTAAGACAGAGATTTAGGACCCAGATTTTAAATTGTAAGACATTTCCTGGGGCAGATGTGGACTCTGACCACAATCTATTGGTTATGACCTGTAGATTAAAACAGAAGAAACTGCAAAAAGATGGGAATTTAAGGAGATGGGACCTGGATAAACTGAAAGAACCAGAGGTTGTACAGAGATTCAGGAAGAGCATAAGGGAACAATTGACAGGAATAGGGGAAAGAAATACAGTAGAAGAAGAATGGGTAGCTTTGAGGGATGAAGTAGTGAACACAGCAGAGGACCAAACAGGTAAAAAGACGAGGGCTAGTAGAAATCCCTGGCTAACAGAAGAAATATTGAATTTAATTGATGAAAGGAGAAAATATAAAAATGCAGTAAATGAAGCAGGCAAAAAAGAATACAAACGTCTCAAAATTGAGATCGACAGGAAATGCAAAATGGCTAAGCAGGCAGGGCTAGAGGACAAATGTAAGGATGTAGAGGCTTATCTCACTAGGGGTAAGATAGATGCTGCCTACAGGAAAATTAGAGAGACCTTTGGAGATAAGAGAACCACTTGTATGAACACCAAGAGCTCAGATGGAAACCCAGTTCTAAGCAAAGAAGGCAAAGCAGAAAGGTGGAAGGAGTATATAGAGGGTCTATACAAGGGCGATGTACTTGAGGTCAATGTTATGGAAGTGGAAGAGGAAGTAGATGAAGATGAAATGGGAGATACGATACTGCGTGAAGAGTTTGACAGAGCACTGAAAGACTTGAGTCGAAACAAGGCGCCGGGAGTAGACAACATTCCATTAGAACTACTGACAGCCTTGGGAGAGCCAGTCCTGACAAAACTCTACCATCTGGTGAGCAAGATGTATGAGACAGGCGAAACACCCTCAGACTTCGAGAAGAATATAATAATGCCAATACCAAAGAAAGAAGGTGATGACAGATGTGAAAATTACCGACCTATCAGTTTAATAAGTCACAGCTGCAAAATACTACCGCGAATTCTTTACAGACGAATGGGAAAACTGGTAGAAGCCGACCTCGGGAAAGATCAGTTTGTATTCCGTAGAAATGTTGGAACACGTGAGGCAATACTGACCCTACGACTTATCTTAGAAGAAAGATTAAGAAAAGGCAAGCCTACGTTTCTAGCATTTGTAGACTTAGAGAAAGCTTTTAACAATTTTGACTGGAATACCGTCTTTCAAATTCTGAAGGTGACAGGGGTAAAATGCAGGGAGCAAAAGGCTATTTACAATTTGTACAAAAACCAGATAGCAGTTATAAGAGTCGAGGGGTATGAAAGGGAAGCAGTGGTTGGGAAGGGAGGGAGACACGGATGTAGCCTCTCCCCGATGTTATTCAATCTGTGTATTGAGCAAGCAAAAAAGAAAAGTTTGGAGTAGGTATTAAAATCCATGGAGAAGAAATGAAAATTTTGAGGTTCGCTGATGACATTGTAATTCTGCCAGAGACAGCAAAGGACTTGGACGAGCAGTTGAATGGAATAGAGACTGGCTTGAAAGGAGAATATAAGATGAACATCAACAAAAGCAAAACGAGGATAATGGAATGTAATCGAATTAACTCGGGTGACGCTGAGGGATTTAGATTAGGAAATGAGACACTTAAAGTAGTAAAGGAGTTTTTGCTATTTGGGGAGCAAAATAACTGATGATGGTCGAAGTAGAGAGGATATAAAATGTAGACTGGCAATGGCAGGGAAAGCGTTTCTAAAGAAGAGAAATTTGTTAACATCGAGTATAGATTTAAGTGTCAGGAAGTCGTTTCTGGAAGTATGTGTATGGAGTGAAGCCATGTATGGAAGTGAAACGTGCACGATAAATAGTTTGGACAAGAAGAGAATAGAAGCTTTCGAAATGTGCTGCTATAGAAGAATGCTGAAGATTAGATGGGTTGATCACGTAACTAATGAGGAGGTATTGAATAGGATTGGGGAGAAGAGGAGTTTGTGGCACAACTTGACCAGAAGAAGGGATCGGATGGTAGGACTTGTTCTGAGGCGTAAAGGGATCACCAATTTAGTACTGGAGGGCAGCGTGCAGGGTAAAAATCGTAGAGGGAGACCAAGAGATGAATACACTAAGCAGATTCAGAATGATGTAGGCTGCAGTAGGCACTGGGAGATGAAGACGCTTGCAAAGGACAGAGTAGCGTGGAGAGCTGCATCAAACCAGTCTCAGGACTGTAGACCACAACAACAACAGGGGCAATGCACTCTACTCAGTGCTCAGACAGCTGTTTCGTTAAAATGTGTAGAATTCTTTTCAAAGTGATCGAAGCAATGCCTGTTACATCCGATTTGGCTTGCAGATTTGGTCAATAGTCAAAAATAAGAAGTTCTCATCATGGCCACTGCTGTCTGACGATTAATTTTACACGAACAATATACTACGTAATGCCGGCCTTTGATGGGCGCGTGGTTATAGGCGCTTCAGTATGGAACCGCGCAACCGCTACGGTCGCAGGTTCGAATCCTGCCTCGGGCGTGGATGTGTGTGATGTCCTTATGTCAGTTAGGTTTAAGTAGTTCTAAGTTCTAGGGGACTGATGACCTCAGATGTTAAGTCCCATAGTGCTCAGAGCCATTAGAACCATACTTCGTAGTAAATCTAATGGAATTTTGTCAGCTCGAACGTCGTTGTTTCGACTCAGGTCTTTCTGTGCTTGTGAAATGCTTTTTGTAGTATCACATCTCCCATCTCATACCTCTCTAACCTGTTGATATTCAGACAGCTGCTTCTCCTTTCTCCATAGGCCCTTCAACTTTTAGGTGGTTCTATCTTCCCATTAGTGATATATGCTTCTAAATCCTTACATTTCTCCACTGACAATTCTCACTTCGCCTTTTTCCATTTCCTATCTGTGGTATCACGTATCGATACTATCCCATGGGTGTCGTCACGTTGGTAACGGAATCGCAAGTTTCATTCGATAACGATAAAAGTCGCAGGGGATCTGGCTGACCCATTGGTGTGCGCCTGCTAAGCCACCGCTACAACGGCTCCGTACCAAGAGCGCCCTCTGCCGCTACGATACAGGACGCCCAGTGGCAGCAGTTCAGCCCACTCTTGGAGGCTCACCGCACTGACACCTCAGTTCGAGCTTAGTACAGCGACCTTCATCCTTGTTGACATAACCGTAGTTGGACTCTATTTCTTGTTACGTCGTTTGTCATGAGTCTCTGTATGTATTGAGAAAGAGAAGTTAAGCAAATCTTCTGCTTGCTGTGTTACTTATTCACTAGTCGTTTCTATTCCTGCCAAGGTTTCCTAAGATGACAGCTGCTGCTCTACTCTGTACACCATCTCTCCTTGCCGTTGTGTACAAAGTTGTACACCACACTGTCAGTCTCATGTTTTTAACGTTTGTCTTCCCCTTTTGACTGCTTTATTTGCTGTATTTTTGTTTTCTCTTTTCATCAATTAAATTCAGTATCTTCTGCGTCATCCAAGGGTTTAAGGTGGGTCTTGTCGTTCTACTTATTTCATGCTCTGCTGCCTTCACTATTTCATCTTTCAAAGCTACCCATTCGTCTTCCACTGTACATCTTTCCCCAGTGCTAGTCAATAGTGTCGTAATGGCCCCTCTGAAACTCTCAACAACTTCTGGTTCTTTCAGATTATGCAGTTTCCATCACCTTCATTTCTTGACTAGCTGTAATTACTTGAGTTCTAATCTGCAGTTCATAACTAATAAATTGTGGTCGGGGTCCACATCTGCCTCTGGAAATGTCTCACAGTTTGAAATCTGGCTCCGAAATCTGTATCTTACCGTTATAAATCAACCAGAAACCTTCAGGTATTGCCGGCCGCTGTGGCCGACAGGTCTGGAACCGCGTGACCGCTACGGTCGCAGGTTCGAATCCTGCCTCGAGCATGGATGTGTGTGATGTCCTTAGCTTACTTAGGTTTATGTAGTTCTACGTTCTAGGGGACTGATGACTTCTGATGTTAAGTCCCATACTGCTCAGAGCCACTTGAACCTTCAGGTATTCCCAGGTCTCTTGCAAATACGGTGCCTTCTTTCATTATTAAATTATGCTCTATGCAAAATTCTACCGGGCAATTTTCTATTTCATTTCTTTCCCCCAAGTCCTTATTTACCCACTATTTTTCTTTCTCCTTCTTTTCCCACTATCAAATTCCAGTCTCGCATAACAGTTCAATTTTCGTCTCCTTTAACTATACGAACAATTTATTTCATCTTATCATACATTTCTTCAACGTCTTCATCTTCTACGGAGCTAGTTGGCATATAATCTAGTACTGCAATTGGTGGTTGTGGGCTTCGTGTCCGTCTTAGCTAAGATAGTAGGGTCACTATGCTGTTCATTGTAGCTAAATCTCTTTCCTATTTCCTTATTCATTATTATATCCACTCCTTCATTACTCCTGTTTTATTTTGTATTTATAGCCGTGTATTCACATGACCAGAAGCGCTGTTTCACTTGCCACCTCATATCATTAATTCCCACTGTATATAACTCAAACCTACCCGTTTTCCTTTTTAAATTTTCTAACAGTAAGGGGTCTAAAATATTCCTCCATCCGATCGGTAGAACGCCAGTTTTGTTTTGTTTTGCATGACGACATCCTCCACTACAGTTATCCTGTTGGAAGATGCCAACGCCGTCAGATAGGTAAGGGAAAAAACTAAGGACAGAATTAATACGGACCGCGCGGGATTAGCCGAGCGGTCTTGGGCGCTGCAGTCATGGGCTGTGCGGCTGGTCCCGGCGGAGGTTCGAGTCGTCCCTCGGGCATGGATGTGTGTGTTTGTCCGTATGATAATTTAGGTTAAGTAATGTGTAAGCTTAGGAACTGAAGACCTTAGCAGTTAAGTCCCATAAGATTTCACACACATTTGAAGATTTGAACAATTAAGAGGGAAACGCGAGAGTAAATTTTTCTGTAAGTTGAAACAACCGGCATTTCTCAATCACGCCGTCTTGTCGCCAGCTGCCAACCAGGAACATTTCAGCACCGTTACTGGATCAGGGACACTGCCAGTTCGATAGTCTTAAGCTGCGAGAAATTCGGCAGAAAATAGTCAGAACAGTGCAGACCGATGCGACTGCGTTACACAACAGAGATTGGGTAATACGCAACAACATCTAGCGAGAGTCTGACGAAGCAGTAGAGACCTTTAAACAAATTCGTTTCCAAAATCTATCGGAACTGAAGACCACTGGCGACTCGAGAAATCTTTTCGGTCATCGAATGAAGCCGTGCAGAAGAGCCCCTTATCGTCGACATTAGTCCACCCCCACTAGGTCTTGGCACTGGATCAGTTAGATAGTTTTGATGTTGGTCCTGCTGCCCGTTGGACGATCAACGTTCCGAACCCACGGCTGACGGAGACCGCCATTGAGTACTCACGTCAACTCAACACCTGATGGGTAGACAGGGGATCTACCAACAGGAGCACCGGCCCGGTGCAGAAGCTCCCCTGAACTCCACTGTCGCCCAGTTGAGAAGACCAGGTTCAGCATTCAGCACGACAACATGGCCTCTGACATCGCGGTCTGCCTGAAGAGACGACGTGGACGGTTATCTGGCAGATACTGAATACGCCCACCAACTGTTTATGAATTAAAACACACACGTCGTGGTCGCCGATAACTCCAAGCCGATCTTCCGACGTTGCTTGCCTAGGGTGCCAGAAAGAGGCGAAACCACCTCATCAAGGTGTCGTCGGCTTTCACTCAGAGCCGATGCAGTATTCTCGGCAGTCCGCTGTTGGAGTCAGCTAGTTCTTCTCCGGTTTTTGTAGCCACCAGTTGACGCATAAGCAGCTCCTCCGCTGAGTCTTACCGACTGACTGGTCGGACGTTCGAGAGCGACATATATGCTGCAGCAAAGGGGGCGTGGTCGAAGTAACACGTGATAAGCAGGGATAATCATTGTCAGCTGAGGAGGGCCTATGAAGAGGTCCAGCACAGTCCTGGACGAAACGTCAGTAACGGTAGATTTTCTTGGACCACGACCTCACATCCCGAAAGGTTTTCCAGCAACAAATGGAGTACTGGTCCTCGTCTGCAGCCTGACGACGTAGTAGGTGTTTCCAGCCCGGCAAAGAAGAGATAAGCGAGAAGGGGTTCAGGTGGGCTACAAAAATATCACGTAGTCCAAAGCTGTCATGGTGACCGCGATTATTCCAAAACATCCCATGGAAGCCTAATCGAATGTCCTCCTATCACTCGCTCGCATAAATGACACGATGCATGCGTCGAACACCCGTTGTGCATGTGACAGGTATCAAGACATTATCTTCGACCTTGTGCAACCTCGTGAATAATCAGATCGGGCGACACATTTCACATTTAAATAGATTCACCATTCAACCTAGATGATACTGTGACCACTGCAAACGTAACTGATGATATCTGTAGTTCCATATCGGCATTCGTAAAGAGCCTCATGTTCAACAGTGTCCTATGAACTGTATGCTTCGAAACACGTCTTCCTGCATTAATGTTTGACTCCGTCCTCAAATCTGCCACAGACGACTGCCTATACAGTTCTAGAGAGCATCACATTCAGTGACGAGACGTGTAAACTGAACACCTTGGCTCCTAACCTAGGTTTCACCTGTTTCGCTGCTGACATTATTTTCCAAAATTTTTGAGAAGGTGATGCATTCTAGAATAGTATCTCACCGGAGCAACAACAATATCCTCACCAAATCACAGTTCGGATTTGAGAAGAGTTCTTATACTGATAAAGCAGTTTACGTGTTCACTCACCAGATTTTACAAGCATTAAATAATAAAATAGCGCCGGTTAGTAATAAAGCCCATATTGCTTTTCTGTCTATGAAAATCTAAGGACACGGAATGGAAGAACTGATTTAATTCTCCAGATGTAAAGCAATATTACACGAGATAACAGTGAGAACAACTCAATCGCACAAAAGTGGCACATGTGAAGAATGCTTGATTCGGGTGGAAAACTTCTCTACTTCTAAATTTTGATATGAAGTTGAAGAAGATACTAACAATATACTTCTGGAACAGCATTCTGTGGATACGAATCATTTACCACGAGGAGGCCTTGTGGGTTTGGCGTGTACTGCTACACAAACACATTAAAAATAAAGTATAGCCCCGGTTTTAGATCCTAAATGGAAGACACAAATGTAATCTCAAAAACTCTTACAAGCAAATTCATAATTTCACCGAAGAATCCATAACCCTTCACAATAAATACGTGCGAAAGAGAAGGTAACAGCTTACTTCCACCTTATTTCCAACTGTGTTTTATAACACAGTATGATTTCGAAATAACACTTTAAAAGAATACAATGAACTAGGTATAGGGCAGCCTTAAGGGAAAACATGAAAGATGACACACATGTTTTGGCATTTGTTGTTTCTTGTAATAGACTTTACTACTTAATGACAAAAGTAACATTATAATTTAGAACTTATTAAAGGAATCGGAACCCTGACCAAAACTTGAACCGGCTCAAATTATTTAAAAGAGGACCTTTAAAATTTGTGCCATTAAGAGCAGGACATGAAAATCAAAAGTACTGAATTCCGAAAACAAGGAGAGTCACAGCAACTGGTGGTGGGTGCAATCAGGTTTAACAAGCAGTGTAATCAACCAAATGATTTGCAATAACAGCTGTTAAATTTAGTAACAACCTGAAAGCATAACTAACCGTTACACAGTCGGAAAAGATTCATCGAAATACGGGAATGATCACAAGACATGCCACTGGTTATAGCTGTTGGAAGGCCGTTTCGCAACGCATAGGCCTTGGTAAAAAAATCTCTTAAGAAATGAAATACACACACCCTAAAGCAAATCAACTGGGAGGGTATAAAGTGTAAACATAAATGCCCACACTTATATTGTAACCAAATGTTAGTGACAACCCTTAATAAATATACAATTGCCAAAAATTCACAATAAGCTGAAATACATACAATTAAAATGCACTTCAACTGGTACACACCAGCAGTAACCTTAACATAATCCTTAATAACTATACAGTTGCGCAAAATTCAGAGTAAGCTGAGAGCTACAGCAGACGGGGATCACAGCCAACAAGGAACGATGAGCTAAATTTCACAGCAGGTGCAGTAGTTGATAACTGTCGAGCAAGATAAGGTTCGACAATTTATATTCCTAAGCAACAGGTCTTAAACTGGAATCGCTGAGGAGCAGTAACAAGAGCGCCAGCTTTAGAAAGATAGATACAGAAGTACAATCAGGAGGAACCTCAGGCTTGGCAAACAGGCGTTAACCTCCTGAGCTCCTTCAATTTACTGAACAGATTTATCGACTAGTTCCCGCGTAAACGGAGACACTCCGCAGTGGCACGGATCAAACGATCAGCTTTACGTAGCTCGAGCCACCATGGCGCCACTGTTAGAGGCGGCAAACTGCCGATCAACCCGAACGCCGAGGGACTACGGGAGTCTCACCGAGCCAACAAACAAACACACCTATGCTCTGGTCCTAGGAACAGAAACGCGTCGTTTGCCGTAAGGCTGCCCTGCCAACACAAATGAAATTAAAAGGGAACATCAATCTATGCAAATAAAGCTTCACATAAGAATGGCCAGGGCGAAACTAGTATGGAAATGAAGTCCCATACTAATTGCCGTACTAGGCAAGGTCTTAGTGGAAGCGGTTGGCCTTTGCCTTCCTCCGACCGTAATGGGGATGAATGATTATGATGATGAATACGACACAACAACACCCAGTTATAATGGTGCATGTAAAAATCCCTGACCCCGCCAGGAATCGAACTCGGGGCCACGTGCTCGGGAAGCGTGAACGATGCCGCGAGAGCGGCGGACCGAAACCGTATTCATATCAGAAATATGTAGTCATGCAGAATACGGCACAGCGATCTGGAATGCTTATATAAGACAACAATTGTCCGGCGCAGTTGTTAGATCGGTTACTGCTGCTACAATGGGAGGTTACCACGATTTTGAACGTGGTTTAGTCGGTGCACGGGCGATGGGACACGGCATCACCGAGGTAGCGATGAAGAAGCGATTTTCCCCTAATACTATTTCACGAGTGAATATCACACATCCCGTAAAACATCGTATCTCCAACACCGATGCGGCCGGTAGAGGATCCTGAAAGGACGGGGTTTACGACGACTGAAGAGAATCGTTAGTTGTGACAGCAGTGCAACCCTTCCTGAAACAACAAGTATCAATGTCCGAAACATTCAACGTAACATGATCGAAACGGGCTTTCTGAGCGACTCGAAGTTTTACGCCTCGCCTGGGCCCGTCGGCACCGACACTGGATTGTTGATCACCGGAATCATGTTACCTGGTCCGTCGAGTCTCGTTTCAAATTGTATCGAACGAATGGACGTCTACGGGTATGGAGACAGCCTCATGAGTCCATAGACCTTGCATGTCAGCAGGGGATTGTTCAAGCTGGTGGAGGCTCTGTAATGGTGTGGGGCGTGTAAACTTGGAGTGATATGTCTAGACACGATTCCGATTCCGATTCCGATTACGTAAGGATTCTGTCGGATCACCAGCATCCATTCATGTCCATTGTGTATTCCGATGGACTTGGACAATTCCAGCAGGACAATGCGACACCCCACACGTACAGAATTGCTACAGAGTGGCTCCAGGAACACTCATCTGAGTCTAACAATTCGTTGGCCAGTATTCTCCCGAGACATGAACATTATTGAGCATATCTGGGATGGCTTGCAACGTGCTGTTCAGAAGAGGTCTCCACCCCCTCCTACTCTCACGGATTTATGAACAGCGCAGCAGGATTCATGGTGTCAGCTTCCTCTAGCACTACTTCAGATATTAGTCGGGTCGATGCCACGTTGTGTTACGGCAGATCTGAGTGCTCGCGGGGGCCTAAACGATTTTAGGCAGGTGTGCCAGTTTCCTTGGCTCGTCAGTGTATATATAATGGCAAACCGGGTAACTGTATGGTCAAACTTAACACTTCTTAGAAGTTAGTAGTACTGGCGAGTGATCATACCAGCGCCTGCTGGTACGCTACAGTAACACAAACGTACACTTGGTCGACCTGAACCGCTATGGACAGCCGGAGTCGCCAAAAAGCCGTAACTTGTCAGCCACGTGTCCTTCAGCCAAGTGCGCTCACCACGCCCCGCCAAACCAACAACACACACACCTTAGCTCGCGGCCCACGATCGAATCAATAGGTAACATACCCAAAAATGGTTCAAATGGCTCTGAGCACTACGGGACTTAACATCTGTGGTCATCAGTCCCCTAGAACTTAGAACTACTTAAACCTAACTATCCTGACATCACACACATGCATGCCCGAGGCAGGATTCGAACCTGCGACCGTAGCGCGGTTCCGGACTGAGCGCCTTAACCGCGAGACCACCGAGGCCGGCTAACATACGCACTTACGGGCGCCATTGGAATGCAATACCTCCAGTATTAGAACCGACATGGGTGACAATGTATTTCAGATACCGATGGGATAAAGGGCACAATGTATCGAAATAAGCTCCCTAGCATTTAAAAAATGATTTCGACATAGTGTCTAGGTGAGATAACTATAGACCATAGAATAGCAAAGTCTATGATATATGAAAGGAAAAGGAAAAATGATACAGTGTACTAAATAACAAGGAATATTTACGATAATAAGTGCATAGCAGGAAAGCAAAACTAACGTATTGCGTAACTGTAGTGAAACTGAATGTCTTCGCGCATGTGAAGGCCTGGCACTCAGTTACAAGCGGGAAAAATTAAAAGTTTAGCAATAATGAATGATGAGGAGAATTGTATGTTTAGTTACAAGCATAGTAGTTTGGAAATTAATAAGCAATGATGAAATATACTAAACACATGAAAAATAACAGAACCAGCAGGAAGAAAACATAGTATTTTGTAAATCTATAAAGAAAGCACGGCAACAGGCTGACAAAGGTGATCTCTTGGGGCGAGAATTTGATAAAAGACCTAAAATTCGGGAAGGAAAAGTAGCAGAAAAGGTGTTTTCATAAGTATTAAAATTAAAGTTACAGGAAGGTCTAATGAAGGTGTAAACATTAGTACTACAGGTGTGAATTCTGAGCAAAAAAGAAAAGATGTAGAGAAATGTTGGACAAAAATAAAACAATAAATATTTTTAAACTAAAAATAAATAAATTAGATTGATAAGACTGATTTAGGAGTTACGAGCAAGAGTAGGCTAAGAAAAAGCGATCCGTACCAGAAGAATGAAGTACTGCTAAATCATCAATAAATAGCGACATTGTCATTGAAACGACTAGAAGACGACAATCGTTGCGGCGGTACGCAAAAGTGATATCGTATCAAACAGGTTTTAGAAAATACTCTGTACCGAAGGTCTAAGAGTTCTTCTTATGGTTCAAATGGCTCTGAGCACTATGGGACTTAACTGCTTAGGTCAACAGTCCCCTAGAACTTAGAACTCCTTAAACCTAACTGACCTAAGGACATCACACACATCCATGCCCGAGGCAGGATTTTAAACTATGACCATAGCGGTCGCGCGGTTCCAACCTGTAGCGCCTAGAACCGCTCGACCACCCCGCACGGCTCTTCTTATGGAACAGCCGCCACTGTACATTATGATAACGGAAGAAAACAGAAGGACCGTCGCTTATTTCGCAGTCTGTTATTGGTTACACGACTATTACATAGTTTTGCTGTTGGTGTTCCCTATAGTGCAGCACGAGGCACTGGCTATTATAGAATTGTTGTCCCTTTTACTTTTTTGACACGTTACCTTTGGCTCCATGACAACATTGAGGTGAGGATGACCTCAGATGATTGATTTTTCTTAACAGCACATGATGGAAGTGAAACTGTTCCGAAACCAGTCGTCTACACAATAAAAGGTGTGCATTAAGAATCTGTCCTGCGGTTTTCTTCATTTTTAAAAACAGTTGGTATAAAGTGATAAAACGATTATCGAAAAAGAAAACAAGAAATTGTGGTAAACATCGTAAGGATATTGACTTAAAAAACGTATTACCCCAGACGTTGTTAAACTACTTGCTATTTCAGGTACGGCAAGTCATGTTAGGCATGTTCGGTACGTGTGTTTACGAGTAATAGCTGCGGGTACCGTTTCACACTTGTTTCCCACCACACCAACCACCGCCTATCGACAGCCCAAGTTCTCTAACCGCAGCTGCATTCTATCGGAATTCCTCCACCCTACAGTCAGGCAGGAAGCTTCCCGATCGCATACCACTAAGAAGTAATTTGGGAACATCTCTTGGTATTGACCTTGTTTATTTATGTGAGATACAGAGGTACTTCACTTGTATGCTATTCTCTACTTTTATTTCAGTATCTCCATTATCCCTTCCAGGTATAAATTACGCACAACGTAACGCGCCGCAATTTACAACCGTATGTTACATTTCTTAACGTGAGTATACCCTTCTTCGTTAATCAACGTTGTTTCTCCTTCGCAGATATAGTGTACTGTGCAAATGACTCATCAGTGTGAAAAACTTCATCTTTATGAATTATGAACGTCTTATTCGTTCAAGGCTTCCTACTATGATGAACTTTCAGGTTTCTTTCTGCAAAATACTAGTTCGTGATTTGAGACACAGCATAGTTCAGAATATACTACCTGAGAGTGTAGCACGAAATGTTTCAATTGTTTTATTTTTGTGGGAAGTGTATATGCAATGGAATACCACGTATTTCCAGTGAAATTGTTGTTGTTGTTGTCTTCAGTCCTGAGACTGGTTTGATGCAGCTCTCCATGCTACTCTATCCTGTGCAAGCTTCTTCATCTCCCAGTACCTACTGCAACCTACATCCTTCTGAATCTGCTTAGAGTATTCATCTCTTGGTCTCCCTCTACGATTTTTACCCTCCACGCTGCCCTCCAATACTAAATTGGTGATCCCTTGATGCCTCAGAACATGTCCTACCAACCGACCCCTTCTTTTGGTCAAGTTGTGCCACAAACTTCTCTTCTCCCCAATCCTATTCAACACTTCCTCGTTAGTAATGTGATCTACCCATCTAATCTTCAGCATTCTTCTGTAGCACCACATTTCGAAAGCTTCTATTCTCTTCTTGTCCAAACTATTTATCGTCCATGTTTCACTTCCATACATGGCTACACTCCATACAAATACTTTCAGAAATGACTTCCTGACACTTAAATCTATACTCGATGTTAACAAATTTCTCTTCTTCAGAAACGCTTTCCTTCCCATGGCCAGTCTACATTTTATATCCTCTCTACTTCGACCATCATCCGTTATTTTGCTCCCCAAATAGCAAAACTCCTTTACTACTTTAAGTGTCTCATTTCCTAATCTAATTCCCTGAGCATCACCCGACTTAATTCGACTACATTCCATTATCCTCGTTTTGCTTTTGTTGATGTTCATCTTATGTCCTCCTTTCAAGGCACTGTCTATTTCGTTCAACTTCTCTTCCAAGCCCTTTGCTGTCTCTGACGGAATTACAATATCATCGGCGAACCTTAAAGTTTTTATTTCTTCTCCATGGATTTTAATACCTACTCCGAATTTTTCTTTGGTTTCCTTTACCGCTTGCTCAATATACAGATTGAATAACATCGGGGAGAGGCTGCAACCCTGTCTTACTCCCTTCCAAACCACTGCTTCCCTTTAATGTCCCTCGACTCTTATAACTGCCATCTGGTTTCTATACAAATTGTAAATAGCCTTTCGCTCCCTGTATTTTACCCCTTCCATCTTCAGAATTTGATAGAGTATTCCAGTCAACATTGTCAAAAGTTTTCTCTAAGTCTACAAATGCTAGAAACGTAGGTTTGCCTTTCCTTAATCTTTCTTCTAAGATAAGTCGTAAGGTCAGTATTGCCTCACGTGTTCCAGTATTTCTACGGAATCCAAACTGATCTTCCCCGAGATCGGCTTCTACTAGTTTTTCCATTCGTCTGTAAAGAATTCGAGTTAGTATTTTGCATCTGTGGCTTATTAAACTGATTGTTCGCTAATTTTCACATCTGTCAACACCTGCTTTCTTTGGGACTGGAATTATTATATGCTTCTTGAAGTCTGAGGGTATTTCGCCTGTTTCATACATCTTGCTCACCAGATGGTACAGTTTTGTCAGGACTGGCTCTTCCAAGGCCGTCAGTAGTTCCAATGGAATGTTGTCTACTCCGGAGGCCTTGTTTCGACTTAGGTCTTTCAGTGCTGTGTCAGACTCTTCACGCAGTATCGTATCTCCCATTTGATCTTCATCTACATTCTCTTCCATTTCCATAATATTGTCCTAAAGTACATCGCCCTTGTATAGACCCTCTATATACTCCTTCCACCTTTCTGCTTTCCCTTCTTTGCTTAGAACTGGGTTTCCATCTGAGCTCTTGATATTCATACAAGTGGTTCTCTTTTCTCCAAAGGTCTCTTTAATTTTCCTGTAGGCAGTATCTATCTTACCCCTAGTGAGATAAGCCTCTACATCCTTACATTTGTCCTCTAGCCATCCCTGCAACGGCTGAAAGCAAGGGGATACTACAGCCGTAATTTTTCCCGAGGGCATGCAGCTTTACTGTATGATTAAATAATGATGGCGTCCTCTTGGGTAAAATATTCCGGAAGTAAAATAGTCCCCCATTCGGATCTCCGGGCGGGGACTACTGAAAAGGATGTCGTTATCAGTTTTATATTCCCCCCAGTGAAAATATGTCTCAAAATATTTACAAAATATGTCAAAAGGTCAATTATGGCATTCTTAATCCAAGCTAAATCTAATTTTCTGTCAGCATTGAAGCAAAAAGCAAAACAATTTTTGTGCCGACGTTTTTCCAGTATTTGATACCAAATATTAAATCTGTTAAGAAAAACTTGAATTTTTATGTTTCAGTGTGATAGTACTCTCATACCATTGTTTCATGTATTACAAAGTCGCCTAGGATGATTGCGATCATTTGGTGTTCAGTAATTTACGTGTTTTGACACTTTTCGATATTAACTAACGATCAGAACATCTGAGCACTATGGGACTCAACTGCTGATGTCATAAGTCGACTGGAACTTAGAACTACTTAAATCTAACTAACCTAAGGACATCACACACATCCATGACCGAGGCAGGATTCGAACCTGCGACCGTAGCAGTCGCGCGGTTTCGGACTGCGCGCCTAGAACCGATAGACCACCGCGGCCGGCTTTATCAATGCAGTGCAGCCCGCTAATCACGACAGCGCAGGCGCAGCGCTCGTTCATCTCCGCACTACGAGATGGTGCTGTCTTAGAGTTTGACTAAATTCTGCTTCCGCCGATCCACGTATTAATATGTCTCGCTGCCAATGAGATTGCTGCTAACGTAGAACCTTTTCTCCTCGCGGATCACACTCGCGCAGTGATACTTGAATGCTCGAGGTATTATAACGAGTGTACAGACCTCCGATTAGTGAGTCTGTATTTGTCTGCATTTGCTGTGCCAGTCTATAGTCAAGTTTCAGCCTGCGACTAATAAGATTATCAAATACCTGTACATAGCCATGAAGACAAATGTATAGACACTTTGTCAAGTATCAGAGATATGTGAGAATAACATTAACGTACCAAGACAAAAGGAACTTGAGATTGTCAATTGTAAACAGCATCGAGAATCAAGTTACGTAATATCTGTGCTTGTTATTATTTTAAGAAATGTGTGTGAAAATTAATCAAGTTCTGTTTAAAGTTGGTCACCGTCAGTCAGCTACTCTAAGCGTGCAAGTGGAATTTCTATCGTCTGACCTAACGGCAGAAGACAAACACCCCACGATAAGACCACGAGACATATTGCTGACACTCGCCTACTTCGTTACTACGACAAGGCAAATAATCTGATGGTGTGTGTACCGAAGGTCTTACAGTACGCACACCACACCTAACTAACCGAAGGACATCACACACATCCATGCCCGAGGCAGGATTCGAACCTGCGACAGTAGCAGCAATGCAGTCCCGGACTGAAGCGCCTCCTACAAACGCTCGGTCACAGAGACGTGTTGGGGGAAACGGAAAACAGAGCAGTCGTTGTCGTAAGACGGAAACGGATCCATGTATCTGACGTTCAAAAGTGTATGATCATTATCATTTTGAAACGGCAAGTTTGTAAATTGTTCCCCTGCCACCGTGGTTAAGGTATGTTGCGCGTGCGACAATGGCTTTACCCAAAACGGAGACCGAAGCTGTTGTGTTGCTGCATTGGTCATAGTGGTCAGTGTGAATGAGTGCTGTGGAGGCGTGTACGGCAGAATAGACGCGCAACTGTAAAGCAACTGATGGGCCAGATGAACCAAGGCGCTACAAACCGTGTCTCCTCAACGCCCTTTTTTCACATGATATCTTGCGAACTGTGGATGAAGGGTATCAGACGGATGCCATATTCTCTGACTTCCGGAAAGCGTTTGACTCGGTGCCCCACTGTAGACTCCTAACTAAGGTGCGAGCATATCGGTTTGGTTCCCAAGTAAGTGGCTCGAAGACTTCTTAAGTAATTGAACCCAATACGTTGTCCTCGATGGTGAGTGTTCATCGGAGATGAGGGTATCATCTGGAGTGCCCCTGGGAAGTGTGGTAGGTCCGCTGTTGTTTTCTATCTACATAAATGATCTTTTGGATAGGGTGGATAGCAATGTGCGGCTGTTTGCTGATGATGCTGTCGTGTACGGGAAGGTGTCGTCGTTGAGTGACTGAAGGAGGATACAAGATGACTTGGACAGGAATTGTGATTGGTGTAAAGAATGGTAGCTAACTCTAAATATAGATAAATGTCAATTAATGCAGATGAATAGGAAAAAGTATCCCGTAATGTTCGCATACTCCATTATTAGTGTAGCGCTTGACACAGTCACGTGGGCGTAACATTGCAGAGCGATATCTACATCTACATCTACATGACTACTCTGCAATTCACATTTAAGTGCTTGGCAGAGGGTTCATCGAACCACAATCATACTATCTCTCTACTATTCCACTCCCGAACAGCGAGCGGGAAAAACGAACACCTAAACCTTTCTGTTCGAGCTCTGATTTCTCTTATTTTATTTTGATGATCATTCCTACCTATGTAGGTTGGACTCAACAAAATATTTTCGCATTCGGAAGAGAAAGTTGGTGACTGAAATTTCGTAAAAAGGTCTCGCCGCGACGAAAAACGTCTATGCTGTAATGACTTCCATCCCAACTCGTGTATCATATCTGCCACACTCTCTCCCCTATAACGCGATAATACAAAACGAGCTGCCCTTCTTTGCACCCTCTCGATGTCCTCCGTCAATCCCACCTGGTAAGGATCCCACACCGCGCAGCAATATTCTAACAGAGGACGAACGAGTGTAGTGTAAGCTGTCTCTTTAGTGGACTTGTTGCATCTTCTAAGTGTCCTGCCAATGAAACGCAACCTTTGGCTCGCCTTCCCGACAATATTATCTATGTGGTCCTTCCAACTGAAGTTGTTTGTAATTTTAACACCCAGGTACTTAGTTGAATTTACAGCCTTGAGAATTGTACTATTTATCGAGTAATCGAATTCCAACGGATTTCTTTTGGAACTCATGTGGATCATCTCACACTTTTCGTTATTTAGCGTCAACTGCCACCTGACACACCATACAGCAATCTTTTCTAAATCGCTTTGCAGCTGATACTGGTCTTCGGATGACCTTACTAGACGGTAAATTACAGCATCATCTGCGAACAACCTAAGAGAACTGCTCAGATTGTCACCCAGGTCATTTATATAGATCAGGAACAGTAGAGGTCCCAGGACGCTTCCCTGGGGAACACCTGATATCACTTCAGTTTTACTCGATGATTTGCCGTCTATTACTACGAACTGCGACCTTCCTGACAGGAAATCACGAATCCAGTCGCACAACTGAGACGATACCCCATATCTCCGCAGCTTGATTAGAAGTCGCTTGTGAGGAACGGTGTCAAAAGCTTTCCGGAAATCTAGAAATACGGAATCAACTTGAGATCCCCTGTCGATAGCGGCCATTACTTCGTGCGAATAAAGAGCTAGCTGCGTTGCACAAGAGCGATGTATTCTGAAGCCATGCTGATTACGTGTCAATAGATCGTTCCCTTCGAGGTTATTCATAATGTTTGAATACAGTATATGCTCCAAAACCCTACTGCAAACCGACGTCAATGATATAGGTCTGTAGTTAAATGGATTACTCCTACTACCCTTCTTGAACACTGGTGCGACCTGCGCAATTTTCCGATCTGTAGGTACAGATCTATCGGTGAGCGAGCGGTTGTATATGAGTGCTAAGTAGGGAGCTATAGTATCAGAGTAATCTGAAAGGAACCTAATCGGTATACAATCTGGACCTGAAGACTTGCCCGTATCAAGCGATTTGAGTTGCTTCGCAACCCCTAAGGTATCTACTTCTAAGAAACTCATGCTAGCAGATGTTCGTGTTTCAAATTCTGGAATATTCCATTCGTCTTCCCTGGTGAAGGAATTTCGGAAAACTGCGTTCATTAACTCCGCTTTAGCGGCGCAGTCGTCGATAACAGTACCATCGGCACTGCGCAGCGAAGGTATTGACTGCGTCTTGCCGCTTGTGTACTTTACATACGACCAGAATTTCTTCGGATTTTCTACCAAATTTCGAGACAATGTTTCGTTGTGGAACCTATTAAAGGCATCTCGCATCGAAGTACGTGCCAAATTTCGCGCGTCTGTAAATTTTAGCCCATCTTCAGGATTTCGCGTTCTTCTGAACTTCGCATGCTTTTTCCGTTGCCTCTGCAACAGCGTTCGGACCTTTTTTGTGTACCACGGGGGATCCGTTCCATCTCTTACCAATTTATGAGGTATGAATATCTCAATTGCTGTTGCTACTATATCTTTGAATTTGAGCCACATCTCGTCTACATTCGCATAGTCAGTCCGGAAGGAATGGAAATTGTCTTTTAGGAAGGCTTCTAGTGGCACTTTATCCGCTTTTTTAAATAAAATTATTTTGCGTTTGTTTCTGATGGATTTGGAAGAAATGGTATTGAGCCTAGCTACAATGACCTTGTGATCACTAATCCCTGTATCAGTCATGATGCTCTCTATCAGCTCTGGATTGTTTGTGGCCAAGAGGTCAAGTGTGTTTTCGCAACCATTTACAATTCGCGTGGGTTCGTGGACTAACTGCTCTAAATAATTTTCGGAGAATGCATTTAGGACAATCTCGGAAGACGTTTTGTGCCTACCACCGGTTTTGAACAAGTATTTTTGCCAACATACCGAGGGTAGGTTGAAGTCCCCACCAACTATAACCGTATGAGTGGGGTATTTATTTGTTACGAGACTCAAACTTTCTCTGAACTGTTCCGCAACTGTATCATCGGAGTCTGGGGGTCGGTAGAAGGAGCCAATTATTAACTTTATTCGGCTGTTAAGTATAACCTCCACCCACACCAATTCGCACAGAGTATCTACTTCGACTTCACTACAAGATAAACCACTACTGACAGACACCAACACTCCACCACCAATTCTGCCTAATCTATCTTTCCTGAACACCGTCTGAGACTTCGTAAAAATTTCTGCAGAACTTATTTCAGGCTTTAGCCAGCTTTCTGTACCTATAACGATATCAGCTTCTGTGCTTTCTATTAGCGCTTGAAGCTCAGGGACTTTTCCAGCGCAACTACAACAGTTTACAACTATAATTCCGACTGTTCCTTGATCCAAGCACGTCCTGTAATTGCCCAGCACCCTTTGACATTGCAGCCCATACCGCACTTTCCCGAGGCCTTCTAACCTAAAAAACCGCCCAGTCCACGCCACACAGCCTCCGCTACCCGTGTAGCCGCCAGCTGAGTGTAGTGAACTCCTGACCTATTCAGCGGAACCCCGAAACCCCACCACCCTATGGCGCAAGTCAAGGAATCTGCAGCCAATACGGTCGCAAAACCGTCTGAGCCTCTGATTCAGACCCTCCACCCGGCTCTCCACCAAAGGTCCGCAGTCGGTTCTGTCAACGATGCTGCAGATGGTGAGCTCTGCCTTCATCTCGTAAGCAAGACCGGCAGCCTTCACCAAATCAGATAGCCGCTGGAATCCAGAGAGAATTTCCTCAGATCCAAAGCGACACACGTCATTAGTGCCGACATGTGCCACCACCTGCAGCTGGCTGCACCCTGTGCTCTTCATGGCATCCGGAAGGACCCTTTCCACATCAGGAATGACTCCTCCCGGAATGCACACGGAGTGCACACTGGATTTCTTCCCCTCCTTAGCCGCCATATCCCTAAGGGGCCCCATTACGCGCCTAACATTGGAGCTCCCAACTACCACTAAGCCCAACCTCTGCGATTGCCCGGACCTTGAAGGCTGAGAATGATCCTCTGAAACAGGGCAGGCAGCTGCATCTGGCTCAGCCAGAGACAGTGCCTGAAACCGGTTTGTCAGACGCACCGGGGAGGCTTTCTGATCAGCTTCCGGGGACGCCTTTCGCTGCCTCCCACGCCTTGGAACGACCTCCCAATCAACCACAGGCGAGTGCTCAAACCCCACTGCGGGCAGCAACCGGGGCAACAACAGCGGCAGACCGATCTGGGGACAGACGGGATGAGGTTGACATCCCCGTGATACCCGAGTCCGGCTCCCCACAGTGGTGCCCATTGGCAACAGCCTCAAGCTGCGCGACCGAAGTCAGCGCCGATTGCAGCTGTGAGCGAAGGGATGCCAAGTCAGCCCTCATCCGAACACAGCAATCGCAGTCCCTGTCCATTCTAATCGATGTTTAACAACAGTTACTGAAACACGAGTCGGTGCCTAGATAATGCAAGCGGAACACGCAAAGAATGTATCAACTAACCTGTACAAATGCCTAACGACTGCGCTACAGTCTGCTGAATTTACGATTACAGTAACTAAAACTCGAAATTGCACCTCCTATACGAAACTCACACGCAATTTAAATAAGAATCTACGAAGTAAACACTAAAGCGCGATGCTACAACAGTCAAATACTATAATACGCCCGAAATATATGAATTAAACAATGCAAGTACCCAAAAACACGCAAAGAAATTAATTAAACTATCTAACAAATAAGTAAGCTAGGGTTATACGACTTGCTGCTGCAGCTGCTTATCCAACGGCGGCAGGGAGCACACTGACTGGCCAACCGACACTGGCCGTTCACAACAAAAACAGAAGACAGACGACTACGCAAATTTGCAGTATTCAGGTACTAAGGCGCGATGCTACAACCCTCAAATACTATAATACGCCCGAAATATATGAATTAAACAAGTGGGACAAGCATGTAATGGCAGTTGTGGGGACGGCGGATAGTCGTCTTCGGTTCATTGGCAGAATTTTGGGAAGATGTGGTTCATCTGTAAAGGAGACCGCTTATAAAACGCTAATACGATCTATTCTTGAGTACTGCTCGAGCTTTTACGATCCCTATCAAGGCCGGATTGAAGGAGGACATGGAAGCAATTCAGAGGCGGGCTGCTAGATTTGTTACTGATAGCTTTGATCATCATGCGAGTGTTACGGAAATGCTTCAGGAACTCGGGTGGGAGTCTCTGGAGGGAAGGAGGCGTTATTTTCGTGAATCGCTGCTGAGGAAATTTAGAGAACCAGCATTTGAGGCTGACTGCAATACAATTTTACTGCCGCCAACTTACATTTTGCGGAAAGACCACGAAGATAAGATAAGAGAGATTAGGGCTTTTATAGAGGCATATAGGCAATGATTTTTCCCTCGTTCTGTTTGGGAGTGGAACAGGGAGAGAAGATGCTAGTTGTGGTACGAGGTAACATCCGCCACGCACCGTATGGTGGATTGCGGAGTATGTATGAAGATGTAGATGTAGATTGGTTCACTGAGTGACGACAAGTGGCCTTTTCAAATGTGTCACGTTTTATGCTCACGGGCTTTTTAGATGAGTCACGTTTTATGCTCACGGGCTTTTCAGATGAGTCACATTTTATGCTCACGGGCTTTTCGGATCAGTCACATTTTATGCTCCCGGACTGATGGCCAAATGAATGCATGTACGGTGTCGAGCGTCTGAAAGCAAATACGCTCCAACAATCGTCGGAGCGCTATAGTCTAGGGAATGTTTTTGTGCCGTTCCCTGAGTGATATTGTCATTCTGGACGGTGCAATGGATCACCAGAAGCACGCATATATCCTTAGGGACCACACGCACCCTTTCATGCAGTTTGTTTTTTCTCGGGACGACGGGTTGTGACAGCAGGACACTGCTACGTGTCACATAGCTCTCAGTGCACGTGCGTTGTTCTAAGACCACCGATATGAGCTTACCATTGTATTGTGTTGTATTGAAAGTTAGCTGGAGGCCTGGAAACGACGGAGAGGCTCTGTCCGCACCACAGCCGCGGTGGCCCACAGCCCCACGACGACTGCTTCAGTCCTCTTCACCCCTCCGCCGCCCACTCCGAACCACTCTTCCAGGGTTATTGTACAGTTCGGCCCCCGGTGGACACCCCCCTTCCCCTGCCCCCAGGGAACGTCTCACACCAGACGAGTGTACCCGTGTACCCCTATGATTGCGTGGTAGAGTAATGGTGGTGTACAGTGGTCCAGAACACCACGACGACTACCGCAGGCCTCTTCACCCCTCCGTCGCCCCACATCGAACCACTCTTCCAGGGTTATTATGTGGTTCAGCCCCCGGTGAACACCCCCTCCTTCACCGCCCCCCCTCCGCCTCCCTCCCCCCCCCCCCCAGGAAACGTCTCACACCAGACGAGTGTACCCCTATGTTTGCGTGGTAGGGTAATGGAGGTGTATGTGTATGTGGAGAACTTGTTTGCGCAGCAATCACCGACATAGTGTAGCTGAGGTGGAATAAGGGAACTAGCCCGTATTCGAGGAGGCAGTTGGAAAACCGCCTAAAAACCAGCGACAGACTGGCTGTCTCACCGGACCTCGACACTAGTCCACCGAGCGGATTCGTGCCAGGGACCAGGCGCTCCTTCCCAATCCAGAAAGCCGTGTATTAGACTGCACAGATAACCAGGCGGGCCTGAGTTTAGCATAGTCCCCTGCAAACCAAAGTCTCCGGATATAAACCCAATGGAGAATCCGTGGATAACCTCGATCGAACTGTTTGCACCATGGAGCCTCAACCGAGTCACCTAATGCAGCTGGCCACAGTAGTGGAGTCGATATGGCTTCACAACTATGTCGGTACTTTCCAGATCCTCATTGACCCTGCTCCTGCACGTGTCTTAGCGGTTTGTGCAACAAAAGGTGGCTATACAGACCTTTCACAGTTGGTCTCATTAATGTGCCTAGACAGTGTACCTGAAATACACACGTCAGAAGAAGTTTTGCATCATCCCAGAGTTCCGAAATCTGTACAGAAAATTGGTACAGAGACCAACATAAACATCATTTCCGCCCTTATTATTGCTCATGAAAACCACACACTGCATGTTGTACCACCATACAGCGACACCTTCAGATGTGGTGGTTGAGACTGCTGTACACACCGGTATCTCTAATACCCAATAGCATGTCCTCTTCCACTGATGGATGCCTGTATTCGTCTTGGCATACTGCCCAAAAGTTCATCAAGGCACTGTTGGTACAGATTGTCCCACTCCTCAACAGTGGTCGGCGTAGATCCCTCAGAGTGCTTGGTGGGTCACGTCGCCGATAAACAGCCCTCTTCAACATATCCAAGGCATGTTCGATAGGGTTCATGTCTGGAGAACATGCTGGCCACTCAAGTCGAGCGATGCCGTTGTCATGCAGGAACTCATTCACAAGATGTGCACGATGGTGGCGTGAACTGTCGTCCATGAAAACGAATGCCACCCCAATATGCTGCCTATAAGGTTGCACTATCGCTCGAAGATGGCATTCAAGTATTGTACAGCCGTTACGGCGCCTTCCATGACCAAAAGCGGCGTACGTCGGCCCCACATAATGCCACCCCAAAATAGCAGGGAACCTCCACCTTGCTGCACTCGCTGGACAGTGCGTTCAGCCTGACCGAGTTGTCTTCAAACACGTGTCCAACGACTGTCTGGTTGAAGGCACGTGCGACACTCATCGGTGAAGAGAACGTGATGCCAATCCTGAGCGGTCCATTCGGCATTCTGTTTGGCCCATCTGTACCGCGCTGAATGGTGTCGTCATTGCAAAGATGGACCTCGCCATGGACGTCGGGAGTGAATCTGAGTATCATACATCCTATTGCGCACAGTTTGAGTCGTAACACGACGTCCTGTGGCAGCAAGAAAAGCCTTATTCAAAATGTTTGTGTTGCTGGCAGGGTTCCTCCGAGCCATGATCCGTAGGCAGCGGTTATCCACAGCAATAGTAGCATCTGATGGAGCGAGGCATGCCATCGACAGTTCCTGTCTCTCTGTACCTGCTCCATGTCCGAACAACGTCGCTTTGATTCATTCCGAGACGCCTGGACACTTCCCTTGTTGAGAGCTCTTCCTGGCACAAAGTAACAATGTGGACACTATCGAACCGCGGTCTTGACCGTCTAGGTACGCTTGAACTACAGACAACACGAGCCGTGTACCTCCTTCCTGGTGGAATGACTGGAACTGATCGGCTGTCGGACCCCTCCATCTATAGGTGCTGCTCATGCATGATTGTTTACATCTTTGGCCGGGTTTAGTAACACCTGTGAACAGTCAAAGGGACTGTGTCTGTGATACAGTATCCACAATCAACGTCGATCTTCAGGAGTCCTGGAAAACGGGCTGATGAAAAACTTTTTTCATGCATTACAATGCGGAACATGTCGTCATGTCTTACACTCGTCACCGCCGATTATTTACAAAGTCCCGATGCAGCTAACATCAACAGATCCTTTCCTTTCCATTCCTCCCTCTCCACTTTCCATTACATAAAATTCTTGTTCTTCTCGAGCAGCAAAGTCGTGACTGAGAAGATACTCACATCTTAAAATTATCATCTCTTACTTGCGGTACCTGACGTTCTGTCTAAACACTGAAGTTAACAGATAAAGTAATGAAAAACCCGTGTTCTTGTTTCTTAGTTCCTAGCGCTTTACAAATATTCATACAGGCCACAACAACACAGCGTATTCAAAACATTCGATTTCTGATGATCTGAAGCAGTCCAAATAGGGAATTTTAATATCGTTCATGGTGTCTTTTAAGCAAATGTTTACATCTTTAAAGTTGTGTCCACACTGATTAGCTGAAAATTAATTTAAATCTGTCCTAGACAATCATTTTCGGGAGGGATGTCAATGAATACTGACAACGTAACATCAATAATGCTTACAGAACTCAATTTCTTTAAAAATGAATGGGTAAACGACAAACACGAAATACCTTCAACTGTTGGCGGTATCTGTCAATCAACAGACGAGATGGGCCTGTACTTCTTTTTGTGCTGTAAGTGTCCACTTCATATCACATCGGAAATAGTGAACCTAGGAATGTTTAGGAGCGTGGAAATGTCACGTACAGACGTATGATACAAGTGACATCAAATCAACTGACCACGTTCAAAGTCCGTGAGTTCCGCGGAGTGCCCCATTTTGCTCTCTCACGATGTCTAATGACTACTGAGGTCACTGATATAGAGTACGGCGATGGATTGTGTGCTATGATTTTCATTTAGTAATACTTGTATTGTGACGGCGCAGCTAACATTTCTACGTAGTTCCTTGGAGTGGTAGCCTGTTGTATTTCTGGACACCAGCGCATGAATGGAGTGGTAACATTGCACTAGACCTATCTGTGGTTTGTCTGGTGTAGTGGTTTCTAACCCCGGGGGCAAATACCCCTAAGGAGTAAACTGATTTTTTTCTATGGGATGGGAAACAATAACAATCATTTATGTTTCGCTCGCGAAAATATTTTTAAAAAATCATTGCCATTATCACTATTTCGTAAGACAGCAATACTGCTTACGTAAGTTATCTGAAATTTCATTTTCATTTCACATACTAGCGTCAACACGTGGCACAGCTTGTAAAACGTATTTGTGACAGACATCTTCGTCACACAATTTACTCACTATAAATATATCTTCCACAATGACTCTCTGACTGTAAAACGGAGCTGTATTTGCTTAAATACCTCGTGAAAATGCTTTCCTAGCGTTACAGATAGTTATCGCAGCAGATCAAAATTATCTTCGTTATTCATATCGAAACAGATAAACGAAGTGATTAAAGCACAACAGAAGGCTACTATATTGCTGTACGGCCTACACAGCATTACTATTACGATTATTATTATTATTATTATTATTAGTGGCAGTGGTCAAGACAAAACATTGGCAGCCTGAAATCTCCCAGTCTTCACTGCTTCACTCTGTACCAGATTGAAGCAGTGATAAAAACTGATTAGTATTCCCAAACAATCAATAAAAATATCCACCGGACGTTGGATTCAGTGTTTCCGTGCTTCCTGTCTTCGAAGATCTGATGGAGCTATGGTTCACTGCGTATCAGATATGTTGTCTGTAGTGTTTTCTATGTAAACATTTTTATAAGTTGTGCCCAAATGGAAAGAAGACTACAGTTACAAGTAAAGAAATTTTAATAACGATGTTATCGTTACAGTTCATGTAGAGCAGTGCAGCCCTGATAATTACCATTTCCATTGACTGATATAAATATCCTAGCGCGTAGAGAGTAGTTGGCGTCATTGTACAAACTCTTTGGTTGCTGAAGGCGTCAGTTTCCAACGGTGTCCTACACTTCCCCGTCACAGATGAACCTCTGACCTTACTGAGATTGTTTTAAGTGGTCGAAGATATGCGAGTCAGTTGGGGAGACATCGGGGATGTAAGGCGGATGTTCCAAGAGCCCCATTGATGGTTCCGAAGGTCTTCTTGGCCACACGTGTAACAGCGTTGTCCTGGAGGTGCACTATCCACCTCGAGACCCTGCCCCAGTGCCTCTTCTTGACGGCCTGTTCGAGCCTCAGCAGCTTGCTACAGTACGCCTCAGAGTTAACTGTGGCACCTCGTGGTAGTCAGAAAATGAGCTGGAAAAAAAGAGCTGTGCAACGCTTTTTCTACGTTCGGAGCAGAGTGGGCTTTCTTCGGTTGTGGGAAGGTGAGATGACGCCACTCCATGCTCATCCGTTTGGTGGCAGGTTCGAAGTGAAGACACCACTTTCCACATGCCACAATTTGAAAATGAAGTGCGTTCTTTCTTTGGCGTAACTCAACAGATGGATCAAGTAAACACCCAATCTCACCATCTACTAATTCTCTGAAAAATTCTTGGGCAGCCACTATGCAGTTATCATGGATAATGTGGTTCAAATGGTTCAAATGGCTCTGAGCACTATGGGACTCAACCGCTGTGGTCATCAGTCCCCTAGAACTTAGAACTACTTAAACCTAACTAACCTAAGGACATCACACACATCCATGCCCGAGGCAGGATTCGAACCTGCGACCGTAGCAGTCGCACGGTTCCGGACTGCGCGCCTAGAACCGCGAGACCACCGCGGCCGGCGTGGATATTGCGATGAACAGTCCATTGTCTTAGGGCAGTTCAACGGCAGTGTCCCCAGAAGTCTTCACCATAGCCGAAATCGTGAGACTGGTGACAACGTACGAAAACTCGGGGTGTTACATACCTTTGATGTTTACACGTCCTCCCTCGTAAATCTAACACCGTCGGAGTACTCTTCACCTTTCCAGAACCTGCTGTGCATACACCGTTCACATTATGCGATAAATTTGTGAAGAAGTCGGACAACCAGTCTTTGTACTGATCGGAGAAATTAATCACGCATGGAACTGCGGAACAACTCTCTAGCAATGAGTAAGTTGCAGTGAAGCCGTTAACTCTGCTTGTGGAACGGGGAATACCATGCGTCATATCTCGGCAAACAAATACACCCACTGCTTTCCACCTTTGCGTACCTTACAATTATATCTATTGTTTGTGCTCTAAAAGTCATAACTGCTAGAAATGGCAGCAGAGCAGTTAACTGACATCTTTTCGACCATGGAATTCATAATATTTACATTATGTATCGTATATTAAACAGGTCTTCTCCATACTTAAAATTGATGCAGTGGGTATGTTAGTGCGGTTTTTCTGTTTATTTATTTATTCATCGTATTTACAGCCTAAAATTATATACGATTGTTTATTACCTTTTCCGAATTGGCCTCGGTTCCAAGCATCCTTCGTTCTTCCATTTAACTGCATTTCTGTAAGTAGAAAAAAAGCTCCCCTTTTGCCTAATTTCCTGGAAATGCTAACAAAGCATCGCATTGAACTCCTGTCACTAATGAGGCCGGGTTCACTAGCTGCAATGTATGAGACCAAACGGTCACACCGTATCCTACGACTGATGGTAATGCAGATTGCTGGTATCGTCGGATTGTTTCAAGCGAAGCCGAAATTGCCTGTCTGCCACGGTTATAGTTTTCTTTATCACGTTTCTACTTTTTACGCCTATTTTTTTACATGACGTGCAAAGCTAGGACGTTCCTTCAGAAACACCACAAGATATCTCGTTACTGCTGTTCTCGTAGTCGTTATATCATTTAATTTTACTTTAGGATCTCTTAATAGATTCCCTTTCAGCAGAAGGTACGTGGTTTTGTGAGGCGCTAGTGACAATTTAACCTTTTAGTGCAAATCTTCAAGTTCGTAGAGGTCCACATTGCTGTTGTCTTCTATAATTCTTCTGGAATTACCACTTACGACGACCAGCACGTCATCCGAAAATGCTACCAGCCCGCTTAGGTCACCTCTGTCAAGTAACTTCTGCAGTACGAGCTCCAGCACAACACAACAAAACTCTGGACCACACACTGATCCCTGTGGTCAGCCTTTTGTAATTACTTTCATTATTTTCTTTCGTGGGCTTGTTGAAGTAGCATATCGTTCGTGGCAATAATCTCGCAGCCACTTGTATAGTGCTTCTGGACACTTCAAATCCCTAAGGCGGCCATAGAAAGACAGACCCTATATGTTATCGAAAGCGCCGGCTATATAGATTATTGTTGCTTGAGTGAACGTAGAATGAGTATTCGTCTCTAGCGAAATCGCCATATTAATTAGGTCCTCAGTTTACTATCCTCTTATAAACCCATACTGGTGAGGGCTCTCTCCGTTTTGCAATGTATGGTCTTGCAATCCTTTTCATAATGTGTTTTCAAAAGGTATTACTGATATACGTAATGATTTCCTAATTCTGACTTTTGTACTACTCATGGCTGAAAGTCATAATGTCCAAGAATAAGGTGATGAAACAATACGCCAGTATGATAAAATAGATCCCGTCGTGTCAGGACGATTAGTAGAATCTTCAGTTTTCAGAACAAGTGTTGAGCCCCATGCATACTAATATTGATGCAAAGAAGGTCAGAAGACAAAGGTTTGTTTAAAGAAACATCGCACCAGAGACGTCGAAAATATGGTGAATGGGGCTGACTCTAATGTTCATGATTTTGAAAATAATGTGTACAGTATTCTTTCTCATGGTGATAAAGTAGCTTAGTGACGGTAGAGCTCTGTGCATTCCTAATTCAATTTTAACTTGATGCTCGTTCCTGTAACGTTACCATAAATAGTCCTAAATGTGCTTTAATTGGAGCCCCACAGTTGATACAATTTCACGGGACGCTGACGGGTTAATCAGACAATTTAAGTCAATAGCTGTTGTATTCTGTGCGTTAAGTATAAAAACGAACAGTTGCAGATTCCGGTTATAGTGCTACAATTACAGCAGTTAGCTTCTCGGGGCTGAATCTTTTCCAGCAGTTGCATTGCACAGTCCACTATTCGGACACCCACATCCTTGTAACAATGTGAATGTGGACTGTCATTCTGGACGAGTCTTTGTCTTGGCCTAAACGACTGGAGCCCAGGACCCCTGGAGTTTCACCTTCCTTACAGCGGTCGTTTTCTAGTGACAAATGGCTCATTCTTGTGGGCGCCCTCACAGGCCATACTTATGTCATTAGGATCAGGACAGGACGTCAGATTTTCGATGTGGCAGGTGTTCCTATCGCCATCGTGATGGGTAATGGCACTAACCTCATGAGTCGTGCGTTTGAGTCTGCACATTAAAAGAACGAATGAAAAAGCTTTTGTCTACCTGGTCAATAGAGGACGCTTAGCTAAAATTTCTCTCTTCTTACAGAAGCCCTTCGCCCACGGATACGTCACCGGTAAAGGTAATTTATGGTGCGAAGATGAGGGTACTCCGCCAGAGGGACAAAGCTGTCACCTCAGTATGTGGCAACAGTTTGTTTCGTTTTAGGGCGCAAATCAACCACGACCAAACGCGCCAATTTCATAACTGTAGAACTCGAAGACAAAGAGAGGAGTTGGAAACGATTACACGTTAATCCCGAACGACGGAAGAGAAGACAGGTAAAAACAGGGACGTAGAGAAAGATCTATAAAATACGCCATAGGGAAACGGAGGTCCAGAACTGGAAATGAAATGGCCTTTGCCATATTGCTACGACGGATAAAAAGAAAAATGTTCAAAAAATGGCTCTGAGCACTATGGGACTCAACTGCTGTGGTCATTAGTCCCCTAGAACTTAGAACTACTTAAACCTAACTAACCTAAGGACATCACACACCCATGCCCGAGGCAGGATTCGAACCTGCGACCGTAGCAGTCGCACGGTTCCGGACTGCGCGCCTAGAACCGCGAGACCACCGCGGCCGGCAAGAAAAAATGTGGTCGACAGCCCTCGCAACGTTCGCTAAAACGGCCGATAGCACAGACGCAAACTCAAACAAAAATGTAAGGGTTTTTTAAAAAAGGGCAATCCGTCAGGAAATGACGGACCGTCGGAGATTGAGGGCAGTGATTACAATGCGGTGGAACAGCACCCCATGACAAATGGCTATGGCTAAAAAGACAGTGCCCGATGCACAACTTAGCTACAATGATCTCTTCACGGCGAGAGGGCCGAGAGGAGGTCGTACAAGCCACTGGGAGGGGCTTAATAACCCAGAGCTTGTTCCCGTGCAGGGAGGACCATTCGTGATGCCAAAGGGACACCATCTGCTGACAGATGGCAACACAGAGTTCATCGGAGGCAATGTAAGAACTAGCGACCTGAGGTACGAGGACTCCAACCTTGGCAACAGCGTCAGTGGCCTCGTTTTCTGTCAGATCGACGTGACCAGGAGCCCAAATAAACATTACAGTGGCTCCATCAAAAGTGAGCGAGTGACAGTTTTTCTGGACCTATTGCACAAAGGGATGGACGGTGTACAGCACACAGAGGCTTTGAAGAGCGTTGAGAGAATTGGAGCAGATGACGCAATTGGAAAGCTTGTGTCGTCGGGTGTACTGCGGTACCTGAGACAGGGCGAAAAACTCTGGCGTAAATTCTGAGCAGTGTTCCGGAAGGCGATACCGAAAAACGTCAGTGCCAATGATGAAGCCACATCGCACATCAGAGTTATATTGAGAGCCATCAATGTACACAAAGGTACTACCGCGAAGTTCCGTGCGAAGGGCGTGAAACAGAAGGCGATAGAGTGAGGCTGGGGTAGTGTCCTTAGGCAGTGAATAACGCCAATGTAAACATTGGCCGTCGCACGAAGCCAAGGTGGTGAATGGTTCACGCCCGGGAAAGCGGCAGGTGGCGTGTAGTTAAGCTGTCGGGACAGGTACCAAAAGCGAACTCTAGGAGGTAACATAAGAGGTATGCTCCCCGTACAGGAGATCAAAGGAGTCATCGAAGAATGAGGCATAGGACGCACGGCAGACGAACGGCGTACATATCTGAAGAGGAGAAAGTCAGAGTGGTAGGACAGCGGTAGTTCGGCAGCTTCTGCATACAGACACTCAACCAGGTTTGTGTAAAAGGTGCCGGTGGCCAAACGGATGCCACGATGGTGGACAGTTTTAAGGTGACGTAAGAGGTACGGATGTGCAGATGTGTGAACTAAACACCAATAGTCTAGCTTCGAATGGACACGGGACGGGTACAAAGGAGATGGTGTTCCCAAGGAAGTACCACTGAGGACATGTAGGACACTGAGGGACCGTATGTAACGGCCTCCCAGGCGAGACACATGGGAAGACCTATCAGGCATGAGCTCCAGAAATTTCGTAGTTTCAACAGACGGAAGAACAACAGGCCCAAGATGTAAAGATGGTGAAAGAATCCAATTGCGCTGCCAGAGATTCATATAAACGGTTTTGTCAGTGGAAAAACGAAAGCCGTTGTCGTAGTTTCTTGAGTGAAGGCGATCGAGACATTGCTGAAGACGCTACTCAGTGAGACAGGCCACTCAGTGTGACAAGGCCATGGAGAGCAGCAATAGATGGCAAAATCGTAAACGGAAAGGGAGCTGGAGATGCCATTACAGGGTTAATGGAGATAGCAAGGAGGACGACGCTCAGGATGGAACTCTGAGGCACAACGTTTTCCTGGATTGGAGCTGTCCTTCAAGCAACAGACTTGTAACATTTCGTTGTGTCACTTTGGTCCCGGATGCTGCTCAGATCACTGCTGTACATGCAGTAAGATGAACCAGAGGCATACATCGAACCCTATGGTCTTCCCTCTTGGTACTGCCATGTGGCCTCTAGAGTCCGGTCTTCTTGCGACCGTAGATTCTCTTGACCTCCACTGCCCGTAGTCAAGTACAATGGCAACATTCCTGCCATGTCTTCCTGCAGTATCGTAAACCCTTTGAGATAATGATAATGGCGTCTTTGTGGCCTTAAAAGCACTCTTGACTAACATCAGCTCGCAACGTCCAACCTGAAATGTAACTAATGCTCATGAACGTTACAGCGGGTATTAAAAGCAAACCTAAGTTGCATCTTCAGAGTAGCACTTCCAGTGGCACTCTTATAAAACTGATACGAAATATGACTGAACTTCTTGGTTCAGGTGTAGAAATACGCCTATCAACTTTCATTTACGTCGTACAGCTACGTCTTGTATTGTTTCATTGTACTTTCCTTACAGTGTCATGTACCCTCGTAACTTCCAGGCGCTATTGATTCTCGAGGTGGGTGTACATACAGTTCAAAAATGGCTCTGAGCAATATGGGACTTAACATGTAAGGTCATCAGTCCCCTAGACTTAGAACTGCTTAAACCTAACTTAACCTAAGGACAGAACACACCTCTATGTCCGAGGCAGGATTCGAACCTGCGGCCGTAGCAGCAGCGCCGTACGGGACTGAAGCGCCTAGAATTGCCTGACCACAGCGGCCGGCGTACATACCGTTAATTGTCCACGTTCCCTGATACACGCTGAGCCGTACCACGATAGATAGTCGCGTCACATGTCTAAATTAGATCGTTGTCCAAGAAGGCGGAGGTGTGGACGGGGTGCCAGGACGTTTGGTAGCTCCCAGTGTGTGGCCAGCGGGGTTTCGAGGCAGAGGGGCTGGTAACGTGATATACTTTAATTGTTATAGTTACGAGTTTAATAAATTATCGTGATGTGTATAAACGTTACCAACGATGTTCAATCCCTTACAATCCACTCATCTCTTAGAGAAAATCATAACGCAAGAAATGGGCTGTATGTGTACTGAAATTTAAGTTTTGACAAAAGCAATAACAGAGTGAAAAACGCCATTACTACCTTTCCTAGAACATGTACGCACAAATGTATTCAATAGTGTTATACTGCATCAACCTGTTTTTCGCATTGAATGAAATTTACGTTGCATGCTGTAATGCGTGACTTCTAGGAGCATGTGTTTCCATTATACGAAAGTCCTAACACTAATGTGCGTCTACGTGCTCCGTTTTCACATTTTGACCTGTATGTTCGTTGGAAAAAAAGAATACTCTTGCTGCGTTGATAACACCGTTCTCTAACTTTATGTTAGAACCAGGTTAGGCTGTGGGTTTTGCTCTGAACCTTAGAGATTCGCTGTTACTGCAGCAGGCACCACTGTTGCCTTGACAATGTTACTGAATTTGAAATACTCCACAGCGTAACAGCACTAGTACAGGAGGTATATCGTAAAACAACTCTTTCGTTGTTGAAATATTACAGTACCTACTCGTATTGTTGAGAGGAACGGTGAAGTGTTGTTTTGGACATGCATGTATGCTTGTCCGAAGGAACACTGCATCATTAACCTTAACAATACAAGTAGGCACTACTACATCGTAAATATCCACCAATATCAGGAAGCGACTTTCAATTAAAATGTCCTTTCCTGAACAGGAATTAATAATGTGTGTACGAGCAGAGGTTGCTACGCAGGAACGAGGTCAAGTGGAACTCTGGGTGTGGCAATGAATCGTGCACAGATAGCCCGATGTAAAGTGTTCGAGTAGCGGTCCTCCATGAATGCTCATTGTCGTCATTCTGTTATACAGCTTATGGTTGTTTGTATTCGAAACTGAGAACACATTTCATTTTATTCGTTGATGGATGAAGTGTGCCGGCCGGAGTGGCCGAGAGGTTCTAGGCGCTACAGTCTGGAACAGCGCGACCGCTACGGTCGCAGGTTCGATTCCTGCCTCGGGCATGGATGTGTGTGATGTCCTTAGGTTAGTTACGTTTAAGTAGTTCTAAGTTCTAGGGGACTGATGCCCTCAGAAGTTAAGTCCCATAGTGCTCAGAGCTATTTGAACTATTTTTTGGATGAAGTGTTATGATACTGTTAATGTACAGTTACTTTGTTTTCCATTACGTTACACTTGCCGACTAAAACAATGAACCACCACATTCCTTTCGCGACCGTGACAGGTCTGCAAATAATCATTTCATGTGGCTCAGTAGCCTGGACACCATATCTGCAACTTGCATTTCTCTAACCTACTAGCCGCGCTGTCTAGGGGGCCTTGCCACGATTCGCGAGGCTCCTCTCGGCGAAGTTTCGAGTCCTTCCTCGGGCAATGTGTGTGTGTGTGTGTGTGTGTGTGTGTGTGTGTGTGTGTGTGTGTGTCTGTGTGTGTGTGTGTGTGTGTGTGTGTGTTGTCCATAGCGTAAGTTAGTTGAAGTTAGATTAAGTAGTGTGTAAGTGTAGGGAGTGATGACCTCAGCAGTTTGATCCGATATGAACTTACGATAAATTTCCAATTTCCCTAACTTATCCGAGTCATGGTACTGGGGAAAGCAGACCTGGAATCCGAACCATGTGTTGTTCCTGGTTAATCTACACATCATTGAGAGGTGAAGGGTACGTTAAAGACAGACAGACATTTTTCCGTCGTCGGACCTGGATACGATCAGGCAACCTCTTCGGTTTACGGGCGTGCAAGTGGCTATGAGCAGTATAGGACTCAACATCTGAGGTTATCAGTCTCCTAGAACTTAGAACTTAAACCTAACTAATCCATGGACATCACACACATCCATGCCTGAGGCAGGAATCGAACCTGCGACCGTAGCGGTCGTGCGGTTCCACACTGAAGCGCCTAGAACTGCTCGGCTACACCGGCCGGCCCTGGCGTGCACTTTACCATTGTCCGTCCCAGGTAGCTCAGTGGTCAGCGCGACAGAATGTCAGTCCTAAGAGCCAAGGTTATATTTCCGACTGCGTTAGAGATTTTATCCGCTGAGGGACAGGTTGTTGCATTGTCCTAATCACCATCATTACATCCACATCGACGCGCAAATCGCCGAAGTGGCTTCATATCGAAAGACTTGCACCCGGCAAACTGTCTACCCAACTGGAGGTCCTAGTCACACGACATTTATTTACTTTACCACTAGACCACCTCGGCCGGCAGCTATGGTCGAGCGGTTATAGGCGCTTCAGTCCGGAACCGCGCTGCTGCTACGGTCGCTGGTTCGAAACCTGCCTCGTGCATGGATGTGTGTGATGGTCTAGGCTTAAGTAGTTCTAAGTCTAGGGGACTGATGATCTCAGATGTTAGGTCCCATAGTGCTTGGAGCCATCTGAACCACTTTTGAAGATCACGTCGTCCGACTACAACTAGGTAGCAGCTGTGACGACAGAGGAGACATTTGCGTTGTCGTCGCTGTGCAAATTTCGGTTTGCTTCAGGATATACCTCACTGCTGCAGTTTTACGTGTTTTGGATGTACAGTAAACAGCGACAGTCGCGCAATGAAATTCGTGTTCCCTTTGCTGCACAAACTACAGTGGGCGGACGTATGCGCGCCCGAGTATACGGGAAGTTGCTTGTAACAACCAGACAGAGAGACGAAACACTTTTATTTTTTGTTTCGTGCCTGTGGTGATCCCGGCAGGAGCTTTGGCGGTGATAGCGAGCGTTCGCGGCAATGGAGTCGCGTCGTGTGGCGTTCGCATTCAGGCGCCGAGCACCGCCGTGAAAGAAGCGTCCGGGACGTCTGCCGGATGACGCGGCAATTGTCTTTAGCCGGCGGTGCGTCCGGAGGGCCCGTAATGAGGCACTCGAGGTGGCACGGCGCCCGCCCAACCCCTTTCACCGGGGTGCGCCGGCGGGGGAGGGGCGGAAGCGGAGCGCGAAGTTAGAGGGACCGCCGCGCCGCGGCGCGACAGTCGCGCGCGTCTGCAACGCAGAAGTGCAGGAAAGTGATGCAGACGTTCGGGGATAATCCGTGAACAGAATAAACGTCCCTAATTGGCAGAGTCAGGCAACCCGCTCTACCGATGTTACCCTCTTCTCATGTTGTGGCTGTGCTGCAGAGGTGCACGCCTTAGAAAAATGTCACAGACATTTCAGGAAACTCGTAAACATTTTATACGTTCTTTTCCCCTCTTGTTATCTCTGTCACCACACTTTCCACTGGCACGCTATAAATTCCACGATTTCGGTGCTGCAAATAATTTTGGTGTGACACCACGAGGCACAAACTTCACATGGATTATTCAACAGTCACAGAAATTAAAAAAATCTTAACTCAATTGAAAGGAAACAATTTCAGCCACCCCTCATGAAAATAAACTAAAACTGAGCTTATCTCAAGCCGAAAAGGTTTCGGAAGACCCAGCGGTGCTCAACAACTGCCGTGTCAGCTACATCTACATCTACATTTACACTCCGCTAGCCACCCAACGGTGTGTGGCGGAGGGTACTTTACGTGCCACTGTCATTACTTCCTTTTCCTGTTCCAGTCGCGTATGGTTCGCGGGAAGAACGACTGCCGGATTTGCCTCCGTGCGCGCTCGAATCTCTCTAATTTTACATTCGTCATTTCCTCGGGAGGTATAAGTAGGGGGAAGCAATATATTCGATACCTCATCCAGAGCCGGCCGGAGTGGCCGTCGGTTCTAGGCGCTACAGTCTGGAACCGCGGGACCGCTACGGTCGCAGGTTCCAATCCTGCCTCGGGCATGGATCTGTGTGATGTCCTTAGGTTAGCTAGGTTTAAGTAGCTCTAAGTTCTAGGAGACAGATGACCTCAGATGTTATGTCCCATAGTACTCAGAGCCATTTGTACATTTTTTTTAACCTGTTACAGAAACATACCTCTCGAAACCTGGACAGCAAACTACACCGCGATGAAGAGCGCCTCTCTTGCTGAGTCTGCCACTTGAGTTTGCTATACATCTCCATAACGCTATCACGCATACCAAATAACCCTGTGACGAAACACGCCGCTCTTCTTTGGATCTTCTCTATCTCCTCTGTCAACCCAACCTGGTACGGATGCCACACTAATGAGCAATACTCAAGTATAGGACGAACGAGTGTTTTGTAAGCCACCTCCTTTGTTGATGGACTACATTTTCTAAGGACTCTCGCAATGAATCTCAACCTGGCACCCGCCTTACGAACAATTAATTTTATATGATCATTCCACTTCAAATCGTTCCGTAACAGCTACCAGTGTTTGTTCCGCTATCATATAACCATACAATAAAGGACCCTTATTTCTATGTAATCGCAATATAATCTTCAGCCTATAGGCGCCACCGGATGCTGATGTGGTGAGGCTTGTGACCGCTGCCGCTACTTCTCAGTCAAATAGCTCCTCAATTTCTCTCGCAAGGGCCAAGTGCAACCCGCTTGGAAATAGCGATCGGCAGGCGGGGCGATCACCCATCCAAGTATTAACCAATAACGACAGCGCTTCACTTTGATGATCAGACCGGAACTGGTATTACCAATGTGGCAAGGCCCTTGGTTTCATATATTGAAATGTATTCCTGATATTCAGCTTAACTGCACGGTGTTTATAAATGAACATCGGGGATTTAAGGCTTTGTAATATTCATTACATTAAACGTAGAGTTATAAATTATATGTCAACTGAAAGAGCAACTCGAACAGTTTTACCAAGAACCTTATAAATGTTCACTGGCATAGAAACTTGTTGAACTTCACTGTACCCAAGCGCTGGACAGGCCGCAAGGGGCCCAATGACAGGGCTTGTTTTGCACGGCCTCCACGTACACTCGACCTAGCACCACGCGATTTTTTCCTTTGGGGCTTCATCAAGGATCGTGTGTACGTGCCTCCGTTACCAACAGACATCACTGAATTAAGAAACCGGATTGAAGCAGCTGTTGCTACAATCACTGAAGACACACTTATCAACATAACTGCGTAGGCTTCCGCGGCCAGAGTCAGTCGACATAAAAGTTTTCTGGGTTTGGTACGGCGTCATAATGTAAAAACTACTGCTGCTGTAGAAAAGCCAACGTTTCGGCCACGATTGCATCGGCCTTCTTCTGGGTCTAATGGTTCGTTCTGGCTATGCTGTGTCCTTTATATTTTGTTGTTGGTGTTCACTGCGCATGCCATTACGTCATAATTTTAAAAAGGTAGTTGGTTTATTGGTCACTTTTAATAGGTTATTGCGGTGGAGGGAGAACGTGTCCTCTGTGGTCCATTGGCTCTTCTGTTATGTCCTACAGACCGCACTGTCAACATGAGGCACGAGCACCACTGGCGAGTAGCTGCCGCCGCGCGGCCGACGTCCAGCAGGTGGTAAACAGCAGCCAACTTCTCACTCGACGGTGGGCTCCAGTCATGGCACATAACACAAGAGCCAATAGACAACAGAGGTCACGTTCTCCCTCCACCGCAATAACCTATTAAAATAAAGTTCCCTCTCCTTCTTCCTTAAGTGACCAATAAAGCAACTACCTTTTTAAAATTATGACGTAATGGCATGCGCAGTGAACACCAACAACAAAATATAAAGGACACAGCATAGCTAGAACGCACCATTAGACCCAGAAGAAGGCCGCTGCAATCGTTGCCGAAACGTTGGCTTTTCTGTAGCAGCAGTAGTTTTTACATTATGACGCGGTAGCAAACGCAGAAAACTTTTATGTCGACTCTTATCAACGTTTGGGAAGAACTCGGCTATAGACTTATGTGTACCGTGTGACAAATTGTGCTCACACTGAACATTTATAAGGTTCTTGGTAAAAAATGTTTGAGTTTCTCTTTCATTTGACATATCATTTATAACTGTAAGTTTAATATAATAAATATTATAAAGCGTTGAAACCCCAACATTCATTTATAAACACCCTGTGTAATACGTATAGACGTGCTACCTAATGCAACATATGGAAATGGTTAACATCTTGTAAGTAGGCTGTTTAGCGTTATATATGTTGGTAACGCCATGTAGCGCTCTATATGAAAATCACTGACTGTGCTGTGTGAAGGCTATGGTTGGTTTACATTAAAAAAAAAATGTTTCAAATGGCTCTGAGCACTATGGGACTCAACTGCTGTAGTCATCAGTCCCCTAGAACTTAGAACTACTTAAACCTAACTAACCTAAGGACATCACACACATCCATGCCCGAGGCAGGATTCGAACCGGCGACCGTAGCAGTCGCACGGTTCCGGACTGCGCGCCTAGAACCGCGAGACCACCGCGGCCGGCTTGGTGTGCATTGTTGGAGTAATATTCGCCATTGTAGTGTTGGGCAGTTGGCTGTTAACAGCGCATAGCGTTGCGCAGTTGGAGGTGAGCCGCCAGCAGTGGTGGATGTGGGGAGTGAGATGGCGGAGTTTTGAACAGAGACAGTAAATTTGTAAGACTGGATGTCATGAACGGCTATATATTATGACCTTTGAACACTATTAAGGTAAATAGATTGTTTGTTCTCTATCAAAATCTTTCATTTGCTAACTATGCATATCAGTAGATAGTGCATTGAGTAGTTTGAATCTTTTATTTAGTTCGCAGTAGTGGCGCTCGCTGTATTGCAGTAGTTCGAGTAACGAAGATTTTAATGAGGTAAGAGATTTGTGAAAGGTATAGGTTATTGTTAGTCGGGGCCATTCTTTTGTAAGGATTTTTGAAAGTCAGATTGCGTTGCGCTAAAAATATTGTGTGTCAGTTTAGTGTTGATGAGAATAAGTAAAGACAGTAATGTCTGAGTACGCTCAGTTTTGCTCAGCTGTTTGAAAAGCAAATAATGTAAGAGGTTAATTAGCACAGTAATTCATTAATTTTTCTAAGGGGACGTTTCAATCTATGCACTGATAAGCCAAAACATTACGACTATTATCCACCTTGCCGTCAGATGCCGCTGGTGGCGTTGCGGCAGCGTGACGCGGTACTAAAGTACATTGGTGTCCGAAATGTAGCTAACCGCTATTTCCTCGTTCTGTGTCTAATTCTCGGTATAATCATACAAACTGTAAAGAGATATACGATGGTGTTCTGCACGGAAGATGGCACTCCGGTCAACTGACAACCCAGCCAAGGATGACGTCAGGGCATTTGTCAAACAGCGTACTGTTTGTTGGGTAGTCTCACATCCGTAGCCGCTGTGTGTACGGCCACAGACGGTGCAGTATGGCACAGAGAAGAAGCCCACAGACTATCTGCAGTGTAAGTGCCATAGGAAGAACGGATACAAGGCAGGAACGAACTGATAGGGCCTGATGGCTTTATGTAAATCGTTCTGTTGTTTCTAGGATGTGGTGATAGTTTATACAGGTTGCTCCAAAAGGCACGGACAAACTTTCAGGAAACATTCCTCGCACACAAATAAAGAAAAGATGTTATGTGGACATGTGTCCGGAAACGCTTAATTTCCATGTTAGAGCTCATTTTAGTTTCGTCAGTATGTACTGTACTTCCTCTATCCACCGCCAGTTGGCGCAATTGAAGGAAGGCAATGTTGACTTCGGTTGACATGCGACTCATTGCTCTACAGTACTAGCATCAAGCACATCAGTACGTAGCATCAACAGGTTAGTGTTCATCACGAACGTGTTTTTTCAGTCAGTGCATTGTTTACAAATGCGGAGTTGGCAGATGCCCATTTGATGTATGGATTAGCACAGGGCAATAGCCTTGGCGCGGTACGTTTGTATCGAGACAAATTTCCAGAACGAAGGGGTCCCGACAGGAAGGCGTTCGAAGCAATTGATAGGCGTCTTAGGGAGAACGGAACATATCAGCTTATGACTCGCGACTGAGTAAGTCCTAGAACGACGAGGACACCTGCAATGGACGAGGCAATTCTTCGTGCAGTTGACGGTAACCCTAATGTCAGCGTCAGAGAAGTTGCTGCTGTACAAGGTAACGTTGACCACGTCACTGTATGGAGAGTGCTACGGGAGAACCAGTTGTGTCCGTACCATGTACCGAGTGTGCAGGCACTATCAGCAGTTGATTGGCCTCCATGGGTACACTTCTGCGAATGGTTCATCCAACAATGTGTCAATCCTCATTTCATTGCAAATGTTCTCTTTACGGATGAGGCTTCATTCCAACGTGATCAAATTGTAAATTTTCACAATCAGTATATGTGGGCTGACGAGAATCCGCACGCAATTGTGCAATCACGTCATCAACACAGATTTTCTGTGAAAGTTTGGGCAGGCATTGTTGGTGATGTCTTGATTGGGCCCCATGTTCTTCCACCTACGCTCAATGGAGCACGTTATCATGATTTCATACGGGATACTCTACCCGTGCTGCTAGAACATGTGCCTTTACAAGTACGACACAACATGTGGTTCATGCACGATGGAGCTCCTGCACATTTCAGTCGAAGTGTTCGTATGCTTCTCAACAACAGATTCGGTGAACGATGGATTGGTAGTGGCGGACCATTTCCATGGCTTCCACGCTCTGCTGACCTCAACCCTCTCGACCTTCATTTATGGAGGCAATTGAAAGCTCTTGTCTACGCAACCCCGGTACCAAATGTAAAGACTCTTTGTGCTCGTATTGTGGACGGCTGTGATACAATACGCCACTTTCCAGGGCTACATCAGCGCATCAGGGATTCTATGCGACGGAGGGTGGATGCATGTATCCTCGCTAACGGAGTACATTTTGAACATTTCCTGAAACAAAGTCTTTGAAGTCACACTGGTACGTTCTGTTGCTGTGTGTTTCCATTCCATGATTAATGTGATTTGAAGAGAAGTAATAAAATGAGCTCTAACATGGAAAGTAAGCGTTTCTGGGCACATGTCCACATAACATATTTTCTTTCTTTGTGTGTGAGGAATGTTGCCTGAAAGTTTGGCCGTACCTTTTTGTAACACCCTGTAGAGACCCAATCTGTATCACAAAGACCTGGACAGGGCCGACCACGTGTAACATCAGAAACACAGGACCGTTATGCGGCCGTATGGGCACTATGGTACCGCCTTAGTACTGCAATGCAACTGGCATGTGAAAATTGGAAATTTGTGGTAAGGTCCTAAGGGACCAAACTGCTGAGGTCATCATCGGTCCCTAAGGCTACACACTACGTAATCTAACTTAAACTTACGCAACTTGTCTCTCGAGAGATTGATATCTTGGGGCTGGTAATTTGTCGCTGCGTGGCAGTTTACAGCTGTTGAGAAAAAATCGTTTAATTTTTCTGCAGACGCTTGATAAACAGCGTCAGATCTTCGCTTCCCTATACCGAAACTGCGCAGGTTTTTCCACAGTGCAGCAGGTTTTGATATGCCGCATACGACAGAGCGGGCATGTCTGATTTTGGCATTCCTCACGCTTTGCTTGGTTCTGTTTCGGAGTTTCCTATAAGCTTCGTACGCCTCGGGAGTTGGGTTACGCTTGAAGGCCCTATGTGCAGCATCACGTTTATTCATTAACTGGCGTAATGCAGTGGTGAGCCACGGAGTGGGAGCTCTCTTTACCTTTACAGTGCGTTGAGGAGCATGTTTATCATACAGTGCAATAATTTTGCGACATAATTGCCGAATTTTTCCGTCTAAAGTCGGTTCATTGCTTATATCATGCCAAGGGATGTTTGAGCAATACTTTTGAAGAGCGGTGACCTGCTGTGTGTGTACCTGTGACGCGTCTTCACAGAAGGGAACATGTCGAGTAGTATCGTCAATTTTCTACCTGAACGGTCGAACAGTGGGCCAAGGTTCTTTTCACAGATGAATCCCGATTTCGTCTGGAGGGTGATTCTCGACGAATTCACATCTGCAGGAACACAATTCCTGGGTTAAACATTGTGGAAAGAGAGGGATAGCGAAGAGGATCCCTAATGGTGAGGGCAAGGACTATGTTAACAGCTCGAACACCTCTTCGTGAATCGGCATAGTTTACCTATTGTCAGGTATTCTGATGTGATCTTCGGACGTCATGTGCAGCTGTCACGAGGATTTTTGGGTCCAGACTTTGCCTTGATGGACGATAATGCTCGACCTCATAGAACAGGTATGGTTGATGTCCTTTCGCAAATGGAAGTTACTGCGCTCATGGCGGGGCCTGTTCGCTCTCCCAATTTGAATCCCGTAGAGGATTCTCGGATGCGTATGGAAGACGGGCTCCATCATGTCATCATTCACCAATGATTCTACAAGATTTGCGAATAGTTCTGCAGGAAGATGGGCGTTATTGCCTCAACATGAGATTGATGACATCATTCACAGTATTCCCCGTCTTTGTCAAATCTATATTGCTGCCAGAGGTGGTCACAACTCATACTGAGGATATTAACCAGTTGTCAGACTTTGCGTACAATTCCGTGAAGTTGTAGAAAAACGGAGGACGCTTTTGTCTACCGTTATGCACGTTGCAGTTGCTTCCATTCTGTATTCTTACCATTGTTTCTACTTTACTATCACGTGTTAATACCAATTTGAGGCAAATTAAACGGAATCTTGCAAAATTTTCGATTGTTACTTAAATATTGGATACCAGTGAAATGGAGCGGAGCAGACACGGAGGGTGGGCCATCTTAGCGAAGATATGGGCTGGAAATGGAGAAATCCATTGAGACAAGTGACTCTGACAAAGGGCAGATTATTATTCTAAAATGGGGAGGGTGGTCAAATGTTCGCGGAAAGAGGTAGAAGGACTGTGAAACTACCACTAGGTGCTGAATGGTTGAACGTCCACGAATCTTCACAGAACGTAGGGTTCAGAGGCTTGTCTGCTCTGCAAAGTGTAATAGGTGGTGATCTGTGGCATCTCTGCCAAAAGAGCACAATGCTGGTGCACTCACTAATTTTTCGGAGCACATCGTTCATCGTACATTGTTGAAGATGGTGCCCGGAGCATTTCACCCCCACGTGTTCACATGCTAAACCAGTGACGCCGTCCATTGCAATTGCAGCGGGCAGCGGCAATGTTGACGGAACGACGTCGTCACTTACGACCGGGCGGCCACGAAAATATCAGGATTCGACCGTAGGCCAATACAAACGTTTCCGCTCTCCACAAATGCCGTCATCGAGGTGAACGGTGGCTCTCAGAACGTGCAGCGCGCCACGGATGCTCGCTGGTGGAAACTGTATTATGCTATAGGACGCATTCTCGTGCGCTTGGGTGGGACCTGTGCTATTAATTGCAGACACTTGAACAGCTGTGAAACACCTGCACCACTTCATGCTTGATGTCTTCCCGATGACGATGTCATCTTTCTGCAGTATTACTGTCCGTGACTCGGAGCCAGATCCGAGCTGTAATGGTTTGAGGAACATTATAGTGAACTCACGGTGATGTCTCGGGGACGAAATTCGCCTGATAAATATCCTGTGGAACCCATCTGCATCGCTGTCGGGTGCCATCACTGTGTACGCAAATCAGCGCTCTGTCATTTACTCGAATTACATGATCTGTGCATAGACATCTAATGTCACATACTTCCACAAATCTATCAAGAACCTATTGGATACCTGATACTCAGTATCAGTGATGTATTTCGTTCCAAAGTGGTAAAAACAAGCTATTAAGCAGGTGCTCATCATGTTTTGGTTCATCAGTTGAACTGCTGCAATTAATTTCAATATTTGAAACTGTAGCTCGTCGTCAAAATATAGAAATACGTAAGGCAAAGGCCGAACTATGATGAAAATGACAGCGAAAATCCATGGATACTCGTTGTCTTGTATCTAAAACCTGCACCAGAATCACGTCCTCCGCGAGTGTGGGTAAATGAATTAAGAATCTGTGAGAGCACGTACATGTGCAATAACATTAAAGAGTCACTTTATCTAAACCCCGTAACTACCTCCCACTGCACCACAGTTTTTTTTGTTTTTTTGTTTCTTGTTTGTTTTTTACTCATCAGTCTCCTGACTTGTTTGAATTCCTCTCGTGTGCCAACCTCGTCATCTCAGAGTAGACTTTGCAACCTACGCCCTCAATTATTTGCTGTATGTATTGCAATCTGTGTCTGCTTCTACAGCTTTTGTCCTCTATAGCTCCCTCTAGTACCGTGGAAGTCATTTCCTGATGTCTTAACAGATTTCTTATCATCCTGTCCCTTCTTCTTGTCAGTGTTTCCTACATATCCCTTTCCCCTCCGATTCTGTGCAGAACCTCCTCATTCCTTACCCTATCAGTCCCCCTATTCTTCAACATTGGTCTGTAGCTCCACATCTGATATCCCTCGATACTCTTCTGTTCCGGATTTCCCACAGTCCATGTTTCACTACCATACAATGATTTGCTCCAAAAGTACATTCTCAGAAATCCCTTCCACAAATTAAGGCTTATGTTTGATACTAGTAGACTTCTCTTGGCCAGAGATGCCCTTTATGCAAATGCTAGTCTTTCTTTGACGTCCCCCTTGCCCCGTCCGTCATTGGTTATTCGGCTGCCTACGTAGTAGAATTCCTAACTTCACCTACTCTGTAACCATCAATCCTCACGTTACGTTTATCGCTGTTCCCACGTCTGCTACGCATAACTTTGAAAATTGGGTAAAAGATGCCTACAAACTTCCGCTGTGATGGTGCAAAAAGTGTGGCGCCCTGCAACGTTATCCTCAGTCTCGTTGACGCTTCATCAGCATGGTGTCAACAAATGCGAAAAGAAAAGCCACAACTCTGAAGTGCATCTAGGTTTTAATGTCGACTAGTTATGTCACACCGGCACCAGTTTTGACCAGAATTCTGAATACCATCGTCGACGTTTCACAAACCTTGTTTTGACGCCTCTGCGGTGGAGATCAGAACCCCGACACCCAGCGTTGAAATCAAGTAGTTTTATAATAAGTTGCCGAAGAAAACATTCCAGACACACTACCGCTCAGAAATGATCTTAGGGTGTGACATAAAGGGCATCAATGAAACCATCCCTTTTCTTGGGGTGTTGATTGCCATACATTTCACTTTCTAAAACGTTAGTTTGAAGTATGATGGGTAACTTAGTTAACATCCTTTGACACTTCTTCCACCTTTCAGACGATTCAACCGTACTCTAAGAGCATCGTGACCAACAATTCCAGTCAACGTAACCGCAAACTTTAGGTGTTCAGCGAGACCGCGCAGAGTGGAACCAGTAAGGGTCATTCAAGATCATATGACGAGGTCTCAACGCGATTCGAAGCAGGGTGCTCATGTTTTTACTGCCCCCCCATTTCGCACCCTGCTGTGCCGTGATCACAGTCGGGCGTAACACTGTCCCATGCGTCAATAAAGGGGCAAAGGAAAACTCTACGCCCTCTCCCCCCCTTCCCGAATTCGGAAACACTCTCGCTGCCTCCTACTCATCACCTTTGTTGAGCACCTTAAAATGTACCAGCATAGACAGAAATCGTGACTGGAGTCCTAGGCATTTGCAGACATGCTGCGCTACTGCTTTTGCGCCTGTTAGACGGCTATCATCGGTGAAGGGGTACTGATGGGCTTGTCTGCTTGCAAGCGCCTGGTGTATAACTCTCCGTCCGAACAGGCCATGAAGGCTCAACGGCACCGACCGGCCCCCGTGTCATCCTCAGCTCATGGGCATCACTGTATGCGGAGGATATGGAGGGGCACGTGGTCAGCACACCGCTCTCCCGTTGTTGGTTTTCGTGAACGGAGCCGCTACTTCTCAATCAAGTAGCTTCTCAGTTTGCCTCACAAGGGCTGAGTGCACCCCGCTTGCTAACAGCGCTGCGCAGACCGGATGGTCACCCATTCAACTGCTGGCCCAGCCCGACAGCGCTTAACTTCGGTGATCTGATGGGAATGGGTGTTACCACTGCACCAAGGCTGTTGGCCGGCCTTGTATTACAGCATAGGTCAATGTCGCACCCGTCAGTAATCATGCGACAGGAGGCCGAGAAGCAGAAGGGCTGTAGGAGCACAAACACATTTTGCTGTTTGTGATCGTCCTCATATTTCGTCGAATGGTCTTGAATGGTCGCTAGTTTTTCCGACCTGTACATCAGAGCAAAAACAGCAGTAGCATTGCACTCCAACTGGGTGGGATAACATTAAGCGGTGTTTCTGGCTCACGATGACCTTAGTGAACGGTTGATTAGTCTGTGGAGAGTCAGCAGTGTCAAAGCTTGTTAAGAATGTCGTCCTGTTATTCACCCCACTGCGAACTCTGTTTTCCACCGCGAAACATGTGGGAACGAACGCCTCAACGAAAGCGTTGGTTTCTGTGACGCCCTTTATGCCAGCTCCTGAGGCCATTTCCTGTCGACTGTGAGCGCCGTTGTGCCTGCAATGTTTCCCTTGGCCACCTATAAGAAAACTGCGTGACTTCAATGCTGAGAGCTGCACTTCTGACCTCCATACGTCCTGCATAAGCGTAGGCGTCAAAGCAAGAGTTAAATGTGTAACGTTCATCGTGACATCCTGCATAATTGTGGTAAGATTTTGTGTCACTGTGACGTCATTAAGCCACTTTACACGGACTTCAACTTCTGAACTGTGACTTTATTTCGTATGTGTCTTCGTCCTGCTGTTTGAAACCTTGCCGAGCCCGAGGGTGACGTCAGAGGTCCCCATGCTTTCGTACCATTTCAGAGGATGATGGTAATCACCTTTGAGCCAAATTTCAAACTTATTCGTTGCAATCGAAGAAAATTATGGGGCTTAGAAGGAGTGATCCATTAATTGTGTTGTGCAGTGCAGATACGTGCGTGCCATACGGAGGTTGGGATCGATCTGGGGAGCGACCTCGGACAGCGTTAAGTGGTAAGGCGAGCGCTGGTGATAAGCGGTAAATGAGAGTCCAGGTCCTGATTAGGCATATATTTTCAGATGCTGGTAGTAGTTATGTTTCTTGTTTAGCTGTTTTCGTATCATGTAAACATGCCTGGGAGAACTATTGTGTGGCGAACCAACTTCATTGATTTTAATCCCTTTTATCCCGTACTAGTATCGTATTCACCCTCTACCCATAGCCCAAACATGGTTAGCTATGAAGTGTACGAATGTGTTGTTAACTGACTGTGCATACAGGATCGCAGGATCAGTATATCTTGGTCGTTGTTGGGCAAGTGTCGGAACGTCGGTTGAATTTTAGTTTTGAGGCTGGGTAGTGGCTTTGCCGGATTGGGGACAGTTTGTCCTGCTCTTTTTTAAACGTACGTCTTGCGAGTGGTCACTGAGACCCAGTTGCGAGCTGTAGAGTTTCAATCAAATTTTCGTTCGAAATTTTGTTCGGTGAACTGGTGGGAGAGTAAGTAACGGGCACTGGCTGTTTTAGCTTCCACGCGATTGAACAAAACGCCTGGCAGCGTCGAGTCATTTCTTGCGACGCTTGGCTGGCCGCCACCTCCATTCTGGGAGGTCCCATCAGAGCACAGCGTCTCCGATGTATCAGAAAGCAGTAGGTAACAGTAGGTCACGGTATGTCGCTGTGGTGACTAAGACGTGCTGCTTACTAGCGCTATGATGATAAAACGTTTTGGATGGGAATCCGATCACTCGTCTTCGTTTTATAATGTATGTAATGTGTGCAACAATTAAATTAAATTATCAATGTATTTATGTAGCTAAATTTGGTTCTTGTAGATTTTAATTGGCTTTCAGCTCAGTTTTGGAAGGACGACTGTTCTCCGTTCACCAATCACATTAGGAATACGTCACTGTACTCAAAAGGTTTTGAGAACAAAGTGAATGGTTGTAGCACCGTAATTAATACTGTGAATATTGTGTACTGATTAATTCTGTTCCATGTCAAGTATGTAATTTTCAGTATTTAATGTCTTTGGCCCATTGTAATGAAGTGCAAAGTTGTGTAAAATGTTTTCTCTTTACTATTTAAATTCTTTGTATTAATTGGAGGAAAATGCTTTATAATTATATGGCTATTGTGTCGACATGTTAAAGTATTTAAATATTAAGATTTCTTAAAAGATGTTTGTTTACAACTATGTATAAGCTGGTTCATACCTAGGGACTTGCTCTGTGTAATATGAAAAGCCACAGTACTTCTCATTTGGAACGGAAGTGAGTTGGCGAGGGCCAGAGAGTGGTTGGCGCGGGCTAAAAGGTGGATGTGGCGCTCAGTCTGGGCGCCAAGTGAGAGCCCCCAGTCAGTCGTCAGCTAGCTACTGGATAGTTTTGTCTGAGCCGCAATAGAGTGAACTACGCAAGTGCTGAAGGTGGCATCCAGTACCTGGATTAATATGTAAAGGCCTCGGATGTGTGTACGGCTAGAAAATCATGCTCTATTAATGGAAAAGGCTGTAACGTAGGAAATGTCGTCGCCAAGAAGAATATAGTAGAGCCAATTACATCCAGTGGAGAGTCCAGTCGCCGTTATGTACTCGCCACCGATATTGCGCAATCACTTGGGCAGTTATAAGAGATCAGAACGTATAAGTGTTGTTCAATTTGCAATAATCAGGCAAATTATGTCAAACTTACGTCCGATCCTTGATTTGGTTCCTCTGATGATACCTCTTAGGATCCACTCCACATAAATACAGACATCCGAGTATGCTGTGTGTTGAAATCTTATGAAAATAAATGCTTGATTATTTGCACATTTCTGATAGGTAAAAGATATCTAGAGACACTGTGGTTTCAATTGAAGTTAAGGGAGGAAGTTAGCGTTGCATTTATGAAAACCTCCATAGTGACTGATTTGCTTTATTTCAAAGTATTTGTGCTTTAAAGATTAACTGCATTAAATTCTATAAGTGAAACTTACTGGTTATGTTAATGGCAATAAGACAACACGTTGTTTTGAAGTTAGTATGATTGTTTTGAAGTTAGTATGACTTAAAGTCGTACTTAAAATTATATAGAGAAAATTGCCAGCATTAATTGTTTTAAAAGCCATGCAAGGTGAGTGAAATTAGTGAAAGAATAATGCAAAAATTTGCATCTTGCAAATTGTGTGAGAAAAGTGTGCTTAGATTACTTTATGGTATTGGACAGATTAAGGGTCCCCAAATTTGAGTTGCTTAAAATGAATAAACCTACTTGGATAATGAATATATTCAACTAAAGTTGAAATAAAATTTGAGTGTTGTGCACTTTGTGTGATGAAAATTGGAAAGCCAGTTTGAGAGCCCACAAATTTGCTTATTGAAAATAAAGTTACTGTAATGTTTATATCCATAAAAATAGAAACAATATTACTTCTTAATGAAAGTAAAAATCGAACTGGAAGTGCCTTTAAATTATATTTGTACTATTTGGAAAGTAACTATTGAAATAGGATTAAACCCTGTCCATTTCTGGTTTAGTATGGACTTTAATAACTTTTGATAATCATATAATACATAGATAACAAAGCCATTACTACTGAGAAGAAATAAGCTGTTAATTGTTTCGGTGAGAACTTGCATACACTATTTATAACTGCTAGCATTACTGTACCACTTGTCTGATTATGGGAGAGTTCATTGCACTACTTTGAGGAAGAAGTAATAGCAACTTTACTTTATCATAACTCTTTACAGATTGTAAAAAAATTATGTTTCACATTACTATGCCTAATTAGGCTGCCGGCCGTTTTTATTTCACTTACGTAAACTCGGTTACTCAAAACATTTTCCAAATTTCAATCTTTAGCTTTCTGGTTTCTTCTGTAGCACTGAATTCAGGTTCGATAAGCCAAACCCATTAGTTAACTCATGGTCAATTTTACTTAAATTCTCCCAGAGGGTAACATTTACTGCATCGTAATACCATGTCTGGTAATACACATTATATGTATGTTGATATAACACGCGATGTAGGATAGTGTTTTATGGTCACAAGCTAGATTTGTCATCAACCTTTCGTCACACTGCGTAAGCTCTGAATTAAGATTAAATTCAATAAATCAGTTAATTAAAACACGGCTGGGCATCTCTTACAATACATGGCAGTACACTACAGTACACAGCAGTTGTGGCAGTTGATCCGTCTGGCATATGTTACTTATGTCCCAAGTGTGTTTTCTCAGTTTTTCCTCTAAGTTTAGGTATATGGTTGTTGTTGTTTACTTACCGAAAAATTATACTTTCTTTTTGAACGTCGTTATGTCTCTTTACTTATTTTCCAAAATTTTACAGTTTTCTATCTATTATTGAGTTCCCATCATTATAATTCTGCTGTTAGCTTCGTGCTTTCTTTGTAATTTACCTACTTTGATATACAACACACAGAAACAATACCGACAAAATTCATAAAATTCTGCCATCGGTACTGAAATAATTACAGAGGCCAACATAAGCACTAGTCCACGCATTCAGCAGAAAATTTCCGTTTTTTCATTAAAAGAGAGCAAATGAAACATACTGAATGCCATGTGATGTCGAACTCGTCCACGTCTGTCGAAAATACGTGATACAGACGGCTCAAGTTTACTGCCGAACGGAAGACTGTTGATATGCGGTGACCGCTTAAACTCAAACGCTCTATAGTATCGTTAGATGACGTTTGGGGATTTCGGTTCCCCGACTTGTTCCTCAAGTCCATATCTACCACCCCTGAACCTGCGCACTTTACTTGATTAGAAAGTTAAATGCCCAAAATCGCATGCTCTCTTAATCGTATGGGCCCCAAACAGCAGTAATACCACCAATCAACTAATGAGTAAGACAGCTCTGCGAGGTAGAATCTTACATTCTGCAGTTGAGAAAATTACAGTTATAAATCCAGTTAATTAGCATGTGGCACTTATTAATCTGAATATGGCCGTATTCAAACTTTACACAATCGTTCACCTTCGCAGTTCTGCCTCACTGGCGGACGTATGCATAGTAACAATAAAGAAAGTCAGTTTAAATTACAGGCCCTAACAATCAGTACATTTACGAATAACATTACATGAATTGCTTCGAGAAAACTAGTGTACAATTCGGCTGACAGCGTAATTTGGTCAATTATTGAATTATCTTATCTGTCACACTGACTTAGAACGAATTGCACACTGCATCATTGTTGAAATATTTATTTATATTCCAGTATTAGCAATACAAAATCGCATTAATCTGAGAAATCTACACCAATAAAAATCTATGCAGTTAACTGAAATTAATTTTTTACTTACAAGAGCCGCTATTGCATTTCTGTATAAACTACTGCCGGGCTTCACACAACAATAAAACGAAACTAAGCTGAAGATACTTTATTTAAGAGGTTTACCTGACCAATTTTCCATTTAATTAACTATAAATAGTTTTATAGTTTATTTTAAATTTGTCAATTTCTTGGGTGAGGTACACCTGGACTAGTGAACCGGATTCTTTTCGGTGTGAGGAAACGAAATTAGTTTCAGAACGATTAATACAGCCGACCAGTGAGTCATGACCTAGTATACTAACTCTGATGCCAGGAAACGTACTATCATTAACATTACTTCATTTACTTTTTAGTAACGGCTTGGTGTAACACAGACAGAAAAATGTAAATTATCTTCGTGGTATGTATTGCCGGAGCATTACTACGACCAAGAGATTTTAAATGAATGGCTGAGGATTTGTGACCTGATAGGCTCCTAGTCATTGAGCATTCAGTAGCTACGGAGGAAACAGGTTTATGTGTTAGTACAGCTACCTAAACATTTGTCGACAGTACTGTACTGAACATGTACGTATAAAAATTAAAAAAGGACCGTTTCCTTACTAGGAAACTTAATCAGCTCCACTCAGTTAAATATTACAGTTAATAGTTTACTGCTGCACATTTATGACTCGCGTAACAACAACTAACGTAATAGGTTAACTATGTACACTTCTTCTACGATTTGTAACGAGCTCAGGTCTTTTTAGAATCCGATGGGGATGTGCAGGGGAAAAAGAAACTGAAGTACAATCTTTAACGAGGGGCTCCTGCGTTTTCCGAGCTTACAGCATGACGAGTGCGTGTGTGCTGGACAGCTGGTGCGTGTCCTGAATTGTTATGAAAGGACAAACAGCTTGACGTGACTGCGAGGCATGCAGCTGAACACAGGCCACCGGCTGTTGCCCTGTTCATTCGCGCAATACCACTTCAGTGGCACGTGAGCAAGATACAAGCAACTATTCGAGACGTGGACTTAACGTGTTTATTTTACTTCCAGAGGTGAGAGGATGTCAACAGTCTGAATACGTGTTGTTTACAGACGACACGTTAATGTCGACAAAAGCTTGGAACAAACATCTTATCCGCTTTTCCCGTGTAATTGAGAAATACGGCAGTTGGCAGTCAGACATATAAACATATATAAGAATTTATATATTGGCTGTTAAGTAAACATTATTTATTTAAATCTTAGTATTAACTGAATTCGATCATAAGTCATTGTCAAGCATCTGAAATAAACCAACGTCGAAGAGCATCACATTGCCTAAACACATCAACCTGCATAAATAAAACATTCTACAAATTTCAACTATACCCCTGGTCTAGGGGTAGCGTCTTTGATTCATAATCAAAATTTCTTCGGTCCCGGGATCGAATCCCGCCGCAGCCTAAATTATGATTAATAATCAGCCCTTCTTCTACAAACGCCCTTGTCAAAGATGGCGGTGGAGCGGACAGAGGTACAGGGCACTGCCCTGTCCGTGGGGTGGGAAACCGCCCCCAAAGGCGGAAGAGTGAGCAATGATCAACGGCATGAGGATGCAGAAGGCAATGGAAACCACAGGACATGTGGTCTGTGATTTAAGAAGTGTCATGATGATCTCTTCATTGTCAAAAGATTCCGGAATAGTCCCCCATTCGGAACTCCGGGAGGGGACTGCGAAAGGGGCGGTGACCATGAGAGAAAGATTGAATAATCAACGGAAGGATAACATTCTACTAGTCGGTGCTTGGATCGTCACCAGCTTGAATTTGGTAGGGAAACTACAAACTCTGAAAATGGAAATGCAAAGGCTCAATCTAGATGTTGTAGGGGTAACTGAAATGAAGTGGAGAGAAGACAAGGAATTCTGGTTAAATGAGTATAGGGTAATATCAACAGCAGCAGAAAATGGTATAACGGGAGTAGCATGTGTTATGAATAGGATGGTAGGGCAGAGAGTGTGTTACAGTGAACAGTTTGGCGATAAGGTTGTTCGCATCAGAATCGACAGCAAACCAACAGCGACAACCATAGTTCAGGTGTATATGCTAACGTCACAAGCTGTGATGAAGAGACAGAGAATGCGTATGAGGTTATTGGAAGGGTAACAGAATATGTAAAGGGATATGAAAATCTAATAGGCATGGGAGACTGGAATGCAGTTGTAGGGGAAGGAGTAGAATAAAAGTTTACAGGAGATTATGGGCTTGGTAAAAGGAATGAGAGAGGAGAAAGACTAATTGACTTCCGTGACAAGTTTTAGCCAGTAATAGCGAATACTCTGGTCAAGAATCATAAGAGGAGGAGATATACTTGGAAAAGGCCGATTGAAACGGGAGGATTTCAGTTGGATTACGTCATGGTCAGACAGAGATTCTGAAATTGCGTACCCAGAAGGAGACATTGGCTCAGATTACAATACAGTAGTGATGAAGAAAAAGCTGAAATTTAAGACTTTAGTCAGGAAGAATAAATACGCAAAGAAGTGGGATACGGAGGAATAATGAGATAAGGTTGAAGTTCTCTAATGCTATAGATATTGCTATAAGGAATAGCTCGGTAGGAAATACAGTTTGAAGAGGAATGGACATCTCTAAAAAGGGCCATCACAGAAGTTTGGAAGCAAAACATAAGTAAAGAGAAGGTAACTGCGACGAACCCGTGGGTAACAGAAGAAATACTTCAATTGGAGGAAGTACTAAAATGTTCCGGAAAATTCAGGAATAGAGAAATATAATTCGCCGAGGAATGAAATAAATAGGAAGTGCAGGGAAGGTAAGACGAAATGGTTGTTGGAAAAATGTGAAGACATTGAAAAAGAAATGACTGTCGGAAGGACAGACTCAGCACACAGAAAAGTCAAAACAGTATTCGGTGACATTAAACGCAAGAATAATAACATTTAGTGTGCAACGGGAATTCCAATGTTAAATGCAGAGGAGAGAGCGAATAGATGGAAAGAATACATTGAAAGCCTCTATGAGGGGAGGGGGTGGAGATTTGTCTTATGTGATAGAAGAAGCAACAGGAGTCGATTTAGAGGAGATAGGGTAAAGTCTTATGGGACCAAACTGCTGAGCCCAGCAACGTAATCTAACTTAAACTAACTTACACTTAAGGACAACACACACGCCCTTGCCCGAGAGGGGACTCGAAACTCCGACGGGGGGAGCCTCGAGAACCGTGATAAGCGACCCCAGACCGCGCGGCCAAGGGAGCCTGTATTAGAAACAGAATTTAAAAGAGGTTTGGAGGACTTAAGTTCAAATAAAGCAGTGGGGATGGATATCAGTCCATCAGAATTTCTAAAATAACTGGTGGAGGTGGCAACAACACGATTATCTACATTGGTGTGCAGAATGTATGGCTCTGCCGACATACCATAACACTTTCGGAAAAGTATCATCCACATTCCGAAGACTGGAAGAGCTGACAAGTGCGAGAATTACCGTACAATCAGCTTAACAGCTCATGCATCCTAGTTGCTGACAAGAGCAATATACAGAAGAATAGAAAAGAAAATTGAGGATGCTCTAGATGACGATTAGTTTGGCTTTAAGAAAGGTAAAGGTGCGAGAGAGGTAATTATCATGTTGCGGTTGATAATGAAAGAAAGACTAAAGAAAAATCAAGACACATTCATAGGATTTGTCGACCTAAAAAAAAGGGTTCGATAGTGTAAAACGATATAAGATGTTCGAAATTCTGAGAAAATTTGGAGTAAGCTATAGGGAGAGACTGGGTCAGGTAAAGTGTGTACAAAAGCCAAGAGTGGATAATAAGAGTGGACTACCAAAAACGAAGTGCTCGTATTAAAATGGGTGTAAGAAAAGGATGTAGCATTTCGTCCCGACTGGTCAATCCGTACATGGCGGAAGCAATGATGCAAATAATAGAAATGTTCAGGAGAGGAATTAAAATTCAAGGTGAAAGGTTAACAGTGATATGATTCGCTGATGACATTACTATCTTGAGTGAAAGTGAAGAAGTATTACATGATCTGCAAAACGGAATGAACAGTATAATGGGTACAGACTATGGACTGACAGTAAAACGATGAAAGACGAAGGTAATGAGCGCTAGTAAAAATGAGAACAGCTAGAAACTTAATATCAGGACCGATGGTCACGAAGTAGATGAAGTTAAGGAATTCTGCTACCTAAGCAGTAAAATAACGAGAAACGGACGCAGCAAGGACAACATCAAAAGCAGATTAGCAATGGCAAACAGGGCATTCCTAACCAAGAGAAGTCTACTAATATCAAATATCAGCCTTATTTTGAGAAATAAATTTCTAATAATGTACTTCTGGAGTACAGCAATGTGTGGCAGTAAAACATGGACTGTGGGGAAACCGGAACAGAAGAGAATAGAAGAGTTTGAGATGTGTTGCTACAGACGAATGTTGAAACTTAGGTGGACTGATAAGGCAATGAATGAGGAGATTATGTGCTGAATCGGAGAGGAAAGGACAATATGGAAAACACTGATAAGGAGAAGGGACAGGATAATAGGACATCTGTTACGGCATCAGAGAATGAGTTCCATGATACTAGAGAGAGCTATACAGGGCAAAAACTGTAGAGGAAGACAGAGATTGGAATAAATTCAGCAAATAATCGATGACGTAGGTTGCAAGTGCTACTCCGAGATGACGAGGTCAGACAGGAAAGGAATTCGTGGCGGGCCGCATCAAACCAGTCAGTAGACTGACGGGAAATAATCTCACTGCCATAATCTTATTGCTGTTGCTGTGGTCTTTAGTCCTGAGACTGGTTTGATGCAGCTCACCATGCTACTCTATCCTGTGCAAGCTTCTTCATCTCCCAGTACCTACTGCAACCTACATCCTTCTGAATCTGATTAGTGTATTCATCTCTTGGTCTCCCTCTACGATTTTTACCCTCCACGCTGCCCTCCAATACTAAATTGGTGATCCCTTGATGCCTCAGAACATGTCATACCAACCGACCCCTTCTTCTGGTCAAGTTGTGCCACAAACTTCTCTTCTCCCCAATCCTATTCAACACTTCCTCATTAGTAATGTGATCTACCCATCTAATCTTCAGCATTCTTCTGTAGCACCACATTTCGAAAGCTTCTATTCTCTTCTTGTCCAAAAGATGTATCGTTCATGTTTCACTTCCATACATGGCTACACTCCAAACAAATACTTTCAGGAAAGACTTTTTGACACTTAAATCTATACTCGATGTTAACAAATTTCTCTTCTTCAGAAATGCTATCCCTGCCATTGCCAGTCTACATTTTATATACTCCCTACTTCGAACATCATCAGTTATTTTGCTCGTCAAATTGCAAAACTCCTTTACTACTTTAAGTGTCTCCTAATCTAATTCCCTCAGCATCACCCGACTTAATTCGACTACATTCCATTGTTTTCGTTTTGCTTTTTTTGATGTTCATCTCATATCCTCCTTTCACGACACTATCCATTCCATTCAACTGCTCTTCCAAGTCCTTTGCTGTCTCTTACAGAATTACAATGTCATCGGCGAACCTCAAAGTTTTTATTTCTTCTCCATGGAATTTAATACCTACTCCGAATTTGTCTTTTGTTTCCTTCACTGCTTGCTCAATATACAGATTGAATAACATTAGGGAGAGGCTACATCCCTGTCTTACTCCCGTCCCAACCACTGCTTCCATTTCATGTCCCTCGACTCTTATAAGTGCCATCTGATTTCTGTACAAATTGTAAATAGCTTTTCGCTCCATATACTTTACCCCTGCCACCTTTAGAATTTGAAAGAGAGTATTCCAGTAAAAATTGTCAAAAGCTTTCTCTAAGTCTACAAATGCTAGAAACGTAGGTTTGCCTTTCCTTAATCTTTCTTCTAAGATAAGTCGTAAGGTCAGTATTGCCTCACGTGTTCCAGTATTTCTACAGAATCCAAACTGGTCATCGCTGAGGTCAGCTTCTACTAATTTTTCCATTCGTCTGTAAAGAATTCGTGTTAGTATTTTGCAGCTGTGGCTTGATAAACTGATTGTTCGGTAGTTTTCACATCTGTCAACACCTGATTTCTTTGGGATTGGAATTACTATATTGTTCTTGAAATCAGAAGGGAATTTCGCATGTCTCATACATCTTGCTCACCAGATGGTAGTGTTTTATCAGGACTGGCTCTCCCAAGGCCGCCAGTAGTTCCAATGGAATGTTGTCTACTCTGGCGACATGTTTCGATTCAGGTCTCTGTAAAACTCTTCACGCAGTATCGTATCTCCCATTTCATCTTCATCTACATCCTCTTCCATTTCCATAATATTGTCCCCAAGTAGTTCGCCCTTATATAGACCCTTTATGTACTCCTTCCACCTTTCTGCTTCCCTTCTTTGCTTAGAACTGGGTTTCCATCTGAACTCTTGATGTTCAACAAGTGGTTATCTCCAAAGGTCTCTTTAATTTTTCTGTAGGCAGTATCTATCTTACCCCTAGTGAGATAAGCCTCTACATCCTTACATTGATCCTCTAGCTATCCCTGCTTAGCCATTTTGCACTTCCTGTCGATCTCATTTTTGAGACGTTTGTATTCCTTTTTGCCTTCGTCATTTACTGCATTTTTACCCTCGTCTTTTTACCTACTTGATCCTCTGCTGCCTTCACTTCTTCATCTCTCAAAGCTACCCATTCTTCTTCTACTGTATTTCTTTCCCCCATTTCTGTCAATTGTTCCCTTATGCTCTCCCTGAAACTCTGTACAACCTCTGGGTCTTTCAGTTTATCCAGGTCCCATCTCCTTAAATTCCCACTTTTTTTGCAGTTACTTCAGTTTTAATCTACAGGTCATAACCAATAGATTGTGGTCAGAGTCCACATCTGCCCCTGGAAATGTCTTACAATTTAAAACCTGGTTCCTAAATCTCTGTCTTACCATTATATAATCTATCTGATACCTTTTAGTATCTCCAGGGTTCTTTCAACCTTCTTTCATGATTCTTAAACCAAGTGTTAGCTATGATTAAGTTGTGCTCTGTGCAAAATTCTACCAGACGGCTTCCTCTTTCATTTCTTAGCCCCAATCCATATCCATCTACTACATCTCCTTCTCTCCCTTTTCCTACACTCGAATTCCAGTCACCCATGACTATTAAATTTTCATCTCCCTTCACTATCTGAATAATTTCTTTTGTTTCATCATACATTTCTTCAATTTCTTCGTCATCTGCAGAGCTAGTTGGCAAATAAACTTGTACTACTGTAGTAGGTGTGGGCTTCGTATATATCCTGGCCAAAATAATGCGTTCAGTATGCTGTTTGTAGTAGCTTACCCACATTCCTATTTTGCTGTTCATTATTAAACCTATTCCTGCATTACCACTATTTGATTTTGTGTTTATAACCCTGTAGTCAACTGACCAGTAGTCTTGTTCCTCCTGCCACCGAACTTCACTAATTCCCACTATATTTAACTTTAACCTATCAATTTCCCTTTTTAAATTTTCTAACCTACCTGCCCGATTAAGGGATCTGACATTCCACGTTCCGGTCCGTAGAACGCCAGTTTTCTTTCTCCTGATAACGACATCCTCTTGAGTAGTCCCCGCCCGGAGATCCGAATTGGGGGACTATTTTACCTCTGGAATATTTTGCCCAAGAGGACGCCATCATCATTCAATCATACATTAAAGCTGCATGCCCTCGGGAAAAATTACGGCCGTAGTTTCCCCTTGCTTTCAGCCGTTCGCAGTATCAGCACAGCAAGGCCGTTTTGGTTATTGTTACAAGGCCAGATCAGTCAATCATCCCGACTGTTGCCCTTGCAGCTACTGAAAAGGCTGCTGCCCCTCTTCAGGAACCACACGTTTGTCTGGCCTCTCAACACACAGCCCTCCGTTGTGGTTGTACCTACGGTACGGCTATCTGTATCGCTGAGGCACGCAAGCCTCCCCACCAACGGCAAATAATTCTTTTTACATGTGTGATGTCACGTATCACTTAGAAGAGTTGCACATGTAGAACCAGGTATCACACTCTTTAGTTACAATAGAAATGAATCCAGATAAAATAACGTTACAACATTATATTTCACATATTGGTGACTATGTATGTGGCAGGTAAAATACCCTCAAACTTCAAGAAGAATATAATAATTCCAATCCCAAAGAAAGCAGGTGTTGACAGATATGTAAATTACGGAACAATCAGCTTAATAAGCCACAGCTGCAAAATACTAACGCGAATTCCTTACGGAAAACGTAGTAGAAGCGAACCTCGGGAAGATCAGTTTGGATTACGTAGAAATGTTGGAGCACGTGAGGCAATACTGACGCTACGACTCATCTTAGAAGCTAGATTAAGGAAACGCAAACCTACGTTTCTAGCATTTGTAGACTTAGAGAAAGCGTTTGACAGTATTGACTGGAATACTCTCTTTCAAATTCAGAAGATGGCAGGGGAAAAATACAGGGAGCGAAATGATATTTACAATTTGTACAGAAACCAAATGGCAGTTATAAGAGTCGAGGGACGTAAGAGGGAAGCAGTGGTTGGGGAGTGAGACAGGGTTGTAGCCTTTCCCCGATGTTATTCAATCTTTATATTGAGCAAGCAGTGAAGGAAACCAAAGAAAAATTTGGAGTAGGTATTAAAATCCATGGAGATGTAATAAAAACTTTGAGGTTTGCCGATGACATTTTAATTCTGTCAGAGACAGCAAAGGACTTGGAAGAGCAGTTGAACGGAATGGATAGTGTCTTGAAGGAAAATATATGAGATGAACATCAACAAAAGCAAATACGTGTATAATGGAATGTAGTCGAATGAAGTCGGGTGACGCTGAGGGAATTACATTAGGAAGTGAGACTCTTAAAGTAGTAAAGGAGTTTTACAATTTGGGGAGCAAAATAACTGATGATGGTCGAAGTAGAGAGGACATAAAGTGTAGACTGTCAATGGCAAGGAAAGCGTTTCTGAAGAAGAGAAATTTGTTAACATCGAGTATAGATTTAAGTGTCAGGAAGTCATTTCTGAAAGTATTTGTATGGAGTGTAGCCGTGTATGGAATTGAAACATGGACGATAAATAGTTTTGACAAGAGAGGATAGAAGCTTTCGAAATGTGGTGCTACAGAAGAATGCTGAAGATTAGATGGGTAGATCACATAACTAATGAGGAAGGATTGAATAGGATTGGGCAGAAGAGACTTTTGTGGCACAACTTGATTAGAAGAAGGGATTGGTTGGTAGGACATGTTCTGAGGCATCAAGGGATCACCAATTTAGTATTGGAGGGGAGCGTGGAGGGTAAAAATCGTAGAGGGAGACCAAGAGATGAATACACTAAGCAGATTCAGAAGGATGTAGGTTGCAGTAGGTACTGGGAGATGAAGAAGCTTGCAGAGGACAGAGTAGCATGGAGAGCGGCATGAAACCAGTCTCAGGACTGACGACCACAACAAAATCAACATTGATAACTATACTTGTAAGAAATGCTGCTTTACAACTCCCAGCACTTATATAAAGATATTGCATAATTATCGATAGCACACATGAAAGGCGTTCACAGAGCGTATTACTGGTGTGCCATATTTAGTTGAATTATTGTACATCATGTAATCAGTGACTGAAGATAACTTAATAGTTTACAGAAAGACGTAATAAAATATTTTGTACCGTTAATTGAAGGTAGGGTGTGAAATAAGTATAGATTTTATAAAATATTTAGAGAGGAAGAATCTGTGGACAGCACCAAAGTTATGGGAGATTTGATACGATGGAACAAGGATCGAATAAACAGATGTTAAGCTCAGAAGTTAACCCCAGGTCCAAAGTACTGAATTTCCGATAAATCTCGATGCAACTGTTAAGAAAACAGAGACGGAATGTACTGTAGTAGGAATTGTGGAAGGTAGCAAGCACAAGATTTTATTAGATCTGGGTGCGCATGTGCCCTTGGCAAGTATGGATATAGTGGATCATTAAACTATCCGAGCAATAATTCGTGTGGGGTGGAGTTTGTAATGTGGGATCCTTAGTTTCAGCAATGGTGGATTATCAGGTGAGGGCGCAGCGTTGTAGGCAATGCGCAAAAGTCGTTCCGCGGTTAGGTGATAGTTACTGCATGATCTTGGGACTGTATGCAACATACCAAAATTGACATTAGGTGGCGTTTAGTTTAATCTAGGGAGCCAACTGTTGCTACCAGGGGGGATAGTTGGAAGCTTAGAAACTTTGCAAGGCGCACTAAATTTGAGGGAGGAACCACCTAAACTGCAATCAGGAACACTAAGGATTGATGTGGTGCTATAGACGAATGTTGAAAATTAGGTGGACTGATAAGGTAAGGAATGAGCAGGTTCTACGCAGAATCGGAGAGAAAAGGAATATGTGGAAAACACTGATAAGGAGAAGGGACAGGATGATAGGACATCTGCTGAGACATGAGGGAATGACTTCCATGGTACTAGAGGGAGCTGTAGAGGACAAAAACTGTAGAGGAAGACAGAGATTGGAATACGTCAAGCAAATAATTGAGGACGTAGGTTGCAAGTGCTACTCTGAGATGAAGAGGTTAGCACAGGAAAGGAATTCGTGGCGGGCCGCATCAAACCAGTCAGTAGACTGATGACCAAAATAAAATGGCAGAAAATGATGTATTAGACACATGACGTTGCTTTGTAAGGAGAAGCATAGTAGTTGTATGGAGAAACTGGACGAGAAAGTTGCGCTCGCTGATTTAGATAATGTTGCCCCGATTGAGTACAGCTTACCGCTGGAATGTCGGTGACTAATTTCTACGTCCTGGGTGCTATGGACCACAGTAACGTGGAAACAGATGATAAAACTTCGTTGTGTAGGAAGTTAAGGCATCGTAGATGTACGGATAGACTGAAGGGGAGAAATTATTGTTTAAATTGTAGTTTTTTTTTTTTTTTTTTTTTTTTTTTTTTTTTTTTTTTTTTTTTTTTTTAGGGCCTTTACCACCAAAGTCTGTAACATAACATCTTTTCATACGGGAGATGAGCTGCCGTTATATCACAGGCCTTATCGTATACTGTGTTATATACAACCAGTGCGACAAAAATCATTGAACAATAGTTAGCGCTAGTCCATGGACTGTTGTAGCTGTAGTTGTACCGAAAACGTCACCGGATTTGAGAAAAAAAATATATTCTATTGCTACTGCAGACATATTAACAGCAAAACGATAACCGATGAGCGTCAGATTTCAAACATGGTAGAAACTACTGACAATTTCGGACAGTGCAAATAATTCTCTACCTTAGATCCGAAAAGGAGATCATCAATTCGTAGCATACCCGGAGGATCCCCAGAAAACAGCATCTCGGTTCCCTGAGGTCATTGTCAATCTGTAGGATGCCGTTTGTGTTGATCAGTGCACCAGAAACGTTTCAGTATTTGCTGGACGGAATCTGTGGGGATTTTAACCTCGCCAGTGCCTGATGTACGTTTTCTCTGGCCTGCCATAAGGTGTGTAGTAGGTGACCAGCTTTCCTGAAGAAAAGAGATAGTGTCGTAACAAAATACATTTTACTTTTCTGACTGTACATTTCAACACAGCAAATTTACGAATCATTTGAGACTCGAGCAATGTCTAACCGATTAATATTGATGAGGTCGATGAAACTAATTGTCAGTTATATCACATCAAACTAATTTTCACCGGCAGTCAGATACCACAGTATGCTTGCCTAAAAAGATGACTGTATGTCGTAAGGGGCCGAGTAATTTTCCACCCTCAGTTTCAACATTCCCAGTAATTTGGAATACGGCGAACATCCACAAAGGCTGTTCGAGCGGTTAATTGCAGACCACAGTTTTTTCGTGTCCTTCCCCTTTCCATGAGTTGCCGCCACTGCACCGAAACCCAACTTCGAAACCATAAGATCAGGTTCGCTTGGCTACTTTTTCCTCTTTTTGGAGGCGGACTTTTAATCGGTTGTTATACTCTCGGCAAAGAAACTGACGGTAGAGGCCCTCTTGTCCTGAGTTGCTTGCGATTATTAGTTGGAGTAAGTCCTTGTAGTTCATCTGCACAGAAGTTGCCGCTGTTGTATAGGTTTGTGGTTACTTACTTCTCTCAGTAGCAACGATGGACCTTACAGTTCCTCTTAGTACTGTTTCGCAGTAGAGTCAATGCAGCCGCGATACTTTAGGTAGCCAACCATCAAAATTCAACTATTTGCGTATCGATCGGAAGGAGCTATGAAGCTAACGATGCTTGCGCCAAGTGCCTTATACTGCCCCTGCCTGGGGTTCAGTTTTATCTTTCCCATGGACAGTAATTATTACAATTTATCTCTCAGTGGACAAATTCTCTCTCTGATCAAGTGCTGCACGAGTTAACAATTACTCGTTTATATTGTGAATTGTTCCTTTTACCTTGTCCTACCTTGTCCTGCAGCAAGACGTTTTCTGTGGCAGATTTGTTTCATTCCTATGTCTGTAGTATCCGATACTTTAGTTGTGACAGGCTACCTCGTGTTTCGATATGAGTCTTTATGGAAATACATGCAAGATTTTAAGAGATCTGTCCGACTCCTGATCTGTAGAATTCCTCTGTAGCCTCCTTCGACCACATATTTAGTAATCAGAAATCCCTCGTAGCGACGAGGTCCCATGCTGGCCACGTTGAAGGCAGCAGATGATTATCTGGGAAGATCAGATGTACCTGATAACCGGGAATCGAAAGTCAGGTAGAGATTTTAATTTCTACCGCCCCTATCGTCACGTCATTTCCTTTAAAAGAGCGACGGAAGTCGCAATATCTACATGTTGCTGAAGTAATTATTTTTTCGAAGAATATGGCAGAGCACATACAGGGTGAGTCACCTAACGTTACCGCTGGATATATTTCGTAAACCACGTCAAATACTGACGAATCGATTCCATAGACCGAAAGTGAGAAGAGGGGCTAGTGTAATTGGTTAATACAAACCATAAAAAATGCACGGAAGTATGTTTTTTAACACAAACCTACGTTTTTTTTTTTAATGGAACCCCGTTAGGTTTGCTAGCACATCTGAACATATAAACAAATACGTAATCAGTGCCGTTTGGTGCATTGTAAAATGTTAATTACATCCTGAGATATTGTAACCTAAAGTTGACGCTTGAGTACCACTCCTCCGCTGTTCGATCGCGTCTATCAGAGAGCACCGAATTACGTAGGGATCCAAAGGGAACGGTGATGGACCTTAGGTACAGAAGAGACTGGAACAGCACATTTAGTCCACATGCTAACACCTTTTTATTGGTAATTTTCACTTTGCTGCCCACTCATCCCCAGGGCGCGATAGTAGTGAGAGCAGATACCAGACAGAGAAAGACAGCGAATAGAATCAACAATCATTGTAGAACGCGTTACTGGACACCTAAATATTGCCAAAACAATGCTTTCAGAATCATGAATGCGTATCTTACATTAAGCAAAATACGTGGTAACAAACCACATTATTTGAAGAAAAAAGTATGGAACCAAGTAGTGAAGTTTGGAAACCACAGATAAAAAGTATTCTATGTTGCGCGTCGATTAAAAACGGAAGCTAAGATGGATTACTTAATAAAAGAAACAAGAATTCAATTACACTAACATTCAGTACAATTTTATGAAAAGCACTTAGATCATACCAAAAGAAAAGGTCTTTTTACCATCTATCACATGATGGAAGACAAGGCAGAAACAAATGGCACCTGTGATAACACGTATTGGAAGAAATACTGGGTACGCCACGAACTTCAGTAAATGATTGTCAGTAAGCAGTTCTGCTATTTCGTCTTGGATAATGTAATTTTAAAATATTTATGAAACTTGTGTTTTGACGAATTGCTCTTCTGCATAAAATGTAAGTATCCTGGTCTCTTTGGTTCAATAGGTAGGCTTGAAACGTCCCCTTAGAAAAATTATACAAGACTGTGCTTAAACTGACATACAATATTTTTAGCGCAACGCAATCTGACTTTCAAAAATCCCTACAAAAGAATGGCCCTGACTAACATTAACCTATACGTTTCACAAATCACTTACCTCACAGAAATCGTCGTTACTCGAACTACTGCAATACAGCGAGCGCCACTACTGCCAGCTAAATAAAAGACTCAGACTACGCAAGGCACTAACTACTGATAGGCATAGTTAGCAAATGAAAGATTTCAATAGAGAACAAACAATGTATTTACCTTAATAGTCATCAAAAGTCATAATATATATAGCAGTTCATGACATCCAGTCTTACAAATTTCAAAACTCCGCCATTGCTCTCCCCACATCCACCACTGCTGGCAGCTCACCTCCAACTGCGCAGCGCTACGCGCTGTTAACAGCCAACTGCCGAACACTACAATGGCGAGAATTACAACAATGCCAACCAGCCACAGGCTGCACACAGCACAGCCAGTGATTTTCATACAGAGGTGGCGTTGCCAATAAAAAAATCTAAACAGCCTACTTACAGTCTTCACTCGCTGTTTCCTGCGATTTAATGCATTCGTTGAGCCTGCAATTAACGTTTGCCTCTCTTTACATATTTTATGAAATCTGTAGCTATTTCATACATTACTTTTAATGCACTCTGTACAAAATGTTATTACGTCTGTTAGTATGCACTTAAATGGTTTTCGGTCGCAGATACCTGATATGCAATGAATCACCTAAGTTTAGCAAGGCAGTATTATATTATCTAATGTGTCTTTTAGGTATGTGATTTTGAAAGGGGCACACCGCCATTTGATTGTATTGTTGTTGTTTAATTAAGACCCAGGTTTCGGCCTTTTATGACATTTTCAACAGACTGAGTGTATGTCATCAACATATGCCGCAGGACATACAGTTTAAAATTCGCCATAAATTAAGGAAAATATTCCCCACGAAATACCAGGTGTAAAATCATAATCTTGTAAAAAGATCAGTAAATAATAGTGGGAGCACGTCATATTTAATTACATTGGTTTACTTTGGTATATAAAAGATGAGCACATGTCATCGAGCCATCACTGAGTTGATCGTTACGACTAAAGGACATGTGCTCATCTTTTATATACCAAAGAAAACCAGTTTGCCGGCCGCTTTGACCGAGCGGTTCTAGGCCCTTCAGTCTGGAACCGCGTGACCGCAGGTTCGAATCCATGGATGTGTGTGATGGAAGTGTGTGATGTCCTTAGGTTAGTTAGGTTTAAGTAGTTCTAAGTTCTAGGGGACTGATGACCGCAGAAGTTAAGTCCCATAGTGCTCAGAGCTATTTCATTTTCAAACCAGTTTCATTAAATATGACGTGCTCGAATTATTCATTATTGATACATTTATAAATGATGATTTTACACCTGGCATTTTGTGGAGAACGAATATTTTTCTTAATTTATGGCCAATTTTGAACTTGATGTCCTGCAAAATATGTTATTGGGGAACTCAATCACTTGAAAATAGCATATAATGCCGAAACCGGGGATAAAAACGATAAAGTCAAATGGCTGTGTGTTCATTTAAAAATTACTGTACAACTATTGCTCAGCAACATCGAAAAATGTTTACGTATGTGATTAATAATTCTGTAATGTTTCAATCTAAGTGTAACATTAACATCGTAACGGCTTTGGTTGTCAAGCTGCAGGTCTTAGAGTTACCAGTATGTGATATGACGCGTTTTATCATTTTTGACCTGCATTCATACCTATTGTAAATATGGAGTATGACGTCTGGTTTTGTATGTGTAAAGTAACAGACTCTGATAATTATATCATGTAACGTGTGACATCCCACATGGAACGCGATTTTATCATGAGATTTGTGCAACGTTTTATTTATACATGGTAATGCAAACAAACTCTGCGATTGACCTCCACTTTGGTTTATTTAAGGTCCTTGACAATGACTTTCGGTCGATAGTAAGGTAAACACACCATTTAAACAAAAAAGTTACAGTACAGCCTATAACGGGCCATGTTTTTTTAAGATGTTTAGAAGCCCTAGATCATTACAAAAATTAAATTCATACATATTATAAAAAATTGTGTGTATGTGTATGTGTGTGTGTGAGTGTGTATGGCCGCGCATTTTCCACAGATCCACCATTACCACTAGATCGATTTCAACAACGTATGGCACACATTTCCCTTACTGTCAGGCAACCAACGTTCGGCAGATAAGACGTGGAAAGAATTAGATGCGTGAAAATTTGACGCGTCATGTATGTCGTTAACATTTATTACTTTTACGTTACTTAATCTGTTGACAATACAATTCGCAGATATTATCTACATATGCCGCTAAATGCACCTACAAAGTTACGAGTATATCATTATACCGCACGTAGTTCGGGAGATATGGCATCATAAACACAGAAATGAGTGAAACACTGCCGCATTGTGCAAAAAGTCTACTAAATCTGTTCGCAAAAAATTTTGCAGATGCTATCCAGCACGTCGTTTAATCGATCTACGCAAACATATCATTGTACAACACATAATTCAAAAGAAATGATATCATAATCACCGAGATGTGTGAAAAAGTTCCATTCATGAATGGGGTATTATTACCTTTGTTCTTTGCTACAAAGATACTCCAACAGTCGAGTGAACTTAAGGAAATCCCTAACACCTGACAGTGGTTTTGACAGTTCAAGAGCCAAGGGCGAACAACGGTAGCGAAAACAGTCTCCGTCTATAGAACTATGAAGACGAGTTGCCATAGAAAAGCTTACAAAATAGCTGCGCCCAGCGTACAGAAACTGTCTACGACTATAAACGCAGTTCATTTTTTGTTTCCGTTGCCAACAGCAAATTGGCAAACTGAACACCCAGGCAATGCAGCATTTTTCATCTAGTATCAGAAATCTCATAGAAAGTATTCATGACAGATTACTAACATACACTATGAATCTAGCGTGCGCGGTTATATCTATACATTCAGAAACCAGAGACAGCTTATTCAGAATAAGGGTAAAGTAAATGTTACCAGGATACACTTTTTTTTAGTGTGCTTGTTATATGAGCTTTAGGAAAGTAAGAACGTTTGTTACGAATATGTTTCTGTTTGGATCTCTTAGACCAGAATAAAGAACTCTGGTCCATATGTGATTGAAGCAGGAAAAACTTCTCGTCTTTCTGTTTCACCTAACACTGCCGAATCATCTACGTTCTATGACAACAGCGGAATAAAAAGTGAACCTTCTTCCGTATTTATACTCAGATTTCACCGGCATCGCGATTTCATACTTAATCTGTAAGAACGTCAGGCTATTCTTATATTTCTGCTCACAATCAGACTTCATCAGTGTCACAATTTATAGCTTATTCTTTAAGAGAGCTTGTTTCAGGTTACACATTGAGTTACATTTTACCCTTTGTGAGATACATAACCTGCTGGAGATTTTAAGAGTGTCCGGAGGAGATACTCTCGTTCTGAGTAGATTGCTGATTACAACAAGAGTTATAAGTCTTAACTGTAGACCGTTAGCATGAAATGATGTAGTAATCTCGTAATATTTTTACACCTCCGTCGATAGAAAGCAGTGCATAATAATTTTCATATGATGTCAATGGAGGAGCGAGAAAATAACAAAGAATAACGCTAAATCAAACACACAGAAACAATACCTAAAATGACTGAAAATTTAATAAATTTAGGTTTACTAAAAATTTAGATTCTAGATGATTTTCTTGAGACAGCAAATAGAGCCACTTTATCGGCGCTGATACTCATCTACGTGCATCTACATCAACGTGATTACTCCGCTATTCACAGTTAAGTTAGTTGCAGAGGGTTCAATGGGCCACCTTCAAGCTGTCTCTCTATCGTTCCACTACCAAACGGTGCGCAGGAAAAACCAGCACTTAATTTGTCTTATTTCATCACGCTGATCATTCCTCCATATGTAGGTGGGTGCCAACAGAATGTTTTCGCAATCTGTGGAGAATACCGATAATTGAAATTTCGTAACAAGATCCCATCGCAACGAATAATGCCTTAATTTTAATAATTGCCAGTTAATGTTGCATGTCTGTGGCACTATCAATACAAAACGAGCTGCCCTTCTTCGAACTTTTTCGATGTCATCCGTCAGTCCCACCTGATGCGGATCCCCCACACCACACAGCAATACTCCAGAATAGGGCGGACAAGCGTGGTGTAAGCAGTCTCTTTAGTAGACCTGTGGCACCATCTAAGTGTTCTGCCAACAAATCGCAGTCTTTGGTTTGCTCTAACCACAACACTACCTATGTGATCGTTCCAATTTAGGTTATTTGTAATTGTAATCCCTAAGTATTAGTAGAATTTAAAGCCTTCAGATTTGTGTGACTTATCACGTAAGCAAAATTTAGTGGATTTCTTTTAGAACTCACGTGAACAACTCCGATGGCTCTGAGCACTCTGGGACTTAACATGTGAGGTCATCAGTTCCCTAGAACTTAGAACTACTTAAACCTAACTAACCTAAGGACTTCACACACATCCATGCCCGAGGCAGGATTCGAACCTGCGGCCGTAGCGCTCGCGCGGTTCCAGACTGAAGCACCTAGAACCGCTCGGCCACTCCGGCCGGCGACAGCACCAACTGCAGACAATCTAAGACGACAACTCAGATTGTCTCCTATGTCTTTAATATAGATCAGGAACAATAGAAGGCCTGTAGCACTTCCTTGGGAAACGCCGGATATTACATCTGTTTTCTGTTTTACTCAGTGACTTTCCTTCTATAACTGCAAACTGTGACATTTCTGACAGGAAATCACGAATCCAGTCTCACAGCTGAGGCGATATTCCATAGGCACGCAGTTTGGTTAGAAGACGCTTGTGAAGAACGCTGTCGAAAGCCGTCTGGAAATCTGAAAGTATGGAATCAATTTGACATCACCTGTTGATAGCATTGAGTACTTCATGAGTATAAAGAGCTAGTTGTGCTTCACATGAACGATATTTTCTGAATCCTTGCTGACTATCTGTCAATAAATCGTTTTCTTCGAGGTACTTCATAATGTTCGAACACAGTATAAGTTCCAAAATCCTACAGCAAATCGACGTTAGTGAAATGGGCCTGTAATTCAACGGATTACTCCTACTTTCCTTTTTGGGTATTAGTGTGACTTGAGCAATTATGTAGTCTTTAGGTACCGATCTTTCTGTGAGCGAGTGGTTCTACTGTAAGTAGGCTGTTTAGGTTTTTATGTTGGTAACGTCACGTAGTGCTCTGTACGAGGTGCATTCAAGTTCTAAGGCCTCCGATTTTTTTTCTCCGGACTGGAAAGAGATAGAAACATGCGCATTGTTTTAAAATGAGGCCGCGTTCATTGTCAATACGTCCCAGAGATGGCAGCACCGTATGGCAGATAGAATTTTACCGCCAGCGGCGAGAATGAGAACTGTTTTAAATACTTAAAATGGCGACCTTTTCCTTACTTGAACAGCGTGCAATCATTCGTTTTCTGAATTTGTGTGGTGAGAAACCAAGTGAAATTCATCGACAGTTGAAGGAGACATGTGGTGATGGAGTTACGGATGTGTCGAAAGTGCGTTCGTGGGTGCGACAGTTTAATGAAGGCAGAACATCGTGTGACAACAAACCGAAACAACCTCGGGCTCGCACAAGCCGCTCTGACGACATGATCAAGAAAGTGGAGAGCATTGTTTTGGCGGATCGCCGAATGACTGTTGAACAGGTCGCCTCCAGAGTTGGCATTTCTGTGGGTTCTGTGCACACAATCCTGCATGACGACCTGAAAATGCGAAAAGTGTCATCCAGGTGGGTGCCACGAATGCTGACGGACGACCACATGGCTGCCCATGTGACATGTTACCAAGCAATGTTGACGCGCAACGACAGCATGAATGGGACTTTCTTTTCGTCGGTTGTGACAAGGATGAGACGTGGATGCCATTTTTCAATCCAGAAACGAAGCGCCAGTCAGCTCAATAGAAGCACACAGATTCACCTCCACCAAAAAATTTTGGGTAACCGCCAGAGCTGAAAAAATGATGGTGTCCATGTACTGGGACAGCGAGGGCGTACTCCTTACCCATTGCGTTCCAAAGGGCACTACGGTAACAGGTGCATCGTACGAAAATGTTTTGAAGAACAAATTCCTTCCTGCATTGCAACAAAAACGTCCGGGAAGGGCTGCGCGTGTGCTGTTTCACGAAGACAACGCACCCGCACATCGATCTAACGTTACGCAACAGTTTCTTCGTGATAGCAACTTTGAAGTGATTCCTCATGCTCCCTACTCACCTGACCTGGCTCCTAGTGACTTTTGGCTTTTTTCCAACAATGAAAGACACTCTCCGTGGCCGCACATTCACCAGCTGTGCTGCTATTGCCTCAGCGATTTTCCGGTGGTCTAAACAGACTCCTAAAGAAGGCTTCGCCGCTGCCATGGAATCATGGCGTCAGCGTTGTGAAAAATGTGTACGTCTGCAGGGCGAGACGAGAAGTAACGCCAGTTTCACAGATTTCGGGTGAGTAGTTAATTAGAAAAAAAAATCGGAAGCCTTAGAACTTGAATGCACCTCGTATGAAAATCACTGGCTGTGCTGTGTGAGGCCTATGGCTATGGTATTGTTAGAATATACGCTACTGTAGTGTTGGGCAGTTGGATGTGAAGAGCGCGTAGTGGTGCGCAGTTGGAGATGAGCCACCAGCAGTGGTGGATGTGGGGAGTGAGATGGCGGAGTTTTGAGAGCGGATGATCTGGACGTGTGTCCATCAGAGAGAGTAAATTTGTAAGACTGGATGTCATGAACTATTAAGGTAAATACATTGTTTGTTCTCTACCAAAATCTCTCATTTGCTAACTATGCCTATCAGTAGTTAGTGCCTTCAGTAGTTAGAATCCTTTTATTTAGCTGGCAATAATGGCCCTCTCTGTATAGCAGTCGTTCGAGTAACGAAGATTTTTATGAGGTAAGTGATTCATGAAACGTATAGGTTATTGCTAGTCAGAGCCATTCTTTTGTAGGGATTATTGAAATTCAGATGTCGTTGCGCTAAAAATATTGTGTTTCAGTTTAGTGATGATCAGAACAAGTAAAGCGAGAAATGTCTGAGTACGTTCAGTATTTTCGGCTGTTTGAAAATCAAATAACGTAAGGGGCTTATCAGCACAGTAATTCATTAGTTTTTCTAAGGGAACGTTTCAGTATAAAATTGCTAAATATGGAGCTATTGTATCGGCATACTCTGAAAGGAACGAGACTGGTATACGATCTGGACTGGAGCCCTTGTCTCTATTAAGTGATTTAAGCTGCTTTATTACACTGAGAATACCTACTTCTATGTTTCTCATCTTGGCAGTGGTTCTTGACTAGAATTATTCGTTTTCTGTGGTGAAGGAGTTTCGGAAAACCGTGTTTAATTACTTTAGTGCCACTGTCATCAGTGACTTCAACGCTGTTATCGCGCATTAAAGGTATTGATTGCGCCTTTCCACTGGTGTGCTTTATGTGTGACCAGAATGTCTTTGTGTTTCCTGCCAGGTTCCTAGACTGAGTTTTGTTGTGGAAATTATTAAAAGCACCTCGCATTGAAGTACGCTTTATATTTCGATCTTCCGCAAAGCTTTCCCAATCTTGGGGATTTTGCGCTGTTTCAAATTTGGCATCCTTTTTTCTTTTCTTCTGAAACAGCAATCTGATCCGTATTGTGTACCATGGTGTATCAGTACCATCAATTATTAATTTATGTTGTATATACAGTACCTCTCAATTGCTATCGATACTATCTCTTTCAAATCATTCCACATATTTTCTACACTTACATGATCAGATCGGAAGCAGTGAAGACGCTCTCTTAAAAAGGCCATAAGAGCATTTTTATTAGCTTCCTTAAGTAGATATATTTTGCGTTTTTTATGGGATTTCCACGGACTGGTCTCTTATTAAAATAAATAATTCTGTAAGTATATATGAAACTCACCAACTCCTTCCACCACGTACTTCAGTCGATGTAGCTCATGCACCTTAATCAGTGTCGCCCTTACCGCATCTCACGTCCTAGGGACAAAAAGGTTGTTACAGTCAACAAGGTACAAAAATAAAAATCCATTAGTGATATACGTAATGTAATACATTTTATACTTCAAAGAAGCTCTGAACAAATGTAACTAGCATATTTTTACATGTACAGTAGACACTTAGTCTCTACACAGAAGTTGCTTCCCTTTCTCATTCAATATCTGCTACACGTCAAGAAAATTCTTTGATCTACTTTCATTTATATAAAGCAAATCTGTGTGTATAAGGGATGATTTTCCTATGTGGATGGAAAACATAAGTATGACATTAAATGCATTTCACAGTGTTCCTTGTCTGGTTGCGAGAGTTGGCACTGTCGAAGACATGCGGTGTTTAAAATCGATGTAAATGTGGCTTTGGGGATGACTAATGAAGGCCAGTTGATTAAAAAGGCAATACATCATAAGTTATGGAAGAGATTTATAAGCAATTATAAAAAAAGAAAGAGGAAACTTTCGATCATTTATCTCCTAACAGTTAGATTTTAAACATTCGGATTTCAATAAAACAAGTTGCAAAGAAATCCAAGGGGAAATGAAGAAAGAAACCTGTAGACGCTCTGGTGGAGCTATCATTATGTACAATTTCTAGAAAAAGGAGTAGGACAGCCCGATGCTTCTATAGGGGGCCTAAAGTCAATAGGGTTGACACCGGTGCCTTCATCTTGGCCTTTAAATGTGATTCGTTACCTAGAAAGGTGCGTACCATCGCCTAAGCGGTGCGTTAAGTGCTGAAAATTCGGGCACATGTCTTCCCAGTGCATTTCCAGCGCAACAAGTCGAGACTGCAGACGTCTACTGCATCCGAATACTCCACATGCCCTACCTCTCACATGTGTCAGCTGTGGAGAGCAGCACTCCCCCTGCTCCATGGACTGCACAGTACTCCAAAATGAACTGAAATTATGTAGTGCGAGACCCTGGATAATGCTCCTATTTAGGGAGTACCATTCCCCACGCCCCAAAACGCTGAGGACATCTGTCCCCTTCCCCAGCCAGAGAAGCAAAAGTCTTCTCTCGCTCCTCTCGCGCGCAAGGGGTCCCTTCCGACTTTACCTTCCAAGGTTTGCCACCGTGGTCAAGTGGACTACAGACATTGACTGAAGGAGCCACTAGCTGCTGCTCGAAGGGCTTCACGGTCATCCTCTGTGCCTGAAGCCGCTTCCGACAAGCCCTCCCAGCAAGACCGTAAAGGACGGCGAGAGAGTAAACAAACATAGAAGAAGTCAGGAAATGGGAGGCTCCGGTGGTCCTTGCACCATTCCCTAACAACTCTTCATCCGAGGATGAGGTGGACATTCCGGCATCCACTGAGGATTTATACTTCGCTGACGCTACTGTGGCCAGACTAAGCGCCTGCAACTCTCGCTTCCCCCGAAGCAGACCGGTACAGCGGGCCCCGGACCAAGTAGGTGTCAGCCTGGCCGGTCGTCCCGGAAACACAGAGGATTCCCAGAAACAACCAGAAGGCGTCCACGGCGCCGCAAGAGGTCGCTACAGCCGCGGACCTCCTTCATTCCGCTCGACTCGTGACTACTAGTAGAGCCAGCCATATCCATGCGCCAAGTAGCATTTAGACTGGCGCAGGAGCCTGGAGAGGCGGTTGACGCCTAACCAGCCCACTGGTGTAATGGCAGCCGCCTCGTCGTCGTCCACCGCCGCCAGCGTACTGGAGCCATCCTCGCACGGCCTCTACTCGTCCTCGGACTCAGGTGACGGCAACGTGGACTCCGCGCCGCTCTTCACGAGACGCCCGGTTCAAATGGTTCAAATGGCTCTGAGCACTATGGGACTCAACTGCTGTGGTCATTAGTCCCCTAGAACTTAGAACTACTTAAACCTAACTAACCTAAGGACATCACACACATCCATGCCCGAGGCAGGATTCGAACCTGCGACCGTAGCAGTCGCACGGTTCCGGACTGCGCGCCTAGAACCGGGAGACCACCACGGCTGGCGAGACGCCCGGGGCTTGGTTTGGTGAAGTTGTATGGTTACTACAGACTGTTTATGTTTGGAAGAATCTCTGATTTAGTTATTGATAGGCTTGGAGGATCAGTCCTACCTCACGAATATTGTTTTGTAAACTTTGAAGAAAGACTTTAGTTTAAATTAAAACGCTATAACTCACACTCTGAGATTTTCCTATCCCCGGACGACGGATATATTAGACGCCTCAGGCGCAAGGGTACTGGATGTGAGCACTCAACCAGTGGTTTCAGGTGTCCCTGAGGCGTAATCTGCCTCTTTGTTCCCTTCATCCCTTTTCAGTGGACAGAAAGCGTTATCCTCCAGTGGAATTGTGGTGGTTCTGGTTGAGTTACGACAACTCTTAAGTGTTACATCGCCTTTTTGTGTTTCCCTTCAGGAAAGCAGGTTTGCCACTATGTGGACCCCCACTGTTTGTAGCTATTGGGGATTCAACAAAAACCGTACTTACCGTGATAGACTGTGAGGCGGAGTCTGTGTTTATGTCCTTACCTCTGTCTGTAGCGAACCTGTGCTTCTTCAAACACATTTAGAAGCTTTGCCTGTCAGGGTGCGGAAAACACAGGAAATTTCCTTCTGTAACATCTATCTCCCTCCAGCTGGTTAAGTGCGACAGCACGTATTGGCTGCACTAATTTCCCAACGCCCTCCAACTTTTCTACTTCTGGGCGATTTTAAAGCACATAACCGTTTGAGGGGTAGTACCAGGACTACTGGCAAAGACAAAGTCATTAAGGATCTACTAACTCGACCTTTGACTCCTCAGTACAGGTACCCCACTATTTTAGTGTGGCACATGGCAACTATTCGGCCATTGATCTCATGGTTTGCAGTCGCGTCTATCCACTGGAGAGCTCACAACGATTTGTGTGGTTGTGAACATTTTCCACACTTCAAGTCCCTACCCACATGTCACTCACGTGGGTGCCTGTCCAGGTCCGTTCTTATCAAGGCTGACTGGGATAGCAACAATGATGTGGTGATCCACTCTATCACTGCAACCATACTACCATTGTTGCCCAGCTGAATCTTCAGACTCTTGTTCCTCAGGTTGACCCCGGCAGAAATTGGTGCGTTGGTGGTCGTCGGAAATCGCTGTGGCCAGTAAAGACCGCAGGCAGGCCCTCCACCACCATAAGCACAATCTGTCCCTGGAGCACATCATAGCAATCAAACCGATCTGCACCTGGTTCTGTCAGCTCATCAAGATTAGATTAGATTAGATTAGTTTTCGTTCCATAGATCTGTGTTGAGGAGATCCTCGTGGATGTGGAACAAGTCACCTTTATTTTTTAAAGCTGAAATAAGAATACTAATAGTATAAATATATATAACACATCATTTGTTTCTATTAAAAAATTCGTCAATGGAGTAGGAGTTGGCTACTAGTAAGTCTTTCAGGCTCCTTTTAAACTGATGTCTATTTGTAACTAAATTTTTTATGTTTGCTGGCAAATTATTGAAGATGAGTGTTCCTGAGTAGTGGACCCCTTTTTGAACTAAAGTAAGTGCTTTTATGTCCTTGTCCAGATCATTTTTGTTCCTGGTATTGTTTGTATGAACTGAGCTGTTTGTTGGAAAAAGAGATATATTATTTAGGACAAATTTCATTAAGGAGTAAATATACTGAGAGGCAGTAGTTAGTATACCCAGTTCTTTGAAGAAGTTTCTACTAGACGTCCGTGAGTTTACTCAACAAATAATATGTATTACCCGCTTTTGGACCCTGAAAACTTTTGTTTGACTTGAAGAGTTACCCCAAAATATTATACCATATGACGTTATGGAATGAAAGTAGGCAAAGTATGCAAGCTTTTTCAATTTTATGTCGCCTATGTGCTAACACTCGAATTGCAAAGACAGATTTGTTAAGGCGTTTGTGCAGTTCTGTGGTGTGCTCCTCCCAACTGAATTTATTATCAAGTTGTAATCCCAGGAATTTAAGACTGTCAACCTCTTCTATCTGCTCTTCTTCGTACTTTATGCATATGCTGGATGGAAAGCTCTTACAGGTTCTGAATTGCATATAGTGAGTCTTTTCGAAGTTTAATGTCACTGAGGTGGCTTTAAACCATTTATTAAAATCCATGAAAATATCATTAGCAGATCTTTCTAGAACTACACTTGGCATACTATTTATTGCAATACTTGTGTCATCTGCAAACAAAACGAACTCTGCTTCTGGCAATGTAACTGATGAGAGATCATTAATGTACACAAGAAAAAGAAATGGCCCTAAGATGGATCCTTGTGGGACACCACATTTAATTTCTTCCCATTCTGATGATGACTGATGACTTAATTCACTAGTCCCTTGCACTGACACCCTTTGTTTCCTGTTAACGAGGTATGGCTTGAACCATTTTGCAGCACTGCCCGTGACACCATAGAATTCTAATTTATTTAAAAGGATGTTGTGGTTTACACAATCGAATGCCTTTGACAAATCACAGAAAATACCTGCTGTTTGTAACTTGTTACTTAATGAATTAAGTACATTTTCACTTTAGGTGTAAATAGCCTTTTCGATACCAGAACCCTTCAGAAATCCAAACTGTGTTCTTGATAATATGTTATTTGCGGTCAGATGGTTGAGAAGCTGCCTGTAGATTACTTTTTCTAAAATTTTTGAGAATGCAGGCAAAAGTGAAATCGGTCTGTAGTTTGATGGCCTCTCTTTATCCCCTATCTTGAATAGAGCCTTAACATCAGCATATTTCAGCCAGTCAGGAAATGTCCCAGTTACAATTGACTGGTTACACAAGTAACTTAAAATTGTACTAAACTCACAAGAACATGCCTTAATTAACTTTGTTGATATTTCAGCATAACCACTAGAATGCTTTGTTTTTAAAGATTTTATTATGGAAGTTATTTCTTATGGTGATGTAAGTGACATTTGTAAAGGCTAGTTTCTGATATTCAAGGGCATTATTTACTGATCCTGACAATCCCATTCTATCAGTAATGGATATAAAGTACTTGTTAAATAGATTTGCCACACTATGCCCCTTGGTTACTAATGTGTCATCTACTGTTAGTGCTATTTGCTTCTTTTCCTTTCTGGTTCTACCAGTCTCTTCTTTCACAATATCCCATATTGTTCTTATTTTGTTCGCTGACATTGCTATCTTCTTCTCGTAGTGTATTTGTTTCGATGTCTCAATTACTTTTTTTAAATATTTTACAGTATTCCTTGTATTTAGCTAAATCATCAGTATTGTAGCTATTCTTGGTCGACAGATACATTTTCCTTTTTGTCTTAGAAGAAATCTTTATTCCTTGTGTGATCCATGGTTTTATTATAGACTTCTGTTTAATTTGAGTAACTTTTAGAGGAAATGTGTTATATTTTTCATTCATGTCATAAGCACTATAAACATCTTTCCAGTTCATATTTTTCAGCAGTTTTCTAAAACACTCAATTTTTGGTTGATTGAATACTCTCCTGTACTCAGATTTAGCAGTCTTGATAATCTGCTTAGAATTTACAACTAAAACAAAGAGCTGCATGTTATGATCTGATAGTCCATTTATTACAGGTTTTATGATATGATTTTGTTCCTTTGATTTGTCTATAAAAATGTTATCAATGGCTGTCCTTGAGGATTTAGTGATCCTAGTGGGAAAGTTTACAGTGTGAGTCAGATTGAAAGACAACATTACTAACTGCAGTAAATGTTTACTGGAAGATTGAATTAGAAAATCTGTATTAAAGTCACCAGCAATCAAAATTTCTTTCTTTCTTACTGTTAAATAACCCAAAAGAGCTTCTAGATGATTTATGAAGAGATTATAATTTCCTGCAGATGCTCGGTAAATAGTTACTATTATATAGGATCTGTTATGTAACCCTACGTCTGTTGCACATGCTTCTGGATGCTGCTCTAAACAGAATTTATTAATGTAAATGTTCTTGAATTTATGACAGTTTTTAATAAATGTGGCAACTCCTCCTCCCTCCATATCTACTCTGCAGAAGTATGAAGCTATCTTAAATCCTGAAATGTCTAACATATCTATACCAGTGGTCACTTGATGTTCAGAGAGGCAGATTATGTCAATTTCGTTAGATGAATTCATTTCATCGATGCAATGGAAGCAGGAGTGTTGGGAACGACATATAACCACCATTGGTACATGACCCTCTCCTTCCTGGCTTTGCACCATGCTCAGATGCCTTTATGGCCCTGAGATGTACCTGAAATTTCCGAACATCGAGCTGTATCTGGTGATCCAGATGTAATAACAGAGAGTCTTTCTGACACTGTGCTCGCATCTCTGCATCTGAGAATTACCACTTCAGATTTCATCTAATTAAACAACATGAGTAACAACAACACTTACCTTTTTCTCGACACCACCCTGAGCTACAAAACGCTTCCTTCAGAGAGTGGGACTTTCTCTGTGCCCCTACCCACTGTCCTGACACAGCTCCTGGCCCAGACCACATCCATTTTCAAACGATTAAACATCAGTGGATTACCAGCACCACTTCCTTTTCGTCTTCAGCCACATCTGGAGCAGTGGCGAATTCCTGTTGCAATGACGGAACACTACGGTCGCAGTAGATCTAAGTTCTAGGGGACTGATGACCTCATCTGTTGAGTCACATTGTGCTCAGAGCCATTTGAACCGTCTTTAATAACGGAAAAGTATAATCCTCATGATGAGGCCTGGTAAGAAAGTTCTATATATGGTTAGCTATCGTCCTGTGAGCGTCACTGATGTTCTGTACAAGCTGCTCGAATGTATGGTTTACCAGTGGTTCTGCTGGCTCCTTGAGTTTCGGAGTCTTCTGGCTCCTTCGCAGGGCGACTTTCACTAAAGGCGCATATCCACTGACAACTTGGTCCACCTGGGGTCGGCCAAAAAAATGTCACCTAGACTTAGAACTACTTAAACCTAACTAATTTAAGGACATCACAAACATCTATGCCTGAGGCAGGATTCGAACCTGCGACTGTAGTAGCCGCGTGGTTCCGGACTGAAGCGGCTAGAACCGCTCGGCCACCGCAGCTGGCTGGGGCCTTCCATCCAATCGGCATTTTACCGGCGACTACACCTTATTGCCGTCTTATTTGATCTGACAAAAGCCTATGATGAGACCTTGTGGCACCACATCCTCGCTACACTGTACGATGGGGGTCTCCGGGGCCCTCTTTCAATTTTTATACAGAGCTTTTTGACGTCCAGCACTTTCAGGGTTACAGTCAGTGCTTCCCATAGTCCAGCAGGGCTATGTCCTGAGCATGCACTTTTCTTAATTATCTTTCATGGTCTCGCACTAGCAGAGGGGTCCTTACTATCTCCCCTCCTATGTGGTGACGAATTTTATATATCCTTCTACTAATCTTCTATTTCACTGCAGGGGGCCATATGAAAGGTGCAGTCATGGGCCCACAATCACGGCTTTCGGTTTCCAGCCGCCAAGATTTGCGTCATGCACTTCCGTCATTGTCGAACTCTCCTCCCCCATCCTGAACTTTATCTCGATGATCAACGACTTAATGTAGTTGAGACTTGCCGCATTTTGGGACTAGTTTTAGACACCTGCTTAATTTGGCTCCCCCATCTTTGTCAGTGTAAGGAAAAGTGCTGGTCGGCTCTCAGTATCATCTGATGCCTGAGCCGCACCGACTAGGGTGCTGATCGCCCTACACTGCTGCAGTTGTAGAAATCCCTTGTGCAGTCCCATCTCGACTATGGGAGCCTGGTGTACGGTTCAGCATCGCCCTCAGCGTTGCTGCTGCTGGACCCCATACACCACTGTGGAGCTGAACTTGCGATGGGAGCATTCCGAACCAACGCTGAAAACAGCCTTCTCAGTGCATCTGGCGTTCATTCATTGCGGATTAGGTGACAGCAACTGTTTGCTAATTATACCACCTACATTAATAGTTCAGTTTTTCATACAGATATGTCTCCTCTTCCCTAACATAGCAATCTATCTCCCGCAGTTGCAGCCTCTACCAGCTCACCTGCTGGTCCATTCATGCACGCCTCCATAGTCCATGCCTCTCAAAGTTCTGTCTGGACCTACGACAAGGCTCAGAAAGGTCAGTTCCACATGAGGCCCTCCACTGGCAATTTTCCTCTTTTCTCGGCGAGTTCCAGGGCTCAGAAATAGTCTACACTTGATGGCTTATGGACGATGGTCACGTTGACCTAACTTTAGCTCACGTTGGCCATACTGATCAGAACTCCTTGCCAGAGGGCTGCAGTGTTTTCACTGCTGAATTCGTAGCCACCTCTCGTGCTCTTGAGCATGTCTATTCATGCACAAGTGAGTCCTTCGTCATCTTTATTGACTCCTTAAGTAGCCTGGAAGCTCTTGACCAGTGCTTCCCTCGCCATCCTCTGTTAATGACCATCCAGGGGTCACTTTATGCACTCAGAAACAGTGCATGTTCAATGTCCTTCATTTGAACTCCAGGATATGTCGGGGTACTGGGCAATGAACTCAGGCTGGTCAAACAGGCTACCGGCAAACCAGCTCTGGAAATCAGCCTGCCAGAGACCAATCTTCGATCGGTCTTCTTCCGTAAGGTTTCGCGATCTGGATTACTGAATGCCGCACCCTCAGTACACGAGATAAACTTCATGTTATCAACGAGACAACGAATATGTGGTGGTCATCCATGCGAACTGCTTGCAGGGACTCCGTTGTCCTTTGCTTGCTCTACATCGGCCATTCTTGGCTACTTTATAGCCACCTGCTCTCTCACGAGGACTCAGTTTGGTTTCGCTGTGGTTCCCACATGATTGCCGTCCACATCTTGTTCGACTGCATAATTTTAGCCGCTCTGTGGCTTACTTTTAACCTTCCCGCCACACTTCCAACGGTGTTGGGAGACATTGCCTCAATGACTTACGTTTTACATTCTATTCGTGAGGGCGGTTATTATCACACAACCCAAGGGTAGGTGTCGGGCCTTCTCTCCAAGGCCTCCTCCCTCCCTCCATTTCAACTCTTCCTCATCCCTTCTTTCGCCTTGGTGTTAGTCTTTTCCCTGCCTGTGTTCCTCTAGGCTCGTCTTTTATGCTAGAGATTGTAGTGTGTGTAGTGTGTTGCAGTGTGGCTGGCTCACCGTTTTTTATTTTTGCCGTCCGCCAGCCAAAGCCATCTGATTTATTACTTTAATACCTTCCTCTATTTTTCGTTTTAGCGTACGTTTGCCCCTTTTTGTTAGTTTCTTTCGTTTTCTTTTTCTTTTGGTTTTGTTCGACGTTAGTTTTACGACTTTTACTTTCCCAGACAGCCGCTCTAAGTGGCCGAGCTGTTCTAGGCGCTACAGTCTGGAACCGCGCGACCGCTGCGGTCGCAGTTTCGAATCTTGCCATGGGAATGGATGTGTCTGATGTCCCTAGGTTTGTTAGGTTTAAGTAGTTCTAAGTCCTAGGGGACTGTACACCTCAAAAATTAAGTCCCATAGTGCTCAGAGCCATTTTTTTCCCCAGACATCTTTTGAGATTATTTTCAACCCGTTCGAACGTGGAGAAAGGGATTGATGAGCCCGTCGTGTGGTCCCTTTCCTCCCCAAACCTACTATCCGTCGAAGGCCGTGAGCCGCCCATGTTCAGCCACGGCGGAAGTACACTCCTGGAAATGGAAAAAAGAACACATTGACACCGGTGTGTCAGACCCACCATACTTGCTCCGGACACTGCGAGAGGGCTGTACAAGCAATGACCACACGCACGGCACAGCGGACACACCAGGAACCGCGGTGTTGGCCGTCGAATGGCGCTAGCTGCGCAGCATTTGTGCACCGCCGCCGTCAGTGTCAGCCTGTTTGCCGTGGCATACGGAGCTCCATCGCAGTCTTTAACACTGGTAGCACGCCGCAACAGCGTGGACGTGAACCGTATGTCCAGTTGACGGACTTACAGTACATCGATGTTGTCGCCAGTGGTCGGCGGAAGGTGCACGTGCCCGTCGACCTGGGACCGGACCGCAGCGACGCACGGATGCACGCCAAGACCGTAGGATCCTACGCAGTGCCGTAGGGGACTGCACCGCCACTTCCCAGCAAATTAGGGACACTGTTGCTCCTGGGGTATCGGCGAGGACCATTCGCAACCGTCTCCATGAAGCTGGGCTACAGTCCCGCACACCGTTAGGCCGTCTTCCGCTCACGCCCCAACATCTTGCAGCCCGCTTCCAGTGGTGTCGCGACAGGCGTGAATGGAGGGACGAATGGAGACGTGTCGTCTTCAGCGATGAGAGTCGCTTCTGCCTTGGTGCCAATGATGGTCGTATGCGTGTTTGGCGCCGTGCAGGTGAGCGCCACAATCAGGACTGCATACGACCGAGGCACACAGGGCCAACACCCGGCATCATGGTGTGGGGAGCGATCTCCTACACTGGCCGTACACCTCTGGTGATCGTCGAGGCGACACTGAATAGTGCACGGTACATCCAAACCATCGTTCTACCATTCCTAGACCGGCAAGGGAACTTGCTGTTCCAACAGGACAGTGCACGTCCGCATGTATCCCGTGACACCCAACGTGCTCTAGAAGGTGTAAGTCAACTACCGTGGCCAGCAAGATCTCCGGATCTGTCCCCCATTGAGCATGTTTGGGACTGGATGAAGCGTCGTCTCACGCGGTCTGCACGTCCAGCACGAACTCTGGTCCAACTGAGGCGCCAGGTGGAAATGGCATGGCAAGCCGTTCCACAGGACTACATCCAGCATCTCTACGATCGTCTCCATGGGAGAATAGCAGCCTGCATTGCTGCGAAAGGTGGATATACACTGTACTAGTGCCGACATTGTGCATGCTCTGTTGCCTGTGTCTATGTGCCTGTGGTTCTGTGAGTGTGATCATGTGATGTATCTGACCCCAGGAATGTGTCAATAAAGTTTCCCCTTCCTGGGACAATGAATTTACGGTGTTCTTATTTCAATTTCCAGGAGTGTAGAAGCAACATGTATCCACAAATGTGCATTATGAAGACGATCATCTCAAAATTTGGTACATATTGCTACGAGCTCTGGTACACCCAGTGTGATGTAGTGTGTAGTGTTAACATTGATCCTTAGTAGTGGTTAGTGTTAGTGGTTTCTGTGCTGTAAGTAACCAGTGCAAATCTAAACACCAGCAATTATTGGTGCTCCGTAAACTTTCCCAGCACAGTAACTGATGTTCATATCGGGTCTACATATTGAACATGACGTCACCTTGACACAATGATTCGGCGGTCAACTTGGCCGCCATCTTCAGGTGAGTACTCCGTCACACTACCTCGGCGGAACTGAAATCAAACGGCACCGGCGGTTCCTTGTTACACCGCCTGTAGGTCCAGCGCGTGTACATGAACGTGTCTGCCCTCTAGTGCAAACCACTAAAGTGCAGCGATGGTGAAAACTGGCGGAAACGATAAATCGATATCAAACGCTGTTGACACCTTTTGATGACCGACACATGGACCGTTGTATTTTTAAGTCAAACGAAACAGTGTTCCAACTCTTGCTTGAAGGATTCTCCTCATCTCTATAATATTAGGTCTAGAACTTTGCATCCATCATTTTGCAATAGAGGGCAACAGCGGCAAGTGGCATTCAGGTCGTTGGTCATGGTGTAATACAATAACCTTAGGCATCTGTAAACATAATGCCATAAAAAGATCAGTCGATTTGTGATTGCATCATAAGGCTATTCCCGATTAAGTATGTCAACTTACGTACCCATTTCTAGCGATTTGAGATAAGTTTAAGTTTTTGCTTTAATATGACGGAATCTGCGGCTTTGGCCCTTAAAATCATCATACGAACAATTGCCAAATTGAATCGATTCATGGATCCGCACAAAAGACGCCCAGTTCTTCCGCTACGGGATTGTTTTGCTATCCGAAAGATGTGGGAATGTAGTGGCCAGACATGGGCAATACTATGAATCATAATATTTTTGTAAGTTTTTCAAAATAAAGCCCAGAACTTCGAGAAAAAACGACGGAAGAAAAGTTGTATACCTAGTATCTGCAGATAGCCAAATTTCAATAGCTTCTTTCACTATACAGTCTCAGCAACGCGGTACAGGAGCACTCACTTATGTCCCATTACACAACATGTTATGTCCTTCAGTAAGAAAATGTTCTGCAACCACAGATTTTTGTGGCTGAAATAAATGCGTGTGACGATGGTGCTCCCGCATCGATGGGGAGGCCATTATCCCCCGTAACCGCCAAATTGTTTATGGAATATTTTGAGGACACGGCACTGAAGAGGGCGTTCTCAAAACCAACCTGCTTTTGAAGATGCGTCGACAATACGTTTATGGTATGATCACATGGAACGGGTGCTCTGTACCGTTCCCTAGATCGTTTCAGTTGTCTGTCTCAATATTAAGTTCATGATGGAAGTTGAAAATGACTGAAAACTTCCGTTTTCAGATGTCTTGGTCTGCAGGAGGGATGGTGGGACATTAGGACACAGTGTTTATCGTATGCCCACGCATACGGACCGATGTCTCCATGCGTTCAGTTGTCTTTCCTGGCACCAACGTAAAGGGGTCCAGTGTACATTGGTAAAAAGAGCTTATGCCATTGCAATGCAGATAGTTTGCCACAAGAAATGGATCATTTAAAAGCAGTGTTCAAAATAGAATGGTGCTATCGACCATCAGATGCGTCGTGCTCTATAGGTAGGACCTTCGTGGCAACAAGACAGAAGCAGATCGATGGCGTTCCTACTTTTAGCGGGAAGCATATCTTCGAAAACAGGAAAAATTGTAAAGAGATTTGACATAAAAAGTGTATTCCGTCCACCAACTAGGACTAGAGCACTGCTTGGCTCAGTGAAGTATGATTTGGGTTTGAGGAAGCCCGGTGTCTACAAAATGCCCCGCCATTGTGGGAAAGTCTATACTGCACAAACAATTCGAACGGTCTAGGATTGATGCGTCGAGCACCATCTCCACACATGTTTAAAAAAAAAATGTTCAAATGTGTGTGAATTTCTAAGGGACCATACTGCGAAGGTCATCGGTCCCTAGACTTACACACTACTTAATCTAACCTAAACGAACGTATGCTAAAGACAGCACACACACCCATGCCCGAGGGAGGACCTCTGGGGAGAAGGGCCGCTCAGTTAGTGATATGACGCCTCTAACCGCGCGGCCATTCCGCGCGCCTCCCACATATGTTTATATCAGCCAGAAAAATCTGGGGTTGCGGAACATTATCTTACTGAAGGACATAAAATATTGTGTGATGAGACCGAAGTGTGTGCACCTGCGTCGTCTTATTGGGAAGAGGCTTTTGAAATCCGGCTATCTGCAATATCATTAACAGAGATAGTAAGAATTCGAATCCTATTTTGTTTGACATTAAAAAACAACAGTCTCGACCATCAAAAGGTGTCAACAGCCTTTTCTACCGATTTATAGTTTCCGTGGGCTTTCACCATCGTTGATCTGTCGTGCTTTGCGCTAGAGGGCAGTTACGTTCATGCACGCGCGTTGGAACTACAGGTAGTGTGTGAAGGAACCGCCGCTGCCGTTTGATTTCAGTTGCGGCGAGTTACTCACTTGACGGCGTCCAGATGGTCGGCCATAGTATTGTGTGAAGATGACGTTTTGTTCTGGTTTGAAACCCGATGTAAAAATCACCAGCAATTATTTGTTAATTAATTTCTGGAAGATTCTTGAAATGTCTTACGCGTCCGACGTTTGTGTTTCCCAGAGTATTTGGTGTTCGTCTAAAAAGCTGCGCTCCGAGAAGTTAGTTCTACTGATGTCAGTAAGAAACGTACTATTAGTTCTAGGTGTTGTGCTTCATTGATGACCCTGCCTTGGGATCTGGACTTGATCGTGGCTTTGACGTGACAATATCTGCAGCAAGGAATATAAAATTAAATTAAGGCTTTAGAAATACAGCGCAAAGACTAGATGACATTTAATAAACGTCTGTGAACGTATCTTAATACTGGAAAATGAAGACAACACAAGACTCAGTGAGGCAGTTATCGTGTCACAGTTTTGGGATTGGCAATCCAAAACAGAGATCAATCGACTCGAAGTTTTATAAATGGTGCCGATTAACGATCAGTAGACACATGGGGCCCAATGTATCGTGCTAGTCTTTTCGCGACTCGTAAGATAGGTGTGTAGGTTACCAATTAACAATATCAGAACTGCTTCTTGAGCAAACAAGTTTGGCGTCCTTTGGTATATAAAGCGAGTGATATCTTTTCCTCCTGGTGTTCAGTCACCGAAGAAACAACGAAGGAAATAAAAGAAAGGTGGATTAAAATTCAGGGTGAAAGGATATAAATGATGAGATTCACTCATAACATTGTCGTCATCAGTGAAAGTGAAGAAGACTTTCATGTTTTGCTGAATGGAATGAACAGTCTATTGAGTACATAATATAGATTCAGAGTCAATGAGAAGTATCAGAAATGAGAGTACCTAGAAACTTGACATCAAAATTGGTAATCACTAAGTAGTTGAAGTTAAAGAAATCTGCGACCTAGGCAAAAAGTAACCCATGACGGACGGAGCAAGGACATCAAAAGCAGACAAGCACTGGCAAAAAGGGTACTCATGCCCAAGAGAATTCTACTAGTATCAAACATGGGCCTCCATTTGAGAAAGTAATTTCTGAGAATGTACATTTAGAGCACAGCGCTGTATGGTAGTGAATCAATGAGTGTAGGAAAACCGGGACAGAAGAGAATTGAAGCATTTGTGATGTTGTGCTACAGAAGAATATTCAAAATAAGGTGGACTGGTAAGATATGACGAGGTTCTGCGCAGAATCGACAAGAGAAATAGAATCTTATTAGAAGCAAAATCATTTAATGGAACGACATTCTCCTTTGTTTCAGTTTTTATTATAATACAATTTAATAATTTCATTGGACTATTTGCATGTATTTTCACCAGAACAAGACGTTTGGCATTAACATTTGCAATTGACATATGTTAAGAAATAATGGAATAACTTCTGTGGTACCAGAGAGAGCTGTAGAATGTAAAACTGTGGAGGAAACAGACGCAGGGATATATCCAGCAGATAATCGAGGACGTAGGTTGCAATTGCTACTCTTAGATGAAAAGTTTGGCACAGGAGAGAAATTCGCAGCGGCTCGCATAGCGTAAATCATTCCTCATATTTCTCCGTCGTAGGAATTAAATAAACAGCAACACCAGCTACATCAAAACTAGCCGAGGTACGTTTCCTTGCAATTACTCCACATAATTTTATTTTGGAATGTAGAAGATGAAAATATAAGTTGGAAATACACCCAGGATGGGCAGTTAAACGCAAAGGAACATGAAATACTAAACATTATTGCATAAAGGGTAGTGTGATGCTGTAACCTTGAAGGCGGAAGGTTTGATGAAAATATAAAATTTATTTATTGGTAATTACAATAGTTTGGAGTGTACAAATCATTATTTAAATGTCAATTTGAACGGCACCTTGCTCAGTGAGACATGTCCAGAAGTATTTGTCCAACAACTGGCAATGAGATTAAATTTATTGCCATGGTCACTCCTGTGTTTCCCTTATTGGTGTGAGACTTCCCTTGCTATGATTTTTACTATGACCTATGAATTCATAAGCCTAAGTAATCTATTCTGTAAATTTGTGCTTGAACCTATTGGCTATACTGTTAAATGTCTTGCATTCAGCTGTATCCAGTATAAATAACGTAAAAGATGTGTTTTTTGTTTGGTCGCTACGAAACGCCGTGACCGTCCAACAGAATTATTAACATAAGGTCTAGAGGTCTTGGAAGAAAGGTAATGGTGAATACAAGCATTATAAATATAAAAGAAGCTGATATTCATTTATCTACTAACAAGGGTTTAAGTTTTCTGTTGTGTAGTGCTAATCCTTTTGTGAATGCCGTTACTCACAGTTCTTCTAGGACGAAAATGTTTTCTAGCCCTTCTGCATACGGTGATGATGTAGAACACTCTAAAACGAGTGGTGTAAATGTTATAGTTGAAAGAAATGTACTCAAAGAAACTATAAGTACGCTTTTGAAATGCATAGAAGGATTGTATTAAAGTTACTGTAACCGAAATAAAACTTTAAACTCCGTTTCCGTAACATATGTTTTTTGTAGTCTAATGTATGTTTCCTCTTCCAGCCATTGATCATAGAGCTATGAAATTCTAATAGCCAGCTAATTTAGTACATGTGCCGCAATAGATATTTTTAGCCTTTTAGTTATATTATAAAGGACACAACAAACTTTATGGTTGTCAAAAATTTCTTCCAGAAACAGTCATTGTTAGAGCATTTCAGAATTATAATTTGAATATATTGTACTTATGAAAAAATATCTTCTGGTTAGCAAATTGTGTGTATGTATTTGAAAAAAATTTCAGTGTTGTGTTGTTTATACTTCTGGAGCAAAACAACAATTAGAAGGGTGAACTAATCAGGGCAGGGACAGAAGGTGCTTCTCCCTTTAAGAAGGAACCATCAGATATACAATGATTTTGTATTGTTATTCGGAGTGTTCAACAGTGACACAGAAAGGAAGGAAAAAAGTCGTATGAGAAGCGTACTCCTCCCGTAATCTGACTACTGTGGCAGATACGAGGCCAGTTTTAGATATTAAGTCGCATATATCCTAAGAAACTAGACCACAAAAGAAACGACACATGACTAGCTAATAATAGAAGCGACAGGAGATATGAGGAAAGGGGGCTTAGTGTCGCTGCTGGAGGGAAATGCGTGCCGCCTTGCCCGTCACCTCGGGAACTAGTTTACGTCTGGATTGCGCCGTGAATTTCCTGCGGGCGACATTAAGCTCGCCTTCCCTGCAGCGCAATCTGCGAGCCGCAGGTGCCAAATGCGATTTGTCAGGCAATCTGCGGGAGGTCGCCGCGGAACCGGGCCACTGACAATAAATACGGCTCCCAACCTGCGGAGGAGGCGTAGTTTGAAATTCACTGTCCACCAGCTGCAACAGGTTAGTCCTTAGTCAATCGTTGTGTAATCTGACGCGTCATAGTCAAACAAACCCAAGGGGAAGCATACATTTATAAAAAAAATTAAAAAACTCTCAGAGTCGGAGAAAGCTACTTACTAGTAAATCAGGGTAGCAAAATTACGAAATAGCCGGAGCCTAAGTACGTGTGGTGCAGCTGATCTTTGTTGTTATCCAGACTGTATGGCCGGCCAGGGTGTCCGAGTGGTTCTAGGCGCTACAGTCTGGAACCGCGCGAGCACTACGGTCGCAGGTTAGAATCCTGCCTCGGGCATGGGTGTGTGTGATGTCCTTAGGTTAGTTAGGTTTAAGTAGTTCCAAGTTCTAGGGGAGTGATGATCTCAGAGGTTAAGTCCCATAGTGCTCAGAGCGATTTGAACCACATTGTATGCATCAGATGTGTGTCTCATCTACCACCCTGAAGCTCATTTATACAAAAACTCTGCATTGTAAGTGCAATGGATGTGAATCTAAAAAATGAATCTAAAAGTAACGTTTCTAACGAAACTGTACCGGGTAAGTGTATTGACATATGCAGTATATTCATTGTTACGAGGGCATGCTGAAAAATAATGCCTCCGAATTTTATTTGAAACTGATTGTAAAACACGTCGTAGGTACCAGATCTGTAATTTATTTATACTCGTTTCACCTGGGTAAGACTAACAGATACGAGAGTCACTCCAAAAGAAATGGACATTGTTTTTGTAAAAATAAAGTTTTCATTCTGCATGTGTGAAAGTTTTACAATGTTTAGATACATCCTTCCAACTTCTTTTCAAGCTCAGTTCAACCTGATCCCGTGAGTGGCGCTATCACAGCATGTCTTCAAAATGGCTGCTACACTTGACGTTCATCAGAAGCAACGGGGTATCATAGAATTCCTGTGCTGTGAAAACAAGACAGTGGGAAACATCCATAAGAGGTTGAAAAGCGTGTATGGGGACGCTGCTGTCGATCGCAGTACAGTTAGTCGGTGGGCAAGCAGGTTACGTGATGAAAGTGGGCACGGCAATATTCAGGATTCATGGGCTGGTACACCAGTTCACCAGATCTGTGTATCACGATTGCCCTTTTGTTTCTTTATGTATGCCAACGACAAATACGAGCAACGTTAATCCGATCTGTGATTTTTGAAAGTGTGTTAAGTCGGTTACATAAAGGGAACACATTTCATTTGAAACCAATAATACAAAGGAAAAGGGCATAAAACAAATAGAAATTAGAAGGTAATATTTTGCTGCTACAACAGTAAGTAAGACAATACACTACCCATTCAATCGTAGTACTAGTCCCGGCCTTGGTAGCAATAAAATGTGTTATTTGAGGTTTGTAGATTGAAAGAATTAATTATTAGAAAATTTTTTAATTATTATTTAATTGCTCCACATATTGTAAAGAAGACCTCAATATGGCATATAATCATAATTAGGTGCACACAGCTTGTAGCAGCTATTAGCAATTGTTTTCCAAAGAAATTGCTGAGTCACGCAGAAATATCATCTGTAAAATGTTAGCTAAATTACGATAAGAAATAGACTTGACAAACTGTATTGCACGTTAGTATGGTATTAAAGAAAATGCAGTTCAATGTCATGGCTTCTTCACATCCACAAACTGGCTCTAGTAAGGTATTCGCCACTGAAAATTGAAACAGCACGATAGCTGTGACAAGTGAAATTACGTCACCGGCTACAGACAAGACCATTGCTGTACCTGTTAGTACGGAACCAGATCCTATTATGTTAATGTTACAAGAATTAAATAATTCAATAAGTACTATGAATCAAAGGTAAGAAAGTACAGATAGTAATGTAACCACTCTGAGTATGAAACAACTAAACTTTTGTCTAGTCACACCGCACGAACTAATGTACAGGTAAAAAATCAGAGAGAGCGGTTAAACAATGAGGTTGCAAGTCCTGAGAACGAGTCTCGAGCCGGTCTTCAAACCTTAACTAACTAGATTTCACACCTGAAAACCACAATTAGAGATGTTCCTGAATCTGTAGATAAATTGACTAAAAACTCTAGTACCTTGCAGCTAGACCAAGAAACTTCGAAATCTATCCTTCAACAGGTAATAACTGACGTACAGGATCTCTCCACAGATCATACAAGAAAAGTAAGTAAATTTTTGAAGAAGTAGGACGGAGGAATTACAGAAACATTAGAATCATAATTAAAGAAAGCCACGCAGCAAACCATTGCAGATGTGTATTATCAACAGAGCACCTCAGTACAAGCCATTATTCATGAATTAGCGCACCTGCGACAGATCTTGAGACAATGTTCGCCTCAGTAGCAAGTGGCTGTTCAATCTCAGCTTGACAATAAATTCCATTAAGCAGAAGAAGCATTAAACGCAGAAAACAAAAAATTAGGAGTGATAAGTCCCAGGCAATTTACGTACGTGGGACTTGCGATGTCTGTCTCAGTCCGCCAACAATGAAAATAATTATCTTGATTAAATGTACTGTAGCAATCCGTCGGGACTGAAACATACAAGTAAGAGTACGGGGCAGAACCATCTTTACATGTTATTTTGTTACACAAAACACTACTCAGGCACGAACAGCTTCGAAAGCTCATCTTCATGACAAGCATAATAACAACGACCAAAAGTACAATAATAGTTGCGGTGACAGTTATTTCTCGCAGCTGCATGTGAAGTTCACTTGCCTCTATACGTCACTAGACGGAAGCGTCAATTCGGTGACGCAAGCGATGACGTGTCCACTATGTTATACACGCATCGCAGAGCGCAGCCTGCCTTGTATCAATAAAACAAGACTGACGGAGACCGGGGTCTAGGCGCTACAGTTTGGAACCGCGCGACCACTGCGGTCGCAGGTTCGAATCCTGCCTCGGGCATGGATGTGTGTGACGTCCTTTGGTTAGTTAGTTTTAAGTAGTTCTAACTTCTAGGGGACTGATGACCTCAGATGTTAAGTCCCATAGTGCTAACAGCCATTTGACGGAGGCCGAAATGGTGATCGTCCTCCAGTTGATGACAACATACTCTGAACATGACATATTACACGTGCTATGACGCATTACACACACATCGATCCACCACAATTGGTGGGGGCAAATTAATTCCACATGGTGACAGTTATTTGTCGGCTTACCTAATTACCAATCAGATTAAATGACTCGGTTCACACAGCGACCTTAATAAATACTTACGACAGTAATTTGTCGACGTACCTCATTACCAATCAGATTAAATGACTTGGTTCACATAGTGACCTTAAGAAATACTTTCATCAAGTACAAATGTAGAAAGTGAATGAAAAACAGGATTCGAAAATGCAGCACTATATATGAGATCATTTTCATTACTTATTCAGTTAGGAGCTGGTGAATACTTTAAAATTAAGGCTGAACTAGGGCAAAATAAAAGTGAAGACACTTACGAAGTGAATAACGTCCTAGGCTGGCTTTGAGGTGCTTTACCTACGACCTATTAAATGTACCTTAATACTATGCTGTCAGTAATTAGCGTACGTTTGTGGCTAGTTGCTGTTATTACATTCGTTGTGGTAAGTCCACATGCGTGTACGACCACAGTTATTTATAGGATAAGTTGGTAAAAATGAATCAGTGTCAGACAACAGGGCCTTAAAAATTATCCAGGTCCAGGTTGGTTTGTTAGTATGTAATATCGGAAAGCGACGACGGGATAGACCTCCCATAAGGAACGGCATTTAAGTAATGGCCATGTAAACAGATGTGCAAGCAGTTTTATGAAATGAGCTCATAACAATATATATACTCTGTCATGAGAAACAGGTAAGGTTATCTACCTATACAGCAAAAATACAAATATTAGCAGCTCAGATGTCTGAATGAATCAGTAATGCGGTAACAGACGCCTATACGGATCTAAGTTTAGCTGCGTCAACTGATAAAATAAATATGAACTTTGTAATCTGAAGTCTCGATCATAAAACACGAAGTATTGCTCATTTACAGCCCTTTTTGGAAAATATTCCATTTCTACGATACAGAGCAAAGAAAACTTTTCAGTACGTAATGATAAGAATACATATCCAAGTACAATTGGTGTAATATAATTAATGTAATGCGTTCTTGTAATGCTATAAGGATTATTTTTCTAATTATTTGGGTAAATCTCATATTAATAAATGCAAGCCGCGAAAGCATTTGTAATGAACATTGACAATAGCCGGCCGCGGTGGCCGAGAGGTTCTAGGCGCTACAGTCTGGAACTGTGCGACCGCTACTGCCGCAGGTTCGAAACCTGCCTCGGGCATGGATGTGTGTGATGTCCTTAGGTTAGTTAGGTTTAAGTAGTTCTAAGTTGTAGGGGACTGATGAACTTAGAAGTTAAGTCCCATAGTGCTAAGAGCCATTTTTCAACCTTGACAATAAACAACTTGTGCTGGTAGTGAAAACACACTTCAGTCATTATAATTATTGCGAGTGAGCTATGCTCTACTTAGAAGATGTAAGTGTAGTATTATATAGCACTAAATTAACACAGACATCTACAAATGAAAAATTATGTGTACATGAAGGTCTATTATGTTATAGAAATAAGCTGACTGAGTAATATTATTTTCAGTCCTGTATATAAAGTTCGTAATAAGGAATTTGTCAGTTGATGTTAAGGAGCAAGAAAATGTAATATGATGCTTGATATACCTCGACTATATTTCTGATTAAGAACTTAAGATAAGTACAGAGTTGTGATGATTAAACTATCTCTTACTCCCACGAGTACGTACATATGTACATACTGATGCTTGTAATGATTTCGTTCGCGTATCATTAGTTTATTGCTCCACTTTTCAATGAATGAATGATATTATCCTGCTAGGTACAACAGACGAGAGCACTATATGTACTAATCTGTATTTCTGTTTGAGTGGAACTGAAGCAAGAAATATAAATACTTGGATTAGGCAGATGACCTCCGTGCACAGAGGAAGTAAGTTGTAAATGCCTAATTTTTAACACAATGTGAGAGCATCGATGAACTCGTGTCTAAATAATAGTCAACTACTCGTGATCAAGACGTAAATGCTCATGAAAGTAAGGCGAGGAGGAGATAATATATTTCTTTGTTTCCGTATTGACAACTAATTGTGTTGTGGGCAGATAAGACTGTTTGACATAAATAAAAAGTGAAACGGTGGCAGGTGGCGGTGCAAAGTAACTGTGTCGCAGTCTGAATAAGCTATGGTATACGCCTTGAACGAACATTAAATCATCAGCATTTGTGTACACTCCAGTCACTGTGGCATTGTGACGCAAGTAAAACACTTGGTTGTCCGGTTTGGAGACATAAGAATTAATTGTTGTCGGTGTTCTGATTCAAACGTTCAGTGGACAAACAAAAGATGTTTCTAAATGACAAAACGGTTCACAAAGACGCTGTACGCCGTTTTCTCCAGACTGAACATTCAGAAGTGAAACTGATCTGAGTACTATCTATGGTATTCAGTAATTATATTGATCTAAAGTAAGACTGACATAGCCATGTTGGAATACAGCGGCCTCATATTTGTACTCACGAGAATTCCTTATAAATAAATACTGAGGCAAGTAACAACGACAATTACCGAATAAGGAGAAAACAAATTAACTATAACCTACAATAAACTTTTGCTGTCGCACACGTAGATATCTCGTGTGCACAACTATTTTCATATGCATCTGCTATTTTGCATGTAATCCACGGAATGTGGACGTCATCGTAATAGCCTCCTGAAGTCCTGTCCTGAACGGCCTCAGGGTATGCTCTCCATCACTCCCTGACAAAAACAAAAAAAAAAAAAAAAAAATTCGTGGATGTTCCTGGTTTCCGATGGTATCGCGTCTGCACTCCTTCGCACCTGCTCTGTCTGAAACGCACGCGCCTCCGGCTTTATCCAGTTTAAGCTTCCATTTAAAATTCACTTGAATGTTTTTACTAATCCATGTCTGTCGCAAACATTTAAAGAATAGAACAGTAACCAAAACCCCTTATGTTTTGGCGTTACGCACAGAATAATCAAAAGAAATAAGTGTAGGGTCCAACGGTTACATGTGATAATTGAGTAACAGAAGTGACTTAAACAGGTGTGGCCAGAATTCACAGCGAATATTATACGCCCAGACTGGTAGGCCTCCAAAGCCGAATAACATGCGAGGAAATTTTGTACAATTTATTTTTGATATCGTTCGTTTGTCAGAAAGCTGTACTACAACTAGTAGTTTTACTGCGTACTGATGGCAGGGAACAGAAATTCGTGAATTTCAGAACATTTCACAATTGACTCAGAAAATAAACGTTCTGTGTGTATAAGTTGCGAAACCCTACATACAACGGGCACAATTCGCCATTTGAAGATCCAGGAATTATTTAAATGTAGCTATGCCTCAAGAGGCATTTCGTTTTATGCTCAAGACAGTGCTACAAAGAAAAAACTAATTTGAGGTAAAGATACGTGCCACTAAAAAAATGTGGTGAAATCTGATGGTTACACCATTCTCAACACATTTATCCTTCAGTATACAACTTATTTTTATGCTAAAAGTAGGAAAAACTACTGATAATAATTCAACAGAAGTAACTCAAGTCTGCATAAAAGTGATGAGACAATTTTTAGCTCTGGGAGACATAAGAAAAGTATTGCATCTACCAACAACCTCTGCGTCTGGATGTCTGTGATCCTGCAATTCTGAAGAAAATCGTTTCAATCCGTGCCACTGAGCTCTAAGGGACATTTGTATTACAAATACCGTGGCATTCCTTCAGTATCCATACGACGTCCGATGACGAAACACTAAGCTACCATAAATAGGACGGCGAACAGTGCAACACACTAAGAGACATTATTCTTCCTCTGTAGCTGATTTTCCATAGCACCTCTACAAAGTTGTTAAGTTAAAACGGTGAAAAATGAACTCGCTACCGGAAGATGACAAACTGCTTTGCCAGTGACACAGATGCCGACGATACGGAAAATAGCAAAAATAAACCTGCGCATCGGTTATTTGGTTAAGGCGTAAATTCAGCCGATACATCACCGTGCGCCTTGCTACGGTGTGTATCTCGCGTGACAGTTGCCCCTTGTTACCGATATCTCATTCAGATAGTGTCGTGTTACACGTGTCGAAGGAATAAAGCTCGTGGCTCGGAAGCTGTTTTAGAACGACACCCGGGTGAAAATACAATGGCACGAAATTGCATCGCCGCTTCAAAACAGGTGGTTTGGAGCTCAACAGCATGCAAAACATCTGAACGAAGTGGCTAGCGGAAGTGCATTGTTCCGTCATTTACAATGATATGATACAAATTCCCAAAGAGCCAAGCGATAAGCGTATTGTTTGTCAGTAGCAGTGGCTTTCGTTAACATGCAGATTTTGTTAACAGTCAGCGCCTCAATTGATTTTCGGACATTTTAAAGTTACTTAGTTTTAATCTGGTCAACAAAATATCTTCAAAACATGCAACGTACAAAAAATGTTCCAGACGATAAACTAATAATTTCAAGGACCTTTGTCTTCCCGGCAGACCCTAACTAGCCCACCCACCGAGGGTGGGTCAAATTTTTATTCTCAAATAGGAACCTCGCCCCCCCCCTCCCCCCTTCCCACCCTTTGCTGATCACTCGATCCGTACGATAATAATATGTATGGATTATTAAAAAAAAATCCGTCTGTGGTAGATGGCACTGTTAAGGAAAAAATTTAATTTTCCAGTTTTTCCATTAAGATATGGTTAATTTGATTATATTTTACGTTTTCGATCAAAATCAAAATACTTTATTATAAGCAGCTGATCTTACTGTTAAAAATTTAATTTACACTTGCAAATTTAGTTGTGCATTAAAAATTTTCACTTTAGATATTCAAAATTCTGACTTGCCGTTCGTGTGGAGGCTTGCGTGCCTCAGCGATACAGATAGCCCTACCGTAAATGCAACCACAACGGATGGGTATCTGTTGAGAGGCCAGACAAACATGTGGTTCCTGAAAAGGGGCAGCAGGCTTTTCAGTGGTTGCAGGGGCAACAGTCTGAATGATTGACTGATCTGGCCTTGTAACACTAACCAAAACGGCCTTGCTGTGCTGGTACTGCGAACGGCTGAATGCAAGGGGAAACTACAGCCGTAATTTTTCCCGAGGGCATGCAGCTTTACTGTATAGATGTAGGTTGCAGTAGGTACTGGGAGATGAAGAAGCTTGCACAGGATAGAGTAGCATGGAGAGCTGCATCAAACCAGTCTTTGGACTGATGACAACAACAACAAGAAAGTCATATAATGTCGTTTACTAGTCTTTTCTGGAACTGATTGCAGTAGGTCCACACACGATCACGATACTTGTTTTCTTTGTGTCACATAATCTCATTACTGATTTCGATGGATTCCTTCCGTCCAACCGCTGTAATTATAGCACCAATTACAGTGACATCTCTCACCTTTGGAAAAAAAAGATTTGTTTAAGATGTTTCCCAAGTACTTTTTTAAGGTTGAATTAGCCTCCTAACATATACTAACAATAATACCATTAAATCATCGTGCCTGCCTGTATGTGTGTTTGAATACGCTAATCTCCCAAAATAATGGACAAATATTCATGGGTTTTTCATAGGTAACTTGAACGTAGTTTGGCGCAACTTATAGGCTTTATTTCATCAAAATGGGATTACGAAGAAAAGGCTATTACGTTATCAAGTTTTAAGAGTCTGCTCGGCTTAGTAGTAGCATGTTTACCTCATTGACGGCACACTGCAACAAAGAACCAATAGGCAACCCTATTACTTTCACATTACACGAAAGAACCAACGGATGGCGCGTATTTTAGGAAATTTACATCCGAGACAGAATTAAGGGCGCAATCTGATCTTTACGAGTACAAATTAGCATTGAATGTATATGGCTATGTTCTATTGTTTTACTAGTTTAGCTGCGTGTATTAAAAATTTACCGAAATTTCTTCGCTTCTTTCAATAGATTTTATTTTCTAAATTACCGTATAAGAAATACTGCAACCAGCCTCTAGCTATTTTAGAAATGATTTTATTGTTCTGTTAATAATTTCAGGCCTGATCCCATCTACAAAGGGCAGCGTTTATTTCTTGGCAAGTTTAACATTTTTGCATAAAATATAACAGAGATTTGTGCTTCAGAAGTTTATAACATGATTTCATTTTGTGTGATAGAACATAGTTAACATAATATTCCATATCGGTAGTAAATGCTTTACCCTCTACTTACTTCATGTAAAGCTCTGCTTTCCATGTTGTAAGAGATAAGTCTGATTCTCCTTTTCGATCCATTCTGATCCATGACCTTAACTAAATACAAGACTGTAGATACATTTGCTTACATAGGCTGCTGACTTGATGTGCTAAAGAAAATGACATGTATTCAGATATGGCGATGCTCTCAGGTTCTGCAAATATATTTTTTTGTGGTGCAGATAATTTTGAAGTTATACATTTAAATGTTTAGGTTTGAAAGCTGCTGGTAATGGCCAGTGAAGAATATTCCCTTAGTCAGTGAACTATTGTTTCTACCTTATCAAATTATAAAAACTGTATGTAATTTTGAAGTTACATTTGGTGTCTTAATGCTAGTTAATCATTCTGGATGGAGTTCAGTTTATTATGAATGTGTTTGTGTATCTCTAAATCTTTTAATAAATTCTTTTCTCCTCCTTTTTCGCCAGAATGTAATATTTGGAAGTTTCCTTTGGTGCTCAACTCTGTGATTCCGTGTTTGCACAAGTGAGCAGCCAATGTTGATTTATTTAATTTGTTGGGTCTGAGGGCATCCATATGTTCTTGATATCCAATGTTGAATGCCTCCCAGATTGGCCAATTAAAATTTATAGCATGCATAACAATTAATTAATAAATACCCAACCTGAGGTGTACTTCATTCCTTAAATCTAAGTTATAAAATATTTTATCTTTCGTTTTATTTTTTGTGGAAAAACTAATTTTGATATTTCTAGCACAGAATAAGTTTGCAATCTGATACTACACCTTGCCAGTGCATGCTATTCTGACGTGTTTGAGGAGCTAGTGTTTGATGTGGACATAGAGCTATCTTTGTTACTGTATTTGCTTTCAGTTCTTTTGTGTAATTTGTTTTTTATGTCAGAGCCGTAAATCTTATTTTGGGCTATTAGTTTGATGCTTTTTAGTTCTTGTAGTTTATCGTCATTACCCAATGGGATTTTTTTCCATTTTGTTGAGAATTGCCCTATAAAATGTCATTTTATGTTGCTCTGGGTGACAAGATGAGCTGTTAATGGCGTCATCGGTTGTAGTGTGCTCTCTATACATTTCAAATTTATGATTATCATCGTACATACTAATTTTTACATCAAAGAAATGTATGCCATTATCAGTTTTATGCTCGACAGTAAATATTATGTCTGTTTACTGTTTGAAGCTCTAATGCAAACTGATCAATTTCTCCCACTATTTCATAAAAAATATACTGAAAATCCACTATAATCATAATCAACAACTCGTCTTGTTACTCTGAGTAACATAAAACGGTATTATACAGCAATGCTCAACAGAACGGAATGTAATCTTCTTGGACATTGAAGATAAAGTACAAGAACTAAAAACAATCAAACTAACAGGTCATAATAATTTTTGCAGCTCTGATACCACAAATAAATTTCACAATAGAATTGAAACGAATGGAGATTTACTGTTTAGGCGATTTCGACTGACACAGTGTTTAGCGACTGCTTACACCCATGGTGACATGAGTCGTGTATTTTCATTTTCCATTATGTTTTTTTTTTTAATCCTGTATCATCCTGTTTCGAAGGTTCACTTTCATACAACCCTCTCAATGGCCTTTATTCGGCTAGTTTATGTATGGTATGTGTGTTTGTCCTGGCCTCGCTTTGTGGTATTTCAGATAACTTGTGTTGTTGATGTTTCATGCTTTTACTGAAATTTAAGTCAAGCAAAATTACTGTACAGTGCATTACGCAAGCCCATATTCCGGCTTTTACTGGTTCTTTTCATAAATTACATCACATGTCATGGCTTACAACATTTAAATAGTTTCTGTCTTGAATTCATTTTGCAGCGATTAACGCCCCGCTTTTCCATGGTCTAACTTTTACAACACCGGTACTCATAATTTTTTTACTAAATTACGCCTTTTCTTCCTGTTGTAAGGGATTACCGGCCTTCCTATTAGTTCAGCCGTCATTCTACTTCGCTAGTTATTCGCGAATAAGCATACACACTCCACATGACACCGAGCTATGTCACTATCGCGTGTTTCCTAACATGCTTACTGTTTAGTACACAATACCAAGTAAATGTTTACTGTTGGTAATTTCACCACCTGCCATCTTTCCTCTCAATGAGTTTATTTTTGCCGAATGAGTTTTTTAGGTACGAGATGATGTTCAATACCATTATTTACTTCATGTCACTTGAGTGCTACGTCTTTAAACAGTTTTATGATGGATACTTCTGGGGGAGAGGGAGATTAATTACGATGACTCGTAGTCTTGAGTTCCAGACAGAATAACTGGTATTTTGCGAATAGGCTTTTTAATACCTTTTAAGTATGTGGGTGATTGTTAGCTACGCAATTTTTACATTATTACGAAGGTAATTCCCTGCGGTCTGTGCTTTGAGGATCAAGTCGGCATTTGGGGATCCCAGTAGTTCACCAGATACTGTTATTCTTGGTGGGTGAAATTTAATAGCATTATACGTTACTGATATGCATTATTAGAAATTTCTTCTTATTGGTTTTCATCTTTATGAGTATCAAAGGAGCATTCTATGTGATTTTAGTTTTGAAGTCGCTATTTAGCGAAATTTTGCTGACTGAGCGCTGGGAGATCCCTTCCTTTTTTTCAAACCGAACATTGGAACATGGCTTAATTTTTTTTTTGTTCATAGACTATATACTTTTTCATTTTATTACGTTTTCTTCCTATATTACATGAATCTTTGACTCCCTGTTTGTACAGATTGCACCTGCACCTGTAAATGAAGGACTTAAAGCTGGAGTGGTCTCCTCTTTTCAAAATGATATATCCAGGGTATGGCTGCCCTGACTTCAAAGTCCGCTGCATTATCACAAAATCTCTGCTATAATTTAGGACACAAGTGAAGAACATGCCAAGAAATCAACGCTACCATCTGATGACAACCCAGACCCGAACACAGTAAAGTACAAGATGATAATTTGTAAAGAACTTGTGGCTGATTGCAATATTTTCTAGATTTTACTCGTAATTTACGAGAACAGCTGCGGTGTTCACTAACCGTAACGGTTAAAATAAAGGTTTCATTTATATTTCACTTTTTGGCTAAGAGAAAAGAATTTATTTACTAAGTGAAGCTCGAAGGGTTTCGTTTTTACCGATTGAGGTACGGAATCCTAAAACGCGACATTACGCAAAGGCCATTCTTCAACTTTGCGAAGCACGGGCGTATAGCTAGTCTGCGATAAAAAGGGAGGGGGATGTTCTCATTCGAAAATTAAAAGTTACCACCCCCCCCCCCCCTCCCCACGGTTGCGGCGAGTTAGAGGTTAGGGCTTGCCCAGTTTTTGCACAGAGAGATGATCGGTTTGAAAATATTTATTTTTTGAAATATTCTGACCTAGCGAGGTGGCACATTGGTTAGACACTGGACTATCATTCGAGAGAGCGGAGGTTCAAAAAAATGGTTCAAATGGATCTGAGCACTATGGGACTCAACTGCTGTGGTCATCAGTCCCCCAGAACGTAGAACTACTTAAACCTTACTAACCTAAGGACATCACACACATCCATGCCCGAGGCAGGCTTCGAACCTGCGACCGTAGCAGTCGCACGGTTCCGGACTGCGCGCCTAGAACCGCGAGACCACAGCGGCCGGCAGCGGGGGTTCAATCCCACGTCCGGCCACCCTCATTTTGTTTTTCCGTGATTTCCCTAAATCGCTCCAGGCGAATTCCGGGATGGTTCCTTTCAAAGGCCACGGCCGACTATTTCCCCGTCCTTCCCTAATCCGATGAGACCGATGACCTAACTGTCTGGTCTCCTTCCCCAAAACAACCCAACCCTAAACATCCTGTGTGGACCCGATAGAATTGTAACGATACGGTACAATTGGTTGGAGGGCAGACCCTCTGTGCAAAGGAGGTAAAAGGATGCCGTTGGAAGCGATGGAAGGGCTTTAGGAGAGCGTGCGAAATGAGGGTAGAGATTCTCACTGCTGGATCAACCACCATAGTGGGCAACTCTCGGATCGTACTCTTGGCGGTTACTTGGAATTGTAACTCTGAATGCTTGTTCGTACAGTAGTTAAAGATGTGAAATGTTTTGCAGTACTCTATGACATGCAAGAATTTGGAGAGTAGCCATGTGTGAGCAATACAAATGCTGATTTTAAAAATCATGTAAAATTCGACGTCAAACCTGCGCTTCCCACCTTTACCTTCTGGAAACGTACTCTTAATCTTCATTTTCTCGTGACTTTGTCCAGTATCGCCACAGGGTTGGCATGCCTAGCGTAGTACAGCTGACACCAAATTGTGTTATCCATTTAAGTGAACGGAAGTATTTTAGGTGTTTGCAAATCGTGTAACTTGAGTATTAGCCCGTTATTCACGTAATGGGAAATAGAAAACACATCAAGGCTGGCTGAAAAGCCGACGCTTGTTGTTAATCTGTCTACATCTACATCCATACTCCGTAAACCATCTGACGGTGAGTGGCGGAGGGTACCCTGAGTACCTCTATCGGTTCTCCCTTCTATTCCACTCTCGTATTGTTCGTAGAAAGAAGGATTGTCGGTATGGTTTTGTGTGGTCTCTAATCTCTCTGATTTTATCCTCATGGTCTCTTCGCGAGATATACGTAGGAAGGAGCAATATACTGCTTGACTCTTCGGTGAAAGTATGTTTTCGAAACTTTAAAAAAAGCTCGTACCGAGCTATTGAGCGTCTCTCCTGCAGAGTCTTCCACTGGAGTTCATCTATCATCTCCGTAACGCTTTCGCGATTAGTATCTATCATCTCCATAACGCTTTCGCGATTACTAAATGATCCTGTAACGAAGCGCGCTGCTCTCCGTTGGATCTTCTCTATCTCTTCTATCAACCCTATCTGGTACGGATCTCACACTGCTGAGCAGTATTCAAGCAATGGGCGAACATGCGTACTGTAACCTACTTCCTTTGTTTCCGGATTGCATTTCCTTAGGATTCTTCCAATGAATCTCAGTCTGGCATCTGCTTTACCGACGATCAACTTTATATGATCACTCCATTTTAAATCACTCCTGATGCGTACTCCCAGATAATTTATGGAATTAACTGCTTCCAGTTGCTGACCTGCTATTTTGTAGCTAAATGATAAGGGATCTATCTTTCTATGTATTCGCAGCACATAGCACTTGTCTACATTGAGACTCAATTGCCATTCCGTGCACCATGCGTCAATTCGCTGCTGATCCTCCAGCATTTCAGTACAATTTTCCATTGTTACAACCTCTCGATACACCACAGCATCATCTGCAAAAAGCCTCAGTGAACTTCCGATGTCATCCGTCGAGTAGATTCGTTTTGGGGCGTGGCTCGTTCCCGTCCAGGAAGCGGGCCTTTAGCACGCGCGGTTTTCCGGGTGGATCGACGTATGGTCCTCCTATTGTATTGTAAATCACATGATCCAGTATTAGTGTCTGTCCTTTCATCAATATAGTTTGATTTACTTCGGCACGAAGTGTTTGACCTATCCTCATACCTGCGATTTGTTCCTGGCTCGAATTCTAAAATGTATCATTGTGCCATAACTACCACAAGAAACTTTCATACTGGCGTGAACTGCTGTCCAAGCAGTGTAGTGTCGTGCTTAGCGTAAGAAATTGACGTACGGCAGATCGTCAGCTCAATACCAGCCCCGAAGTATTATTAACTATTGAGTGTTTATCGCCCTGGAAGATCTTTTAAGTATCTTACGTTTCTTTAATGTAAAAATTCTATTTTTTATAAATAGGTGCACTGCCCATCAAGAAAGTGACTTCTGCTCTGGCTGTACGTTGGTGTTCGTAATACATTTGCTTTCAGTGCTAAGTGTTGTATTTCGCCGATGACACTGGTTTCGCCTTTGGACTTTGGTTACGAGGTGACACCGTTTTGCAGGAAGCCGCTTGCAACAAAACGCCTACATCAGCGTGACTCCGATTCGGAAACGTAGGAGCCGTCGCATATACGGAAAGGAATTGGAACACATGTGGTTGTTATGGAGATAGATGGATTCGATAAGAGCAGTCCGTCAGCAACACATCAGTCATTCATCAGTCTTTCCCGGAGACGCTGGTGAAGACCCGAAGAAATGGATGAAGTAATCTGACAGAGTCGCCACATGACGAGATTAATGCTATCGCAAATACGTACTTGTACTTGGGTGGCATAGTGCAGTTCGTGAAAGATCAACAGAAAATCCAGTACTTGGGACAAATTTATACTTGGGATAAATTCCAGGCCAAAGTGAAAGAAACGTTTGGTGACAGTCAACAACTGGAGAACAGCGCCCAACAGCATGGAGAAACGCAGTGTTTTACAAGCCGAACGTTGTAATCCTATGCAACATCGTGGTTCCAAAAGTAGACTAAATTTCATAGTTAATTAAAGGAGTTACAGAAGATATGTACCAACTTTCTCTTGTAAATGGTGTCATAACTATCGAGAAATTCATGAAGTGGTGATAGCTCATTGAAAAATGCAACATTATAGTCGGACAAAGGATGTGTGAAAGACTGCCGAATCGGGTCCTAGCGGCAAATGTGGTGGACCACCATGAGTTCGCTTTACTAATGCGCCATACAGTAATAGAGGAGATACCGCAGTGTACGGCAGCCAAAAGTGTCGGACAGAGTCGACAAGAGACGGCAGCTATGAACGTCGACCAAATATTTCAATAGAAAATAAGGTGTATCCACCTTTGGCATCAATCTCCAACTACAGCCAAACATTCCGTAAAGAATGGTGTCGGCCAACTCGGAGTTATGGCAAAGCCATTAAACAAGATACCAGTACTAGACCAATAAAGGCACAACCAACTCAGACGCAAATTATAACGCTCTGTAGAAGAACATACTTCTGTGGGACAGAGGACAAGGTACCGTAGTCTTTCCACTATGGAAAATTCACACAGGTTGTACGCCACTGCAAAGAGAGGAAGAGAGTTTTCTATTACTATATGAGACGTCAGCCATCCATCACAACAGTTCCATTCACATCGCTGACTGTAGACAAATGTAGTCGACCTGTGGGATTAAGTCCATCGTCATACCCAGGACGAGATGGCTGCGTAATGTGCCGCACAGAAGTACCAACCAAACGTCTAGCCGCCGACTTCAGGAAACCCAGTGTAGGCGATTATCTGTAAAGATGAGGCTCTCACAGATGAAAACACTCCTTTAGCAAACTGAGGGCATCATCGACACACAACAACGGCCGACGATTAATGGGCTTCCTGCTGCGTATCGGCATTAACGATATGGGCATGTAATTAAGTGAATTACTCCTACTCCATTTCTTCAATATTGGTGTGACCTGTGCAACTACAGTCTTCGGGTATGGACCTTTCGTCGAGTGAGTGGTTGTAGATGATGGTTAAACATGGAGATATTGATTCAGCATACTCGGAAAGAACCTAATTGGTATACATAGAGTGGACCAGAAGAGTCTCTTTTATTAAGTGATTTAAGTTGCTTCACTCCTTTGAGGATATCTACTTCTAAGTTACGCGTGTTGGCAGCTGTTCTTGGTTTGAGTTTTGGAACATTTACTTCGTCTTTTCTGGTGACAGAATTTCAAAAAAGTTGTGTCTAGTAACTCTGCTTTCGCTGCAGTCTTGTCGATAGTATTTCCCTTGCTATCGCTTAGAGAGGGCATTGACTGTGAGTTGCCGCTTGCACACTTTACATACGACCAGAATCTCTTCAGATTTTCTGCACAGATTTCGAGGTAAAGTTTCGTTGTGGAAACTGTTATAAGCATCACGCATTGATACTGCAAGTATGGGTGATAAGAGGGGGCGGTGAGGGGGCACACAACTGTAAGTGCCTTGTGTGGAAGAATATTCGGTCTGAAGGGAAACAAACAATTGACGAAGTATCTCCCGTCTCAGTGCCAGAGACGGTGCTGGAAGTGCCGTTAATTTCCGGTGCGAGTCCATTTCACACCAAGAAAAACAATGCTAAAATGCCTACATTCAATACATTTTTACTCCATGATTTATCATCAGATATACAAAATGTTACTAAATTTATCTCATCGAGATCTGCTACGATGGCGCCAAAATAGCATACTTTTACAAGGAAGAATTCATGCCTGCATCACAATTGCTAATAAAGTTGTGCCGAGCGGAGCGGTCGCGCGGTTTGAGGGGCCATATCACGAACTGATCTGCTCCTCCAGTCTGGAGGTTCGAGTCCTCCCTTGGGCATGTGTGCGCGTGTTGTTCTTACCACAAGTTATTTTTAGTAGTGTGGAAGTCCAGGGGCTGATGACGTCACCAGTTTCGTTCCTTAAGAATTCACACACATTTTTCTAATGAAGTTTCAAAAAAGACTGCTGTTTGTTCCACGGGTCCCTGGACAAAATATGTATAGGTAAAAACAAATTAGAAGTCTCTAAGAGGTGGAAAGGAAACAGAGGAGGAAACATTCAGCGCCATTCCCTCGCGTGCGTGTAAAGAAACACAAGAAGTGTATGGATTTTCTGATTAGTGTTATCTGTGATACTTTGTACACTAGCTTGCTTAAGACTTGCTAGCGTCAGATTATCACACAAATATCTGTGAAACTTGTGAAGCATTAACGAAATATACCTGCTGATTTGGACGGCTAACAATGTTATAATATGATTTACACTATTATTTTATCGTCATATGGCGCCATGCTAAGGACAAAAACGGAGCCCTAATTTTATTGTTTTTCTTTCATTGCTTGCTACTTGTTCTAGTAATCCTCACTGATAACAATCACAAAAACCTTACCAGTAGGTGGAATGGCTGACTCCGTAAAACATCCTTGTTTAACAGTGTGTTCGATTAGTTTCTTCTTCCAGTAATTTTACCTGGGAATCAACGCAAATCGTACCAAACAGGAACTGTTTCGAGTGAAATTTCAGATGCCAATGACTGTCAATCTTTTAAACAAGAGTTATCGTGAGTCATTGTGTGACGGCAGAAACGGACTCTGCGTCTTTCGCAGAGTGGGTGGTGAATGGAGCTGCGGCCTTCTATTTACGACATTCTTGCAGGCCAGAAACTCCGATCAGCGGAGCAAAAAAAGTCAGCTGCCTTAGCTGTACCATTCGTTCGGTGTGAGCACGAAAGAGCTCTACAGTACACATTACTTGCAGCGATTACTGACTGCAACGAAGAGAAAGCTATGGACATCAAAGAATTAGTGAGGTCGTAAAATACAGTTCTATACCATAAATTTACTCATGTATTGATTTCAAAAACTTATAAATCGCCAACTGAAGAACTGTAAAAAATTTCGAAGCATTCCAGAGCTAATTAGGTTACTAGTGCTGATATGACTAATAACGGCAGCATGTCACACCAATTTATGCTTATCAACCTTGAGGGTGTTCTATCATCACGCACCAAGCACTCCAAAGAATCAGTATTTCGCTTAGAAATTTAAACATGTCCCGTTTCTTGTAGAAATTATGTGACAGCGTGCTGAAAAGTAACGCCTCCGAGTTTTCTATGTGAAAGCTCTTAAGGGTTGTTCAAATAAAACAAACTTATTAACATTCAACACGGTTATCCTTCATGTCTACGTACATTACTGGCCATTAAAATTGCTACACCACGAAGATGAGGTGCTACAGACGCGAAATTTAACTGACAGGTAGAAGATACAGTGATATGCAAATGATTAGCTTTTCAGAGCATTCACTCAAGGTTGGCGCCGGTGGCGACACCTACAACGTGCTGACATGAGGAATGTTTCCAAGCGATTTCTCATACACAACAAGCAGTTGACCGGCGTTGCCTGGTGAAATGCTGTTGTGATGCCTCGTGTAAGTTGGAAAAATGCGTACCATCACGTTTCCGACTTCATAAAGGTCGGATTGTAGCCTATGGCGATTGCGGTTTATCGTATCACGACATTGCTGATCTAGTTGGTTGAGATCCGATGACTGTTAGCAGAATATGGAATCGGTGGCTCCAGGAGGGTAATAAGGAACGTCGTGCTGGATCCCAACGGCCTCGTATCACTAGCAGTCGAGATGGCAGGCAACTTATCGGCATACTTGTAACGGATCGTGCAGCTACGTCTCGGTCCCTGAGTCAACAGATTGGGGCGTTTGTAAAACAACAACCGGCAGGAGCGCCTGCGATGGTGTACTCAACGACGAACCTGGGTGCACGAATGGCAACACGTCATTTTTTCGGATGAATCCAGGTTCTTTCTATAGCATCATGATGGTCGCATCCGTGTTTGGTGACATCGCGGTAAACACACATTGGTAGCGTGTATTCGTCATTGCCTTACTGGGGTATCATCCGACGTGATGGGTGTCGTTGGTTACACGTCTCGTTCACCTCTTGTTCGCATTGATAGCTCTTTGAACAGTGGACATTACATTTCAGATGTGTTACGAACCGTGGCTCTACCCTTCATTCGATCCTTGCGAAACCCTACATTTCAGCAGGATAATGCACGACCGCATGTTGCAGGTCCTGTACGGGCCTTTCTGGATACAGAAAATGTTCGACTGCTGCCCTGGCCAACACATTCTCCAGATCTCTCACCAATTGAAAACGTCTGGTGAATGGTGGCCGAGCAACTGGCTCGTCACAATACGCCAGTCACTACTCTTGATGAACTGTGGTATCGTGTTGAAGCTGCATGGGCAGCTGTACCTGTACATGCCATCCAAGCTCTGTTTGACTCAATGCCCAGGCGTATCAAGGCCGTTATTACGGCCAGAGGTGGTTGTTCTGGGTACTGATTTCTCAGGATCTATTCACCCAAATTCCGTGAAAATCTATTCACATGTCATTTCTAGTTCTAGTATAATATATTTGTCCAATGAATACCCGTTTATCATCTGAATTTCCTCTTGGAGTAGCAATTTTAAGAGGCAGTAGTGTATATGCGGCCTCTCACAAGTGTAGCGTGTACCATAGCGATGAGTAACGTATTTACGTCGCTGCGTGAGACAGACAGTGCTGGAGTCTGGTTCGGAATTAGAAGAGTTCGTCCACACATGGACCACACTCTCCTTCAGCGTAAAAATGTGAGAGCTCACACGTGCGCCGCGACATCTACAACAATTCGACGCCTTCAGTTCAGTGTCATCGATCATCCTCCGTCCAGGATTTTCGCGTCTGTCCAGAATTTAAGGAAGAACTTCGGGGACTTCACTTTCATAGTGGGGAACTTGCGCAAGCAGAGGTGACGTTGTGACTCTGTAAGAAAAATCGAACGTTCTACACGTGACGAAAGCCATGGGATAGCGATATGCACATATACAGATGGCGTTTGTAACACATACACAAGTTACAGACATGAGAATTTCCATTTCGGAAATCATTAGGGAATTCAGTATTCCGAGATCCCATTGTCAAGAGTGTTCCTAGAATACGAAATTTCAGACATTATCTGTCTCCACGGACAAGACAGTGACCGATGGCCTAGACTTGGCGATATACAGCAGCGGCGTTTGTGCAGAGTTGTCAGTGCTAACAGACAAGCAAAACTTTATGAAATAACCACATAGATCACTGTGTATCCATTAGTGCAGTGCGGCGAAATGTGGCTTAATGAGCTATGGCAAGACATTAGCGACGAAAGTGCCTTTGCTAACAGTACGATATCGCTTGCAGTGCGTCTTCTGGACTTGTCATCATATCGGTTAGATCCCAGGCGGCTGGAAAACCGTAGCCTAGTCATATTAGTCCACATTTCCGTTGATGAAATCTGATGGTAGGGTAGACCCCAAGTTGTCAACAAGCCACTGTGCGAACTGCTAGTGGCTGCATAATGGTGTGGGCTGTGTTTACGTGAAATTTACGGGGTCCGCTGGCACAAGTAAAATTATCATTGGCTGGAAATGGTTAGGTTCAGCTACTTGGAGCCCATTTGCAGCCATTGAACGATGGAATTGTTATGGGTAACATTGCACCATGTAACCGGGTCACAATGTTTCATAATTGGTTTGAAGGAGATTGTGGACAATTAGAGAGAATGTTTTGGCCAGCCAGTTCACACAACAGGACACCTGACGAACACTTATGGGACATAATGGAGAGGTCAGTTCGTGCGCAAAATCCTGCACCGACAACAGTTTGGCAGTTGTGGGTCGATATGGAGGCAGCATGGCTCAACAGTTCTGCAGAGGACTTTGAAGGACTTGTTGAGTCATTGGTTTCTCATTCGGAGAAATACGTCAGTCACCAGGGTGACTGTGTTGAGAAATTGATACGTAGACATGAAGAATAAAGATATAGATATTTACTATTAACAACAGTCTTAATCACGAATTATTTCCCAAGGTGACCGGTTTCGACCACTGCTGTAGTCTTCTTCAGACCTACAAGTTGTATACAAAGCTGTAATTAGAGGGCTACATACATTAAAGAAAATACATAAAGTTATAAAGCAATAAATTACATACGAATTTCATCGACCATATTTCATAAACTACTTCGTATCGTATTTGTGCAGCATGTAGTATACATGTCAGCTAAAGATTATTGCAGCCTACTCATTGAAAATCGTTTCAGTAAAGACATGTTGCTGCTCAATAATACATCGTCTGACGTGACAGTCATCGCCATTCCACTTTCACAACAACTTCGTTAGAAAAAAGCCTGCGGCCACATCTTTGCACTGGTGTTTATCCTCACCATGGCTACCACTAGTACGCCTATCGACTTTACAACAACTTCCGTGGAAAGAAGCCTGCTGCCTCATCTTTGGAACGGAATCTAGCTTCACCATGGCAACCAGTGGTTCCAAATGGTTCACTAACAGGCCTTGAGAGGGCAACCCATATACTGCCTAACCGAAGTTCATTTATCCTACATACTTAAACATTTTTAACGCTTCTTAATTGACAATAGCTGTTTAATAAGCTAAGTTTAGTATGTATTTGTTTTTAAATTCTTGACAATGTTCTTTTAACTAAGAAATTTTACATTGTTATTCGACTTATACCTCATTGGTTAGTAATGACATCATGCCGTCAGAAGTGGGCGGAGCCTCCATTGTATATAGTAAGACGTGCACTGGCTTCTCCAGTAGCGCCGGCCGAAGTGGGCGAGCGGTTCTAGGCGCTTCAGTCTGGAACCGCGCGACCGCTACGGTCGCAGGTTCGAATCCTGGCTCGGGCATTAATGTGTGCGACGTCCTTAGCTTAGTTAGCTTTAATCAGTTCAAAGCTATAGTGGACTGATGACCTCAGACTTTAAGTCCCATAGTGCTCAGAGCCATTTTCTCCAGTATCGATTCTCCAACAGTAAGAGGTTTCTACTCAATGGTAATTCATCGTTTTATTGCTTTATAACTTTATGTATTTTCTTTAATGTATGTAGCCCTCCAATTATAGCTTTGTATACAACTTGTAGGTCTGAAGATGACCACAGTAGTGGTCGAAACCGGTCACCTTGATAAATAAATCGTGATCAAGTCTGTTTTTAGTAGTAAATATTTGTAACACATAGATCACTGCCACTCCCATTATGTATTCAAAAGTAATAAAGATATATAATTTTAAAAACGTTTGGTTTATATGAAAAACTTTAAGAGTCTTCACACAAAAAGTTCACGCTATGGGGCATGTAGATGTTCGATTCGCTGGGATACTAGGACCTCGTTTGGCAATGCGCTGCACGAAGGCTGCGAGAGGCGATCCGAATGCAGGCCGCCGTTCTGCGGTTAGGCTGGCGCCGTTCCGTGCTGGGGAGGGACTGGGCCACAGGTGGTGCTGCGGTGGCAGCCCCCGCCACACGCAGCACTCCGGCACAGACCGCACGGACCCGCCAGCACTGCCGGCACAGCTCAGGTCACAGAGCGGCCACTAGCGCTCCGCTTCCCACAAACCACGTAAAACATCTCTGTAGGTGTTGAGTTGTGCCGTCCTCTCTTGACCGGATACGTAGATCGATGTACTGTTACTGCCAGAGTGCGTCTATCGGGTTAAACCGCGTATCGACTAGCGTCGACGACAACGGTCCCAAATACGGGTATCCAGTGCGCAAAACGAGCAGTACCACGTGGCCGTTTGCGGGAACCAATGCGTCACTTCACCAGCCCGCATTTTCAGTTGTTCTACATCTACATGACTACATCTACATCTACATCTACATGACTACTCTGCAATTCACATTTAAGTGCTTGGCAGAGGGTTCATCGAACCACAATCATACTATCTCTCTACTATTCCACTCCCGAACAGCGAGCGGGAAAAACGAACACCTAAACCTTTCTGTTCGAGCTCTGATTTCTCTTATTTTATTTTGATGATCATTCCTACCTATGTAGGTTGGGCTCAACAAAATATTTTCGCATTCGGAAGAGAAAGTTGGTGACTGAAATTTCGTAAAAAGCTCTCGCCGCGACGAAAAACGTCTATGCTGTAATGACTTCCATCCCAACTCGTGTATCATATCTGCCACACTCTCTCCCCTATAACGCGATAATACAAAACGAGCTGCCCTTCTTTGCACCCTCTCGATGTCCTCCGTCAATCCCACCTGGTAAGGATCCCACACCGCGCAGCAATATTCTAACAGAGGACGAACGAGTGTAGTGTAAGCTGTCTCTTTAGTGGACTTGTTGCATCTTCTAAGTGTCCTGCCAATGAAACGCAACCTTTGGCTCGCCTTCCCGACAATATTATCTATGTGGTCCTTCCAACTGAAGTTGTTCGTAATTTTAACACCCAGGTACTTAGTTGAATTGACAGCCTTGAGAATTGTACTATTTATCGAGTAATCGAATTCCAACGGATTTCTTTTCGAACTCATGTGGATCATCTCACACTTTTCGTTATTTAGCGTCAACTGCCACCTGACACACCATACAGCAATCTTTTCTAAATCGCTTTGCAGCTGATACTGGTCTTCGGATGACCTTACTAGACGGTAAATTACAGCATCATCTGCGAACAGTCTAAGAGAACTGCTCAGATTGTCACCCAGGTCATTTATATAGATCAGGAACAGTAGAGGTCCCAGGACGCTTCCCTGGGGAACACCTGATATCACTTCAGTTTTACTCGATGATTTGCCGTCTATTACTACGAACTGCGACCTTCCTGACAGGAAGTCACGAATCCAGTCGCACAACTGAGACGATACCCCATAGCTCCGCAGCTTGATTAGAAGTCGCTTGTGAGGAACGGTGTCAAAAGCTTTCCGGAAATCTAGAAATACGGAATCAACTTGAGATCCCCTGTCGATAGCGGCCATTACTTCGTGCGAATAAAGAGCTAGCTGCGTTGCACAAGAGCGATGTTTTCTGAAGCCATGCTGATTACGTGTCAATAGATCGTTCCTTCGAGGTGATTCATAATGTTTGAATACAGTATATGCTCCAAAACCCTACTGCAAACCGACGTCAATGATATAGGTCTGTAGTTAAATGGATTACTCCTACTACCCTTCTTGAACACTGGTGCGACCTGCGCAATTTTCCAATCTGTAGGTACAGATCTATTGGTGAGCGAGCGGTTGTATATGAGTGCTAAGTAGGGAGCTATAGTATCAGCGTAATCTGAAAGGAACCTAATCGGTATACAATCTGGACCTGAAGACTTGCCCGTATCAAGCGATTTGAGTTGCTTCGCAACCCCTAAGGTATCTACTTCTAAGTAACTCATGCTAGCAGATGTTCGTGTTTCAAATTCTGGAATATTCCATTCGTCTTCCCTGGTGAAGGAATTTCGGAAAACTGCGTTCAATAACTCCGCTTTAGCGGCACAGTCGTCGATAACAGTACCATCGGCACTGCGCAGCGAAGGTATTGACTGCGTCTTGCCGCTTGCATACTTTACATACGACCAGAATTTCTTCGGATTTTCTACCAAATTTCGAGACAATGTTTCGTTGTGGAACCTATTAAAGGCATCTCGCATCGAAGTACGTGCCAAATTTCGCGCGTCTGTAAATTTTAGCCCATCTTCAGGATTTCGCGTTCTTCTGAACTTCGCATGCTTTTTCCGTTGCCTCTGCAACAGTGTTCGGACCTTTTTTGTGTACCACGGGGGATCCGTTCCATCTCTTACCAATTTATGAGGTATGAATATCTCAATTGCTGTTGCTACTATATCTTTGAATTTGAGCCACATCTCGTCTACATTCGCATAGTCAGTTCGGAAGGAATGGAAATTGTCTTTTAGGAAGGCTTCTAGTGGCACTTTATCCGCTTTTTTAAATAAAATTATTTTGCGTTTGTTTCTGATGGATTTGGAAGAAATGGTATTGAGCCTAGCTACAATGACCTTGTGATCACTAATCCCTGTATCAGTCATGATGCTCTCTATCAGCTCTGGATTGTTTGTGGCCAAGAGGTCAAGTGTGTTTTCGCAACCATTTACAATTCGCGTGGGTTCGTGGACTAACTGCTCTAAATAATTTTCGGAGAATGCATTTAGGACAATCTCGGAAGACGTTTTCTGCCTACCACCGGTTTTGAACAAGTATTTTTGCCAACATACCGAGGGTAGGTTGAAGTCCCCACCAACTATAACCGTATGAGTGGGGTATTTATTTGTTACGAGACTCAAACATTCTCTGAACTGTTCCGAAACTGTATCATCGGAGTCTGGGGGTCGGTAGAAGGAGCCAATTATTAACTTAATTCGGCTGTTAAGTATAACCTCCACCCACACCAATTCGCACGGAGTATCTACTTCGACTTCACTACAAGATAAACCACTACTGACAGACACCAACACTCCACCACCAATTCTACCTAATCTATCTTTCCTGAACACCGTCTGAGACTTCGTAAAAATTTCTGCAGAACTTATTTCAGGCTTTAGCCAGCTTTCTGTACCTATAACGATATCAGCTTCTGTGCTTTCTATTAGCGCTTGAAGCTCAGGGACTTTTCCAGCGCAACTACAACAGTTTACAACTATAATTCCGACTGTTCCTTGATCCAAGCACGTCCTGTAATTGCCAAGCACCCTTTGACATTGCAGCCCATCCCGCACTTTCCCGAGGCCTTCTAACCTAAAAAACCGCCCAGTCCATGCCACACAGCCTCCGCTACCCGTGTAGCCGCCAGCTGAGTGTAGTGAACTCCTGACCTATTCAGCGGAACCCGAAACCCCACCACCCTATGGCGCAAGTCAAGGAATCTGCAGCCAATACGGTCGCAAAACCGTCTGAGCCTCTGATTCAGACCCTCCACCCGGCTCTGCACCAAAGGTCCGCAGTCGGTTCTGTCAACGATGCTGCAGATGGTGAGCTCTGCCTTCATCTCGTAAGCAAGACCGGCAGCCTTCACCAAATCAGATAGCCGCTGGAATCCAGAGAGAATTTCCTCAGATCCAAAGCGACACACGTCATTAGTGCCGACATGTGCCACCACCTGCAGCTGGCTGCACCCTGTGCTCTTCATGGCATCCGGAAGGACCCTTTCCACATCAGGAATGACTCCTCCCGGAATGCACACGGAGTGCACACTGGATTTCTTCCCTTCCTTAGCCGCCATATCCCTAAGGGGCCCCATTACGCGCCTAACATTGGAGCTCCCAACTACCAATAAGCCCACCCTCTGCGATTGCCCGGACCTTGAAGGCTGAGAATGATCCTCTGAAACAGGGCAGGCAGCTGCATCTGGCTCAGCCAGAGACAGTGCCTGAAACCGGTTTGTCAGACGCACCGGGGAGGCTTTCTGATCAGCCTCCGGGGACGCCTTTCGCTGCCTGCCACGCCTTGGAACGACCTCCCAATCAACCACAGGCGAGGGCTCAGCCCCACTGCGGGCAGCAACCGGGGCAACCACAGCGGCAGACCGATCTGGGGACAGACGGGATGAGGTTGACATCCCCGTGATACCCGAGTCCGGCTCCCCACAGTGGTGCCCATTGGCAACAGCCTCAAGCTGCGCGACCGAAGTCAGCGCCGATTGCAGCTGTGAGCGAAGGGATGCCAAGTCAGCCCTCATCCGAACACAGCAATCGCAGTCCCTGTCCATTCTAATTGATGTTTAACAACAGTTACTGAAACACGAGTCCGTGCCTAGCTAACGCAAGCGGAACACACAAAGAATGTATCAACTAACCTGTACAAATGCCTAACGACTGCACTACAATCTGCTGAATTTACGATTACAGTAACTAAAACTCGAAATTGCACCTCCTATACGAAACTCACACGCAATTTAAATAAGAATCTACGAAGTAAACACTAAAGCGCGATGCTACAACAGTCAAATACTATAATACGCCCGAAATATATGAATTAAACAATGCAAGTACCCAAAAACACGCAAAGAAATTAATTAAACTATCTAACAAATAAGTAAGCTAGGGTTATACGACTTGCTGCAGCAGCTGCTTATCCAACGGCGGCAGGGAGCACACTGCAAGAACTTAGACCCTAAGATAAACTGTAAAAAGTATTTTATGTAGGACTTGAAAAGAGAAAGCGCAACCCAATTTTCTTCCACCGATTAAAAATGGTTCAAATGGCTCTGAGCACTATGAGACTTAACAGCTATGGTCATCAGTCCCCTAGAACTTAGAACTACTTAAACCTAACTAACCTAAGGACATCATACAATACCCAGTCATCACGAGGAAGAGAAAATCCCTGACCCCGCCGGCAATCGAACGCGGGAACCTGGGCGCGGGAAGCGAGAATGCTACCGCACGACCACGAGTTGCGGACGTTCACTGAGTAATTGCGTATTTGCTTTTCGACTGATTTATCGTCTAATTTGTCTTTATTCTAAACATTGTATTCATAATTACAAATGATTATTCTTATACAAAGAACAAAAGAGCAACAGGTTTTATTATGTTGCCACTAAGACTAAACAAAATAATAAAAGTATGCAGTTAATTAGTTCTTAATGAAAACAATAATTTGGTAAATGGTGGAACCGTTTTAACCACTTTAGACAGTCTGTTTATAGGGCAGCAGGTGGAAAATTTTTAGTTATTAAATGTTGTTGTTATTAGTTGGTCGCCGTTCTCAACACAGGCTCTCCAACTACAATGTTAGCAGCCAGTTAATGATTAGCAGCCGGCCTGGGTGGCCGAGCGGTTCTCGGCGCTAGTCTGGAATTGCGCGACTGTTACGGTCACAGGTTCGAATCCTGCCTCAGGCATGGATGTGTGTGATGTCCTTAGGTTAGTTAGGTTTAAGTAGTTCTACGTTCTAGGAGACTGATGACCTCAGATGTTAAGTCCCATAGTGCTCAGAGCCATTTGAACCAGTTTGAAGTGATTAGCAACAACGGGATGCCTGTAATTAGAGTTTACTGTGCACGCTCTGATGGAGAATAAAAGTTGTTAATTATTGAATTTCATTACTCTCACGATTTAGGATGCTGTCTGGGATTAATAGAAAATGCAGTTTACTATAACAATTTTCACTATATTCTGCCTCGCGGGATTAGCCGAGCGGTCTGGAGCGCTGCAGTCGTGGACTGTGCCGCAGGTCACAGCAGGGTTCGAGTCCTCCCTCGGGCATGGCTGTCTTTGTTTGTCCTTAGGATAATTTAGGTGAAGAAGTGTGTCAGCTTACGGATTTATGACCTTAGCAGCTACGTCCCATTAGATTTCACACTCATTTCAACATTTTGAACTATATTCTGAAAACGATAAAGCATAAAATTCCAAACAAATGATTACCCACATCAGCTATTGTAATATCAGAGCTGTTCAGCGACTATTGTTCGGATCTTATTATCCCTAGATAATGAAACTGTTCAATAACCAATATCGATGTAATTTTTCAAAGTGAATGCTCGCCAAAATTTAATGTTAATACTCAACAAATGCCACGCTAAGTAATGGTAGAAAGTGTGTCCTGCGGCGACACGTGAAAATACGACATACACATACTGAGATTAAATCACTGGAGTCGTTCCGCTATTAACACTTTACCCTAATGCGAACTCATTGTTACGTGCGTACCGAGTTACATAATACGGCATCCCAAGCTGTTCTTTGCAACTGCAAAGACGCCACACGGCTTCCGACACGGAGTGCGCGCTGATACGAATCTAGAAGAGAAATGGGGCCTTGGTCTAGGTCGTACGCTCTTATTTATATAGCCGCGGTGCGGAACGCCGAAGGCGCAGCCGACAACATTTGCCTTACTGACTAGCCGCTGGGCTAGCAAAACACCACTTCAAGTTACTAAATAATCAATTGCTTCATTTGCTGAAGGCCAATGAAGCTCTCGATTTAATTGTCCAATCAGCACACAGGGAAGTATCTGTAATAAAATTCTGATGTGGCTACGTGAAATACTGTTGGCGAGAGAATTATTTTAATTGTATTGCACGCAATAGATGAGCTCGGAATTTGCCCTTTGGGGAGACGCTACAGCTGTGGCTTTATAGCTACCTTTTTGAAATTTCTCACATCTTTGTTATTATAGCGTATCTCCATTCTGCCTAAATCTAAACATCCTAGCTTTATCTAATCACTTACGTAATCTACCTTGCTTCTGAACTTTTAGGACACAAAAAGAGAAAATTATGAATTTCAACCAAAATATTACTTTGTATGATCCAGTATGCTGTTTCCATTAAATTACAACGAAAAAGGAATCCGAATATAAATTTTGATGTCTCTAGTTCCTTCCTGTAGCGCCGTTGATTTTTACGTAAATCGTCCAGATTTCGAAAAATGTTAAAGTTACAAAACTGAAACTTAACACATTATCACTTTAGCATCATTCCTAGCATGCTATCAACTTTTCAGATTATTTACTCTGTTTTTAAGGTATTGCGCAACATCCGCTACAGTTGATTAGGCTGGCACTCAATGGAAAGCATATGAATTCTATATGGTGTGAGTAAGCTGCTTCCCTATAAGTTTTAATTCTTTGTTGTAGCATGCATATTAGTTACATTACTAGGCAGTTGCGGGCTAAGGTCATTATCAAATCTCTGCAATATTATACCGAAAGTACAGTAAACCGGTGTCCTCCCCCTGAGATGAGTGACTGCCATGCTGCGAGCCTCGATTCATTTCCCGGCCGAGATGAAATTTTCTCCACGTGGGGACTATATGTTGGGTTATCCGCAACACAGATTCATAATCAACGACACGTAAGTCACTTAGCGTGGCTTCACATGAAAATACTTCCAACTATTCAGTTCTATTTCTCCAGGTGGTACTCCCAGGCACTAGGGCCTTCTTACGTAGTTCAATTTTTGATTACATTACTTGTATGCTATTGGTGAGGTGCATGTGTCACCTTTAAAAATTTTATTCCACGTTAGGTGATTAGAGACACTTTTCCACACATACGCATGTCAAATTTTACAGCTGAGCTCTTGCGCACACCAATCAATTTTCAAGAACAACTTTCACAACATATCATGTAGGCAAAAAACTTAATTACAAGTAGCTTACTAGTCCTTGTACATCCTTCTAGCTACATAGTGTTAAGGTTTTAACATACAAAATAGCACATACGGAACTGCAGCTAGAAAATATTTGGAATTCCGGGACCAGTTGTCAAGTGGTTGTGAAGATGACTAGTAAGTTCATCTATACTTCCTGTCAGCATCTTCATAGGGGTTCTGCTTACGCTTCACAGGTACAAAAACGTGCCTAGTGTAGTCGCTATCGCCATTCAGTGTACACTAAACAATTACCGTGTACTTTGCCAGAATTGCTAACACTTTCAAGTCCTCAAACGGAATCTCTGGAGGAATAACATCCGAGGTTTGGTAATTATTTGCTACACCTGTGTATGCTAGACCATATCCCTTTCCAGGTCACTGTTTATTTATGTGTTATTCTTATTGACCTCTCTCCAAAACTCAAATAATTTTAATGTGGTCTACTGGGGCCAAGTTGATGACTTAAACTATTCAGCACTACCTGTTTCAAACCAGGAGCGACAGTTAATGTTTTCTAAATGTGAGATCGAACCATATAATCCATTTGTGTTTAATGAGCATATTTTGGCTGCTACCAAAACCACGGATGATGTAGAAACTGAAAATATTTTTGTTCAGGCTGTAGCACCTAAACATTTACCCACATAAAATTCGAATTAATCTCTTTAAGATCATCAGGCTGGCCGTAATTAAGAATCAGAACCTTCAACAACAGCTACATTCATAAAACTGATTATGCCGATAAATTATCAGTTTAAAACCTCTGCCTCAAGAACGACTGCGCGTGAAAAACACGGAAAAATGCCACCACTCTTACTATAAGTGTTTTGGTAATCTCGTCTATTGAACCGATGGTGATTTGTAAAGTTTTTGCGATTTCCCGTCAGAGAGGTCACAGTTCGTACTATGTGACGGAAAGTCATCCAGTAAAACATAAGTGATTTCAGGCATTCCGCATGGTAGTGTTATAGGCCCTTTGCTGTTCCTTTTCTATATAAACGATATGGGAGACAATCTGAGCAGCCGTCTTCGGTTGTTTGCAGATGCTAATAAAGCCATCAGATGATCAAAACAAACTGCGAAACGATTTAGAAAAAAATATCTGAATGGTGCGAAAAGTGGCAATTAACCCTATATAACGGAGAGTGTGAGGTCATCTACATGAGTGCTAAAAGGAACTCGTTAAACTTCGGTTACACGATAAATCAGTCTAATCTAAATGCCATAAATTCAACGAAATACCTAAGTATTACAATTACGAACAACACATATTGGAAGGAACACATAGAAAATGTTGTGGGGAAGGCTAACCAAAGACTGCGTTTTATCGGCAGCACACATAGAAAATGTAACAGACCTACTAAGGAGACTGGCTACACTACGCTTGGCTGTCTTATTTTACAACACTGCTGTGCGATGTGGGATCCTTACAAGACAGGACTGACGGAGTATACGAAAAAGTTGTAAGAAGGGCAGCACATTTTGTATTATCGAGAAATACGGGAGAGAGTGTCACAGAAGTGATATAGGATTTGGGCTCGACATCATCAAAAGAAAGGCGTTTTTCGTTGCGACGCAATCTTCTCGCGAACTTCCAGTCACCAACTTTCTCCTCCGAATGCGAAAATATTTCGTTGACACCGCACTACGTAGGGAGCAACGATCACCACCATAAAATAAGGGAAATCAGAGCTCGTACGCTACACAAGATTGGAATAATAGAGAATTGTGAAGGTGGTTCGGTGAACCCTTTGCCAGGCACTTAAATGTGGTTTGCCGAGTATCCATTTAGATGTAGATGAAGTACAGAATGTTAAACATGAAAATTTTATGCAAAGAGAAACTTCCTAAAAATATAAAATGCAGTGTCCTACATCTGATACCTACGTCAAATCTCTGCTAGAAAACTGGAAAAGGTATTGAAAATACCGAAAACGGTGGGGTCGAGGACTGCTCAGACTTCCAAGAAGGAAAATTTATGTCCGTGCTCTAGAGTTCTGTTAATTTTTGAACATACTTATCTTTCGATTAAGTACTATTACATTCATACTATTTGGTTAGTGTATACGATCATAGCGTATTGTTTTTTTATCGAAATTTCGTTTCCTATCGGTTTATGTATCGATCGTCATTTTTTATTTTTAGTTCACTGCTGCTATTCGTGATTAAATTTTGTCATTTTGTCATTTGAAGATACTGAGTGGAGTTGTGGGTGCTAGAAAGTGGAGCGCCAGGTGAAGAAATCGGAAAGTTTGCGACATATTCCTCTCTTTAAATGAAGGGGCGACAGCAGTGGAAGCAGCCACAAACATTAGCGCTGCGTCTGAGGATAATACCATTGGACTGGGCACGGCAAGACAGTGGTTTCCAGTTTCACGGAGTATCGTTTTGACAGTGGCTCTCCACGTCCAGGAAGAATTTATGAGTTTCATGGAGTAGGTTTAAATACATTAGTCTACAATGATCCACGTCAGTGTACTGGAGAACTGTCATTTGTGGTCGTGATGAAGTGTGATAGTTCCACCGTCGTGCAACATTTGTATGCAATGGGGAATATTAAATGATCGGATGTATGGCTGTGGCATGCTCTAAGCGAAAATCACAAAACTTCAGCGAAAAGCCACATTTGCGTCTCTGCATGCTCATCGTCAATTGACTCGTGTACAATACAGACCATTCCTACCTTGTATCCTTACTGGTGACGATAAATTGTGTCTTTATGCTAACATAAGGGAAAAGCAAGTAATGGTTGAGGCCAGACACAGTTGAAATTCCCTGTACAAAGATTTGTGTACATCCACAAAGTTAATAGTGCGCATCTGGTGGAACTGCAACGGTCTGGTGTACAACGAATTACTTTCGCCAGGTGAAACCATCGCTGTTGACATCTTTTGTGAACAACTAAAACATCTTTCAGGCGCAATCCAAGAACAATGATTAGCAAGACAGAGTGAAATGATGGTACACCGATAACGACAGCCCGCGTTATGCTAGACTGACGAAGAACGCTATACAGGAGTTGCGGTGGAAGTCATTCCACGCCCATACTGTTGACCTGATCTTGTGCCCAAAATTTTCCATGTTTCCGCTCTCTATCAAGTAACCTTCAAGGAACGTCGTTTCCGGATGAAAATGTGTTCCAAACATGACTCGAAGAGCTTCTCGCCCCAAAACTTAAGTGTCCCGGCTTGGGGCACTTATACAGTAAATCAGTGATTAACTCAAAAATAAATTTATTGACACAATCAGTCTATGTTCATAAACGTTCTTTAACCTGGTAGCAGTTCAAAACAAATAAGAAAAGTCCTTATTGAAAGTAAAAGAATAACTTTTCTGACAGCTGAAAGTTCTTGGAAAGTAACGAAAAATCGTTGCATGAGTCTATCCTCTGAAAAATTCTCTTGCAAACTAAAACGACTGTCGTGTTAGCAGGCAGAAAATTAAAGTCCCTTCTCACAACCAGTACAAGGAGTGGTAAGGGCGGCGACGTGGTGCTGGCGAACTTGTAATTCTGCTGGCGGAGGCGGAACTGCCCGCTGCTCGCCGGGCGAGGGCAGTTATAGCCGCGTGGCGGATGACTACCACGTAGTTCTTGGTCTCGAGATGTGGGCTCACACTGGCTTATGAAAATGGCGCGGCGGATGCACCAAAGGTGCACAGGCATGGCGGCCTCTTCTGCTCTTGTGCGCGCCCTCTGATCTTACCGGCTTCCTGCAGGCCTGGCGAAGTTCGGCTGACTTGGGACGGTACGCCTACGGAGCATGAGCGATGACCTGCATAGCCGTGCCACGTTGCGGGTTGTCGGCTTTCCAGGACAGCCCAGCAATTCGCCAAAAACCACTTGATTTCTACATTAGCGGAATAGAAAACTTATCCCACCGTTCACCTACTGTTGTAAATATTGACGGAGAATATATTATTCATAGCTAAAAGTATGTGTTATGTTTACATGTTCAGTTTATTAAAATTACGAAAAAAAGTTACGATCGTTGGCACCAACCTGAGAATAATATAAATGTGAAAGTAGCTCTGTCTGTTACCTTTCAACACTAAACTGTATAACATAGGCTACTTCAGGACATAAATATATATACAAAAAAATCTTTCATACTTTGCTTACTTGCATTATATTAAGTCATACGGAATCATATTCTGTGAAAACGCATCAAACCGAGCAAATGTTTTTATCGTACAAAAGCGTGTAATAAAAATCATTTGGGGTGTACATTCAAGAACATCTTGTAGAAACCTGCTCTAGAAATTTTATATTGTAGCCACTGCTTCCTTAATGAAATTTGTTGCAAATACTATATCACTACTTCCTAACAATAGCTCAAAACATAATACCAATACTAGGAATAAGGACCATATTCATAACGACCTAAAATCACTTACCGTGGTCCGACAAGGGGTCCAATATTAAGGAGCACACATTTTCAAGAAATTGCTAGCAACCTTTAAAATCTTGGTTTCAGATAATGCACAGTTAAAACATATTCTGAGAGACTTTTCGATACGCAACTCCTTTTACTATGTAGATGAATATCTTAACATGCACTGCTAGACTAACTTAAGTAAATATATCTGTTAGAGTTCAGTTTTGACAGCACTTGGTCATAAGAGTCATGGTTAGGTATTTTGTGTACGATAATTTCTTTTAAATGTGCATAACTATATTTCATTCTGACAGAGTATTAATAGCAAAAATATTATCAGTTCCAGTTCACTGTAACGTACTCACCTTGAAACGTCCCCTTAGAAAAATTGTAGATAACTGTGCTTAAACTGACACACAATATTTTTAGCGCAACGCAGTATGACTTTCAAAAATCCGTACAAAAGAATGGCCCTGACTAACATTAACCTATACGTTTCACACATCACTTACCTCACAAAAATCTTTGTTACTCGAACTACTGCACTACAGCGAGCACCACTGCTGCCAACTAAATAAAAGATTCAAACTACTCTAGGCACGAACTACTGATAGGCATAGTTAGCAAATGAACGATTTTGATAGAGAACAAACAATGTATTTACCTTAATAGTCATAATATATATAGCAGTTCATGACATCCATTCTTACAAATTTCAAAACTCCGCCATCTATCTCCCCACATCCACCACTGCTGGCGGCTCACCTCCAACTGCGCAACGCTACGCGCTAGATCTAAGTAGGCTGTTTAGGTTTTTTTATTGGTAACGCCACATAGTACTCTGTATGAAAGGTTTTTTTATTGGTAACGCCACATAGCGCTCTGTATGAAAAATCACTGGCTGTGCTGTGTGCAGTCAGTGGTTGGTTGGCATTGTTGTAATACTCACCATTGTAGTGTTGGGCAGCTGGATGTTAACAGCGCGTAGCGTTGCGCAGTTGGAGGTGAGCCGCCAGCAGTGGTGGATGTGGTGAGAGAGATGTCGGAGTTTAGAAATTTGTAAGAATGGATGTCATGAACTGCTATATATATTATGACTATTAAGGTAAATAAATTGTTTGTCCTCTATCAAAATCTTTCATTTGCTAACTTTGCCTATCAGTAGTTAGTGCCTTCAGTAGTTTGAATCTTTTATTTAGTTGGCAGTAGTGGTGCTCGCTGTAGTGCAGTAGTTCGAGTAACGAAGATTTTAGTGAGGTAAGTGATATGTGAAACGTATAGGTTAATGTTAGTCAGGGCCATTCTTCTGTACGGATTTTTGAAAGTCAGATTGCGTTGCGCTAAAAATATTGTGTGTCAGTTTAAACACAGTTATGTATAATTTTACTAAAGGGAAGTTTCATACTGCAGTAAACAATCTTTCAACTAGCAAGACAATTGACTTGAAATGTTTCTCACCCTTTCATTTCAGTAAATATCATAAATTAAGAGCTCCACAGTATAATCATATGTTTACAAGTTTGAGCGTGTCGTATTAATGATGCTTTCTATAAAGAAATATCAATAGCGAGGATAATGGCCTTTTTTTTCCTCCACCTGTGCCTCTGAAAGGCACACACTAATGGCTTTTTGCGAGGCGATTGTCCCGCAGCTGGGTGCCCACGACGCATTACGTGAAGGTGGTCACTTAAGTTTCTCACCGAAATATTTACAACACCAGTTTGCACTACAGTGACAGTCTCATATAAAAATATTTCACAGGTCAAGAATTTGCATTACAAATCTGTAGAAACTAAATTCTTTAAATATAATAGTGTCCAAAAACTTTTCGTCGGCATTGTGGTACATTCACGCATTTAAACACATTTTAGAACTCTTAAAGTACGATTCTTGGTTTCCAACATCCTTTTCCACAAGCCAGAGTCTCTAATCACTACTCCTTATTCCTTACCTTATTACACATATACATATTCGTCAACACTTCTCTAGTATTTCATCATAATAAATATGTAGCACAATCAAATTCCTCATATAACATCAGGTTATTGACCATAAACATACCGCAACAGCGTAATACACATCGTCATCATAAAACCTCAGCCAAATCTCGAAATCGTCTTAGCTTCCTCCCATAATTTCAAAACCTAAAAAAAAAATTCTCTGCTCATGTCAAAAGTGTCATCTACCTCAAACGTACTTTAAAAATCATGACCCAATACCAAATACATCATTCAAAGCTCTCATAGTATCACAATGGTTCCGAAAAAATATGAACAGTTTACACAGTACAGACAAAATAGTTTCATAAGTGTCAAGTTATCAAACTGTGTAATTGTGTAAACATGTGTCACTGATGTAGTAAAAAAAATGTTTGTCTCTCAGTTAAATGATCAGATAGCTGTGTAATTTATGTGTTAGAGAAATATGGTACCGATGTGCAAAGTTGTATAAGCAAATACCATATTAGCTAGGGCTCCTTGTGCTTGCCATGCATATGGTACACAAAGTAAGCGTGTACCCCCATGAGGATTAATGTAATTATACCCTCAGGTTTTACAGATGACAGCAATGGAATGAAATGTATCACGGAAAACCTTGGTATCATTGTACTTCAAATATCTTTAAAAATAAATGTTTTTAGTACAAAATTAATCACTCAAATACATGTACTGTAGCGCTAAAATGCGCGTCTTGTTGTAAGATAATCTCTGTGGAAGTGTCGTAGTTATAGTCCTCCGAAAGTTAAGTTCTGCAGAAGTCAATGTACTGGCCTCATGATAAACAAAAGTGAACTGCTTTGCGTATAGATATCTTAGTTATTACGCTTATTGCCGTGATAAAGAAAGAATTGTGCTCTAATGTATTGTTGTGCTACGGAAAAGGCTGTCTCCTTGTAGCTATATGACAAAAGTTACTACTAAAACATGTTTTACTTTGCAGAATAATTCAGAAAAACTGTGCAGATATGAAACAGATACACCGTAAAAGCAACATTGTAAATTGTCACTCATTAGGAGCGTCGTGACAAAATCGTGTAGTTGTAATATAAACTAACCGCTGTGGCATCTGGTATCTCACAGAAAGTAGTTTAAATCCAGAATGTATCTTCAAGTAAACCAAAATGTTGCATTAAAATCTCATTAGCAGTACCAGTATGTGTACTAAGTATGTAAGCCTGATAGTCGTTACGTGATCGTGCAACTAACAAGCAAGAATGTACACACACAATAACACTGTGTCATCTGTTCACTATACATTGAATTTCTAATCACTGTGTAAATATGTTCCATAGGTTATAGACTGGATAGTTAACTTTAAAACATAGTTACATGTTAACAGTTTCTCAGTGTGACAAATTGTTCTAGTAGCGTGAAGTGAAAAATGTTATGGCAAAGACAAAGTTAAAAAGTAGATTATCTTTCAAGAAACGGTTTTACAAGTGAAATGATATGCAATCATGCGCAGAGTTTCAACTTCCAAGTAACTATCATGTTGTATACGTCGGTAAGGAATGCTAAAAAATTTCTCAAGGTTAGCGTCTATGTTAGTTTTCTCTGAGCCAGCCGGCGCACATGGGTGCCTGCGGTGCGAGTCATTGTCTGTCTCTTTGTTGGCGCACGTCTTTATTGGAATTAGGAGACCTAACTGCTACAAATTCACCTTGTCGAGAGTGCCATGCTCTCTTTGAATCCCACCAGTTCTGATGAAATTTAGATCTGTTGTTATGATTATATCGTCTGTCGTCATGTCGGTAGTTCTTGTAGTTTCTTTCTTGTCGGTTACGTGGTGGAGAATTTCTCCCTGAAGTATCACTTCACGGTGGACCGTTGCGTCTGACGTTATTCTGCCTCCCTTGATAATGACTCTTTTGGTTTCCATGTTGTCTGTTTCTATGGATGTCTCTGTCATATTCGTTACTACGGAAATGCGATCTTTCTCTGTAACTATTTTTACTCTGCCAACGGTTGTCATACGGGTGGTGTCTGTTTTGGTCACGATTTACGTTGTGAGAATAGCCTTGTCGTGTCCAGTTATTATTTATTTCATCGTGGAATTGCGACGGATGTGATCTGTAATGGTTGTGTTTCTGTTTTCGCGTTCCGCGACTGTCACTGTCAATTTGTAATTTTTGTAAGAGTCCCTAAAAATCTTCAATGTCGTCTTTGCAACTTCCTGCCAAAATAATATGCCGTAAATGTTCAGGTAATTTGATTAAGTAAATGCGGATGAATTCTGAGGGGCTGTATGGGTTTGACAGGTACTGATTCTTGTGCAACATGTCTTCAAAATATTTCACAAGACTGGAAAATTCAGATTGTTCGAAATGTTTCATCATTATGATGCTATGTTTTACTCAGACTTGTGTAGCTTGAGACCAATATGCTAAGAGGAAGGCATGGTAAAATTCTCCTTCACTGTGGCAATCGTGAATGCCCGATCGCATACTTACAGCTGGTTCATTCTCCAAGTAGCTACACATAAATTCTAAACTGTGGTCTAATGACCAGTTAGGAGGAAAATAATGAGAGAACTGCTGAAGCCACGCTTGTGGATGAATGTCGTTGCCAGAATTGTTAAATGTTTTGAATGTACGTGTAGTAATGAACAGCTTATTCCAGTTATCACAGACATCTTCAACCTGTCTCTTGTCAGTAGTACATATCCTACTGAGTGGAAGCAAAGTTTAATTAAGCCTATACCCAAGACTGACAACCCTAAGTCGCCAGGTGACTACAGGCCGATCAGCATACTACCTGCAATTTCTAAAGCCCTAGAGCACATCGTCCATGAACAACTGACGGATTACCTCAAAACTCATAACATCCATGACGAATATCAGTCAGGCTTTCGAAAGCACCATAGTACAGCAACCGCATTAATCAAAGTAACTGATGACATTAAACATGCTATGGACAGACGTGAAGCTACTATCCTAACACTGCTTGACTTTAGCAAGGCTTTTGACACAGTTGACTTCGATATATTACTAATTAAAATGAAACAGCTGAATTTCTCAAACAGCGCAATACAATGGTTCGACAGCTACCTCAAAAACAGAAGTCAACAAGTCATTTGTGGGTCGGAAAAGTCATCATGGAAAAGCGTGCGCTCTGGAGTTCCCCAAGGCTCCGTCCTTGGTCCACTACTCTTCTCACTGTACATTAATGATATTTCTTCAGTGATTCACTCCTGCAACTACCATCTTTATGCCGATGACATCCAACTGTACATAAGTGCAAGCCCCAAAAACATTGCTGGCGCAGTAGCGAGTATGAACGCAGATCTTTGCTTTGTTTCTCGATGGGCACAGAACCTAGGTCTGAAACTAAACCCCAAGAAATCCCAGGTCATACTTATATCTCATCCAAAGTTAATCAGCCGGTACTTTCGCGAAACAGTCCCTAAAATACTCCTCAATGGTACCCAACTACCATACCAGAAAACAGTAAAAGACCTTGGAATAATCTTGGATGAACACCTAAACTGGGAAGAACAAACAGTCACAGCTTGCCGGAAATCGCTCTCCTCCCTACATGCAATTCAAAAGTTTAGAAAAATATTTCCAACCCATGTTAAACAAAAATTAGTCCAAACACTAGTCTTGCCTAATCTTTACTACTGCGATGTAGTTCAACACGGCACAAATAGTGAAAATTCTAGATGCCTCGAGCTAGTGATGAATGCTTGCGTTAGATACGTGTGCAATATTCGGTTGTATGATCATATCAGTCCTTCATACTCCCAGCTAGGTTGGATACGCCCACATACGGCACGCGATCTCCACACGATGTGCTTACTTCATCGATTTCTTAGTCACTGGTGCCCCCAATACTTATCTTCTCACATTAAACACCTATCATCATTCCACAATCGCAATACCAGATCGGATACGTCTATCATCTTGGCTGTACCTTTACATAACACAAAATCTTTGTCCGTGTCATTCTCCATCTCAGCCATACGACTATGGAACGCGCTCCCCTGTGATCTGCGTCTTATCCAGAACTACTCAACATTCAAGAGGGAACTCAAAGCTTACATATTAGGGACGGTATAACCACCATTCTTGTGCCCCTCCCATCTCTTTCTTTCTCCTCTCCATCACAGCTTCGAATTTTACCGTTCTATTTCTCTTCCTCTAACCTATCTACCTCTTATATATCTCTTTCACCCCATTCTATCGTCTTATGTCTCTGCTCGATGAGAATAACTCACAAGCTGCAAGAACATAACGAGAAAATTCCCAACTAACAATGGGACTGACATTCAGAAAAGAAAAGTATGTTTACTTTCATATACATAGTCATTATTATTATTATTATTACTATTATTACTATTATTATTATTATTATTATTATTACTACTATTATTATTATTATTGAATGTTATAATTATTTTTTATTGTTATAATTATCATTGTACTACTGTTATAATATCTATTTTTTTGTTTAACATCAATACTGCATAATAGGCTATATGTCCTTAATGTTAAGTAGAAACTGTAACTCGTTCAACCTGAGTATGCCTGGTTAGGTGTAAGAGAGGGCCCTAATCTTGCCAGGTAAAATAAATGCATAAATAAATAAATAAATAAATAATAAATAAAATCATCATGTCGGAGAGTCGCATGTCGGTCATTGTTACGTCGTTTCGGTGGTTCCATCTCAAAATTCGGTGCACCCTGCCAATTTCTTTCATAATTTCCGAAATGCCCTGTGTTATTATTTTGTGGCTTTTCCGTATATCTAAGTCCCTCTTCTCGTGTTGGAGCGCGAGTGTCCTCTGAAATACGTAATTCTTGTATTACCTGTGTCAGCTGATCTTCTACTTCCCGGATTTCTCTTTGGTGTTGCGTATTAATTTGATTCTGATTTTGTTTGAATTTCCTAATTTGTTCATACTCTTCTGTGTCATTCAGATCATCATCTACCTTTGCAGATAAGTTAATGAATTATCCGAAAGTTCGGCTACTGTCTCCGATAGTGTACTTATTTCCTCAGTGTGTCTTTCTGAACCAAATTTCAGAGTGTCCATTTGTGTTGAAATCGTATCTACTGTGTCCTTTACGTTTTGATGATTTTTTGCAAGTTGCGTAACCGAATGAGAACATCAATTACAAGAGTACAGTTACTGAGTGCGAAAAGAAATGCTATACAGTTAATTTTGCTAGTGGCTAGCCTCTTGCCTTTAGAAACAGATGAGCACTGATTGCCCCACAAAACACGCTCTATTGAGGAACAGAAAGCACGTCTAAGTAAAATTGATTACCGTCAAATTTCTTGCCTTACAGCTACCATTAACCTTGTTTGAGAAAATCGACACAGTATTCATTGTCCAGCGAGGAACGCTGCATCTTAAGAAAGAGCGCCAGTGAATGGATGTCGTGAAACAAACGGCTTTAGAAGTCTAAACCATTAATGAGCCGTAACTGTTCGTCCTGCCCATTGACTTAACGTGACGTCCCTCCACTGACGTTCTGGTCCGCAGCAGAACACTCTCCGTCCAGTGTACGCGCTGTGTTTTTAATTACCCCACTCGCGAGCGTGGCAACCTCCCCTTATGGAACCCGGAACTGAGTACTGCGTAAAGAGATACTTTGTGCGTGGTATCATTAAACAGTAACCGAATGTGCAAAGCTTAGTAAATAAAAAAAATAATCTCACTATCTGATATTTCGCAAGTTTCATGCAACTATCTTGAATCGATAACTCGATGCATCTCTGCTCCTACTTGTTTGAGACGTACTCTAAATTCCTGAACAGATGGTTATTACTTCTCCTCTTTTGATGGAGACGTAGTACTTAAAATCGGGAAACTGCATTAAACGCAGGCTTAATTACTCAGTAGGCATTGTAAAGTATACACCGTTTTATTTTGTTCCTCGGCTTCCTTTCTTAGTCTTTCGTAGCCTTGAAATCATAAACCAATATCTATATGCGTCCCTGCAAATAGAGGCGTTTTTCAATTCAGGAAAATTTTCCTTGTTTTTCTGCAACGCCATGGTAGCGGCTTGGTGGCACCACCCGATTTACATCTGTTTCCAAAATTTAACGAACACCTGCGAGAACCTTACATAGATAGCTTTGACGTGGTGTAAGCAGAGGCGAGGATGTTGCTCTCTCGACAAAGTCAGACATTCTACAGTGATGATAAACAGAATTGATTCTCCTTGCGAGAAATATGTGTGTCGCCAGGTCGACTACGTTGAGAGATAACTATGTAGAAATGAAGAATAAAGATGTGGAATGCTAACAACGCTTGTTTTATTTTAAAAGCTTTAAGAGTTTCCACATAAAAATCTCGGAGGCATTACTTTTCGGATTATTTTCATAATAAACATTCGCAAAAGTAAAAATGCAGAAGGAACAAGACACGTGTTTACAAAGAAGCTTAGTGCGACACTTTGTACGCCATGTGTGTTTTCTTCATAAGTGTTCTGAGACTATTTTAATTTGAGAAAAGTCACACTGTCGAAGTTTTTGCCTTCTGTGTATGCTTATTCTGTCACAGATATTCATCGACACATAGCAAGCAACGTTAAATTGGTTTCAGCACAGAACATTTTTTTATGTATCTAGAAACATTCAGGCAATGACAGCGATAGAATTTAACAACAGGCACTATTAAAAGAAATATAGAAACCTTAAATAACCGAATACTTCTTAATATTAAGATGTACTTTATTTCGCCCTCATTTGGAATACATCATACGAAATAAAATCTCTGCATCATCTACAGACTTCGGGGCATTTTCTAGTTAACGCAGCCATTCATTTACTAAAGACGCCCCAGACAAACCTGAAATGTGTAGGTTTCAAATATATTTTATATCTAAGGAAGTAAATAGTCTAGATAGATGTATGTCACCTATGGTGTCACAATCAAAAGGATTCATCGTATCTCAAAAGCATACAAAGAGAAAGCTCAAAATATGAGTAACCTAATAAATGCCTGACCTTATTGAAACATTTCATAGTCCAAATTGCGAATAAAGCCTGATGTATTCCGGGCACCGAAACTTGTACAAGGAAACAGAGAGGAAAATGAACTACTTTCTGCGATACACCAATCCTCCTGCCCATAACTTCCCGTCCGTTGGTATCAATATCAACTTTCCTACTCATGTCGGACAAACCCTATAGCCCAAATGAAATCACGTTTTTTGTGCCTTATTTCTAGTTCCCGCCCTCCGAGATTGCTCCAAGTAGAAGTCCTCGCCTGTTTTTGTGATTACGCCTGTTGGCCCGTTCTGCTAGAGTACAAGCCTGTTGATGACATTTTCTAAGACCGCTAGCGAATCGTCGCCTTAAAAGCAAGTTTACAGTCTTGAGAGTCTTTTACGTTACAAGAAGCATATAAAGAAATCTTTCAGTGTTTATAGACATTCGTTTTTGTTTCCCACCAATTGCAATAGGATCTGGCAAGGTCTTGAGTTTTGAAATGAGCAGTACATTCGAAAATAATTGGCCTGCAGCTTCAACAATAATGAATTACCGGAACGTACAGATAAATACTATCGGTGTCAAGCGATATTTAGGAAGATATACTTTCGTTTAAATACGAAAGATGAAAAACATCAGACAGCAAGAAAGTTTTTTTTAAACAAGTCCGTTTTTTTTAATTTTCAGGAAATTTGTAATTGTTGTCGATTGTAGCTACCTGAATGAGAGAAAAGTATGACAGAACCTACAACCACAAACATTGCTACTGAGTATAAATTGAATGACCAGCAACAAATTCGTAAGTTGATAGTTGTAACTTATGTTGTTGTTGTGGTCTTCCGTCCTGAGACTGGATTGGTGCAGCTCTCAATGCTACTCTATCCTGTGTAAGCTTCTTCATCTCCCAGTACCTACTGCAACCTACATCCTTCTGAATCTGCTTAGTGTAGTCATCTCTTGGTCTCCCTCTACGATTTTTACCCTCCACGCTGCCCTCCAATACTAAATTGGTGATCCCTTGATGCCTCAGAACATCTCCTACCAACCGATCCCTTCTTCTGGTCACGTTGTGCCACAAACTTCCCTTCTCCCCAATCCTATTCAATACTTCCTTGTTAGTTATGTGATCTACCCATCTAATCTTAAGCATTCTTCTGTAGCACAACATTTCAAAAGCTTCTATTCTCTTCTTGTCCAAACTATTTATCGTCCATGTTTCACTTCCATACATGGCTACACTCCATACAAATACTTTCAGAAATAACTTCCGGACACTTAAATCTATACTCGATGTTAACAAATTTCTCTTCTTCAGAAACGCTTTCCTTGCCATTGACACTCTACACTTTATATCCTCTCTACTTCGACCATCATCAGTTATTTTTCTCCCCAAATAGCAAAACTCCTTTACCACTTTAAGTGTCTCATTTCCTAATCTAATTCCCTCGGCATCACCCAACTTAATTCGACTACATTCCATTATCCTCGTTTTGCTTTTGTTGATGTTCATCTTCTATCCTCTTTTCAAGACACTATCCATTCCATTCAACTGCCCTTCGGTGAACCTCAAAGTTTTTATTTCTTCTCCATGGATTTTAATACCTATCGCGAATTTTTCTTTTGTTTCCTTCACTGCTTGCACAATATACAGATTGAATAACATCGGGGAGAGACTACAATCCTGTCTCACTCCCTTCCCAACCACTGCTTCCCTGACAGTTCAGTAATTTTCACATCTGTCAGCACCTGCTCTCTTTGGGATTGGAATTATTATATTCTTCTGGCAGTCTGATGGTATTTCGCCGGTCTCATAGATCTTATATAAATGTTAATAAAGGGAATATCATTTGAGTATGTTTAGACTTCCTGTTGCCTGCCACTGAATAAAAGCACTACGTGGCATTGTTGAGATAGCAGATCATTATGACGACTTTCATACTCATATGAGAGATGACTAACACTGTGATGACTCTCATACTGAGATGACCCACTCATACAGAGATGGCCCGTTCACGCTCACATACCAGTCTTGTACACACATGACACTCTCATACACGCATGACAGTATCATAGACAGGGCGCTCCCATACATATGAAACACACTCATATGACACTCTGACAGTGAGATAACCCAACTATAGTGAGATGACTTACTCATATTCAGATGATCCACACATGTTCGTATACCACATTCATATTCAGATAGTAGTCTCATTCAGATTACAGTCTGATTCACACATGACACTCCCGTATGCACACAACATTCTTATACATATGCGACATTCTCATGCACACATAATGCTCTTATACACATGTGTCAGTCTCATACATACATGACACTCTCACACACATGACGTACCCAGACACAGATGACACCGTCATATGCTTATGACAATCTCACCCATGCATTATAATCTCATATTTAGACGACGATCTCATAGAGACATGACACTCTCACGTACACATGACACACTCACACGCAAATGAGACACTCATACAATAATGACACGCTCATACTGAGAAGACATATTAATACACTGATTATACACTAGTACTCAGATGACACTTCTTACACCATCAAACACACACACACACACACACACACACACACACACACACACACACACACACACACACGCACACATGCATGTATGCACACACATACACATGACAGTCTCATACACATTTTACACACTCATACACATATGACACTCTCATAGACATATGACACTCCCATACTCAGATGACACTCTCATACTCAATGACATACTCTTATGACGGTGACACTCGGATATTCAGGCGACAATTCTCGATATGATGAGTTTTCTGAACAGTACCACATGACAGTAACCCCAATAGATTTCATGAGGTAACAGAACACGTGTGACCCTACTACTAGATGAGTCTGTGGTGGTACTGGTATAGGTGGAGTGCTTGATAAGACCATGGAAATATGAGTAAGGTGGCGGTAAAGGTACACCTAGGCAACTGCAGTGTAAAATCATAAGGTGATTCGAAAACAAGATCAAGATTCAGAGTGAACACTACAAGGGACAGCAAACACTTGGGAATGTAAATCATGCCATTTTGATGGGCAAGTGGAAGTCAGAACGTTTAGCATTTTCCAAAGGTGAAGTTCAATGTAGAGCGCGAAAAAAATGGACGACTACTGCTTATGAACGTGCTTGTGAAATGCAACAGATGTCTCTGGCTTGCAATAGTGCTTACAAAGACGAATATCTATCGCTCGTGCTCCCATAGGCTATACAGCCAATTAAGGCGCCATATTAGTTACAATATCCCCGCTATCGACGGGGGATCTCAAGTTGATTCCGTAGTTCTAGATTTCCGGAATGCTTTTGACACCGTTCCTCACACGCGACTTCTAATCAAGGGGTATCGTCTCAGTTGAGCGACTGGATTCGTGATTTCCTGTCAGGAAGGTCGCAGTTCGTAGTAATAGACGGCAAATCATCGAGTAAAACGGAAGTGATATCAGGTGTTCCCCAGGGAAGCGTCCTGGGACCTCTGCTATTCCTGATCTATACAAATGACCTGGGTGACAATCTGAGCAGTTCTCTTAGGTTGTTCGCAGATGATGCTGTAATTTACCGTCTAGTAAGGTCATCCGAAGACCAGTATCAGTTGCAAAGCGATTTAGAAAAGATTGCTGTATGGTGTGGCAGGTGGCAGTGGACGCTAAATAACGAAAAGGGTGAGGCGATCCACATGAGTTCCTAAAGAATTCCGTTGGAATTGGGTTACTCGATAAATAGTGCAATTCTCAAGGCTGTCAATTCAACTAAGTGCAAATTGGTTCAAATGGCTCTGAGCACTATGGGACTTAACATCTGTGGTCATCAGTCCCCTAGAACTTAGAACTACTTAAACCTAACTAACCTAAGGACGTCACACACATCCATGCCCGAGGCAGGATTCGAACCTGCGACCGTAGCAGTCGCGCGGTTCCGGACTGCGCGCCTAGAACCGCGAGACCACCGCGCAACTAAGTGCCTGGGTGTTAAAATTACGAACAACGTCAGTTGGAAAGACCACATAGATAATATTGTGGGGATGGCGAGCCAAAGGTTGCGTTTCATTGACAGGACACTACGAATATGTAACAAGTCCACTAAATAGACAGCTTACACTACACTCGTTCGTCCTCTGTTAGAATATTGCTGCGCGGTGTGGAATCCTTACCAGGTGGGATTGACGGAGGAAATCGAAAGGGTGCAAAAAGGGCATCTCGTTTTGTATTATCAAGTAATAGGGTAGAGTGTGTGGCAGAAATGATACGCGAGTTGGCATGGAAGTCATTAAAGGAAAGACGTTTTTCGTCGCGGCGAGATCTATTTACGAAATTTCAGTCACCAACTTTCTCCTGTGTATGCGAAAGTATTTTGTTGAGCCGAACCTACATAGGTAGGAATGATCATCAAAATAAAATACGAGAAATTAGAGCTCGAACAGAAAGGTTTAGGTGTTCTTTTTTCCCACGCGGTTTTCGGGAGTGGAATGGTGGAGAGGTAGTATAATTGTGGTTCGATGAACACTCTGCCAAGCACTTAAATGTGAATTGCAGAGTAATCATGTAGATGTAGAAGCTCTCTTAGTGACTAACAGGGTGCAGTAGTTTCCAGGAAGGAGCCGCTCTTATTCCCACACCATGAGGCTGTCTGGTGCCTCGCCACAGGAAGGAGCGCACGTCTTCCCTTTCTTACCGTACTCCGATTGTCCTCTGTCCATTAAAAATGTCCATTTTAGATACGAGGAAAATTAAATGTTTCTTGCAAAACGCCAAGTTCTCACCACATGTAAAGGCGACAGTGGGAGGAAATACAGGGAACTTGAAAGAGATTCGTCCAATTTCACAACACAATTTATTCTACATGAATGAAGTTAGAAAGTTGAGGTGAATATTAGTTTATGCTTACCATGGTGACAAGGGTAAATAGCCGTTTCATGTCATTCCCTCTAGGAGTATGGCTAGAACACTTACGTGTTCATCATTGTCCAATGTACATCAACACAGCAATAAGACGCCTTTCGCGTTGTTCCCTTCAAAAGGTGCAATTCACCTGGAACTGTGAAGCGCGGTACTCGTCGCGAGTATGTTTCTGCAAAAAAAAAAAAAAAAAAAAAAAAAAAAAAAAAAAAAAAAAAACCTTAAAACGTAGTCCTATGCTATGCTGTGATGTTTTGCTCCAAAATACCGTTGAAAGGTGGAGGCGTCGACAGATATATGGTCGGCGGTAAAAGTGAAAAATGTTAGTGGTGTTCTTATGTTTAAAGAAACCACCCCCAACCTTGTATCCACTACCAGCTACTGGTTGTTAATAAGAGAGTGTAATGTTCCAAAAGTAACTGTGATTATGCTGCAATGAATGTAAATAATTAAAGCCGATCACATTCGTGTGACGTAACGTTTAATATGGTATCATGCGGGAGTTAATTCGTTCCCGCACTAAATCGTCACAAGGTATGAAACGTCTATGCATCATGTTTCACTTGAAGCGAAATAAGCTTCAATGTCAGGGAGACACATCCTGTTCTCCCCTCGAACGCTCCTCTCTCACCCTTCTCCCTCCGTCACCTCAAAACAACAATATTCACGAAAGAAATTATGGCTACACACTTTTAGGCACATGGTTTGAGCATCTGGTTGATTTTGTCTTTAACAGAGAGACCGTGAATGCCAATTGACAAGCTGCAAAGGGTGTAGTGAGGGATTTAGAGGAAATGAACAGGAATCCTTTCGGAAGGTGTGTTGCGGCTTAACGGTAACCGACCACGAATAATCCCGACGGTTCCGAAGGCCTGTACTGGGGTAATCTCCATGCTAGCCTGTCTATTGCACGAAGAGATTTTCGCCTCTTCGGACCGTTGAAGAATCAGTTGGCTGGTCACTTTTCCAGAAGTTATCCCGGCGGTCGAGCGTCTGTTATGACGTGAATCCCGAAGTAATTCATTGTTGTGGGTGTGGTCTTCAGTACAAAGACTGGTTTCAGGCAGCTCTCCATGCTACTCTATTCTGTACGAACCTCTTCATCTCCGAACAACTACTGCAACCTACATCCTTCCCAAACTGCTTTCTGTATTGGCCTCTTTGTCTCCCTCTACAACTTTTATTTCCCTCCCTTTTCAGCGTTAATTCAACTTGCAAAAGCTGCTAAAATTAGTTTTTAATAAAACTGAAACTTGGTTTTGAGAACCCGTGTGAAACTGACGAGATATTTAAGGACTTTTTCAGTGCTTTAAGTCTTTTAAAAATACTGTTTAAGTTAATACTCATCATTCGGATGAAGTTAATATATTCTTGAAACTTCAAGAAGAGACTTTATGCAAATTAATTTTACTCAAATAATGTAGCAAAGCAACACGTCAGAGTCGCATAATACTCTGACTCTTTAAATTTGCGGAAACATTGCAACATTACAGTCGTCGTCATTACACATAGATGTAAGATTTAAGAAAACTGATTTGGAATTCGAAATCATACAGCAACACTCCATAGATATAAATGACAATATAGTAAACAAAATACACTTCATCACAGAACGACTTGAATTAAGTCTGTTAACTGTCAATATTGGCAGTTAAATATTCGTAGCTTGCCTTGTGATGGGTAGTGTTGTTGAGAATGTGGTGCGAAAAACACGTCTGCCAGTTCTTCACATCTCTGGTTAAAACGATACGGCAATAGCATCGCTACGAGTATCCATATTAAACATGCCTGAAGGAAAGTTTCACACCTACTGCAAACTCTGGCAAGTTTCGCAACCACGACAAATAATTAACAGAGAAAATTTGTTAGTACCGAGGTATTAATAAACGTATTCCTCCAACGTTAGCACCAATAGCAAAGTCTGTGGAGCGTGGCATCACTGCTTTCTGGCTTGTCTGTCTGCGGTAAAATTTTTCCACATAAATGGTGTTCCCAGAAGGGAATACGACAAGGCCGCTCTACCACAACACTGTCCACCGAGTCAGCGTACTTCGTCATTTGCCCTTTAGGAAATGCGCCCACCAAACATAGATGACGAGGGAAAAAGCTGACCCTCCTTCAAGCTTAATGGCTTCCTTCTTTCTTACACATTTCTTTTACTTTTTACAATAATAATATATAACAAGTTAAGGATGAATTCATACCGTACGTAAATGATTTGTTTTGTTTTCTTAAGTGTACAACAAAATTTAATTGTGTATTTATCACTGTAATGGAAACGTTACAAGATACACTTAATCGAGCACAATGGTTTTTGAAAGCAAACATGGACATAGACTTCCGTTGTAGGGGGAAATACGCAATTTAACGCGTAAAACAGCATACTCTACTTGAGTAAGAACACAACATATCCGCTGCGGGCGAGATGGAAATTCCGAACACAGACGCAGCTGCAGTTTATTATAAAAATTTCCAGATCAGAAGTTACATAAATAGCACTGTCACTAGTGGAACAGTGACGCAATGCTCCGTTCAGCTACGAAGCGGAAACCACGTAGACGAAGTAACTGCCCAAGGTGCTACTGAAGTACATAACCAAAGGAACATAAAATCTGACCGTAACATTATAAATTAATCAGTGCCACTGGTCTCATAGCAATTTCTCTGCAATTTCATTCTAAATGCGTTGGTAGACTTATCCTCAACCGGTGTGGTGGCTAACAAATAGGTAATTCATTTCCACTTGTTAGATACAATTGATTTTATTCGCCACCCAAACAATGTTCTCCATTGCACTGTCACTGAATTATTCTCCGATTCTTCTATAAACACATATGTCGTCCGCGTAATAGTAACCATTTATACATTTTCGAGCCCATTAATATCTTGTTGTTGTTGTTGTTGTTGTTGTGGTCTTCAGTCCTGAGACTGGTTTGATGCAGCTCTGCATGCTACTCTATCCTGTGCAAGCTTCTTCATCTCCCAGTACCTACTGCAACCCACAGCCTTCTGAATCTGCTTGGTGTATTTACCTCTTGTTCTGCCTCTACGACTTTTACCCTCCACGCTGCCCTCCAATACTAAACTGGTGATCCCTTGATGCCTCAGAACATGTCCTACCAACCGATCCCTCCTTCTAGTCAAGTTGTGCCACAAACTTATCGTCTCCCCAACCCCATTCAATACCTCCTTATTAGCTATGTGATTTACCCATCTAATCTTCAGCATTCTTCTGTTGCACCACATTTCGAAAGCTTCTATTCTTGTCCAAACTATTTATCGTCCATATTTCAATCCCATACATGGCCACACTCCATACAAACACTTTCAGAAATGACTTCCTGACACTTAAATCTATAGTCAATGTTACTAAATTTCTCTTCCTCAGAAACGCTTTCCTTTCCATTGCCAGTCTACATTTTATATCCTCTCTACTTCGACCATCATAAATTATTTTGCTCCAGAAATAGCAAAACCCCTTTACTACTTTAAGTGTCTCATTTCCTAACCTTATTCCCTCAGCATCAGCCGACTTACTTTTATTGCATTCCACTATCCTTATTTTGCTTTTGTTGATGTTCATCTTATATCCTCCTTTCAAGACACTATCCATTTCGTTCATCTGCTCTTCCAAGTCCTTTACTATCTCTGATAGAATTACAATGTCATCGGCGAACCTCAAAGTTTTTATTTCTTCTCCATGGATTTTAATACCTATCCCAAATTTTTCTTTTGTTTCCTTCACTGCTTGCTCAATATAGAGATTGAATAACGTCGGGGAGAGGCTACAACCCTGTCTCACTCTCTTCCCAACTACTGCTTCCCTTCCATGTCCCTCGACTCTTATAACTGCCATTCGGTTTCTGTACAAATTGTAAATAGCTTTCATTCCCTGTTTTTTACCCCTGCCACCTTCAGAATATGAAAGAGAGTATTCCAGTAAACATTGGCAAAAGCTTCCTCTAAGCCTACAAATGCTAGAAACGTAGGTTTGCTTTTTCTTAATCTAGCTTCTAAGATAAGTCGTAGTGTCAGTTTTCCCTCACGTGTTACAACATTTCTACGGAATCCAAACTGATCTTCCCCGAGGTATCTATGGGCAGAGGAATTTAAGGGGTGGGTCTACAGTGAAAAGCAGGGAGCCAGTAGATTGGGTGTACTCTGTTGTTTGTCAGATTCAAAAACTGTATCACATTAGTGATGCCTTAATGGAAGCAGCAATGAGACAATGCAAGAGGATAAAAAGACATGTCCTCTCTCTCAGCTCAACTGCGTGCTCTTACAAACGTCAACGTAGAGCAGAGCATTGAAGGAATCTGTCCAGTTCGTGACCTCAGCTGAAGCAATCAATATTATCGAGTAGGACTAAATAGTTAGTCTAGTCTCAGATGGAAATGTACTTCTGTAAATGTTGGACATTGTACTTCCACATAACAGTTCGATAATTAGAGCATCAAGAGATGCTTTAATAGTCAATGACAGTTGTAAATTGTCGAACACTCGTGTGGCAAGGGACTGAATGCAATAAATCTTTATATCGATTCATTTAATAAAGTCAATTAATATGTCATATGTATTGGTTCCAATAAGCCGCATCTCCAAGATGAATCAAAGAGCCCATAATTATGGCCGGACGATGTAGTTTCGTCTGATCATAAAAACAAAGAACATTAAAACGTGTATCAGAGCGAAAGAACACACATGTAGCGACCGTTGTTGTTGTCATTGTTGTGGGCTTCAGTCCGAAAACTGATTGGGTTAGCTCGTTTAACGGCCTGTTGACATGATTATTAGAGACTGAGCACAATGTCGGATTAGGGAACGATTGGGAAGGAGATCGGGCATGTCACGACATTTGCCTCTATCGATTTAGGGAAATCATGGGTAAATTAAATTTGGACGCGGAAAAACTGGTTTGATACAGCTCTCATAATGACTCCACCTCATGCACCTTCTTTGTCTCAGAATGACTACTGCAACTGACAGCCAATTGAGCCAGCTTCCTGTATTTATTCCTTGTAATTTGTACACCCCTCTGCCCACGCATATACTTGTCTCCAACACTAAACTGAACGGCTCCTTGACATCACGGAGTAAATACTATCAACAAATTCCTTTTTTACCCAAGTTGCGCCATAAATTTCCTCTCCGTCCAACTCGCTTCATCAGTTGAACTATCTACACAATTAATCTCCAGCATTTTTCTCAAACAACACATTTTAAAAGCTTCTATTATCTTTTCATCCGAACTGCTAATTGTCTACCTTTCAATTACGTATAAGGCTACGCTCCAAAAGAACACCTTCGAAAGTACTTACTAACAGTTAAATTAGTATTCGATTTTAGTAAATTTCTATTCTTCAGAAACGTCTTTCTATGTATTGTCCGTCTACATTCCACATGTTCTCTACTTCGGCGATCGTTAGTCAGTTTACAGCCAAAGAGCAAAACTCATCTACTGCTTTTAATGTGTTCTTTTCTAATCTAATTCTTTCAGTATCACCTCATAAATTCGTCTACATTCCATTACTTTGGTTAGCTTTTGTCCTTCCTGCAAGACTCTCACCATTCCGATCAACTGCACTTCCGATTCCTTTGTACACTCCTTGAAATTGAAATAAAAACACCGTGAATTCATTGTCCCAAGAAGGGGAAACTTTATTGACACATTCCTGGGGTCAGATACATTACATGATCACACTGACAGAACCACAGGCACATAGACACAGACAACAGAGCATGCACAATGTCGGCACTAGTACAGTGAATATCCACCTTTCGCAGCTATGCAGGCTGCTATTCTCCCTTGGAGACGATCGTAGAGATGCTGGATGTAGTCCTGTGGAACGGCTTGCCATGCCATTTCCACCTAGCGACTTACACCTTCTAGAGCACGTTGGGTGGCACGGGATACATGCGGACGTGTATTGTCCTGTTGGAACAGCAAGTTCCCTTGCCGGTCTAGGAATGGTAGAACGATGGGTTCGATGACGGTTTGGATGTACCGTGCACTATTCAGTGTCCCCTCGACTTTCACCAGAGGTGTACGGCCAATGTAGGAGATCGCTCCCCACACCATGATGCCGGGTGTTGGTCCTGTGTGCCTCGGTCGTATGCAGTCCTGATTGTGGCGCTCACCTGCACGGCGCCAAACACGCATACGACCATCATTGGCACCAAGGCAGAAGCGACTCTCATCGCTGAAGACGACACGTCTCCATTCGTCCCTCCATTCACGCCTGTCGCGACACCACTGGAGGCGGGCTGCACGATGTTGGGGCGTGAGCGGAAGACGGCCTAACGGTGTGCGGGACCGTAGCCCAGCTTCATGGAGACGGTTGCGAATGGTCCTCGCCGATACCCCAGGAGCAACAGTGTCCCTAATTTGCTGGGAAGTGGCGGTGCGGTCCCATACGGCACTGCGTAGGATCCTACGGTCTTGGCGTGCATCCGTGCGTCGCTGCGGTCCGGTCCCACGTCGACGGGCACGTGCACCTTCCGCCGACCACTGGCGACAACATCGATGTACTGTGGAGACCTCACGCCCCACGTGTTGAGCAATTCGGCGGTACGTCCACCCGGCCTCCCGCATGCCCACTATACGCCCTCGCTCAAAGTCCGTCAACTGCACATACGGTTCACGTCCACGCTGTCGCGGCATGCTACCAGTGTTAAAGACTGCGATGGAGCTCCGTATGCCACGACAAACTGGCTGACACTGATGGCGGCGTTGCACAAGTGCTGCGCAGCTAGCGAAAAAATCTGTTTCTGATAAACGTGAATATCGCTACTTATGTTTTTCACTGCTATCTCAAATTTTTCTCGAAGTATCATATGTCTCCCATCTCACTGTCACGTACTTTCTCTTCCTTCTCTATGACATTTCCTAAAAGCTCATTTTCCTTGTATAGGCCCTTTACGCCATTAAAAACAAGTACATACGATTGTTCTTGCTTGCATTTGTGTCAAATGAAGAGATTATTGAAAATAAAACAAAAAAGATAACGAATAATAAATAACAGAACGTCGATCTGGTTTAACGTCCATCGACATTGCTGTTATTATCGATGAAATTATTGTAAATCATGTTTTCGCTCCCTATCATATTCTGAACAAGAATCTACCTTAAGTGAGGGTTAAGAACACACTGAAATCCTTTAAATTCAAGATCACTAATAAATAAACCGAGATCATGTGGACGTAACAGCCAGTAAGTAGAAACGAGAGGACAAGCTGAAATTACGGCACATCCGATTTCTATAACATGATTACAGAACAAGTTACATCACGGTATATTTTTCTACTTGCCTTATCATAAATGCACGGTTAATGGATTCTAAGATGGCAGCGAAATCTGGATCCATAGATTCTGAGTACTGGTGAAATTAGAAAGATGCATAACAAAGCTGTGAATGAGAAATTGTAGAATCAACTAATACAACTTCGGAGGCGCACATTTTCGAGAGTAGCAAACTTCAAGGTCATCGCCCGTGGGGATGAATGAAGTACAGTATTGTGGCAGGAATCGGATTTCAGGTCTCAATGCCCAACGTCGTTAGGAGTGTAATACACTGTGTCTGAAAGATGATACCCGGAACTTAAATTGTAGTCAGCCTAACACTAAGAGAACTGTCATTAACGGGAGGAAGGGCGATAGTAAATTTCAGTCGAAATCGAATCATCCCTACTCAGAACCTTGCAAGAATTGTACTAAGTTATGACAGAGATGGCAGCTGTTGTAACAATTTCTAAAACTGGTTTATTCGTCATTGTATAGTAACGTAAAAGGCATTTAAAAAGTATTTGCAACACCGTTCGCAGATTCTGTAAGGTGTCGTATTGGGGCCCTTAAAATAATCACAGATTTCTTCCCTTAGCCTTAATGTTTGCAAGAAACATGGTAATGGTATATAAACGTAAGCAGTTCGACGGAAATGAGACACGTTGCGGAGTGGACTCGTTCTATACGAGCTTTTTGCAGCATTGACGTTGCTCACGTACGGCAACCCAGTGAAAGCTGCTCCCATCGATCTGCGACCACAGGCTAAATGTCCATCACGACAGACCGGCCACCACCCACTCCTGTCGTAATGGATTCGGTAAACTCCCTGACAGCCGAAAATGTGGAAGTTACTAGTTTACGGACTCAGTCGAAAATGTTTGCTTTAAAATGGCCACTGGTCGCAAATAGATCTGCCGCACATCCATCTCTCCAGTCTTTCGCCAAACAACGATTTAAACCAATACCCAGTTTTAGATGACATAGCTAGCAAGCATCTTCTTTTTGAGCAGTTGGGTTACAACTCAGTTTTGGTGCACATTATTTTGATGGTTGACTTGGGTGGTCTGCGGAGCCTGATTAGAATACAGGCACTTCGTGAACGTAATTAAAGTTATTGTACATAAAAAATAAACGGTCAGTCCAGCACCAAAGATACAACATATTTTTCGCTTGGAGGGGGAAGGAGCCCTCCGCCACATGTAATGACCAGGAACAAAACCTAAATATCGATGGCCTGACGGGGATTTAAATATATTTATCACATAGAAGTCATAGTAGCCTTTATGTGGCATCTTTGACTAGTAATCAAAACGTTTTTTGTCATCAGTAATCGCCACTGAGGATGTCTGCTACAGTAGACACCCTCCTTCTACCAAGGGCCTGGTCAAAAAGGCGAAGGAGCAGACCGAGCTTTGTGGCACCCTCTCGCTCTTGAGTAATACAAACGTATTAAAACGAAACTGCTAAGCAAAAACAAAAAATTATTAATTAATTAACTTGCTGTTTGACTTTTGCCTTGACGAAAATAAGACAGGTACTCTCCTTTGAAATTTTTGTCTAGATGCATATATTATAAAGTTTTTACCTGTAAAGTTCAAACAATCTGTGAAAAAATTTGTACTATACATGAATGTGTTTTCTTCGTGGCTCCTCTAAGGATAGAATGCACTAGGTACAGAATGAGTTAGCGGTCGGAGGTTTCTGCCAGGCAAATTCGAAGAAAACGGCTACAACTCGCGATGAAGACGCCGTCTCCCTTAGCAGCAACAATATTCACAGTCGCAGTAAGGTTTCATTTTCTGGACACACTTTCAGAATGATAAGACTGAACAACAATGCAGTATGATATCTTCTAGAAACTGGTCGCTTAGGGAACGTCTTGAATATACAAGGTGACGGCGAAATACTGCGCGTCGCTCGTACCGTGATAGTAGCAGATTCACCCAGGAATGTTAATTCGCGAAGAAATCACTATGCACTCTATTGATAAACACACCAATAGCTTTTATGAAGGTCCGGGGATCCAACATCGAATAAAGGTTTGTAAACGATATATACCTTTTTTCTTTCACAAATTGAATTTTTGTTCTTGGTAATCTCGATTACATGTTGACGTCTACACTTCAAATTACTACTACATGGAAACTTTGCTGACCTAAAAAAACCGCAATGTCCTATCGGCATTACGTATTTAGAACAATAACCAAAAAACATCGATGTTTTTTTTCGCAGCATTGAGCATTTTCGTCACAACGAAGAGCGTTGTCGTCTCAAATTACGGTAGCGCATCATCGCTGGTACTCGCAGCCGGAATATTTCAATCATATTACATTATGTAGGGACATATCAAGAGTGTGTGTGTGTGTGTGTGTGTGTGTGTGAAGCTTTGCTGCAGTCTGGAACCACGAATCCTGCCTCGGGCATGGGTGTGTTTGTGATGTCTTTAGGTTACTTAGGCTTGTGGGAAACTGCATGAAACACGATGTAGCCCAGGAGCTTGTTATCGTTCACAACTTTTTTTCATGTTTGGACAGTGATCCGAATTATAGACGCTGCTCCTCGAAGCAGAGTAGGCGACCGACCACGATCAGCTACAGTGGAAAATGAGTATATTGCGCAACAAGCAGGAAGAGACTCATGTAGGAAAGGGAAGGGAAAACTGTCTGGGTTGATTGCAGAAAACGTCAGGGGGGACACTGTCACAAGTGGTAAAATACCAGTGGTCACAGGTGTCAGAGGAATGCCTTTTCTAGGATAGGGAAGGGGGAAAGAAAACGAGTTTTAAGAGAGATAGGCAGACACACTCAGTTTGAGAAAACTGATGAACAGGAGTCAGATTTTAGCACACAGATTCCATTTAAACAATGTTTAACAGAAAGTAATCAGAAACTGCCAGTTCATCTTCGCCAAAGCAGTTAGAATCCCATTAGTATGCAGTATCAGTTATCTTTATTACACCAGAACATTCCGGGACTCAGAAATAAAATTGACGAACTACTCATTTGTATTGATGAAATGAATTCAACTAACCAAATTGACATAATCTGCCTCTCTGAACATCAAGTGACCACTGGCATAGATATGTTAGACCTTCCAGGATTTCAGCTAGCTTCCTACTTCTGCAGAGTAGATATGGATGGAGGAGGAGTTGCCACATTTATTAAAAACCGCCATTAATTCAAGAACATTGACATTACTAAATTCTGTTTAGACCAGCATATGGAAGCATGTGCAACAGAAGTAGAGTTCCATAACAGATCCTATATAATAGTAACTGTTTACTGGCCACCTGCAGGAAATTATAGTCTATTCATAAATAATCTGCATCCTCTTTTGGGTTATTTAACAGGAAGAAACAAAGAAATTTTGATTGCTGGTGGATTTAATACAGATTTTCTAATGCAACCTTCCAGTAAACATTTACTGCATTTAGTAATGTTGTATTTCAATCTAACTCACACTCAAAACTACCCAACTAGGACCACTATAACCTCAAGGACAATATTGATAATATTTTTATAGACAAATAAAAGGAACAAAATCATATCATAAAACCTGTAATAAATGGACTATCAGATCATGACATGCAGCTCCTTGTTTTAGATGTAAATTCTGAGCAGATTAAAAGACTGCTAAGTCTGAGTACAGGAGAGTAGTCAGTCAACCAAAGATGGAGTGTTTTAGAGAACTGCTCAAAGATATGAACTGGAAAGATGTTTATAGTGCTCATGACATGAATGAAAAATGTAACACATTCATGAACAATGTCAGTACCATGTGTAACGTCTCTTAGCGAAAGATATATTATGTAATAAGGAGAAAACATTGTGTGTCATGTTTTGTTCTTGTGTAGAATTATGTACTTTTTTATTTAGATTATATCTGTGTCGGCGAGTACTGAAACCGCCACAGACGATACTTATTAAATATCAAACAAAGATGAGAATAGGTGACTAGTATAAATAGTAAAAAAAGAACATTAATTTCTCTGTTGTCTTCTTGGAGTTAAGTGAGTAGGAAGAGCCTGTGACGTTATATATTGTACGCTTGCGTAGCATTCTTTTGTCAAGATTGTGAGAGGTCACGCCATTAGACGTATCCTCGGAAAGGTGTGTAATTAATTGATTTGTTTAAACGTTTTGAATAGAGTTACTTAGTGACACCTTGCGTTACGATTTGTAATAAGCTTGCCTGGTATTTTATCCCATCCCTTTAAGGCATTTTCAGCTATTTAAATATTATTCGTGGTGCAGAGCTGCGCTACGAACGAACGAGCCGCTGCCGCGGCGCATTCCAACTGCATTAAGTGAAATCTATCATACTGCAAAGAAGCGGGCAGGTAATAGTGAAGCAAAATTATTTCTTTAAGCTTTCGGAATTGCAGAGCAGAGCAGCAGGTTTTATGATATGTTTTACAGGTTGACGCGGGCTGCTGATAATATATTACTAACAGTGCAAAAAGATAATCTACCTTCATAACATAAAATAAATCTTGCTGTGCGTAATTTTGGTCCGGCAAACCTTATAGTAAAAACATCTTTTTCTATGACAATAGTCTCATGTTCTCGTGTTAATCATGGTACTTATTGGTGTTTTACTTTTAACAAAAATCCACTGCATAATTTTTATGTTGAACAATCATTGCGTACTGTAACATCAGTATTGATAACAAAGTAATTTTCATTAACCTTTTCAATAACTATAAAGTAAGGAACATATGCTGAATATGTGATTTACAGTAACGAAAAAATGTTCCTTTAGTAGAAAGCCAGATCCAGAAAAATAAGAACATAATATATTGTGTTTTGTTGAAAATTAATGACCCAGAGAAAGTCACAGCACAGCATCACTTAAAGGTATTTTGGGGCTCTTTTCGTAGTAACATATTTTATTTCATATATTAGTTGTTACGCAAGTAATAATAAAACAAAGCAAATAAGAACAGAGCCAGCAGAACATGTTTTAAAACTGTTTTCCTCAAAAAATTACTCAAATTAAATAGAGTAGATGACACATTAGTAACAGAGGGTCATAGTGTGGCAAATCTATTTAACAAGTACTTTATATCAGTTACTGAAAGAATGGGATTGTCAGGATCAGTAAATAATGCCCCCTTGAATATCTGAAACCAGCTTTTACAAATAGCTTCAGTTACATGAATATGTCACAAACTTTACCAAAAGAAATAACTTCCATAATAAAATCTTAGAAAACAAAGCATTCTAGTGGTTATGATGAAATATCAACAAAGTTAATTAAGGCATATTCTTGTGAGTTTAGTACAATTCTAAGTTACTTGTAAAACCAGTCAATTATAACTGTGACATTTCCTGCCTGGTTAAAATGTGCAGATGTTAAGACTCTATGCAAGAAAGGGGATAGAGACATATCATCAAACTAGAGACCGATTATACTTTTGCCAGCATTCTCAAAATTTTTAAAAAAAGTAATATACAGGCAGCTTCTCAACCATCTGACCACAAATAACACATTATCAAGAACAGTTTCGATTTCTGAAGGGTTCTGATATCGAGAAGGCTATTTACACCTACAGGGAAAATGTACATAATTCATTAAATAACAAATTACAAGCAGCTGGTATTTTCTGTTATTTGTCAAAGGCATTTGATTATGTGAACCACAACATCCTTTTAAATTAATTAGAATTCTATGGAGTCACAGGCAGTGCTGCAAAATGGTTCCAGTCATACCTAGCTAACAGGAAACAAAGGGTGTTAGTACAAGGGACTAGTGAATTAAGTCATCATCAGAATGGGAAGAAATTACATTTGGTGTCCCACAAGGATCCATCTTATGGCCATTGCTTCTTCTTGTGTACATTAACCCTTTCGCGGCTACGGGCATACATGTATGCCCGGCAGTTAGAAGACCAGACGGCTACGGGCGTAGATGTATGCCCAGCCGGCGGGAAGTCCAGGCGGCTACGGGCATACATCTACGCCCGGCAGGCGGGAATACCAGACGGCTAATGGCATACATATACGCCCGGGCTCGGGAACAGGTAAACGTTCACAATAGAGCGGCTGCTGGCTGTTGTCCACTTTTCAGACAACACTTTCATTGTCTGGTCTTCTTTGTAAAGTGAGAAAGCACTTTAGTTTTCCCCTCCCCTGCACACTTTCTGCTTACGAGTCTAACAATCGGCCAGTCCGTTTTTCGCTTCTGGTGAGACGACAGCGTTCGCGTGTGTAGACTTTGCCATGACGGGACACAGTTTATCGGACAAGGAAATCATGGATATCCTCATGAATAGCAGTGACGAAGATTGTAGTGATACTTCGGAGCTTTCTTCCGATGAAGAGTTGGATGCTCCTGGACTTATTGCTGAATCCTCGGTATCACGAACAGAAGATTCTTCCTCTGAAGACGGAAAAGAAGATAGAGTAAGTGAAACTTCGTCAGGAAAAAGAAAGTATGACTGGACGGAGAATCATCCTGTGACGAAACGACACCGTTTTGTGAACACATTTAGCGGGTTAAAGGTGGACTTCGAAGAGTCAGCAAGTCATTTAGATTTCTTTTTGTACTTCATGTCCATGGAATTTGTTTCTGCCATTTGTACACAGATCAATAATTATTATAAATTTATTACTGAAAAAATGACGACAGTGCCCAGTAGATTAGCACGCTGGAAGCATATAGAGCCATCAGAATTTTATTGTTTCCTAGCATGTTCTCTGCTTATGCCTAGAAGTAAAAAGTTAGAAGTGAATGAATATTGGTCGACAGATTCTTTGCTTCAGACACCAATATTTTCTAACATAATGGCCAGGGACCGGTACAAATTGATTCTGCGTTTATTGCACTTCTGTGACAATTCCACCGCGGCTCAAGATATTCTTGTAAAGATACGTCTCATTGTAGGTCACACAAGAAATAAATTCCGCGAGGCAGTAGTACCCTTTGAAAACCTAGTGATCGACGAAAGTTTGCTACTTTTCAAGGGAAGGCTCCGATTCAAGCAGTACATACCAAATAAACGTAGTCGTTTTGGCATTAAAATTTTCGTCCTTTGTGACGTAGAAACGAATTATATTCTGGATTATATTATCTACACTGGTGCTGCCACGGAAATAGAATCTGGAAATTCTGATTGGGGAAAATCAGGCGATGTTGTTGTGAGTTTGTTATTGCCATACCTCAACAAAGGTCATACCATTTATTTGGACAATTGGTACTCGAGCCCAGAATTATTTCTATGGCTCCACAAAAAATGTACAAACGCCGTCGGAACAGTACGAAAAAACTGGAAACATCTACCACCGTTACCAAACAAGCTGAAAAAAGGGGAAGTACATTTCAAATCTTGTGGAACATTAATGGCACTAAAATGGATGGACAAGAAAGAAGTGTGGATGCTTTCGACCGTAAATGGACCAGAGTTTGTGGAGACACAGAAGAAAGAACATAGAACAGGCCAAAACAAATTGAAACCCACCTGTGTCGTCAGCTATAATAAGTCAATGGGTGCAGTGGATAAGACAGACATGCTATTATCTTCTGTACAGTGCATCCGAAAGACACTGAAGTGGTACAAGAAAGTATTCTTTCATTTGACTGACTTGTGTGTGCTGAACGCTAAAACTGTTTTTGAAATACAAAAGCAACAGAAGATACCACTAGCGAAATACCACTTGGAGCTAATCCGTCAATTGCTTGACAGATTTCATAGTCAAACGTGTAAAAGTGCGATCCCACGGACAACCAAAGAAGAAAGCCCTTTCCGACTGCAGAATAAAGAGGGACATTATCCAGGGTTCCTCGTAGCAACGGAGAAAAAGGAGATTCCCCAGAGACGCTGTGTAGTATGCACTGCTCATTCACAACGAAAAATGACACGCATAAGATGCAAAAAGTGCGATGTGGCTCTCTGCATGGTGCCATGTTTCGAAAATTACCACACGCTAAAGAAATATTAGCACGTTTTAGTAACTTTGTACGTTTCAAATAGATAAAAGTAAAAAATAAAAAAATAAAAATAAAAAGCAGATGATGATGATGAGTCCCATACTCCGTTTACCGAGCGTAGGGGAGCGACGCGGGAGACCCGCGCCGCCATACTAGGCAAGGTCCTAGTGGAGGTGGTTTGCCATTGCCTTCCTCCGACCGTAATGGGGATGATTGATGATGATGATGAAGACGACACAAACACCCAGTCATCACGAGGCAGGTGAAAAATCCCTGACCCCGCCCGGAATCGAACCCGGGACCCCGTGCTCGGGAAGCGAGAACGCTACCGCGAGACCACGAGCTGCGGACAAAAAAAAAGCAGATAAAAGTAAAAAAAATGGTTTTTAACTCAGCCAGCGGCAGTCCAAAGCCTGCGTCGAAAATGAGGATGGGAAACCATTAAAGTAAACCGTACTGAACGTGACGGGCTGAAAAAGAAGACAGCGAGCTAGAAGAAGGTAGGCATTTACTATCCAATTTCTTACTGTGGAGAATCGACTTTAGGTTTTAATTACAAACGAAGGCAAGGGCCTATCGCAAAATGAGTTATTCAGATATATTCCTTGTTTAACTTTTAGTCCGATTGCATGACAAAATTAGGTTTTAAATTTCTGTAATTATTATCTATTTAAGACCGTAGTAAGAATATTGTTCGAGATTTGGGCGTTTTCGCTACGCACAACTCTATTTAAAACTATATATCTTGAAATACATTCATGTGATGATAGTGGAATTTTAATATGTTTTAGGCACATACATCGACGGTGTAAATCTCTAGTTAGAGGATTTTGGAATTACTATTAAAAAAGTTCCTATCATTTTTCTAAACCAACCATTTTTCAGCCCATAATAAACATATAACTGAAAGTGTTGGCTATTTTCGAAGCTCTCTTTCGTTGTTATCAGAAACTATAACCAAAGTGACCATACAGAGTATAGTGTTTTTTTAAGGCGCTGCTGAACAGTGGTTCTGTGCACGCGGCAACACGCGGGAAGCCTGCGGCGGCCGTAGCCTGCAGCGGCCACAGGGCTGCGACAGCCGCCGCCGGCCAGGCGCGCAGTGCGCTCGTCCCTGTCACCCGGCCAGGCAGGCAGGACGCTCAGCCTTCCAGCCGCGAAAGGGTTAATGATCTCTCATCAGTTACACTGTCAGAAGCAGAGTTCGTTTTGTTTGCAGATGACACAACTATTGCAATAAATAGTATGTCGAGTGTAGTTCTAGAAAGATCTGCTAATGATATTTTCATGTATATTAATAAATGGTTAAAGCCACCTCATTGATATTAAAGTTTGAAAAGACTCAATATATGGAGAATGTGTAAGAGGTTGCTTATGCATAAAGTATTAAGAAGAGCAGATAGAAGTGGTTGACAGTCTTCAATTCCTATGATTACTACTTCATAATAAATTCAGTTGGGAGGAGCACACCACAGAACTGTAGAAACGCCCTAAGTATTTGCAATTGGAGTGTTAGCAGACATAGTCAACATAAAAATGAAAATCCTTGCATATTTTGCCTACTTTCACTCCATAATGTCATATAGTATAATATTTTGGGGTAACTCTTGAAGTCAAACAAAGGTTTTCAGAATCTAAAAGCGTGTAATAAGTACTATTTGTGGAGTAATTCACGGGCGTCATGTAAAAACCTCTTCAAAGAACTGGGCATATTAACCACTGCCTCTCAGTATATTTACCCCTTAATGAAATTTGTCCTAAATAATATATCTCTTGACATCTTGGATATTCGGGAATCCAGCCGGATGTTCGCGTCGTTCTCGCACGATATTTCAACAGCGTGCCTCGCTTTCTTCTTCAGGTGCTACCTGAGACTGGTCCTTGAATCGATCGACTCCAGTGTTTATGCCTGGAAGGGGTTGGCCGTTCCCTAGTCGGTCCGCGCCGAGTTGAGTGTTCCATCTGTGGTCCGCGCCCGCCAGACTCGGTTTCAACAGACCCCTCCAGTCGCGGATGTTCCGACTGCCGTCAGCACCCGTTTTGGCCGTCCTCAACGGTTGTGGTTGTCATTTGGGGTGTGTCAGACACGATCAGAGATGTTGGGTACTCTATCTCATGACTGTTACTACGGTTTCCACTTCTGTTGCGTGCTGGGCGCTCCCTAATCGGTCCGCGCCGCGTCGTGGGTTCCATCTGAGGTCTGGGCCCGCCAGACATGGCTACATTGTCCCTCTCTGGTCGCCGGTGTTATATCCGCCGTCCGCGCCCGGCCTGGCCGTTTTCTGAAGTCGAGTTCATGATCTGGGGTGTGTCAGATCTGGTCTCTAATGTCCAACACCTTGTCTCTCGGCTGTTCTCTCGGTCTCCACTTATATTTCTTGCAGAATCCTGTAGTGTCCTTCGTTGAGTTTTCACAAGCTCAAGCGCTGGATTCCAAGCAGTGCTGATTTGGTATCCCGAGTCACGGTTAATTAGATTGTCTGTGACATTAATCTCAATTGCTTCTTTAAGGACACTGTCTCAAAATCTTGAGGTCTGTGTCACAATCTTGGTGTCATTGAAATCCATTGATCGACCAAGTTCCAGACAATGCTCTGCTTTGGCTGATTTAGTTGCCCGCCTGAGTCTGGTATGTCTCTGGTGTTCTTTACACCTGATGTCCACAGTTCTGGTGGTCTGGCCAATGTATGACATCCCACACTGGCATGGTATGTTGTAAATACCTGGCTTGTGTAGCCCCAGGTCATCTTTTACATTCCCTAGCACAGCCCCAATTTTGGTGGGTGGACAAAATATGCTCTTGATGTCATATTTCTGGAGAATCCTGCTGATCTTGGTAGAGATAGGTCCGGCATATGGCAAGTATGCCATCTTCTTTGCCTCTTCTGGTTCTTCTTCTGGATCCTTTGGCCCGTTGGCAGGTTGGAGTGCCTTCTGGATGTCTCTAGAGGAGTACCTATTCCTGCTGAACACTGATTGTAAGTGTTTTATTTCTGTGGCCAGACTATCAGGATCTGACAGAGTTTGTGCTCTGTGGACCAGTGTTTTGAGCACTCGATTCTTCTGTGCCGGATGGTGGCAACTGCTGGCTTGAAGGTATAAGTCAGTGTGCGTAGGTTTGCGGTACATACTGTGTCCAAATGTGCCATCTGCCTTTCTCTTCACCAGAACATCCAAGAACGGAAGTAGTCCATCCTTCTCCATTTCCATTGTGAACTTAATGTTCGGATTTTTCAATAGAAACAAATGATGTATTGTATATATTCATACTATTAGTGTGTAATAGCTAAAAAAAAGAAGGTTGACATGTTCCACATCCACGAGGATCTCCTCAGCATGGATCTATGGAACGAAAAGCGAATCTAATCCAATCTAATCAGCAGGTACAGCTGCAGCGACGTTTAACATGACCGCAAGGTGCGTGATCTCACGCTCCACAGTGAGACGGCGATTGAACAGCGGTTTGTCTATTTGCTCGGCGACCAGTAAGTAGTTTTCCGTCAACACCCATACATCAGCATCAGCGTTTGCGATTGTGGACCAACGAGAAGAAGGGTCGCCTGCTCTTCTGCTATGAGAGCAGATTCAGTCTAAGTAGTGATTCTCGACGTACCCTCATGAGGAGCAGAGTGGTATCACGTAATACGCATAGGAATGCTGTGGAACTTGAAAGTCACGCTGGTCTAGGTTGTTACGCTTAGGGGAGGCATAGAGTTGCAGAGACGTACAGATGTGTGACCATGGTACATTTACCACTGTTTCCCCATGCCCGTATTTTCAGGTGTGTATTCGGCACCGACTCCGATTTTTTTTGGACTACAATGCACGATCACACCGAACAGCGCAGTGGAGGAGGTCTTGGAACCAGAGGATATTCGGCGAATGGACCCATCTGCCCGCTCCCTTCGAATTAAATCCCATCAACCATACGTGCGAAACGTTGGCGATACGTATTGAAGCACGGACACATTCACAAAGACCATGCAGCATTTGGCAACCATCCTAGTGGAGGAACACAAAGACCTAGCACATGAACGCCTTAGCAACCTTGTGACTGCCATGGGAGCGCGTTGTAGATCGTTCACTGTGTTCCTCGTGATCACCTACCCATTTAAGAAGCTGGTCCCACCTTTTTGTAATGTCCAGATGAACATCATAAATCGCTGTGACTTTACTGAAGCTACTGTCTTTGCGTAAATGTCCCATTTCCGTTCGTCTTGATACACACTTGCTTTAGTCATCTTCCATACTACACAGTAGCACTCTTTTGTATGATGTTTCATCTAGCCACATTTTTCGGCAGTGGCGCATCATTTAAAAGTGACTTCTGTCGTAAAGTTTTGCATAACAGTGTAGATCATCTTTCGTTTAATGTGGTGTATAACACATTTCAATAACAACCATGTGCAATTATATTTGTCGTAGGAGTTCTGGTATAGTAGAAATAATTTAGTAAGTTAAAAACAGCCTGTAGTATCATCTACTGTAATACGTATGTCCCACGGGCGTGACACACTGCGGTTTGAGAGGAGTCGTCCTTCATCTGTCACAAAGCGGAGGCAGCTAGAGGGGAGACGTCACCGCATTCTCCTGTCGACGGCGGTGCCAACTCCATGATGAAACGTCTTCCCGGGCCCTGGGTCCCGTTTTCATTAAGTCTTCCGCCTGTGACGGTGCTCACCAGAGGATACGGTAGGAGAATCTGTCTTCTGAACTACAATAAAGGAACCCCTAGGCACTGTCAGAGAAAGGCACACCTTGTTGTAACGCACCGTCGCCAGCCATATTTCAGACTTCTGTATACTCGGGAGCAGAATGAGAGAAAAGTACGAAGTATGCCAGTCCCCTTTCTATAGGTGAAAAAGCTATACAACCATTCCCTGCAAGATCAGAGCATTGATGTCCAATAAATTAAGTCTTCCACATCAAAGCCAACAGAAATGTGAGATCAAGACTGCGAATGAAATGGCAAAATTCATCAGTTCTAAATTATCTAGTTAAAATTAGTAAAAACCAGGCATTTACTAAAATTATGACCGGTTTCGGACTCTAGTAGTAGCCCATCTTCAGATAATGTACTTTAAGGATAAAAACTGAAAATTCTTATTTACATAGGGAAGTCAGAAAATAGTTGAAAAATATACTTTGAAATAATGTACCGTTACCCACCCAGCTGACCATAATGACGCTTGGAACAGCTGTGCTGAACCCAGTCTCAAAACTGCTGCTGATGGCTGAGCAACCATGGGTTCAACGGACGGAAAGAGGGAGCGCATGAGCTGTATAACGTCAATGTTACACAATGAGAAGCGATTTACGTACGTGTCGTACGTTAAGATTTGAACTTTCATCTCTAAAAACCTGAAAGGAAGGAATTTCTTCCCTATGGGATCGTTTAGAATGCCTAAGCACTCCGCTTCCACGGGGAATCGCGATTGAAGTGGCTGTTGGTTGTGAAAGATGCAGTCAGCTGCGGCAGATGTATTCGATGGGCGCTGTGTGTTGCCTCGACGACAGTGGTCGATACCCATCGGCAAAGATGAAAGAGAATGGCGTCGCTAAGAGAAGCAACAACAGTGTGTTGAAATTCTGTAGCCAACAGCAAGACGTTGGCCGATATTGGCAACAGAGAACCAATTGATTAAAACTGTGCTGTAACCAAAATTGAAAATAAAAGAAAATGAAGAATTAAATTTGACGTATAAAATTGCGCTACGAACGTATAAATATCAGCAACAAAAATGGAATAAAAAGCTAAAAGTATGAATATAGTCATAAATATCACCAAACATGCGTATTTACATAAAATAACCAGGACCTTTTTAATATTTGTTGTCATTTACTCACCGAAAGATGAAAATTGACTGTATATGGGAACTATTTAATAAAAGACAAATGAAAAAGAAATATCCTCTCGTTTCAGTAACGTCTTGGAATGTTTGGTATTTGTAAGGTTTTGTCCGAAAACTGACTTATTGCGTGACACACCATATACATGTTCCTACAAGCGTGATTTAAAATTACGACAAGACTGCCCGATATACATTTTCTTACATTCATAGCAGGTTAATTTAAATACTTGTGATCTAGAATAACAGATTTTTTACTGGTTTCAGTTAACTGACAGATCGCTGTTTCCCAATAATCTAACCTGTAATTATGATTGCTTAGTTGGCTGCCAACTAGTTTTATTTTACTTCGATGTCTCTGTGCATCGAACAACAGCATGCATACGCATAACACTTCAGTACGAGATGTGACTCGTAATTGCTTTCGTGATCGATCGAGATAATTATTGAGAACTGCTTACAGTATGTTTTTTAGTGACATGAATTTTATCCCATGAAAAATTCCTTCGTCTGAAATCGGTTTCGTCCGGTACACAGTACCTGTCCAGGATTTACAGCTGAAGGTAACTATTGCCCAGAAACCTGCCTAGCAGTGGTAAGAGAATAACCCATTAGAAGTGCAACGTCCACACACCGCACATTTCAAGAGTTCTAGAAACTTGAGCTTTCCATTAAATATTTAAATGTTATTAAAGAAACAATTTCACATTTGGAATTAACTGATAAACATGATAATATGTGTCTATACATGTGAATACAGGGTGCAATAGCGAATTTTTGGGTAAAACCCACATTGATTCTATAAGAAATATTGCTGTAGTTACTACAAATCTATCGGTATGCAAACTTTGCGATTCAGTTGACATCTGACTGAATTCTAACTTAACTCTTGATACCTGGTTGGAGAATATCGTGGATACATGACAGGATACTAGCACATTTTACTGTTGGTGAATGAACTCTAAAGCGCCAATATGTTCCGAGAGAGTTGGTGCCCTACTCCCAAGATGACCTGGCTCTAAGTTTTGTTTCCCGAGTTCATCTTAGAAGTTAAGAGTATGGCACATCCTCTGATATGGTTGAAGAACTGAAGCAGTGAATTGTAGAGTATGGTGAAGATTTAAGGGGACGGATGTCTTATTTACATGTCCCAGCAGATAATATGATCAACTGAGTTTTCATTTTTAGATACATAAAAACCTTCTGTCTTTGTATCCGTCTACCAGTTAATGAAATCCTTCCTGATTTTTACTCATCCATCCTATCAGCTAAGATTCATCCCTTCAGACTACTTTCAATAATTTTAGCCGGCCACGGTGGTCTAGCGGTTCTAGGCGCTCAGTCAGGAACTGCGTGACTGCTACGGCCCCAGGTTAGAATCCTGAATCGGGCATGGATGTGTGTGATGTCCTTAGGTTAGTTAGGTTTAAGTAGTTCTAACATCTAGGGGACTGATGACCACAGATGTTAAGTCCCATAGTGCTCAGAGTCAATAATTTTACCTTTTGTTGTTATTTACGATATCGCAACATCCTGTTAAACCCCAAACAATTGCAACACGCCATGCTTCTTACTCCATACGCCCGGGTTCCCGGGTTCGATTCCCGACGGGTTCAGGGATTTTCTCTGCCCCGTGATGGCAGGGTGTTGTGTGCTTTCCTTAGGTTAGTTAGGTTTAAGTAGTTCTAAGTTCTAGGGGACTGATGACCTGAGATGTTAAGTCCAATAGTGCTCAGAGCCATTTGAACCATTTGAACATGCTTCTTCTCACTTACATCTGCATGATATTACCATCAATAACCGTCCTTTCCTAACTAACACACATCATATTGGAACTTTATAGACAAGATGCATCAGTTCATTCAGTAGCAGTTCCTCATTTACCTTCCGTTTTACAAAGCGATCGGGGTGTGTTTGAAAGGGTCCGTAACTCACTAGAAAAAAGAGTGTAGCATTGTATCCAAATGCTTGGACGAACCATCTATAACAAAAACTATTCCTTCCGATGCAGCTGGTTGCTGATTATTTCGATATGTTCAACTGTAATTGCGGAAGATAGATAAAATACTAACTTTAGTATAAAACCCAGATGATGACATGTGATTAGTGATGCGTCTGGGACAGCTTTTGTATCCAATTAGTCACCATGATAGCCCTGTGGGTCCCGAAATTAAATTGTTCTGAGTCACTGAATGAGCCCAGTAGTTAAAGTTACACTGTTTCTAATGTGACAACATGCCGTGTAGTGAATGACAGGCATAGTTAAGGCACAACGGTAGAGAAAATGGACAATTATGCCATCTGTGGGCCACAATCGAAGGCAAAGCGGAAGTGCTTCCGCCTGGTGGCAGCTAAATTAAAGAACGCTATGCAGGAGACAGGAGACAGTGCCATTTCCACCTGGCGCCTCAGTTGGACCAGCGTTCGTGCTGGACGTGCAGACCGCGTGAGACGACGCTTCATCCAGTCCCAAACATGCTCAATGGGGGACAGATCCGGAGATCTTGCTGGCCACGGTAGTTGACTTACACCTTCTAGAGCACGTTGGGTGGCACTGGATACATGCGGACGTGCATTGTCCTGTTGGAACAACAAGTTCCCTTGCCGGTCTAGGAATGGTAGAACGATGGGTTCGATGACGGTTTGGATGTTCCGTGCACTGTTCAGTGTCCCCTCGACGATCACCAGAGGTGTACGGCCAGTGTAGGAGATCGCTCCCCACACAATGATGCCGGGTGTTGGCCCTGTGTGCCTCGGTCGTATGCAGTCCTGATTGTGGCGCTCACCTGCACGGCGCCAAACACGCATACGACCATCATTGGCACCAAGGCAGAAGCGACTCTCATCGCTGAAGACGACACGTCTCCATTCGTCCCTCCATTCACGCCTGTCGCGACACCACTGGAGGCGGGCTGCACGATGTTGGGGCGTGAGCGGAAGACGGCCTAACGGTGTGCGGGACCGTAGCCCAGCTTCATGGAGACGGTTGCTAATGGTCCTCGCCGATACCCCAGGAGCAACAGTGTCCCTAATTTGCTGGGAAGTGGCGGTGCGGTCCCCTACGGCACTGCATAGGATCCTACGGTCTTGGCGTGCATCCGTGCGTCGCTGCGGTCCGGTCCCAGGTCGACGGGCACGTGCACCTTCCGCCGACCACTGGCGACAACATCGATGTACTGTGGAGACCTCACGCCCCACGTGTTGAGCAATTCGGCGGTACGTCCACCCGGCCTCCCGCATGCCCACTATACACCCTCGCTCAAAGTCCGTCAACTGCACATACGGTTCACGTTCACGCTGTCGCGGCAAGGTACCAGTGTTAAAGACTGCGATGGAGCTCCGTATGCCACGGCAAACTGGCTGACACTGACGGCGGCGGTGGACAAATGCTGCGCAGCTAGCGCCATTCGACGGCCAACACCGCGGTTCCTGGCGTGTCCGCTGTGCCGTACAGCCCTCTCGCAGTGTCCGGAGCAAGTATGGTGGGTGTGACACACCGGTGTCAATGTGTTCTTTTTTCCATTTCCAGGAGTATAAAATAACGTTTATGTGTGTCGGGTATCTTCGAGAATGAGAACAGTGTACAGCTTGGGGCGTTGTCTACATGGAAGAATCCTGGAGATACTAAAAGGTATCAGATAGATTATATAATGGTAAGACAGAGATTTAGGAACCAGGTCTTAAACAGTAAGACATTTCTAGGGGCAGAGGCGGTCTCTGACCACAATCTATTGGTCATGAACTGTGGATTAAAACTGAAGAAACTACAAAAAGGTGCTAATTTAAGGAGATGGGACCTGGATAATCTGACTAAACCAGAGCTTGTAGAGAGTATCAGGGAGAGCATAAGGGAACAATTGACATTAATGGGGGAAGGAAATACAGCAGATGAAGAATGGGTAGTTTGGAAGGATGAAGTAGTGAAGGCAGCAGACGATAAAGTAGGTAAAAAGAGGAGGGCCAATAGAAATCCTTGGGTAACAGAAGAAATATTGAATTTAACTGATGAAAGGAGAAAATATAAAAATGCAGTAAATGAAGAAGGCAAAAACGAATATAAACGTCTCAAAAATGAGATCGACAGGAAGTGCAAAATGGCTAAGCAGGGATGGCTAGAAGACAAATGTAAGGATGTAGAGGCTTATCTCACGAGGGGTAAGATAGATACTGCCTACAGGAAAATTAAAGAGACCTTGGGAGAAAAGAGAGCCATTCGTATTAATATCAAGAGCTCAGATGGAAACCCAGTTCTAAGCAAAGAAGGGAAGGCAGAAAGGTAGAAGGTGTACATAGAGGGTTTATACAAGGGGGATGTACTTGAGGACAATATTATGGAAATGGAAGAGAATGTAGATGAAGATGAAATGGGGGATAAGATACTGCGTGAAGAGTTTGACAGAGCACTGAAAGACCTGAGTCGAAACAAAGCCCCAGGAGTACACAACATTCCTTTAGAACTACTGACAGCCTTGGGAGAGCCAGTCATGACAAAACTCTATCATCTGGTGAGCAAGATGTATGAGACAGGCGAAATACCCTCAGACTTCAAGAAGAATATAATAATTCCAATCCCAAAGAAAGCAGTTGTTGACAGATGTGAAAATTACCGAACTATCAGTCTAATAAGGCACAACTGCAAAATACTAATGCGAATTATTTACAGACGAATGGAAAAACTGGTAGAAGCGGACCTCGGGGAAGATCAGTTTGGATTCCGTAGAAGTGTTGGAACACGTGAGGCAATACTAACCTTACGACTTATCTTAGAAGAAAGATTAAGAAAAGGCAAACCTACGTTTCTAGCATTTGTAGACTTAGAGAAAGCGTTTGACAGTGCTGACTGGAATACTGTCTTTCAAATTCTGAAGGTGGCAGAGGTAAAATACAGGGAGCGAAAGGCTATTTACAATTTGTATAGAAACCAGATGGCAGTTATAAGAGGCGAAGGGCATGAAAGGGAAGCAGTGGTTGGGAAGGGAGTGAGAGAGGGTTGTAGTTTCTCCCCAATGTTATTCAATCTCTGTAATGAGCAAGCAGTAAAGGAAACAAAAGAAAAATTCGGAGTAGGTATTAAAATTCATGGATAAGAAATAAAAACTTTGAGGTTCGCCGATGACATTGTCATTCTGTCAGAGACAGCAAAGGACTTGGAAGAGCAGTTGAACGGAAGGGACAGTGTCTTGAAAGGAGGATATAAGATGAACATCAACAAAAGCAAAACGAGGATAATGGAATGTAGTCAAATTAAATCGGGCGATGCTGAAGGAATTAAGACTAGGAAATGAGATACTTAAAGTAGTAAAGGAGTTTTGCTATTTGAGGAGTAAAATAACTGACGATGGTCGAAGTAGAGGGATATAAAATGTAGACTGGCAATGGCAAGGAACGCGTTTCTGAGGAAGAGAAATTTAGTAACATTGAGAAATTTGTTAACATCGAGTATGGATTTAAGTGTCAGGAAGTCATTTCTGAAAGTATTTGTATGGAGTGTAGCCATGTATGGATGTGAAATATGGACGATAAATAGTTTGGACAAGAAGAGAATAGAAGCTTTCGAAATGTGGTGCTACAGAAGAATTCTGAAGATTAGATGGGTAGATCACATGACTAATGAGGAGGTATTGAATAGAATTGGGGAGAAGAGGAGTTTCTGGCACAACTTGACAAAAAGAAGGGACCGGTTGGTAGGATATGTTCTGAGGCATCAAGGGATCACAAATTTAGCATTGGAGGGCAGCGTGGAGGGTAAAAATCGTAGAGGAAGACCAAGAGATGACTACACTAAGCAGATTCAGAAGGATGTAGGTTGTAGTAAGTACTGGGAGATGAAGAAGCTTGCACAGAATAGAGTAGCGTGGAGAGCTGCATCAAACCAGTCTCAGGACTGAAGACCACAACAGCAAGTACAACAAATATTACTTTAATATATGAAAATGCAATTTAATATTGTAATGGTATGGTATGTTTAATTGAAAATACAGAAAGTGGCGTAATATAAAATAATGTTTAGGTGTGGCAGGAATCCCCGAGAATGAGAATAGTGTACAGGTTGGTGCGTAACATTGGCGGTAGAAGTAAGTTGGCGTCGCTCTGAGGCAGAACAAGTGTTAAGTGGCGTAAAAGTGACTGTCGGTGTGGCTACGGGGTGTGGCTACGGTAACGTTGCTAACAGTCCATTTAGAAGTGAGCTGAAAACAGATATGGACTTCGTTTATCGTATGGATACAAGCTAAATGGACACTAAGGCTCGTAAGACGCGGTATTTCGACGGAGATGGGCTGTGCATGGGAAAATAGTACGGTTTCCCGCTCTGCGGTACATGGCACTGCATGATGCAATGCTGTGTTAATTGCGACGAGTTGCTTGTGCCTACGGCGAGGTGTGAAGGGACCATTAGCGACATACAACGGCGTATTGAGATATCAATAACTGATGAGCTCCTTTGGTGAGCTCACTTCGGTATCGAAGAACTAGAGGTTATCTTACAGGTGTGTTATTATGAACAGTGGTGGTTATACCGACGCCATTACCAGTACATTCATATTTTGTGAATCAGTTTGTGTAATAGTCAAACTAAGTTCTCTACAGGTTGTTAAGTTTGGAGGCAGTAATGATTTGGTGGTTAAAATTGCATTCCCCGAGTGTAATCAATTATTTAAAGGAAATAGCTCATTATTACTCCATATCCAGTGATTTCCATGTGCTGCAACATCAGTGAAAGGTTATGGTGCGTGAGTATCGGCGTAGCTATATTACAAGAGAAAATAGTTAGAATTAACGCCGAAATTGCCAGTAGACGCCGCAACATGCAAGGGATGGAAGGTACTGTGCCACCTTAATTACTATCCAGCTCGATGTGGTGGCCTTTCAGTACATTGCAATAATCAAAAATTACTCGGTTCCGTTCGAGCAACGTGACTCTCAATTAGTATTTTCAGTAACTAAATTGACAAGCAGATCTATATTGTTCTTTAATTAAGCGTTCAAGGAAATTGCTGCCACCACGACTGAATTAAAATTTTGGAGGTTTGGTGGCCAGGGGAGACCGGTAAACTTATCATGGTGAACCACATACAAACTGTGTGAGACGTTTCATTATTTTGCTGGTGGTCGTCATCTCGCAGAAGAAAAAAGAGCTGCATATAAGGCTAAGCGTGGTCCGACAATGATAGCTGCAGACGTATGGCGAAATCACCAGGGAACGCCATGAAAACATTCCTCAGACCATAATGCCACCTGGCTGGACAACTCGAAAACTGTTACATCGTATCTGCTTTCAGACGTTGCACGCCAGTGGAGCGTAAAACGTGAATCATCTGAAAGGACACCTGCCTTCACTCAGGAGGCGTCCAATTCCGGTATTAGCGTGTAAATTCCAGACTTCGTCGCTGATGAACAAGAGACAGCATGAGTGCATGAAACAGGCGCCTGCTGCGGAAGCCCATACGCAGCAACGTTCGACGAAAGGTCGTTGAGTAGACGTCAGCAGGTTGGTCCCTTAGGAATTCAATCTCGTTTGAACATTTGAACCGCGGTGCACCTTGGTAACTCGGCGCCGGTTTTTAATTACGACACTTGGCCACGAACGGTATATTTCAATCACGGCTGCAGGCGAACAGCCATAAAGGTAGCCACTTCAGAAATGCTTCCATCTTTGACTCGGAAGCCAATGATCATGCCCTTTTGGACGTCAGATTATTCGGTCTGTTTCTGCGTTACAACAACGACTGCACTGTTCTCAGCGTCCCCCTCCGACACGCTTTATATACCCTCCGCTTCTGGTACCGTCACCTGTCGTCTGCGAGTAGTTACTTCAAGCTGACGTCGAACATAGGCCGACGACACTTCAATGTGATTGGACTGTGTATTTTGTTATTATGACGTGCAATAGGCAATTCGGATGATGTTACTCATTATGTGATAGACACGTGGAGCATGAATGTGATATTGCAGACGATGCATGATTTTCAAATTAATTACAAATGGTTGAGATGGCTCTGATATTTATGGGACTTAACATCTGAGGTCATCAATCCCCTAGAACTTAGAACTACTTAAACATAACCAACCTAAGGACATCACACACATCCATGTTCCAGGTAGGATTCGAACCTGCTACCGTAGCGATCACGCGGTTCCAGACTTAAGCACCTAGAACCTCTCGGCCACAGAGGCCGAAAAAATTAATTACATTACTTCTTAATCATTGGCTCTGTCTATATTTCAGAATCTCAGTTAGGCGTCAAGTTCATTAAGCATTAAGGCTTTGGTGGCATCATAGTGGATGTATTAGAAAGCGATGCATATAGTGGTGAGTTGTGTATCACGAGAGATTAGGTAGTCAGAATACGAATTTATTAGGCGCGCTCATATCAAAAGACTTCTCTGAGTTACACAATTTCAACATTTGATGTAGGACCATCAACACATTTATTTCAGAAAGAGTTTACTAAAAATCAGCAGTACATCAATTTTGGCAGGTAGTTAGATTCTTGAGTGAGATTATGACTCGTGCAGTGAGCTTATGTATATTTGGACAAGAAGAGAATAGAAGCTTTCGAAATGTGGTGCTACAGAAGAATGCTGAAGATTAGATGGGTAGATCATATAACTAATGAGGAGGTATTGAATAGGATTGGAGAGAAGTTTGTGGCACAACTTGACTAGAAGAAGGGATCGGTTGGTAGGACATGTTCTGAGGCATCAAGGGATCACAAATTTAGTATTAGAGGGCAGCGTGGAGGGTAAAAATGGTAGAGGGAGACCAAGAAATGAATACACTAAACAGATACAAAGGATGTAGGTTGCTGTAGGTACTGGGAGATGGAGAAGCTTGCACAGGATGGAGTAGCATGGAGAGGTGCATCAAACCAGTCTCAGGACTGAAGACCAGAACAACAACAACAACAACAACATGGCAAGAACGTCTTTTGAGGTATAAATACTTTTAAAAGAATTTCATTCATTTACGATTTACGTTACAGAAAACAATTTTTATATCTTTACTGGTGGCTTTTATTCTTTATGTATATTTGCTAGATTTACAGACAATATCTGCATTTCCCGAGCATACAGATTTGGCGCACTTACAACATGTAATTTGAATCTTTCTTCTCTACGCAATATGCCCGTCTTCTACTCTTCTTGACTCATGATTTCACTGCCGTTCCTAGTGAATTCATTGACTTCTTTAACCCTGTTAGTTGCTTTGCCTAATTGATGATTGAAGTCCGAGTCTCAGTTTTTTATCTGTAGCCAACATCATCCAAATTATGTATGCATTCATTACACTTACATCGCTCATGTTGAAGAAAACGACCAATGGGCATCGCCTTTTTTTTCTTCCCACTGTAGCATCGCATCTTCTGGTCCATGGTGTGAACACCACCCTATGTGGCATTGTATGTCATTACATCTTCAGGCTTCTCTACCTGAGATGATGACACCGTTGCTTGGTCACGAAGAGAGTTAAGGAAGACAAGAACTTTGTTTTACTCAGGAACGTAAGTGATTCTTATCACATGTGGCTGGAAATCAAATAACGTAGAGTATACTTATCGTTCTTAACTGTAATAAAATCGGCAGGTAGTTGCCCCTTGCTTTTTCTGAAATTACCGACAAGTGTCAGATCTTCTGAGATGAAATAATTATCTATATCCAGGCACATAAGAAGACTGTCACAGGCTATATTGTGTCCAGACTTATCACGTTCAGTCACAAGGGTTTTCTCAACATTCTCTCCTAGTCGCACGGCTCTGGTTTCTTTCTCCATCCCCACATTCACTTAATTGTTCCAGCAGTAGCTTGTTACACTGTCACAGATTGCCCACAACGTTATTCCCTATCTACCAGGTTTTCATGGGATGTGTTGTTGAAGTGGACGGCGACTTCGAAATGTGACCGACTGTTCATCCTCGATCATGCCCCACCCGGGAATGCAAGCATCCGTAAGGGTAGCTTTTGTCTTTGGGTCGCATAGTCCAAAATATGTCCTCTAATGACATGCCGGCAGGGGTGGCTGAGCGTTTTTAGGCGCTACAGTCTGGAACCGCGCTACCGCTACGGTCACAGGTTCGAATCCTGCCTCGGGCGTGGATGTGTGTGATGTCGTTAGGTTAGCTAGGTTTAAGTGGTTCTAACTGCTAGAGGACTGATGACCTCAAAAGTTAAGTGCCATAGTGCTCAGAGCCATTTGAACCATTTTTCTAGTTACATACTTACTATATATATATATGAGCTAGCTACGCTGCTCTTTAAATGGTTTTTATTTTATAAACCACTCACGACAGCGCATGCATCATACTGCGTTCATCAGGTGATCTTACATGTAATGTTGTTGCTGCCATGTCCTGTCTTTTCTTTTATATGTATTAGTTTCTCCTTAGATGTACGTTGGAAACGTATACGATACTTTAGTCGGCTTTCGTGTATGTAATGTTTCTTTTGACAGCTTGGATGACTGTAGATCAGCGATATATTGTCATTCAAGCTGTGAAGAGAAAGTAGCATACATAAAAACCGACTAAAGCCACATATACGCCCATAACGTACATCTAAGGAGAAACTAATACTTAAAAAACAAAAGAGAGGACATGGCAGCAACAACATTACATGTAAGATCATCTGATGATGGCGGCATACCGAAATGGGCTCATCTTAAGTGATTCATTACGTAAAAACCATTTGAAGCGCATTGTACCTGGCCGACACTCATTCTTAAGGGTAGATTTCCACACCTCAAAAGCTTCTTACATTGGTTCCAGTTTGTCACGTGACCTATGTTCACGTCAGGCTGCTGCATTTTCAAAGTTCAGCACCCTCAGAATAGGATGGAAGCGATTGTGAGACATAATTCCATTGAACTGTGCTCAGTGCTTCTCAGCACTCCAAAGCTGACTGATAACTTCATTTATTGACTGGTAACACCCAGTAAGGTTACGTACACCAAGACATTTTTCATTTCATGCATATCTATACCCACCCAGCCCTCATAAAGGATTCAGTCTCCCTAGTTGGCCCACATACACACTTTCTCAATGAGGGGTACATGAAAGAGTAACATAAATAAGATTCTCACAGTTCCTAATCTAAAAGCTTGTGTTTCCCTGGTCTTCTTTCTGCACGTGCCTTTTGCTCCGCCTGCCAGAAATTCCAGTTTGAGGAGCTGTAGCCCACATTTCATTCCCATTATGAGAAAACAATAAGTCACACTCAACAAAATTTTGCTGTAAATCGTTTTTGTCCATCTTCCTACAGGGTTTCTTCGTGGTCACAATCTTCGTGTAGTTCTGAGTTTTCAGCGACATCTACCTCATTATCATCATGAATAGGAAACTCTAATCCACTACGTGGGTTTTGAGAATCAGATGACTGCTCCAACGAGTCCCGTATCTCCTCATCTGATAGCCCACTCCTCCGTTACGTTTTCAGCTTGTAGAACAGAAAACTGTTGTGAAATTTTCACCAAAATAAGTATGTGCTTATCATTAGGGGACTGTTGAACACTGAAAGAATAACAGCGCGAGTCAACAATGGCAAACGAAGTAAAAGATGCTGCGTAAACAGACATCTGGTTATTGAAAAATTGTTTCGAACCGCTCCCGAGGCCCGTAAGGTAGGAAACGTGCACCAAAACTTTAGCACATAGCCGCAGGTAAATGTTTCTAATTTTTTCCAAAATTATGACTGACCTGACCAGTTAGGAAAACTCATAAAATTACATTAAAGCAAAAAGTATATTTACTAATAGAGTAGACATTAAACATCACGTCTGAAAAGCCAGACATCACTACTGCTTTACTGGATCACTTTCCGTCAGTTACTACGAACTTAACCTCTCTGACAGGAAATCACAAATCAAGTCACATAACTGAGACGATATTCCATAAGCAAGCAATTTCACTACGAGCCGCTTGTGTGGTACAGTGTCAAAAGACTTCCGGAAATCCTGAAATACGGAATCGATCTGATATTCTTTGTTAATATCACTCAACATTTCATGTGAATAAAGAGCTAGTTGCGTTTCAAAGTGTGGGGCGGCGAAGAAGTCGTCGAATGAGTTGTGTGAATGTTCATTTCACGTAACAGACTATTGCCGATGCAACATATGTGGGACGGCGAAGAAGTCGTTGTTTAATGTTGAATGAAAGTTGAACATTGCCACCTTAAATCACGCGAGCCTGGCAACTAATTTGGTGGCCAGTCAGAAAGCGAAGGGAAACTTACTGACCTTAGTTCCCAGTCTGCACGGCCACATTCCTGTACAGCCCAGCTAAACGAAAAATATCCATAGTTCTTCACGGGATTAGGGCTGCTTCAATAAAATTTAAAGTTCCAAACAAGATTTTATTATCTTAAAGGCTCACACAAATTACTCGAAACTTCTGAAAATGCTAAAGACATTAAATATTGTTAATTCAGCCAATCGTTTAATAGTTCAGAGGCGACTTCTACAGCAAGTTCCTCCCGAATAGTTCATTACTCTAACTAACGGTGCTCTATTAATAGTTCGCAATAATGTTAAAAAAAAAGATTAATGCTCGCCTTAAAACTGGAGTTAGTCACCACTTGCCACGCGGAATTATACTTCACACGGACGGCACAATAACAGTTCGTTACCGAAGTCTAAACGATCCAGGACGGTGTACAGTCCTCGCGATTTTCAATGTCCGTTTACATTGCTAAGTACGCGCATGTCACAGCCCGCTATGACGTCACCCGTGGCGAGGCGCGATCGGACGTTAAGCTCGCGTGGACTAGGCGTTGGTCTAATGCGGAGTGAGCTTACTACTGCCTCTGCCGCTCTTTTTATATAGCTCCGGCGCGTACCGCCAAGAGAGCATCTGTTCTTTCCGTTCATATGCAGATGCCTGCGGCCTCCAAATGACCGCTATCTCAGGCACATAATCTTAAATATCACATTTAATAATAGCTTTACAAACTTCTCAATTTTTGTATACATACATCTGAGCAGTACAGAAGCACGTAGAAAATCTCAGCCCGCTAAAATTAAAACTTTACTCTCTAGAATTTTTACAATGGAACTAACGGTAGATTGTTACCTCTGAACCATAGCTTTATCAAGACTTGTATCAGCTGTTAATTATGCTACAAGACTAAAACTTGGTGTAGCTTTGTTAATTGTCCTATCTGATCATTGGTCTTAAAGAATTTGTTTTATTATTAAAATTTAAAGTACTTAATCTATAATGCTTATGTACATTTTACTCACAAAAGTAGTTTTTACTAAATTACTAAAAAACTAGAAGAGGTAACTGATTGTGGTATTTCCATTATTATTATTAGGGTGAACTGAAGCATCCTACCAATTTTCAATATTGTAGCTCTATTATTTCGCGCCTCTGATTTTTCCGAAAAACGCGGATTCTGGAGTCAATTTTAGTTTTATGGTTTTGGAAACCAGCACCACTCATTAATGACTTCTTACTGCACCTTCTCACCAAATTTTGGCTTCCTAGCGTCATTATTTAGCGCCTCCTATTTTTCTTTCAAAACGTGAATTTTACGTAAACTACTAATTTTATAACATTAAGATTTGTTACCTGAAACATTATTACATAGAACTATACTTTAACAAAGTTTTACACACAAATCTTAATTTTTACTTTTATGTTAAATGTGGTGCAATACTATATGCAGGTGCGTTACGATGACGTGACGCTACTAGCAGTGAACTAGGGTAAGTCCCGTGCACTCGCTCGCCTCTGTATCTTATACATGATACAGCGCTTGCTTTGCTTCATCACCCCCTTTTTAATTTTCGTGAAAATCTATTTTTGAACAAAATTAAATTTCTAAAAGAACAAACAAGCGATGGATTACTTTAGTATACCTCTTTCAACTTAAGTTGCTTCTTCTTAGGAAATTCCTTATTACTACATACACAAAATAACCATACTCATATACACATAGAAAACCTAGTACAGAAGACATTCACAAATTATTTACATACATTTACATGGAAATATAAATTTTTCAATGGTTACAAAATAGTTATTTTTTTTTCTTTAAAATCAGTCTCTTCCTGAAAAAGAAAATACACACGACTTTTATCACTGCAACGCACTCACATTTTTCTTTTACTATAATACTCGGCACTGTGGTGGGTGTCCTATTGTAACACTCATTTAATTTCACTGATTGACAAAATTGTGGGAGGAAATTGTATTCACTGTGGTTTGCGTCTCTACTTCCAATCTCCCTACCGCTTGTTGTCAGTCATTCATGCAGCCTGCATGTCCCTGAGAAACAGACAATACAGTCTAAGTTTCTGTTTTCAACTTATATCTAAGGTAGGACAAAGTACATTTTATAGTTTATATTCTGGCACTATTTTACTAATTGTGAAGTTGTCAGAAAGACATTTAGCACTAAGTCGTATCTGATACAATAGCTCCTACTTTCTTCTTTCATAAATAATCTTTTAGGTTCCTAAATAGTGAAAATTCTTTTAGCAAATTAATATATTAAGATCTTGCTTCAACTTAGAAAATTGAGTAACCTTTTAGTTTTAATGTACTCTGGCTTAATTATCGTATGGATTAGTTCATCAAAGAAGTCATTTGCTGACCAGCACTTTGCTTTATTGTATGAATTACTAAAGAAATTAGTTATTTTCAGTATACCGATCCCAAATTTCTGCATTTTCCAATATTTGTGTGTTTCTGTTGTCTGTTTAACTATTTATTTGCCTCAAACAAGATTTAGCGTTTTTCACCATTTCACGAGACGTGAGGGAATTATTCTTTAATCCTACATCATTTACTTCAATTTACTTACTTCACTTCTTCACCTTATTCATTTTCTCCCTTTTCTTCCAGATTCAAAATACTTCATTTCTCCACTTCTTTCTCCCTTTTCCTTTTGTCAGCCTATTGACGTCCTGTTTCTATATATTTGGTGCGATCCTCACACCACTTCCACACATCTCCATTTATTTAATTCTAAAACGCCATTGCTTGCCTCTATGAGCATTACCTTCTTACGCTGTTTTCCTTCAGACAACCTTATTTCTAGCAACATACTACCTTCTGCATAATCTCATGGATTATTCATATTCATACCGTACTTCGTATACTGCAAAGTGTCTCTCTTAGTTGTAGTTTCTAACCCTTTACAATTACATGAAATATTTTAATTTATTTATTTTAGCCATGTTTGCCTCTTATTGGTACTCAGACTTTTGTTTTGCCATTCACTAGGTAGATCCTTACTAAGAATACTTAAAACCTAATAGCATATATACAACATGAAGACATATGTGATTCTTACCTGTTATGATAGACCAGAAGAAGGGAATGAAACTTGAAAAGGAAATAAAGTTTCACCCAGCTGGGACTGCACGGTACGCCAAACCGTGTATCCGCCAAAGAGTGGCAGACTCCCTACAGTAATTAATTACTGTTAATTTTAAATTCCTTATTCTTTATTACTCTAATAGGCAGTTCCCAAGTTTCATTACTACCGCCTATATGACTTCCTATAAAAGACTCTCTTATCACTTTAGAGTCAGGTAAAGTTAAAATTAAGTTGTTCTGATCAAAATTGATCTTTCCCTGGTACTTTGATAAGAAATCAGTACCAATCAACATATCAACACTTAAGCCTAGCACAATCAAACAAGGATGATCTATTACTACGTCATTTATACCAATGGGTATCAAAGCTTCGTGTTGAACTGGTCTAGAGACTTTTCCAGTAGCACCTATAATCTTTAAGCCACTTACTTTCATAACTGTTAACTTCTCTTTATTGGGTATGGTGTCAAAAAATGTTTGTGATAAAGCACTTGCTTCACTGCCACTGTCAAGCAGACAACGCACAGTGACTCCTGACATGTTTACTTTGATAACAGGGTGAGTTATTTTACATTGAACAGGTTGCTCACACACCTCGTCTAATAAATCTCGTTCTATGTTCTTCCAGCTAAAGTAATTCTGATCAGTTGCAATTACATTTACATTTACATCCTGGGGCTCATCATGCTCTATAATCTTAGCTGCTTTCTCTAATCTGTCCACTAACTTTAAATCGAAGCATCTGACGACTTTTTCTACTTTTGTTTGCTGCACATCAGCCAAACTATCCTCTACCTCTGAGCAACTGCGTCCCTGCGCAATATTGCTGTTCATAAGAATGTCGTCACCTTCAACCATTTGTGGCACGTTTACACAGCTACTAGATTCTTTCACCTCGTTACTATTTCTACCCCCTTCATTCATCATTTCCTCCTCTCTAAAGTTTTGCAGTACTGATTCTACTTCTGCTACTTCTACTTCAGCTTTTAGATTGCCATTTTCATCGAAGATGTAAGCTTTTACTTCATCATTATTCCCATCAGACTCAAACCCATTATCTATTTCTTCCCCATTATCTACCTTGAGTTCCTGTTCTTCCTTGACCCATTTTTCTAGTGTATCCAAAATACTATCCACTATTTTGTGAGAGTGGCTTAACACATCACTGGTATTATCTGTATTTATTTCGTCATCCATGTTGTCTGTCTGTGTATGTTGGCTGATTGTCTTTGTTTCCGTTACTGGCTGTGTTACTGTTACCGCCTGGTGAGCGCCAGTTTCCTCATAGACGGGATTTAGTTTCCCACACGCGGCCTGTTGTGTTCATCTGTGACACCACTAGATATAGTAGCATCATGACTCCCTTCTTGTCTTAATGGCATAGTATTTACTTCTCCACTTTCGTCATAGTAGTTGTTACGAAAGCGTGGTGAGTATCTACCCCCTCTTCCTCTGCCACGGCTTTGGTTTCGATAGTTTGTTTTGGTGTGCCTAACTTCCATATTTCTAACGTTCACGTTTCCATTATTTTGTACGTGATTGTTAGAAGATTTGTTATTCTGCTGCACCTGCTCCTCAGCAGCAGCTACTCTTTCCACTCTTTCCAGATATTCAATAAATTTGTCTATATTATCTCTAGGGGCGGAAATGATCCTCTTCTGCCAGTACCACGGCAGCTTACCTTCTAAACCCATAATGATCATATCTGGCTTCATCTTTTCTGTCAAATGTGACAGTCTTGAAACCCACTTCCTAGCGAAATCCTTTACTGATTCACGCCCTGGGAAAAACTTCTTACCACTCCAGAATTCCCTTAACACATCATTTTGTTTGTTATGTGACCAGTATTCGTTGAGAAATGCAGACTTAAATTCAGATAAAGTTTTACATTTGATCATTACATCCGCTGACCATCGCAAAGCATCACCTGACAAATGACTTCTTATAAATGAAATTTTTTCTCTTTCTGACCAAGTGTTGGGGAGAACATCCTCAAAGTCATTCCAAAATTCAAGAGGGTGAATGTACTTATCAGGATCAAAGCGCAAAAACTGTCGACACCCTATAAAAGCGGCGTCAACTGAAGTCACATGCTGTACAGTAGAATGACTAGAATTAACAGAGGTTACTCTATTTTCTAGGTTAGCAATGTTAGTATTTAATTCCTCTACTTGTGACTCTACTGCTTCTATCCTGGCAGAACATCTTTGTTCCACTGCACCACGAATTTCGGTACAGGTTTCTTTTACTTTCTCAATGTTTTTCTGACAAGTATCTACTTTAATTTGTACCTCTTTAACTTTGTCAGAGCAAAGTTTGGACTCGTTGCTCAATCTTTCGGACAACCTCACTTCCAAAAGTTCATCTGCCTCTTGATAATTTTTTTGAATTTGATCTATTTCACATTTGAAAGTACTATGCATTTTAGTTAACTGTTGCCCTACTTTTACTTGAATGTCATGATGAATAGCATCTATCTTATAATTCAAACTATTCCATTTTGATTGCAGTTCTTCTTTTAGTTCTTTATTACTATCCTCAATTTTAGCCTCAATTTTATTTTCCAACCCTTTATTACTAACCTCAATTTTATTCTCCAACTCTTTATTACTATTTTCAATTTTTGCCTCAATTTTATTTTGGTTTGATTCGAGTTTGGCAAACAGTATTTGCATCCAATCCGGAGCTTCTACCTTGATACTTTGTATCTCTTGACTTGACTGAGCTGGAGATATATTGAGCTCAGTTTCACTACCTGACAAAGTTAGCAACTCTACTGGCTCCCTTTTGACTTCTATTTCACTTATTGATTGCATCCCTGCACTCTCATTTAAATTAAAGTCATAATTTACTGGTGACAAATTACGTTCTAGTTCAATATTTGAGGGATTAATGGAACCATCCTCATTAAACTCAATTCCTGATCCTGAGGATTCTTGGTCAGAGACCGGTTCCCTTCTGAAATGTACACTACTTTCCATATCTTTTAGTTTGTTAGCAGCAGTTAATAAATATTTTAAAAGTCTTTGACTTAACTTAAATGCTTGATTTCGACGATTGATGTCGTCGCGGTGTATCAGCAATCGTGATGCGACGCGTCGCGACGTATTGAAGGCAGCAGCAGCAGCTGTAGCGTCGAGTACCGCCACAGGAATCGCCTACTGCAATAGCTCCAGGGGGGGGGGGGGGGGGGGCAGCAAGGCACCGTTGACCGCTCGGCGCAGCCGGCAGCTGTCTCGCAGATCAGCGCAGCTCCGCGATGACGCACCGTCTTCCTTTAGTCTCAGCGCCGTCGGCAGCCGCGATCCAGCATCGTCGCCTTCCTCACCATCGTCACTAACCAACGTACAGCGGTAGACACTTATTGTTTATACACTACACCCGCCTTTACTGGTAACACTGTTCCCACACTAGTTCAATTCAGTGTCCTGTTATTGCCTACCGAGTTCGTTAATTTATACCAATCGCTTTCACACATCGAGCACTTTTATTTGCTTTTAATTCAGTTTTCCCGGCCGATGCACCATATGTGGGGCGGCGAAGGAGTCGTCGAATGAGTTGTTTGAATGTTCATTTCACGTAACAGACTATTGCCGATGCAACATATGTGGGACGGCGAAGAAGTCGTTGTTTAATGTTGAATGAAAGTTGAACATTGCCACCTTAAATCACGCGAGCCTGGCAACTAATTTGGTGGCCAGTCAGAAAGCGAAGGGAAACTTACTGACCTTAGTTCCCAGTCTGCACGGCCACATTCCTGTACAGCCCAGCTAAACGAAAAATATCCATAGTTCTTCACGGGATTAGGGCTGCTTCAATAAAATTTAACGTTCCAAACAAGATTTTATTATCTTAAAGGCTCACACAAATTACTCGAAACTTCTGAAAATGCTAAAGACATTAAATATTGTTAATTCAGCCAATCGTTTAATAGTTCAGAGGCGACTTCTACAGCAAGTTCCTCCCGAATAGTTCATTACTCTAACTAACGGTGCTCTATTAATAGTTCGCAATAATGTTAAAAAAAAAGATTAATGCTCGCCTTAAAAGTGGAGTTAGTCACCACTTGCCACGCGGAATTATACTTCACACGGACGGCACAATAACAGTTTGTTACCGAAGTCTAAACGATCCAGGACGGTGTACAGTCCTCGCGATTTTCAATGTCCGTTTACATTGCTAAGTACGCGCATGTCACAGCCCGCTATGACGTCACCCGAGGCGAGGCGCGATCGGACGTTAAGCTCGCGTGGACTAGGCGTTGGTCTAATGCGGAGTGAGCTTACTACTGCCTCTGCCGCTCTTTTTATATAGCTCCGGCGCGTACCGCCAAGAGAGCATCTGTTCTTTCCGTTCATATGCAGATGCCTGCGGCCTCCAAATGACCGCTATCTCAGGCACATAATCTTAAATATCACATTTAATAATAGCTTTACAAACTTCTCAATTTTTGTATACATACATCTGAGCAGTACAGAAGCACGTAGAAAATCTCAGCCCGCTAAAATTAAAACTTTACTCTCTAGAATTTTTACAATGGAACTAACGGTAGATTGTTACCTCTGAACCATAGCTTTATCAAGACTTGTATCAGCTGTTAATTATGCTACAAGACTAAAACTTGGTGTAGCTTTGTTAATTGTCCTATCTGATCATTGGTCTTAAAGAATTTGTTTTATTATTAAAATTTAAAGTACTTAATCTATAATGCTTATGTACATTTTACTCACAAAAGTAGTTTTTACTAAATTACTAAAAAACTAGAAGAGGTAACTGATTGTGGTATTTCCATTATTATTATTAGGGTGAACTGAAGCATCCTACCAATTTTCAATATTGTAGCTCTATTATTTCGCGCCTCTGATTTTTCCGAAAAACGCGGATTCTGGAGTCAATTTTAGTTTTATGGTTTTGGAAACCAGCACCACTCATTAATGACTTCTTACTGCACCTTCTCACCAAATTTTGGCTTCCTAGCGTCATTATTTAGCGCCTCCTATTTTTCTTTCAAAACGTGAATTTTACGTAAACTACTAATTTTATAACATTAAGATTTGTTACCTGAAACATTATTACATAGAACTATACTTTAACAAAGTTTTACACACAAATCTTAATTTTTACTTTTATGTTAAATGTGGTGCAATACTATATGCAGGTGCGTTACGATGACGTGACGCTACTAGCAGTGAACTAGGGTAAGTCCCGTGCACTCGCTCGCCTCTGTATCTTATACATGATACAGCGCTTGCTTTGCTTCAAAAGGAACGATGTCTTCTAAACCTATTTTGACTGTGTGTCAATAGACCGTTTTCATCGAGGTAATTCATAATGTTCAAATACAATATACGGTCTAAAAACCTGCTGCATATCAACGTTAACGATATGGGCCTGTAATTTAGTGTATTACTCCTACTACCTTTCTTAAATATTGGTGTGACCTGTGCAATTTTCCAGTCGTTGGGTAAGTATCCTTCGTCGAGCGAACGGTTGTATATGATTGTGAAGTATGGAGCTAATGCATCAACATACTCCGAAAGGAACCTAATTGGTTTACAGTCTGGACCAGAAGACTTGCTTTTATTAAGTGATTTAAGTTGCTTCACTACTCCGAGGATATTTACTTCGACGTTACTCGTGTTAGCAGCTGTTCTCGATTCGAATTGTGGACTGTTTACTTCGTCTTCTTTTCTGAATGCATATCGGATGGCTGTGTTTAGTAACTCTGCTTTGGCAGCACTGTCTTCGATAATATCTCCATTGTTATCGTGCAGAGAAGGCATCGATTGTTTCTTGCCGCTAACATACTTCACGACCAGTATCTCTTTGGATTTTCTGCTAGGTTTCGAGACAAAGTTTCGTTGTGGAAACTGTTATAGACGTCTCGCATTGAACTCTCCGCTAAGTTTCGAGCTTCTATAAAGGATCGCCCATGTTGGGGATTTTACGTCTGTTTAAATTTGGCATGTTTGTTTCGTTGTTTCTGCAACTGTGTTCTAACCAGTTTTGTGTTTGGTACAAATCTCTCAATTGCTGCCGAAACTGTTTCTTTGAATTTAAGCAACATCTGGTCGACACTTAGATTATTACTTTCGAATGAGTGGAGATTGCCTCTCAGGGAGGCTTCAAGTGAATTTCTATCTGCTGTTTTGAATAGGTATATTTTTCGCTTATTTTTCGAGGATTTTGGGATTACAGTATTCAATCTCGCCACGACAACCCTTGTTCACTAACTACATGTTCTACTAGACAGTGGTGCTATAAAGCAAAACAATTTCCAGAAATACAAAATATTTAAATCCCAATGTCAGTGTGGTGAGCCACTAGCTGGTTATTGGAGGTCTGTTTGAATGCGTAATAATGTCGCAGATGACATTTTTCCACCACACGTGCTGCCGAACAAGGTTTTCAAAGAGTCTGCTAAGCCTCATGAGACCAAGAGACAAGCTGCTTCTTAAAGTAAATAGTGAAAACGACATAAACGTCACTGAAAGGGGTCAGATATGAAGGGTTGTGACAACTTGCAACATGAAATTAGAATTGTACTGTCCATTTTCGTAGCTTTTGTTCCACTTGTTATTAATATATTTGGGATTCCTGATTATAGTTTGTAACTAAATCGAATTGAAGGAGGTGATTGTCTCCAACGAATTTAGAAGAAAAGTGCTTAGGAAGGTGAACTAAAGACGAAGGGCAAAGAATAATCAGTCATCCAGTTGTACGCAGAGTGCATCTCTGGTATCACGTACATCAGCTTGGAAGTCACTCCAAAGGCAGAAAACTCAAATTCTAAGATGCTCTATAGTTAACTAGGGAGTCCTTGTGAAGCCATTGCACTACATGTTACACCTATATATCGTTGAATATTTAACTCTCATACAAGGAGGTATGCACATTTGGCTAACGGGTTGGTCAAATGGAGCAGGGAAGTGAATAACGGTTCACGGTAATCTTTTTACGTTCGGGAGGAAACTGGCCATAAAGCTAAAAAAATCAACAGTGACCAACAGCATGGGGATTAAGAACAAAATGAGGACCACATGTTCCAAGATTGATCATGTTTATCTATAGAAAAACTTCACTATCACTGAAGAAGGGCCATGGTGACTTCCCATTTCCCAGAAGAATATGGGTTGGTACACCAGAAGATAATGGCCAAGCGTCAGGTAACCACTGAAAGGAAGTTGAAACAAAAGAAGTCTGAATACGGTAGATAAGCTAGAAAATGTGGAAAGATGAATGTGGAGTTAAATATAAGGCTGAGGCACCCACGACAGGCCACGTAAGTAACTCACCCACTTGTAGTGGTAAGAGAAAATCAAACAAAATCTGCCTAGCTTAAAGGGGAGAACAGGGTCGGTAGAGGAGTTGGAACAGTAAATCTTTGTTATTTTAAATGGACTGATATGTTATGTCATCTATCTTTAAATGACAAGTTTGTAGGTCCGTACATTGATTTAGATGGTACGCTAATTACAGGGCATCAGATCGTGATGCTGACCTTTACGTATTCAAAATTGTGAGCAATAGCACTCATACTTGCTATAAAACGACTGAAATTCTTGTCGGGCCTTCAGTCCACAAAATATTTCCGTGGTCCACCTGGCCGCCATCATCACATGAGAAAGGTAAGCCGCTCTCGCCAATAACTGATTCAAGCTGTAAACGACTGTACATTTGTATTTAACGAAAATACGAAAGCGTGTGCCCTAACGTAATGTGCAAGCGCTTTTCTCCCCAGATAAAATTATTGCATATTTTTAGCTCGAAAAATATACATAGACTAATTCATAAACATCGACTGAAGTCAGAGTACTTGAGAGTCACAGCAAGGAACTGAAGGCTGACGCTCATAACATGGTCAACAGCCCATTGAGAAACGAATTTAAACATACTCCGGCGAAGAAACGCGGAGCCATAAGTCGATACGAAACTGTTCAGGTATGTATCATAGAATCGCACCGATTCTCATTTACACAACCGTCCCAGGATGAGGTAGCAAGCATAGATACATAAGGATAGATGGGGAGAGAGAGATAGATAGATAGAGAGAGAGAGAGAGAGAGAAAGAATCTCTACAAATTTTATCAAACCATAACGCAAAACAATGACTAAGGCTCACAGTAACAACCGTGCCACTCTGGAACCATGTGGAGCTTTAGCTAATCAAGTAAAACAAATCCACAAAAACAGAGAAAGACGAATTAACTCCAACATAACTCGAGAAAGTCTACTTTAAATCGAACTTTGAAGAGGAGACAGAAAACAGATATGTTCATTTTATCCAATCATTCAATGACCAATCACACACATTGCATAGATGTCGATAGATGTTAGGCTAATATACCTCAGTCCAATTCGGATTAACTGCTATTCATATATTCGTCTGTTTCCGTCCACGATCCGTCACCAACCAACTGTCCGAGTAAAGTGGACACTCTGTTATTAACGAAAATGGTGACGTCGCATCACATGAGAACCTGGACAATAGAGATTTGTTGAAATCACACGTAAGAGGAGTTGGTCAGCGACATCACTACCGATACTTTTCCTGGAAACAGCCGTTTCACGATGATTATTAGAATTTTTTTTAATTCTTGAGGTAACACACTGAAAATGGATTTAATGGAATAGTGTACGCATTTCCGCAGAAGAGTCAAGGAGGTGCTATCCAAATGCAGATTATACTTCTGCCTAGTATTAATCGTGTGAAATCTGCTAATTCTTGTCAGGAAGGTGATGTTGTGAACAACAAACAACAATGAAGGGATTATGTGCTGAGAAAACAGTGTCAGATTACAAAATCTTAAGCATGGCTGCGATTCAGCAACTATATAAATCTGAAGAGGTTTAAAAAGTCATCAGATCAGTTTCAGATCGAAGGTTCATTTAGCCCATGACTATGATTTCGATATTTATGAAAATATATTCTTCACAAGGAGTGGACCTTGTTACATTACTAGGTTGTAAATTACATAAGCTGCAGCCGAGCGGATTTTGTCGTATAGAAAGTTGATATAAGAACCAGAAGCACCACATATTATGGCTTAAGATAGCACCCAATTACATTCAGCGTCATTATAAAAGCACAGTTGTATTCGCCTACACGTAAAGGCCTCTGTCAGTGAGCGAATGCATTTGTCTATTTATTCTGACGCTGACTATAATCTGGGTGCTATCATAACCCATGGCAAGTGATGTTCCTCGTTCTTATATCAATTTTATACGTGACAAGAGCCGCTCGGCTGCAGCTTATGTAATTTACCACCATGTGATGTAAAAAGGCCCTCTCTTTCTGAAGAAGAAATTTTTATAAGCTCAGAAACCTAAGTCATTGGCTAAACGAACATTTGAGTTGCATCTGGTTGGCTGATTTTTTTAATCTCTTCGGTGCCATATTTCTCAGCCTCACGAGAAAGAGTGGATAACAGACTTGTGATCTTACACTCGAACTGCCATTCCTGAGCCAAAAATACCAGTTGTTACTGGAACGAGGAACTCCAGAATATAATTCCACATGTCATAAGCCAATTTTTGTGCTGACCTATCACTTTGTGGCGATACTGTTTTAACGGTGAAAATAGCAGCATCTAGTGGCAGAGAGAGAGAGAGAGAGGGGGGGGGGGGGAGAGAGAAAGAGAGGAGGGAGAGAGGTGAAGATATCTTAGAAACAGTAGTGGTTTCAGCACTGAACCTAAAACACCTACTACTTAACTATGCTCCAATCAATCTCCATCTTATAGCCGTTCCGATTATTGTGAACAAAGCGCATCGCAACCCGTTCACACCTGCGGCTGTCACCCAGCAACAAGTAACGGAGTCCCTGCGACATTCTGTTTCATGTCACAACACTACTTCGGACTAGCAGTACCCGGACTAAGGAGTTAATGTCTCACGTGACCAGGCTGCCGTTAACAGCACAACATAGTCGTACGCGTCTGGTATATTATATTCCAGGAAGCAGGGATTGGTGACGAATAATTTCGCATTGTGTTCCGCGACAAACCACGGTTCTGTATAAACTTAGTGTGACGTCCCATTCTTTCAATGTTTTGAAGAGGCCTCGTGGTGGCGTCATGGGGTAGGGAGATATCGGTTATGGCAGGTAACGGCTGGCAATGACTGACGGAACTCTGACGTCACAGTGGAAGATCACAGACACCCTGCATCCTCGTGCGTTACCTTTCATTCGAGAGTATCGTGGGGCCATTTTTGAACAGGAGAAGACGCGTCCACTCATGGCACGTGTTTCTATGAACTGTCTAAGTGATAGTGAGGTACTCTCGTGGCTAGTAAGATTCGCAGATCTGTCGCCATGCGACTATGTCGGACATCAACGCTCTCCCGTTGCCAGTATACGGGATATCGAGGACGAGTTACGAAAGTTGTGTACCAGTTTGCAGCAGGAGGGGACAAAACGGCCTTTTTAAACCCTTCACAACCGAATTAGTGAATGCATCCAGGCCATAATGGTACATCGTCACACTAAAGGTGGGTCCATAAGCCAAGTTCTTTGTAAATTTTACTCGATTTAGTAACTGCTGAAATAACATAATATACCGTCTTAACGCGTGTAGTTTCATTGTGTTTCCTCCTTCACTTCATGGCGTTTCACTTTATTGGTCACGCATGTAACACTATAGGAAGCGTCAGAGAAAGGACCTCAGTTAGCATCTGATACAAACATGTTAATGACTGCTCAAATGTACGAATTTTGCTCTGCAGACAAACGTTTTTGCGGACATAAGAAAACTCCTATCGATATCAGCACCAGAAGAAAGGGGCGCGCTGAAATTGATTTTTGTACTCAAATTACCCCATAATGGACAGTGAAGTGACTTTCAGGGTACAGAAGACATACGTAACTTAGACTGGGTGCTCAGACGTCTGCGGTATTAAATTAGAGCGTTACGTTGTATTCATGCTACGCCGTTCAGTTGCTTCTTAATGAGGAGCAGGTATGAAGCATCAATCGGCAGAATAGCAGCTTTTCAGTTAATTTAAATCTATTTATTAAAGCAAGAAATGCTGGGTAATGTAGACCAAGAGCTTGGAAGACTTTTTCAGAGATCTGAAAAGCATTAACTATCTCATAAGGCTGACATGATGCCCAAAATCAGCAACTACACCAAGGAGAACATTCTTCGTTTTAGTGGCAGCCAACTGGACAAATCAGATGAGTTATTTTGCACGTTCACTGTCTTTTACGTAAGATTTAGAAACTTGAAGAGCTTAAAACAACAAACATTTTACTCCTTACTTAGGTACCTAAGCTCAGATTAGCAGTGCAGGGAAGTTTTGAATAAACCACAGCTTACAGCACAGATGTATTAGGTTGGTGTGTAAGCTGGTAGCGTTTTTGTTTTGCATGTTGGTATTCCTATTGCTGTGGGTTTATTTTGCCGGCTGTCATTTTTCATTTGTAGTTCACTGTTGCTATTTGAGCTTACACATTAGAAGGATCGTTTTCATATTAGTGATTCTCCACATTCAGGAAGACCTTCGAGGTTTGATGATTATCGTTCAAGCGCATTAATCCACAACAATAGAAGTCAGAATATACGGTAATTGGAAAATGTGGTGAACTGTGTTTATTCCACCATCGTGCCACACTTACATGCAATGTGGAAGGTTCAAAAATCGGGTGTAAGGGTATCGCATGCTCTAAGCCAAAACCATAAAACTCAGTGGGTGGCCACATCTCTCCTAGCTCGTCATCATTTGTTTCTTGAAAAACACCGGCCATTCCTATCCTGGATCGTTACTGGTGACGAGAAATGGTGTCTTTATGCTAACATAAGGGAAAGAAAGGAATAGTTGAGGCCAAACAAAGCAGCAACAATACGTAAGAAGACCTGCTCCCGTCCACAAGGGATAATGCACTACTGGCCATTAAAATTGCTACACCACGAAGATGACGTGCTACAGACGCGAAGTTTAACCGACAGCAAGATGAAGCTGTGACATGCAAATGATTACCTTTTCAGAGCATTCACACAAGTCTGGGGCCGGTGACGACACCTACAACGTGCTGACACGAGTAAGGTTTCCAACCGATTTCTCATACACAAACAGCAGTTGACCGGCTTTGCCCGGTGAAACGTTGTTGTGATACCTCGTGTAAGGAGGAGAAATGTGTACCATCATGTTTCAGACTTTGGTAAAGGTCGGGTTGTAGCCTATTGTGACTGCAGTTTCTCGTAGCGCGACATTGCTGCTCGCGTTGGTCGAGATCCAATCACTGTTAGCAGAATATGGAATCGGTGGGTTCAGGAGGGTAATACGGAACACCGTGCTGGATCCCAACGGCCTCGTATCACTAGCAGTCGAGATGACAGGCATCTTATCCGCGTGGCTGCAGCCACGTCTCGATCCCTGAGTCAACAGATGGGGAAGTTTGCAAGACAGTAACCATCTGCACGAACAGTTCGACAATGTTTCCAGCAGAGTGGACTATCACCTCGGAGACCATGGCTGCGTTTACCCTTGACGCTGCATCACAAACAGGAGCGCCTGCATTAGTGTACTCAACGACGAACCTGGCTGAACGAATGGCAAAACGTCATTTTTTTCGAATGAATCCAGGTTCTGTGTACTGCATCATGATGGTCGCATCCGTGTTTGGTGACATCGCGGTGAATGCACATTGGTGGCGTGTATTCGTCATCGACATACTGGCGTATCACCTTGCGTGATGGCATGTGGTGCTATTGGTTACACGTCTCGGTCACCTCTTGTTCGAATTGACAGCACTTTCAACAGTGGACGTTACATTTCAGATGTGTTACGACCCGTGGCTCTACCCTTCATTCAATCCCTGAGAAATCCTACATTTCATCAGGATAATGCACGACCGCGTGTTGCAGGTCCTGTACGGGCCTTTCTGGATACAGAAAATGTTGAACTGCTGCCCTGGCCAGCACATTCGCCAGATCTCTCACCAACTGCAAACATCTGGTCAACAGTGGCTGAGCCACTGGCTCTTCACTATACGCCAGTCACTGCTGTTAATGAACCGTGGTATCGTGTTGAAGCTGCATGGGCAGCTGTACCTGTACACGCCATCCAAGCTCTGACTCAATGCCCAGGCGTATCAAGGTCGTTATTATTGTTCTGGGTACTGATTTATCAGGATCTATGCACCCAAATTGCGTGAAAATGTGATCACATGTCAGTTCTAGTGTAATATATTCGTCAAATGAATACCCGTTTATCAGCTGCATTTCTTCTTGGTGCAGCAATTTTAATGATCAGTAGTGTATTATGCATCTGGTGGAACAGCGACGGTGTAATGTATCAACAATTGCTTCCCCAAGGAGTGACCCTCGCTGCTGACATTTACTGTCAACAAGTGAGATGTCTTGCAGACGCAGTCCAAGAACAACACTCAGAAAGACGGTGTGAAGTGATGCTACTCCACGGTATCTACGGCCCGCATTCTACTAGACTGATAAACAACATTTTACAGGAGATGGGATGGGTAGTTATTCCACACCCGCTTTATTCACTTCACCTGGCGCTCTCCAATTTTCACTTTTCTCGCTCTCTGTCGAACAACCTTGAAGGAACTTAATTTGCGGATGACAATGCTCTCCAGACATGGCTCCACATGTTCTTCGACTCGAAATCAAGAGATTTATACGGTCGCAGATTCTAAAAGGCAGCATTGGCAGACTGGCGTACATAGTGAAGGACAATATATTATCGATGACTAAAGTTGCGTGTGTATCTGTTGTGTTTACTGAACTCATGGAAAAACGCTACGAACTTATGGTCCAACCCACCACCTTTGTAACTGACATTGGGCACCAACTTTTATTGCCCTAACAAATATCAATACACTGAAAGAGACGTGCCTCAGCTACTTAGCATCGGCTCATTCAGAGATGTTTCTCCTATGATCAGCAACTTAAAAAGAAATGAAACGCTTTTTACACTTAGCTGAATGCTTATTCGTTATTTATTTCATATCACATTCATACGCAGATCAGTAGCTTACGTAGACAACTAAATATGTATGCGTTTTTAATACATAGCATGTTTGTCAACCTTTCCTTTTCAGTGCAACCATTTCGAAGGATCGTGTATTTCATTTATTGACTGCTTGTTTCCAGAAAGGACTCCAACAGGAGGATGCGGGATTTGTCCGTAGGTCACTGGTGTGCGCCTAAATTATGGTTTGCTGATCGCTCGTAATACTTAATAAATCCGACTGGTAATATGGATGGCTGGCAGCGATACTTTAGTCTCGCTGCTAAACGTGGGTGTACGATTTCGTTTCGTTGCGCTATAGGCACGTGGAGGAACTGCTTAACGTTAAAATTTGTTGTTATTTAGAAAGCAAGAACCGCTCTTAGAAGTGAAGCACGAGTTTTCATTTACATTATCAAGGGAAGACACTCAGATTTTGTTATGATCCTCATTTGGGATTGGTGTTGTGAATGTAGAAATTCATGCGAAGTTAGCAGCGCTACGGCATTTATGGAATAAATTGACAAATTGTTAAGCTTTTAAGCTCTCACCAGAATAAGGTAACATTAACTGAAAATGTTAAGTCAGGCGTTCCATCTCACGGGTACGTTTTTTCCTCATACAATTGACAACAAGATACGAGGAAAACAGTACCGCTGCTTTTGATGACAATTTAACAGATACGTCGAGAGGCTAGTGCGAAATTGTAAATATTTGTAGTTAAGACATAATAACAGTAACTGGAAAGATCGTTCTAACGAATTACAGAGAGAAGGGCATACAGAACGCACTTGATGTCAAGACAAAATGTTATGTATTGCTTAACATAGCTTTCATTTCTCACGAAAAGCGGTCGAAATCTGGTTTAATAAATTTCGTTTCAAAATTTCCTGAATATTTTATCATTCTTTTACATTTTACAAACATTAGTCAACATACAGAAATCAACTGGCTGTAGTTCCAGACACAGCAATTCATTTCCCATGGTTGAACCTCATGAGTAAGTGGGTTTCAAAATACTGGTGCAAAATGTTCGGTAGTCTCTAAGACAGCAGTGATTAGAGGCAACATCGCAACCCAGACTGATTGAGACTGCTTGAGATCTGTGTGTCTGTGTGTGTGTGTGTGTGTGTGTGTGTGTGTGTGTCTAAGGTGAAACGGGAGGGCAGGATGCCTTATCTTTCCCCTTTGGTCCCTTGTCCATATAACCACCTTTTGTTTACCCCTATTATACAGTATATAAACAGCAGCATGTCTGCTCAAATCATCAATCGAACCAATTGTGACACAGAAACAGCAGTCCTAATGAGTAACAACACTGTGGGGTTTATAGCCTCCTAGATTCAGTAGGAGTGGATATATGGCCAAAATGTAGTTTTTCAAGCCCCCTGGTGTATAGGTTGCCCTGCAAGACAGGTGTTGTGCGTAGTAACAGAATCGGCATGGCAAATCAATCTGCTTTGGCGGGTAGTCTACATGTTACCCGCACGGGAGGGTTTGCTGGGCCCTGACATGTAGATTGAACTATTGAACTGTATGACGTTCATGTTGTGTTAGTGTAGTATCGGACTTCTTTATCGACCTGTTTTGAGTGCCATCCAGCATGTTAGGGCAAATAAATATATTTCAAGCCAGACGTGTAGCCCGCCATTTGTTACAAGCATGCTCTGGGAGTAGCATCAGCCTGGTTTACTGATGTGAATTGCAAGACCTACATGTGCTGACGAGAATGACTGGGGACAGGTTGAGATGGAGAGAAGAGGGAATGGACAGACCAAGGGAGATGAGGAAATGGACAGAGAGAGGATAGGATGAGGAGGTTCGTGAGGCAGTGGGAAGTGGTAAAGTGGTAGTGGGCAGGTGGAAAGGGAAAACAGGGAGGTGAAAATAGGGAGACAGACGAGAAGGAAAATATGGTCAGAGTGAGAGGGTGGGTGAAATTGTCAAAAAGGGGGGAAGGAGGTCCAGAGACAGATTGCTAGGTAGAGGAAATAGAAAGAGGTAGGAGATGGAGAGAGCAGACGGAGTGGTGGTTACAGAGAGGGGGAGGAGGACGTGATGTGGCGAAACAAGAGCTGTATCATCAGAGAGATACAGAGGCGAGCGAATGCGCTGGGACTTACCCAGCTTACTGCTACTAGCGCTACGTGCTCCTGTGCATATCATACAAGTTACGCACCATAATTTGAGCAAGAAATTAAAAATTAAAGTAGTTCTTCCAGACATTGTCAATATGTGTTTCACTACCATTAAATCTCAGAGTGATCAGAAGAGTATGTTTCCATAAACACATCGTAAAAAATAAGTGGAGCTAAATAATAAAGTTAGAAAGGCAAAAACTGTTCAGAGTGTGCAAATGTATGTAAAAATCCACTGTCACAAATTTGAACTTCATCAGAGCAATATTTTGGTCAAAATCAGCGGTTTTACGACAAATTGAAGACGTTAAATATTAGACATAGAAATATCGAAATTAAGCTACTTCTAATACACTCCTGGAAATTGAAATAAGAACACCGTGAATTCATTGTCCCAGGAAGGGGAATCTTTATTGACACATTCCTGGGGTCAGATATATCACATGATCACACTGACAGAACCACAGGCACATAGACACAGGCAACAAAGCATGCAAAATGTCGGCACTAGTACAGTGTATATCCACCTTTCGCAGCGATGCAGGCTGCTATTCTCCCATGGAGACGATCGTAGAGATGCTGGATGTAGTCCTGTGGAACGGCTTGCCATGCCATTTCCACCTGGCGCCTCAGTTGGACCAGCGTTCGTGCTGGACGTGCAGACTGCGTGAGACGACGCTTCATCCAGTCCCAAACATGCTCAATGGGGGACAGATCCGGAGATCTTGCTGGCCAGGGTAGTTGACTTACACCTTCTAGAGCACGTTGGGTGGCACGGGATACATGCGGACGTGCATTGTCCTGTTGGAACAGCAAGTTCCCTTGCCGGTCTAGGAATGGTAGAACGATGGATTCGATGACGGTTTGGATGTACCGTGCACTATTCAGTGTCCCCTCGACGATCACCTGAGGTGTACGGCCAGTGTAGGAGATCGCTCCCCACACCATGATGCCGGGTGTCGGCCATGTGTGGCTCGGTCGTATGCAGTCCTGATTGTGGCGCTCACCTGCACGGCGCCAAACACGCATACGACCATCATTGGCACCAAGGCAGAAGCAACTCTCATCGCCGATACCCCAGGAGCAACAGTGTCCCTAATTTGCTGGGAAGTGGCGGTGCGGTCCCCTACGGCACTGCGTAGGATCCTACGGTCTTGGCGTGCATCCGTGCGTCGCTGCGGTCCGGTCTCAGGTCGACGGGCACGTGCACCTTCCGCCGATCACTGGCGACAACATCGATGTACTGTGGAGACCTCACGCCTCACGTGTTGAGCAATTCGGCGGTACGTCCACCCGACCTCCCGCATGCCCACTATACGCCCTCGCTCAAAGTCCGTCAACTGCACATACGGTTGACGTCCACGCTGTCGCGGCATGCTACCAGTGTTAAAGACTGCGATGGAGCTCCGTATGCCACGGCAAACTGGCTGACACTGACGGCGGCGGTGCACAAATGCTGCGCAGCTAGCGCCATTCGACGGCCAACACCGCGGTTCCTGGTGTGTCCGCTGTGCCGTGCGTGTGATCATTGCTTGTACAGCCCTCTCGCAGTGTCCGGAGCAAGTATGGTGGGTCTGACACACCTGTGTCAATGTGTTCTTTTTTCCATTTCCAGGAGTGTAGTTTTCAAGTAATTTACTGGAAACTAAATTTGGAGCAAAAACATCCCTATTTGTAATGGATTAAGTATCATATATATTAATGACAGAATGTTCTGATTACATCATTTGGTTAAATTCATTAAATAATAGAGCTATAACAAGTTTCGAGACTTTGATGCAAATACCAATCAATACAAATCTTTTAATGCTGTAGTTCAGATGTCATATTCCACTATCGGTTCCGTTCTCAAAGTTCTAGCGACAAAGTTTAAATGCAGTCGAACTAAAACTTTTTCTGTAATTATAGCGAACTTAACTCCATTTATATAAAAATTATGATTGTAAATGGATGGATACACAACAGAGTTATTAAATATCCGAGAAAGATTCTGCTACCTGAGCATACAGTAGATGGTGGCAGGTGTTCCCTTCGATCGTCCGCTGCGCCCATACATAAATACGATCTGAGAGGCAGTGACACTCCACCCGCCAAGAGCATGGCGGTCAGCTTCAATAAGCGGAGGATACCGCCGAACCTTGCGCCACTCGGCATTTCTTGAGGCCCCTCCGATGGACCAAGGCTGTAGTTTACCTCGGCGTCAAGCTGGACCAGTGCCTCGCATGGGATTCTCACATTCTTTGGCTTAGTGAGAGGGGGATACCCCGCCTACGCGATCTATATCCTATGTCGAACCTGGAGTCGACCCTGCTTCCTCACCTCGTCATTGCGCTGTACCTCACACTGATACACTCAGTGCTGGTGTATGCCACCGTGGTGTGAGGTAATGCCGCTGACTCCAAGACACCCGCCCTGCAAAGTTTCTAAAACAGGGCCCTTCAACTCGCCCTACGCCTAACCAGGACTTATCCTAAACAAAACACTAAATGAAGGCACCAGTATGTTGCCTCTAAGGGACCGCTTCCTGTCCACAGAACGCAAGTTCTGCGAGAAAGAGGGTGAATTCTGCAACAGATTCATGAGGCACCTGGGCCACCAAATACACCACCGGCAAACAACACGTTCGCTGGATCCTCTGCTGCAATGATTCGCTTCCCAGCAGAGTCAGAACAAACCAAAAGCACGAGTTATGACCCTCACACCGCCAGGTCGCAGCTCCCAACCCCGTCAGGTACCGCAGGAACAGTATACTACACTTAGCATGCTCCAGGCCGAGCTAAGGAAGCTCGTCCTGCTGCTGCGTCTACGATTACGTCTGCAGTGACACTTCACTTAGCACTCAGCCATCAGAGGGTCCGCGTCATTCAAACGCTGATTTACGCCCTGTCTCGGATGACATCACAACAACGCCGTTACTTAACGCATATTTTCAGTAATAATACCCGCCAGGGTAGCCGAGAGCGCTAACGCGCTGCTTCCTGGACTTGGGTAGGCGCGCCGGTCCGAGATCGAATCCGCCCGGCGGATTAACGTCGAGGTCCGGTGTGCCTGCCAGTCTGGATGTGGTCTTTAGGCGGTTTTCCACATCCCACTAAATGAATATCGGGCTGGTCCCCACGTTCCGCCTCAGTTACACGACTCGCAGACATCTGGACACACTCGCAATATTCCGTTAATTACACTCGACGCAGACAGTAGGGGTACACTGATTCCGTCCTGGAGGGTATGGGTATGGTGGCAGGAAGGGCATCCGGCCTCCCCTTTCCATTAACCTTGCCAAATCCGTTTCTAACACTGCCGAACCTGAGGCAGCGCAGGACATGGCACCAGTGAAAGAAAGAAAAAAGTTGAACTCGCGAAGACTATACACAGTCCTGCATCGTTTAGATATCTTCAAAATACACAATTCGCACTGAGATATCATTCTTCCGAGGTTAGTGACACGAGTGCTTACGTGCTCCCTCGGATCATGTCGCACCCAGGCTGGAATTGAACGCATATTCACGGTACAAGTAGGAAGTGAACTCACGAGGGCCGTACATCGTCCCTGATGGCTTACATTTCACAAACGTACCTGTTTTTGTGCTGCCCAGAGTGTCAGAACAACATGGCTAGTGGTGAGATTATTGTCCACTTTTGTGGCAAGCAGTCAACTTTAATGGGTAGAATTCAGGTCGACTGACTAGTTTGATTGGAACTTACCGTACAGGTCGCCTCTGAAATGCTACTCGTGTTGTTTATCATAGGTACTTCATTATTGTTGTCAGAAATAGTGTTATATTTTGCGTGTGAACTTTTTCATAATATAATTCGGTTAGAAATCAAAATTTTGAGTTGTAATAATAGCTCCTGATCCCGTTGAGTAAACAGAGAGTAGAAACATTTCTTTCAGTGAGTACAAGGAGAATGTGGAGTTCCAGAATGGAAATTATGACCAATATGTTCTCCATCGCTTTCTCGGTGACCACAAAAATAGTTTTCAGACTGTTGTAAAAAAGACGGCGAACAAAATATTCTGATTCAATTTCTTACTGCCACGCCCCGGCCCACATATGGTGCATCGGCCGGGAAAAGAACCCGGGCCGCCCGCCTTTCAGCTGGGCATGTTACAGCGTAACAGTGAAAGTGATCGGTAGAAAACAGCGAACTCGGTAGGCACTAACAGGATACCGACACGAGATGTACCGAAAGCAGTGCGAGAACAGTGCAAAGATTTGCTTGCGATGGTGGATACTAAACAGTGAGTATTAGCCACAGTAGCCTTGATCTTGATAGAAGGAGGGAAGAAGACGGTGAGATTAGAAGAAGACAGTGCATCATCGCGGAGTTGCGTGGACCTGCGAGCTACCTAAAAGCTACTCCCGCGCTCACCTATGCCCAGCCACATGGAGCTGCTGCACTAGGTGTTTGCTACTGCTGGTTGACACAAGGCCAGTTCCCACTAGGGTTGCCGCGCGTCAAAGCGTAGCGGCAGGGCCTTGGTTGCCATGGAAATGCCCTCAGCGGCGCAGCATAGCCGCCTCTGCGTCGAGGTTTGCTCATGTCTAACCGATGCTGCTGCCGCGTGCCGAACTGCAGGTCCGCGCCGCCAATCACAGAACGCGCTTAGCGTGAACTCAGCTACACAACACCGGGCCATACGAACTTCCGCCTAAATTCTGGCGCGGACGTGGCGGTAACTATTAATTACATATCATCCCATTTCAAGGAACCTATTCGTTAAAAATTTTTTCCTTTCGCATCTTACAGTCTTATATTGTAACCTAATCGGTGTATCCTGCTTGCGATATAAAATATGACCATGGACCGCGTGTATACCTAATGGAAATTTTCTAATTTTGTAAGGCTATCTCTCCAGAAGAAGTAATACCGGTAAGTAGGGGGAAAGTGTACAACCGATCTTTCCGATAGAAAAGTCTAGAAAAAAAAGTAATTCAACTAAACAGGGCTACAATTTGGATAAATGAAAGTTATTTTGTGCATTCACTCACTAACAACACTGGACAGAAAAGAGGTACCACTGATTATGAATACAAAAGTAACACTAATGAACGAAAAGGAAATAATTACGGTCGCCAGGCCACTAGGGCGATTTACATCCAAAATCCTGTACAAGATAATGGGAAAGAAAAACATTTATTGTTAAACACTGACGTGGCATCTGAAGGGTGTCACATTTTTTTACACAAATTTTAAGTGAGTATGTTATGATAAAGAAAACTGAGAAGTCATTTTTACGTTAAGTTTGTCATTAAATTTTGAAAAATGCAATCGAGCAATGATTTGAAAATATCCACTTAAACTGCATGTTAGTATTAAAATTCGTTACGTGAACAATGACTTTTAGAGACCTCAACATAACGTCATCAAAGAAATTTAGAGAAAGGCAAGCACTTTTTACATTGCAGTTACTTAATTTTCAAATTTGATTTCATATTATTGTCTGCACAACTGAGCCTTTCTTACTGACTTGAACAGAATTAAATACTACAATACGTACCAAACCAAACAGCCGTGCGCTCCAAGCTATGTGTAAAATAAATAAAACTTCCGCATTCTCAATTTGTGCATTTTCTTTAGATTTAGATTTTTTTCCAGTGATAGATTCTCAATCTTCAGTTAGCTTATAAGGGAAAGGACCCTACAGGGAAAAAATATCTGGGGGCAATGAGGACACAATCGCCCTGAATTTAACTGATTATTACTTAAATAAAGTTCATTAATCAAATTACATTGAGTTGTGCTGCTGGGTTGGCCGTTAATACTTTCTACCAATGAACAGTCTTACTTCAGTGCTGTGCGTGCGACGAAACTCGGAGCCGACGACGAATTTGTGTTGCTGAAACTGCTGCTATTGTTGATGACGGTAGCATCTTCTGGAGCCACGGCTAATTACAGATACGAGCAATCGTAATTAATACAGCCTCTTCCGCCCGTTCACGGTCCTTCCTCCTGCTTCCAGTCATCTGGATTGTGCGCGTAAGTGATGCCGCCGAAATGGTACTCTCTACTACGGGATCGTTAACACCACACTTAACGCACACTACAAGCGCTGGAACCCGTCTCCCGCTCTCTCCGCGCGCTCTGCACAACAACCCCCTACCCAAAGATTTTACAACACACAAGCACTGCTATTACCGTTGCTAGTCGATGCAAACAATAATTGCATTGGCTTTTTCCCAGAGCTTATACGTTTCACAGTGAAACAAAGATAAATACAATGAAACGTCAACAGACTTCTACCTAAATGTACACATACAGTGAAGCAATGTCCTCACTTATTGAAAGAAAGCATTTAAATAACAAATATTCACATACAATTTCGTCACGGTTACTTGCTGTATCACTTTCAAGTGAACCACTACCCGAAATGTTGTTCAGTATCCCGCATACAGTTCATTTTACGTAATACAGTATTGCCTATTTATTCAACCTATCGCAATTGTTTTTAAAGTTGAGAGGAGTACGATAGCTATCATCGTTCTCAAGATAATGGGTGACATGTCGGCGGCCGGGTCGCACGTTAGCCACTTGCAGCAAGCCCTGCTCATCGTAAATCTTGTTTGGTTGTAACAGCATCAAATTTCCAAAACAGTTCAAGATACTGAAACGTGCTTTTTTGCAAACGATGGCTCGCAAAGAATCGCGTATTCTGTCACTCGATAAATGCTCGAAACTGTTTTACCTAGTGAGATTGATCGCTAAATTAGTCTTTATTGGAGGGATGTATAGACTGTGATATGTCAGTGTCTTTTACCAAAAGACTCTACATCCCTGATCGCATCCTTGCGAAACATCTAGACATTAAGTACCAAATACAACATTGTGTGCGCCATCTTCAGTATCTTCAGACTCTGGAACTTTTTACCAAATATAAGGTTGTTAGGAAATTATGCACAAACACTTCACAAGTGCACAAGTGATACATACTAGCTGCTGTATTAAAGGAAATAATCTGGAAATAAATGAACAACTTACCTAGTCAATCAAAGTTGCGGCAGGACTCCGTTAACGAGACCACAATTCGTCTATCTGTTTGTTTTGGTATTCAGCCTGAAGACTATTGATACAGCGATCCGTTGTAGTCTGTTCTGTGTATGCCTCTTCATCTATATCTAATTACTGCATCCTACATCCATTCGAATCTGCTTATCACTGTCTCTAAAATTTTGCTTCCATTACCTAACTGATGATTCCGTGGTGCTTCGTAATATGTCCTGTCCATCATTCGCTTCTTTTAGGCAAGCTGTCTCATAATTCCTTTTTCTCTTTAGTTTTATTCAGTAACTGGTCATCAGTTATACGATCTACATATCTAATATTCAGCATTCTCGTTTAGCACCACATTTCCAAAGCATCCATTGTCTTCTTGACAGAAGTGTTTATAGTCCACATTTCACTCACATACTAGTCTACGTTCCGTTCACAAAATATTTTCCATCATTTGAATTTATAATTAGTGTCAACGAATTTTCTTCTTCAGGACTGATTTTCTTGCTATTACCAGTCTATGTTTTATATCTTCTCTAGTTCTGTCTTCGCAAGTACTTTCCCTTTCAAGTTCTTAAAGTCTTACAGCTGCAGTCTGGTTTCTGTACAAGATGTAAGTAATGTTATGTCCCTGTGTTTTATCGCCGATGCCTCCAGGGCTAGTAAGAGTGTACTTCAGTCAAGATTTCTAAACAGTTTCTCTAAATCTACAAATAAACGTAGTTTGGTTTTTCTTCAGTCTATCTACTAAGATAATTGTAGGAACAGTATTCTAACATTGTGCACATTTTAGTTTGTATAGCCTTCCGCCCCCCCCGCCCCCTCAACCCTCCCATCACATACACATATTCCTCCCAGCTTGCAACCTTCTCTTCTCTGCTTAGTTCTGGCTTGCCATCTGAACTGTTCATGTGTGTACAGTTGCTTTTCTTTGCTCGAAAGATTTTTTTAACTTTAATCGTCCAACATGCAACATCAGCCTTTTCCTAGTGCAACTGGAAAGCCTTTGGTGATTTACGATTCTACACTTTCTGTCAGTGCAAATTTTTAAACATTTGTATGTCCTATTGCATACTTGATTTACTCCTTTTTGTATTTTCTCCTGTTGTCAATTGAAGTCAATATAACGTGTTATGCAAGGATTTCTACTGTACCTATTTCCCATTTTGATCTTCTGCTGCTATCACTGCCTGTTCTCTAAAGGATATCCATTCATGTTGCATATTCCTCCTATGTTTCAGTCAATCGTTGCCTAATGTTCTCTTTAAGATTATCGACAAACTGTGGGTCTTAACTTACTTACGTTACATCTCTTCATTCGCTACATGTATCTGTCTCTTCCATTGTAATCTGCAGTAAATTATCGTCAGTCTATATCTGCAACTGCGAATCTTTTAGAATTAAAAATCTCGTTTCAAAAAGTGTACTGTATTCCATCTACACATCCGTCTTTCATGATCCTTGAACAAAACGCTAGCGATGATTAAATTACAATCAGTGTAACATTTTTCCAGGCGTCTCCCCCTTTCATTCCTTCCCCTTAGCCCATGTTCTTCTGCTATTCATTTTCCTATCCCTGGTACCGAATTCCAGTTTTTCATTATATTTGGAATTTTTGTCTCCTCTAACAATCTGACTAATTTTCTTTATATTATAGTACAACCTTCCAAACTGTTCATCATCTGTGGTGTTGGTAGACATGTAAACTTGTACCACTACGGTTGGTTGGTTTTTGTTTTACGTCTGTCTTTGCTATGGTAATGTTAGTGGCAGCTTAGAGATGGAATTGAGTATGGTGATACTATTTCAATGATTGTTTCATTAATAAATACTCATAGAGATGTTGAAATAAATTTACTGCAACTGCACATTGTAAGCCACAGTTTCGTGCTACGTTGAAGAATGACCGTACCTCCAAGTTATACGTTGAATTGCCTTTCAGTGGGTTCTCAACCGTACCTCATTGGCTATCTGTCATTGGCTGTCGCTAGCGTCTGCCGCTTCCAGGTGGGAACACCAATTCCGCACACCACCGCCTCACGCTTGCCGCTGCCGTTGCCGCACGCCGCGCTGCCGCCCTCTAAAGGGAATCGGCCATCACGCCACGACGCTTCACATCACGTTTGCTAGTACACTGCGCTGGCACAGTTCGTCGAGATCAAGCAATTATGTTAAGTCAAGAATATTTAACGTATTTGTTAATTGCTTCCAGTAGGCGACGGAAAATGGAAAACATTGATAAGAATAATGTGAAAGTTAAGATGGAACCAGTCACTGACGGTAAATCCTCAAAATTAGAAACTGACGTTAATGAGGATGGTTCTATCAAAGTAATAAATCCCAAATCGGAATGTGATTTGTCAAAAGTAGAATCTCAAAGGAATTTTAATGTTACTGCAAAGTTAGAATCATTTCCTGATGCGGAGGTAATTGAAGTTTGGTTCAAAAAGGAAAAGATAGAAGTGATAGATAATGAAACTGAGTTCAATATGACTGAAATTCAGCCAAGGTAGGGAATGCTATAAACTCCTTTAAAATCGATGGAAATTCTAAGTGGCAATGTAGAGGCACCAAATTGGATGCAGCTACTGTTTGCTAAACTTCAATCGTTTCATAAAGAATGAACAGTTAGGTGGAATCATATAGTAAACAGTTAAACAGTAAGATTGAATCTAGCAGCAAACAACTAAAGGATATTAGTAGAAAACTGAAGGATAGTAATAAAGCATTATAGGATGAAACGTCCACAAAATTGAGTAATTTAAATTGTAAAATTGTTACCACAATGACCTGGAAGTCAATGTAGGGCACCAGCTAAATAAATTGCATAGTACTTTCAAAAGCGAAATTAGCGAAGTTCGCAAAAAATTTCAAAGATGCAGATGAACTTTTGGAAGGGAAGTTGTCAGAAAGAACAAACAATGAACCCAAACTCTGCTCTAACCGATTTTCAGAAGCAATTACTAAAATAAATGCTTGTCAAAAAGATATTAAGAAGGTAAAATCTGACTGTGGGGAAGTATGTGAGGATGTTGGTGACAAATTTTCGGAGAGAGTGGAAACAGTAGCTATGAGCAGCAGAACTAAACACTAGTATTATTAAGATAGAAAATAGAGTAACCTCTGATACTTTTTGTAATACTACTACACAGCATGTTACTTGTGCTGATGCAGCTTTCATCGGATGTCATCAATTTTTTACGTTTTGATCCAGACAAACACATTCACCCATTAGAGCTCTGAAATGATTTTGAGGATTCTTGCCTAACACATGGTCGGAACGACAGAAAATTTCTTTCATAAGAAGTCATTTGTCAGAAGATTGCGGTGGTCAGCTGACGAAATGAGAGGTGCAAAACAGATGATGGGATTTTGGACACTGTAGAAAAAAGGGTCAAGGGGGAGAAAGAGAACACTGTAGATAATAGAGAAGAACATAGTAACGGTTTTGAATCTGCTAAGGCCGAAGATGAGGTAGAGGCTTACGTCTTCGACAATGATGTCAATCTGAAGGTTAAAGCTTCGGTAGAGGAAGTAGAGTCATTCTTGCTAGGTTCTGAAGATAAGAGGAGTTGATGGATGAAGTCGTTAGCAATAACAATGAGGACAAGGAACCCATTATGTGTGTTGACTTGCCACAAACTGTAAAAGCCGACAACAGTGTTATAGATAGCAATGTTGCGCAGGGCCGCAGTTGCTCAGAACTAGAGAATAGTTTAGCTGAAGTGCAGCAAACGGAAGCAGAGGAAGTCATCAAATGCTTTGATTTAAAACTGGTGGACATGTTGGAAAAGGAATCTGGGAATTTAGAGATTGATGTCCCCGCAAACTTATGCGTGAATGTACTTGCAACTTAACTAAACCACTTTAGCTGGAAATAGATTGAAAAGGACTTATTAGATTATGTTTATGAAGAACCTGGTCAAACTGGAATAACTCACCCTGTTATAAAACGAACATCTCACGAACAACGATGTGTTGTCTTTCTGACAGTGGCAGTGAAGCAAATGCTTTGTCCCAAACATTTTTTGATTGTCTTCCCAATAAGAGTGACTTAACTGTCATGAAAGTAAGTGCACTTTGGGGCACAGCGTGTATCGTAAGCCCACCCACACTGACATACATTCAAGTCAGTAGCTGCCACCACCCGCCATAGAAGAATGGAGTCTCGAAAACATTAGTTCACTGGGCTCGAGCTCTGTCAGGTAAGGAAAGTCTGGCCACAGAGATAGAACATCTACAGCTGGTGTTCAGCAGAAATGGATTCTCCTCCAAAGACATCCAAAGGGCACTTCGTACTACCAGTCAAGCACAGGGTACACAACAGGAGCCAGAGGAGGCGAAGAAGGTGGCACACCTGCCATACACTGGACCCATTTCTTCAAAGATCAGCAGAATTCTTTCAAAATATGATATAAAGAGTATCTTCTGTCCACCCTCCAAAATTGGGACCATGCTAGGGAGTGTGAAGGACGACCTAGGGCTACGTAAACCAGGCATTTACAACCTCCCGTGCCAGTGTGGAAAGTCATACATTGGCCAGACAACCAGGACGGTGGATATCAGGTGCAAAGAACATCAGAGGCACCCCAGACTCGGACAGGCAACAAAATCTGCCATAGCGGAGCACTGTCTGGAGCTTGGCCACACAATGGACTGCAACAACACCAAAACTGACACAGACGCCAAGATTTTTGGACAGTGTCATAAAGGAGGCCATCGAGATCAAGGTCACTGACAACCTAATAAACCGAGACAGCGGTTACCAGCTCAGCTCGGCGTGGAGTCCGGCTCTGGAGCTTATTAGGGCTCAACGAAATGAACCAACAAACTCCTCAAGAAATAGTAACACTGCAGGAGTAGTGCCAGGCGGTGCGGACCGCGAACGTAATTTCCAACGCAGGACGGGCCTCTGACAGCCGCCACGACCGCAGATGATGGACGAGCCGAGCATGGACGACCGTCGGAGCACCAGGGAAGTGCCAAAACCGCAGGATCAGCACCTGGCGGGCGCGGACCGCGAATGGAGCGCCCAACAAAGGACAGGCCTCAGAGAGCTGCCACAGACGGAGACTAAGTCGGGCGCGGACGTCTGAGGGAGCACCGGGGAAGAAACAACACCTTACAAGCAGCACCAGGCGGGCGCGGACCGCGAACAGAGCCCCGACGCAAGACGGGCCTCAGACAGCTGCCACAACTGCAGATGGTGGACTAGGATGGCGCGGACGTCCGTCAGAGCACCAGGGAAGTGCCAACACCTTGGGAGCACCGCAAAGCGGGCGCGGACAACGAACGGAACACCACATGCGGGTCCGGCCCCAGACAACTGCCACGACCACAGATGGTGGACGAGCCGGGCGCGGACGTCCGAGGGAACACCGGGGAAGAGACAACACATTACAAGCAGCGCCAGGCGGGCGCGGACGGCAAAGAGAGCATCCAGCACCCTCTGGGCATAAATACTGGACAAGATCCTCCAACACGGCAGTGTCAGGTAGCACCTGAAGAAGGCAACGAGCTACATGGCCGAAATATTGTGCCAGAGCGACACAAACATCCGGCAGTAGACCAGATTTTTCCACATGTCAGGATGTACTCATGTTTTGGTGTTTTAGGAAATATGTCAATCAATACCTGATAAAGAGAGCTAAAGAAAAAACTCTGGTAGACAAACTAGAAAAGGACTGTTTTGTAAAGATTGGCACGTCTAAGAGTCTCTTAGCGGATAATGTCTTGAAAAGGCCGGAATTCGCCATATAAATCTCTCGGTGTATTTTACGCAGGTAAATATGAGCGAGAGAGTTTTGGTGAGTTAAACAGATTGTGTAGAAATTACAGTGTCAGGGAGCTTTCGACTTGGACAGATCATATCAAAAACTTTGAAGAAATAGTCAATAGTCTTAAACATGATGCTACAGGCTTTTCTCCTTGCCTGAGCTCTTTAGAGTAGGAGAAGATACACGCTAGGACAAACATGCGTAAAGGAGCCTTGGACAGAAACAGAGGGCATGGAACAAAAATTCCCCTACTAGTCTTATCCCTGGTTAACTAGTGATAATCAAAAATAAAGAAACACCTATCAGAATTTCAGCGGAAACAAAGACGTTTATGCAAGTTTATCAAGGACCATTCTGGGTAGTAAGCCTCATGAAAAGCCTGCCTGGCTTGCCACGTAGTCTTCCCAAACGGGTAGGCTTTGTGGTCGGCGACACGAATGTCGCCGACACGAATCCGCCCGATGTATTAGTGTCGAGGTCATGTGTGCCGGCCAGACTGTGAATGGTTTTTAAGGCGGTTCTCTATCTACCTCGGCGAATGCGAGCTGATTCTTGTTATTCCGCCTCAGTTACACTATGTCGGCGATTGATGTGCAACCAGTCTCCACATATGCGTACACCATAATTACTCTAGCACGCAAACATTTCGGGTTACTCTCATCTGATATTAAACGTTCCCAGGGAGGGTCGGGGTCCTTAGGGGTTGAACCCCACAATAACCCTGGGTTCGGTGTGGGGTGGCGGTGGGATTGGCCTGTTGTGGGTTTGAGAACCACTGAGGGTTACGGTGGTACGAAGCCTCTCCCTCGTTTCTGGGTCCCTGGTTCAATACACAATACATAAACCTGATGAAAACGCATACCGTTTGGAATAACCGAAGAGTAAAAAAGGGGTGGGTCGACGAAACACTGTAGATCCGAAGATGTTAAAACAACAGCTACCAGTTTTTGCAGGTAGTCTGCCACTCTTTGGTGGATACACAGTTTGGCGCACGGTGCGCTCCCAGCTGGATGAAACTGCATTTCCCTTTCAGGTTTCATTCCCTTCTTCAGTCCAATAAAAAAAATGTCGTGTGACTAGAGCCTCCCGTCGGGTAGACCATTCGTCGGGTGCAAGTCTTTCGATTTGACGCCATTTCGGCGACTTGAAAGGATTGCGACAGCACAAAACCCAGTCTCTAAGCGGAAAAATCTCCAACCCAGCCGGGAATCGAACCTAGATCCTTAAGATTGACATCCTGTCGCGCTGACCACTCAGCTACCGGGTTCGGACTTCAGTCCTGTAATACTATCTAAGGAATATATGTCTTCATGTTGTACATAGGTTATTAGTTTGTAATGTCTTCCTAGTGAGTAATGATGGTTTCCGAAAATGACTATACGAACACGATGACTTACAAGACAATATGAGAGGTAGTTTTCAACAGTAAATTGTAAATGTTAAAATAACATTAGGTAACTTTGGAGCACTAATAATAGAAAAATCAGGGCTAAGGTAAATAAATAAGCTCCCTAAAAACGGTTATTAACTTCAAAATACGGAATACTTTGAATTAAGAGAAGTTACAGAAGCTGAAATTTTTTTCAAAGTTGGAACAACAGGCTCTGCATAAATCAATAATTTTCAGTTGGGAGTAAGGTTGTCTGCAGGTAAAAGGAATAATAAAATGATGCCACTAGAAGCAAGTAAAAGTGTTTTGATACTAGTTAAAAGAGATTTGTGGAAGTGGTGTGAGAATCACACCAACAATATGTGCAATAATAAGGTCACTACGTTGACGAAGATAAAATGGAGAAACAAAGATGCCTAAGGTTGTAATTAAATACGTGAGTAATGAAGTGCGAAAATTTTTATCTTTGTCTTTCAGAGGCAAAAAGAAAAATTTATATAACAAGTAATTTTGGAACAATCTAAAATTTTGTTTCATGTTTCTAAATAATTTATGTACATAACTTATATAACAATCCATTACGTCATGTTTTCCTAACTATATATACACTCCTGGAAATTGAAATAAGAACACCGTGAATTCATTGTCCCAGGAAGGGGAAACTTTATTGACACATTCCTGGGGTCAGATACATCACATGATCACACTGACAGAACCACAGGCACATAGACACAGGCAACAGAGCATGCACAATGTCGGCACTAGTACAGTGTATATCCACGTTTCGCAGCAATGCAGGCTGCTATTCTACCATGGAGACGATCGTAGAGATGCTGGATGTAGTCCTGTGGAACGGCTTGCCATGCCATTTCCACCTGACGCCTCAGTTGGACCAGCGTTCGTGCTGGACGTGCAGACCGAGTGAGACGACGCTTCATCCAGTCCCAAACATGTTCAATAGGGGACAGATCCGGAGATCTTGCTGGCCAGGGTAGTTGACTTACACCTTCTAGAGTACGTTGGATGGCACGGGATACATGCGGACGTGCATTGTCCTGTTGGAACAGCAAGTTCCCTTGCCGGTCTAGGAATGGTAGACCGATGGGTTCGATGACGGTTTGGATGTACCGTGCACTATTCAGTGTCCCCTCGACGATCACCAGAGGTGTACGGCCAGTGTAGGAGATCGCTCCCCACACCATGATGCTGGGTGTTGGCCATGTGTGCCTCGGTCGTATGCAGTCCTGATTGTGGCGCTCACCTGCACGGCGCCAAACACACTTACGACCATCATTGGCACCAAGGCAGCAGCGACTCTCATCGCTGAAGACGACACGTCTCCATTCGTCCCTCCATTCACGCCTGTCGCGACACTGCAGGCGGGCTGCACGATGTTGGGGCGTGAGCGGAAGACGGCCTAATGGTGTGCGGGACCGTAGCCTAATTTCATGGAGACGGTTGCGAATGGTCCTCGCCGATACCCCAGGAGCAACAGTGTCCCTAATTTGCTGGGAAGTGGCGGTGCGATCCCCTACGGCACTGAGTAGGATCCTACGGTCTTGGCGTGCATCCGTGCGTCGCTGCTGTCCGGTCCCAGGTCGACGGGCACGTGCACCTTCCGCCGACCACTGGCGACAACGTCGATGTACTGTGGAGACCTCACGCCCCACGTGTTGAGCAATTCGGCGGTACGTTCACCCGGCCTCCCGCATGCCCACTATACGCCCTCGCTCATAGTCCGTCAACTGCACATACGGTTCACGTCCACGCTGTCGCGGCATGCTACCAGTGTTACAGACTGCGATGGAGCTCCGTATGCCACGGCAAACTGGCTGACAGTGACGGCGGCGGTGCACAAATGCTGTGCAGCTAGTGCCATTCGACGGCCAACACCGCGGTTCCTGGTGTGTCCGCTGTGCCGTGCGTGTGATCATTGCTTGTACAGTCCTCTCGCAGTGTCCGGAGCAAGTATGGTGGGTCTGACACACCGGTGTCAATGTGTTCTTTTTTCCATTTCCAGGAGTGTACATATATGGTTATTTTATGACTGTCTCATAAAGAAATTTTGCTAACATCAATTTCATTTTAAAAGAGGTCAGCTATACTACATGATTGTTTCTAATATTTATTTTTGTTCAGAAATAATATTTTATAAACATACATAGAGGGAGATGTGAGGAAACAAGCGCTGTATCATTTGAGAGGCGGGGCTAGTGTTACGTCATCATAACGCGCTTTTACATGGCGTATAAGTATTGCGCCTTCATCTAAGGATGAAATTAAAAAGCCGGACGTTGTGGCTGAGCGATTCTAGGTGGGTAAGTCTGGAACCGTGCTGCATCTACGGTCGAAGGTTCGAATCCTGCCTCGGGCATGGTTGTGTGTGATGTCCTTAGGTTATTTAGGTATAAGTAGTTCTGAGTCTAGGGGACTGATGACCTCAGATGTTAACTCCCATAGTGCTTAGAGCCAAGAGAACCATTTCGAAATTAAAAATTTAAGTAGCTTTCCCCAACTTTGTCAATATGTGTTGCAGTTTATCAGTTTCAAAATTGATAAATCTCAGAGTGATCAGATGAATATGTTTTCCTTAATACATCGTTTTAAGCAAAAATAAGTGACACTAAATAATAAAGTTAGGAAGCTAAAAATATTTCACAATGTGCAAATGTATGTCAAAATCAGCTGTTACAAGTTTTAACTTGATCGGAGCAATCGGCGTTTTTACGAAAAATTGAAGGCACTAAATACTAGACTTAGAAATATGAAAATTCCTATGAACCTTTAGTTCGATATAAAAACATTAATTATGCGACCCCATTAAACTACCTCTAATAGTTTTCGAGTAATTTACCGGAAACTAAATTTGGGACAAACACGTTCCTATTTGTAACAGACTAAGTATCATATGTATTAATAATAGAATATTCTGATTACAGCACTTGATTAAATCCTTTAAATAATACCGTTATAACAAGATGGAAGGCTTTGATGCAAATACCAATCAATACAAGGTCTCTTAGAGCCGTAGTTCAGAGGTCATGTTCCACCGTCAATTCCGTTCCAAAAATTCTAGCTGGCAATGTTGAAATGCAGTCGAGCTAAGACTTTTTCTGTAATTAAAGTCAACCTAGCTCCATTCACATAAAAATTACGATTATTGTGAATGGGTACACAACATGGTTATTAAATAATATGTCTCAGAGAAAGAGGCTGTTTAGATACTGCTACCCGGGAATAATGCAATTGACGGCAGGTATTTCCTTCCACCGTCCGCACCGGCTGTAGTGACCGAGCGGTTGTAGGTGCTTCAGTCTGGAACCGCGCCACCGATACGGTCGCCGGTTAGAATCCTGCCTCGGGCATGGATGTGTCTTATGACCTTAGGTCACTTAGGTTTAAGTAGTTCTACGTTGTAGCGGACTGATGATCTCAGATGTTATGTCCCATAGTGCTCAGAGCCATTTTTCGAACCGCCGTAGACTGCGCCCATGTCTAAATACGGCCTTAGAGGCAGTGATACTTAACATCGCACTCTGCTACCGTCAGTCAAACGCCGGTCTATGCGCTGCCTCGGATGACGTGACAACCAGGCCGTTACGAATCGCACATATTCAGCAATAATAGAAAGTGACCTCATGAGAACTGTACACCGTTCAGGTTTATTTAGATTTCTTCAAATTACTGACTTCGCAGGGAGCTATCACTCTTTCCATGTTAGTTTAACGCCTGCTTATGCGCTGCCACGGATGACGTCACAGCCAGGCTGCAACTGAACACATCTTTTCGGTAGAAGTAAGAAGTGAACTGATTGTGTGACGCTGGCAATGTTATCAATACCGCCTAGCACGTGGTTAGATTATTTTCAACTTCTGTGATGAGCAACTATCTTTGATGATTAGAAGTGAGAGCGAGTGAATAGTTTGATTGGAACTGACCGTAGAGGTCGCCTCTGAACTGCTACTAATGCTGTTTATGATAGGAACTTTACTATTGTTACGAAGGTTGCCAAGAAAGTAATGCATCGTATTTTTTTCTCAGCCGAAAACAATTCTACGAACGCGAAACGTTACGTATGTATTATATGAAGTCTCCTGAGTGAGCACGCCAAGTTGCCGTCATTTCTACCAGATAGTGTAACTGCAGTCCGCCCCGTTAGCTGAGTGGTCAGCGGGGCCGAATGCCACGCTAAGGGACCAGGTTCGATTCCCGACTGGATGTTGTGTTGTCCTCATCATCATTTCATCCCCATCTCCGATGCCCCAGTACCCCGATGTGGCGTCGAATGCAATAAATACTTGCCTCTGCCACAATGCCGCACTCTCAGTTCCAATGTAGCTGCAGAATATTTTCAAAATGGCGTTTTTAGTTGATGTAGGTTGCAAGCAACGTGCAGTCATTGAATTTCCCGTTGTAGGGAAAGAAACTTTGGGGAATATTCACAAACGCATGTTCTAAGTCTGTAGAGCACCTGCTGTCGACAGAAGTCCAGTTAGTAACTGGACACGGAGGGTTGAGGTCATCAGAAGGCGTTTCGCCGGAGCGCCACGAGTTGCGTGGTCGGGGAGACCATTCACAGCTGTCACACCTGACATGTTGCAGCGAGCTGATGTTGTCATTCGCGAGGACAGACTCGGCAGTCGGCGCTGCGTATGTCTATCAGCAAAGGCAGTGTGAACGCAATTATCCCCAATCTTCGATATTCAAAAGTGTGTGCACGATAGGACCTGCAGTGTCTAACAGTGGATCAGAAATCGCAAAAAAAAAAGACATCTGTTTTGATTTGTTGCAACGTTTTGAAGTTGAGGGGGAGGCCCTCTTGTCCCTGATGGTGACAGGTGATGAAACCTGGGTTCTCCACTGTGAGCCCGACACAAAACGACAGTCGATGGAATGACGCAATTTCGACTCTCTACAGAAGGAAACATTCAAATTCACTGCTTCCGCCAGTAAGGTCATGATCTCCATATTCTGGGACTGTGAAGGTGTAATTCTCATTGATGTGATGCCAAGAGGTGGTACCATTAATTCAGAAGCATATGTCAACACATTAACAAACCTCAAGATGCGCTTCCGGAGGCTTCGACGCCGCAGCAACCCAGGAGAGGTTTTGCTGCACCACGATAACGCTCGGCCTCACACAAGTCTGAGGACTGCTGAACACACCGCAGAACAGAGTTGGACAGTGTTACGCCATCCATCCTACAGCTCTAACCCTGCCCCCTCCAACTTCTACTTGTTTGGGTCGTTAAAGGATGCCGTACGTGGAAGACATTTTGAGGACAATGAGGAGGTGGTTGACACAGTGATGCACTGGCTCTGCTACCAGGACAAGGATTGGTACCGACAGCGCATACATGACCTTGTTTTGCGCTGGAGGAAAGCCATAAAATGGGATGGAGATTACGTGGAAAAATAGGATGTGTGTGTAATTCACATTACGTTCATTAAAGAATTGTTGAAGAAAAAAACCCTCGTATTATCAGAAATATTATTGTGTATTACGTGTGAACTTTTTCAGAATATAATTCAGTTTGAACTCAAAACTTTCATTTGTAATCATACTTCCTGATCCCGTTGAGTAAACTAAGAGAAAAAAATTCGTTCAGTGAGTACAAGAAGAATGTGGGCTTGCAGACTCGAAATTGTCGTCAGTATGTTCTCCATCACTCTCTGGCTCATCGCAGAAATATTTTCAGGCTCTCGTCAAAGATTGCTTGCAGACTCGAAATTGTCGTCAGTATGTTCTCCATCACTCTCTGGCTCATCGCAGAAATATTTTCAGGCTCTCGTCAAAGATTGCCAATATTCTTATGTTTCTTACTATTTTACTATCCCCTAGTCGCCCCAGAGTGTGCTCATTATAAGTGTCGAACACATACACGGGAGAAATTGCAGGGAACAGGCTATTATTTTCATAAGACGAAATGAAAACATTGGTTTTCGTAAGGTACTAAACAAGGTACTAAACAGGTTAGTAACAGGAATGAGCATTAAAATTCAAGTTAGAAGTTTGCCAAATGGTTGGCCACTTGCTATCAATAAAAGGTATATATTTCTAACAATATAGCCAAGAAATTAATACAAAAAAGATGGAAGTACAATTTACCAAACAACTCGTTTTAAAAGAAATAAAATTAGTTACAATAATTTTTGTGGCACAATGTGAACCAGCGACAATGGAAAACCGAATTACGACGTATTATTCCCGGTTCAGAAGGGTGAGTAGCTACAGTAATGACCGAACTTGAAGCACACCTTCAACCTCTACTTCACTCACACAAATGGAGGAGAATACGCTATACGTAAGCTTGCCGATGCTCCCAATGTCTTACTGGTTACAGGGGCTCAGGGAGATCAAAGCCATACATATTATATAGCCTTCCGGTTAACTATGTAGTTCACAAAGGTAAATACTCTGAAATGGATTTTGCCAGTGAACAGCGCGTAAGACTCGAAAGCAAACTGAGCTGTAGGTCGCAGGGAAGCATCAGAGGCGCCACAAATGTGATTACGGGAGCGAGCTCTGCTCTCACCTTCAGCCGTAATTCAATGGATGCCCGCCGCATGTCCTCCAGCCGCCACACGTGAGGTCCCAGGAGCTTCGAGCTATTCGAAACGCTGCTTTGCTGGGTTGATGCAACTCTGTTTTGAACATGGTTTACGTTAGATACGCTAGGTAGTAGAAAGACGTTATTACTGCACTGTCATTTCCAAAGCAAAGCGCTTATGAACAAGGACAACAAGAAGTGCTTATAGGACAGAAAACAAGGAATTCCACATGGTTGTGTAGCTTGAACTCATGCTATACCTCGTCGGAAACGTTCAGGAAACACCGAGCCACTTAGATCATTAGTGAAAAAGTAAAATAAACGCACGACTTAAGAGGTCAGATCTATGTAGCATTTGTGCCATTAAGTACGTTTCGTCTCAGGGTACAGCACGGCAATACATTAAGATGTCTGTTACATATTTTACAGGCGAATGTAACCTTCACGCACATTCCCTCTAGCGGTTATCACCCTTCGCAAATGGTTAGATTTAAAGCTCAGTTCAGATATTACTTTCTCGAAAAATATTAGGTAACTAAGCATGCGATAGTTAGGCCCACAAAACAATTCTTTTACACTTATAAATACAGCATTAAGATTTTTAAAGTAACAAGGCAACGTTTCGCTAACGACATAGGTTACAACAGATCCTTATAAGAATATTGTCTGTATATCGACTCTTAAGTCGGTAAGCACTGTCATACATGGTTTAAGTTTACTTTTAACTAGAAGGAACAACTGTACAACATTTAAGAATTTACGTTTGACACATCTGCTATGAGAAGGGATAAGCAGTACGTATGAGCAATCTGCATGTCGTGTAAAGTTACTATTGTTCGTTTAACTACCGTAAACTGTAAAACTGATTTCTAACGCATGTACCATGTACTCCGCAATCGGAAAGTGATACTGTCATATTGGAAGAACGTCCAGTCAGTTGGCTATGTTAGCACAGATTTAAAGTGAGAAACACACAGTCATTCCATGTGCTGCTCTAAATATTGGAACGCAAATTAAACAATCGAAACGGATGTGTTACGGCCAACACGTGGAATACGAAGCCATTGTAGTCTGTCAATGGCCGTACTTCATCTGCCATAAAGTATGTAGATAAAATCTCAATTTTTTCCGCAGGTGCACGTAAACTTACGATGTATGTAACAAAAACTAGAATCAATCATAACGACTTAAAGAGTCCATTGCAATTCATTATGAACTGGTGTAGATTTTATTGTCAATAGTTGCCATCACTGTCAAGATGACTCACTTCCCTACTTTGTTTCCACAATGTTTGTTAACGGGGGTTTCCTGTCCTTTGGGCGTTACACCACCCATCATTTTGCACGACAATTCTAGTGCATACAGCGCAAGCTGTGGTTGCTCTGTATATCAAGTAACTGGATGCGATGATATTTGACATTAACTTAAATCATACTGCTACTCTCCTTTGTAGCTTGCGGTTAATTTAGACTTGCTTGACTTATTAATCCACTGGAATGTAATTATGAGACATGACAGGTTTGCCAAAAGCGATCGCGTAACACACGACGTGGGTACCATCCCAGTATTCACTGTACTCAGGTGTGAGGAACCACCTGAGAGCCTCATCTAGGCTAGCCTGCACACCTGTCCTCGTCGTTAATCCGGCAGAATTTCAGCCCAGTCTTGTTGTTGTAACTGCCACGAATTTCCTTAGCTCTTGTAAAGGTATACAAGGCTGTCAAGTCGGAACGGGAGAGATCAGTGGTATGACGCTTGATTGAGTTGATTCGTAAATCGTGCACTGGTGGCTGCATAATGCGATCACTAAACAACAGTCGCAGGAATGGGGAAAGGGGTCTTACTCATAAACAGTTTTAACGAATAATGAATGATGAGCGGTGTATATACTTTAATGAACCGTTGAAAAATTTATTATCTTCATAAATGTCTACTGTAGACGTGACATATAACGAAGAAAACTGAGTAATTATGTGGTCTATTAAAAATTAATAATGAAAGCAATTCGTCCAGAATGTTGTTTATGTTTCAGCTGATACTATCACATACAAAATTCACTTAATAACATTTCAGAAGTTACAAAAGTTCCTTTTGAAGCAAAGCAAGCGCTGTATCATGTATAAGATACAGAGGCGAGCGAGTGCACGGGACTTACCCTAGTTCACTGCTAGTAGCGTCACGTCATCGTAACGCGCCTGCATATAGTATTGCACCACATTTAACATAAAAGTAAAAATTAAGATTTGTGTGTAAAACTTTGTTAAAGTATAGTTCTATGTAATAATGTTTCAGGTAACAAATCTTAATGTTATAAAATTAGTAGTTTACGTAAAATTCACGTTTTGAAAGAAAAATAGGAGGCGCTAAATAATGACGCTAGTAAGCCAAAATTTGGTGAGAAGGTGCAGTAAGAAGTCATTAATGAGTGGTGCTGGTTTCCAAAACCATAAAACTAAAATTGACTCCAGAATCCGCGTTTTTCGGAAAAATCAGAGGCGCGAAATAATAGAGCTACAATATTGAAAATTGGTAGGATGCTTCAGTTCACCCTAATAATAATAATGGAAATACCACAATCAGTTACATCTTCTAGTTTTTTTAGTAATTTAGTAAAAACTACTTTTGTGAGTAAAATGTACATAAGCATTATAGATTAAGTACTTTAAATTTTAATGATAAAACAAATTCTTTAAGACCAATGATCAGATAGGACAATTAACAAAGCTACACCAAGTTTTAGTCTTGTAGCATAATTAACAGCTGATACAAGTCTTGATAAAGCTATGGTTCAGAGGTAACAATCTACCGTTAGTTCCATTGTAAAAATTCTAGAGAGTAAAGTTTTAATTTTAGCGGGCTGAGATTTTCTACGTGCTTCTGTACTGCTCAGATGTATGTATACAAAAATTGAGAAGTTTGTAAAGCTATTATTAAATGTGATATTTAAGATTATGTGCCTGAGATAGCGATCATTTGGAGGCTGCAGGCATCTGCATAGGAACGGAAAGAACAGATGCTCTCTTGGCGGTACGCGCCGGAGCTATATAAAAAGAGCGGCAGAGGCAGTAGTAAGCTCACTCCGCATTAGACCAACGCCTAGTCCACGCGAGCTTAACGTCCGATCGCGCCTCGCCTCGGGTGACGTCATAGCGGGCTGTGACATGCGCGTACTTAGCAATGTAAACGGACATTGAAAATCGCGAGGACTGTACACCGTCCTGGATCGTTTAGACTTCGGTAACAAACTGTTATTGTGCCGTCCGTGTGAAGTATAATTCCGCGTGGCAAGTGGTGACTAACTCCACTTTTAAGGCGAGCATTAATTTTTTTTTAACATTATTGCGAACTATTAATAGAGCACCGTTAGTTAGAGTAATGAACTATTCGGGAGGAACTTGCTGTAGAAGTCGCCTCTGAACTATTAAACGATTGGCTGAATTAACAATATTTAATGTCTTTAGCATTTTCAGAAGTTTCGAGTAATTTGTGTGAGCCTTTAAGATAATAAAATCTTGTTTGGAACGTTAAATTTTATTGAAGCAGCCCTAATCCCGTGAAGAACTATGGATATTTTTCGTTTAGCTGGGCTGTACAGGAATGTGGCCGTGCAGACTGGGAACTAAGGTCAGTAAGTTTCCCTTCGCTTTCTGACTGGCCACCAAATTAGTTGCCAGGCTCGCGTGATTTAAGGTGGCAATGTTGAACTTTCATTCAACATTAAACAACGACTTCTTCGCCGCCCCACATATGGTGCATCGGCAATAGTCAGTTACGTGAAATGAACATTCAAACAACTCATTCGACAACTTCTTCGCCGCCCCACATATGGTGCTTATCGGCCGGGAAAACTGAATTAAAAGCAAATAAAAGTGCTCGATGTGTGAAAGCGATTGGTATAAATTAACGAACTCGGTAGGCAATAACAGGACACTGAATTGAACTAGTGTGGGAACAGTGTTACCAGTAAAGGCGGGTGTAGTGTATAAACAATAAGTGTCTACCGCTGTACGTTGGTTAGTGACGATGGTGAGGAAGGCGACGATGCTGGATCGCGGCTGCCGACGGCGCTGAGACTAAAGGAAGACGGTGCGTCATCGCGGAGCTGCGCTGATCTGCGAGACAGCTGCCGGCTGCACCGAGCGGTCAACGGTGCCTTGCTGCCCCCCCCCCCCCCCCCACCCCTGGAGCTATTGCAGTAGGCGATTCCTGTGGCGGTACTCGACGCTACAGCCGCTGCTGCTGCCTTCAATACGTCGCGACGCGTCGCATCACGATTGCTGGTACACCGCGACGACATCATTCGTCGAAATCAAGCATTTAAGTTAAGTCAAAGACTTTTAAAATATTTATTAACTGCTGCTAACAAACTAAAAGATATGGAAAGTAGTGTACATTTCAGAAGGGAACCGGTCTCTGACCAAGAATCCTCAGGATCAGGAATTGAGTTTAATGAGGATGGTTCCATTAATCCCTCAAATATTGAACTAGAACGTAATTTGTCACCAGTAAATTATGACTTTAATTTAAATGAGAGTGCAGGGATGCAATCAATAAGTGAAATAGAAGTCAAAAGGGAGCCAGTAGAGTTGCTAACTTTGTCAGGTAGTGAAACTGAGCTCAATATATCTCCAGCTCAGTCAAGTCAAGAGATACAAAGTATCAAGGTAGAAGCTCCGGATTGGATGCAAATACTGTTTGCCAAACTCGAATCAAACCAAAATAAAATTGAGGCAAAAATTGAAAATAGTAATAAAGAGTTGGAGAATAAAATTGAGGTTAGTAATAAAGGGTTGGAAAATAAAATTGAGGCTAAAATTGAGGATAGTAATAAAGAACTAAAAGAAGAACTGCAATCAAAATGGAATAGTTTGAATTATAAGATAGATGCTATTCATCATGACATTCAAGTAAAAGTAGGGCAACAGTTAACTAAAATGCATAGTACTTTCAAATGTGAAATAGATCAAATTCAAAAAAATTATCAAGAGGCAGATGAACTTTTGGAAGTGAGGTTGTCCGAAAGATTGAGCAACGAGTCCAAACTTTGCTCTGACAAAGTTAAAGAGGTACAAATTAAAGTAGATACTTGTCAGAAAAACATTGAGAAAGTAAAAGAAACCTGTACCGAAATTCGTGGTGCAGTGGAACAAAGATGTTCTGCCAGGATAGAAGCAGTAGAGTCACAAGTAGAGGAATTAAATACTAACATTGCTAACCTAGAAAATAGAGTAACCTCTGTTAATTCTAGTCATTCTACTGTACAGCATGTGACTTCAGTTGACGCCGCTTTTATAGGGTGTCGACAGTTTTTGCGCTTTGATCCTGATAAGTACATTCACCCTCTTGAATTTTGGAATGACTTTGAGGATGTTCTCCCCAACACTTGGTCAGAAAGAGAAAAAATTTCATTTATAAGAAGTCATTTGTCAGGTGATGCTTTGCGATGGTCAGCGGATGTAATGATCAAATGTAAAACTTTATCTGAATTTAAGTCTGCATTTCTCAACGAATACTGGTCACATAACAAACAAAATGATGTGTTAAGGGAATTCTGGAGTGGTAAGAAGTTTTTCCCAGGGCGTGAATCAGTAAAGGATTTCGCTAGGAAGTGGGTTTCAAGACTGTCACATTTGACAGAAAAGATGAAGCCAGATATGATCATTATGGGTTTAGAAGGTAAGCTGCCGTGGTACTGGCAGAAGAGGATCATTTCCGCCCCTAGAGATAATATAGACAAATTTATTGAATATCTGGAAAGAGTGGAAAGAGTAGCTGCTGCTGAGGAGCAGGTGCAGCAGAATAACAAATCTTCTAACAATCACGTACAAAATAATGGAAACGTGAACGTTAGAAATATGGAAGTTAGGCACACCAAAACAAACTATCGAAACCAAAGCCGTGGCAGAGGAAGAGGGGGTAGATACTCACCACGCTTTCGTAACAACTACTATGACGAAAGTGGAGAAGTAAATACTATGCCATTAAGACAAGAAGGGAGTCATGATGCTACTATATCTAGTGGTGTCACAGATGAACACAACAGGCCGCGTGTGGGAAACTAAATCCCGTCTATGAGGAAACTGGCGCTCACCAGGCGGTAACAGTAACACAGCCAGTAACGGAACCACAGACAATCAGCCAACATACACAGACAGACAACATGGATGACGAAATGAATACAGATAATACCAGTGATGTGTTAAGCCACTCTCACAAAATAGTGGATAGTATTTTGGATACACTAGAAAAATGGGTCAAGGAAGAACAGGAACTCAAGGTAGATAATGGGGAAGAAATAGATAATGGGTTTGAGTCTGATGGGAATAATGATGAAGTAAAAGCTTACATCTTCGATGAAAATGGCAATCCAAAAGCTGAAGTAGAAGTAGCAGAAGTAGAATCAGTACTGCAAAACTTTAGAGAGGAGGAAATGATGAATGAAGGGGGTAGAAATAGTAACGAGGTGAAAGAATCTAGTAGCTGTGTAAACGTGCCACAAATGGTTGAAGGTGACGACATTCTTATGAACAGCAATATTGCGCAGGGACGCAGTTGCTCAGAGGTAGAGGATAGTTTGGCTGATGTACAGCAAACAAAAGTAGAAAAAGTCGTCAGATGCTTCGATTTAAAGTTAGTGGACAGATTAGAGAAAGCAGCTAAGATTATAGAGCATGATGAGCCCCAGGATGTAAAAGTAAATGTAATTGCAACTGTTCAGAATTACTTTAGCTGGAAGAACATAGAACGAGATTTATTAGACGAGGTGTGTGAGCAACCTGTTCAATGTAAAATAACTCACCCTGTTATCAAAGTAAACATATCAGGAGTCACTGTGCGTTGTCTGCTTGACAGTGGCAGTGAAGCAAGTGCTTTATCACAAACATTTTTTGACACCATACCCAATAAAGAGAAGTTAACAGTTATGAAAATAAGTGGCTTAAAGATTATAGGTGCTACTGGAAAAGTCTCTAGACCAGTTCAACACGAAGCTTTGATACCCATTGGTATAAATGACGTAGTAATAGATCATCCTTGTTTGATTGTGCTAGGCTTAAGTGTTGATATGTTGATTGGTACTGATTTCTTATCAAAGTACCAGGGAAAGATCAATTTTGATCAGAACAACTTAATTTTAACTTTACCTGACTCTAAAGTGATAAGAGAGTCTTTTATAGGAAGTCATATAGGCGGTAGTAATGAAACTTGGGAACTGCCTATTAGAGTAATAAAGAATAAAGGATACTTGCAGGAAAATTTGGTTTTCAGTGAGAATGAGGAAAGTGCTAAGGTTGAAGAGAGACACATCCTAAAGGAATTTAAAATTAACAGTAATTAATTACTGTAGGGAGTCTGCCACTCTCTGGCGGATACACGGTTTGGCGTACCGTGCAGTCCCAGCTGGGTGAAACTTTATTTCCTTTTCAAGTTTCATTCCCTTCTTCTGGTCTATCATAACAGGTAAGAATCACATATGTCTTCATGTTGTATATATGCTATTAGGTTTTAAGTATTCTTAGTAAGGATCTACCTAGTGAATGGCAAAACAAAAGTCTGAGTACCAATAAGAGGCAAACATGGCTAAAATAAATAAATTAAAATATTTCATGTAATTGTAAAGGGTTAGAAACTACAACTAAGAGAGACACTTTGCAGTATACGAAGTACGGTATGAATATGAATAATCCATGAGATTATGCAGAAGGTAGTATGTTGCTAGAAATAAGGTTGTCTGAAGGAAAACAGCGTAAGAAGGTAATGCTCATAGAGGCAAGCAATGGCGTTTTAGAATTAAATAAATGGAGATGTGTGGAAGTGGTGTGAGGATCGCACCAAATATATATAAACAGGACGTCAATAGGCTGACAAAAGGAAAAGGGAGAAAAGAAGTGGAGAAATGAAGTATTTTGAATCTGGAAGAAAAGGGAGAAAATGAATAAGGTGAAGAAGTGAAGTAAGTAAATTGAAGTAAATGATGTAGGATTAAAGAATAATTCCCTCACGTCTCGTGAAATGGTGAAAAACGCTAAATCTTGCTTGAGGCAAATAAATAGTTAAACAGACAACAGAAACACACAAGTATTGGAAAATGCAGAAATTTGGAATCGGTATACTGAAAATAACTAATTTCTTTAGTAATTCATACAATAAAGCAAAGTGCTGGTCAGCAAATGACTTCTTTGATGAACTAATCCATACGATAATTAAGCCAGAGTACATTAAAACTAAAAGGTTACTCAATTTTCTAAGTTGAAGCAAGATCTTAATATATTAATTTGCTAAAAGAATTTTCACTATTTAGGAACCTAAAAGATTATTTATGAAAGAAGAAAGTAGGAGCTATTGTATCAGATACGACTTAGTGCTAAATGTCTTTCTGACAACTTCACAATTAGTAAAATAGTGCCAGAATATAAATTATAAAATGTACTTTGTCCTACCTTAGATATAAGTTGAAAACAGAAACTTAGACTGTATTGTCTGTTTCTCAGGGACATGCAGGCTGCATGAATGACTGACAACAAGCGGTAGGGAGATTGGAAGTAGAGACGCAAACCACAGTGAATACAATTTCCTCCCACAATTTTGTCAATCAGTGAAATTAAATGAGTGTTACAATAGGACACCCACCACAGTGCCGAGTATTATAGTAAAAGAAAAATGTGAGTGCGTTGCAGTGATAAAAGTCGTGTGTATTTTCTTTTTCAGGAAGAGACTGATTTTAAAGAAAAAAAATAACTATTTTGTAACCATTGAAAAATTTATATTTCCATGTAAATGTATGTAAATAATTTGTGAATGTCTTCTGTACTAGGTTTTCTATGTGTATATGAGTATGGTTATTTTGTGTATGTAGTAATAAGGAATTTCCTAAGAAGAAGCAACTTAAGTTGAAAGAGGTATACTAAAGTAATCCATCGCTTGTTTGTTCTTTTAGAAATTTAATTTTGTTCAAAAATAGATTTTCACGAAAATTAAAAAGGGGGTGATGAAGCAAAGCAAGCGCTGTATCATGTATAAGATACAGAGGCGAGCGAGTGCACGGGACTTACCCTAGTTCACTGCTAGTAGCGTCACGTCATCGTAACGCGCCTGCATATAGTACTGCACCACATTTAACATAAAAGTAAAAATTAAGATTTGTGTGTAAAACTTTGTTAAAGTATAGTTCTATGTAATAATGTTTCAGGTAACAAATCTTAATGTTATAAAATTAGTAGTTTACGTAAAATTCACGTTTTGAAAGAAAAATAGGAGGCGCTAAATAATGACGCTAGGAAGCCAAAATTTGGTGAGAAGGTGCAGTAAGAAGTCATTAATGAGTGGTGCTGGTTTCCAAAACCATAAAACTAAAATTGACTCCAGAATCCGCGTTTTTCGGAAAAATGAGAGGCGCGAAATAATAGAGCTACAATATTGAAAATTGGTAGGATGCTTCAGTTCACCCTAATAATAATAATGGAAATACCACAATCAGTTACCTCTTCTAGTTTTTTAGTAATTTAGTAAAAACTACTTTTGTGAGTAAAATGTACATAAGCATTATAGATTAAGTACTTTAAATTTTAATAATAAAACAAATTCTTTAAGACCAATGATCAGATAGGACAATTAACAAAGCTACACCAAGTTTTAGTCTTGTAGCATAATTAACAGCTGATACAAGTCTTGATAAAGCTATGGTTCAGAGGTAACAATCTACCGTTAGTTCCATTGTAAAAATTCTAGAGAGTAAAGTTTTAATTTTAGCGGGCTGAGATTTTCTACGTGCTTCTGTACTGCTCAGATGTATGTATACAAAAATTGAGAAGTTTGTAAAGCTATTATTAAATGTGATATTTAAGATTATGTGCCTGAGATAGCGGTCATTTGGAGGCCGCAGGCATCTGCATATGAACGGAAAGAACAGATGCTCTCTTGGCGGTACGCGCCGGAGCTATATAAAAAGAGCGGCAGAGGCAGTAGTAAGCTCACTCCGCATTAGACCAACGCCTAGTCCACGCGAGCTTAACGTCCGATCGCGCCTCGCCTCGGGTGACGTCATAGCGGGCTGTGACATGCGCGTACTTAGCAATGTAAACGGACATTGAAAATCGCGAGGACTGTACACCGTCCTGGATCGTTTAGACTTCGGTAACAAACTGTTATTGTGCCGTCCGTGTGAAGTATAATTCCGCGTGGCAAGTGGTGACTAACTCCACTTTTAAGGCGAGCATTAATCTTTTTTTTTTTTAACATTATTGCGAACTATTAATAGAGCACCGTTAGTTAGAGTAATGAACTATTCGGGAGGAACTTGCTGTAGAAGTCGCCTCTGAACTATTAAACGATTGGCTGAATTAACAATATTTAATGTCTTTAGCATTTTCAGAAGTTTCGAGTAATTTGTGTGAGCCTTTAAGATAATAAAATCTTGTTTGGAACTTTAAAATTTTATTGAAGCAGCCCTAATCCCGTGAAGAACTATGGATATTTTTCGTTTAGCTGGGCTGTACAGGAATGTGGCCGTGCAGACTGGGAACTAAGGTCAGTAAGTTTCCCTTCGCTTTCTGAGTGGCTACCAAATTAGTTGCCCGGCTCGCGTGATTTAAGGTGGCAATGTTCAACTTTCATTCAACATTAAACAACGACTTCTTCGCCGCCCCACATATGGTGCATCGGCAATAGTCTGTTACGTGAAATGAACATTCAAACAACTCATTCGACAACTTCTTCGCCGCCCCACACTTTGAATAAAGGAACTCAAAGAGTATTTGTGGCTGGTTGCTGTCCTAACACCATTAACATCTATAGAATACATTCAAAATCATATGAACGAAGGTTGAATTCAAGAAGTTAATTCAGTCAACAATGACATTTACCATGGAAGAGAGTTGTAGCTGCATCGAAAAGGAAATTCAATGCGACTACAATGCTGCTCGATTATGGAAATGTTCTGTTAATTAGGTGTTCTTGAGTCGCTCTAGAGTACTTTTGCGATAGCTGCCTGGATGCAAACGCTATTAGATTGTTTCAGTTTTGGAAGTTTGATAATTCATGAGATAGGAATTGAAGTATTGTTTAGTCATTCGGCTGAAGAAAGTTAATCTTCTCAAAGCGACGGTATAGTAAGACGAGTGTTAGACTTCTGCTGTGTGATATTGGTTTATCGGAATTAGCCTTCGTACTGATGAACAGTTACACATCTTGAGAGCAATGGATCAACGACAGAAAAACTATTCGTAGTCTTGAGTAGGGCACAATAAAACGAAGACACGAAGAAAGACAAGTACGCCGATTAGTCAAAAGTTGTCGTGAGCGTCACGATTACTAAACTGAACAGAAGTTAATCTTGAATGACATACCGGTGTGCGTGTATTGTAGGGACAAACAATTAATTACAGAAAGAACAATAAAATCTGAGTCAAGAGGTAAATCTTACGTGTCACCTAACTCAATAAACGGACAATACAATGCGTATTAGTGGAAATTAATTGACTCTTTAAACATTTTAAGTGACTAAGTGAGTACATGAATCATGGACAGTGAAGAGTGATTAGCTTAAACCAGTACTACGGCGTATTAAAAAAAACATCTACTCCAACATAAGTTATCTCGGGAGTTACGTTGGATCGTTATTAATAACTGGACGTAGCAACGGCATAGCGACGGAATAGTAGACAGCGAAATTTCATCCTCGCTATGTTTGATGTGAAAAACGACCGTAATGATGAAATCAAGAATCAAGATATTATTTCATCACGAAACTAACCGGGCATAAAAATAAAAATAAACGATTGCAGTTTACCAGTTCGCACTATCTGAGCAGACTGTTGCGGACAGATAACAGAATATTTCTAAACCACGCGAGGATTTGCGTTCTTATTGGAGTTACAGGTGCTGTTCCACGTCATATCGACGGGGACGAACATCGTTACGAGTCGCGTCTCATCCCGGCTAGTGAAGAAGGAGGGAAGGCACGTCATAGTAGGTCGCCGCTTCTTTCGCAAAGCTGGTCACAGGTGATGCTCCAGAAACAAACACTAATATTGTGCATTGACGGGCTGCAGCGGAGGAACGTAATGCGTTAGGACAACACCATCATAGTCATACACTAGAATCACAAAAACTTTAGATCTCTCCATTCGCACCATCAACAGAATAGGCTCTGCTAATGGTATACTACGCCTTCCACATGGCTGGCAACGGGTTCTATACACCGCTGGTGACCACTTTGAAGGACAATAACTGGAGCAAACAAGTAACTCTTTTGTATCGCTTGTGAATAAATATTTGCACTATTTAAGTTCCAACCGTATTACATATTAAATTCTTCTTCTGGAGTTCTGTCTGAATGTAGTTGGGAGTTCAATTGAGCACGCCGGCCGCTGTGGACGAGCGGATCTAGGCGCTTCCATTCGGAACCGCTCGACTGCTACGGTCGCAGGTTCGTATCCTGCCTCGGGCATGGATGTGTAGGATTTCCTTAGGTTAGTTAGGTTCAGGCAGTTCTGAGTTATAGGGGACTGCTGACCTCAGATGTTAAGTCTCATAGTGCTCAGAGCCATTTGAACCATTTATTGTGCACAGGTTGGGCAGAGTACAGGTAGGAAGTCAAAAGAGAATGTTGTTCGTGGGCCAAATCCTGCCAAGGAGGCACCATCTATGTAGCGTCCTAAAAGACAGGAAGCCGATATATTTTGTTTTTAACATAAACAGGCTGCTGGTACCGTATGGACACTCCACAAGTTGAGAATGAAAGAACTCAGCTTTGCTGCGTCTTGTCCTCAGCATGAAGTCAGTGTTCTCGGAACTTCTCGACCCTAAGCAATAAAAAAGGTGGGTATCTCTGAAGTGGAATGAGACAGGAGATGTCCGGCACTTTCGTGTCTGAGAACACAGACTCACTGTCGACAGGATGTCATCCAGTTAGTTAGATTGTTGTTGACCCTGTCAAAAATAGAGTAAAGCGGCAAAACGTCTGTTAACAATAGTAAGAGCACGCGCCATTGGATAATGTGGGAAAAGCTAGACTGGGAGAAGAAAAACTGATGTGTGCCTGCCAGAACACCAATAAGGAGTTGTGTGACATAAACGAAAGTTGGTAACATCTGAAAGGTAAACCTATTAAAATTTCGCCCCAGTCGTATAAGAATGGCAATAGTAAGTAGCTCCACTATGAGGAAGCAAAATAGGTTTGGTTTAAGCGCACACTATAACGGTCGTGAGCGTTAGTTACATGTGAGATCGAAAGAGGTGAGTTGTTCGTAGTTAAGAATGTCTTTTAGGTGACAGTGTCGTCATTAACAACGCTGCACTGAGTTTGAACCAGGTCGTGTAATACGGCTGCTAGCAGCTGGATGTTCCCTCTGTGATATGTGCGGAAAGATTTAGCAGGAATATTGCCACTGTCCGTGATTGCTGGCAGCGGTAGTAACGAGGATGTATGGTGGCAAGAGGACCGGTCTCTGGACGGACACTTGGCATTACTGAGAGGGAAGATCATCGTGTTTGGCATACCAGGTGTGACAATACAGTAATGAGACTGATGTGAAAAAATAATGTTGCTTACCTCCCCCCATGAACCATGGACCTTGCCGTTGGTGGGGAGGCTTGCGTGTCTCAGCGATACAGATGGCCGTACCGTAGGTGCAACCACAACGGAGGGGTATCTGTTGAGAGGCCAGACAAGCGTGTGGTTCCTGAAGAGGGGCAGCAGCCTTTTCAGTAGTTGCAGGGGCAACAGTCTGGATGATTGACTGATCTGGCCTTGCAACATTAACCAAAACGGCTTTGCTGTGCTGGTACTGCGAACGGCTGAAAGCAAGGGGAAACTACAGCCGTAATTTTTCCCGAGGACATGCAGCTTTACTGTATGATTAAATGATGATGGCATCCTCTTGGGTAAAATATTCCGGAGGTAAAATAGTCCCCCATTCGGATCTCCGGGCGGGGACTACTCAGGAGGATGCCGTTATCAGGAGAAAGAAAACTGGCGTTCTACGGATCGGAGCGTGGAATGTCAGATCCCTTAATCGGGCAGGTAGGTTAGAAAATTTAAAAAGGGAAATGGATAGGTTAAAGTTAGATATAGTGGGAATTAGTGAAGTTCGGTGGCAGGAGGAACAAGACTTCTGGTCAGGTGACTACAGGGTTATAAACACAAAATCAAATAGGGGTAATGCAGGAGTAGGTTTAATAATGAATAGGAAAATAGGAATGCGGGTAAGCTACTACAAACAGCATAGTGAACGCATTATTGTGGCCAAGATAGATACGAAGCCCACACCTACTACAGTAGTACAAGTTTATATGCCAACTAGCTCTGCAGATGATGAAGAAATTGAAGAAATGTACGATGAAATAAAAGAAATTATTCAGATAGTGAAGGGAGACGAAAATTTAATAGTAATGGGTGACTGGAATTCGAGTGTAGGAAAAGGGAGAGAAGGAAACATAGTAGGTGAATATGGATTGGGGCTAAGAAATGAAAGAGGAAGCCGCCTAGTAGAATTTTGCACAGAGCACAACTTAATCATAGCTAACACTTGGTTTAAGAATCACGAAAGAAGGTTGTATACGTGGAAGAACCCTGGAGATACTAAAAGGTATCAGATAGATTATATAATGGTAAGACAGAGATTTAGGAACCAGGTTTTAAGTTGTAAGACATTTCCAGGGGCAGATGTGGACTCTGACCACAATCTATTGGTTATGACCTGTAGATTAAAACTGAAGAAACTGCAAAAATGTGGGAAATTAAGGAGATGGGACCTGGATAAACTGAAAGAACCAGAGGTTGTACAGAGTTTCAGAGATAGCATAAGGGAACAATTGACAGGAATAGGGGAAAGAAATACAGTAGAAGAAGAATGGGTAATCTGAGGGATGTAGTAGTGAAGGCAGCAGAGGATAAAGTAGGTACAAAGACGAGGGCTGCTAGAAATCCTTGGGTAACAGAAGAAATATGGAATTTAATTGATGAAAGGAGAAAATATAAAAATGCAGTAAATGAAGCAGGCAAAAAGGAATACAAACGTCTCAAAAATGAGATCGACAGGAAGTGCAAAATGGCTAAACAGGGATGGCTAGAGGACAAATGTAAGGATGTAGAAGCTTATCTCACTAGGGGTAAGATAGATACTGCCTACAGGAAAATTAAAGAGACCTTTGGAGAGAAGAGAACCACGTGTATGAATATCAAGAGCTCAGATGGCAGCCCAGTTCTAAGCAAAGAAGGGAAGGCAGAAAGGTGGAAGGAGTATATAGAAGGTTTATACAAGGGCGATGTACTTGAGGACAATATTATGGAAATAGAAGAGGATGTAGATGAAGACGAAATGGGAGATACGATACTGCGTGAAGAGTTTGACAGAGCACTGAAAGACCTCAGTCGAAACAGGGCCCCCGGAGTAGACAACATTCCATTAGAACTACTGACGGCCTTGGGAGAGCCAGTAATGACAAAACTCTACCAGCTGGTGAGCAAGATGTATGAGACAGGCGAAATACCCTCAGACTTCAAGAAGAATATAATAATTCCAATCCCAAAGAAAGCAGGTGCTGACAGATGTGAAAATTACCGAACTATCAGTCTAATAAGCCACGGCTGCAAAATACTAACGCGAATTCTTTACAGACGAATGGAAAAACTGGTAGATGCAGACCTCGGGGAAGATCAGTTTGGATTCCGTAGAAATGTTGGAACACGTGAGGCAATACTGACCTTACGACTTATCTTAGAAGAAAGATTAAGAAAAGGCAAACCTACGTTTCTAGCATTTGTAGACTTAGAGAAAGCTTTTGACAATGTTGACTGGAATACTCTTTTTCAAATTCTAAAGGTGGCAGGGGTAAAATACAGGGAGCGAAAGGCTATTTACAATTTGTACAGAAACCAGATGGCAGTAATAAGAGTCGAGGGGCATGAAAGGGAAGCAGTGGTTGGGAAAGGAGTGAGACAGGGTTGTAGCCTCTCCCCGATGTTATTCAATCTGTATATTGAGCAAGCAGTAAAGGAAACAAAAGAAAAATTTGGAGTAGGTATTAAAATTCATGGAGACGAAGTAAAAACATTGAGGTTCGCCGATGACATTGTAATTCTGTCAGAGACGGCAAAGGACTTGGAAGAGCAGTTGAACGGAATGGACAGTGTCTTGAAAGGAGGATATAAGATGAACATTAACAAAAGCAAAACGAGGATAATGGAATGTAGTCAAATTAAATCGGGTGATGCTGAGGGAATTAGATTAGGAAATGAGACACTTAAAGTAGTAAAGGAGTTTTGCTATTTAGGAAGTAAAATAACTGATGATGGTCGAAGTAGAGAGGATATAAAATGTAGACTGGCAATGGCAAGGAAAGCGTTTCTGAAGAAGAGAAATTTGTTAACATCGAATATAGATTTATGTATCAGGAAGTCGTTTCTGAAAGTATTTGTTTGGAGTGTAGCCATGTATGGAAGTGAAACATGGACGATAACTAGTTTGGACAAGAAGAGAATAGAAGCTTTCGAAATGTGGTGCTACAGAAGAATACTGAAGATAAGGTGGATAGATCACGTAACTAATGAGGAGGTATTGAATAGGATTGGGGAGAAGAGAAGTTTGTGGCACAACTTGACTAGAAGAAGGGATCGGTTGGTAGGACATGTTTTGAGGCATCAAGGGATCACAAATTTAGCATTGGAGGGCAGCGTGGAGGGTAAAAATCGTAGAGGGAGACCGAGAGATGAGTACACTAAGCAGATTCAGAAGGATGTAGGTTGCAGTAGGTACTGGGAGATGAAGCAGCTTGCACAGGATAGAGTAGCATGGAGAGCTGCATCAAACCAGTCTCAGGACTGAAGACAACAACAACATACCGTTTTAGTCAACTTTAGTGTTGTCTCCTTCAAATTAGTTCCCTTCTGATTGCACACACTTTTTCCTCCGCTTCTGCCTTTGATGGTAATATTTCTGGAACTTATATTCTGTAATATCCTCCAAGACCCTCGTCAAAGCATTTTGGACGTCTTGTGTTATTTGAAAATGGTGTCCCTTGACCGCCGTTTCGAATCTTGGAAATAGAAAAAAGGTCACACGGAACGGTATCTGGTTCATAAGGTGGCTGTTGCAGTACTGAAATTTGTTTTGAGGTTAAAAATTGATGTACTGAGAGACCAGTATTGGATGGCGCATTATCTTTATGCAGAATCCAATTACCAGCAATGTTGGCACGGAGACGAAGAACCCTTTTGCGATGTCTTTCTAAAATTTCTTTGTAGTAATATTGGTTAACTGTTTGTCCAGGAGGCACCCACTCTTTCTGAACAATTCTCTTGGAATCGAAGAAGCACAGTAGCACGCATTTCGCTTTTGACTTTGCCATTCGAGCTTTTTTTCGTCTGGGCGACCCCTTTGAGCACTATTGCCAACTTCGGAATTTTGTCTCTGGATCGTACTGAAGAAGACAACTTCCATCACCAGTGATAACACAGCTCAACAATTATGGACTTATTTCCGTTGGCTCTAACCGATCGGATGCCACATTTTTTAGTGTTTCTCGCTGTTGTAGTGTGAGATTATTGGGGACCATTTTTGCACAAATCTTTTTCTTACCAAGTTCTTCAGTTGTTATTAGACGAACCGTTTCTCGATTGATGTTCAGTTCTTCTGTAATCATTTGCACGGATAATCTTCGATCAGATCGTACGAGTTCACGCACCCTGGCCAAGTTGACATCCGTTCGTGAGGTTGATGGTCATCCACTGCGGTCTTCATCTTCAACATTCGTTCTGCCTTCACTAAACATTTTATGCCAACCAAAACTTGAGCTGTTGACATAATCTCCTCTCCAAAAGTCTTCTGAAGCTAACTGTAGGTTGTGATCAGGTTTTCACCAAATTTAACTCAAAAAGAAATGTCATACCATTGCGCAATATCATGCTGTTCCATTTCCGTGACGAGAGACACAAACACGTGTTAACTTATTACAGCACAACTCACGACTGAGCAGTTGCATCGATGTGCTGCTTGCACCTGAAGCAGCTTATAGACCAACGTCAAAGATATTGTGCCTACACAAGCCTGCAGGGTTGCCACATCTTGCAAAGAAAATCAGTCTCATCACTTTATTGTCGCAGCTCGTATGTCTCTGCCGCATCGCACGTAACTGCAGTAGCCGTTTGAGCAGCAGTTGGCTCCACAGTGACACAAAGAACTGTTACAAGGGCAGCTCCGAGCCAGAAGCCTTATACCAAGCATTCCACTGACTCCAGACCACCGCCATTTGCTACTTCAGTGGCGACAATCGAGAGTTCATTGAACGGCAGGGTGGAGATCTGTTGTGTTTTCTGACGATAACTATTTCTGACTCGGTGCCAGTGACGGTCGAGTACTGGTTAGAATGAGGCTAGTTGGGGGCCTGCAACAAACCTCTCTTCGTTGTAGGCACACCGGACCTGCACCTGAACTTATGGTGTCGGGTGCAACTTCTGATGACAGTAGGAGCTCTCTCATTACTATCACAACACTCCAACTACAAATTTGTATGCCTGTGTGAGGAGTCGACCTGTTGTGCCGCTATTCAAGGGCAGCATTGGTTCAAATGGTTCAAATGGCGCTGAGCACTATGGAAACTTAACATCTTAGGTCATCAGTCCCCTAAAACTTAGAACTACTTAAACCTAACTAACCTAAGGACATCACACACATCCATGCCCGAGGCAGGATTCGAACCTGCGACCGTAGCAGTCCCGCGGTTCCGGAATGCAGCGCCTAGAACCGCACGGCCACCGTGGCCGGCCATGGGCAGCATTCTTTGGGTTGTTTTCCAATAGGATAGCGCTGGTCCACATACCACTGTTGCAACCGAACATGCTCTACTCGTTGCTTTAACCTGCTCGATCAGCAGATCTGTCTTCAGTCGAGCACATATAGGACATCATCGGACAGTGCCATCCACAACCAGATTTAACCATCCCTGTATTGACAGACCAAGTGCAACAGGCATGGAACTATCCCACAAACTGAAATTCAGCTCTTGCACAACACAGTGCAGGCACTTGTCCTTGATTACATTTAACATTTTGGCCACTACACTTGTTATTAATGTACATGGATTTCACATTCACAATGGATTATCTCGCACTTGCATTAGCCTGTTAATCACATAAATATATTACCAAGACAAATGTGTACCTGAAATTTCATTAGTCTACATAAACTATTTCTCAGTGTTGCAATTTTTTCCCGTCAGTATAGAAGGCTGGAGCGGCAGCAGTGATATACATCAGTATAGATGCATACCTTTACTGAACGAAGAGTTCACAATTACGTACCTCTTACACTGCCTGTGTTTACTGAATGCAATGTATGAGCGGTCGAGACGGTACGATCAGAAGTTACGGACGCGACGGCATCCACGTTATAGTTCTTTCAAATCTGTAACGTTTACAGCTGGTTAACCCTGTCCGTACTGAACCATGTCGTAAAATGAACACTACGGGAAAAACGAAACGGTGACACGACTGGGCAATACGGAATGCAACTTTATGGCGAAGAATGAAGTGTACGTTAGCACTGCCGACATCAAGTACCGTGAGTGACGGAAACGAGTTTGTTTACAAACAACACCGTCGTCAAATGATTTACCTAACAAATCAGATACACTCATAAGTGGGGATGATAAATCAACCGAAATGCTGAGCCCTCGGAGATCCTGAATCACTTCCGACAAAATATTCGCCAACAAAATATTGGCAGAGCGGTTTTAGGCGCTTCAGTCCGTAACAGCGGTGCTGTTACGGTCGCAGGTTCGAATCCTGCCTAGGACATGGATGCGTGTGATGTCCTTAGGTTAAATAGGTTTAAGTAGTTCTACGTCTAGGGGACTGATGACCTCAGATGTTAAGTCCCATAGTGCTTAGAGCCATTTGAACCATCTGAAAAGCGCATTGAATGCAGATCGAGAACACTACCAGAGACGCCGGTGTGGACTTTACACTTAACTTTGGAACTGAGTGGATATGCGAAAAATGTGTAATGTTACAGGACATATTAAACACAGCAATGGAACTGTTTAGTAGTGATTAGCACATCGTGCGGCGGACAGCTGACATTCATTTATATAGTTTTCCAACACAGAAAAGAGCACGTGCTTTACACAGGGCTTGGCAACAATACATGTATACATCTACACCTACATACATACTCCTCAAGCCACCGTGAGGTGCGTGGCGGAGGGTACCTTGTACCACTACTAGTGATTTGTTTTTCTGTTCTACTCGCAAATAGAAAATGGTTCATATGGCTCTGACCACTATGGGACTTAGCATCTATGGTCATCAGTCCTCTAGTGCTTAGAACTACTTAAACCTAAGTAACCTAAGGACATCACACAACACCCAGTCATCACGAGGCAGAGAACTCGCAAATAGACAGAGAGAAAAACGGCTACCTGTATTCCTCCGTACAAGCCCTAATGTCTCTAAGCCGATCTTCATTGTTATTACGTGAAATGTACGTTGGTGGCAGTAGGATCGTTCAGAGTAAGCCGCAAATGCCGGTTTTCTAAATAGTGCTCCAGGAAATAATGTCTCCTTCCCTCCATTGCTTCCTATTTTAGTTACCGAAGCACCTCCGTAGTATTTATATGTTGTTATAGGCCACCGGTAATAAATTTAGTAGTTTGCGTCTGAATTGCCACGATTTCTTTCTTTAATCCAACCTGGTGTGGATCCCAAACACATATTCCTTTACAAAGTTGCGCCTAGATGTTTCATCGACGTGACTGTCTCTAGCAGCACGCTACTAATTGTGTATTCGTAGATTATGGGTTCCTTTTTTCTACTCATATGCATTAACTTATATTTTCCTACATTTAGAGCTAAACGGCAATGATCGCATCAACTCGAAATTTTTTTCCATGTCGTCTTGTATAGTCCTACAGTCACTCTAGCACGACACTGTCCCATACACCACAGCATCATTAGCGAACAGTCGCAGATATATAATGTGTCGGTATATATATATATATATATATATATAAGAAACAGGAGTGCCTCCACACTTCCCTGGAGCACTACTGATGATACTCTTGTCTCTGATGAACTCTCACCGTCGAGGGCGCTATGGATTCAGCCAGCGTTTGAAAAAGCTAATGAATGAAACTACAGTCAGAAGTTTGTGTTTTGTAAGAGAGTACAGAGTTCTGAATGGTGAATTACGAGTGGAGACAGTGACGGAGGTTTAACCTTTCTAATATCAGAAATTCTGCGTTTCACACAGTACCACTGGGCGTCATAAAACCACTAGCAAGGAATTTACGTTACACTTATTCAGAGTAAATATCATAATTGTGTTTTCATCAATATTACATTCTATAAGCAAAATAAGAAGAAAAGAAAAAAAACACTATAGAAGTGGTCTTGAGGACGCCAGTGGTATTCAGTGCAAAAACAATGAGGAAATTTAAATGTGTTATACATAAAAAATTGCGAAACATCTTCGGATACAACTGATTCAGACAAAGATAGTCATATATTTTGGAAATAGTGGTTTGGAAATTGAGAGGGCCTATGGGGTCGTATTGATCCGCGTGGTAATGGGGCGTTAATAAGAAAATGGCAGACACAGGGTCGGGATAATTTTGCGACGATTGAGTCATTACTGAAGTAGTGACACATGGAGAGACGGAAGATGCCGGGAGTAAATCACCTTTAAGTGAAACTACTAGTCGGAGAAGGACAGTTCAGAGAGAGGTCTACTCACGCGAGAAAACGCGAAAACCAGGCAACACTCTGACGTTCTGTGTTTCTTAGTTCGTTGCAATCCGCGAACAGATGAAGCATTGCTTGTCTCTGAGTTAATACAGTGTTGGATTTACTGTTTCTCAGAGTGTCGTTTATTTTAGTTCTAACGACAATTGTCACGTCTTTCCTTAATCCTACTCAGGGCTAACGAAAACTTGAGACCAGCAGTAACTTCCTTTATATAATGACTACAGAGACAGTGGGTAAATGAACGCTGCTTAAAGGTGGGTGAAGTGTATTATATGTGTGTTCTGCGTAGTTAAACTGGTCGAATCACGCTGTCACCGCGCGGGCGGTTTGGAACAGATTTCTTAACATACATGATATTTCTTTTTGTACGTATAAAGGACAACCAGTAAATAATAACATGGTTAAGAACCTACGGGAGGAGATTAACTTTTACCACGCTACAAGTGCTTTGAACAAGTATCTTTTATTCTTCCACGACAGTAATTTACCATGGTCCTGCTAGTTATAAAGTAACCATTTAACTAATTTGTTAACAATGCCTTAGTGCTCAGGCACTTGCAACACTTTGGATATTCACCCACATATTTACACTTTTTGAGTCCCTGTGTAACATTCCATATCAGCGTCAAAACCAGCATTTTACACTGTTATCATGTTAGTCAGTTGAATACAAATGTAGAGTTACCAGAATTAGCTGTTTTACCTAGAAGACGTGGAAGTGTGAGGTAAATTTGTTTCATATGCTACACTGTTGCTGTAAACATAGGGCAAGGTTTGTTTCTTGAGCTTACATATTCTTTGGTATTTTTTTACTAATGCATCTTCACTGATATCTTAGCTAGAACATTACCAAACAGATCACAAACAACGTCAAAGTATGAAGCACTTGCAGGAATCGGAAACATAAAGAATGCGGTATAAACAATTGTTTTAAAGAGAGCTACCTTGCTGCGAGAATAATGTTTCACCAGTGTTCATCGAACATTACATAATGACCACATTACACTCACAACACTGTCATGTAATTTTGTCTTTAAGTTCATCATTGAAACTAACAATCAGCTTCTACCACTACAAATTGTTTGTAGTAGCCGTGTCTCCATAGTATCCTCCAAGATAATGGTATAGTATCCATTTATCTGTATTTGCAGCAACTAAAACTAAAGATTAACTTCACAGACGTAAGACATTATTAAGCCTATGTTAAGTGCCTTTATATCACTGTGTTAAATGATAAGATTTTCGTAATCCAGCGCACCGTTGCTCTCTCTAGCAGCAACAGACAGATGTAGAAAGAAATAAAGCGGAACCTGTTTTATTAAACATAACTGAACAGTCAAGTAATTTCTATTGCTGTTGCAGTTGTCGATCAGACTATAGAAGACTACGAGTCCATAAATGTTCTGGCAGTGGCAGTTCAGTAGCAAGAACCGTAATTAGTCTGCACGCACGACTGTTTCCTGAGGCGTCGTGAAATCTTTATGGATTCATTATTAAGTAGTTAAGTTTAAAACGCAGTAAAAAACCTTTCATTCAAGGCTCATTAAAGAGCATTAATAAATTACAGAAAACAGAAAGCCTGCGAACCTACTCAACATTAAACCATAAATACCAAAGTAAAACTTCGCAATTTGATCAGTATCTGAAATTCTTCGTTGTGAGATAAGGATGAAAACCAAAAGCGCACAGCCCCGATAGAAATATGGCCTTCACTATTAAGAAGTTTCATAGTACATGTGAAACAGCACGCCAAAGTTCACTGATGATAAAAATTTATAACAGTTCAGTGGTACCATACAATCACCGTATCCTAATGGGAGAAAGAATTAAGTTTTGGTCTACTTCATTTACCGCGTAATTGCGATTGTATTACTTGATCATACGTTGCGTTTTTACAGTCAGAGTTACGGTTTTATATTTCAATGTCACCTCATACATCGTACGTCAGTACCTTGGAGATGCATTCAGCTGGGAAATGTGCTGCGTACCAATCATTTCTCAACACTTTCATTTTTACATTTATTTTAAAAGCATCTATCCCTATAGAGTCAAACAAGATTATAGTAATGTATGTAACGTGTTAGTTCTTCCTAAACTAAATCTTTGTTTCTCTTTTGGGATTTCCATATGCTGTTTACCACAACGTAATTTTTCGCCGTAAAAATCAATATCTTGCCTTTTACCGACGAAAATCTAGAAATTTTGATTTAAGTTTAAGTTACTTCTTCATCTTTCACTTTAGTCTTTATCCCGTACATACACTGCATCGACGTGGTTATAACTGGAGTTCGTGTTGCCAGTGTTCGATGGTGGCCTGATATACTACCTGTCCACTTAACCTTACCGGGATCGAATTTGTGTAGTGACTTCTTTCTAAATGTTTTACGAGTCGTGTAGCTCAGGCGGGCGTAAGGTTAACGCTGAGCCATCGACATAAACCTGTGGATGTCAGGAAGAGCTGTATCGTGTGACCTTACAGGCCATCGGTTAGTCGCCCACAGAATCACGTGAATTTTTTTGCAGGTGTCGTGCAACAGACAACTTAATGAGATAAATTTATGAAACTGGAGCGACCCTAGCATATGTGAGAGCGTGTGCTGAGGTAGCTTACAAAATGTTAAAATAGGGAATTTTATCAAACAACTAAATGTAAGAACGGTCGCCATAAAATCCCCCTTATTGGAATTTGCCGTAGACTTCAACTAAAACAGAAGTATACGAGACACGAAATCATGACGCTCATTGGGTATTAATGTATATTTACAACGAAATTAAAGTAACAGCAACTCGCGAAGGTCAGGTAACGCTCTGGAGGCGAATACGTCAAAGTCAGATAAGGGGAAGGGAGCGGCGGTTAGGGAAGGAGGGGAATAGACTTCGCGGATGTTGTGCAGTGACGGCCAAATGTTAATGTGAAATGAAAACACGAACTACAAAAGGAAGCATAGAGACACTTACTATCTTTATTGAGCTCATATTCGACATAATTACTGACTGTAGTCGAATCAGAACTGTAACAGCGCTATAGTCGATCTGAAAATTCCACGTACTTCCCTATCACTAGGTTAGCGAATGCTGTAGCGGCTCTCATCATTACTGGAGCGTCCGCCCCTGGTAGCTGAGTGGTCAGCGTGACGAAATGTTATACCTAACGGCCCGGGTTCGATTCCCGGTTGGGTCGGAGATTTTCAGGGACTCAGTGTTGTGTTGTCCCTATCATCATCATTTCATCCCCATCGACACGCAACTCGCCGAAGTAGCGTCAACTCGAAAGACCTTCACCAGGCGAAGGGTCTACCCGATGGGAGATCGTAGCCACACGGCATTTCCATTTTTCCATTACTGGAGCCTGAGTGCTGCGGCGGTTGCGGTTGAAAGTTCTGCGTCACATGCGCTGACTCAGACCAGGGAATGGAAGTCCATCTCTAGACTCAAGCGACCTCTGGCGGGTCTCGAATGGAATTCAGTTCCACGGAGTGCTCCCAGAAAAAGTAGAATTCTCACTTGTGCGTGATTTTGAACTCAAATGACTGCTTCCTCCGAGTGCCGACTAATCCTGTCCGTTCAGTAATTGCAACAATCCGCCTTTTCATACTCAGTTCAAACATATTTAACCATGTTGTTCAGTTTTTGAAGTTTGTGAGAAGTAGCTCCTCTCATCACCTATCTTATCTTGTATTTTCAGTCAGCCAGGTCTTCTGCATGTTTGCTCAGTGGTTCCTCTACTCTCACTGTATTTTATCCAAACCATCGAACGGCAGGTGCTAGTTAACTAGATGCCAGCCTGTAAACTGTGAATCTGTGTGTTCTCGAACACAAATGCGCCGAACTGTCTCCTGCCTCATTCCACTTCAGACTTTGTATTGCTTAGGGTCGAGATGTTCCCAGAAGGCTGCCTTCCTGCTGAGGATATGGCGCTGCAAAACTGCGTTCTTTCATTGTCTGCTTGTGGAGTGAACATCCGACACCAGCTACCTGTTAATGTTAAAAACGTGATACACTTTCTTCTTGTCGTTTAGGGCCCAACGTAGACGGTGCCTTTTTCGTGGAGCTTAGCCCACGCAAGGTATATTCTCCTACCTGTACTCTGCCCAACCTGTGCTCAGTAAGACCATCAGCTACATTTAGACAGAATTCTATAAAATAATATACTATGGTTATCTAGTAATTGGACGCGGCAATCACAAACATTAACTTTACTCATACTTCTGTTCTCCTTTCTAGCACGTGGGTAATTTAGGTTGTCTTGACTCATCAGTTCATTGGAATTTAATTACGGTAAATGACAGTTTTACCAAAAACGATAGCGCAACACAAGACGTGGGTACCAGTCCGGTATTCACCTACTGGGGTGTGGGAAACCACCTAAACAACCTAAACACTGCATCTAGACTGGCCTGCACACAGGCCCTCGTCGTTTATCTGCCTGACAGATTCGATCCAGGGTCTTCGCGGCCCCCGAATCCGGGAAACAACGTACTTTACTGTCACGTGCGCCCATCTGCGTAGGTAAAGTGTACATAACTTCACTCCTTTTATTTAGTTTTTACTGTTGTAAACAGCTTATATTTTGTGTTTCCACTCACATTTAGAATTTATTGTTTTTTTGCAGTTAAATTCCTGAAGAGGAACTTCCTATCAGACTAAAACTGTGTGCCACACTACGACTCGAACTCGAGACTGTTGCCTTTCGTAGCCAAATTCCCGCAAAAGAACTGTTGAGTCTGGAAGAAAGGAGCTGAGACAGAGGCGGAGGTAAATCTGTAAGGATGTGTCGTGAGTCGCGCATGGATAGCGCAGCCGGCGTAGCACTTGGCTGCACACAAGTAAAGTCTCCGAATTCGAATGTCGATCCGGCAGACAGTTTTAATCTGCACTTATTTTCATAAGTGTGCACACTTCGCCACAGAGTGAAAATTTCATTCAGAATTCCTGAGACACAAGGAATTGTGTAAGTGAACTGGCATGTCAGTTTCCCATTGCTGATAACAGGTTCAGCTTTCTGCACGGTAATTTCATTACAGTACCCAATTGGAACACATACATGATTAAGAAAACTAGTTTTCCATTCTATTTTTAAGAGAGAATTTCTCGTAAAATATTTTCGAATCCGAATCCAGTCCATAAAACTGCTGTAATTACAAACCGGTATCCGAAATGTGAGTTGCCACAGATGCGTGTCCGACATTGAGAAAAGAGAATTACTAGAAATATAAAATTCCGCGAATGTAAAACCTGCACATAAAAGAGAAAATGTATTATGCGATTTTCAGCAACGGATGTAAATTGTACATCAAATACATGGAATAAGTAGTAGTCTGAGGTGGCAAATGAGAAAATTAGAGAACAGTTAGCGTCGGTTAGTACCTTAGTTGTTTATTAATTTAAGTTCTGACGGTAGGGCTTCACAGAAAGCGTTCCTGCACTTGTCTAAAGAGATTCAGAAGAAAGTCGTCAAGTCACAGCTTAAGTTGATTCTGTTTTGTCTAAATCTGACATGGTAAATCCGTGGCTGTGTATAAGTAATGTAGGACGATTCTTACAAAGAAGAAGGCACTATCAGTACTGCTATTTATGTAAGTAAATAGCGCCGTAACCGGTTACGAGCTGACAAGTTCATCATCAAAGGGCTGTTCACAAGATTTGCATGATACACTTTACATAATCGTCAGTTTTCGATTTTTATTCTTCCACTTTGGCGAAATATTCTTGGTGTATTGGTGGGAAATTTTTCGATGGCGCCAACACACCAAGAATATTTCGCCAAAGTGGAAGAAAAGAAATCGAAAACTGACGATTATGTAAAGTGTATCTTGCAAATATTGTGAATAGCCGTCTGATGATGAACTTGTCAGCTCGAAACCGGTTACGGCGCTATTTACTTACATAAATAGCAGTATTAATAGTGGCTGGTTGCTGTCATCTTCTTTGTAAGAATCAACCTACATTAAGTTGATTAATTTTTATATAAAGTTCTCATGTCATCTGCAAAGAAAGAAAGCTACATGTTCGCTCTAGAATACAAGGATTTCATAAAATGCGAAGATTGGAATAACACCAAACCTTATAACAAGTATCTGAACAGAAATTAATAATAACGGCTGGCTGAACTGGAAAATTAAGTTCGGACTCATTAGTAGGTTCCCATTAATTATGATCTTACGTAATCAGAGGTATTGACAGCAGAATCTGGGCAGGTGGTGTAATGAAATCTAAGTGAACGTCCTGCTAAATACTCTCCTTGAAATGCATTTACAGTTTCGATATATACGTCTAATAAGATGTTTGAAGTAATGGCCATAAAAGTCAAGTAGAAATTTAAAAGCACTGGATATACAGTTAAATGAATCCTGATACTTGACACATTTTTGGTTTTAGAACGATTCGTGTGTTACTTTTTACCAGGGAGCAGCGTCTTCTCAACCCGCTCCCCTGAGTCTTCAACGAACCAAAGTCATATGTGTAAAACTGCTTCGATCGTGGGATTACTTTATAAACGAATTATGTGTGGATGGGTACAATATGGTAAATCGGCGCTTCCGGAGATATGCTATTAATTATTCCAACACTTTATAAATGAATAATAATAGTATTTTTATAACCATACAGATCGTTTAAAAGTCTTCGTATTCGCTAGATCGGTAGTTGTCGTTCCGCAGAACAATCTGCAGGTCAGTTCCCACGTCATAACCGCTGGCGTGCGAGGATAACTGCACAACACTGAACTGCCAGAAAGTTATTATCACTGCCCACAGCGATGTTGGATGCCACCTGGTGGCATTATGGGCAAGTGACGTGGTAGCAGAAGTGTGTGAGAGACACCAACGGAAGATAACCGTAGCGAATGTATGGGTTTCAAATGGAGAAAGCCATTGAGATAAGTGACTTTGACAATAAGCAGATTATTATTACGCAGAGTCTGTGAACGAGTATCTCGAAAACGCCGAGGCTGGTCGAATGTTGATATGCTACTGTCGTGAGCATCAACGGAAAGAGGAAGAAGAACAGGGAACTACATATACGCGCTAAATGGTTGAACGCCCATGGCTCTTCACAGAACGTGGGATTCGGATGCTTGTCTACTCTGTAAAGTAGGATAGATGGTGACGTGTGCCATCTCTGCTGAAAGAGCATAATGTTGGTGGACGCACAAGCGTTTCGGAGCACACCGTTCATCGCGCATTGTTGAACATGGAGCTCCGCAGCAAACCACCTTTACGTATTCACATGTTGACCCAACGAAGTGGTTAGTTTCAATTGCAGTGGGCACAGGACCATCGGGAATCGACCGTCGATCCATGGAAACGTGTCGGCTTTTCGGGTGCTAAACCCCGTCATGGAGGTGAACGGCGGCTCGAAACTTAAAGCAATTGCGGACGCAGGCTGGAGAGAACAGTACTACGCTATAGGAGACATTCTCCGGCACTTGTATGGCGACCTGTGATGGTAATGAAAGACGCGGTGACAGCTGCGAACCACCTGCATCCCTCCATGCTTGATGGTTGCAGTGACGACTATGTAATCTTTGAACAGAATAGCTATGTCTCCGAACCAGAACCATGCTACAGTGGTTTCAGGAGCATTATAGTGAACTCACGTTGATGTCCCTGCGACCAAATTCACCTCATCTAAATCCTATGGAACCCATATGACTCAATACCAGGAGTCATCAGCGCGTACGCGAATCAACAGCCCGTTATTTACGCCCATTACACGACCTGTGCGTAGATATCTAATGTCACATACCACCACAAACCTACCAACAATCTGTCGGATCCCTGATAAGCAGAATCAGTGACATATTTCGTTCGAAAGACGGACGAACAAGCTAATAAGGGGGTTATCATAATTAAACTTCCTGACACATAAAACTAAGTGCCGGACAGAGACTCGAACTCGGGACCTTTGCCTTTCGCGGGCAAGTGCTCCACCAACTGAGCTACCCGAGCACGACTCACGCCCCGTCCTCGCAGCTTTAATTCCGCCAGTATCTCTTCTCATACCTTCCAAACTTCACAGAAGTTCTCCTGCGAACCTTGCAGAACTAGCACTCCTGGAAGAAAGCATATTGCGGACACATGACTTAGCCACAGCTCAGGGATGTTTCTAGAATCTAGGTCATCATAATGTTTTGGCTTATCAGTGTATACCTCTCTCGCTTCAGCAGGTCGTCAACGTTACCTACTGTCCACCACAATGAGAAATCTATTACAAAATACTTAAGCAGAAAAATTGATTAACAAAAAGAAGTTCAAATTAATGAGTCAAAAAAGTGAATACTAATTAATTTACCGTGTTTATCAATTCTCATTTAGTGTCGTGCAGTGGATAAAAGTAACAAGCTCTAAGAAAATTGTTCATCCACTAGCATATCAAAGTAGGTGCAACTAAGAGAGCAGTCAAAATTATGTACAACTCTCTAACAAGTCCAGGCAAGAGATTGTATACTACAAAAAAGTAGTGATAAAACAGAAGCTGGGAGAGAGATTCCCATCAGCGATTTAATACACTGTGCAACAAAATGAAAGGATCACTTCTTCGAAACGCCGTAACTGTCTCCATTTGCGAGGCATAAGTTTGAAATTTGGCCCAAAGGTGCGTGCAACCTTGCACTGTAACGGTGCAGAAGCGTGGGCCCTGCGATGTCACCTTCGGGCTTGGCGTTCAAACAGCAGTGAGTCGAGACAAGCGAAAAAAAGGCCCCAGCTAAGAAGTTCATGTGAGGTGGAATGTGGGCTAATGACTGCACATCGGCCCCAAGTTTCACCAAAATTCTGCTAGACGCCATAGTGGACATGCCACGTGGTGGGAAAGTCCTCACACCCGTTCGTAAGTACATTCCACCCCGTTTTGCTTTTACGCTTCTGCAATGGAGATCATAATAGCGGCCTAGCGTTGAAATGAAGAGATTTTGCAATGAGTGGCTGAGAAAACGCTCCAGACATACCTTCGCTCAGAATCTACACGAAGAGTGATCAGGAGGTGGCATAAATGATGTGAATGAAACCATCTCTTCTCTTGATGCGTTGATTTCCACACGTTTCGCGGCCGAAAACGGTAGTTCAAGATATGATGAGCAACAGAATGGTGTTCCTGCTGCCAACACCTGGATGATTTAACCCTACTGTATGCACATCGTGGGCTGCAACCCCATTGATTGTGATCTGACCCCTTTCTAGTGATTTGTGGCCGCAGCTTTTGCTGTGATATACAGAGTGGAATCACAAGGAGCCATTCAATACCACTCGACAAAATTTGAACGTGATCCAAAGCAGCAAAGGTTGTTTATGCTTTCTCGCACCTCCTTTGGTGTGATCACAAGGAGGCTGGGGGACATGCAACATTAACATGTGGGTGAATAAAACGGCAAACGGTCCCTCTAAGGCCCTGTAGTTAGAAAACACTCTCGGTGGAACCCACGCACCTTTGTTGAGGGTATTAATTATGTACCTGCCAGAGACATCTACACCCTTTCTGCCTCACTGCTGCTCTAGCGCCTATGACACAGGCATCGCCGACGACATCCTTTAGGTTGGGTTTCCCTTGAAATTATAAGGCAAACCCTACAGGGACCACACCTTCTTCCTCAATCAATGGAATTATGATCCTTTCACAGATTTTCATTTCCCAGCCCCTGGCCTTTTTACTTGTGAACGCTTTTCACATCTCTTTTTCCACAAAACATCCAAAGTAACCTGTTATAACGGTTTATTGTTTGCATATAATTAATGTGTTTTATATACTTTACAGACTGACTCACCAGACAGGAAGTGGTGTCACACACGGATAGGATACGCGTGGATGATTAACGACCGTCGAGTGGTGCCCCTTCGCGTTTACAGCTTTTTGGCGGTTTTCCACATTCGTTTGGGCAAAAGCCGGTCTCATTACCGAAATAATCTACAAGCAATACGATACATAAAAAGTTAAAATTAATTATATTAGCATTAGGACTGTCGTGTCAGGAAGGGCATCCGACCAAAAAGTTAAAAGTAAAACATAATTTGCCAGATTTGAAAAATGGAACTCATACTGGACAAAGTAAATGCTATGGTCAAGAAGAAATGAAAAGGAGTTGTATGCACTTTACGGATACTTGTATCTATATTACTGTTTTTCCTCATTCTCTTATTGTTAGGTATGAGATCACCTTTTGGAGCAAAAGTCTCGTGCAGTTAAATTATTATTCCATTTTGCTTACGTGTTTTGGGATCTTGTTATCCAGTGTGTGTCGCCAATGTATTGTGGTTCATACCCCAGGATAAGCGATTTTAATTGCTTGTGAGTACATTTCAGTCATGATCCGATTCCCTTTACTCAGATTCCCCGAACCCCAAGCCCTCTTTGTGCTGAGAAACTACCACCGCACAAAGTTATAGACGTAGTACCACAACTTACAAACGCATATCAATCCATATACACACATCACTATGCAAACAAAAGACGATAGTTGGGAACAGTGTAAACACTACAATTTCACAAACAACTAACACACGTTCTTAAAATACACACAATGAGAGTTCTTAGGTTAAATGTACTCTTAAACGCCAATATCGCACATCCTGGTGTACACAGGACAACTAAGTACAATTCCAGGACGACACACAGGTAATAACAAGATCCCTAAAGCTCGTAAGTAGAACCAAACAGTAATTTAACTTAATGAGACGTGTGTTCCAAAAAATGAATAATTATGGGAAAAAGTAACATATAAAATAATCGCGTATAAAATAAAGTTGGTGACAAGCCAAAGCCTGTACGAGAGAAGCTACTGCAGCAGGTTGACTTATTTACTTCATTAAAAAGAAAGATCACTAGAAATCGTGTGAAGAACCATTTCTTTGACAAATGTGGAGAACCGAGAATGAATGATAAACCACACTGGTAAGTAGTGACAGAGGAATGAATATATGTATTAAAATTTGGTCCGTCTAGCTTTCCGTCTCGTTTATCTCAAATATTTTCCCTGAGTCTAACAGCACACCAGTAACTCTAACACACAGTCATAATTGTACATTTTCTTCTCATCCAAATTTCTGTTTTCTTCCTTCAGTCTCATCAACCAACTCACCCTATCGTTTCGCGTGACCAGTTAAATTCCTGAGTACACCTGCCACACCCTTCTGTTCGATGGCAGTATCCTCATTTGAAAAGACCGCAGTGCAAAACCGCTTAACAGAAATTTGAAAAGACTGACATTTCTATAATTTCACATATTTACTTTTGCTTTATTGTTGTTTTTATTACAGTTAAGACTATTAGCATTATTATTTACCACCCTTGTACCATGCGTTTTGTAACTTCTTTTAATTTCTTCTAATGGCACTGCGGAAAGTTACTGCTGATAGTTACAAGTCTTTTTATTCTCTATTTCCTCAATTTCTTTGTCAGATACTGTATTCCGTTATCTTGAATCATGGATATGAGATTCCAGTTGTCCCAAACTTTTTTAATTTATTGTCATTGTCTGCAAAACTGAATGATCCGTAATATAAGTGATTGTGCAATAACCTCTACCAAAGTTACAACTAATATAAAAAAAATTCTAATTCTTTCTTAGATAATCAGAACGTTTTAGTAATCTACTTGATATTTGTTTTACTTTAAGCTTCCAAAAGTAGTAAGTGGCTTAGAAAAAGTTAATAAAACTTCTAGCAACCAAATGGCAGTGTTACCAGTCAGAAACTTCCTCAGACGTATATCTCACTACTAAATGAGAAGAGAAGTTTCATGAGAGAAGTATCTAATATTTGACTTGAGACCTAGTCGGATACTTCATTGTTGTTTGAAGAAAGTTAAGAGACCATACTTTAAAACAGAATTTTGCTGTAATTAATTTTGACATATCCACGGCTACGAACGCTTTCACAATATGCGCTTGAGCATTCTCTGATTTCCTTATCATATATCGACGAAGTTTGGTTTTCCATACACATATTGTTTTCACGAATGTGTGATAGTTAAGTGTTCAGTCTAAACTATTTTTTCATCTCTTCCGCATGTAGCTCAATAAGAGAGAAACTCATGTTCAGAACAGTTGCACACTACAAGGTCATGAAAACTTTTTTGGTCATTCACATCGTCAGACAAGTACGGATATAACAGTGAGAAGGTTTGGTAGGTGCGCCTGTTACTGACGTAGCTCTGTTTTCACTCAGGTAGCAAAAAAAATCTCACATTGAACTCATTTCAGTTATCTGCTTCGTGTAGTCGAGTGAGAGAGCGCCGAAACTCACTTCAGGAAACCTATCTGTGTTTTACCTGTGCGCGTTATTGACGGTTCTGCTCCCGGATGCTGATTGTATACACAACACAGAACAGTGGTGGGTTCCCGGAAATGCAAATCCCACACCGTTGGAAAAGTGCGGGTAAACTCAGCGGTCTGCCGAGTGTTCCGACATTTGCATACAGAGAGGGGAAAACGTTTCAGAGCAGCTGACGCTGAAGCATCTGTGCGTAGGTGCTTCAACGCGGGAAAGCTTTGCTACAGAAAAGAATCAGAGGTGCAGTACATAAAACACTGAAGTAAGGCGATACTTTTTTCTCTTACTAGTTGAGTGTCAGTAGGGAGAAATGCAACGTATCTTTCAGTATTGGTACTCTTTGCTTCAGTGGCGGATGGAGCCTCCAAAACTGTAAATAAAGCTTATAACAACAAATAACGAATACAATAATGTTTACTGAGAATGGGGTCGCTTTCCAAACCACACTTTTTACTTACTTTGCGAGGAAACTGTAACGATATATATAAATCGTAAGCCCAATGAATTATATGACCGAATATTCTAGCACTTTAGTGTGTCATATGGAACAGCTAGAAAACCTACAGTAAGTAGTATAAAAGAAATATAGTAATTCAAATCATTCAAATAATAAATTCATCAGTAGCGTGGTGACGGTAATCGGCTCTCTGTCTCCGTAGCTGTGCTAGTGAAATACGTTAAACATGTTTGACGTTGTCAAAGTATCACCAAGATCGTAAATCCAGTATCATCAGCGCAACTTACATATGAAATAATAAGTAAAAAGCGAGGTAAAAGAGTCGAGATGTACTTATAATTTCGTTTTTTATCCAAAAGATATTGAAATGTCACTGCTGAAGGTCTAAAGGTATGAGGCAGTTATTCATTAACGAAATTAGGTCTTTAGTACGGTGCTAGCAGCTCTTTTCTCATTATAATCATCTAATCCAAATAACTGAAAATTTCGGTCCCCTTGCACACCTTATCCAGAGCGTAAACAAGTACCACCAAGTTGTGTCAGTGAATTTAACAGTACGCTGAGCTGAATACGCACGCTGAACAAGACCTCAGTCAGCACTAGGAATCTCTAATACCATGTAACACCAACCGTAGCCTGGATTTGAGTGTAGAGATGCATTTAGAATTAGTTATCAAATTATTTTTTGGTGCTCTTATGTCAAGCAGTCTGACTCATTTCACATGCATTCCGTACCAACTAGTGATTAACTAATTAATTAGAATGGAATATTCCGTGGAGAACGAAGCAGCTACGCTAATGAGATGGAAAGTGCTACACCATGAACTCCTAGATGGGATGTTGATTAAAATTTCATTGCTACGCGAGTTTATTTTCGTTCAAATGGTTCAAATGGCTCTGAGCACTATGGGACTCAACTGCTGTGGTCATCAGTCCCCTAGAACTTAGAAGAACTTAAACCTAACTAACCGAAGGACATCACACACACCCATGCCCGTTTATTTTCGTCTGTCTATCCGTGCGAAGTAGTCTCAGTGTTACTGATGAAGAATCCTGTTAGTATATGTTGGCAGCTAGGTGTATCTAACTTTACTGGTATATCACAGGTGTAGGTTTCAACTGAGTATGCCCAGAAGGCCCACCCTGACAGCTGTACGGTCTAACGCACTGCTTTCCGCGAGGGAAGGCGTGCCGGGCCCCTGGCACAAAATCATTAGTAACGAGGTACGGTATACTGTCCAGTCTGTGGATGGTTCTCAGGCGGTTTTCCATCTGCCTCGGCGAATGCTGTCTGGTGCCCCTTATTCCGCCTCAGTTACAGTACGTCGGTGATCGCTGCGTAAACACTTTCTCAACGTACGCGTAGACCATAATTACTCTACCACGCAAACATTGGGGTTACACTCGTCTGCTGTGAGACGTTCCCGGGGGGTCCACTGGGGGCCTAACTGCTTACTAACCTTGGGTTCGGTGTGGGGCGACAGTGGGGTGAGTGAACTGCTGTACCCTGTTGTGGGGTTAGGAACAACTGAGGGCTACGGCGGGGACGAAACCTCTCCGATGCCCATAGGACTGTAAGTGCTGGTTATCGCGAACTTTGAGCTGGGAAACGTCGAATAATAAAAATTATTGGATCATCATAGCAGCAAATCGGGGCATCACCAGAACAGATTACTGAAAACTCGGTTGGCATCTAGAGTTGCTAAGTGTCACTACAGGAAACGGAGCAATGCGTCGGATGCATAGTTAGAGCGAAAATGTTCAAATCTGCGAGAAATCTTATGGGACTTAATTGGTACGGTCATCAGTCCCTAAGCTTACACGCTACCTAACCTAAACTATCCTAAGGACAAACACACACACCCATGCCCGAGGGAGGACTCGAACCTCCGCCGGGACCAGCCACACAGTCCATGACTGTAGCGCCCCTAGACCGCTCGGCTGATCCCGCGAGGATAGAGCCAGAGACAACGATTTTTGATGGTCAAATTGACGTCCATATGTTCAGAAGATTTGCTGAAAAGACACAAGAATCATTAATTCTCTCCCATTGCCGTAACCAAAGTGTTTAGGGCCAGTAGGTATAACAACAGGACTGATTTGGTAATCCCCGTTGTCATGACCTTCGTTTCCAGGGTGTCATTTTATAGCTCACTCTTCGAAAGATTCGTACATAAAGACTCAAAATTTGCACAAGTCACACCAATATCTAGGAAAGGAAACTGGAGTCTACAAGTCCACAGCACCGACGTCGATTTTCAGCAGGAACTTGGGATATATACTGTGTTCGAACATTACGAATTTCCTCGAAGAAAATGATTTACAGACAAATGGTCAACGCAGCTTCACAAAATATTGTTATTGTGTAAGATAACTAGCAGTTTATTCTCATGGGGTAATAAGTGCTAATGACAGGGGATGTCAAATTGTTTCCGAATTTTTAGATTTCCAGAAAGCTTTCGACGCAGTTCCACATAGCCGTCTTTTAACCAAATTGCATGACTATGGATTATCACCTCAGTTGTGTGACTGGATTCGCGATTTCCTGTCAGAACGCTCACAATTATAAGTAACTGACGGAAAGTCATCGAGTAAAACATTATACCAAGCGTTCCCCAAGAACGTGTTATAGGCCGTATGCTCTAGTCTTGATGTACATAAACGTCACAGGAGACAATCTGAGAAGCACTCTGTGATCGTTAGCAGATGAGACAGTTGTTCACCGTCTCGTAAAGTCATCAGATGATCAAAACGAATTGCAAAATGATTTCGACAAGATAACTGTATGGTGCGAAAAGTGGGAATTGAGTGTAAATAATGAGAGGCCTGACGTCATCCGCATGAATACTAAAGGATATCCGCTGAATTTCTGTTACACGATAAATCACACGAACCTAAATTAAACTAAATACTTTGCGATTAAAATTACGAATAACTTAAGTTTCTAACATTACATAGTTGATGTGGTAGGCAAAGCAAACGAAGGACTGCGATTTATTGGCAGAACACTTACAAGGCAAATTTTCCACCGCATCCCCCTGAGAGTTAGTGGTGAAATGACGCATTGAATAGTCCTTCAAAAACAGAAGACAGATCAAGCATGAAACCAGGAAGAAGGTGTACTAAACTGTGAAACAAAAAGCAAAATAGAAATAGTGTAAGTTTGAAGCTCAAGATGTGTAACATGGAGCGAATAGCAAGAACCACGGAGTTGTGGTGTGTGGTGAGCGGGAGAATTGTGTTCAGATCTTCCTCATGCAGCTTTTTTTGTTTTTTCACAAAATTATAAACTTTGCGTCCCATCACTGACGTGTCTGTTCTGATTCTGTAGTCTTGGCAATAGTCATACTAAACAGCGGTTATGGAATGTGAATCATGTGGTAAGAGTGTATTACCGTCGCAAGTAAATGTGATGAACAGGGATACTAGGCGAGAGGCCGCAGAGACCTGTCACAGAAATGAACGTATGTGACGTATGTTACAACAATGGAATTCAAGAGCCATAACTTCCAATACGAAACGTAGGAGTCGTCATATGTAGTACGTTCGTAGAACGAATAGGAGGTATGAACGTCTGTTACGAACGATCGTTAAATCTAAATACAGCGAACGGACACGTCATTGACCGGATGGACAGTTCAAAACACAGCGGAATAAAAGGGGACGAAGGAGATTTGAACTAGGATATTTCCATTAGCAGTCCAAAAACATGACCACATGACCACCAAGCCTAGTTACTCGATTTCATTCGATGTTGTACATCTCGAGCTAGGACCTTTCTCTTTGCTCACATCACTGTACACTTTGTTCTTGTTTTAAGGCCTCCTATTTTTGAATGTCTATCCACTGAGGCATCTTACCACTCAATATGAGGGATTTTCGGCGGGGAGTTTTCCTTGTTATATAATAGTGCACGTCCATTAAGGACACCGATTACACTACCGATTACACTACGCTTCTGGAGTATTGCTGTACGGCGTGGGATCCACATGACATGAGAGTGACAGAGGAGATCGAAAAAGTTCAATGATATCCAGCTCATTTTGTATGAAGGCGAAATAGGGAAGATAACGCCACAGACGTGATACTTGAATTGGGATGAAAGTAATTAAAACAAAGGCAGTTTCTCGTTCCGCCAGGATCTTCTCGTGAAATTTCAATCACCAACTTTCTCCTCCGATCGCGAAAACATTATGTTGGCGCCCACCTACATAGGGAGAAATGTTCAGCATAAGAGAAATCGGAGCTGCCACAGAAAGCTTGAAAAGCTCCTTTTGTACCGTGTGCTGTGAAATGGTAGAGATATAGCTTGAATCTGGTGCACTGAATCCTTTGCCAGGCAATTAAATCTGAATTTCAGAGTGATCATATAGAGGTAGATCTAGATATATTGCAAGATCCTACATTGCATTCCACATCACTAACGCCATGAGAAGTATATGGATCACAACTTCCCGCACTTCCTCGCTCCACTTGTCACTCATAGACCATATTTGGGACGTGATGAGATGTTGCAGACATTCACACCAGACTCCGACCAGCATTCTTCATGAGCCGACAGAGCATGTGTTTCAGCCATGGCAAGAAATTCTCCAAGATGACATAAACAGACTGTTTGCTGCCATGCTATATCGAATGCAAGACTTTGTTCATCCTTTTGGGGCCACACACCACTGTGATGTACTACAGAATAAAAACAGTCTTGGTTGCGAAGTTCTCAGCTTCGGAATGGAAATTTTTTTCATTTCGATCTTAATGGTTCCGAAGTTGCAAGATCCCCTCGCTTCTAAACTGATACTATTATTACTCAGCTTAGCCGCGAGTCCGTAGAGGGTGGTATATGTGACGTAAAGTACAACTGGTCAGCATTTCCACCCGGAATTTGTGAGTGTACGTCGGACTTTCCTCACGTCTTCTGTGCAGCGAGCTACCTTAATTTAAGTATTATCTGTATTTTTCTTACTTGTCACTTCTTCTTCTGCGTGTTTTTGCTTTTAGGAAGCTTTAATAGTAGAGTGCTATTAAGTGTTCCATAGATCTCGTGTTTGTTTTGAATACAGTCAGAGAGTCCCTTTAGTCAGCCATAGTGCTAGTAGTGCTAGTGTTTGTTTTCAATACCGTCCAGAGACAGGTAGTGCTATTTTCCTTGTTTCTACAAGAAGTGGTTAGCAATCACAGTTTAGTCAATAATCAACCGCCTTTAGTGAATTAGCAGTCTAGTTAAAAACTGATTAACACTCTATAGTAAATTGATTTCTTAGGATGGCTAGGATGTGTGGCTGCTGTGTACGGACGCAGGAGGAGCTGGCCACTCTTCGCGAACAGCTGAGCGTGTTGATGTCCGCGGTCAGCCGTCTTCAGGCTGCTGCCTCGGAGTGTAGCGGCAGTGGGGAGTCTGGTGCGTCGCAAGGTACACCCCAGGTGTTACATTCTTCACCCACTGTCCCTGCTGTCGAGACATCTTCGCGGGTACCGGGCGCGTTTGGGCCACCCTCTCCCCAAGGGGAGTGGCGGGTTCAGCGGCGTTCGCGGCGCACGAGGCGGAGGGTCAATGTGGAGGCTGGCCGTGTGGCATCGCCCGCTCTGCCTGTGAGTGGACATGTGGCTGCTCCTTCAGCAAGGTCCGAGCAGGCACACGGGGGGAGGGGTTTATTAGTTATTGGGAGCTCCAACGTTAGGCGGGTGATGGAGCCCCTTAGGGAAATAGCGGAAAGGTCGGGGAAGAAGGCCAGTGTTCACTCTGTCTGCTTGCCGGGGGGTCTCATCCGAGATGTGGAGGAGGCCCTACCGGCGGCGATAGAGAGCACTGGGTGCACCCGACTGCAAATTGTTGCTCATGTCGGCACCAATGACTCTTGCCGTCTGGGTTCAGAGGTAATCCTCAGTTCGTACAGGCGGTTGGCGGAGTTGGTGAAGGTGGAATCAGAGCTAACTATTTGTAGTATCGTTCCGAGAACCGATCGCGGTCCTCTGGTTTGGAGCCGAGTGGAAGGCTTAAACCAGAGGCTCAGACGATTCTGCGGAGAGCTGGGGTGCAAATTTCTCGACCTCCGCTATCCGGTGGAGAAATGTAGGGTCCCCCTGAATAGGTCAGGCGTGCACTACACGCCGGAAGCGGCTACGAGGGTAGCGGAGTACGTGTGGAGTGCACATGGGGTTTTTTTAGGTTAGAGAATTCCCTCCCTAGGCCCGACAAGACGCCTCCTGAGACGCGGCAAGGCAGGAGTAGGCAAAATGCAACAAGGAATAACAATATTAATGTGCTAATAGTAAACTGCAGGAGCGTCTATAGAAAGGTCCCAGAACTGCTCTCATTAATAAACGGTCACAACGCCCATATAGTACTAGGAACAGAAAGTTGGCTGAAACCAGACGCAAACAGTAATGAAATCCTAAACTCTGATTGGAATGTATACCGCAGAGATAGGCTGGACAGTGAAGGGGGAGGCGTGTTTATAGCGATAAGAAGTGCAATAGTATCGAAGGAAATTGAGGGAGATTCGAATTGTGAAATGATTTGGGTGAAGGTCACGGTTAAAGCAGGCTCAGACATGGTAATTGGATGTCTCTATAGGCCCCCGGGCTCAGCAGCTGTTGTGGCTCAGCATCTGAAGAATAATTTGGAGAATATTTCGAGTAGATTTCCCCACCATGTTATAGTTCTGGGTGGAGATTTTAATTTGCCGGATATAGACTGGGAGACTCAAACGTTCATAACGGGTGGCAGGGACAAAGAATCCAGTGAAATATTTTTAAGTGCTTTATCTGAAAACTACCTTGAGCAGTTAAACAGAAAACCGACTCGTGGCGATAATATATTAGACCTTCTGGTGACAAACAGACCCGAACTATTTGAATCAGTTAATGCAGAACAGGGAATCAGCGATCATAAAGCGGTTACTGCGTCGATGATTTCAGCCGTAAATAGAAATATTAAAAAAGGTAGGAAGATTTTTCTGTTTAGCAAAAGTGACAAAAAGCAGATTACAGAGTACCTGACGGCTCAACACAAAAGTTTTGTCTCAAGTGCAGATAGTGTTGAGGATCAGTGGACAAAGTTCAAAACCATGGTACAATATGCGTTAGATGAGTATGTGCCAAGCAAGATCGTAAGAGATGGAAAAGAGCCACCGTGGTACAACAACCGAGTTAGAAAACTGCTGCGGAACCAAAGGGAACTTCACAGCAAACATAAACATAGCCAAAGCCTTGCAGACAAACAAAAATTACGCGAAGCGAAATGTAGTGTGAGGAGGGCTATGCGAGAGGCTTTCAATGAATTCGAAAGTAAAGTTCTATGTACTGACTTGGCAGAAAATCCTAAGAAATTTTGGTCCTATGTCAAAGCGGTAGGTGGATCAAAACAAAATGTCCAGACACTCTGTGACCAAAATGGTACTGAAACAGAGGATGACAGACTAAAGGCCGAATTACTAAATGTCTTCTTCCAAAGCTGTTTCACAGAGGAAGACTGCACTGTGCTTCCTCCTCTAGATTTTCGCACAGTTGACAAAAAGGTAGATATCGAAGTAGACGACAGAGGGATAGAGAAACAATTAAAATCGCTCAAAAGAGGAAAGGCCGCTGGTCCTGATGGGATACCAGTTCGATTTTACACAGAGTACGCGAAGGAACTTGCCCCCCTTCTTGCAGCGGTGTACCGTAGGTCTCTAGAAGAGCGAAGCGTTCCAAAGGATTGGAAAAGGGCACAGGTCATTCCCGTTCTCAAGAAGGGACGTCGAACAGATGTGCAGAACTATAGACCTATATCTCTAACGTCGATCAGTTGTAGAATTTTGGAACACGTATTATGTTCGAGTATAATGTCTTTTCTGGAGACTAGAAATCTACTCTGTAGGAATCAGCATGGGTTTCGAAAAAGACGATCGTGTGAAACCCAGCTCGCGCTATTCGTCCACGAGACTCAGAGAGCCTTAGACACGGGTTCACAAGTGGATGCCGTGTTTCTTGACTTCCGCAAGGCGTTTGACACAGTTCCCCACAGTCGTTTAATGAACAAAGTAAGAGCATACGGACTATCAGATCAATTGCGTGATTGGATTGAGGAGTTCCTAGATAACAGAACGCAGCACGTCATTCTCAATGGAGAGAAGTCTTCCGAAGTAAGAGTGATTTCAGGTGTGCCGCAGGGGAGTGTCATAGGACCGTTGCTGTTCACAATGTACATAAATGACCTGGTGGATGACATCGGAAGTTCACTGAGGCTTTTTGCAGATGATGCTGTGGTGTATCGAGAGGTTGTAACAATGGAAAATTGTACTGAAATGCAGGAGGATCTGCAGCGAATTGACGCATGGTGCACGGAATGGCAATTGAATCTCAATGTAGCGAAGTGTAATGTGATGCGAATACATAGAAAGATAGGTCCCTTATCATTTAGCTACAAAATAGCAGGTCAGCAACTGGAAGCAGTTAATTCCATAAATTATCTGGGAGTACGCATTAGGAGTGATTTAAAATGGAATGATCATATAAAGTTGATCGTCGGTAAAGCAGATGCCAGACTGAGATTCATTGGAAGAATCCTAAGGAAATGCAATCCGACAACAAAGGAAGTAGGTTACAGTACACTTGTTCGCCCAATGCTTGAATACTGCTCAGCAGTGTGGGATCCGCACCAGGTAGGGTTGATAGAAGAGATAGAGAAGATCCAACGGAGAGCAGCGCGCTTCGTTACAGGATCATTTAGTAATTGCGAAAGCGTTACGGAGATGATAGATAAACTCCAGTGGAAGACTCTGCAGGAGAGACGCTCAGTAGCTCGGTACGGGCTTTTGTTAAAGTTTCGAGAACATACCTTCACCGAAGAGTCAAGCAGTATATTGCTCCCTCCTACGTATATCTCGCGAAGAGACCATGAGGATAAAATCAGAGAGATTAGAGCCCACACAGAAGCATACCGACAATCCTTCTTTCCACGTACAATACGAGACTGGAATAGAAGGGAGAACCGATAGAGGTACTCAGGGTACCCTCCGCCACACACCGTCAGGTGGCTTGCGGAGTACGGATATAGATGTAGAGATGTAGATCCGCCTTGGTGGGTCGTGTCGTCGGAGTTCCTCCTACCTGTGCGCGGTGCAGCTCTCGTAAATGTCGTCCCGTGCAGATTCTTCATTGGTGCATTGGATGTCTTTGTCCGTGGAAGCTAATTATCTGAAATTGCTGTCGATCAACTTTGGGGTATCTATTTACTCTAAATAAACATTCACAATGCCGTAAAATCACTTTTATTCCTATTAGATCAATAATGAAATACTCATATCACAAATTACTCGCAACCGCGAGCATGGCTACCATCGAACAAGACAGGAAGAGCTCTTAACGCCGACTGAATTTGGCGCGCAGTCCGTATCTCTTACTAGTTTCGTAACAGTTCGTGGATTTTCGGTCATGTTCGTACATATTAAGATATGCATTTGTTAATGAACAGGTGTGAATTTTAACGAGGCAAAATTATGATAAATAGTTTTAAACATCCAGAGGCTTCTCCTAGTATTCATGTTGTCATAAATGACTTTAATTATTAAATATAAATAAACAAAATCTCCGACTTTGGCGCTAAGATGGCGGTACTTCCCGTCGTGTATATTTCCTAGACTGATGCTTGTTGCTACGGTTCAGCGCCGAGCCCCACCCCACTACGCGCGACGTATGTTAGCTTCGTCACCCAGCCAGCCAGCGTGGGATATGCTCTCCGACTCATGGCCGGCTACGGACTGCAGCACTTCCTAACTATCGTGAATACATGAGTGAGAGGCAATAATTTATTAAAACTGGTAAAAATGTCTTCCTCACGTAAGAGGCACCTCACAAAGTGGACGGAACTTCAATGATATAAAACCAGTTATGTAATGAACATCTAAACAAAGTTTGATGAATATCGAACAGGTGCTTCTTGCTGCAACTCTTCCCATTACAGAGAAACGGTGAGCCTTTAATGCCGCAAACAGGAAGTTGACGCTGCCTTCTGTCTCACTGACACACTACACTCATACGAAGACGAGCACATAAGTGTTAGAAACGCTTCCAGGCGCTAGGTAACTATTGACAAGTTAGATAAAGCAGTTCTTCCGAAGCCGCACAATGAACCAACGTGAAGAGGAGGAGCATGAGGGAGATGCAGATGAAAGGAGGACAGACTCCGGTTCAGATGGAGTTTTCGTTTTTCCGTTTTGCATTGTGGTCCGCTTACGTGCAGCATCCGACGGCGCTCCACAATTGTGCCACGCCATTGTGCCACGGGAGGTGGTGTGGGGGGAAGGTAGAGAGGCGATAATAATTGATGCTGGGACGTGTGCGACAGCAGCTTGCCAGCCCGTTCTCCGGCGCTTAGCTCTGCCTGCAGCGGGTAGTAGACAACGGCTCCATTGTTCTGAAATAGCTTCGTGCCACTCGCTTCCTCCTGGACAAACGGCCATTTACTATTGAAGTGCCTACGTTTAATGTTCTACAGATCTGCCCATCGATACACGTTGTCTGCTGATAATTAAGTGAAACTGGAACAGTGGCGGCTGCAAACTAAGGCTATGAGTACAGCCCTGGAGCGTGCAAAGACAACTCGGTTAAGCGGCTGCTTTCAGCATTGGTATAAATCCGATGTCAGGACCCATTCGTATACGCTGTTCTACTTCAGAGAACAGTCAGCTATTTAGCTAAATTATTCATAAAGCAACGAGGGGTAATAATGGCAAAACTTACTGCTATGCTCCCCCATCATAGAACAGAAAAGCAGAGTTTTTGGTCTGTCCCCGCAATTCATGGCGAAAGTTGTTTAGGATTTAAACCTGTACTTTGGATTACACCCTGACGATTGATGACAGTAAGCATAATTCTGGTGCTTAAAATAATGAGAGATGACAAAAATCATGTGGTACCTTCTAATATCTTGTCACACAAACAGCTCGAAATGTCATAGACTCAACAAGTCGTTGGAAGTCCCCTTTCAAAAATATTGAGCCATGCTCCCTTTTTAGCCGTCCATAATTGCGAAAGTATTGCCGGTGCGGGATTTTAGGTACGAAATATCTTCTTGTTTATGTCCCATGAAGCCGGCCAGAGATGCCGAGCGGTTCTAGGCGATACACTCTGGAACCGCGCGACCGCTACGGTCACAGGTACGAATCCTACCTCGGGCATTGATGTGTGTAATGTCCTTAGGTTAGTTAGGTTTAATTAGTTCTAAGTTCTAGGGGACTGATGACCTCAGCAGTGAAGTCCCATAGTGCTCAGAGCCATTCGATTTTGTCACATGAATGTTCGATGCGTGTTCCAATCAATCCCTCCAAGTGTCCAGATTGTTCTTCAGACCAATCGGGAAAAGTTGTGGCCCGGAGGCATGGCGCATTCCATCGTTGTTCGGTAACATGAAGTCCAAGTACAGATCCAAATGGTGTCCAAGTAGCCGAACGTAACCATTTCCAGTGAAGGATCAGCACAGTTGGGCAGGCGGCCTAGTGTATATCATGTAAACATACAGCCAACTGCTTGCACAGTGCCTTGTTAACAACTTGGGTCTATGGCTTCGTAGGGTCTGCGCCACACTGGAACGCTCCCATCAACTCTTATCGACTGAAATAGGGACTCATCTGATCAACCCACAGTTTCCCAATATATAGGGTGTAACCAATATGGTCACGAGCCCAGGAGAGGCGCTACAGACGATGTCGTGCTCACAGTAAGGGCACTCGCGTCCGTCGTCTACAACCATGGCAAAATTTTGGCACTCTGTTCTAGCGGATAGGTTAGTTTTACGTCAAACATTGATTTTTGCACTTATTTAACGAAGTGTTTCTTGGCTGTCAGCTCTGGCAACTCTACGTAAACGCCGTTGCTCTCGGTCGTTAAGTGAAGGCCGTCGGCCATTGCGTTGTCTGTGGTGAGAGGTAATACCTGAAAATTTGTATCCTCAGCATACTATTGACACTGTGAAACTCGGAGTATTGAATTCCCCAACTCTTTCCGAAATGGAATGTCATATCCATCTAGCTCTCATTACCAATACGCGTTCGAAGTCTGTTAATTCCCGTAGTGCCGCCACAATCACGTCGGAATGCTTTTAACATAAATCACCTCAGTGAAAACGACAACTCCGCCAATTGCTCTGGGTTTTTATAAACCGTGTACGTGATGCTAGGTAATTTGTACGTACTTCCAGGCCAGAAGTGTGTAACGTCATAGTAATTAGTGGTCTCCTACTGGCAAATTTGTAAATTTTACTTGATTTTGTACTCGCTGAAATAACACCATATACTTACATTATAGAACCAGTGACCTAGAAACGACGGAGAGGCTTCGTCCCAGCTGTAGCTCTCACTGATTCACAAACCGACAACAGGCTACAGCAGTCCACCCACCCCACCACCGCCCCACAAGAACGTTTCATACCAGACGAGTGCAACCCCAATGTTGGCTTGGTAGAGTAAATATGGTGTACGCGTACTTGGAGAAAGCGCTGGTGCACCACTCGCCGATGTAGTGTAACTGAGGCTGAATAAGGGGAACCAGCTAGCATTCGCCAAGGCAGATGAAAAACCTCCTCAAGAACCATCCACAGACTGTCCAGCACACCGGACCTCGACACTAATCCGAAAGATGGATTCGTACCAGGGATCGGCACGCTTTCCTGCCTGGAAAGCACTGCATTAGACTGCGTGGCTAACCGACCAGGCTACTTACCCACTTAAAGAGTAATGATTAATTTCGTTTCCTCCTACGCTCCTATATTCTTCACTTTCTTCCCAGGCAGCATACACTGAAGTGACAAAATTCGTGGGATAGTAATATGAACATATACAGATTTTGACAGCATCACGTACACGACCATCTGTATATTTGCATACTGCTATCCCACGAATTTTGTCACTTCATTGTACGCCGCCTGGGGAGAACGTGAAGGACATAGGAGCAGATGAGGAAATGAAATTAAATATTACTACTTACTTAAGTGAGCACATCTCGAGTAAAATTTACAAATTTGGCGGTATAAGCCCACTAAGTAGTATGACGTTACACACTTCTGGCCAGGAAGTACGTACAAATTACTTTGGGAAGGGTGTCACAAAGCCTTTGTGTCCTCTTCAGAGGCAAAATGACGCACAACTGTTGCAACTGCCCCTGATGTTGTGGACACTGGCTATGGTACAGAGTCCAGTCACGAACCTTTCCTAGGATCTGGCCGCTGAAGTACTTCGACGTCATGTAAGCAGACACGTGCCAAGAGTGGACGAGCATTCTCCCGCTGAGAAATGGCACCACGATACTGTCGGAGGAAATGCGAAACATGAAGACACGGGAGGTCCGTGACGCACGTTTTGCTGTCAAAATTCCCTTTAATTCTAACATTCGCGACCTGAGGTCGTAGCCGATGGCTTCCCACACTATGACACCAGTGCAAACACCACTGTGGCTGTGCGAAACATGGGGTGAATGGGGCCTCTCCACAGCTCGACTACATACTCGTCAAAGCTGACTGTCCGGTGTAGTGAAGAGCCGCTTTTCGTCGCTGAAGATATTACGACGCCATTCACCGGCGATCTAACCTTCCGGGACAAGGCATTACTCGAAACGCTGTCCTCTGTGTTGCCTTAAGAGTAGCCAACGCGTGGGACGGTAATCCCCTCTTCCACCTACTGCAAGTCTTCGACTGTTGATGTGGTACGACACAGAGTGTTGCACGGACTCTAGTAGAAGTTCTCGGATGGCTGGTGCAGATGTGCTTGGGGCACAATACGGCGATCCTTCGTTGTTGCGGAGAGACGTGGTCGACCGGAACCGAGGCGACGACTACTCCCGCACTTAGTTTCCTATGCTGTCCAGCATCGAGCCAGTTTCGCATTAGAGTGTCCCACTTATACGGGTGTCGTGTAATTCAGCCAGCGGGCCGAATGGAAACTCACAATAAGGAGCCCTTCACACTCTGTCAGGAGCTAAGCCAATGAGAAACATGTTCCTCGCAAAGAAACTTGAGACGTCACACCAGTCGGCTTGTCCACCACACTTCTTGAGCTCTTGCCTCCCCTCAGGGCCCACAGGAAATCATTATGTAATTTAAAAAAGTACTCTCTGTCGTGTTCTACCGAGAGCTTGCATGCATTTAAATACGCTCTCAAAAACTGTTAAAATCGTCTTAAAGAGTTACCTATTCCCAGCCGGAGACGGCTGCCGGCACTGCGATTTTGGACTTTCTGTCAGTGTCATGTTTAGACATTTACATTTGCCTTGGCTACTTTATGTGCTGAATTTTTATATTTTTCCCTCTTGTCAAATTTAATATATCACGTTTTATCTAACGATTTGTACTGTACCTTTTTCCCGTTCACATACTCAGCTGCGTTCACCCCTTCTTCTCTCTAAGATATCCATTCGTATTCTAGCGGATTCCATCCTCTGTTTAAGTCAGTCGTTGCATTACGGTAACTTTAAGATTATCGAAAAACTGTGGGTCTTGACTTATTCAAGTTTCATCTCCTTAATTTGCTACTGTTTACTGTCTCTTTGGTTGTAAACTACAGCTCGTAACCAATAAATTATTGTAGGTTGCTAAAGTTATCGAGAAGTTTGTATATACAAGGTTACTGGAGTATTTAAATTCACGTAATTTGCTGTCAAATGTAGAGTTTGGTTTTAGAAATGGTATAACAACTGAAAATGCTATATTCTCTTTTTTCTTTTAGGTTTTGGACGGATTAAATAAAAGATTACGAACGCTAGGTGTTTTCTTTGACTGAACGAAGGCTTTTGACTGTGTTGACCACAAAATATTACTGCACAAGTTGGACCATTATGGAGTAAGGGCAGTAGTTTACAATTTGTTCGCGTCTTACTTTAAGAACAGAAAGCAGAAGGTAATTCTCCGCAATATTGAGAGTGGTAGTAATGTTCAGTCGCAATGGGGCACTGTTAAGTGGGGCGTTCCCCAAGGTTCGGTGCTAGGGCCACTGCTGTTTCTTATTTATATAAATGATAAGCCTTCTAGTATTACAGGTGATTTAAAAATATTTCTGTCTGCTGATGACGCCAGCTTGGTAGCGAAGAATCTTGTGTGTAATATTGAAACAGTATCAAATAATTTGGTTCATGAAATACGTTCGTGACTTGTGAAAAACAATTTGATGCTAAATCACAGTAAGATTCAGTTTTTACAGTTTCTAACTCACAATTCAACAAGAACCGATATTTTGATAAGAAAGAATGGGCATATTATAAGCCAGACGGAACAGTTCAAGTTCCTAGGCGTTCGGATAGATAGTAAGCTGTTGTGGAAAGTCCATGTCCAGGGCCTTGTTCAAAAACTAAATGCCGCTTTATTGACCATTAGAACAGTATCTAAAATAAGTGACAGTTCAACACGAAAAGTAGTCTACCTTGCATATTTTCATACGCTTATGTCGTATGGTATTATTTTTTGGGGTAATTCTTCTGATTCAAAAAGGGTACTTTTGGCTCAAAAACGGGCTGCTGGAGCTATATGTGGTGTAAGTTCGAGAATCTCTTGTCGTCCCCTATTCAATAGTCTGGGATTTCTGAGATTGACCTAACAGTATATATTTTCTTTAATGTCGTTTGTTGTTAGCAATATTAGCCTATTCCCAAGAGTTAGCAGCTTTCACTCAGTTAATACTAGGCAGAAATTAAATCTGTATGTGGAATGCACTTCCTTGACTCTTGTGCAGAAAGGAGTGCAGTATTCTGCTGCATCCATTTTCAATAAGCTACCACAAGAACTAGGAAATCTTAGCAGTAACCCAGAGTCTTTTAAGTCTAAACTGAAGAGTTTCCTCATGCCTCACTCCTTCTATTCTGTCGAGGAGCTCCTGGAAGAGCTAAAAAATTAGGCAAATTCCAGTGTTACATTTTTGTTTTTCTTTATTTAAACTTATGACTTGTCGCCTGAATTTTTTAATATTTATATATTTATATTTTTTATGTTTCATTTTATCTGTTTCTACTATTGTGTTACAATTTCATGTATTGACTCGTCCCATCACCATGGAGATTTCTCCTTAATTTGGTCCCACGGAACAATAAATAAATAAATAAATAAAAAATAAATGTTTGCGTCTGCACCGAGAAATACCTTATAATTTAAAATCTGGTTTCGAAAACTCTGTTCGAAGTATATATTATTCTTTCGTGATTCTTAAGCAAGGTGCTGGCGATGATTACATTATGCTCTGTGGGAAATTCTATCAGGTAGCTTCTACTTTCATCCCTTCCCCCTAGCCTGTGTGTTCTTACTGTTTTCGTGTATAATCTCTTTTATCGTACATTGTTTCAATGTGTTAGGAGATAGCGAACAATCATGAATGGTGGTCATGAAATCTGTTTATGGTGAAATAAGAAAACATGAATAATGATATATGTGAAAGAGTACATTGTACAGAAAATGAAAAACTGGTATGTCTTCACTAATCTTCGTCTTTCCTTCTTGTAGATGTAAGATACAGTTAATCAAACGCACCGGGGACTTTCAGTGGGTCCGGCCCCGTACCTCAGTGGCTGTCCGTCATTGGCTGGCGCTAGCGTCTGCCGCTTCCAGATGGGAACGCCAATTCCACGAGCCGCCGCGACGTGAAAGCGGAAAACGCTTGCCTCTGCCTTTGCCGCACAACGCGCTGCCGGGCTCTAGTGGCAACCGGCCTTAAGACCTGCAGCGTCATGTACTGTGACGCACGCGCCGCAAGCTGACTTCCTCGTGGGACTCTGCCAGGTGCTCATACAGTTGTCTCACACGCCTAAGCGGATTTTCGTGTCCTTCACCGCGATGACTCAGCTTCTCATGTCTTCATCTGCCTTATATACGATGGCGGCTACTCTACCTGTCTCAGAGAAATTCTACTCTATTTAGCCATGCCGGCACGGTAACTCAGCGTGTTCGGTAAGAGGGTTAGCTGCCCTCTGTAATAAAAAAAAACTAAGTTAATGGATCAACGACGAACTGAAACGGGTGTCTTGCGACGTCCACCCCGAGCAGCTACAACGAACGAAGAAACAAACAAAATGAGAATACGAAAAAAAAAGCCGCTAATCTCTAAGCTAACTTCCAATGGTGTGTACGTTTACGAAGTTACGTCCACAAGCAACCATGTCTCCTGGGTACTTTATTTAATGTCGGGTAGTTCATTTAGGATAGTTTAGTGGTTATGCATTCTTTGTAATTATTTGACAATCAGCAAAATTGTAAGGTAACAATGTAAGTTGGAACGGAAATATAATATTATTCGCGTTTCAGGCTTCAAAAAGTTAAGTAGCATAGTTCCAAATTATACACAACTAAGTTTACTTTTATTCGAACTATGTGAAACAACAGTGAGACATCCGGCTTATCCAGCAGGACTGTTCAGATAGTTAGACTGTGAAAAGGGGCCAAAATAAGGGGCGGTCAGTCACACTCAAACATACAACTTTTTTTTTTTTTATCAAACGTTACAAGAGCCCTAAAAATTTTTTTTAAGCATACATATTCAGTCTTTGGGAGTTAGTTACCGGCTGAAAGCCACTTTAATTTCAAACGTCCCCTCTGGAAAATTAATGAATTAGTTTGCTGATAAACCTCTCACATTATTCGATTTTCGAACAGCTGAGCAGAACTGAACGTACTCAGACATTTCTTTCCTTACTTATTCTGATCAACACTAAACTGCCACACAATATTTTTAGCGTAACGAAATCGGACTGTCAATAATCCCTACAAAAGAATGGCCCTGACTAACAATAACCTATAACTTTCATGAATCACTCATATCACAAAAATCTTCGTTACTCGAACTATTGCAATACAGTGAGCGACAATACTCCCAGCTATATAAAAGATTCTAACTACTGATGGCACTAACTAATGATAGTCATAGTTAACAAATGAAAGATTTTCGTAGAGAACAAACTATGTATTTCCCTTAATAGTGTTCAAAAGTCATTATATATATATATATATATATATATATATATATATATATATATATATATATATATATATATCAGTTCATGATATCCAATATTAAAAATTTACTCTTTCTGATGGACACACGTCCAGATCGTCCGCTCTCAAAATTCTGCCATCTCTCAACCCACATCCACCACTGCTGGCGGCTCACCTCCAACTGCGCAACGCTACGCGCTGCTCACATCCAGCTGCCCAACACTACAATAGCGAATATTCCAAAAATGCCAACCAGCCACAGACTTCACGCAGCACAGTTAGTGATTTTCATATATAGCGCTACTTGGCGTTACCAACATAAAAACCTAAACATCCTACTTACAAATTTAAAAGCGGCTGAAGGCCAATAACTCAAAACGAAAGGATAATCGGAAATTTAAAAGACAAGCCTTGTCTTAAAACAATTCTTTAGTTAGGCTGAAGTAAACAAGTTAAATTCAAATCGTCTGAAAGCCTATTTTTTTAATACCAAAGGCCTTACGTGAAACAGTTCTTTAGTTTAGGCTGAAGGCCTTAAGAGCAAATAACTGAATCTCAAAATCTGCTGAAGGCCCAAGACTTAAATATTCAACAACATTAAAATTTTTAAAATGGCAAAGGGCTTACGTGAAAGAGTACTTTAAACTGGGCTGAAGGCCTAAAGAGCAAAACAACTCTAATTACAAAAAAAGTCGGCTAGAAGCCATACAAGTCCAAACAACAGAAACAATTTTTAAAAAATAGGGCAGTACACCCAAGGGCGCTCAGATGCTCGAGGGTCGGCATGGAATTCAAATGCTAACGCTCACTTATGTGAGACAGGCAGTCGGCCCAACCATTTTCAGTCCGCTGGGAACCAAACTGACAGTCAGCAGACCAGTGATCAAGATCAGATCCGTTCCACACTTGCACCAAAACTCAAACTATGCTAACAGTGGTGGCTGGAACAAAACCACAACGGATCACAGACAACCCATAAGCGGTGGACGACCCAAACACACGTCGTCCAATCAGACGACCACCCAAACGGCCAAGGTAGGTCGTTGCCACTCAAAACGTGTGTGTCGGCAGTCATGGGGCGAGTGATGGCTATCGTGTCCTTCCTCGCTACTCCACGCCAACCGACCAGTTCAGGGCCAGTACACCGACAACCTTTAAATAACTTGTCAGTCAAACCACATAAACTACACGCAGTTTCACGGACACTTACACGAAGAACTATACAGTGCTAACGGCAGTGACTGTGCAATCACCAGGACGAACGACGAGTTGGCACACACACCGCCAACCCACAAGCGATCGGCGAGCAAATAGGCGTCGTTCGGTAAGATGACCAACCGACGATCAACGAAGGCCGTCCCCAGCCATGTGTGCCGGCAACAGCTGGACGAGTGATGGCTATCCGAACCTCACTGCCGCTCCAACTCGACCGAACTTCTGCCCCGTCCCAACTGTCCGACTGCCTGGTCCGAACTCCACTGCTCGCACGTTCCAACTGACTTCATTGCCCGGTCCGAACCGCCCTGCTGTCGCGTTCCAACCCGTTTCACGACACACCACGACTAGGAAGCAATAACAGCAAAGATAATACGGCAGAGCCTATATGGATAAGCGCTGTTGCTGCCGCTCACGGACAGGCAAGGCTGCAACTCAGTGACACCACTAATTGAAAATTAAATAACGAAGCGGCTGTACGCTAAGAACTGGGTGTTAAATAAGAGATGCCACGAACACGAGCCACGAACGGCTCAAACAGTGCAACATTTCATACATAATGACTTATGGTAAGAGATGAGCCGTATGTGTGAGCAATACGTATGACGCATAAAATTATTATTATTATTAGTTCGAATTACTGCCAGCTACAAGACCGAATGTTATTGTATGTACCACGTGCTCCGTAATCCAAACGTGTCACAAAAGTTTTGAAAGGACGGCCAGACAGCTGTTATGGTAGTCCAGATTGAAAGTTCGACACGCACAATGACACCAACTACTCTTCTAAATATCGGAACAGCAGCAGCACTGGAACGAGCTCTGTCACGAAAGGTGGGGCAGAATTCTCAGTCACGTAAGAAATAAATAAGTAAGAGTCTGGAAAATTATCATTTTCGCCTCTAAAATTTTTCTTTAGGAACGACAAACATTGCACTTGATTCTCTGACATACATAGTAGAGGAAACTTTTCTCACGACCCCAGAATTTCCGATACATTCAAAATTTTCTTACATTAACTTAGCGCCTGCCGCTGTGGAGGAGCGGTTCTACGAGCTTCAGTCTGGAACCGTGCTGCTGCTACGGTCGCAGGTTCGAATCCTGCCTCGGACATGGATGTGTGTGATGTTAGGTTCTAGTAGCTCTACGTCTAAGGGACTGATGACCTCAGATGTTAAGTCCCATAGTGCTTAGCGCCATTTGAACCATTTGAACACTGCATAACTACACTTCCACATCTGATCTTGAACGAAACGTCTAGTACTTTCCAGTGAAATAACGAACCTACATCAGTGCTGATGTAGAAAAATAATATTTAATTTGAAATAAATCAGAGGTATTAGATAAAAAGAGCTTGAAAAGAAGTCAGTAGTATTGCGTGTACAGCGAATAGCAACGATGCACAGATAAATTACATTGACCTTTTATGTATACTTAAGAGCAGATAAAGCTCATTTTTGTCTTTGATTCAGCTGCAGGCTACTTGCAAACTGCGGGTTGTACTGAGTCTTCAGAAAACATCTGTTTAAAAATCCAGTCATAAGAGACTCCAATCACGTATGCAATCCCGAAATCGGGCAACATATACAGTGATGGTTTTACACACACACACACACACATTTTTTTTTTTATTATCCAAGTTGTCAGACGAATTCTGAAACTGGGTATTCCATTCCAGTTAAATCCAGTTGACCAACTCCCAACCTACTGTTAAGTTTGGCTAAGACGAACAGGGTCCTGGGATAGCCCGTCCAGCTCTCATGAGTGTGCATGAAAGATGAAGTTGTGTTGTTGTTGGACAACGGGCTTTTATTTTGATAGTGCACTGGGTTTACTGACGTTGCCATTGACAGAGTTTTTATCGTCCATTTCTTCGTGGTATACTCTTTTGACAGTCTCGCAACACACCTGCGTAGATCTGCAGCGCAGTTTAATAAAAGGCACAGACTATTGTGTTAGCGCAGCGAGCGAGGCGTTCAGTAGTAGGGCAAATTCAGGAGGGCTGCTGTTCAAATCCCCGTCTGGAAATCAGATTAGTCGAATGTTGGGTTGGTTCCTTTGAGAGGGAATGCCCGATTACCTACCCAAACCTGAGCATGTGATCAACTTCTAAAGACATTTGCGTCGATGAGAGAAGGTAAGTCTTGTCTTCCATCTTATTACACTGATTCCTGTAATATTTTGTGGCGGCATCAATAAATTTTTGAGGTTGTCATTTCGAGAAACTTATTCCGTTCGAGTTAAAGGGATTTGTATGAGACTAGCCTGCAACTGTAACTGAGTATAGACAGCAAACGACAGCGAGAATGATCAGTCTTCACTTACCGTCGAGATTAATCAAAATTTTTATGTCGCATAATATCGTTTACTCCATACACACTCATTTCTTCAAAGCTATTGCTGAATTGCTCAGGATAATGCCGAAAGTGGGACTGAATCGTAGACAAGGAGAAGCAGAAGAAGACTCACCATAGACCGTCATGGAAGAAAAAAAAGAGTTGTGCAGTCACAGATCTTCTGGATCCATATATCATCTGGGTGTGAAAGTCTTTTTTCTTGTTAAGGGGCTTCTAGGGACCAAGGTCCCATTTCAGCTCTCCATATTTCGTTGCTGTTTCATACCTCCAGTTTTCCATCTTTATATTTGAATGTTTCGTTTTTCTTTCTTCAGACCACTTTACGCAAATTTTCTTTTTCTTTCATTTTAGAATATTCTTTCCAAATATGACCTTTACCATTGCTTCATTTTCTTCTGTTATGTAGCTTCATTCCCAGGCTTTCTAGATGTCTTACATCCGGAAAATTGTAAGTATTTTTTCCAAAACTCTTTGATAACCCTTTCCTTAGTCTGTTATCACCCACTCTGTAAATGTTTCCAAAGTATCTTACTCTTTGTTTCTATTATGTTATCTATACTATGATTTTTTCTACTTCTTTATTTGCAAAATCTGAAGTTCCTATATGTACTAATATTTTCCTTATAATTTACTGCAATATCTCAAATTTTCAGTTATTAGTATGACACTGACTGGCATCTACGCATTCCGTTATGATTGCTGTGCCGCAGTGTATTATTTTAAGCTTATTGCATAATCAGTTGTGCAGTATTCATTCTATATTATTCCGTGGCTCTTTTTTGTGTATCCTTCCTCATACAGCAGATTTTTCTGAAGCCTTTGCATCGATTATAGTCCGGAATCATTTTAATTTCCATACTTTAACATTAACAATAATTGTTATTCAAAATTTGTTAATTGTTTTGTATTCAAAATAATGTTTCCAATTCGTGCAAAGATTTGAAACCTGTCATGTTCTCTTGGGGAAGACTGACTTACATTGCTGCACCTGCAAGGCTATAGGACAATGTTACAAACGTCTACTAAGACTACTTTAATTCCTTTTTACAGGAATGACTAGTAAGTCCTCTTAGTATTCCTTGGCAAGTTCTCACAGTTTGTCTCAAGAGGCCTTATCCGACATTGTACCTTTTGACAGGTCATGAGGTGTCACCTAGAAACATTGCTTTTGAGATTGTGCTCCTAAGGATTTTGCAGATTAGATTTGCCAATTTAGATATAACTTTTAATTCACATGTGACTTCAATAAGAATAAGTGCTACGACCATATCATTTGAATTCATTGATTGTGGCGAACCGAGGATTGCAGGTTGAAAATTTGCTTGTAGCATGGTCGTGCCTATTTAAAATCTCTTCGATATTCACCCAGTACACTGGCAACTGCTGATAATGCTCTATTCAGTAATAGTTTCATGAATGATTTAGATGCAATTGGTAAGATACCTCTACAGTATCTTTTAGGTAATCGTGCATAAAACTCTACTGGGCCCTGATGAGGTACTTGCTGTCATATTTCAGTGAAACGAGAACTAAATTATGAGAAAATTGTAATTTATTGATCGAAAGTTAAATATTATCTTCAGGGGTTTGTTTTGCATAACTGTAGCACAAACGATGCCTATAAATAACTAAAATATAATGATCAGAGTGTAGAACATGCCTTGGGGAGCCGTGACTATGTACCACGTTACTGGAGTTTCGACCCTGCATTGTGCTGTACGTCCATCTCCTGAACCAGAAGAAACATGTAGATTAAGCCATGTGCTTGCGAGTTATTGAGCTCCAGTCTCTCTTACTTCTGAAAGTATGGCATGATCAACTGTGAATTATATGACAAATAGCCTTGTGTGACATATTAAAATTTAAATATTTCAGCACAGAAATAATTTTCAATATATATTCAGAAGTTCAGCTAATCTCATCGATAACAATAAAGAAATTCCCGTCCGGAGAGACTGAAACAACGGTTCTAACCCAGTATATATTTCTGCGACTAACACTAGGAACACTTCTTTGAGAAAGTACGCATGTAAGTAAGGTGCTTGTTGTTTCAAATTTAAAAAAATCTGGTAAGTCCGAGTAAGTCTCGCGCTTTCGGTACAAGAATAATTATGTGTATAGATAGTTCATCCATTCCGGAAATCGACGATTTCGTCGATGTTTCCATTATCGATATCGCTAGCGGCAAAATATCAAAGTCTGTGACCTGAGAGACAGTAATCTTAGATTCTATTGACGGGGAACATTAAGTTTCTTAAACTGCTAAGGAACCGTATACTTTAATACGTGCATATGTCTAACTGTTCCTGAGAAGAAGTGATCAAGACGAACGAGTAGAAAGTCGGAAAACAAACGACAAAAAAATTACTTCTTCATGTTATGTAGTTAAATGTTTTAGGATTCTTTCCTTCCCTGTAATGAGAGGCATTGCTTTTCGTCAAATTTCACGACTCTTGGTGAACAGGAAAGACCTTATGGGTTTTGTTAAGTGTGTTTTCGAGTATCAAAATATGTGACATAAAAGACGGTATCTTTGGATGGCACTGATTTAAGAGGTTAAATGTTTACATCGCAAAGGGGAGCGTAATACTTAATATTTTTTAAAAAATTCAACTTCGTACGACAACACGATCCTGAGAAAAATGGGTCTCAACAAACCGTCAGACGGACAACAAATAAGGTTTTTTTCCATGTGATATAATTCCAAATTATTTTTCCATGTGATATAATTCCAAATTCCCCCCCATGAACCATGGACCTTGCCGTTGGTGGGGAGGCTTGCGTGCCTCAGCGATACAGATGGCCGTACCGTAGGTGCAACCACAACGGAGGGGTATCTGTTGAGAGGCCAGACAAACGTGTGGTTCCTGAAGAGGGGCAGCAGCCTTTTCAGTAGTTGCAGGGGCAACAGTCTGGATGATTGACTGATCTGGCCTTGCAACATTAACCAAAACGGCCTTGCTGTGCTGGTACTGCGAACGGCTGAAAGCAAGGGGAAACTACAGCCGTAATTTTTCCCGAGGACATGCAGCTTTACTGTATGATTAAATGATGATGGCATCCTCTTGGGTAAAATATTCCGGAGGTAAAATAGTCCCCCATTCGGATCTCCGGGCGGGGACTACTCAGGAGGATGTCGTTATCAGGAGAAAGAAAACTGGCGTTCTACGGATCGGAGCGTGGAATGTCAGATCCCTTAATCGGGCAGGTAGGTTAGAAAATTTAAAAAGGGAAATGGATAGGTTAAAGTTAGATATAGTGGGAATTAGTGAAGTTCGGTGGCAGGAGGAACAAGACTTCTGGTCAGGTGACTACAGGGTTATAAACACAAAATCAAATAGGGGTAATGCAGGAGTAGGTTTAATAATGAATAGGAAAATAGGAATGCGGGTAAGCTACTACAAACAGCATAGTGAACGCATTATTGTGGCCAAGATAGATACGAAGCCCACACCTACTACAGTAGTACAAGTTTATATGCCAACTAGCTCTGCAGATGATGAAGAAATTGAAGAAATGTACGATGAAATAAAAGAAATTGTTCAGATAGTGAAGGGAGACGAAAATTTAATAGTAATGGGTGACTGGAATTCGGCAGTAGGAAAAGGGAGAGAAGGAAACATAGTAGGTGAATATGGATTGGGGCTAAGAAATGAAAGAGGAAGCCGCCTAGTAGAATTTTGCACAGAGCACAACTTAATCATAGCCAACACTTGGTTTAAGAATCATGAAAGAAGGTTGTATACGTGGAAGAACCCTGGAGATACTAAGAGGTATCAAATAGATTATATAATGGTAAGACAGAGATTTAGGAACCAGGTTTTAAGTTGTAAGACATTTCCAGGGGCAGATGTGGACTCTGACCACAATCTATTGGTTATGACCTGTAGATTAAAACTGAAGAAACTGCAAAAATGTGGGAAATTAAGGAGATGGGACCTGGATAAACTGAAAGAACCAGAGGTTGTACAGAGTTTCAGGGAGAGCATAAGGGGTCAATTGACAGGAATAGGGGAAAGAAATACCGTAGGAGAAGAATGGGTGGCTCTGAGGGATGAAGTACTGAAGGCAGCAGAGGATAAAGTAGGTACAAAGACGAGGGCTGCTAGAAATCCTTGGGTAACAGAAGAAATATTGAATTTCATTGATGAAAGGAGAAAATATAAAAATGCAGTAAATGAAGCAGGCAAAAAGGAATACAGACGTCTCAAAAATGAGATCGACAGGAAGTGCAAAATGGCTAAACAGGGATGGCTAGAGGACAAATGTAAGGATGTAGAAGCTTATCTCACTAGGGGTAAGATAGATACTGCCTACAGGAAAATTAAAGAGACCTTTGGAGAGAAGAGAACCACGTGTATGAATATCAAGAGCTCAGATGGCAACCCAGTTCTAAGCAAAGAAGGGAAGGCAGAAAGGTGGAAGGAGTATATAGAAGGTTTATACAAGGGCGATGTACTTGAGGACAATATTATGGAAATGGAAGAGGATGTAGATGAAGACGAAATGGGAGATACGATACTGCGTGAAGAGTTTGACAGAGCACTGAAAGACGAAAGTCGAAACAAGGCCCCCGGAGTAGACAACATTCCATTAGAACTACTGACGGCCTTGGGAGAGCCAGTCATGACAAAACTCTACCAGCTGGTGAGCAAGATGTATGAGACAGGCGAAATACCCTCAGACTTCATGAAGAATATAATAATTCCAATCCCAAAGAAAGCAGGTGCTGACAGATGTGAAAATTACCGAACTATCAGTTTAATAAGTCACAGCTGCAAAATACTAACGCGAATTCTTTACAGACGAATGGAAAAACTGGTAGATGCGGACCTCGGGGAGGATCAGTTTGGATTCCGTCGAAATGTTGGAACACGTGAGGCAATACTGACCTTACGACTTATCTTAGAAGAAAGATTAAGGAAAGGCAAACCTACGTTTGTAGCATTTGTAGACTTAGAGAAAGCTTTTGACAATGTTGACTGGAATACTCTTTTTTCAAATTCTAAAGGTGGCAGGGGTAAAATACAGGGAGCGAAAAGCTATTTACAATTTGTACAGAAACCAGATGGCAGTCATAAAAGTCGAGGGACATGAAAGGGAAGCAGTGGTTGGGAAAGGAGTGTGACAGGGTTGTAGCCTCTCCACGATGTTATTCAATCTGTATATTGAGCAAGCAGTAAAGGAAACAAAAGAAAATTTTGGAGTAGGTATTAAAATTCATGGAGACGAAGTAAAAACTTTGAGGTTCGCCGATGACATTGTAATTCTGTCAGAGACGGCAAAGGACTTGGAAGAGCAGTTGAACGGAATGGACAGTGTCTTGAAAGGAGGATATAAGATGAACATCAACAAAAGCAAAACGAGGATAATGGAATGTAGTCAAATTAAATCGGGTGATGCTGAGGTAATTAGATTAGGAAATGAGACACTTCAAGTAGTAAAGGAGTTTTGCTATTTAGGAAGTAAAATAACTGATGATGGTCGAAGTAGAGAGGATATAAAATGTAGACTAGCAATGGCAAGGAAAGCGTTTCTGAAGAAGAGAAATTTGTTAACATCGAATATAGATTTATGTATCAGGAAGTCGTTTCTGAAAGTATTTGTTTGGAGTGTAGCCATGTATGGAAGTGAAACATGGACAATAACTAGTTTGGACAAGAAGAGAATAGAAGCTTTCGAAATGTGGTGCTACAGAAGAATACTGAAGATAAGGTGGATAGATCACGTAACTAATGAGGAGGTATTGAATAGGATTGGGGAGAAGAGAAGTTTGTGGCACAACTTGACTAGAAGAAGGGATCGGTTGGTAGGACATGTTTTGAGGCATCAAGGGATCACAAATTTAGCGTTGGAGGGCAGCGTGGAGGGTAAAAATCGTAGAGGGAGACCGAGAGATGGGTACACTAAGCAGATTCAGAAGGATGTAGGTTGCAGTAGGTACTGGGAGATGAAGCAGCTTGCACAGGATAGAGTAGCATGGAGAGCTGCATCAAACCAGTCTCAGGACTGAAGACAACAACAACAACATAATTCCAAATTAACAGTTTTCTGATTTATTTCCTATACTTGAACCTTGAAACCTTGCTTCCTGCCGAAATCCATTACTCTAGGTTTTGATCAGTGGGTTTGGAGAGCCGGCCGCGTTAGTCTCGCGGTTCTAGGTGCGCAGTCCGGAACCGTGCGACTGCTACGGTCGCAGGTTCGAATCCTGCCTCGGGCATGTATGTGTGTGATGTCCTTAGGTTTGTTAGGTTTAAGTAGTTCTAAGTTCTAGGGGACTGATGATCACAGCAGTTGAGTCCCATAGTGATCAGAGCCATTTGAACCATTTTTTGTGTTTGGAGTATCAAAACCTGTGACACAAATAGTCGTATCTTTTGATTGCATTCGTATAGAAGGTTTTTAAAGGTGAGAGAGACAGACAGACAAAGAAGTGACCCTACATCGGTTCCATTTTTACCGATTGAGGTTCAGTGCCCTAAAATTACGACAAATTGAGGCAAAGCTGTTGGGCTGGTAGATCACACATGTGTATATGTTGACTGCACATCGAGAAATGTTCATGTGATCATTCTTTCAAATTACTAACGCAGTCTAATATGCAAAATTACTTCCTCTACATCTACATTAAATAACTGCAATCCTTGTCCAAGCTATAGATTAGTTTATTGGAATTTATGACCGGTTTCGGCTTTGCAGTCATCATCAGATCCAACGAATGCGGTAGCAACACGTATTGACCGCGCGTCTAGGTGTCACAGCTGTACTCGTTGGATATGATGATGCCTGCAAAGCGAAAATGGTCATGAATTTTAATAAAATAGTATACGACGAACACACTAATTTTTAGAACTGATGTCGTTACAAAGGTCACCGGTCCCCCTTGTAAATTCAAGCCACCTAATTTCGCGGATCCTATACCTAGATTAGTTGGTTGGTTGGTTTGGGGAAGGAGACCAGACAGCGTGGTCATTGGTCTCATCGGATTAGGGAAGGAAGTCGGCCGTGCCCTTTCGGAGGAACCATCCCGGCATTTGCCTAGAGTGATTTAGGGAAATCACGGAAAACCTAAATCAGGATGGCCGGACGCGGGATTGAACCGTCGTCCTTCCGAATGCGAGTCCAGTGTGCTAACCACTGCGCCACCTCGCTCGGTACCTAGATTAGTCGTAACCTTACGCGGATGATGTAATCTATTTTCACCTGTCACAAACTGTAGGCTCGTGAAACAAGAGCGTGGAGCTGTGTCTATATGAACAACAGGTGCAGAGTCTCAAGTGGCAATAACACGAAGCTAGCAGTCTCCCAACGTAATCTCATCACGGAGGATAACACGGGAATATCACTTGGTATCACTAGGTTTCATGACATACTGCCTGAGTGACATATTAGTTGACATAATGAACCCACGATTTATCACACGTTCACGAGTTAAAGATCTTCTGTTCGAGAAAGAAAGTAAATGAAGGTAAAAAGTATCACTTGCCACAAAAGTACGTGACGGAAGGATTGCACTTTTCATATTCTGCAATAAAAATTTAAATTTTTTAAACGTAAAATGTTGGTATTTAGTTCCTCACAGTTTGCAGATTGTTATAGGTCATGTTAATACCATGAACATATTTATTGTATTCAAATAACTTGCGAGAATGCAGCCGGGTGACGTCGTCGACAACCATCGATATTTCGACAGGAGTACGCACAGCCATTTTCAAAGCATACTCGTCACTGCAGCAAATAGTCGCTGTGCAAGGGAAGTTAAAACATCAGTTTTCAGCGAAACTCAGGAAAGGTAACACTCACACACACTGTAAACACGAGCGCCACAACAAATCAACGATGATCGAAGGCAGACATTCTTGATACTGAAATTAATAATCAACGGGTGAGGTGGGAGAAAATCTGTCCCTCTGTTTTTTGACAAGGGAGAGAGAGCGAGAGAGAAAGAAAGAAAGAGAGAGAGAGAGAGAGTAGGATTGCAAGGAGAATGTAAGTGTAAATTACCATCTTTATTTATGAGGTTACTTGATAATTTAATGTCAAGCTCTTCCTTAATATCACTATCCCAACAGCTGGAAATGCGTGCTAGCAACTCCGTGTTGTTGTATTCTACAATAACACAGGTGCTCAGAGCATGTAGTGCAACGGTGTATTTGCTCGGCTGTTGTATGCTATCGTGTGTGTCGCGTTTGCTCAGTACACATGCCCTCCGTAATCCCGAAAATCTAACCAATATACGACGTTCCACAACTGCAAAGAATATGGTAGATACCCGGCTTACCCTAACCAAGATCATCCTTCACGAAATCTAAAAGGAGTCTGATCGTAGTTGGTGAACGAAAAAGACACTTCACATTTCCGCAAAATACGGCCAATGATGTTCCAAAGACATTCAGGCATGCACTTCGAGCTACTGGCATAGTGTTATTAAGGAAACAGTTGAAATTAAATTAGCAAGTAAGCATACAACACTAGGTTCTTTTATACATGTTGCATGGAGTCCTGCTCTCTCCTTTGTCAAAAAACAGAGGAAGAGATTTCATTCTGTCTCATACGTTCATTATTAATTTCACTATCTGACGTCGATGATCTATGGTTTTTGATGGCGCTAGTGTTTACACTATGTTATCTTTCCGCAGATTCACGGCAGGAGAAACTCATTCTTGATCGTTATTATGGCTACAAGGTTTCGATTTTTACTAGTAATCATCACACACACACAAACGTTTTCAGCGCCTGTGGACAGGGTGAACCAAAGTTTCACGAGCATGGATATCTTATGAGTGTTTTTGCATAAGAGTCGCGTGATCTCGTTACAGACTGAACATATTCAATTGATTTCTTGTTCACAATTTGTCTTACTGTGTTCTGCACTGAAAATATTTGAACCATAGTGGAAACGTCCACGGTATAGGCAGGATGTCTTTTGTATTGAAAAGTATTTGTTCCATTCACTTATGCTACTTGCTCCTAACCGCAGTAACACTTACTTGATTCTTCTCCCCTCAGACTTCTCTTCAGTACTGCTTAATTATGTCAACGTATTTTTTATCTATAACTATTAGCTGTATATTAATAGAAATATACAGCAGTACGAACAGGTTTGCTGGAGAAATGCTGATTGAAATCTACCACATTTAGGGATTCATTGAATGCAGTGGAAGGATGGCTCAAGTGTTAAACTGCTTCAGCCGAAACAAAGGTCATTGGTGTACTAACAAAAGAATAATTATTGCTCAGTATGGAGACAATGAGAATAGAAGCTGTCGAAATGTGTTTGCTACATAAGAACGCTCAAGATTAGATGGGTAGATCTCATAACTAATGAGGAGGTATTGAATAGAATTGGGGAGAAGAGGAGCTTGTGGCACAACTTGACTAGAAGAAGGGATCGATTGGTAGGACATGGTCTGAGACATCGAGGGATCATCAATTTAGTATTGGAGGGCAGCGTGGAGGGTAAAAATCGTAGAGGGAGATCAAGAGATGAATACACTAAGCAGATTCAAAAGGATGTAGGCTGCAGTATGTACTGGGAGATGAAGAAGCTTGCACAGGACAGAGTAGCATGGAGAACTGCATCAAACCATTCTCAGGACTGAAGACCACAACAGCAGCAACATGGAGACAATGGAGATGATGAAGTTGTATACCAAATTATTCAGAAAATATTTATGAAAACATTCGAAATTTTACCGTTGGTGTTCGAGTTCACCTTTCATATCTGTTGGTTGGTTTATATGTGGGGGAGGGAGCCAAACAGCGAGGCCATGGTTACAATTGGATTAGGGAAGGACGGGAAAGGAAGTTGATCGTGCACTTTCAAAGGCATTTGCCTGAAGCGATTTAGGGGAACTAATTGAGGATGGCCGGACAGGGGTTTGAACGATTGTCCTCCTGAACGCGAGTCCATGTGCTGACCACTGCCTCACGTCGCTTGGTTTCCTATCTGTAATTGAAAGTTTTGTGTCTGATCATGAATGCTACAAACCGAAACTTGACGCAATAGGAAGGACGTTCATAGCCTGTTACAGTGTATAACATGATTTCCGACAGTGTTTCCCTTTGTAGCTCTTTTCAATACATTTAAATTACGCGAGAGTTGAATATTAGGGGAAGTAAAGCGCCGGGTGTGGGCCGAATGGCTTGGAAGCATCGATCGGCATCCGTCGAACAGAGTAAGGCGGTTCCAGGAAGAGACAGCAACAAAAGCGCAAACGGACTTGACAGGGGGACAAAGAAGCGGAAGTGACGAGAATAACACGGACGTCGCCTTCCGGCCGGACACGGCCCCTGATATTGGGGAGACACGACTACGCTTACCGCACACACGGACTCAATCGGTTTGTCCCAGTGGAAACATCCTTGCTTATAGCGAACATTCGCGTTTATTGCTCGTTTCCCCTTGTGCTGGACCCGATGACGGAGTTTCGGCGGATGCCAACTCAATGAAACGCGTTTCATATTTCTGCGAAAAAGTTTCCGGTGTATCATTCGCTTTATTTCTCATCAGAGATGAGCGGTGTCAACGACTCGTCGCAACACATTACACAACCAGCAAAAGAGTGGCAGGGAGGTCGTTGTAATCCAGCAGCGTCAAAATGGCAGTGCCCTACAGTGGAATGTAGATTTTTAGTTTCCCATCGACAGGCAGCTTCGCCACATTACGAATATTCCGCATTTCAACCAGTTACGTACAGATTGGTTACCTGTGAATTTTAAATTCTGAGGACATTTCGTGTGTTCCTAAAAGGATATCATGTGTGATCCGTGAATACATCTCTGAAAAAACATAACAATTCAAACCATACCGCAACAAGTTGGTCGCCATAGGGCGTTAATTAGAAAATATACGAAGCCCGCAACGAATTTGTAACCTTACACTAGTTGGCTTGCCCGGTACACTTCGCGAACTCTCAGCTCCGTGCAGGGCTCATGGGAAATCAATTTTTCACTGAAACGGTACCAGCTAAAAGTATTAATCTTGTAGTGTGCTATCGACAACCTACCTGCATTTGTACATGCTGTCAACAATTATTAAATTCGTCTGAAATAGTCACTCGCTCCCAGCCGGAGACAGTTGCGTGCATTCTTAACAGCTGCAGTTGAAATGTCCCTTTAGAAAAATTATACAAGACTGTGCTTAAACTGACACACAATATTTTTAGCGCAACGCAATCTGACTTTCAAAAATCCCTACAAAAATGGCCCTGACTTACATTAAACCTATATGTTTCACAAATCACTTACCTCACAAAACTCTTCGTTACTCGAATTACTGCAATAAAGCGAGCGCCACTACTGCCAGCTAAATAAAAGATTCAAACTACTGAAGGCACTAACTACTGATAGGTATAGTTAGCAAATGAAAGATTTTAATAGAGAACAAACAATGTATTTACCTTAATAGCGTTCAAAAGTCATAATATATATAGCATTTCGTGACATCCAGTCTTACAAATTTCAAAACACCGCCATCTCTTTCCCCACATCCACCACTGATGGCGGCTCACCTCCAACTGCGCGACGCTACGCGCTGTTAACAGCCAACAGCCCAACACTACAATGGCAGACAAAAATCCAAACTAGCCACAGGTTGCACACAGCACAGCCAGTGATTTTACAGAGTTCTACGTGGCGTTACTAAATAATAAAACCTAAACAGGCTACTTACACAGTGTCTCGAGAGGAAAAGTATGCATTTCTTGTGGGCTTCGGCGTAAAGTCAGTGCTACTATAGGGCCAAAATGGGACTAGCAAAACGAGGCAGTTGAAGGAACAGAAAAAGACAGTGTGAGTCAGTTAGCGAGCAATTACAGTGCACTGTGGTGTCAGATTAAGTTGACACCTGGCTTTCGAGGAATATACATTTTTTTCCGAGTTCTTGATAATACTACAGTTCTCTGCACAAAATTTGAATTATACTGTACAATTTCGCAAAGTAAACAATTATCAATCCAGGAAATTTTAATTCTCTAAAGAGAATTACATGCCAATTTTCGAAAAAAATATTTATGTTCACAATTCCGAATAGCTCCCTGTCAGTTCTACATAAAACCTACTGACATTTTTTGAGTGGAGATAATTACAGCTTATCAAATAATTGAATATGTATACCAAATTAGCACAACATTTTTGGATAGTACCTGAAGAGCTCTACCGAACAGGATCAGATAAACTCTTAGTCGAACTCAGAACATTTGACCTCAGACAGTAGACAGCAGGACACTCAGAAACACCAGCTGGTTGGCCACATGCACAATGTTAGATAATGCTTCGTAGTCTAATTTCTGACCCACTTACAGCAAAATTTTTTCAGAGGTCGATTTAACAGGGTTTTATTGATCGTGGTAACGTACGCTTGATTTTCAAAACAAAATGTGTGTGAAATCTTATGGGATTTAACTGCTAAGGTCATAAGATCATCAGTCCCTAAGCTTACACACAACATAACCTAAATTATCCTAAGGACAAACACACACACCCATGCCCGAGGGACGACTCGAACCTCCACCGGGATCAGCCGCACAGTCCATGACTGCAGCGCACCTACACCGCTCGGCTAATCCCGCGTGGCCTTGATTTTCAGTGCAAAGGATACTACGGAGACTGGCTTATAGGAGAGCCTAAGAATTTCTTATGATAAATCTCTTAAAGCTTTTTAAATTAGACAAAGGTTATTAAAATTCAACAGTAAGTGTAAGAAATGAAATAATGTTACGTTCTTTTGTATTTATCCATACCGTCATAATAAACTGTAGATCCTTCAAAGCGTGGGGTAAAAGAGAACAGACGATATCATAATAGAAAAAAGGCGAGGTATCAGTGTGTGAAAATAACTGTCAGTTGCTAGAAAGTACAAGGTTTTTTTTTTTTGGGGGGGGGGGATGGGCAGAAGTTCTTTCCCGTTAATCACTCTCGTTTGCCGTCCTCATGTAGTGGCCATAGCTACGAATACTCGCAAATCACGTGCTTCACGTTGTTCTGGATAGTAACTTGTCATATTCATTAAAAATGTGCACCTTTAATGCAGTTACCGATAAATTCCTCATATATGTTTTTATGCTGTGTATTTTCTGTTTTAAAGAGGGCGTGTAAGGAAGGGTAAGGAACATTGCTCCAAAGCAATCAGACAAATCGCGTATAGCATCTTGCTGTTTGAGCACTGTATTGTTCCTGATCTATATTAACGACATAGGAGACAATATGAGTAGCCATCTTAGATTGTTTGCAGATGATGCTGTCATTTACCGTCTTGTAAAGTCAAAACGACTTGCAAATTCATTTAGATAAGATATCTGTATAGTGTGAAAAGTGGCAATTGACCCTGAATGAGAAAAAGTGTGAAGTAAAATTTGAAATTTTCCCGGCAAATCAATTGTTCAAATAGATTTCGGGCTTGCAGCCGGTCGTCGTTAACTTCTTCGCACGATATTTCGGCTGGACAACTGCCAGCCATCTTCAGGTGAGCCGAACGAGGACTGGCGAAAACGTTCTCCGTTCCGTCTTATATAGTGCGCTGATAGTACTGCCGCGCATTCGTTGCAGTCGCGGAGACAGAAGAACCACACCGCCCAGCAACAGCGCCCTCGCTGGTGGAACTGCGAAACTCAGGCGCCGTCGGTATTGTGGCTGGCCGCAGGTATCGATGTCTTCTGGCGTCTTCGTCTCGAGAAAATTTCTGTGATGACGGGATTCCATGCATTATTCAATTGGCTCAACCAAGGACCACCTGGGCTTACAGACGCCAGGAATCTACAGTATTGGGTGCGAATGTGGGATGGAAGACATCGGGCAGACACAACGATGTATCTCCCAGCGCTGTGCTGAACACATCAGAAACGTACGACTGGGACAGACTAACAAGTCCGCGGTAGCAGAACACAGCATTACCGAGGGACACACCTTCGAATTCGAAAACACGAAGAAGCTGTGTAGCGCCAACGGTTTCTGGGACTCCATCTTCAAAGAGGCAGTGGAGATTCGTCTGCACAACAATTTAGTAAACAGAGACAGCGGATTTCAGCTTAGCGCAGCGTGGAACCCCACACTTGACATGATACGTCAGGAACGCTCCGATCGGAAGGCAGCAGCGCCCGCAGACAGTATGGATAGCCACCGGGCCTCGACGCCAGGGCCGCACCGCGGCCCCCCACCACCGGCCGCGACGGGTTCCCCCACCACTGACGCGGCACTCCCTTCCGGAGAAGCATGATTGGCCGGCCTACAGAGACGGACAACGGTCTAGCAACTATATCGATAGGTGGAACACAGCATCCCGACACTTCGCCAGAAGATGATGGGTACGAAACTCATCGAAACGTTGCGACAAGACGACGCCACCACTCGGCTGATAACCCGAGAAGATTTCATCAACAAATAAACAAAATTGGAACGATCACATAGATAATATTGCGGGTAGAACAAACCAAAGACTGCGATTCATTGGCAGAACACTTAAAAGGTGCAACACGTCTACTAAAGAGACTGCTTACACCGCGCTTCTCCACCCTATTCTGGAGTATTGCTGTGTGGTGTGGGATCCGCATCAGATGGGACTGTCGGATGACATGGAAAAAGTACAAAGAAGGGCAGCTCGTTTTATATTATCGCGAAATAGGGGAGATAGTGTCACAAGCCGGCCGAACATCACACACATCCATGCCCGAGGCAGGATTCGAACCTGCGACCTTAGCGGTCGCACGGTTCCAGACTGAAGCACCTAGAACTGCTCGCTCACTCCGGCCGGCTAAGATTTTTCACGGTCAATCCGCTTACGGTACTTGTTCATCAGCACCCACGACCTTGTATACTCACCAGTCAGTAAGCTATAGTGATTTCTGTTTTCTTACAGGAACTCAGTATGCTCAATGATAGAATTTATGTTTTCGGATATTTGGATGTAAATCCAGTACGTCGTTCTGTCGCTTCTGTAATGTGCCCTTCAATTCGCGCACTGCGTTCTAGCAGGCAAATTCATATAAATTTATCATTTTAATATTTGCCCACTGCTGACCCGCCGAAAGATATGTTATAAACGTCTTTATCCTTCATGTCTAGATATATGCAGCCTTCTGTCGCCAGTAGCGTGTGACATGCTGGCGCGCGAGAAACTGTCGTCGAGTTCAGAATTTGAATGATTCTTCCACGCACGGAGCACTTTCTCCTTCAGCATGACAATGCCAGACGCTGCACCAGCGCTGCATTATCTTCAACAATCCGACAGCCTGCTTTCACTGTCGCCACTGTCCTACATATAGCGCCGACTTGGCCCAATTTGATTTTCGCCTGTTCCCAAAACTTAAAAATCTTTGAGGACTTTGCTTTGATAGTGATGAAGCGATGAAAACAGAAGTGAGGTTATGGTTTCGCTTATAAATGTAAACATTCTACAGTGACAGTATCAACAAACTGGTTTCCCGTTGGGAAAAATGTATTCGTCGCCACGGTGATTATGCTGGGAAAAAATATGTAGTCATGAAGAATAAAGATATAGAATGTTAATAATGATTTACCTAAAAAGCTTCAAGAGTTTTTACACTGAACCGAGATCTCCGGCGTCGCGTTGTATGCACAAGGCCAGACACAGAGTAACTATGAGTGGTCTACATCTAAATCTTTTTCTACATCCATACTCCGCAAGCCACATGACGATGTGTGGCGGAGACTACTTTGAGTACCTCTATCGGTCCTCCCTTCTATTCCAGTCTCCTATTGTTCGTGGAAAGAAGGATTGTCGGTATGCCTCTGTGTTGGCTCTAATCGCTCTGATTTTATCCTCATTGTCTCTTCGCGAGGTTTACGTAGAAGCAATATACAGCTTGCTCCTCGGTGATGGTATGTTCTCGAAACTTCAACAAAAGCCCGCACCGAGCTACTGAGCGTCTCTCCTGCAGAATCTTCCACTGGAGTTTATCTATCATCTATGTAACGCTTTCGCGATTACTAAATGATCCTGTAACGAAGCGCGCAGTTCTGAGTTGGATCTTCTCTATATCTTCTTTCAACCCTATCTGGTACGGATCCCACATAGATGAACATTATTCAAGCAGTGGGCGAACAAGTGTACTGTAACCTACTTCCCTTGTTTTCGGATTGCATTTCCCTAAGATTCTTCCAATGAATCTCAGTCTGTCATCTGCTTCACCGACGATTAACTTTATCTGATCATTCTATTTTAAATCACTCCTAATGCGTACTCCCAAATAATTAATGGAATTAACTGTTTCCAGTTGCTGACCTGATATATTGTAGCTATATGATAAAGGATCTTTCATTCCATGTATTCGCAGCACATTACACTTGTCTAAATGGAGATTCAGTTGCCATTCCCTGCACCATTCGTAAATTCGTTGCACATCCTCCTGCATTTCAGTACAATTTTCCATTGTTACAACCTCTTGATATACTACAGCATCATCCGCCAAAAGGCTCAGTGGACTTCCGATGTTATCCACAAGGTCATTTATATATATTGTGAATAGCAACGGTCCTACGACACTCCACTGCGGCAAACGTGAAGTCACTCTTACTTCGGAAGACTTGTCTTAATTGAGAATGACATGCTGCGTTCTGTTATCTAGGAACTCATCAATCCAATCACACAATTGGTCTGATAGTCCGTATGCTCTTACTTTGTTCATTAAACGACTGTGGGGAACTGTGTCAAACGCCTTGCGGAAGTGAAGAAAGATGGCATCTACCTGGGAACCCGTGTCTATGGCCCTCTGAGTCTCGAGGACGAATAGCGCGAGCTGGGTTTCACACGATCGTCTTTTTAGAAACCCATGCTGATTCCTACAGAGTAAATTTCTTGTCTTCTGAAAAGTCATTATACACGAACATAATACGTGTTCCAAAATTGTACACCTGATCGACGTTAGAGATATAGGTCTATAGCTGTGCACATCTGTTCGACGTCCCTTCTTGAAAACGGGGATGACCTGTGCCCTTTTCCAATCCTATGGAATGCTACGCTCTTTTACAGACCTACGGAACACCGCTGCAAGAAGGGGGGTAAGTTCCTTCGCGTATTGTGTGTAAAATCTAACTGTTATCCCATCAGGTCCAGCGACCTTTCCTCTTTTGAGCGATTTTAGTTACTTTTCTGTCCCTCTATCATCTTTTTCGATATCTACCATTCTGTCATCTGTGCGACAAACTAGAGAAGGAACTACAGTGGAGTCTTCCTCTGTGAAACAACTTTGGAAAAAGACATTTAGTTTATGCCCAGAGGCGTCCCTGACAGTGGTGTATGCTACAACATTTACTTTTTGGGTTGAGTTTATAGAGGTATAAAGCATCTTCAGTACGGCGGTCGGTGGACAGGTTAAGCACAAGCTGTGATGAAGTGCTGACACCTTGTCAGTGACGCCGCCGCTATGGTCGTGAGCCATGACCGCATGCTGTGCTGCTGGTAGTGTGAATATGAGCAGGAATCGGCTGCACAGACGTTCTGTGGTAAAGCGCAGCCGCCACCTCGGCACTCTGGAAGACAGACCATCACACTCAGGCGAGGACAGCCAGGATGTCGGTTGTCGAGAGGACTAGGCGCTGGTCACCCACCGTGGATCAACCAGGACTGCTGGAGATGTTCGCTAGTGAGCTACGGGGGTGAGCGAACGTGACACTTCTGATCAGTGTTGAGATGACAGCCCGCAGGTCATTTGCAGTGAGGTGTAGTCGAGGATGACCAGACGCGCACCAGCTTCTCCTCTTCGTTTGAGGAATATATTCATTTCGGCAGTAGTAAATGTAATATTAGTCATGTTCGCTACACGTTAAAAATCTTCGAATTGTATACATTACGATCAAATCGAAAACTAGTGTTGTTTTATTACTTAATTAGTATCAATTCCAGTGCACTAACAGCATAATCCAAATAGTTCGTGCCACCCAGAACTTCATAGAAAATCATTTTTCACTGCATAACCAACACTATCAGTAACATCTCATTACGAAAGAACAAAACTACAGAACAGTGGTGTATACTTAAATATATGACAACAAATTGCTGCTACAACGCTATATAGCAGACAATTTCTGTTGTGACCAGCCGAAAGAACTTTCATCCAACCACAACTGTGGGTTCTTTGAGTACTCCGAGAGAATGTTTAAATGTGTGTTAATTCCTAAGGGACAAAACTGCTGAGTTCATCGGTCCCCAGACGTGCACACTACTTGAACAGTACGCTAAGGACAAGACAGACATCCATCCTCGAGGGAGGACTCGAACCTCCGGCGGGAGGGGTCGTGCAATCCGTGACATGGCGCTCAAACCGCGCGGCTACTCAGCGCCGCCTGAGAAAATGCTAATCACACTAGAACATTTGTAATATTAGTTCACTTTATTACATTAATGAACACAAGATTTACTTAACTCTGGCACACATATGTGCCACATGACTACTGTACAATTTACAACTGTCATGGACTAGCAAATCATCACTTAATGCACTAATTCACAGACTATTATCTTGAGATACAGTTTTCAACGTTAACCACATTACGACTCCATCTGAAACTTTAACTGATCCTTAGTCCTAATGATAATTTTGACTTTTGAAGCTGAGGTTTCGAACTGGACAGAGCGCTTGCATGCTCCAGACTACAATGACCTCAGCGCGACGTCGCAGCTGTCGCTGAGAGGGTGGAACGGTCTTTTGGAACTCTTCCCATACGTTGCTGCGGATTGCAGCAAGCCCTCGCTAATGTATGTGGTATAGATTTGCCTTGTGATTTCCTAATGGACCAGACTGCTGAGGTCATTGGTCCCTAGACTTAAAAATTACATAAAATAACTTAAATGTGTGTGAATTTTGCACAATGCCACAAAATGTACGAGAATACTACAAAATTACATAACAAAAATAATTATATAGGTAAAGAAAGGGCACAATAGAAGCAGAAACAGAAAATATTAAATACATTGCTTCCTCTTACTATGGTGCCATGTCAGACAGAACATCCGATTAATTTTCGGAAAACCGGCGTCAGCACGAGAAACACAGTAGGGACAATAGTCAGACACACAACCCACAAAATAAAGCCAGTACACAATCGAGGATTTATAAAATCATATTCGGCGATAGTGAAAATGTCTACGTGGGACAACAGGTAAATGTTTTACCACCAGATTCAGAGAGCACGCAAACATAAGCTAGAACTGTAAACCTTCATCTAGTGCACAACTGTGAATCTATAATCACAGTACTACCAGCATCTACGAATGTTTAAAGGTGCTACATAGCGTACAGAAATGCAGATTAAAGGACGCTCTAGAAGAAATTGAGATTGTTAGCGCGTTCGAAGAACAACCACAATACACTGTCAACAAACAGACATCAGAAATAAAACTTTTCTCTATTCTTTTAGACATTAACTCTAATGTGCTGTAAGTGCACACTGTGATATATGTATAGTCCACTCAAAACTGGAAAAGGGAATAGTTAATAGTGCCGCTGACTGATTGTTCTTTGATGTGTATATTTCGTTTTTATGTCTGCCTAACGTAAAGATATAAGTCAAAATTTAGGAAGTGCTGTGTGTGAATGTCAGGAAACTACAAAACTTGTTGAACCTACTGTTTTTCCCAATTTACAATGATCTCATTATGTTGTATTATATTTTGTAGATGCTTGGCAAGAGCTTATTACCGAAATCGCAACATAATTCTAACAGCTAAAAGCAAGATGAAATCATTTAAAAATACATGGAAGCTGTCGACCCATGTTACAAGAAAGGTATAGGAATAATTTACTCTGACGCTTCAAAGAAACTGGTGTAAAGATGTGTATTCAAATACATGGATACGAAACAGGCAGAATACGGTGTTGCGATCGGCGATGTTGATGTGGCAACAAGTGTCTGGTGCAGTAGTTACATCGATTACTGCTGCTACTATGGCAGGTTCTCAACATTTAAGTCTGCTTGAACGTGGTGCTATAAGCGGCGCACGAGCGATGGGACACAGCATCTCCTAGGTAGCGATGAAGTGGGGCTTTTCCCGTACGACCATTCCACGTGTGTACCGTGAATATCAGGAATCCCGCAAAACATCAAATATCCGACATCGCTGTGGCCGGAAAAAATCCTGCCAGAACGGAACCAACGACGACTGAATATAATCGTTCAACGTGATAGAAGTACACCCCTTCCGCAAATTGCTACAGATTTCAATTCTGGGCCATAGAAAAGTGTCAGTGTGCGAACCATTCAACGAAACATCATCTATATGGGCTTTCTGAGCCGAAAGCCCATTCGTGTACCCTTGATGACTGCATGACACAAAGCCTTAAGCCTCGCCTGGACCCCTCAGCGCTGACTTTGGACTGTTGATCACTGGAAACATGTTGCCTGGACGAACGAGTCTTGTTTCATATTATATAGAGTGCATGGACATGTACGGGTATGCAGAAAATATAATGAACTCATAGACCCTGCTTATCAGCAGGGTACTATTCAAGTTGGTGGACGTTCTGTAATGGTGTGGGTTGTGGGTATTTGGAGAGATATGGGATCTCTGATACGTCTTGATACGATGATGTTTTGTTTGTAGGGAGCTCAAATTGGGAGTTAACAGCATCCGTACAGAAGCCCAATATGTACACAGTCCAATTTTTTTTACACAGTCCAATCAAGCCACTGTCACGAACGATGATGACGATGATGAAATAATGACAACAGGAACACCCAGTCCCAGGGCAGGGAAAAATCTTGATACGATTCTCACATGTGACCCGTACGTGAACATCACGTCTGGTCACCTGCTTCCATTCATGTCCGTTTTGCATTCAGACAGACTGTGGGAATTCCAGCACGACAATACGACACCTCACATACCCAGAATTGTTACAGAGTGGCTCCAGGAGCACGCTTCTCAGTTTAAACACGTCCGCTGGCCACCATACTCCCCAGACGTGAAAGTTATTCAACATATCTGGGAGGCCTTGCAAAGTGTTGTTTAGAAGAGATCTCCACCACCTAGTACTCTTACGGATTAATGAACATCCCTGCAGCTTTCATTGTGTCAGTTCACTACAGCACTAATTCAGACATTAGTCGAGTCCATGTCACATCGTGCTGCGGCAGTTTTGCACGTACGCGGGGGAATTACAGGATAATAGGCAGATGTACCAGTTCCTTTGCCTGCAGTTTAGTTTCGTAACTGAAATACAGCTGAAACCTTTCCTTCTAGCCTCTCAGAAATATCCCTTTTACCTCTATGGGATAAATACGCCGATGTCTGGGAATCGTTGACATAGAGGAGTTATGGTCAAAGTTTAAACTGATTTTATGTCGCTATCTGGACAAATACGTATCGAGTAAGTGAATGAAGGGTGGAACTTAGCCACATTTTTGAATAACAAAATTTGGAATACGCTGAAGAAGCAGAGATTACAGCACTTTCGAGTCAAATAATAACGTGGAAATCTCAACAGGCAAAAGTTTATAGAGATTCGAGCGTCTGTAAAAGGAAGTTTGCACCACGCATGTAACAATTTTTTTGGGTCATCGTTCTTCTGACTGGTTTGATGTGGCGCGTCACGAATTCCTCTCCTGTGCCAATCTCTTCATCTCACAGTATCACTTGCAACCTTCGTCCTCAATCATTTGCTGTATGTGTTCCAATCGTTGTCTCCCTTTACAGTTTTTTATGTCTAGAGTTCCCTGTAGTACTATGGAACTGAGTCCCTCATGCCTTAACAGACATTCATTCTACCTGTCCCTTCTCTTTATATGTGTTTTCCAGATATTCTTTCCCTCTCCGATTCTGCACAGAACCTCATCATTCCTTATCTTATGAGTCCACCTAATTTTCAACATTCGCCTGTAGCACGAAATCTCAAAAGCTTTGATTCTCTTCTGTTCTGGTTTTACCACAGTCCATGTTTGGCTGGCTAAATGGCTCTGAGCAGTATGGGACTTAACATCTTAGGTCATCAGTCCCCTAGAACTTAGAACTACTTAAACCTAACTAACCTAAGGACGTCACACACATCCATGCCCGAAGCAGGATTCGAACCTGCGACCGTAGCAGTCCCACGGTTCCGGACTGCAGCGCCTAGAACCGCACGACCACAGCGGCCGGCCAGTCCATTTTTCACTACAATGTTGTTGTTGTTGTGGTCTTAAGTCCTGAGACTGGTTTGATGCAGCTCTCTATGCTACTCAATCATATGCAAGCTTCTTCATCTCCCAATACTTACTGCAACCTACATTCTTCTGAATGTGCTTAGATTATTCATCTCTTGGTCTTCCTCTACGACGTCTATCCTCCACGCTGCCTTCCCATGCTAAATTAATGACCCCTTGATGCCTCAGATCACGTCCTACTAACCGGTCCCTTCTTCTTGTCAAGGGCCGGCCGGAGTGGCCGAGCAATTCTAGGCGCTTCAGTCTGGAACCGCGTGACCGCTACGGTCGCATGTTCGAATCCTGCCTCGGGCATGGATGTTTGTGATGTCCTTAGGTTAGTTAGGTTTAATTATTTCTAAGCGACTGATGATCTCAGAAGTTAAGTCGCATAGTGCTCAGAGCCATTTGAACCATTTCAGCCTTCTTGTCAATTTGTCCCACAAACTCCTCTTCTCCCCAATTCTATTAAATACCTCCTAATTAGTTACGTGATCTACCCACCTAATCTTCAGCATTCTTCTGTAGCACCACATTTCGAAAGCTTCTATTCTCTTCTTGTCCAAACTATTTATCGTTCATGTTTCACTTTCATACATGGCTACACTCCATACAAATCCTTTCAGAAACGACTTCCTGACATTTAAATCTATACTCGATGTTAACAGATTTCTCTTCTTCAGAAAGGGTTCCTTGCCATTGCCAATCTACATTTTATACCCTCTCTACTTCGACCATCATCAGTTATTTTTCCCCCCAAATAGCAAATCTCCCTTAGTACTTTAAGTGTCTCACTTCCGAATCTAGCTCCTGAGCATCACCCGACTTAATTCGACTACATTCCATTATCCTCGTTTTGCTTTTGTTGATGTTCATCTTATATCCTCTTTTCAAGACGCATTCCATTCCGTTCAGCTGCTCTTCCAAGTCCTTTGATGTCTCTGACAGAATTACAGTGCCATCGACGAATATTGATCTAAAGTCCTAAGCTCGTCTAAATTCTGGTTCTAATACTGGATCTCCTATCTCTTCTATATCGATTCGTGTTTCCTCTTCTATCACGTTACGCAAGTTTTCCCCCTCATTGAGACGTTCAATGTATTCTTTTCAACCATCTGCTCTCTCCTCTACATTTATCAGTGGAATTCCCGTTGCACACTTGATGTTACCACCCTTGCTTTTAATGTCACCGTAAGATGCGAGTCTCTCCTTCCGACAATCATTTCTTTTTCGATTTTTTTACATTTTTCATGTAACCTTTCCGTCTTAGCTTCCCTGCATTTCCTGTTTATTTCATTCCTGCATGACTTGTCCTTCTACGTTCCTAAGCTTCCCAGACCGTTTTTGTACTTCCTCCTTTCATCGATCAAATAAAATATTTCTTCTGTTACCCAAGGATTCTTCGTAGTTATCTTCTTTGTACCTATGTTTTTCTCTCCAATTACTCTGATGGCCCTTTTTAGAGATGTCCATTCCTCTTCAACTGTACTGCCTACTAAGTTGTTCCTTACTGCTGTATCTATAGACTTAGAGAACGTCAACCGTATTTCTTCATGCCTTAGTACTTCCGCATCCCACTTCTTTGCGTATTGATTATTCCTGACAAATGTCTTAAAACATCAGCCTACTCTTCATCACTACCATATTGTGATCTGAGTCTATATCTGCTACCGGGTACTCCTTAAAATCCAGAATCTGATTTCGAAATCTCTGTCTGACCATGCCTCTTCCTTTTCAAAGTATACCTCCTCCTCTTGTGATTCTTGAACAGGGTATTCGCTATTACTAGCTGAAACTTCTTACAGAACTCAATTAGCCTTTCTTGTTTCTCAGTCCTTGTCCCAAGCCCATATTCTCCTGTAACCTTTTCTTCTACTCCTGCTACAACAGCATTCCAGTCTCCCATGAGTATTAGACTTCCGTCTTCCTTTACGTACTGTATTACCCTTGCAATATCTTCATATACATTCTCTATTGGTTCATTTTCAGCTTGCGACATCAGCATATAAAACTGAACTATCGGCTTGCTATGGATTCTGATATGGACGACCGTATCACTGAACTGTTCACAGTAACACACTCTCTGCCCTACCTTCCTATTCGTAACGAATCCTACTCCCATTAAACCATTTTCTGCTTCTGTTGATATTACCCTACACTTGTCTTCTTTCCATTTCACTTTCTTAACCCCTACTATAGATTGAGCCTTTGCATTGCCCTTTTCCGATTTTCTGGTCCCATACCACGTTCAAGCTTCTGACATTCCACACCTCGACTCGTAGAACGTTCTCCTTTCCTTGATTATTCAATCTTTCTCTTATCGCCACCTCCCCCGTGGTAGTCACTCCACGAGATCCGAATGAGGGACTATTCCGGAATCTTTTGCCATTGGAGAGATCATCAGGACACTTCTCAAATACAGGCCACATATCCTACGGATACACGTTACATTTCCTTAATGCAGTGGTTTCCATTGCCTTCTGCATCCTCATGCCGTTGATCACAGGTGGTTCTTCCGCCTTTAGGGGCAGTTTCCCACCCGTAGGACAAGAGTGCCCTGAATCTCTGCCCACTCCTCCACCCTCTTTGACAAGGCCGTTAGTAAAACGAGGGTGACTTCTTATGCCGAAGTCTTCGGACGCCAATGCTGATTATTAGTAGAAATTTAATTAGTAGCGGGATTCGAACCCGGGAGCGAGAGCGTTTTGATTACTAATGAAAGGCTCTACTCCTGGAACACGGGTGCAATTGCACAACGTACGCAGCTATAACTTATTGAAGCGTCTGGCCGAGAATCCGAGAAATTTCTGGTCCTACAAATAGTCATTAATCGCGTCAAAATGCATATCGTCATTAATCTCGTCAACACACATATAGTCATTAATAGCGTCAAAATCTTCTAACTTGTCACTCATCGACCAGTCTGACGTGGCAACAGACGACAGCAATACGAAAACTGGAGTGTTAAATGTCGCGTTTAAAACTCATTCACGGAAAAGAATCGTACAGATTCTCATGTGAAGCACATAGGAAAAGGCGCCCGGTCGTTTGAAAGCAAGAGAATGAGTTGCCAGTTGCGGACGGAATCGAAATTAGGTTTTACGGAGAGTACGGCATTGCTCCCTGACTTATATTAGACATATCGCTACTACGGCAAATTCGTACAGACAATCTCATCTCAGTCGGAGATTACGTGTAAAATAGCCGAAAATGCTTCCAGAGATATATCAACGAAGGATAATTTACTAACAGTAGAAACTTGAACGATAATAAATGGAAGGGCGACTGCAGTTTACAAACCGGGTACGCTTGTCATAAATGTATTTGCCCCTTCGGAGCAATTATAAGATCACAAAGGCAGAGTTATTTGAATAGACAGTTCATTAAAAGGAAAGGCGAAGGTGATTTGCGGAGTAAGTACACATCTCATAAATGTGCATCCCCGTCGAGAGGCAATTAAGGCACCTCGAGGGCGTAGTTATTTAAACAATAAAAAATACCTCTTTCGACGATGTCATGAAAAAATACTCTGAATTAAAGGGTAGGTATCTCCCGGCAGTGAAAGATTCCTTCTAGTATTTTATCTCAGCGTTTCTGTAGCGTCTGGTGAATTCCCTCATGTTGAGTTCGCAAACTCTTGGAGCCGTGTAGTGTGCTAGACAAGTCAACACAGTACTGCTCCGTGAACTTGTTCGGAAACATTTGTTAGCTGACCTGGATAATTGCCATACACTGCTCAGAATTTGCTACCAATCAAAATCAGGGTCGTCAACGTTGCTTTGAACCACGAGGCAAGGTTAACTTAGTGACTTTCTGTATAGCACTACGCCATGCCCTGTAGCCATTTGGTTACTCTCAAAAGATCACATTAATCCGATCACTGGATTGGCCTATGAAGACTACAATCAGTCTCTGGACCAAACGGTTTCTACTGTCTTTTGAAAACCACAGTTTTTATTTTCTTCTAGTATCTCTCGCCAAGTCCACTTGGATTGTTAGACAAAGTATCCGGTTAGACACCCGCTACAAACTCTGTCAGTCGGCCTTATCCTAAACATTCCGTGTATGCTCGTTAAAAATAAACATCCACCTCCGAAACAGGCAAGAAACAAAGACGTTCGACGTGAGTGCCAAAGGGAACGCACTTCCGAACACTTTCTGAACTTCCACACACAATGATCGACCTTACTGGTGCCTGACTACGATATTCCACAATATGCTTCCACTCCATCTTCATCACCGAGCGACGTGGCGCAGTGGTTAGCACACTGGACTCACATTCGGGAGGACGACGGTTCAGTCCCGTGTCCGGCCATCCTGATTTAGGTTTTCCGTGATATCCCTAAATCGCTCCAGGCAAATGCCGGAATGGTTCCTTTGAAAGGACATGGCCGACTTCCTTCCCTGTTCTTCCCTAAACCGATGAGACCGATGACCTCGCAGTTTGGCCTCTTCTCCCAAAACAACCCCAACTCCAACTTCATCGCAGAGGGTTTATACTCCCTTCCGGCACCCTATCACCACCAACGACAGACTCTTCGGTGTCGCGAGCTGTCCACAGCTCCACGGCCCTCTTCTCTGATACAGGCGTTTCGGACACTCTGCCTCCAGAGCAGAGAGTAGGTACTGCTGTTGGCCATTTCCTGTTAACGCTCGTTGTGCCATTGTGAAGTTCTGCAGCCTGTCTACGAAACTTCAAGGAGTTCATTTCCCAAAGGGAACTAGGAAACGCCAGCCAGTGTGTGGGAAATAAACACGCCTTTGCAGACCAACCAGTTGGCACAGGCCACCAACTGTAAATCGGATTAGGAGACGCCAGTCCTTTATTTCCAGAGACTACAATAGCCGCAGTCCTGCAGACACTGGGAAGCCGGCACTGCCGCTCACAGCAGCTACCAGCACTCGCCGTCAGTAGTGATCCGTTACAGCCCGTCTGTATACGGGCTGTAAAAATGTAGGTGTAGATATTCTTACTTGCCGTCCCTTAATATGCACACACATCACGCTAGGAAATGATCCATTACAGACCCCCTGTATACGGTCTGTAAAGATATAAGTGGAGATATGTTTACATGTGGTACCTTAATACGCACACACATCAGTGTGTCGGTTGTCTTTTCTCTATGTCGAGCTGTCTTCACACAAACTCGTCACATATTTACTACACGATGATTTCTACACGGTCGTAACTGCACCACTAAGTGAATTACGCCTGTCAGCATAGATTAATCGTTTTGCGTCTCCGCAAATTCGTACTTCAGCACACGACGTACTTCTTTTCTTTCTTTTGCTTGTGCCCTGTTTCCTGCAGATACGTAGGGTCGGCATGATTAAACGGATGTGGCAATGTTAGTTGAAGGGGTGGCTGGATGCCCATCCTGCCACCACCCCGTACCCCCGGGAAGGAATTAGTGTACCCCAACCGTCTGCGACTAGTGTAATCCATGGAAGAGTATGAAAGTGTTCAGATGCCTGCGAGCCGTGTAACTGAGTCGGGACGTGGGGACCAGCCCAGTATTCACGTAGGGGGATGTGGAAAACCGCCTAAAAACCACTGCCAGGATGGCCGGCACACCGGCCCTCGTCGTTAATTCGCTGGGCGGATTCGATCCGGGACCGGCGTGTCTACCCGAGTCCATGAAGCAGCGCGTCAGCACTCGCCCTCAGTCACCGCTACGAAATGATCCGTTACAGCCCGTCATACACAGGCTGTAAAGATATAAGTGTAGATGTTTTTACATGTCGTACCTTAATATGTAAACGCCTCAGTGTGTCGGTTTTCTTTTCTCTATGTCGAACTATCTACGCCACAAAAGCGTCAGCTATTTACTACATAATGATTTCTGCACGGTCGTAACTGCATCACTAAGTGGACTACGCTTGTCGTTTTGCGTCTCCAGCACCCTTCAGCACCCGACGTTCTGCCCTGAGGAAAATAAGTATCAATGGCACGCTCTTGCGACATGTACCTGGAGATACTACCCAACCTAAAAATTTTACTTGTAATAGCTTCAATTGATTGTCTGTGAATGATGTAAATACTTACGTAATGTTGTTCAATATACCGTCCTCCATCACCGACAGAATTATCGGCATTTATATCGGCTACACACTGTATATACACTACCAGGAAAAAAATTAGTACACTCTTTTAGAGGTTTGCAATTAACTCAAGCTTTATTGTCAGAACAGCGCGTATGTCATACTTGAAATTGTTACATTTACAGGTCAATAGCAGAAGCGGTATCGACCCATGCATTAGTACGTGGTGTAGCGTCCAAGGGCGGCAAATGCAGACGCTGACTCCGGCATCCTGTCAATCGTACATATGGCAAATACTGTCGTGCGATAAGTTATGCCACACCCCCTCTACCATATTCACATAGTTCACTAGAGTTGTTGGCCGATAAATCACACGAGACACTTCTCGTGCCATGATATCACACACTTGATCGACTGGAGACAAGTCCGGAGGTCGAGCTGAACAGGGACGTTGCTGCACTTCTTGCATAGAACTTTGTGTGTCACGGGCAGAGTGTGGGCGAGCATTTTGTTGTTGGAGTAGCACCTCTTCTTCATGTTACAAGAACGGCAAAACAGTGAATCTAATGACATTTTGATTAGTTACTGTCACCTCCAGCAACACCTAAGGTGAACGAGAGTTGTAGGTTATTGGCACCACAGTCGTTAAGGCCTGTGGGGGGCCAGTGTGTCTTGTCTACGAGTCAGTGACCATCACTTGAGTGCATACAGAATTTGCTATCATCACTGAAGAGCGTCGTTCCATCTTCCAAGTGATCCTCTGACGGCACCAGTCGAGAAGTGCACGTCGATGTCGGGGCTTGAGCGCCAGACGGGCTAGAGGTGTGTGTCTCCGTAGCCGCACTCCTAGTGATTGGTTTGCAACAGTTCGTGATGACACGTCTATGGTCATAAGCCCTGTTATCTCTGCTATGGTAGTTGCGCCATCTGCCACTGCTGCCCTTACAATTGGACGATCCGGTGCTGCGTCGGCGTCCACAAGCTCATCTACGGGTATGACAACACTCATGTGGTAACTGTTACCAGGATCATTGCACAACTGACGCAGGACTTCCGGAAGCACCATCTCGCCATTAGGAAGGCCGCAATTTGACCCCTTTTCAAAGCAGCTCAGTCCATTGTAGGAATCACGAGTGCGTCTCTGTGGCATGGTTCAAATGGTTCAAATGGCTGTGAGCTGTATGGGACTTAACTTCTGAGGTCATCAGTCCCTTAGAACTTGGAACTACTTAAACCTAACTAACCTAAGGACATCACACACACCCATGCCCGAGAAAGGATTCGAACCTGCGACCGGACCGGTCGCATGGTGCCAGACTGAAGCGCCTAGAACCGCTCGGCCACACCGGCCGGCTAAACATTTTCAGAGTTATTGTTACATAGTCTGACTGATCGGTAGAACGCACTGCACACGAGCTGCGAGTAAGTGTGCTAGAGTTTTCCAGTAGTTTTAGGGAATGTTGTGAGAGTTTTATTAGATACCAGTTTGGCATCAAAGCAGTGGGCGATCTTGATATTACTTGTGTTAAGTAATGCAGCGAAAGTTTCTATCAGATGGAAGGGAGCATTGAGTGTAAATTAAATTGCTTTTCATTTGTGTTAGGGACTATGTTTCTCTGCATGCCAGTCTGAAATACTACTTAAGAGCCAGCAGGCTCGTTTCGTTTTTGGTGTAATTTCGACACTCAATATATACTGAGGGGACAAAAGTCATGTGATAGACATATTCAGGTATACAAATATTGGTAGCATCGCGTACGCAAGATGTAAATGGCACTTGCACTGGCGGAGCTGTCACTTGCGCCTAGGTGATTCATGCCGCACGACGTGAATTAACAGACTTTGAAAGCGGAATCGTAGTTGGAGGTAGAACCATGGGATTCCATTTCAGAAAACGTTTGGCAATTCTGAATTCCGACATCACCGTGTGAAGGCTCTGCCGGGATTACCAGATTTCAGGCATTATCTCTCACTACGGACGGTGACCAATGACCTTAACGAATGAGAGCAGCGTCGTTTGCACCCCGAGTTGCCATCGCTAACGGACAAGCAACACTGCGCAGAATAACCGCAGAAATCAAGTTCGGACTCACAACGAACGTATCCTTTAGGACAGTGCTGAGAAATTTTGCGTTAATGGGCTATGGTAGTAAACGATCGACGCGGTTTCTTTTGATAACAGTACGGCTTCACCTGCAGTGACTGTCGTCGCCTCGTGATTGGACCTTAGACGGTTGAAATCGTGGCCTGAACAGATGAGTCCGGACTTCAGTTGGTAAGAGATGGTGGTAGGTTTCAAGAATGGCACATGTTGTGTTCTGCCTACTCGTCAAAATGTGGGGTGCCCAAAAAACCTGCTTTCTCTGATCGCCAGACAACAATTCAAGCACATCGTATCACTGAATTTTTATGATAGTAATATAAATAACAATTCTTCGAGAAACTTCTTGACAGATTAATACAGTGTGCCGGCCCGAACTCGAACGTAGCATCGGACCAACACACAGTTTTCATCTGCCAGGAAGTTTCACATCAGCGCACACTCTGCTGCAGAGTGGAAATGTCGTTCTGGAAACATTCCCCAGCCTGTGGCTAAGCCATGTCTCCTCAATATCCTATCTTCCAGGTGTGATAGTTCTGCAAGGTTCGCAGAAGAGCTTCTGTGAAGTTTGGGAGTTAGGAGACGAGGTACTGGCAGATCTGAAGCTGTAAGGACTGGTCGTGAGTCATGCTTGGGTAGCTCAGATGGTAGTGCACTTGCCCGAGAAAGAAAAAGTTCCAGAGCTCGAGTCTCGGTCTGGCACACAGTTTTAATGTGCCAGGGAGTTTCATGTCAGCGCACACTCCGCTGCAGAGTGAAAATCTCACTCTGAATACTTCGAGAATGTACAATGATGTGTCGCAAGCAATGGGCGACGGACAAAGTAAGAAATCCCATAGCTACAGACAATCCCTACTGCAAATGAAATTATACAGTCCTTAAGTCACAGCCGTAGAGTTCGTAGAACGGCTAATCTTCAACTGGGCTGCGGCCAGGCGGCGCAGCGCTGCTGTCTCGTTGTCCTCCTAGAGAGGGGTCGGTCAGCGTACTATTGCCTGCCGTTTTCGATATTTCTGCAGGGGACTTGTAACGATTTGTTTAGTCCATTCCATGTCGAGTTGCTTCACTACACCGTGCAAAAGGAAGTACAACGTGATATTAGGAGGTATCCCATAACTTTTGTTATCTCGGCGTAACCTTCTTGCGCGTAGCGTGCATCTCACCAACATGATTAGGACCGACTAAGCACTGAGCACTAATGACAAAAATGTGATTTTATGTACGTCATGTTTTGGACTTTTCACTTTAAATAACGTAATAGCTTACAAGCAGAAGTAACAATTTTATCTCAGTGTAACTGTGGTGAACTTCCTTTTTTATTTTATGAAATATGTGAATGTGGGGTAAATACTAAAGCTCTCTATTTTTAAATTTACGGCTAAAAACACATGCTTGTTTAAGATGAAATTTTTTGATAGGATTACCAGCTGTTTAGATGAGACTGTATTGAAGTACCAAATATATCTACAGGAATCTCTCTCCGATTTTGCAGTAGAGATATGGACTCAGGTTGCATAACAAAGTGTACGAGAAAGAAGCGGTGCCAAATTGACTACGGACTTATTACTGGATTGAGTATCAGTTGGTCACAACCAATACGGAGATCATAATCACCGTGCTGGTCAAGTTGTCAATAGGATTCCGAAAAAAAATTGGAGCCGTCTGCGCGAAGTCACAACAAAAGAGGACAAGGAGTTAATCTTATATAATATTTTGAATTTTTGGATGATTTGATGAAATGAATATTTGGAAAGGAACTTTTAATATTGTTTTAGTCAAAGACTGCAAAGTAAATTATGTTGTTTCCACTGTCATGTGCTAGTATGAAAAATTTTGTCCTATGTGCAATTTACTCATACGCGAACGAGTCTATTGACACAGTATGATAAATAGCGACAGCAAAGAAAGTTTCTGGATTATCTTTAATTGCCAGCCGGAGTGGCCGAGCGGTTCTAGGCGCTACAGTCTAGAGCCGCGCGACAGCTACGGTCGCAGGTTCGAATCCTGCCTCGGGCATGGATGTGAGTTATGTCCTTAGTCTCATACTGTTCAGAGCCATTTGAACCATTAGCTTTAATTTAGGCGACTTGGAAACCCACAGCGTCAAATCTTTGATCATAACTTTCATTTTCCATTTTGTTGGTATGTAAATTTTATTAAAGAACTATTTTTTTCAACTTTTACTTTTACTTTTTCTTGTACAAATTCTTTTTTTCAGTCGTCACAAAGTTAAATCGCGAAATGCAGTTCACCATTATGCTGCCATAAGTTTTGACAAATAATTGATTCCTACTGCCAAACGTGTAAATTCAGTTGGAATTCTTTTCTTCTGCAGACACCGTTTATTTTGCTCAAAGTTAATTAGCTGGAGCGACACATTTTTCGTTTTACCGTTGCACTGGCAAGCCTATCGTCAAATTAAGGTTCACCAGAGATGCACATTTAGTTATAGGTTGTCTCTGGAGCAAACACTTGTCGACATCAAGTTATATTAGCCTCATAAACTGGGAACGAAATTATTGGCAAGAACTGTATAATCATGAAGAAGGGGTAATGTTTCAGGGATAAGAATTTCCTCACATAAATTTTAATGTTATGCAGAATTTGTATCTGAAAAAATCATATCATGCAAACACAGGATAGTGAAAAATGCTTCCCCAATGATGTGCCCAATAATTTCAACAACTCCTTGCAGCTGCGCTAAAAAATGTTGCATCGTAAATCATTTGTTAACAGCGCTACCATTTTAAGCCTCAACTGTCAAAGCGGGCATGAAAGTAATGCATTTATATAGTGAATTTGTGTTGTAAGGTGTCCACATTTTCGGGCCTTACATAAGCTCAGAACTACGATACCGAATAAAAGCCCCAGCAAATAACGATATTATTGACAACAAGATATAATTAGAGCCATCTCATATACGGAACAATAGACGATTTACCATTTTGACGACAGAGGCATGAGTAATATAACAAAGTGCTTGTAGATGGACAGGGCAGGTGGCTAATTACATTGAAACGACTCAATTAGCTTTAACAGAAGAAAGCCCAGGTGCACTGCAGAAAGAAATAAGGGAAACTCTATATAATAACTATGAGAATAAACACGGCCGAGACGCTAGTAAGTGGCCAGAGTACATTAACGAGTGGAGACCCAGGCAAGAAAAATAAGGATTTACCTGTAACATGGGAGCGGTCGGCTGAAGCCAGACGAGTGACGTAGTAGAATCAAGGTGGGGATGATAACGTCATACAAAAGCACTTTGAGAACTCAATTAAGACACAGAGACAGTGAGAGTGGGCGCTTACGTCTAGCGGCGGACCACACACCTGCGTATGGTAAAGGAGCGACTCTAACTCTACCTTACGTTTGTGAAGTGAGGGCGATACGCTTAACGTATCATTGATACAAACGTGAAGCGATAGTTAAATATTCCTGCGGGAATCTTTTCTGGCTTAATTTTGCACACGTCGCTTCAAACCAGAGCGAATGTGCAATTGCCATTAATTTCGACTAGGGGAATTTGAATATTCCATGGAACGCGTAGCGTTTGAGACTGATTACTTTCAACCAAGGCTAGAATAGGGAATTAGTGATTTCAGATCCATCAGGGAGACAACGCCGCCGCAGTTGTAGTTTGGTAATGTACGAAGCGTTTTTGGAGAAATTAAATGTTGAGTCCAATTTGCGAGAGTTGCATACTCCAACATGCGTACGCTCTGAATAGAGAAATTCAAGAACTAATTACTAACCTACCCTACAATGAGTACATGAGTAAAGATTAGATAAATTCATCCTCCCCGAACTTAGTTCATTGTACAGCTATGACGTAGGTGTAATTGTCACTGCTAAAGATTACCTGTTTCAATTGATAATATTTTTACATATAGAGATATAGTTTGATTAATTACATATTTATTGTTGGAATATTAATTGATTTATTGAGAGAAGAAATAATTAAACTTGCTTATTGAATATAACTTGAGTCTTGAGAGCTTTGGTTAATTAAATGTAATATGGAAAAGGGAGATTCTGTGATAGCATTTTAGGTTAAATACCAAAGTTATCATTAATATCTATTTATATACTCTTGGAATGTCACAGCAACATTTTTGATTACTTTGAGATAGGGCCAGAATTAATATCTATGTGGAATGTCTGTTTACCACCCTGGGCTTGAGATGATAGTCAGAACGTTGTCCTTTGCCACATTCAAAATTAACCAGTCCAACGACACATAATAATGTGAGTCTGTATTTTTCAAAACATCTTGAAATTACTCTGTTTTCGTTATGTACATCAGCAGAAAACAGGATTTAGAGAATTTTCCTTTCCTTTGTGTTACTGCAGAAACATCACATCACATTTTTGATTACTTTGAGACAGGGCCAGAATTAATATCTATGTGGAATGTCTGTTTACCACCCTGGGCTTGAGATGATAGTCAGAACGTTGTCCTTTGCCACATTCAAAATTAACCAGTCCAACGACACATAATAATGTGAGTCTGTATTTTTCAAAACATCTTGAAATTACTCTGTTTTCGTTATGTACATCAGCAGAAAACAGGATTTAGAGAATTTTCCTTTCCTTTGTGTTACTGCAGAAACATCACATCGGCCATAACGTGTCTGTTTGGTAGTACCTTCTTTTCTTCTTGCAATTGTAGGATTAGTCAATTCCTTGGCAATATCAAAACAAAACAACGAATGTATGTGACGAAGACTAAATAGATTAGCGTCCATTTTTTAAGGGACGACGATCTGTCTCTGTATCACTTCAGTTACATTTATTTCTTGCGTTAATATGGGTGGTACTGACTGTTGGGAGATGCTGCGAACTGCAGGACACCACGCGTTCAAACTGAATTGCAACAGAAAAAGCACTACTCCAGTTATGTGACATGCTGGCGTGAATGCCAGGGCTTACTCGACTTGTTCTGAAGTTGCGGTTTCCGAGACGTGATATCTGTCGCGAGGTACCACCTGAGATGCTACAAAACTCTATTCAATGATGGTGTCGTTACGTCGTGCCTTTCAACTCCGTGTCAAGAATATTTCAGTTAGGCCAATCTTGTAAATTGCCTCCCCTTATAGACTCTTTTTGCTACATCCTCCAATAGCGGGAGATTATTCACATGCAATGACAACCTCGTTAAATTGCTAATGCGTATATGTACGCCACGCAAGGGAAATTATTGCTCCAATCCCCTCTATTTTATGGCTTACGTTGGTCATATTGGATACACGTCTAATGCCAACCCTCCGAAAATAGTCATGGCTGAGCTAAGAGAACTTGGTTTCCTTGTCTTTCATTTCCTAGGCGCCAACACGTTCTGATTATTATTCATTTCTTGGCTGTCGCCCCAATGCGGACCATCAGTCTGAAGATCTAAAAGTTGCTTTTTGCCATAGTATGAGGTGTCCTTTTCATATCAGGCTCCGTACCCTGAGCATCTCGCATTTTAACGGTTGTTAGTGCATCTGGACTTGGTGTTACTTGGGTTATCTCTCCTGTTTATTTGAAAATACGAGTTGCGCAGACGAGGAATTCTGACATTTTCTGCTTTCAGTCCTCGTCAAAGCCCAACATAATTAATTTCATTATTTACAGTTTGCTTATTGCGTTTTTGGTTTTCAAGAGTTACTTTGAAATAAGATATTATGTTGGCTTTGAATCTGAATATGTGATTAATATTGTGATATCGACTTCCGTCTATGAATTTCGCGTCCTACAACGCCTTCCATGACTATGCAACTCTTTTTTCACATGTATAATTAGGAACACACTAAGGTCTTGTTACGGTGTGATAGTGTTTCTGTTGTGTGCATTGACCAAACTATTAATGTAATGTTGCATATTATGCAAAACTGTTTAATGTGGTGACAATTCGGGAACACTCGATTTTTTTTTTATTTTGGAGCTCAAACCACTCGCGCACGGATGCGGCCTCCAACCAAGTGCTCTGACGTGGTGCGAAGTACACCAGCTTTGATGCGTTGGACGGACATCTGACGTTCGGAAGACAGCGGTTGCGTCGCCAGCTCACGTAAAGCTGTATAGTAAAATTCAGATGCCGTCCTTTGCCCGTTCGATCTGTCACTGCCGTAGGCCATCAGGGTCTTTCAAGTTTAGGTCTGACACCCCCCAGCCACCACAGCAACGTGGAAGCGTACATGAGCAGGCGCCTGAAACAACGACGCCACGTCGCTTGCCGACACGATTCCCCGCGAAGAATGTTGACATTTAGCGTCCATGGGCCTCTGCTGCTCCTTGTGTGTTGTCGGGGTAAGGAGATAGTGCAGGTATACGCGAGATGATCAGTGCAGGCCGTCGGCCAGTTACGGCATCACGGGTCGCTGTACGGAGGTTACGCGAGACGTAGTTCCAGGACCAGATGACTGGCACAGTGGCCGTAAAATGCGTATATCCCCGCTGTTGCCCATGATATGAGAGCCATGTATCGCGGAGCGCGAGGTCACGTATCAGTGCTTGTAGAGCAGTACATGGGACGTAATGAGGTATTTACTTCTCGGGCCGCAGAACACTTAATATCGCCGCCCACTATGAAATGGTCCATTTTCCTTGCGAAAGTGGGGCGACCTCCTCCGAATAGAAGACGTGTCGGTCACCGCGGTGTGAAGAACCAGTGGGAGCGTAGACTGTGCCAAGTGTGATAGCGATGCCTCGCGCGTTCGACAAGAATGTTACGTCCATCACTTCCATGCCATCTCAGATGGCCATTCCTCCTGCGCCATCACCATATGGTGGGTTGTAGGTTGTGTAGCCATATGGGTCTAAATGCAGCTCGGGACAGACCTCGCGGAGAAGGGTAATGTCCAAGTCTGCCGCTCTGATCATGTATTGTAACATGCAGGTCTTGTGAGTGGAGCGGACGCAATTGACATTGACTGTAACGCCGGAAATGCATATCCTCCTATTTCCATCTATTGTACTCTAAATTTTTTTCCATCTTTGTTACCTGAATATATGACATTTCTGTATCTTTAGAACCAAAGTGTTAAGGATATTTGGTAGTGTTAAGTCTGCCGCGTGGAGCGCGGGCAGAGCGGAGTCTGGTTGGAGTAGGGCGGTGGAGCACGTGTGTTGAGTGACACTTGCGCTAGCTGCCTCGCTTCCGGGGGTTTGGCAGCATGTAATTGCGCTCGAGTTGCGATGATAGTTTCTGGAACGGTGTCGGGGATGGGAAACATTAGCTGACACACATCAAGAGCCCGTTTAGCATGGTGGCCATGACGAGAAGAAGGCGCGCCAGCATCCAGCTTCTGAAAGAGCTATGTCCGACGTAAGTGACTGTCGCCACCTCCTCGATCAACGACTTCAAACCTTCAATCAACCAATAAAAGACGAAAAGCACGTAAAGTTTTAGAACTGTATGGAAGACTTTCAAACTGTTGCATCACAAAAATACAGCAACTTACATTAACCTTTGTTGCTCATTGTCCCAATTGCATTACCAAGCACGGTCCCTTCCTTTTCCGAAAAGAACTCGAGTGTCTTTGAAATTCAAACGCCAGCGTTAAAGTAATATCAATACATTTTACAGCATTAATTTCAAAGGAAAGTTGAGGTATTAATAATAGCGTCAAATATTTACATTAAACAGGCACAAATTAAGAGTGCGAGTTTTGTTACCATATTTTAGCTTATCTGTAAGTGCATCTCAGCCTTGTACGTACTAAATTTTACTATTGTTTATTATTCAGAATCATTTAATTCAAGTTCAAAGATAAATCTCTTATTTCTAAATGGCGTAGATTCTAGTAGTTCTTGAAATGATTGTTGAGGTCGCCCAAGACTAATCTTATTTTTACTGAATTTCGTAGTTCTTCAGAAACAAAGTTCACTATTAATTTCAGTCAGTAAATTAACTTTCAATTTTCCAGTTTTATTAATTCTTTTGCTGAATTAAGTCAGAGTGTAGCGAAATTCATTACTTCTGACAAACATTCAGTTTTCACACGACACGTGTCAACCTTTAGTTGCCACGCTTTTAGTGCTAATTACATGTGCATTAGTCTTTCATTTTCAGTTATTATAGTAGATGTCCATAGGACTGGCGACCGTAATTTTCTCCAGATCTCAAATATCTAATTAACGCCAATTAATTGTTAACGTAACGACCGCACATTTATTTTCTTTATTAATTTTACCCTTTTCTCAAAATTAATTTCCACCAATTTCATTTGCAATTTTTCCTTTCATTTATATGTAACCCTTTCTTCCCTTTTTACCGACAAATTAACTTCTGTGACGATTGCTTTTCCCAAGTTTCCATTAGGTGCATGCGGTTTAATTTTACTGTCATTAGCGTCGATAAGTGAGAGGGAGATTACATGTTCCCAAATCCTACGACTGAGACAAATCAAGTGGTGGGGCAATGTACGGATGCAAGCCCACGGTGTGCTCGTACCGCACTTATGGTACATTACTGTCACTCATGATGCCCTGACTGGCAGGGCTCTCCGGGTTCGATATTCCATAAGCTTATGTCACTATAAGCTGGTACAGTATCAAAAGCCTTCCGGAAATCCAGAAATACGGAATCAGTCTGAAATCCTTTGTGAATAGCACTCAATACTTCATGCGAGTAAAGAGCATTCTGTGTTTCACAAAAACCAAGTTTTCTAGATCCATGTTGGCTGTGTGTTAACAGACCGTTTTCTTCGAGGTAATTCATAATGTTCGAACACACTATGTTCCAAAATCCTGATGCAAATGGACGTTAATGTTCTGGGCCTCTAATTAAGTGGATTACTCTTACTACCTTTCTGGAATATTGGTGTGGCCATTGTTACTTTCTAGTCTTTATCAAAGGAAAATAGTTAATTAATTACTACATTTCCTCTGATGGTGTAATAAGACCTCAGCGTCATCCGTGCCGTTTCAGTTCAACTCTATTAGCACACAGTATCCACTTACGCCACTGAATGTACCTGAAAAGTTATAACGTTATATGACATGATGATAGATAAACTCCAGTGGAAGACTCTGCAGGATAGACGCTCAATAGCTCGGTACGGGCTATTGTTAAAGTTTCGAGAACATACCTTCACCGAAGAGTCAAGCAGTATATTGCTCCCTCCTATGTATATCTCGCGAAGAGACCATGAGGATAAAATCAGAGAGATTAGAGCCCACACAGAAGCATACCGACAATCCTTCTTTCCACGTACAATACGAGACTGGAATAGAAGGGAGAACCGATAGAGGTACTCAGGGTACCCTCCGCCACACACCGTCAGGTGGCTTGCGGAGTATGGATGTAGATGTAGATGTAGACATATACTTCCGGAGATATTACGTCATAATTGCTGAGTGGTTAGAATGGAGGGCAAATTTCTCAGACTGTACTCACCCGTTGTTTGATAATGAGAACAGGTAGCGAATTACAACAAACTTTACATGTAATTGCACACCATTTCTTAACTTTTACTCGCTCCCATTCACGTAAAATACTTAACTCAGCTAAAAATGTCTAAAGTAATTAGACTGTTTTATACACGGGAGCTGGGAGTTTACTGCTACTTTGTGACCTGGCATGTAGCTTTACAATTACCACCGCAACATGCCATGTTGATAAAATAATTTTTCAGATATATTGTTGGAAGTGTGACCAGTGAAATACGATTGAAATCTTCATTTTTAGGGATCCCAGTTTCTAGCTCTATATTAAATGGGAGTTATGGAATACGTATGAGACGGAACAAATGCTGAGCAAGAGAACTGTTCATCGGTGTCTTGGAATACCTTGACTTCGGTGAGTGCTCGTTGAAGTCTTTAGCAAAGTAGGCAAATAGTAATTACGCAATGTTACGTTTCTGTTAAATATTCTTGATGTAGCGATAGTTGCATTATATGAGTCACTTGCCACACTCCGTCTCTGTGGATGTCTGTAATCGACTAAGTGAAGGACGTTCTAAATTTCTAGGCCCTACGTACATGTTCGTGTGTACGTGTTTTACTACTGTGGGTGGACAATGCTTTTGGTAGACATGAAAGTCATTAATGGCGTCCGCTGAGCCCTGGAGGCACCTATTCGTCACCATCTTAACGTCAAGATAAGTGTTAATAGAATGTAATGGTTTAGTAAACGAAGTTACTTCTGTATGTACACTAATCCGCAACCGATCTGAAGTTTTCCCGGCGTATTCCCAATTTGAACCGTTCTCGGGTATCCGTAAAGTAGCGTCGTAATTTCTCCACAATATTTCGTCAGATGTAACGCTGCCATCTTGAAGATGGAAGCGTGTACGTCTGCCGAAATATTGTGGAAAAATTACGTCGCTACCCGGTCGGATACCCGAGAACTGTTTAAATCCGCAACCGATTTGCATACATCACGTTTTCCCCTCATCCAGTACCTTATGTTCCAAAAACAAGCAACTTTAGGTTTACACTCGCACGTTCGCCGGAATTTAAATAGCGAAAGCTCTAAGTCAGTTGTGCTGTTTTGCACATAGCCCAAACGGTGAGAACAGACTCACAAGGCGAATTTTCTCTTTGAAATTCTGTTTCTTTCATTTCATACTTTATCACGTTAATCTAACGTTTTTCCAGTGGCTTTAACTGCCACATTTGGGCAGTCAAGCTGCCACATGTGGTCAGTCACATTTAAAATAATTTCTCCCTGCGTTTTAACTTTCACCTGAAATTTTACGTTTAAAAACGTATCCGCCCTCGCTAAAGAGAGACACTGGTACGGCATCACCGATGGAGTTAATTCCTTTTACCCTCAAAAGGCAGTACGCTGACAGCAGTGAGCATCCATTTGTTCGCTTTTCATCTTTCAGCTGACTGAGGGTAACGACCATAGCGTTCATTGAGTTCAAAACCCACCTCCAGCACCGTAATGTTTTGAGAGCACCTTACGTATACACAACTGTTACGTTTGTTGTTCAGCATAAATGCATGTCATTAAGGTGAAACCTCAATGTGAAAAACGAATCGGTTGCATTAATATTGCCACCAAGATCGTACAGAAAAGGAAACCTACCGTAAGGTGTCATGGATCACGTCTGATATAGTGGTACCTAATATGTCATGACAAACAATACATATTTGAAAGAATAATATCTGCAATGGAGCAAACCCAAAATGCAGTTACACCCATCACCTTATCTGCTTTGCTCCATATTGTGAACATGAAGTGTATGAAACGTAGGCAACATGTACAATATCACACACCTTGTAATACAATCACAGTAAGTGATCATATTGATTTCCTTTCTTCAAACACTGTTTTTATTAGAGAATACTTAAATATCTACTACCGCTAAATTAACAACACAGTTAAGTACCTCTACTTGCGATTTCAACAGTACTCACAGAGTTACTGCCAAGTATTTGAAATTTGTGTGATACTATATGGTAACTGATCTGTAAAATCAGTCCGAGTAAAACTCCTTCAAAATGCGGAAAATCATAATGCTGGGAGCAGAAAAATCTGTAATCGTCATACCGCCGGTGGGTGATGCACATCGAATTCTGTATTTACTCTTTTACAGAAGGCCCCGCGCACACTCGCTTCCTTTTGGTAGATACCCCAAAATAACTTTTCTGTTATTAATACTGAAAAATTGTTTTCACTGCTTTGGTATTGGTTACCATTCATGTCACGTTATTCTAATAAAGTAGCCGTCTTAATCACAAAAATATCAACAGGCAGAATATAAATTGATACTTTATAGAATTTACTGAAGGTCGGAGTAAATCTAATGTTACCTAAACGTAAATTGAATGGAGACGCAAAAATTTAGTAGAACATATGGATAATTGTCATTCTCTGTGCATGTTCACTGAGTTTTGATATTTCCGGTTTATTTCTACGCTACCGCGTGACTGTTCCATCATTTGTTCTCTACGCCGTGCACAGATAACAAGTATCATTTGGATACAGTAAGGGCTGCGTACAACACTGCAGCTGAGCTTCTTAAGAAGTGGCAGGCAATCAACTATGTCGTTATCGTAACATACTTACCACCTAAAAAATTACCTGTTACAAAAAGACAGTAATTATGTTTCCGTATCTGGGTTCTCAAAGGCAAAAGAAAAATAAATAAATAAATGAAGATAAAAAGTAACCTGCCATACTTTCTCACCTCGTGAGACGAGTAACTCTCAAAAATTAGTGTATTTACCAAATATACTACAATCATCATGTTACATGCATGGAAACGTCAGAGTGAAAGCGACTATTATTACAATTCATGCACAGTATTAGCAATATATAGGATAGTAACAACAATAAACGAAAATATCAGCTTCTCTTGTTTTCTGTAGTACTTAAATAATAAAACCACTGGTCGAACCTGAGAAGTCATGAAACAGAAAGTATGGTCACAACACCAAAGGAAATTATTATTAAAAATGGTTGTTTCAGCAGAGAGTTCTGTGAATGGAAAGGATATGTTTGGTTATAGTAGCAGTAGATGAGTAGTTGTTTGTAATGATTCTGTCGATAGAGATCTGGCAGCCCCAACCCCCAGACACTGAGGAGTCAGTCAGGCACCTAAGGGTCGAAAAGAACCGTCCCGTCTTCCGAGTATCCATACTATCATCTGAAAAATTATTTTCCTGAGCTTTTTAGACCGCTGGAAGGGACGGAGGCAGCTATTAAGGCTGGAGGTAAGACGTTTCCAGTGTGCCAGACGAGGTGGCAATTACATTTCTCTAGAGTAGGCGTCAAGCTAATACGAAGTGATGAACCCAGTTTTACAAGGGAAAGAAAGCTTGCTGCGAATGCCTTTTAGCATATGCATGTGCACAGACGAGAAGGGAGATTTTAGCACAGGAGGCGGCGGACGGTACACGCGATGTATACTCTTAATGCGACGTGAATCTCACCCAGTGAAGGAATCCTAGCCACATTAAGATCTACATCTACATGTACATCTACATCTACATCTACATCCATACTCGACAAGCCACCTGACGGTGTGTGGTGGAGGGTACCTGGAGTACACCTATCGGTTCTCCCTTCTATTCCAGTCTCGTATTGTTCGTGGAAAGAACGATAACGATTGTCGGTATGCCTCCGTGTGGGCTTTAATATCTCTGATTTTCTCCTCGTGGTCTCTTCGCGAGATATGCTTAGGAGGGAGCAATATACTGCTTGACTCCTCGGTGAATGTATGTTCTCGAAACTTCAACAAAAGCCTGTACCGAGCTACTAAGCGTCTCTCCTGCATAGTCTTCCACTGGAGTTTATCTATCATCTCAGTAACGTTTTCGCGATTACTAAATGATCCTGTAACGAAACGCGCTGTTCTCCGTTGGATCCTCTCTATCTCTTCTATCGTCCCTATCTGGTACAGACCCCCCCTGCTCAGCAGTATTCAAGCAGTGGGCGAACTAGAGTACTGTAATCTACTTCCTTTGTTTTCGGATTGCATTTCCTTAGGATTCTTCCAGTGAATCTCAGTCTCGCATCTGCTTCATCGATTATCAACTTTATATGATTATTCCAATTTAACTCACTCTTAATGCCTACTCCCAGATAATTGTTTCCGCCGGCCGTGGTGGCCGTGCGATTCTGGGGGCTACAGTACGGAACCGTGGGACTGCTACGGTCACAGGTTCGAATCCTGCTTCGGGCATGGATGTGTGGTATGTCCTTAGGTTAATTAGGTTTAAGTAGTTCTAAGTTCTAGGGGACTGATGACCACAGATGTTAAGTCCCATAGTGCTCAGAGCCATTTGAACAATTCTTTTGATAGTCCATATGCTCTTACTTTGTTCATTAAACGACTGTGGGGAACTGTATCGAACGCCTTGCGGAAGTTAAGAAACACAGCATCTACCTGTGAAGCTGTGTCTATGGCCCTCTGAGTCTCGAGGACGAATAGCGCGAGCTGGGTTACACACGATCGTCTTTTTCGAAACCCATGCTGATTCCTACAGAGTAGATTTCTAGTCTCTAGAAAAGTCGTTATACTCGAACATAAAACGTGTTCCAAAATTCTACAACTGATAGACGTTGGAGACATAGGTATATAGTTCTGCACATCTGTTCGACGTCCCTTCTTGAAAACGCGGATGTTCTGTGCCCTTTTCCAATCCTTTGGAACGCAACGCTCTTCTAGAGACCTACGGTACACCGCTGCAAGAAGGGATGCAAGTTCCTTCGCGTACTCTGTGTGAAATCGAAATGGTATCGGATCAGGTCCAGCGGCCTTTCCCCTCTTTTGAGCGATTTTAATTGTTTCTCTATCCCTCTGTCGGCTATTTCGATATCTACCATTTTGTGATCTGTGCAACAATCTAGAGAAGGAACTAGAGTGCAGTCTTCCTCTGTGAACCAACTCTGGAAAAAGACATTTAGTATTTCGGCCTTTAGTCTGTCATCCTCTGTTTCAGTACCATTTAGGTCACAGAGTGTCTGGACATTTTGTTTTGATCCACCTACCGCTTTGACAGAAGACCAAAATTTCTTAGGATTTTCTACCAAGTCAGTACATAGAACTTTACTTCCCTTCCTATTCTGTGAATATGGAAACTATGGGCGGTAAAAAATGTTTAACAGTGGTAGCGAAGAATAACGTGGTTGGCAAGAAGAAGTATAAGAGCCATCCGATCACATTTACGGGCACGGCCAGGAACATAGCCCTGCAAGATGCAAAGACATCGCCTTGGAGCAACCCTTGGGATCGAGCCAGGAGAGAATGGATTTGTCGCTTACACGGTAAAGAGAAGATCTCTTGGCGAGTGCCACAGATGACACTTTATTGGTGAGAGCCGTCCGTCGCGACGCCAGCGCCAATGCGGAACTCGCAGCACGGCGTCACCTGCCGCCTACATGCCTATCCCGAGACGCTGCCAGCATTTGTCTGCGCCGATAACAGCCTGATGACCGCCCGGGTAAAACGCACTACGGCTATCACCTAAGTCTGTCTGCCAGCTGCGTTTGTCTCATAGCAAGCACGATTTAAAAACCCTCCTAGCAACCCTCGGAATTTTGTAACTATCAGTTACTAATTCCTTTGGTAACAAAAACGTGTAATTTGTAAATATATTTGAGACAATCTTCTTCAACAAAGAAATATTTCTGACTAATCTCGTTGAATTCTTCCTGCTGACAATCCTAATCATTTTTCTTCAACATGCAAATGCCGCACTCAACGTCAGTTTAAGATAAATCCATTGGTTATCAAAATGCATGTATGCATATGGCGGTACTATCATTACCCAAGGCATAAAAGACCAGTGCATTGGCGGACTTGTCATTTATACTCAGGTGTTACATGTGAGAAGGGTTGCCGACGTGATTATAGCCACACGACGGGAATTAAGAGACTCTGAAAAGTCATAGTTGCAGCTAGACGTTTGTGACATACAGTTTCGTAAATCTTAGGGAACTCAATAGTGTGCAGAGAATACATGATTTCAGATATTACTTCTTTCCACAGACAGAGAAGTGCCTGACAGTCTTCACTTAACGACCTAGAGTGGCAGCCATTGCGTAAAGTCGTCGGTGCTAACAGACAAGCAACGCTGCATAATCACATAAATCAATGAGGGACGAACGTATGCGCTAGGACAGTGCGGCGGAATATGCTGTTAACGGACTATGGTAGCAGACGACCGATGCAAGAGTCGTTGCTAACAGCACGACAACGCCTGCAGCAACTCTTCTGGGCTCGTGTTCATATCGTCTGGGCCATACACGACTGGAAAACTGTAATTGATAAGACGTGGTGTTGGATTAGGGTGTGGTGCAGACCCCACGAAGTTGTCAAAAGGCACTGTACAAGCTGCTGGTACCTCCATAATGATGTGGGCTGTGTTTACATGCAATGGATTGATTACGTATGTCCAGCTGAACCGATCATTGGCTGTAAATAGTTATGTTGGACTACTTATAATTGCATTCATGCGAGTCGTGTTCCTTAACAGAGATGAAATTTTGATTCGTGACAATGCGCCAAGCCACAATTGTCCGTGAATGGTTCTCTGAACATTCTGGACAGTAGGAGAGAATGATATGGCCAGATCGCCGTACATGAATCCCAAACAACTTTTGGTTGACATCTCGTAAAATCGGGTGTACTGCCGACAGTACACCCGATTTTACGAGATGTCAACAAATCGCCGGGAAAGTCTTACAACTTTTGGCTGGTTGGTTTGTTAGTTTGTGGGGTTGTAGGCACCAGACTACAACGGCCATTTGTCCCCTGATACAAGCTTTATGGTATGTAAAAGAGAAGGCAGTTTGTACACACAATCCTGAACTGGCATATTTTGCAATTGTGGACGGCCAAATAGCCGTCATGGATCAGTATTTCTCAAGGGGTCTACAAAAGAGTCCATGCCACGTTGAGGTACAGCACTAACCAAGGGCAAAAGGAGGTCCGACAAGATGTTAGGGGGTATCGCATGACTTTTGTCACCTCAGCTGCAATTGTATATGCAGTGTATTTGTTTTGACTTGAGACAACTAAATAAGTCGAAAGCAACGCATCGTAAGAAAAAAATGCACTATGTGAAAGCAGGATCAATATTCTATTTAGAAATGGGAACCATCCCCCCCCCCCCAATTATATTGCATATTTGTATTCAAGTACAAACTAAAGATGCAGTTATTCACACTACAGGTATCCACTTGTGGTTGATGGCACTATAAACGAACAATATCAAGTCCTCAGAGTGTGCACTGATATGAAACTTCATGGAAGATTAAAACTATGTGTCGGACCGAGACTCGAACTCGAGACCTTTGCCTTTAGTGGGCAAGTGCTCTACCAACTGAGCCACCCAATTACGACTCAGAACCACTCCCCATAGCTCTCATTCCGTCGTTTTATATCAAGTCTGCCTGTTTTTTCTATTAAGAATCAATGCAACAGATTCTACATTTTATCTAATATATAAATGTAAACCATTGCGTTATAACGTAGATAGTTTCGAGGGGCATTCTATAAGTAATGCAACTCATTTTCTTCTCGACTGCTTTCGAGTGGAAAAGAGCAGTATTTGTTGTGGGACATCGTGAGATATGGCCTCTTCAGCCATTATTGTTTCATGAAGTTCAGACAGGTAGCGGCCCTAAGCTAAGCATTCTTAATGGCTGATAATAAAATTAAAACAATTTGGAATATAATTTAAAAAGAAACAGATCAACCAAGAGCAGAGGAAGACAGTATTACAATCAAACTGAATGAAAACTTTACGAACAAAAAGTCAGAAGGAGAAAATATTTTTAATAATCATTTTCTAAATGTTGTGGATATAGTAGGATCCATACCTATGCAATTTGATACAATTGAAATTACTCCCACTTCTCCCTCTGAAATTAGGAAAATAATAATCTTGCTCAAAAGCAAAAACTGACATGGAATTGATGGCATTTCTAGCAAAATACTAAAAGCTTGTTCTCAACAGATAAGTAAGATTCTCAGTCACCTGTGTAATAACTCTCTGGAACAGGGAATTTTCCCTGATAGACTAAAATAAGCTATTGTTATACCTTTGCATAAAAAAGGGGATGGATCTGATGTCAACAATTACCGGTCAATCTCCCTTGTAACAGCTTTATGCAAAATGTTTGAGAAGGTAATGTATTCAAGAGTAGCTTTACAGATCTGTAAAAATGAAGTACTAACAAAATGTCAGTTTGGTTACCAGAAAGGTTTTCCAACAGAAAATGCCATATATGCTTTCACCAATCAAATTTTAAATGATCTGAATAACCAAACACCTCCAATTGGGATTTTTTGTGATTTCTCAAAGGCTTTTGATTGTGTAAATCATGAAATTCTGCTAGACAAGCTCAAGTATTGTGGCATGAGTGAGACAGTGCACAAATGGTTTAATTCGTACCTAACTAGAAGAGTGCAGAAAGTTGAAATACGCAGTTACCATAATATTCAAAGATCAGCATATTCCTCAAACTGGGAACTATCAAGAATGGGGTTCCACAAGGGTCGGTCCTGGGTCCTTTGTTGTTCTTAATATATATTAATGACTTGCCATTCTGTATTCATGAAGAGGCAAAGTTACTTCTCTTTGCTGATGATACAAGTATAGTAATCACACCTCACAAACAAGAATTAACTGATGAAATTGTCGATAACGTGTTTCAGAAAATTACTAAGTGGTTCCTTGTAAACGGACTCTCACTGAATTTTGATAAGACACAGTACATATAGTTCTGTACAATAAATGGTATGACGCCATTAATAAATATAGACCTTAATCAGAAGCATATAGCTAAGGTAGAATATTCAAAATTTTTAGGTATGTCCATTGATGAGAGAATAAATTGGAAAAAACACATTGATGAACTGCTGAAACGTTTGAGTTCAGTTACTTATGCAATAAGGGTCGTTGCAAATTTTGGTGATAAACATCTTAGTAAATTAGCTTACTACACCTATTTTCACTCATTGCTTGCGTATGGCATCATATTTTGGTGTAATTGATCACTGAGGAATAAAGTATTTATTGCACAAAAGCGTGTAATCAGAATAATAGCTGGAGTCCACCCAAGATCATCCTAAAGACATTTATTTAAGGATCTAGGGATATTGATAGTAGCTTCTCAGTATATATACTCTCTTATGAAATTTGCTGTTAACAACCAAAACCAATTCAAAAGTTATAGCAGTGTGCATAACTACAATACTAGGAGAAAGGATGATCTTCACTATTCAAGATTAAATCTAACTTTGGCTCAGAAAGGGGTGAATTATACTGCCACTATAGTCTTTGGTCACTTACCAAATAGTATCAAATGTCTCACAGATAACCAACAAATATTTAAGAAGAAATTAAAACAAATTCTGAATGACAACTCCTCCTACTCCATAGAGGAGTTTTTAGATATAGATTAAGAAAAAAAACAAACAAAAAAATAAAAGTTGTTATATTAACTTAATTATGTTGTTAAATTAATTTAATTATGTCATGTATTGGAAAATTTGACTCGTTCCACGTCATTACGAAATATCGTTTCATGATCGATGGAACTAGTATTAATCTAATCTAATCTAACCGTCTCTAGGGGATGTGCGGTTCAAGCAGAGAGCAGTCATTGAGTTCCTTTGACCAAAACTCAGAACATCACAGCCATTCATAGGCGCTTGCAGAATGTCTACTGAGACCTGGCACTGAACAAAAGTACGGTGATTTGTAGGGACAGGAGCCTGTCGTCGTCGCAACAAGGACCTCGCAGGCCTGTCCAGTCTCTCGTGTGCCGGCTGGCCGCACACAGATGTGACGCCTGAAATTTTGAACGCGCGGATAGTCTCATTCGAAGTGAGCGATGGATCACAAACACCTTTCTGCAGAACTGGACTGTCTCGATCAGCAATTGGGGTACCCAAACGCGTGTGCTCGCTGGATTCCTCCCAACCTCACAGAAGACCGTAAACGGCCACGAAGGACTATCTGTGCCGAACTGCGACCCATGCAAAGCAGTACGTACATGTGGAGAGATTATTGATGCTGTAAGACATTGGCTCCAACGTCGGCCAATAGAGTATTACGATACGGGTATATAGGCGCTGCAAGTAAAGTGGGATTTTATGTTGAAGAATAGCCACAGGAATGGAAAATAATGTGGTTTATTGGAATGCTGAATAAAATCGACCTGTTTTAAGAAAAACTGTGTTGCACTGCTTTATGGAAGCCCCTCGCAAATCCTAAATTTACTTTAGTATTGCAAATTTGATTGATGATTGATTGGCGGTCTGTCGTCTCAATGTCTAGTTAGAAACTATGTTTAGAGTGATCCAGAAACGAATGTAATAGTTTTTTGCCCACATCGGGATGCTTGACATCGATGAGTCCCCTTGCCTCTCATCTTTGCGGTACCTGATTTCGGTGAGTGTCCATGGTAGGTGCGCATGTCACTATCAACTGTAGTTTGCATTCCGGCAGAAGCCGTGTAGCTGCGCGGCTGAGAGTTACGGTGGTCGGATGGAGACACACTTCTAAATCACTCTCCTCGATGGAGGGGCTCGAGGACAGCCAACGGAAATAGGCATTCAGGTGGTTCGCGGACTCGCCGTAATCCAACCATAGGGAACAGAAAACTGCTTTACCATACAAGTAGCTTATTTGCCAGAAACCTTAAAGTCGAGACATATTTTTTGTACTGCACAGACCTACACTACTCGCCATTAAAATTGCTACACCAAGAAGAAATGCAGATGATAAACCGGTATTCATTGGACAAATATATTATACCAGATCTGACATGTGATTACATTTTCACGCAATTTGGGTGCATAGATCCTGAGAAATCAGTACCCAGAACAACCACCCCTGGCCGTAATAACGGCCTTGACACGCCAGGTCATTGAGTCAAACAGAACTTGGATGGGGTGTACAGGTACAGCTGCCCATGTACCTTCAACACGATACCACATTTCATCAAGAGTAGTGACTGGTGTATTATGACGAGCCAGTTGCTCGGCCACCATGGACCAGATGTGCTGGCTAGGGCAGCAGTCGAACATTGTCTGTACCCAGAAAGGCCCGTACAGGACCTGCAACATGCGGTCGTGCACCATCCTACTGAAATGTAGGGTTTTGTAGGGATCAAATGAAGGGTAGAGCTGCGGGGCGTAACATATCTGAAATGTAACGTCCACTTTTCAAAGTGCCGTCAATGTGACCAGGAGGTGACCGAGACGTGTAACCAATGGCACCCTATAACATCAGGCCTAGTGATACGCCAGTATGGCGATGACGGATACACACTTACAATGTGCGTTCACTGCGATTTGGCCAAACACGGATGCGACCATCATGATGCTGCAAATAGAACCCGCATTCATCCGGAAAACTGACGTTTGGCCATTCGTGCACCCAGGTTCGTCGTTGAGTACACAATCGGAGGCGCTCATGTCTGTGATGCAGCGTCAAGGGTAACCGCAGCCATGGTCTCCGATCTGATAGTCCATGCTGCTGTAAACGTTGTCAAACTGTTCGTGCAGATGGTTCTTATCTTGCGAACGTCCCCATCTCTTGACTCAGGGATCGAGACGTGGCTGCACGATCCGTCACAGCCATGCTGATAAGACGCCTGTCATCTCCACTGCTAGTGGTACGAGGGGGTTGGGATTCAGCACGGAGTTCCGTATTACCCTCCTGAACCCACCGATTCCATATTCTGCTGACAGTCATTGTATCTCGACCAACGCGAGCAGCAATGTCGCGATACGATAAACCGCAATCACAATAGGCTACAATCCTACCTTTACAAAGTTGGAAACCTGATGGTAAGAATTTCTCCTCCTTACATGAGGCATCACAACAACTTTACACTAGGCACGCCGGTTAACTGCAGTTTGTGCATGATAAATAGATTGGGAATAGCATCACGTCAGCGCGTTGTAGGTGTCACCACCGGCGCCAACCTTCTGTGAATGCTTTGAAAAGCTAATCATTTGCATATCACAGCATCGTCTTCCTGATAAACTCAAGTGGAAGATTTTGCAGGAGAGACGCTCAGTAGCTCCGTATGGGCTTTTGTTGAAGTTTCGAGAACATACCTTCACCGACGAGTCAAGCAGTATATTGCTCCCCCCTACGTATACCTCGCGAAGAGACCATGAGGATAAAATCAGAGAGATTAGAGCCCACACAGAGGCATACCAACAATCTTTCTTTCCACGAACAATACGAGACTGGAATAGAAGGGAGAACCGATAGAGGTACTCAAAGTAGCCTCCACCACACACCGTCAGGTGGCTTGCGGAGTATGGATGTAGATGTAGATATTAGCTTTTCGTCTAGAGCATTTTTTTAAAGATATTTCGTTGTCTCAGTTTAAAACCAACATTCGGTTAGTCGTAATGTTCTTAAAGTTCGGAGCACTACAAGTTTTTGGATACGGTTTCTGCTCTGATCAAAGACGGTCAACAACATCTACTTGAGGCAGGAAAGGAGTGTAGTTTCTCTGAAACACTGGGGAATTTTTTTCGAACTTTCAGTGCAGAGAGCTCAGGAACCTGCCTATGCTATAAATTTTGAGATGGAGTACTTAGTTCCTATCTAACAAAGTAATAAATTGGGAAAACCTGCCAATGAACAGAAATTGGCCACTCTTTGTACAAATTGAATATGCTAACTAAAGGGTTAAAAAATTTCGTTAGCCACATGGCAAGTAGTGTGTCTGCTGTAAGGTTGAATGATAGAACGTCATTTGTTATAAACAGCACGAAGTTTAGCGATTTTAAGAAAATGTTTTATCTGAAAAATACCAAGACAACTTAACCATAACCAGAGTAGTAACGAAGTAGCTGCTTTCTTGCCAGTTCATGAAGTTAACCTAGGGTAATCACAATTAACACCAAACAGAACTTTTTATTGTTCATACAGTGAATATATCACGTTTTTTATTATTTTCTTGTACTTTGTTCATATATTCCAAGTGTCATTCGACACTACTGAATATTCTCCTTCTAGATAGGAGCTATGGGAAACAATGAATGAATGAATGAATGAATCAATGAATAACGTCCAGAATGATGGTAATAAGCTATTCTATTTCAGCTTTTCTCACTGAAATTTACTAAGGCCTCTGTGCGTCCTCCCAATGATAAAAATATACCTACGACGAAGTTTGCTTTCTTCTTTGAATCTGGGCCACATCTTCCGTTAACGCAACGTGGTGAGAGTGCCAGACAGTCGAGCAGTGCTGAATAATTTATCGATGGAGGGATTCGTATGCGACCTGTGTGGCCGAATTACATTTCTTCAGAATTTTTCCAAGAAGTCTTCGTCTCGCATCTGTCCAAGCACCGCCAAACAGATATACACAGATATACGCTGATACTGTTTTCAGTGACAGATCACACATCATATAATCTAACGCTATCAGATATTCAGTTCTACTCACTTGCAATATATTACATACTTCATGTGTCGTCATCAAGTCCTCGCAAGAATTTATGATAGATTTCAAATCATACAAAATTGCACAGCAATGTTCTAACGTCGTGACCTCCTTGTATATAGCTGCGTTTTATTCTTACAAGTTTTGAGTCGCAGAACCACGGATACCAGGACCTTTATACATAATGTGAATAGTACGTGTCCTGTACATTTTTCAGGGGTGTGTCGGCCATGAATAGTATTATACGTTTTTCTTTCTGCTCCATAATAACTCTAGTGTTTAGTAATGCAGGAGAATAAGTCCAGTAAAAATGGGGTCTAACATTCATACTTTAAGAGCTACGAGCGCTTGTTTATATTCGCTACTGTGATACACAACTCTTATACTGCAAGCTGTTCATTATTACGAACTACCAACAGAATTCCGTAAACAGACGAGGACACATTTGTTTGCAATTGTCCATGAATACAGCTTCCATTAACCATCTGTTAATGTTGTTTCTGTAAACTGTATTCACAGTTATGGAGAAGTGTAGCGCATACGTTTGTTATAATGCAAACCTTTTGTGTTCTGATGAGTTTGTGAACTGCTTCTGCATCGTAGGTTTATCTTTGTATTTACAAACTACTACATAGTGCGTGATACTCTAGGACGTCGCATAAATACCTACCTTACTACGAAGTGGCACCATATTCAGCACCTCCTTTATCGATTGGTCACAAGTGCAGCTCGTAGCGTATCACAGTAGAAGCACTGCTGCCATAGTAACAGAATGATAATCTCTCATTTTCTTACTGCATTCTGTTGGCAATTCGATTAGCAAAGTGCATGCAGCAGAACAGTTATGTTGCACAATAGCAAAGACGAACGAGTGCTCTTAGTTCTTGATGTACGAATTGAAGCCCACGTTTACTGGACCATGCCACACTCTGCAAAGGTACTGGGTACCTTTTTAAGCAATCTGTGTATAAAACTAAGCAAAAGACGTATATTAATTAATAATACTCCGTCAACAGTCTCAATATTTTTATTTTCTAGTTACTGTCTTACATGTTTCGAAGTAAATAATAAGTTATACAGTAATTAGAAAATGAAATATTGCTACCGAAGATGGATTATTAACTAATTTATTCCTAACCAAAAACTGTAGAAGCTCCAGCCACTGACAACTCATGAGTTAATATATATTAACAACGACAGCAAAAGGAAAATTGTTGTACTCAATTTATTTTTGCTTGTTGGTCAGGGAAATTAAGTAATTTTGCAGCTCGTAAATGAGGTAGATTTGTAGGTGTAGTAGGTGCTTGAATTCTAATTTAAAAGTTTTTATTCTGCGTTACAATGTGTGATAAGTGTGGCAGGTTGACACAGAGTGCCGGCCGCGGTGGTCTAGCGGTTCTAGGCGCTCAGTGCGGATCCGCGCGACTGCTACGGTCGCAGGTTCGAATCCTGCCACGCGCATGGACGTTTGTGATGTCCTTAGGTTAGTTAGGTTTAAGTAGTTCTAAGTTCTAGGGGACTGATGACCACAGATTTTAAGTCCCATAGTGCTCAGAGCCATTTGAACCATTTTTTCTTTTTTTTTTTTTTTTTGACACAGAGTAGTCTAACAGGGAATGATATTTATAGATTGTGGTTTGAAATGGCACTGGCGCGATGGTAGAGGGGAGCAGAATGCGGAATACAATGAGGCTCTCTCGTGGAACTGTATGCTATGTACAAAAGACAAAAAACTCGCTGAACAGAAAACAACGAATTGTGCACTACAGGCTGAATTAGAACGTCGAAATGGCAGATATTGGATTACCGGTCGCGAAACCGAAAGACAACAGGACGATTTGAGGCACACATTCTACACAGGTTTTCCGAGAGACTTGCCCCTTTCTGTCAGCAGTTTATCGGAGTTCGCTGGAGTAACGAATGGTACTTAAGGACAGGAGAAAGACGCCAGCCGTACCTGTTTCCAAGAAGTACATCGTTTTGTTGTACAATTATAGAACAGATTTTATGATTAAGAATTATGGCGTTTTTTGGAGAATAAATATCTGTATAATTATGAAAAACATTTTACGCTTAAGAATTACCACATATTTGGGGAATGAATATATCCTCCATGGGAATGGATTCCGCAAACAGAGATCTATCGAAACGCATCTCGCTCTGTTCCTCCGTGAGATCCATAGCTGTGTAGATAACGGCGTTCAGGTTCATGCCCTGGTTCTTGACTTCAGGAAGGCGTTTGACACCGTCCCGCACTACCGTCTTGTGAAAAAAAATTTAGCTTACCGAATATCGAAACATATTTGCGACTGGAATCAGTACTTTCTTGAAGACAGAACTCAACACATCGCACTTAATGGAATAAAATCAACAGACTGGATGTAATTTTCGGATTAACCCAAGAATGTGTGATAGGACCCGTTTACAATGTATGTAAATAACCCAGTAGAAAGAGTGGCAAACTCTTTTAACACTATTGGCAGATTATGCGCTTGTCTACAAGAAAGTAGCAACACCAGAGGACAGTATCGCTTTTCAGAATGTCCTACCACGGACTGACAATCGTGCAGGCTCTGGCACTTGATCTGGAACGTAATTAAATGTATCATATTGCGCATACACAGAAAGTCAACTCCTGTACAACTACGCTGTTGATAAAAATCGCTGCACACAGCATCTACCGTGAAATATTTAGGAGTATGTAGCCAGAGTGACCTTAAGTTGAATGTTTGCAGAAAACTAATAGTAGTAAAAGTAGGAAAAGAAGGGTTCCAGATTGAGATTAATAGGAAAAATCTTAAGGAAACGTAATTCGATCACTAAAGAGGTACTTACATGGCGCTTGTTCAATCGATTCCTGAGTGTTGTTCATCAACGTGATACTCTTGCAGGTTAGAGAGAGAGAGAGAGAGAGAGAGAGAGAGAGAGAGAGAGAGAGAGAGAGAGAGAGAAGATCCAATGAAGAGCGTCCAGTTTCGTAATTGGATCGTTTGGTCGGTAAAGGAGCCGTAGAGATGATCAACAAACTGCAGTGCAGACGCTACAAAAGAGGCGTTGTGCATCACGGAGAGGGTTACTACCAAAATTTCGGCAGAGGTCTTTCCGTGAAGAGTCGGCCTGGTTATTACTTTTGCTTACACACATCTGGCGAAATGACTACGACGAAAGAATTCGAGAAATTAAGGCTAATACCGAGGCTTACCGAGAATAATTATTTTCCCAGGCACATTTGGGAGTTGAACAGGCGTGCGAGAAACTAGTGATATTAGAAGTACCTTCCGCCAAACACTATCAGGAAGTTGCGGAGTACTGATGTAGATGCAGGTGTAGATCTTAGGTCCACCATTGTTTCTCATGTAAGTAAACAACCTTCCGTCTAACACACAACAAGCTGATTCACTTCTTTTTGTGGATGACACTAGTATTGTAATCAATCCAACATACATACAAAAACAGAAGGAGCAAATAATGTTCTCAAAAGTATTATTGAGTGTCTCACTTTCAGCTTCTAAAAGTTACAGCGTATTCAGTTTCGCACATCTAGCAACACCACTCTGACGACAACTGTAACACATGGTGAAAAAATAACAACCAGTGTGGAAACATCAAAATTTGAGGTGTTCATATCTGCGAGAATTTAAATCGAAAAAAAAAAACATTTTCGTACTCTTAAAATACTTCAGCCACATTTGCACTCACAACATTACCAAAAATATGAAGATCAGCATGTAGCCGCATTAAGATACGAAAGCGTAACATGAATGTCATTACAATTATTCGTACAACTGGAAATCTTTCGGAAAGACAAATCAGTAAACTGATATTTTTGGGTATTCTCATTCAATAACGTGATATGGAATAATGTTCATAATGTTCTGAGGTGGCTCAACTTTAGGAAAGAAACTGTTCATTGCTTAAAAACGTCTTGTAGGAATAACATGTTGCGATCACCCATGGTTATTGTTTCAACACGTGCTTAAGGACTTAGAAATTCTGACTACCGCTTCACCGTATATTAATTTCATCATGAAATATGTCGTACCTAACTATAATATCAGAAGAAAAGCGACATTCATTATTCCACATAAGGCTGACTTGGGCACATAATGGGGTGCACAATGCTACCTCCAAATTTTTTTTATCGTTTACTCAATTACATAAATTGCCGTGTGCAGCAAAGTTAAATTTGCAAACAGATTGAGAAAGTTTCTGCTTCACAAGTCCTGGAGTTCAGTAAAAGAATTTCTAAATTTGTAACGTGTAAAAGGCGATGGGTAGGAGTTACTAACTTTCAACATTACTTTAAAAAATGTAGATGACGAGCATAGCCAAGTGAATATCTAACATTAATGTCATTGCGACTAACTCTAAAAATTATCGACTGAAAGTGAAAATAACTAACTTTTCATTATTCACCGCGTATTAAACATTAACTAAAAATGGCTGACGTCTACCTTGATTCTGCATTGCTAAACTCCTTCGTACTACGATGCAGCTGTACCTTTACATGAGATTAGATTGAAGATAATGAATATGTGCTTCTCGAGTCTAGTTATACTTCATCCATGATAGCTATAGCTGAGAATATATACAGTCGTTATTATTATCTTAATTTCTTAATGATAAAAGAATTTGATTTTTGGACTTCCACTGGAAATTTGAGAATTAGCATAAGAAGCAATCGGTCCGTCCATACAGTGCACGGCGCAAAAATGCCCCAAAAAGCCATGTGCAAAATGAAGTCATATCTCAGGGTCCATTAATTACATAAATAAGAGTTCTAGTGTTTTGAATAGCCCCTGGCCTAGCCAACATTTACACTAGTGGAAATGGAAAAAAGAACACATTGACACCGGTGTGTCAGACCAACCATACTTGCTCCGGACACTGCGAGAGGGCTGTACAAGCAATGATCACACGCACGGCACAGCGGACACACCAGGAACCGCGGTGTTGGCCGTCGAATTGCGCTAGCTGCGCAGCAATTGTGCACCGCCGCCGTCAGTGTCAGCCAGTTTGCCGTGGCATACGGAGCTCCATCGCAGTCTTTAACACTGGTAGCATGCCGCGACAGCGTGGACGAGAACTGTATGTGCAGTTGACGCACTTTGAGCGAGGGCGTATAGTGCACATGCGGGAGGCCGGGTGGACGTACCTCCGAATTGCTCAACACGTGGGGCGTGAGGTCTCCACAGTACATAGATGTTGTCGCCAGTGGTCGGCGGAAGGTGCACGTGCCTGTCGACCTGGGACCGGACCGCAGCGACGCACGGATGCACGCCAAGACCGTAGGATCCTACACAGTGCCGTAGGGGACCGCACCGCCGCTTCCCAGCAAATTAGGGACACTGTTGCTCCTGAGGTATCGGCGAGGACCATTCGCAACCGTCTCCATGAAGCTGGGCTACGGTCCCGCACACCGTTAGGCCGTCTTCCTCTCACGCCCCAACATCGTGCAGCCCGCCTCCAGTGGTGTCCCGACAGGCGTGAATGGAGGAACGAATGGAGACGTGTCGTCTTCAGCGATGAGAGTCGCTTCTGCCTTGGTGCCAATGATGGTCGTATGCGTGTTTGGCGCCGTGCAGGTGAGCGCCACAATCAGGACTGCATACGACCGAGGCAAACAGGGCCAACACCCGTTCTCATGGTGTGGGGAGCGATCTCCTACACTGGCCGTACACCTCTGGTGATCGTCGAGGGGACACTGAATAGTGCACGGTACATCCAAACCGTCATCGAACCCATCGTTCTACCATTCCTAGACCGGCAAGGGAACTTGCTGTTCCAACAGGACAATGCACGTCCGCATGTATGCCGTGCCACCCAACGTGCTCTAGAAGGTGTAAGTCAACTACCCTGACCAGCAAGATCTCCGGATCTGTCCCCCATTGAGCATGTTTGGGACTGGATGAAGCGTCGTCTCACGCGGTCTGCACGTCCAGCACGAACGCTGATCCAACTGAGGCGCCAGGTGGAAATGGTATGGCAAGCCGTTCGACAGGACTACATCCACCATCTCTACGACCGTCTCCATGGGAGAATAGCAGCCTGCATTGCTGCGAAAGGTGGATATACACTGCACTAGTGCCGACATTGTGTATGCTCTGTTGCCTGTGTTTTTGTGCCTGTGGTTCTGTCAGTGTGATCATGTGATGTATCTGACCCCAGGAATGTGTCAATAAAGTTTCCCCTTCCTGGGACAATGAATTCACGGTGTTCTTATTTCAATTTCCAGGAGTGTATATACCTGTCGGAAGAAAGGGCATGCAATAGCTGTCCAACAGTACAGGGTCAAGATATAAACGTTATACACTTCCTCCACACTAGGAAAATAAAGCAAATCGATTGTTTGTTTCCCATTAAATACACCGTTTTTCATACGCGGTTCGTTAGAAAGCCCAGCAGAACCATGATTTTTTGTCATGAATAGTACCTCTGTAATTTCGGTTCATGACAAATGACTGAAATTTTTACCATGTTCCTTAAATCTTGTTCTCGGGGTACCTTGATACATTCTTCCGATATCGTTCCGCATTACGAAAATCAATAACTGATCCTTCTCTAGTCCAAGTGGTAGGACACGCTGATTAAGAACCACCTGGTGTAGAAATTTAGTTTACAACCTAGAAAAAATGACCAAAATTCTATCCTTACTCCGACTAGCAAGTTGTATGTACATTAAATGATGTATTTTAAATGAGAGACGGTTTTTTTTTTTTTTTTGGGTCTTCGTTCTGATAGCCATGGATTCCTCTTTATCTCAGAAAAGCACTTGACAATCTACGCACCAAGTACGCTCCTGGAAATGGAAAAAAGAACACATTGACACCGGTGTGTCAGACCCACCATACTTGCTCCGGACACTGCGAGAGGGCTGTACAAACAATGATCACACGCACGGCACAGCGGAAACACCAGGAACCGCGGTGTTGGCCGTCGAATGGCGCTAACTGCGCAGCAATTGTGCACCGCCGCCGTCAGTGTCAGCTAGTTTGCCGTGGCATACGGAGCTCCATCGCAGTCTTTAACACTAGTAGCATGCCGCGACAGCGTGGACGTGAACCGTATGTGCAGTTGACGGACTTTGAGCGAGGGCGTATAGTGGGCATGCGGGAGGCCGGGTGGACGTACCGCCGAATTGCTCAACACGTGGGGCGTGAGGTCTCCACAGTACATCGATGTTGTCGCCATTGGTCGGCGGAAGGTGCACGTGCCCGTCGACCTGTGACCGGACCGCAGCGACGCTCGGATGCACGGCAAGGCCGTAGGATCCTTCGCAGTGCCGTAGGGGACCGCACCGCCACTTCCCAGCAAATTAGGGACACTGTTGCTCCTAGGGTATCGGCGAGGACCATTCGCAACCGTCTCCATGAAGCTGGGCTACGGTCCCGCACACCGTTAGGCCTTCTTCCGCTCACTCCCCAACATCGTGCAGCCCGCCTCCAGTGGTGTCGCGACAGGCGTGAATGGAGGGACGAATGGAGACGTGTCGTCTTCAGCGATGAGAGTCGCTTCTGCCTTGGTGCCAATGATGGTCGTATGCGTGTTTGGCGCCGTGCAGGTGAGCGCCACAATCAGGACTGCATATGACCGAGGCACACAGGGCCAACACCCGGCATCATGGTGTGGGGAACGATCTCCTACACTGGCCGTACACCTCTGGTGATCGTCGAAGGGACACTGAATAGTGCACGGTACATCCAAACCGTCATCGAACCCATCGTTCTACCATTCCTAGACCGGCAAGGGAACTTGCTGTTCCAACAGGACAATGCACGTCCGCATGTATCCCGTGCCACGCAACGTGCTCTAAAAGGTATAAGTCAACTACCCTGGCCAGCAAGATCTCCGGATCTGTCCCCCATTGAGCATGTTTGGGACTGGATGAAGCGTCGTCTCACGCGGTCTGCACGTCCAGCACGAACGCTGGTCCAACTTAGGCGCCAGGTGGAAATGGCATGGCAAGCCGTTCCACAGGACTACATCCAGCATCTCTACGATCGTCTCCATGGGAGAATAGCAGCCTGCATTGCTGCGAAAGGTGGATATACACTGTACTAGTGCCGACATTGTGCATGCTCTGTTGCCTGTGTCTATGTGCCTGTGGTTCTGTCAGTGTGATCATGTGATGTATCTGACCCCAGGAATGTGTCAATAAAGTTTCCCCTTCCTGGGACAATGAATTCACGGTGTTCTTATTTCAATTTCCAGGAGTGTATTTGTTGGATATATTCCAGCGTCTTTGCCTGCAGATTTTATCTTCTATGTCAGATCACCGTGTCGCTCCTTCTCGTCAGTGCTTTTCATTTGTTTCTTTTTGTCGATTATACGGAGAGCATCGTCATTCCACATCTTTTTAGCCTAATTAGTTTTCAGTGGCTTTCTGTAACACTGTATCTGAAACGCTACGATTCTCTTCTTTGCAGGTTTTCTCACTGTTCAAGATTAACTATCATACAATGGTGCGCTCGAAATAACGTTCTCAGATATTTATTATGCATATTAACGAGGGATTACTCTCAGATAAATAATACTGCACTGACAATCTGCTGAAACGCGTCGTAGGAGGTAGATATCTCTTGGTCTACATGTAGCGTTGATATTCAGTCTCTACGCTGTAATACCAATGAAGGTGCTCTGCAGTGCATGGAACTCAGATTACATGATGGCGCAGGTTGGCCCCAACCATTTACTTAAATTACTTCAAAATTATTCCGGGAATTCTAGGCACTTGTGAATGCAAGTAATACATGACATAGAATATTAAAAGTCTACGAAAGACGTGGTCTGAAACCATTCACACCTGTCACTTCTAGTTATTAGATGTACATCGAGGAAGCGAGAAACTTAACATCAGGATTGATGGTCACGAAGTAGATGAAGCTAAGGAATCCTGCTACCTATGCAGTAAAATAACCAATGACAGAAGGAGCAAGAAGGACATCAAAATCAGACTGGCTACGGCAAAAAGGCGTCCCTGGCCTAGAGTAGTTGACTAATATCAAATATCGGCGGCCTTACTTTGAGGAAGGAATGTACGTCTGGAGTACAGAATTGTATGGTAGTGAAACATGGACTTTGGAAAAACCAGAACAGAAAAGAATCGAACCATTTGAGATGTGGTTATACAGACGAATGTTGAAAATTATGTGGACTGATAAGGAATGAGGAGGTTCTGCGCAGAATCGGAGAGGAAAGAAACATGCGGAAAACACTGATAAGGAGATGGGATAAGATGATAGAACATCTGGCAAGACATGAGGGAATGACTTCCATGGTCCTAGAGGGAGCTGTAGAGGGCAAAAACTGTAGAGCAAGACAGAGATTGGAACATATCCAGAAAGTAATTGAGGACGTAGGTTGCAAGTGCTACTCTGTAATGAAGAGGTTGGCACAGAAGAGGAATCCGTGCAGGCCGCATCAAACTAGTCAGAAAACTTATGAAAAAAAACACGGAATGCTATACAACAATTAAAACAAATAACAGTAATATTTTTCGTTCTATAAAGCAGAATGGCAATCCTTAACTTGGGAGTTACGTCGGTTTCGCAAGTGACATGAAAACAGTAATAGTCTTCGCTATAGACAAATAACAGATCAGTAACTGATCAGGAACATAACTAGTTGTTCTTGTAGCACGCTCCACAAATTCGCTCCAACAGTGTCAGTACACTGAGGCCATCAGAGCGGTCTAGGCTTGCAGTAGCGGCGCTGATATTCACTTGTTGCAGAGGCGCTCCTGGTGCGGCTCGGTCCTTGCCAGCGGGCTACTGGCTCACGTCTCCTCGCCGCCTTCTCTGTTTTTCCGTTCTTCGTCTTCGTTCGGCGCTTTTGGGTACCCCAGAACAAAACGAATGTGTTACGTTGATTGGGTCCGTGTGCTAGGCTCTTGGAGTTTCAAATATTGGTACAGAAAATACAATTGCCGCACAAAAAACATATCATAATAATTTCCCAATTTTTCTGGTGCTACCAAAACATTGTATCATCCCATATCGGAAGTAAGGGCAACGGCCTTGCCGCCGTGGATACACTGGTTCCCGTCAGACCACCGAAGCGTTGTCGGACGTGCCCGGCACGAGGAGCTACTCGACGACCGAATAGTAGCGGCTCCGGTCAAAGAAAACCATCGTAACGACCAGGAGAGCGGTGTTCTGACCACACGCCCCTCCTATCCGCATGCTCAGCTGAGAATGAAACGGCGGTCGGGTGGTCCTGATGGGCCACTTGTGGCCTGACGACTGAATGCTTAGTGCATATCGGAAGTAACGCCTGACCAGCAGTTCCATTTGCTTTAAGTTTGGATGAAACGAGCAAGATAAATTATTTGTTTCGACTGCTTGTGTGTGAAGCAGAAAGAGAATAGCGAATTTTTCTTAACAAGATAGGTGAAGCACTCAGAAGAGAGAGTCGATTGGCAATGCAGCTTCCTACATGTATATACCGTCGACGGAAATGTGTATGACTAGAGTCGCATTTCTTTGTGACATTTAATACGGCATCATTGAGCGTTAGAGCTGTTAGTGATGAGTGCTGTTACCTGGCCTGCTAGAGCGTATAAGAGCCGTCAAGAAGTTATATGTTGAGTCAACATAGTGAAGGACGCGGAGCTGGCATGTACTCCTGTGAGCCAGTGTTATCAGCACATGACACAGATTGAACCGTAGCGTTTTGTGACTGTCCATTTGGACAGCCTATCGAATCGTGCAAAATCTAGACTTTTTTGAGCATTCAGATAAGGCAGTGATCTGACTTTGAGTTGCAAAGGAACGTGAGCGCAGGCACACATTTTTGTCAACATTCCTGTCGACCACCACAAGCGAGTATCGTCGCCTTGTGCACCAAACACATCGTAACATGTTCACATCTGCGCCTGCTATCCGAGAACAAGAACTTTCCTCGACATTCTGTGTAATAACAACCACTGGCGCGAGAGTAGCAGTAGCAGCACTAAGAAATTACTATCTCCTGTGTGTGTAGGGTGTCGTTAGCACTACAACACTACGACTGCTATTGTCGTGTACTGCTGGTGAATTGCGTTGCATTGAGTTCAGCAATGAGGTGCTGTTGTGCACTACATTAGATGAGTATCGTCGCCTAGCTTGATGGCGACCTGTGGCTATCTCCCTTTCTTCCAAAGTTTCTGAGAGGCACAACTGTGCTATTCCCCTTATCATGGAGTCGGGAGCCATCGGTTATGACTGGCAGTGATTGAGGGAGCTCTGGCGGCACAACGGTACGTCACAGACATCCAATTGCACAAGAACTTCCTCTCCTGCAACAGTATTATGATGCCATTTTTCAACAGTAATGCTCTTCGCAAATGGCTCTGTGAACTATCTGCTTGATGTTGAGCTATTCCCTGGCCATAAAGAGCCCCAGGTCTGTCTCTACCGAACATATGTGGGACCAGTTCTGACGTCAACTCTCTCCCTCTGCCAGTAACCACGTTATGAAGGACCAGCTACAATAGTCTCTGTTGGTCCATTATGGACAGGAGACATCAGCTGGTTAAGTAATTGTCAATGTCCATGGAATTCACCAACGCCCAGGTACTTTAAGATGTTATTTTATTTCATTTTATTTTGAAGGCTATCAGTTTCAGCATTTCATTTTTTCAACTTCAGGCCCATATGCACCTCTCCAAACAAACGAAAATGTGGTATAGGCCATAAATCACTGGATGTGATGAATTCAAAAGTTACACTAGTGCTTCATCCGAAGATAGTTGCCATCAAGTCTTCGAATGAAGCACATTGTAACGTTTGAAATCACGACGTCCACTGATTTATGGCCGTATATCACACTTTCGTTTGTTTGGAGAGATGCATATGGGGCTTGAAGATGGCGAAATGAAATGCTGAAACTGATAGCATTCAAAATAAAATGACATTTTAAGTTACTCGGCTGATGGTGAATTTCATTGACAGTTGAAAGTTACAACAGTTGTGAACCATCTTGCCTCAGGAGAGGATACAACACATTTATGGCACTTTTTCCAACTGCATCAGTGCGTGCATCCAGGCTATAGGGGGTGTGACGTCATGCAGATGAGCAGGCTCGTACTGCGTTGTACCACAAGACACCGGTTGATGTGGGCGGTATTAGCACTACGCAGTAATTTCAATTGCAAACATCCACATTTACGTCACATTCGACGTCACACTCTCGTCTATCGGCTGCCACTGGAGTTTGTTGAGCATCCCTGCAACGCTCTCGTGTCAACTAAACTATCCCGTGACGAAACCCACCGCTCATCGTTGGAATTTCTCTATCTCTTCTATCAGTCCTCGCTGGTAAAGATTCCAGGTACATGAACAATACTCAAGTATACGTCGAAAAAGCACCTTGTATGTCACTTTCTTTGGGTGAGTTGCATTTCCTTAACATTCTTAATATGTATCTCTCTGTTGTCTCTGCTTTTACTATTATTTGCTTCATGTGTACTTTTCATTTAACGTCATCCTGGATAGTTAGTCCTAGATATTTTACAATAGATATTGTATCCTGAAATTTGACATCAGTAGTGTAGTTAGTGTAGTGGCGTAATTGTGGATTTCTTTTCCTATGTAATCGAAATATTTTACACTTATTTAGATTCTCGCTCAACTCCCAGAGCCTAAAAAATGGTTCAAATGGCTCTGAGCACTATGAGACTTAACATCTGAGGTCATCAGTCCCTTAGAACTTAGAACTACTTAAACCTAACTAACCTAAGGACAACACACACATCCATGCCCGAGGCAGGATTCGAACCTCCGACCGTAGCAATCACGCGGTTCCGGACTGAAGTGCGGAGAACCGCACGGTCACCGCGGCCGGCCGCAGAGCCTACACTATTCATCAAACCTCTGTAGTTCCTTCAGCAAATCGATACTGTCTTCTTGCGTTGCTACTTTCCTGTAGATTATCAGCATCTGCGAAGAGACTTAAACAGCATCCGACACCTTCTACTAATTATTTCTACACATTTACAAGTTACACTGTAAACAGTATCTTTCCTATCAGACTTCGTAGGGGCACTCCGGAAATTGCATCTAGATTTGTCGGTTTTATTCCGTTAAGAGCGGCGTGTTGATTTCTATCTGCAAGGAACACGGCGTCAACTTGAACGCCTTTGTCTGTAGCGCTATCATATCATGGAGGAACAGAGTGAACTGATTCAGCAAAATCTCTGTTTGCAGAATTCATGTATATTTATATAGAATACATATCTGTTACGCTAAAATGTCGTAATTCATGAGCGTAGAACATGTTCTATTATTTTACGTCTCGTTGCTCCATCGAACTACAATAAATTGTTGCTATAAGGGGAACAAGTTGTTCCTTCATTGTAGAATCTTACAGGTATGTCATCTCGTCCTGACGGCTTTCGACTACATAACGATTGTAGTTGCTTTGATGTTCCGCTATCAGTTAACTCAATATGTGGCCTCTCGGCGTTCTTACGATGATTGACATGAGGGATTGTTTTTCCCTCTTTCGTGGTGAAAATATTTTCGAGGCTGTATTCAGTAAATTCGGCCTTCTCTCTATTATATTTCGTTTCGGTGCCTGTATGGTCACTGACTGAATGAACAGAGGTTTCTAACTGTTTACTGATTTTACGTCCTCAGCATTGAAAGAACTGGAAGCGAGGTGTAGCAAAGCTAATGCAGTGAGCGCTCAGCTATTATCTACTCTCTTCTGCAAGAAGGAAGTCAGTACCAAGACTAAGTTATCTGTGCACCGTTCAATCTTTCGACCAACTTTGTTGTATGGAAGCGAAAGCTGGGTGGATTCAGGTTACCTTATCAATAAGGTTGAGGTCACGGACATGAAAGTAGCTAGGATGATTGCAGGTGCTAGTAGATGGGAACAATGGCAGGAGGGTGGCCACAATGAAGAAATCAAAGAAAAACTGGGAATGAACTGTATAGATGTAGCAGTCAGGGCGAACAGGCTTAGACTGTGGGGTCATGTTACACGCATGAGAGACACAAGGTTACCCAAGAGACTCATGGGTTCAGCAGTAGAGGGTAGGAGGAGTCGGGGCATACCAAGGAGAAAGTACCTGCAATCGGTTAAGAATGATTTTGAAGTAATAGGTTTAACATCAGAAGAGGCACCAATGTTAGCACTGAATAGGAGATCGTGGAGGAATTTTATAAGGGGGCTATGCTGAGTGAACGCTGAAAGGCATAATCAGTCTTAAATGATGATGATGATGATGATGATTTGCATTGAATGTTTGATGTTAATTACTCAGATACTCTGCAATTCGTATCCTGTCACTCTTGCTAAGTACAATATATTTTCCTAACTTTCATAAAACTCCTTGCAAAATCGGTAGTCATAGTTGCTATCACTGATACTCTACATTACCTGATACGATAAGTTCATGTATGTCTGTTGCTGGAGGGTCGAAGAAGTCACCTTCACAAGTTGGGTCTCTAATTATCTGCAAAAAAAAAAAAAAAAAAATAGACAATACATTTAGAATAATGTCACACGAACTCATGTCTGTGGCAGCTGATTTGATGGCATGACTCTCTCAATCTACACTCCTGGAAATGGAAAAAAGAACACATTGACACCGGTGTGTCAGACCCACCATACTTGCTCCGGACACTGCGAGAGGGCTGTACAAGCAATGATCACACGCACGGCACAGCGGACACACCAGGAACCGCGGTGTTGGCCGTTGAATGGCGCTAGCTGCGCAGCATTTGTGCACCGCCGCCGTCAGTGTCAGCCAGTTTGCCGTGGCATACGGAGCTCCATCGCAGTCTTTAACACTGGTAGCATGCCGCGACATCGTGGACGTGAACCGTATGTGCAGTTGACGGACTTTGAGCGAGGGCGTATAGTTTGGCATGCGGGAGGCCAGGTGGACGTACCGCCGAATTGCTCAACACGTGGGGCGTGAGGTCTCCACAGTACATCGATGTTGTCGCCAGTGGTCGGCGGAAGGTGCACGTGCCCGTCGACCTGGGATCGGACCGCAGCGACGCGCGGATGCACGCCAAGACCGTAGGATCCTACGCAGTGCCGTAGGGGACCGCACCGCCACTTCCCAGCAAATTAGGGACACTGTTGCTCCTGGGGTATCGGCGAGGACCATTCGCAACCGTCTCCATGAAGCTGGGCTACGGTCCCGCACACCGTTAGGCCGTCTTCCGCTCACGCCCCAACATCGTGGAGCCCGCCTCCAGTGGTGTCACGACAGGCGTGAATGGAGGGACGAATGGAGATTCTTATTTCAATTTCCAGGAGTGTATTACAACGGCATGACCAGAAAAATTAATAACGATATTCTGGAGATTCTCGCTGAAGCGTTCTACCACTATAGCTCATGACACAGGAGCATCTGATTACAGATTTTCACCGACGTATGATGCTTACCTTCACTCAGATTAGTTCACAATCGGAATGCGTGACAAATTGGGTCAAATGGCTCTGAGCACTATGGGACTTAACTGCTGAGGTCATCAGTCCCCTAGAACCTAGAACTACTTAAACCTAACTAACCTAAGTACATCACACACATCCATGCCCGAGGCAGGATTCGAACCTGCGACCGTAGCGGTCGCGCATTTCCAGTCTGTAGCGCCTAGAACCGCTGGGCCACTTCGCCCGGCAAATCCGTGACAACGTCGATTGATATTAGTCATAGTTGCTATCACTGATACTCTACATTACCTGATACGATAAGTTCATGTATGTCTGTTGCTGGGGGGTCGAAGAAGTCACCTTCACAAGTTGGGTCTCTAATTATCTGAAAAAAAAAAAAAAAAATTAGACAATACATTTAGAATAATGTCACACGAACTCATGTCTGTGGCAGCTGATTTGATGGAATGACTCTCTCAATCTACACTCCTGGAAATGGAAAAAAGAATTCTATACAACAAAAAGTACGCTGTCACCATTGCAGGCTAATCTATGTATACCATACGATAAATATTCCAATCTGTAGTTAGGATTTCGTCACTATTCACTTCCGGTTGCAGAAAACTTTCTGCTCGTAATACTATATTGGCGTTATAACATTCCGTAAAAGATAGTAATTGTGGCATCCATCTTTAGATACTCCTCCAGTTCACATATACCATATTAACCACTTCTGTATCAGATGTGCGACGATGAGTGTTCTCTGAGAACTTTTTGAAACTGAAGGACAAAATCTTCCAACGCGTTGCGGAAATTTTATTGATTTGGGCTGGTGTCGATAGTGACAAGGAGTACCTCGGTCAGACTATGGTACACTCACCTACAATTTTTTTAATTAACATAGGGGAATAACAACCATATTAAAAACGTGAAGCAGTACAAGAAGTATTTAACACGTAACAGGTATTACAAATGTTCAAATTGCAGGGAGACACAATATAACACTATGAGCTGATGCCTCAAGTCCAGTAAGTACAAGTTATCTTGTAAAGCAAAGATTTGAGCCGCAAGCATGGCAAGTCCTTAGGACTGACATCAGATTGAAAGGTCTGCCAACTGATTTCTCCGCTACGTGGAAACAGCGCAGGGCACGCAACCTAAGCGGTGCGAATAGCGTATATTGGCACAAACTAATACAACAGACATATTACAAACTAAAATAGTTACAACAAAATATAAAGCTTAATAACAAAAGTATGAAAATAGATAACAAATTAAATATATGGGAAACGTTGCAAAATGAAACAGTAGTTGATGCACACGGTTGGTCTAGTGCAGAGAGTATTAAGTGCTTAAAACTAACAGAATTAACACAGTGAGAATAAGATGTATGCAATACAATAGAAAGAATTGAAAGAGGAGAAAAACGATGTTTTAGAACTGTGACTAAAGGCCGTCAACCAAAGAAGCCTTGTACGTCAAAAAATTGCGAATAGCGGTTTGAAGCTGTTAAAGAAATTTTTATTGGTTAATTTTAGCTCTTCCTTTAAGAATGTGACAAAACTTTTGTGAGAAAACTTTTCCTATTACACTGTCGCGAGAAAAGTTGCCACAACTAGGAGTCGTCTAGAAGTGAAAAATGATGACCATTCTGATTTCAAGCCAGTCGCATAAGAATGGCGCTAGTAACGTCACTTTGCGGATGAAAAGCACTTTGGCTCTAAACACGCTTAGCAATGGTCGTGACCGTTAGTTACCTTTAACAGTGGACGTGGTGAGTTGGTGTTGGACAAGAATGTTCTTTACGACAACAAAGACGCCATTGTCAACAAGGCACTGAGATTGAAAGATGTCGTGTCATAGGGTTACGAGATGGTGAATCTGCAGAAAGACATGCCAGGAATGTAGCTGCTGTACATTATTTCTGGCGGCGGTTATCGCGGGAATTTACAGTCTCAAGAAGACCGGGCCACGGACGGTCATGTGGCACTAGCGAGAGAGAAGACAATGGCGTTCGGCGTATGGGTGTGGCGCATCGTACACACTTACAAAAAAAAAAAATTGCTCTGAGCTCTGTGGGACTCAACTGCTGTGGTCATTAGTCCCCTAGAACTTAGAACTACTTAAACCTAACTAACCTAACGACATCACACACATCCATGCCCGAGGCAGGATTCGAACCTGCGACCGTAGCAGTCGCACGGTTCCGGACTGTTCGCCTAGAACCGCGAGACCACCGCGGCCGGCTACGCACTTACAGTAGCAGTTTGAACAGCAGATAGTTACCTTGAGGATAGCTTCGAGCCAGACGCCCTGTAGCGCTCATTCCAAACTACCGCCATTTACGACTTCAGTGATGTCAAGCGCGAGCTCATTGGAGGTCAGGGTAGCGGTCTGTTGTGTTTTCTGATGAAAGCTGTACCTGCCATCGGTGCCAGTGATGGCTGTGTGTTAGGTAGGAGGCCAGTTGAGAACCTGCAACCGACCTGTCTGCGTGTTAGATACACTAGAACTTCACCTGGATTTATGGTCTTGAGAGAGACCTCGGATGACTGCGGAAACACTCTCGTAGTTCTCTCACGCACCCTCAATGCCAATTTTTACGGCAGTCAGTTGAGACCTGCCGTGCTGCCATTCATGAACAGCATTCCAGGGATTGTTTTCCAACAGGATAACGCTCGTTCTAAACCAGCGTGCTCTACAGAGCGTCGACATGTTGCCTCGGCCTGCTCCATTACCAGACCTGTTTTCAGTGGAGCACATGTAGCCGAAAACTCCAGTGCCTTCTCCGATCAGCCTTAGTTGTCTCTTTATTATGCGAGCAAGCGCCACAATGATGTGTGCACATCGACCTAGCGGTTATCGATCCCGTCTGGCGTAAAGTTTGCCTATATAGCGCGCGCCTGAGGCGAGGCGCGTGAAGAGAGAGTGAACACGGAGCCGCTAATTAGCGTGAGTCGCGCATGTACTGTGTATGGAGCCACGCTGGGTGGCAGTATAAGTTGGCAACACGTAATACTGAGACTGTTGGTACTCGCTTTGGTGTTGTGACGTTCATTGGTTGACGGGTTGACGGGACTCTATTTGAAATTCTCGTCAACTACTTCAATCTGTGCTATGAGTATTGCCAACTGCCAGTCCTGAACGATTTCCTTCGTAGTAAAATGGCCGTGTTTTGATGGTTTATCAAGTGTGGTTAATTTTTTTTATTTTACTTACTGTATCAATTGGTTGCTTTAAATTTTCCAGGCCATAGCTATAATTGTCATTATTGTCTGGTCTGTATTCCCTGAAGCACGTATGAACATGTTTTTGAGGCTTATTGAAATAACACCATCTGTTTGTGTGTTTTAGAAGTTTGTCTCATTACTGTGTGGTCTCTCCCGTGTGTACAACGATCTGCCTGCGGAGACGGGCGAGCTGGGCCTGTTGGTTGTTGGAGAGTGCCAAGAGCGGCAGTTCATGTGTAGTGAGCGGCAATTCATTTGCAGAAGAATACTCGAAGTATGATTTATACTTTTTTTAATAATATTTTTTTTAATTTTTTTTTTTTTTTTTTACGTTTCCCAACGTACCGGTAATTCTATTTTAAACAGTAGGTGTATAGCGCTAAACATGCGTGTAACTTCCATTCGCACTTCAGACCACACTTTCTCTGTCGAGTCCCTCTTGTACTAGGCTGGGAGCATTTAATATTAATATGTCTTTTTTCACTCCCGGTACAAGGCTTATGTTCACAACTGCTCGATCATTATCAAATAAAAACAATACGGAACTGTATTCGACAACGCTACGCAATTCAGATTGCTTGGCAACACCGACGCCGAGTCTCTGCCATCCTCTTGATAATACTTTGTATTGGATTTGTATTGTGTTGGTGAGTCACTCTGCTGTTGCACCGTCTGCATAGCTTGCTACACAGCAAGTGTTTCTAAGCGATGACACTCGCCTATCAACCAAAGTTATTCATGCAATTGAACTGAAAGCAATAACAGGTTACGGAACTGGAAAACTATCGGCGGAAAGTAGTTGGTCACAACAGTGCAATGCGGGATCTTAAGCAGAAAGTGTGGAAAGATAGGTGTAATATACCACAATACAGAGCGTTCTTTTTGTTCCATATTTTGAGAGGAAGAGAACAACTGGATTTGCATGACTGACTGATAGTTACATAAAGAACGACAGCGGCAGCTTGTAAACTATGTACATATGGTTCTCAGTAACAGGACGCAAAAGTTACCGGCAGCGTTGTTATATTTTCGCAGATTCTTCATGACATCCTGTTTTCAACCGTCCCAACCAGATCGGTGTTGTAATTAAACTGGTTATGGTAAGATAAATGTACTAACGTGTCTTGGATCTCACGAAATAACCGCTACCCAAGTTGAAGACTCAAAACCCAAAAGTCCACTGTCATATAGCTACACGAAAAAGTGTAAATGTCAACATATATATACACTTTACCTAATTGCTATATCTTCCTATATCTTAAAAAAGATATCCAATAATTAACAATTAATTGAACTTTATTTTTTAAATTTATGTTTCACAGATAATTTTGCATGAATAGATCGATGTACGGTAGTATTTTCTTTTTGCTAGATGTTGTTTTAGGTAAATCTTTGTTCTTGTTTACGAAGATTTTGAGGTACTATTAGGAACTGCGAATATGGAGTACGAGTTATTTATGTGTTGACTTAGCATGGCGGTTAGTCTTCATTGTAATGGAAGTGATACGACTAAAAAATATGTATTCAGCAGCAGAAACTCCACAGGTGTTCATATTAATCACAAAATCAAGCCAAGCATCCTCTAGACCAGTATTTAAAGTTGCATTCCAGAATCTATCACAAATATTGACTACTAGCCTACAACATTGGAGAACTATGAAGAAGAACAGTAACCGATGACAACTGTAAAAACTGTTTATTTAAATTCAACATCTGTCTGCTGTGTGTCACTATCTCCACAGGCTAAGTGCTGTGAAAATGTCATCAGACACCCATACTTATACTTACTTTACACTTAATGAACCGACTTTTGGTATTAAGAGCGTGGTGAAGGTTTGACTTTGAAACCTCGTTTTATGGTTTTTCACTGTTACATTTAGTTATTCAATCTTTTTTACAGTTCTTCGTTAATTCTGCTTTTGCGTTCACCGCTATAGTTTATTGGAAGTTTAATGTGAATGTCAGATTTCTTTTTATTCAGTTCTTTTTCTGCAGCCTGTAACCGTTAGGGGTTTGTTTTCGCGGTGAAGAAATAAACAGAAATACGAAAGCACTATAGACTGTGAACCATCGCAGCCCTATAAAGGACAATGTGCTATCACCTCGGTTATGGCATCAAATCTCGAGGTAACGGCACATTACACAGGTACACTGGCGCCCTGAGAAGGTGGCAGCTAGCAGCGTTATCTGGGATGTGCCGCAAATCCCAGGATTACAGGACGCCTTATCCCGCTAAGCCTCAAGATCCCTTCTCATCACAAGACGCCCGCACTGTATACCACGTGTTCTCAAGGAGATGCCACCTTGAGCACTGTTTACACCATTCACTTCCATATATAGTGTGCTTTACAAATTGCTACCACAGTTAGTTTTGGGGAAGAATTCGGCAGTTGCGTCTCACATCGTTTTTGTGCCATAGACTTTTTGTAAGAAAATATATACATTAAATCTATCTGAAGAATCTATAGTATCGAAGGAGCTTGGTAATGCAGTAACTTCACATCACATGGTTTATGATCTAAGTCGCCAATATGTAGCCTCTACAATTTTTACATTTTTGATTAAAGTTGTATCGAAAGATGCCTAACTACCACAGTTTGTTTTGGGGAAGAATTCGGCAGTTGCGTCTCATATCGTTTTTGTGCCATAGACTTTTTGTAAGAAAATATATACATTAAATCTATCTGAAGAATCTACAGTATCAAACGAGCTTGGTAGTGCAGTACCTTCACATCACAGGGTTTATGATCTACAGTTGCAAATATGTAGCCTCTACAGTTTTTACATTTTTATTAAAGTTGTAACGAAGTATGCCTCCATATAATATCGTAACCTCAGAGTGTACCCGTCACTAAGAATGAAGCACTGAACGTTTCTTGAATACAATCAAACATTGTTTTTCACGAGAGTATCCACCTCTTACATACTTTCCATCTTCTATCAAGTTAATTTGTTGATATATGCCTCACATGGATCAATGAATATTGTAACTCGTCCGTCTCTCGCTACTGAAAATATTTTACAAATCTAGGGTGAGCCTCAAATGAAACTCAATACGTGGATATGATCTTCCACAGAGGCTATATCAAGAAACGCCGGTGCACTTCATTGTACCAGTTACCGCTGAGAAAATACGGGAAAGAACTAACATCGAGTAATAGCAACATATTTGTGAACCACACGCAGCATGTCCTGGCAAAGAGTACACTTTATGCTGCATTTTCAACGTTTTTCCGATTGCGCCACACAAAAGTGCATCTCCAACTTTCGCAGCATCCATGCTTGTGACTTTTTTTCTTAGTTTTCTTTTTATTATTTATTTTACTTTTTATACTAGATGCAGAAAATCAAACCCATAAAGTGCAAACAATACGTTTTATTACGGAAAGACTATGAGATACAAGTTTCATAAATTTATTACTTGAGGTTTTTGAGTAGGTATATAAACATAAAAATATGACATGCAATAAAATATACTTATTAACCTTAAGCAGGAATGTAAAAAATGTAGAGTGTATAGAATACAAATATATTTTATAACGTGACGATTAAAGGATACAAATCTTACAAACTAATCACTGAAGGTCCTTGAATAGGGTTCGATTCCCGGCGGGGTCAGGGATTTTCTCTGCCTCGTGATGACTCGGTGTTGTGTGATGTCCTTAGGTTAGTTAGGTTTAAGTAGTTCTAAGTTCTAGGGGACTGATGACCATAGATGTTAAGTCCCATAGTTCTCAGAGCCATTTGAACCATCTGATCTATCCTTGATTAGAGAGAGGTGAAAATACTTTGAGGTGACAAAAGTCATAGCATAGCGATATCCACGTATACAATGGTGGTAGTATCGCCTACACGACGTATAAAAGGCCTGAGCATTGGAAGAGCAGTCATTACACGTGAAAAGCTGTCTGACGGAAATTAACAGACTTTGAAAGTCTAATGCCAGTTGGAGCTAGCCAAAGGGGCATTCCATTTGGGAGATAGTTGGAGAACTGAATATTTCGAGATCCACAGCGTCAAGAATGTGTAAGGAATACCAAATTTCCGGAATTACCTCTCACCACAACGCTAAAATCAGCGTGGGATGTATGACGAACCGATCTGTTATGACAGTGCGGTGAAATTTTGCGTTAATTGGGTATGGCAGCGAACGACTGCCGCAAGTGCCTTCGCTAGAAGCACGACATCGCCTTCAGCTCCTCTCCTGGGTTCGTGATCATATCAGTTGGATCCTAGATGACAGCATATCCATGGGCTGGTCAGGTGATTCCTGACTGCTGTTGGTAAGAGCTGATGGTAGGTTCGAGTTTGGCGCAGAACCACGAAACCACGACCCAAGTTGTCGACAAGGTACTCTGAAAGATGGTGACTCTACGGTGGTGCAGGTCGTGTTCAGATGGTGGGGATTCTGTCCCCTGGTCCAACTGAACCAATCATTGACTGGAAATGCTTCTGGCTCCTGGGAGAGCATCTACAGCTATTCATTGAATTAATGTTACAAACAACGATGACATTTTTATGGATGACATTCAGATATGTCACCAGTCCATAACTGTTCGCGACTGTTTTGGAAAAGGTTCTCTTAATATTTCTGCATGGGACTTCCAACGACTCGTTGAGTCCGTGCCATGTAGAGTTGAAGGGTTACTTCGGACAAAAGAAGGTCCGACAAGATATTGAGAGGTATGGCATGACTTTTGTCACTGTAAAAGAAACTTAGGACTCATAAGCAAGAACATAAAAAATACAGTAACCTCAGAAATATGAACCTAGTGAGATACTTTTTTGCGAAGTAGGTCTAAGCACGGACACGCACTCATCACGCAGTACACATCGAAGGTGCGAGATCTGTAGTCACAATTAGCCTCTTCAGTCTAGACAATCCAAACTCGCACAAGTAGGACACTGAGAAGGGGAGTAAACTAAGCATTGTTCTATCTGGATATTTAATTTCGACTGGGATCTCAGGTCTGTATTCGATGATAACTATATTCGAATATATTTTGATAAGTCTTCTTACTTGCGGAGACGTTTATTTCCGTTGTGGATACATTTTCCTCGTCAGGTGCAATGAACAGCTCTTAGCTGGAATTGAGAGCAAAGGAAAGTATTTCGATATCCCTTTCTGTAATTGAGTCACGTGCGCTTTTGTATCTTCATATGCCTGGCCTTTTTCTGCAGTTTTCAACTCAGGTGATGCTGTTGCCATTGCTGGAAAATCAGTTAGATGGTTCTCTCCTATTGTCTAGATCCAATGGGGGCGTTTCTTTGAAAATGCATTGATTTTATCACTTGATGACAGGATCGTTTCATGTCGTCCACCATACTAGAATGCAATTCATTAAGTTTGTCGAAAATATCGGATAGCTATCCGAGCATTCATCAAAAAAGGGGTTTCTAAGATGTTCACAGAAATCAACCTTCTTATCATCGTTAGTTTCAAAAAATTTAAGTAGTTCTTCATTAAATTCTGGAACACTGGTAACCATTTTCCCTTTGAAAACTCAACGGATTTTGATGTGGTATATCAACACGTTATGAGCTTCACACATTTTCTTACAGTTTTTTTTTCAAATACTGGAAATTTTAGAGGATGAATTTTTACGTAACTGACCGTTTGAAAAATGCCACCAGAAACGATTTCCGCCCATTGTCCTGACCTTTAGAGTCCTCCAGTGCGAAACGTAATGAGTACTTATTACTGATTGGTTTTTATTCCACTCAAACTAGCACTACAGACCGTCCATTTATGTCAGTGTTCTTGAAAGAAACTTCGAACAGCAGCAAATATATCAGCTCCCGTACTTGTGTTTTCCTATTCTCGGCAAAACAGATATTGGTCAACAACTTCTGATTCGCGAATAATTCTCAAATAAATATTAACTGAGCTTTTTGGGAAATGTCATTGCGTTCATCAAACTATAGAGCAAATAAATTTTGCGTTTAAGGTTTCAGTAGCATTTCTGTCAATATCAGAGTACATGTCCATAGTTCGTCGATGAACTGCATCTTTCGACAGAGGTACTTTTGAAATCTGTCCGTCTGGTTCCTCTTCCAGCATAGTACTAACAGTTTGTTTACATGACGGTGTAATAAGCTCTTCGCTGATGTTGTGGACCTCTGATGCCGTTTTGGGCTGGGACCATATTTACAGTTTGTGCGCTTGGTCTTCGTCTGCCCTGCCATGACTCTTATCACCAATTGTCATGAGATACCCGATGATTTCCTACCCGGGCCAAACTCGTCATTTTTGTGCTAATACCGAGTTCATAATGAACATTGTGCAACCTACTACTGTTTTTAATATTAGCCATAACAAGTTGCTATACACCAGGCGACGATCACTCTCCTTAGGTGTAGAAGACTTTCTTTTTTCTTATCACAAAACTGTTCGTGGTGAAAGAAGCGCGGAAGCAACTAGCAAATGCACGAAGCTCTGAAACTATTAAAAATTGCACCGAGCAGCAAAATATAAAATGACTGTAAAGTTGATATCGGCCCTCTTATACATAAAGCGAACTGAAACTGATAGAGGAATAATCAAGTATATCCAGATATCCAATTTGAGTAGCCGCTGATAGTTTTTTACTAACGAAACCATCAATGCCAACAAAGAGTCACAGATAACGGAGGCTACCCCAAGAAAGTGTCAAAGTATGCCACTTTTTAGGTGAAGATTATCCATGGAATGAGAGGTGAATGCTACCAAATACAGTTATCGTGATGTGATATACGTTTAAATGCCTATAATCGGCTGTAATGATGTGCACTTTCTTGTAAATTGGTCTTTGGTCTTCTCTAAGTAACGAAATGCCGGTAATTATTATCTGTTCTAGGAGTTTTATCTGTGGGAGCTTAGAAGACATTAAAAAACTAGCTACGTAGCTGACCTGTATTCGCGACGCATCAATGTCTCAAGAACGCTATGCTAGTGTCACGGAGTAGCCAGCCGTTGTGGCCCATCGGTTCTAGGACCTTCAATCCGGAACCGCGAGACTGCTACGGTCGCAATTTCGAAACCTGCCTCGAGCATGGATGTGTGTGATGACCTTAGAAGCTAAGTCCTCAGAAGTTAAGTCCCATAGTGCTCAGAGCAATTTTGTCATGTAAACAGCTGTCCATGACTCAAGGAAAAACACTGCTTACAATGACGCTGCACTATTCTCTCTAGCTGCGTCGCATTACAGCATCTACAGCTGCTGACGGAAGTTACGTAGTGCTATTTCCATGGAAAATTCAGCAAACTTGTAATATACCTACACATTCTATACCCATGGGGTCATGAATAGGAAAGCTGAAGTTACGAGGTAACTCTTTTAAGACGAATTTCTTAACAGTAGTAACATTTTACATTGTGCAAAGGCCCCTGAGAGAGTGTGGTGCAGTCTTAGTAAGTTCCAAGATATAATAACTTTGATTACATTTCTGTCGGCAGACTGCCAGCGAAGGCTTGATTTCCACAGCTTCAGATGCAAAACGAGTATTTGTGGAAGAACAATGCGTTTGTGACGTAACGGTTTTTGAAGTTTGCACAATTGTAACTGGTTGCATTCAACCGCATTTCCGTCCTGTGCATAACTTAACAGCGCGTTTCGAGAGAAAATGCTCACATCAACATTGGAAATCTTAGCTCACGAGGTTAAAACACTGAAATGGCTACTTTAAAATCATTTTAGTCAACAGTGGCTATTTTACGAGGGATGGCATAGTGCATTTTCATAGTACGCACGAGTGGGTAGAAGTAAACCTGCACAATACGCAAGATAAGTATCAGGGTACCATCAAGAATGAGATACAATTATCTGTTGTTGCGTTACTGATCAGAATGTCAGAGGGCGGAATTTCCTACAAAGCTTACCTGGAGGGTTATAAAGGCGTTCTCTGTAATATTCTTGATCAGAATTGTTGGTAGAAGTTGCCTTGCCTGTGTTTAAATGAGCATCATGCACGATGCACCACACGCCTGCATCTCTTAGCAACGTCTATTCCTTTCTTTCAAAGGGTTCAGTAATGTAAATCCCGTAGCATGGCAAGCTACTTCGCCAAACTTTAATGCACCAGCTTCATTTTCACGGCTATCAGCGATTCCTAATTAATGAAGGGTAGATGCTTTCATCAACATATTGGAAAACTTAGTTCAGGAGGTTAAAACATTAAAAAGGCTATTGTAAAGTCATTTTACTCGACAGTGGCTATTTTACGAGGGATGGCAAAGTGAATTTTCATAGTAGTCAAGAATAGGTAGCCATAGATGAAGAATAGATCAGTTTGTAACACTATACGAAGGTGCAAAGACATCGTGGGCCATGTACCCCTCTAGCGATCCCTCTGAGAACAGTCGAATTTTTCCATACACACTGCTGCCATAATTTATGAAACGCGATTGCTGCTTAAGTTCGTGTGTTTTTACGTAATTTCTTGATTTGTGGTAGGTTTAAATGACTCGTAATACTGATTTTTTGTATTGCACATTTTTGTACTATTCCTTTAAAAGTAATTATAAATAGAAAGAGTACACACTGATTTCTTTTCCCCATGTAATTAGGCGTACTGCACAGCACCAGTAGACGACACCCACAAACACACACACACACACACACACACACACACACACACACACAGAGAGAGAGAGAGAGAGAGAGAGAGAGAGAGAGAGAGAGAGAGAGAGAGAAGAGGGGCTTTTGTTGAAGTTTCGAGAACATACATTCACCGAGGAGTCAAGCAGTATATTGCTCCCTCCTACGTATATCTCGCGAAGAGCCCATGAGGATAAAATCAGAGAGATTAGAGCCCGCACAGAAGCATACCGACAATCCTTCTTTCCACGAACAATTCGAGTCCGGAATAGAAGGGAGAACCGACAGAGGTACTCAAGGTACCCTCCGCCACACACCGTCAGGTGGCTTGCGGAGTATGGGTGTAGATGTAGATGAAGAATGGAGTAGACGGTGTATATGCTCATATTTTGACTGACCCTTTATATCTGCGTTACAGACTACCACAGCGAGCAAACGTTTAGCACTCTTTCCGCTGTTGACATCTTGGTTATTCGGGAATCCAGCCGGCTGGATTCCCGAATATCCAAGATGTCACTCTTTTCGCACTTTCCTCCTCACTAATGCAGGCGGGCAGGAGAATACTTTCTTCACAGTTCTTTATTGTATGATACCGAATTGAATTTCCACAGTTGGCTTCACTTGTGCTCCTTGACAGGAGTATTCTCTGCGCCGGGATCGCGATTATTTCTTTCAGTTCGTCATCATTAACAATAATTCACTCGACGCAGTACCCTGAATAAAAGTGTTACAACTTAGTCGGTCAAGCAAGCCGCCCACATACTTGCAGTAAGCTGTGAGCCACAAGAATAGACGAATAGCAGCATACACATTAAAAAGGATTCCCCAAACATTTGTGGCTCATGATTGTGACAGATGTCGTGTAATGCTTAGTGAGGAAAACCGCGAGACTCTTGTTTTTTTTTCCTTACGGTTAGCTTTAACTAAGGAAAATTCGTTTTATATATAAGAGATGCTCTGTACATCCCCTGGAGATTTTAGATAAATCGCCGGCCGGAGTGGCCGTGCGGTTCTAGCCGCTGCAGTCTGGAACCTCGTCATCGCTACGGACACAGTTTCGAATCCTGCCTCGGGCATGGATGTGTGTGATGTCCTTAGGTTAGTTAGGTTTAAGTAGTTCTAAGTTCTAGAGGACTGATGACCACAGCAGTTAAGTCCCATAGTGCTGCGAGCCATTTTTTTACATAAACATTTTACATTATTAACGAGTCATGTGAACCAACCAAATAACCAAGGAGGATAAGCACGGCTACAGACGACGTAACGGGCCTCATCGAAACATTTTCTTTTCTCCCCTAAAATACCGATTTAAAATATAAAAGAAATGTTATTTAATATTAAATGGTTGCTAAATGATTAAAGAATGTGGGCAAATAGGAAAAGATCGTTGTATTAATAACTATCTGAAAAATCTATTGCATGTTCACTACAAGGAACATCAGAGGCGCCACCCAGCTAGGCATTCCGGGCAATGAAGTACGTGGGAAACAGGTGTAAATGCGAGGTAGGTGTGGAACAATGATTTAAGAATAAGCGACACGACATTACTGATGTTTATGTTAAGAATAAGTAGCTAAAATTATCTGTAAGGTGGTCAATCTTGTGTTGTCCGCTTTCTGGCTTGTCTACAGTTGCGTCAGGCGAATGCCACTCAGATTGGCACTGACTGTTGTTCAAGCCTTTACTGGCTCGGAGCACTATGGGACTTAACTTCTGAGGTCATCAGTCCCCTAGAACTTAGAACTACTTAAACATTTTGTTGCAGCCCGTGACGAAAACTAGGATCCCAGATATGAATTTTATACTCTTAACTGCATTATTTCAGAGGATTTTCATTTACACCCAACATTGCAGTGGTCATCGCACAAAAATATAGGAATGCACTTAAATTTATAGTGAACTACCATGACCTTGATTGAAGACGATCTCCTACAACGTCTAAATAATTTCAGTCATTTCAAGAATGGGAACTTTCACACTGGCGACCATGCCAGGATTAGATTTGTATTAAGGTAGAGGCGTCTGATCTAGCAAAATTGATTATTAATTGAAGAAGGAACAGGACTAGGAGTTGCTGCTAAGAGTACGAGCTGCAAAACAGACTCGTGATCGATTTTCACTTCTTACTGAACCTGCTGTGGTGCTCGGCGATTCTGGAGAACTGCTCGACACCGGCTGGCTAGGTGCCTGGCGATCGAGTGCACTTACATCGAGGTTCGTGTGGGTGGCACAGCTGTTACCTGTTCTGAGCTGGCTGTGTGCTTATAGGTTTACTCACTTAGATGTGACGATAGTGGTATGCGTTTGTCTCAAAAGATATCCTGTGGTACATGAATGAAAGGCAACAGGCGGATTCCGAATTCCTAGTGTTGTAGAAAGTGCATGTGACTGTGCAAAACTGGAGACTGTTAATGAAGGTACGTGGATACGGAATAGGTCTCCAGGTATTTGAGTGACTCGAGTACTTCGTTAAGTAATGGAACTCAGTATGTTGACCTCGACGTGGAGTATTCAGCAGAGACAAGAATAATTTTTTTTTTTACTCGTGTCAACTCACTTGATGTAGCACGCCACGAATTGCTCTCCCGTGCCCTCCTCTTCATCTCATCAGAATACCACTTGCAACCTACGATCTCAGTTATTTTCTGGATATATTCCAATTTCAGTTTTTCTTTACAGTTTTTCCACTCTATAGTTTCCTCTAGCACAAGTTATTTCGTGGGGTCTTTCTAGTTGTCCTACGTCTTCTTCTTATCAGTGTCTACCATTTATATATTCCTATTCTCACCGATTCTCCCGAGAACTTCCTCATTCCTTATTTTACCAACCTATCAATTTTTCATCATTTCCTGTAGCTACATCTCAAATGCTTCGATTCCTTCCTCAAATTGCGACCTGTTTCATGCTAGTAGACTTCTCTTGAGCAGGAATGCCATTTTTGCTAGTGCTAACCTGCTATTTGTACCCTACTTGCTCCGTCTGTCATGGGTTATTTAACTGCCTATGTATCAGGAGTCGTTAACTTCATCTACTTCGTGATTAACAATCCTGATGTTAAATTGTATGCCGTTTTCATTTCTCCCACTTCTCATTACTTGGGCTTTCTTCGGTTTACATTCAATTCATGTTCCATACTTATTAGTCTGTTCATTCTATTCTTGAGATCTAGTAATTCTTCATCACATTCACTCTGGACAGCAATGTCATCAGCGAATCTTATTATTTGTATATTTTCACCTTGAATCTTTCATTTGGTTCCGTCCCTGCTTCTTCAACGTATAGATTGAACAGTAGCTGTGAAAGACCAAATCCCCCTACACCCTTTCAAATGAACACTTATTTATTTTTCTTCAGTTTTTGCTTCCATTATTAATAGTAACGTCAGAATTGCCTTCTGTGTCTTTACAAAGTCTAACTGATAGCCATATAAGAGATCCTTAATTTTATTTTCCATTCTGCTGTATATTATTCTTGTCAGCAACTTTGACCAGTGAGCTGCTAAACTGGTTTTGCGATAATACTCGCGCTTGTCGGCTGTTCCAGTCTTCGGAATTGTACATCGCCAGACTTATATATTCTACACACCAACGTAAATAGTCCTTTTGTTGCCACTTTCCTCAATGATTTTATAGATTCTAATCGAAAGATGTCCATCCCTTATGGCTTATTCGAACTTAAGTATTAAAAACCTCTTTTAAACTCTAATGCTGGATTTCCTATCTATTCTGGATCGTCTCCTGTTTATTTTCTATAACGTGATGATACAAATCTTCCCCTCATAGAGGCTTTCTATGTACTAGTTCCCCCTATCCGCACTGTCGTCTTCACGTAACATTCGAATTCCCATTCCACTCTTAATGTTGCGACTCAAGCTTTTACTTTCACGGGAAGTTGTTTTGACGTTCCTATATGGCGAGTCAGTCCTTCCGACAATAATTTTGTTTCATTTTCTTCACATTGATTGTACAGCAACTTCGCCTTAATTCCCTGTACCTTCTTATTATATCACTCGTATTTGTGAACTTCCCTGAACATTCTGGTAACTTTCCTCTTTCATCATTCATCTGAAGTATTTCTTTTGTTACACTTAGTTTCTTCGCAGTTGGCCTGTTTGTACCTACATTTTTCTTTTCAGCTTCCGTAACGGCTCTTCCTAGAGATGTTCATTCCTCTTCATCTGACACTCCTACTGTTATTTTCATTATCGCAGTATCTATAGCTTGAGAACTTCAAGCATATCTCTTCATTCCTAAGTACTTCCGTATCCCACTTCTTTGTGCATTAATTCTTCCTGACTAGTCTCTTAAAGTTCAGCCTATTCTTCATCACTACTAAATTGTGAACTGTTCTATGCCTGCTCCTGCGTGCACCTTAACATCCGGTATGTCATTTCGAATCTGTGCTAGACCATGACGTAATCTGATTGAAATCTTCCCGTGCGCCTTGGCCTTCTCCAAGAATACATTCACCTCTTCCATTCTTGAGCAGAGTATTCACTATTACTAGCTGAAATTTATTGCAGCACTCAGCTAGTATTTCCCCTTTCTCATCCCTGGTACCGAAACAGTATTCTCATATAATACTTTCTTCTACTCCTTCTTACACAAAAGCATTCCAATCCGTCATAACTATTAGGTTTTCGTAATCCGATATATACTAAATTACCCCTTCAATATCCTCATGTATGTACTCTATCTCTTCATCTTTGATTTGCGTCCTCGGCATGTAGACCTCAACTTCATTTGTTGGTATTGATTTGCTGTCGATTGAGATGAGAACAATCTTATCAGTAAACAGTTGAGAGTAACTCACTTTCTGCCCTATATCCCTATCCGTAATGAATTGTATTCCCGTTACACCTTTCTCTGCTGTTGTTGATACAAATCTATACTCATCTCACCAAAAACCGTTATCATATTTCCACTGCACTCCATTAACCCCCACTATATCAAGGTTGCGCCTTAGCGTTTTCCTTTTCAGAGTTTTGGCTTTCTTACGGCGTTCGAGCTTCTGATAGTCAACGCCCCGACTCGTAAAACAGCAAGGACAACAGAGTGCCCTGAACCTGTTTCCGCTCCTCTGCCCTGTTTGATAAGGAAGTTGGCGGGATGAGGGTGACTTCTCTCTCGTCTCGTCCTCTCTCTCTCTCTCTCTCTCTCTCTCTCTCTCTCTATTTCTCTCTCCTTCTTTCTGTGTAAACAGATACATACGATGTGACGGGCATGGTGATGAGCAGTCTGTGTCCGTCTGATGCTGATGCTGTGGTGTACTGATCGGTGTCACTGTAAATGGACATATGAGGACTTAGACAAAATTTCTAGTTGGTGTGATAATTGCATCTTGCTCTGAATGTAGAGAAATGTAAGTTGATGCAGACGAGTTGCAAGAACTGTCCCGTGACCTTCGAATTCAGCATTAGTTGTGTGCTGCTTCACATAATCAAGTCGATTAACTATCTAGGCGTAACGTTGTAGGGCGGTATGAAATGGAAACAGCACATACGGATGGCAGTAGTGAAGGTGAATGGTTGACTTCGGTTTATTGGGAGAACTATAGGGAGGTCTGGTTCATCTGTAAAGGAGGCCGTGAATAGAACACTAGTACTACCTGTTTGAGACTACTGTATAAGTGTATGGGCTCAACATCAGGTAGGATTAAAGTTTGACATCGAACCATTTCAGGTGCAGTCATCTAGATTTGTTACAGATAGGCTCGATCAAGACACGAACATGAGGCACTGCTTCTGCATCTACATTTGCATCTTGCGAGTCTTCGATGGTGTCGTTCGCTTTTCTGTCCACGGTTGATCCTCGTGGAGACTGCAACTATGGGAGTGTACCAGAGTGTTATCAAATAAGGTCTGAGACAGGTATTTAGGTAATAAACAGTAAATGACGTGGAGGAAAAAGAAGGGTCTGATGATATTAGGTTATCCCGTACTATTATTATAGTGGAAGAAAGGTAACTGATGAATATGAAGTTGATCACTCATTAGCATCCTCAAATAAATAGGGCAACAGCGACTGTACGCAGTCAGAAGACGAATAAGCTCCACGCTGAATCCAGGAAATGTTCAACGGTACGTAGACTAACCATAGCAGATTTTAAAGAGACCTATAGCGTTGTCTACATGAAATAAGGATTGGTCTTAAAAAGTGTTAGACAAGGTACAATAACAACTTCTCACAAAACTGTGTTAAGTTTCAAGAGAAAGTGTCTACTGTTTATTAGTGTTTCGTAAGAAAATTAAGAACTGCACTGGTAAGACAAATCTCGATGCCTCAAATAAAAAGGGGACACACTGAAACAGTTTGTTCATTTTGGGAATAGATCTGAGTCAGTGGGTTCTTACGAGAGTGTGTACAAAATTTATTGTCCGAGGACGGACTGGAAGGTAATGCGTCCAAATATTTTATCCGAAATCCCTTAAAGCTTTAAATAAAACAAACGCTATTAACTTTCTATATATTTATGATTCATGTCTACATATTTGCAGACCTCTGACACTGGAGCACTCCGAACTGAAAGTGTAAGTATGCGGTGTGTCATGTAACTACGTCGGTGCTTGAGAAACTGCGTGCTGTAATCGAGTTTAGAATTCGAAGAGTTCATGCACACTCAAAACCCTCACTTTCAGCATGACAATGCCGTACCACACGTGAGCGCTGCGACATCTGCAACAATCCGGCGTTTTGGGTTCACAGTCATCGATCATCCTCTACACAGTCTCGGCCCCTACCTATTTTCATCTGCTTTCAAAACTTAGAGAACGCCTTCGGGGGATTCACTTTGATAGGAGTGCAAGCAGAAGTGAGATTACGGCTCCGTCAACAAATTCAACGTTGTTCAGTGACGGTATCAACAAGCTTGGTCCTCGATGGGAGAAATGTGTTCGTCGCCGGGGCGACTATGTTACAAATCTTAATATGCAACCATGACGGATAAACATGTAGAAAGTTAAGAGCGACTATTTTGCTTAAAGAACTTTGAGAGTTTTCACCTAAGAAATTCGGAGGCATGTCTTTTCACCACGTCCTTGTATATCATCTGAGAACGTACGTACTGTAATAGTTTAAGTAAAGTAAATGGAGATGGGACAGAGCAGGCTGGAAGAATGGAAAAAATTAAGGGTAACGAGTAAATAAAGTAAATTCCTGATTCCAGATTTACACTCATGTGACTAAAGAAGTGTAGTTTGTACTGGATGAAATTCGATGTAGTGACGAGTAAAGTAGCTTCTTTAGAAATTTTTTGGAACCAGAACCAAGCAGTAGGTAAGTAAAAAGTGAATGGAAGTAGAGGGAGAAGTGCTGAATGGAACTAGTATGGTTAAAGGAGCTTCAACGTATGCATACGAGTTAAGATTACATACACCACCTGATCGCTACTAGGCGGATTCAGATAAGTGGAGAGTAATATGGGCTCTGTTCACCCTGCACCTTTATGACTGCTTCAACTCCGCTGCGGACACTTGCAATGAGCTGTCCGATTGCCTGTGCAGGAATGGGAGCCTGTAACGCAGGTAATGCATATCGACGTATAATTGGTTTGTTTTGTAAATATTATTTGTATTTTTACGCTGGGTCTTGCATAGGGAAAACTATGCTATCGAACGATTACATCGATATGTCGTGTGGAGAACCAAAGAGTTTAGGATGTTAGGTAGTGTTAACTCTGCCGTGTGGAGCGCGGGAAGAGCGGAGTCTGGCTAGAGTAGTGTGGTTGAGCAGTATCGGCGCTTTCGGGGTTTGGCAGCATGTAATTGCGCTCGACTTGGGATGATAGTTTCTGACACAGTGTCGCGGGAGGGGACACATTAGCTGGCGCACATCAAGAGCCCGTTCCGCCTGATGAACGTGTCGAGAAGAAGGCGTGCCAACATCCAGCTTCTGCAACAGCGACGGTCGACAATAAGTGATTGTCGCCACCTACTCGATCGAGCACTTCAAACTTTCAATCAACCAACAATGAAGACTGAAAACACGTTAAGTTTTAGAACTGTATGGCAGACATCAGCTTTTCAAACTGTTCCATTTGTATCACTAAAATACAGCAACTTAGCATGAACCTTTGCTGCTCATTGCCCCAATTACATTACCAAGCAGCGTCCCTTCCATTTCCGAAATGAACACGAGTGTCGTTGAAATTCAAACTCCAGCCTTAAAGTAATATCATTCCATTTCACTGCTTTATTTTCGAAGTTCACTTAAAGTATTCATATAACCAAACAGAACTATATTTAGATTATACAAGCACAAATTAAGAGTGCGAGTTTTGTTACCATATTTTAGCTTAACTGTGACTTCAGCTCAGCTTGGTAAGCACTAAATTTTACTATTGTTAATTGATCGAAATAATTTAATTCAACTTCAAAGTGAAATATGTTATTTCTAAATTACGTAGATGCAAGATGCTTTTGAGGTGATTGTTGAGGTAGCCCAAAACTAACTTTATTTTATTTTATTTCGTAGTGCTTCAGAAACGAAGTTCACTATTAATTTCCATCACTAAATTAAATTTCATTTTTCCGATTTTATTAATTCTTTTACTAAATTAAGTCAGAGTGTAGCGAAATTTATTACTTCTGACAAACATTCATTTTTCACACAACACGTGTCAACCTTCAGTTGCCACCCTTTCAGTGCTAATTATACAGTATGTGCATTAACCTTTCTTTTTCAGTTATTATAGTAGTTGTAATAGGACTGGCGACAGTAATTTTCTCCAAATCTCAAATATGTAATTAAAGCCATTTAATTTTAACGTAACGACCGCACATTTGCTTTCTTTATTAACTTTACCCTTTTTGAAAATTAGTTTCCACCAATTTCATTTGCATTATTCCTTTGATTTAGATGTAATCCTTCCTCCCTCTTTACCGACAGATTAAATCCGGTGACGATTGCTTTTCCCAAATTTCCATTAGGAACACGCGGTTTAATTTTTCACTGTCAGTAAGGTCGATAAGTGACGGGGGGAGGTTACAAGCCCATTCTTCTTCAAGAGCTTAAACCAGCAAAGGCAGTGATGTTGGATGCTGGAGCCAAGTCGGCGTTATAGCTCATCGCAAAAGATTGTCGTTGCGTTCAAGTCGGAACCCCGGTAGGGCTAGTTCTTCTCAGGAATGTCCACAGAACATTTTCTCACAAATGCTGCTGTATGACACGCTAGATTGCCATGTACTACAATCATCGTCTGCCAACTATTTTTCTGCACTACGCAGTGTAACGTACTGTAAAATATGGTCGTATCATTCAGCATTCAATATTTTTTATAATGGCAATACGGGGATCTCATCCGAAGCAGTCCCATTCTGTAAGACCACCTGCCCCGCACTTCACTGTCGACTTTGCACATGACGTTAGCTAAAGTACTCCAGGCATTCGCCAAGCCCAAACCTTTACATTGTATTGCAACAGGGGATAACGTAACACACCGTTACGAGTCATTCGTTTCCTGCCATCTACTGTCATGTGGGATCGCCCTTGGCATGTCGTCAAGCGTCGCGTTGAGCTGAGTACAGACATTTGGTGCTCTTATCGAGCTGCCCAACCACTGTTCCCCGTTCTTTTAACCGTTGACACTCATTATGCCTGCTGGTCTGCCGGTAGCACTTCGGTGCTCATGAGCAGCCATTCGTTCAGCTGATTACATGCGGCTTTTTGGAACTACACTACTCGACCTGTATATCAAGTCTGCCTGGTTTTTGTTTAGCAGGGTTTCTCGTTTCGTCACACCACTTCACAGTCACATCACGAACAGTCGCGAAGCTTTAGAAGGGCTGAATGTTGTTGGTAGTTTGCTACACAAGAGAAATCCAATGATTAGTGCACGTTAGAATGCACTGAACTCCCATGAACGATCTATCTCGCTATTAATGCTTCTGTATTGACTACACAATAGTTCCCGTCTTCTTCTGTACTGTCGGTCCGCCTCTCATGACATACGCGGTCAGTTCCTCATTACGTAGGTGTATCCAGATACTTTTAACAGAGAATGTAATTTTATTCCATTTTATAATCCTGTTGGTGATGTATATCTAATTGTAATATGGAAATTGTTTCAGAGTGTACTTCTGGTTTGCTGGTCAGAGGAAAGGAAAAAATGAGTTTCTGTGGAGCTGTTCCACACATAATGCTTCCAAATGGGGATTTGCAGCTCATGCCGGCCGTGGTGGTCAAGCGGTTCTAGGTGCGCAGTCCGGAACCGTGCGACTGCTACGGACGCAGGTTCGAATCCTGCCTCGGGCATGGATGTGTTTGATGTCCTTAGGTTAGTTAGGTTTAAGTAGTTCTAAGTTCTAGAGGACTAATGAGCACAGCAGTTGAGTCCCATAGTGCTCAGAGCCATTTGAACCACTTACAGCTAATGTTGATCTGATCCATTGTATATAGTCTGGGAAAGCGAGCAGGTGTGAAAACAATGGTTTGCTTATAAGTAGCTTTTCTGCTATCAGTCACTGTTTTCTTTTATTTATATTTTACAAGACGCGCTTCGGGAAATGATAACCCATTTTCATGTGCGTTTTTCTGTATTACTCAATATTCTGTAATTTTTTTTCTTTGAAGTGTGAGAATTTTCATTCCAGTTTCCTCGAATACACAAAATAGATATAATTTCTGAATAGATTATCGATCTTTACACGTAGTTACAAGCGAAGTTTGGTAGAACTTGTACGTACAATTTTATAATGGTCCATTTTTGTAGCGTTTCATACATGCTTAAACTTCACACACAATTTTCTGTTGACAGTGTTATAAGTCAATAACAAACTTACATTAAAAACAGTTATAAAATCCTTAGAGATTTAGGCAACATACATAAATTTGTATTCTCCCACACGGTAGGATTTCTTACTTTTCTAGAGAGACTGTTAAATAACAGTCTGGATCACAATTTGCTTATTTATAATTACTATTGTGCTTATATGAGTTACTATTTTTATTTAAATATATTATCGAACATCTGGTGAAATTCACTCAATCACATTCGACAGTTTTGCTTAGTATTTGATCCTTACATTTGTTGCAATGTGAATAGATTCCTAGTTCTTCTAACATGTCCATTTAATAACCTCTGTTTTATCGGTGGAGAAGTTTGACATTTTGCTCTACTTTTCTGAAGGGTTTCCTATGTTGTGTATGCGTGTGGATATTGGTTATGTTTAGCTGTTGAGTGTGTAGGTGTGTCATCTGTATACCTGGTGTTGAAATCCGCTTGTTCTAGGTACAACATGGAGAATTCCTGTCATTTTATTTTGTATATTCCAGTGTATTATGTGTCAGTTTGTTTTGTAGTTTTTATAGCTGCAGAAAACAGAATTTGTTTTGGAAAACATGTGATATCTGCTGCGATATACTGCCGTTATGTGGGGCGCTAGATATACATTTGCTTTTGCCTTTGTCCTGTATGGTGTCGTTCCTGTCTGGATCTTTCTTCGCTTTATCTAGGAGTGTATCTTCTATGGTAGCAGTACAGTCGACGGCAACGGCAATCTGTTACACTATTTTTATTTGTCTTTGCAAGTTTTGTTGGTTTAATGTTATTTTAGTAGCCTTGTTTAGAACTGACCTTATTGTGCCTGTTTAGGGATGTTTCTGTGATGTGAGGTGACAGAGATTGTGATGTCAGTCATTGCATTTTCCCTTTACATTTTGAGAGCGCATGTGGTGCTGTGTCTTGTAATATTTAGTTCCAGGTAACTAATTCTTTTATCTTGCTTGTCTTTCACTCTGAATTTAATTTTCGCATGTAAAATGCTCGAGTAATTTAGAATGCCTGTTATGCCTCTGGCATTCCCTTTCACTAGAGTGTCATCTACGTACCTACTATAAAAATTCACTTTTCTTTATGCAGGGTTTTGGTTGTTAAATAATATTTTCAAGTGATTCATGGATATATTAGCTATGGTACCAACTCTACAGTACCAGATCTACATCTCCGAGTAATAACTGGTGTCAAGTGATAAAACGTAACTTCTCGGGGGAGACATTGATCTTTAGTTCTTCAGCTATTAACTGCTGTTTCTTATGGCATATGCTGCTTCATATATATGACTTTTCATCAGTATTAAATTCAGTTTCTATTGCAGATCGTATGCCGAGCTACTTATAGAGTTTACCAAAGGGAGTATCAGATTACCATTCGTGTGTATTCTCGGTTCTCCTCTTAGAGTGGTGCTTTTGCGTCCAAACATGTGAAAATATTTCCTTTAAGTTCCTGCGAACAGTAAATGTATGTTCCTTTGTTGTTCCCTAATTTTACTTTGAAATTGTTTTGTCGGGTCTTTAACATCACTAGCCTTTACTCAATCATACTCATACAACAAGCTGTAACAGCAATCCTAAAGAATCTGATCAAACAAAAGTTACCTGCCTACACAGAGAATGTTGAATTCATGGAACTCCGCCAGTTATCTCTCTGTTACAGCTACTTTGATTTTAATGACGACATTTAAAAGCAGCCAGATGACCTAGCAACCGCCGGCTCGGTAGCTCAGCGTGTTCGGTAAGAGAGTTAACTGCTCTCTGTAATAAAAAAAACTGACTTAATGGATCAACAATGGACTTGAACCAGCATCATAGGACGTCCGCTTCGGACCAATACAACGAACAATAAGGAACAAAATGAGAAAAAAATCAAAAAGAACAAAGCAACAGAACCATGTACATCTCGTACCATAACTGACATCAGGCAGCTCTACTATACGGTTAAATGATGATGCATGATCTGGGTAGAATATTCTGCAGGTAAAATAGTCCCCCATTCGGCTTTCCGGGTGGGAAATACTCAAGAGGATGGTGTCATCAGGAGAAACAATAGCGGAATTCTACGGATCGGAGCGTACTGTGTTAGATCCCTTAATCGGGCAGGCAAGTAAGAAAATTTTAAAAGGGAAATGGATAGGTTAATGTCAGATATTGTGCGAATTAGTGGAGTTTCTTGGCAGGACTAATTGTACTTGTCATCAGGTGAATACAGGGTTATAAATACAGTGTCAAACAGCGGTAATGCAGGAATGGCTTTAACAATGAATGAGAAAATAGAAATGTGGGTAAGCTGCCATGAACATATTATCGAGCCGAATAGACATGAATCCCACGCCTACACAGTACCGCAACGTTACGTACCAACTAGCTCCGCAGGTGATGAAGTGATTGAATAAATGTGTGAAGGGATGAAGGAAATTATTCAGGTAGGTTAAGTAACTCGGGGACTTCTATTGTTGAAAATGAAGACGAGAAGTAGTGTAACACCTCTGATACTAAATGTAACTGGGTTTTCTCTTTTGATGCTAGTCAGTTGTCAGGATGAACATTACTGCAAAGGGCATTTGATTCTAAAGCATTATGTCAGGGCGAAAAACACTAAATAAATTACTTTCTCTTAATAACATGTGGGCAGGGTGGGTTCTTCCTTGGCTCGGGTATGAGGTAGAATGAAACAGTATTTTTACACAAGAGAACTTTTATTGAAGATTTGTACAGCGGTTTTCTTACTGGACATTCTGGCTCGGAGAGCGGCAGCCGTGTCGTTTGCGAAGCCTTCTGCTGCGGCAGCGGCGGCGTCTTATTATGCATGGCGGTGTGTATCTCGTGTCGCCGTCTCGCCCAGTTGACTGGAGACATGCATCGTGCTGTGGCCTATTTAATTATTGAGAGCGAAGACGTGCATAAGATGGTGATACCTTGGATGTGGCGTCCCAGTGTTTCTTTTCTCTAAGCGGCCGCATGTGTTGTGTGTCGGCCAGTGGAGCGGCGTGGCGGAGGAACGCCAGTGTTCCGGACTCGAACAACGGACTCCCGCTTGCCAGTCTTCGGCAGTCAGATCTTCATTCCCGCTCACAGGTGACTGCTGATGTGAGGCCGTCTCCTTCCCGTCTTCAAGAGGCACCCGGGTACGTTAAAATCAGACTTAAAATACCTTTTAACTTCTGTCGTCTGGCGCCTAGGCTGCTGCTTGCTATTCCATTACAGCGGCGGACTTGGTGCGTCTGTGTATGACGTAGTCTCTTCTTGCATGACGGTCTTCAGCACCGAAACTGACTGAAAACTAATGCTACTCTTCTTGTCGGGTCCACTACGTCTCGCGTATCCATTCACTTCAGTTCGCTGGAGGTGAATGACTTCATGGTCATTGCCTCTTCTGTCACGTTGAAAAGCTTCTCGAAGAATCTTCTTAACGTCGGTCATTGGCTCTTGCAATGTAGGCGAGGGCCCTTGCTCACATGTGACAACTGAGAAACACGTGAGCTGGTCGGGTGATGCCCTGAGAGATGAATCGACAGCGTCCGCTTACGTGGGGAGGGCGATGGCTTCTCCTGAACTTGATGACTTCAGGGTCATTGTCTCTCCTGGTCTGCCCGCTGTTTGCCAGTATGTAACTCTATAAACTAAACTAAGTTTTTCATTTATTTTCTAATTTCTACTTTACTTTGATTTCACTAATTTATTTACTTATCTTAAGTACCATTCAACAGCAGTCAATGAATTTCGATTTGGGGAAAGGAACTGAAGAGGAAGCCGCTGGTAGAATTTTGCACACAGCATAATTTAACAGCGCTAGTACTTCGTTAACAATCATAAAAGAAAGCTGTATACCTGAAAAAACACCCGGAGCCACGGAAAGGTTTCATACTGGTTATATGACGGTTTGACAGAGATTTAGGAACCAGATTTTAAATTGCAAGGCATTTCCAGGGGCCGATGTTGACTCTGACAACAATTTGTTGGTTATGAACTGTACATTAAAACTGAGGAACTAAGGTTCAAAGTGCTCTGAGCACTATGGGACTTACCATCTGAGGTCATCAGTCTCCTAGAGCTTAGAACTACTTAAACCTAACTAACCTAAGGACATCACACACAGCCATGCCCGAGGCAGGATTCGAACCTCCGACCGTAGCGGTCGCGCGATTCCAGATTGAAGCGCATAGAACCTTTCGGCCACACCGGCCGGCAAGAACTAAGGACAAAGTAGGAAATTAAGACGATGGGACGTGGATAAGTTGAGAGAATCAAAGGCTGCTTACAGTTTAAGAGGGAGCATTAATCAAAGGAAAAGCAGTATAGTAGAAGGCTAATGGGTAGCTTTGAAAGCTGAAATAGTGATAGCAGTCGGCGACCAAATTGGTAAAAATATTTGGATAACACAAGAGATATTGAATGAAGTTGATGAAATGAGAAATATTTCAAAATTCAGCAAATGAAGCACGCCAAAGATAATACAAACTTTTGAAAAATATGATCGACAGGAAGTGATAAATTGCTTACTTAGAATGGCTAGAGAAAAAAATTTTAGAATTTAAAATCGTATTTCACTATAGCCTGCGTCATGTAGGACGGCTCTTTCGTTCATAGGCGCACGGCGGTAGGGACGTGTGGAGGGGATAATGTCTGTGCATGCGTGGCGGCAGAAAGCGGGCAAACAAGGTCCGTGCTGCCGAACTGTGTTGCTGCGGACAACAATCAGGCCCATTTGCGTCCGTTGTAGCGTATTATACGTTCAAATAAATCATGGAATAATACAGGGTGAGTCACTAACTATTGCCACCAATAATATCTCCGAAAGTATGATGGGAGCAGAAACGTTTGCAGGACAAAAGTTGAATGGGACGAAGAGAGCCATAACATAACAGTTGTTTTTTGTTGCTAAGTGGGGTCGCTTCAGGGATATGAAGGTTAACTTTTTTTTTATAATGAGATGACATAGTTGCTACTTATTTTCTGATAGCGGCTATCGAAACTAATCCAGTGATGTGTAACAGTAAGGTCTTTGAAGGTCAACGAAGGTCAAAACGGTGGCATGCACGTTCATTTACAGAAGGTGATCGAAGTGATGACCATTGGTATCAACACAATGCTGCAATTTTCTTATCATGCATTGGGTGGTATTCCTTATCAAACTGGCACTTATCTAAATACACGTTCTGTCAATCCTCTGTTGCATATCTTCAGGTGTAGTTGGAATGTCTTTACAAACTATTTCCTTTACGAATCCTCACAATAAAAAAATCCAGAGGTGTCAAGTCTGACGAACGATCTGGCACGACACATTTCCTCCGAGTCTAATTCAACGATTTGGGAATCGTCTCTGCAACTCGTTTCTAGCCATCGTCAAAAAAATATGGTGGACACCCATCGTGTTGATACCACATTCTGTTCCTCGTTCCTAAACGTATTTCTTCCAATAACAGACCTAATGTTTCTTGCAGGAATGTGGTGTACTTCCTACCATTAAGATTTCCTTCGATGAAATAGGGGCCTATAATTCTGTACTCCAGAATCCCACACCATACATTCACCGACAACTGTTTTTGGTGTGCAACGTGCCGCAGCCGACATGGATTTTCAGTAGCCCAATAATGTATGTTACGCAAATTAAGGTTTCCGTGGTTAGTGAATGTAGCCTCGTCAGTAAATAAAATCAAATTAATAAATATGTCATCCCTCTGAATCTGAAGTTTAGCCCATTGGCAGAATTCAATGCGGCGCATACAATCCGTACAAGTTAATTCTTGGTAGAGACTGATATGGTAAGGATGGTATACCAGGTGATCAAAAAGTCTGTATAAATTTGATAACTGAATAAATCACAGAATAATGTAGATAGAGAGGTACAAATTGACACACATGCTTGGAATGACATGCGGTTTTATTAGAACCAAAAAAATACAAACGTTCAAAAAATGTCCTACATATGGCTCTTCATCTGATCAGAATAGCAATAATTAGCACAACAAAGTAAGAGAAAGCATTGATGATGTTCTTTACAGGAAATGCTCAATATGTCCACCATCATTCCTCAACAATAGCTGTTATCGAGGAATAATGTTGTGAACAGCACTGTAAAGCATGTCCGGAGTTATGGTGAGGCGTTGGCGTCGGATGTTGTCTCTCAGCATCCCTAGAGATGTCGGTCGATCACGATACACTTGCGACTGCAGGTAACCCCAAAGCCAATAATCCCACGAACTGTGGGAGGCCAAGTATGACAAAAGTGGCTGCCGAGGACACGATAATCACCAAACTACGCGCGCTAGAGATCTTTCACTTGTCTAGCAATATGGGGTGGAGGTCTATCCTGCATAAACATCGTACGTTCCAGAAGGCGTCTATCAGCCAGGCAGGGGAATATGCGATTCTGTAACATATCGGCGTACCTCTCACCCGTCACGGTAGCAGTTTTGCTGTCCATCGCCATCTATCGGACATTTTTGAACTTTGTTTCTTTTTGGTTCTCATGAAATCCCATGTCATTCCACTTTTACCTCTCTATCTACATTATTCTGTCCTTTATTAAGATTTCAAATGTATACTGACTTTTTGATCACCCTGTATATGGCGACGCAGAACACGAGCAACGCACCCATCTGGCCCATGCCATGTTCCCTTGCGATTTGACGCGAACTAACACAAGGACCTCGAACCACCGTGGCAAGAGTAACTTTCCTTTGCCGGATATGTTTCCGATGCGTTAAAGATCCAGTTGTACTCAATTTATTATACCCAATTTAAATGTATGACGCGTTGAGTGTGTACGCAGAGGATATCTTTGAGCGTACGTCTCTAGCGCTCATTGAATTTCGTTGGCATTATCCGTAAATGAGAAACATATCAACTTGTTCTTCGAAGGAATACATCATTCAAATTCGGTTAATTTGAAGGTATTAGTCTTACCGTTCCTATTAGTGTTGTATTGCGAATCTGTCGAATGGTATTTACATGTCAATGGCACGTGAGATGAATACGCCATATTCGGCGAATATTTTCTATTTGCACTATTGATAAAGAATACCACTCAGTCCATGATAAGAAGATTTCAGAATTTCATTGATACCAGTGGTCATCACTTCGAACACCTCCTGTAAATGGACGCTCATGGCACTTTCTGACCTTCGCTGACCTTCTAAGACCTTATTGTTAGACATCATTGGTTTCGTCTCGATAGCCACTATCAGAAAATAACTACCAAACTATAGCACCCCATTTAAAAAGAATAAAGGTGACCTTAATATCTCTGAAGCTGTCAACAAGCTAGCAACAAAAAACCAACGTAATATTATGGACTCCGTTGTCCCATGCAACATTTGTCGCACACACTTTTCAGCTACTATCATACATTGGGAATTATTACAGATGGTAATACTTAGTGACTCACTCTGTATTTTTTAAAACCGATTTTGACCAGTCATTTACATGACAGAGGTCTTACTTCACTTCCTGAGGTTGTGTCCACTGCTCCACAGCAAATGTCTGGGTGACGTCAATAGGAGAGAACAGCTGACGCAGCCTTGTGAAGAAGTCCAGTAAAATTTTTCTCAAAACGACGATTGTCTAGCGAAAAGACCGTCGATAATGGTTGCAGTAATTGCCATTCATTACGATTTGGACTCTATTATAAATAAAAATGTAATACTGTGGTGTCACCGCCAGACACCACACTTGCTAGGTGGTAGCCTTTAAATCGGCCGCGGTCCTGTAGTATACGTCGGACCCGCGTGTCGCCACAACACCCACGATTGCAGACCGAGCGCCGCCACACGGCAGGTCTAGGGAGACTTCCTAGCACTCGCCCCAGTTGTACAGCCGACTTTGCTAGCGATGGTTCACTGACTACTACGCTCTCATTTGCCGAGACGATAGTTAGCATAACCTTTAGCTACGTTATTTGCTACGACCTAGCAAGGCGCCACTATCCGTACTATTGATATTGTGAATCATGTACCATAAAGAGCGACGTTGTCCATTAATGGATTAAAGTTAAGTATTCCACCAGCTACGTCCGTTTTTCTCAATTCTAATTCCCTTGCCATGTTCCAGACCTCACGCCAGCCTGCGTGAGCTAAAACGCGTGCATTTCGGCCTGCTTTAGAAAAACACGGTTGGCTCTCCTGCCAACCACAACAAATACATAACAAAATAAACTTCAACTCAAACAGAAGTTTGACAATTAGGTTTGTTTGACAATTGCTTCTACGCTGTGTACTTTTTTAAATGTACAGAATGCTCGTGCGTGGGTGTGTTTCACTGCAGTTTAATGCAAAGCACTATGATTAAGAAAGAATTACAGGTAGCAAAGACTAGCGCAAAAGACTATCGTAAAAATTGTCAGTATTTCATGTTTTTCGGTGTCAAGAGGCATTACGATTTTAAATTAAATCGTTCAACATTACAGTGGGAGAACGTATTTCTGATTCATTGAACAAGCAAACAATTAACCATCTTCGGTGAATAACTCGAATGGAATGCTCATGATAACGTCGAAAATCACCGACGTCTCGACAGGTAACCCTCCCTTTCATTTTAAGGCATTTTCCAATTCGTACCTTGAAAATGACAGGAGTTTACATGTCGAAATATTGCAGTTAATGACGAATTTATTCGGGCGCATTTTAGTGAGTAATTGGAGCATACAACACGCTATGAAAAACTTAACTTCTCCTTAGGCAATGTGTTGAACATTACAGTGTGACTATTTCATAGGCTACATATTACTAATCAATAAATCGTACGAAGTTCTCAAGTATTGCAGTTGATATGTTAACAAAAACATTTTTGAACCATGAGTCTTTAAAACCAAGAAAGATTATTTCTTCGGTTTCTTTCAAAGTCTACAACGTAATACTATCTGCTATCAGAGTCCATGTCCAAACCATTTGATAGTAAATTTAAGATGATAGATTGGAGGCTTTTATCCATTTTCACCTCCTTGTCAGTCTTATTTCTGTGACTATTCAGCGTGCCGCACCCAGTGTGCCCAAGCTAAAGGGTGATGCTGTCTATTCCTTCATGCACAAGCCGTTCAGGATCTGTTATCTTGAGTGTTTTATTTTTTTCCTCACACGGCTTGTAACCTATGAGCAAACTAATTCTAACGGATTATACTGACACTGTTATGTGGGTAAACGCAAAGCTCTGTGACCACGTTCACACGAAAGAAAGTAAGGCTTGTACATTATTTCGCGTGACTGTTATAAATTAACTACCTTCAGGAGTTTAGCACAGGTCTGACTTTAACTGCCAGGTATTTTTTATTTTTCAGCCAGGGCGCAATATCCCCTTTCCTGGTGCTCGTACTTGGCCTTTTCTCTGCAGTATCTGAATAATAACTGCCATGGTAATACAATGACCGACTTCGAAGCACGGTATGGCTAGAATTGTTCACTAACCCGCTTCTTGAAAATGACAGTGTTCGTTACCGAATGGTAATCACAACTGATCTTCTTACACCTAAACGCAAGCTTACTCCCAGGAACCAAATCAGAAAAGACGGCACGCAGAAGAAGTTATCCGAGAACCTTTTCCTATGGGAACTTAAAAACCGCCAGTGCCATCACTCGTTTTCCAGCAGGTGTTCAGGGAATGATGCTGATCCATCCACGTGTCATCAGTGTAATACACTGTAGTAGTAGCTCCGCTACTTGCAACACGCATCTTCATAAGGGACGTTGGTCATGTTGCTTCTATGCCGCTTCTTTCAATTAAGAATTCTCTTATTAACATATTTGAAACCAAGGTCTATTAAAAGTTATGGCATTGACGAAGTGCTTCCTTTGAAGCCAATGTGCTCAGCCGTAATTGTAATATTTTTTTTATGTCGAGCATTTCCTACTTATTAACATTTGAAACATGGAACGCTTTAAATCGTAGTCAGAACAATCCATTTGTGTTACAGGTTTCTTGCAATTTCGATGCTCTTCAGGCGACACGAAAACAAAATTTTCCTGAGTTTTCTACAGCTCCCACACTTTTGTTTACTTTCTCTGTACAGTCCTCTTGCCGAAACGCGCGTCTGCAGTTCGTTCTTGACCCTTCAAATTGTCAAAAAGAGAAATCTCGCTTTTCAGGTTCACATTTTAAAAAGTTATAAATGCGGGATATGAACCTCCACGACTGTTTGTGAAGCATCTACGTGTACATCTACATGATGACTCTGCAATTAAGTATCTGGAAGAGGATTTATCGAACCACCTGCAAGCTATTTCTCTACCGTTCCACTTTCGGGCAGGGCGCTGAAAACACAGACACTTTGATCTTCCCGTGACAGCTCTACTTTCTCTTATTTTATTATGATGATCATTCCTCCCTATGCAGGTGGGCGCCAGAAAAGTGAAAGCTGGCGACTGTAATTTCGTGAGAAGATCCCGGCTACAGCGGAAAACGCCTTTGTTTTGATGATTGCCACCTCAACTCGCGTCTGATAACCGTTGAAGTCTCTCGCCTATTTCGCAAAAGTACAAAACTAGCTGCCCATCTTTGAACTTTTTCGATCAATCCTGTCTGCTGTGGATCCCACACCGGACAGCAATCTCCAGAAGGGGGTGGAAAGCATGGTGTAAGTAGTACCTTTAGTAGACCTGTTGCATTTTCTATGTGTTCTACCAACAAATCGCAGTCTTTGGTTTACTTTCCACACATCTTTACCCACGTGATTGTTGCTATCTAAGTTATCTGTAATGGTAATCCCAAGTCTTTAGTTGAATTTACAGCCTTTAGATTTTTGTGTTTTATCCTGTAAACCGAAATTTAGCGGATTCATTTTAGTACTAACGTGGATGACATAGAGTTTTCATTATTTGGTCAACTGCCACTTTTCTCACCACGCAGATATCTTGTTTGAATCGTTTTGTAACTTGTTTTAAACATTTGATGACTTTAGCAGACAGCAAACCACAGCATCATCTGTAGCCTAAGAGGAAAGCTCAGATTGTCTCGTAAATCGTTTATGGGGTCAGGAACAGCAGAAGGCCTACAACACTTCCTTGCAAAAGCCAGTTATCACTTCTGTTTTACTCGACGATTTTCCATCGATTACTGCATACTGTAACCTTTCTGACAGGAAACCATCCAGTCGCAAAACTAAGACGATACTCCATAGGCACGCAATTTAATGAAAGTTGCTTGTGAGGAACTTCACGTTTATTGTCTTCACTTGACAAATTCATTTGAAAATCACAGATACACGATAGCAACTATACTGCTACAAGAACTTAACATCGACATCTGAAGGAATAATTCAATCCTTCGGTGAATGGAACTGCACTGACGTGAAATACGGCAACAGCGCAGCATGCGGGAGAGAGATTCTCGCAGTCTAGGTTGTAACTCGCAGCTAGCCGCTGAGAGAGAGAAAGAATATTATTGGCTGTTACAAGTTACTGGTGGGGGATGCGCAGAACGGCTGAAAATAGGGCCGCCTTCCTACATGACTCGAACTTTTGGGGAAAGATAGATACCGCTTACAGGAAAATTAAAGAAGACTGTTGGGGAAAGAGAAGCACCTGTATGGATATCATGAGCTCAGATGGTAAACCAGTCCTAAGCAGAGAAGAAAAAGCTAAAACTGGGAAGGAGTACATATAGCGTCTATAAAAGGGATTAACTTGAAGCAATATTATAGACAGGGAAGTGTACGTACATGAAGATGAGATGGGAGATATGATAGAGAGAAATGAATTTGACAAAGCACTGGAAGACCTTAGTCGAAACAAACCTCAGGAGTAGACGACATTCCGTCATAACTACTGATAGTCTTGGGAGAGTTAGCCATGACAAACCATTCCATCTGGTGCGCAAGATGAATGATACATCAAAATACCCTCAGAGATCGAGAAAAATATGGCAATTCAAATTCCAAAGAAAGCATTTACTGACAGATGAGAAAAGTACCGACTATCAGGTTAGTAAGTCATGCTTGCTAAATATTAATACCAATTCTTTACAGAAGAATGGAAAAACTGGTAGAAGACGACCTCAGGGATGATCTGTTTTGATTCCGGAGAAATGTAGGAACATGCGAGGCAATACTGACCTTACCACTTATCTTAAAAGATAGGTTATGGAAAGACAAATCTACATACACAGCATTTGTAGACTTGGAGAAAGCTTTTGACAATGTTTGAAATTGTGAAGGTAGCAAGGGTAAAATACAGGGAGTGAAAGGCTATCTACAGCATGTACAGAAACCAGACGCCAGTTATAAGGGTCGAGGAGCATGAAAGGGAGTCATTGGTTGAAAAGTGAGTGAGACAGGGTTGTGGCGTACCCTCTTGTTTTACTGAATGCATACATTGAATAAGTAGTAACGGAATCCAAAGAAAAATTTAGAGTACGTATTAGAGTTCAGGGAAAAGAAATAAAACTTTAAGATTTGCCGATGACATTGCCGAGGACTTGGAAGGGCAGTTGAAATGAATGGACAGTGTCTTGAAAGGAAGATTTAAGATGGCCATCGACAAATTAAAAACAAGAATAACGGAATGTAGTCGAATGAAATCAGGTAATACTAAGGGAATGAGATTAGGGAACGAGGCACTAAAATAGTAGATATATACCACATAAATTATTAAGTGATAGTACTAATTCCCCACGGTACACAAAACGGGTCAGATCGTTGTTGCACAAGCAACGAAAGAAGCATGCCAAATCTGAAAGAACGCAAAATCTCCAAGACTGGCAAAGATTTACAGAAGTTCGAAATATGGCGCATACATCAATCAGAGATGGCAAGACACAAACAATACCTTCACTGAGCAATAACAACGGTGAAGTCACTGATGATAGTGCCACTAAAGCAGAGTTATTAAAAACGATTTTCCGAAACTCCTTCACCAAAGAAGACGAAGTAAATATTCCAATCAAGAACAACTGCCAAGATGAGAAACATAGAAGTAAATATCCTCGGTGTAACAAATCAGCTTAAATCACTTAATAAAGGCAAGGCCTCCGGTCCAGATTGTATACCAGTCAGGTTTCTCTCAGAGTATGCTGATAAAATAGCTCCATTTTTAGCAATTATATACAACCACTCGCTCACAGAAAGAAACGAACCTAAAGACTGGAAAATTTCTCAAGTCACACCAATACCCAAAAACGGAAGTAGGAGTAATTCGCTGAATTACAGGCCTATATAACTAACGTCGACTTGCAGTTGGGTTATAGAACATATATTGTATTGAACATTATGAAGTCCCTCGAAGAAAACGATTTATTGACATATAGTCACCATAGATTCAGAAAATATCGTTCTTACGAAACACAACTAGCTCTTTATATTCATGAAGTAACAAGTGCTATCGACAGGTGATGTCTAATTGATTCCATGCTTTTAGATTTCCGGAAGGCTTTCGACACCGTTCCTCGCATGCGTCTTCTAACCAAACTGCGTGCCTACGGAGTATCGCCTCAGTTGTTCCTGATCTATATTAACTACATAGGGGACAATCTGAGTAGCCGTCATAGATTGTTTGCAGATGATGCTGTCAGTTACCGTCTTGTAAAGACATCAGATGTTCAAAACGACTTGCAAAATGATTTAGATAAGATATCTGTATGGCGCGAAAAGTGGCTATTGACCTTGAATAAAGAAAAGTGTGAAGTTAATTCATATGAGTACTAAAAGAAATCAGGTAAATTTCGATTACGCGATACGTCATACAAATCTGAGGGCTGTGAATTGAAGTAAATACTTATGGATTACAATTACAAATAACCTAAATTGAAACGATCACATAGATAATATTGTAGGTGGAGCAAAACAAAGACTGCGATTCATTGGCAGAACACTTAGAAGGTGCAACACGTCTACCAAAGAGACTGCTTAGCTTACACCACGCTCGTCCGCCCTATTCTGGAGTAGTGGTGCGCGGTGTGGGATCCGTATCAGGTGAGATTGACGGATGACATCGAAAATTCACAAAGAAAGGCAGCTCGTTTTGTATTATCGCGAAATAGAGGAGATAGTGTCAAAGACATGATACGTGGATTGGAGTGGGAATCATTAAAACGAAGGCGTTATCTGTTGCGACGGCATGTTCTGATGAAATTTCAATCACCAGTTTTCTCTTCCGATTGCGAAAACATTCTGTTGGCACCCACCTACATTGGGAGAAATGATCATCACGATAAAATAAGAGAAATATCGGCGCGCACAGAAAAATTTAAGTGCTCGTTTTTCCTGCGTGCCGTTCAAGAGTGGAATGGTAGAGAGACAGCTTGAAGGTGGTTCATTGAACCCTCTGCCTGGCACTTTATTGCGAATAGCAGAGTAATCACGTAGATGTAGATGTAAATTTCTGAAGAAGAGAAATTTGTTAACATCGAACACGGGTCTAAATTTAAGAAAGTTTTTTTTCTGAAAGTATTTGTCTGGAGCGTAGCCAAGTATGAAAGTAAAACGTGGGCTATAAACAGTCTATACAAAGAGACAGTACAAGTTTTTTAGGTGTGGTGCTACAGAAGAATGCTGAAGATTAGATGGGTCTATAACCTAACCAATGAAAAAGTACTGAATAGAATTAGGGAAACAAGAAATTTGTGGCACAACTTAACCTGATGAAGGGATATGACATATTCTGCGTTGTCAAGTGATCACTAATTTAGTATTGGAGGTAAGTGTTGGGGAGAAGTAATCTAGACTGAGACCAAAAGATGAATACAGTATGCATATTCGGAAAGATGTAGGTAGCAGCAATTATTGAGAGATGAATAGGCTCTCACAGGATAGGGTAGCATGGAGAGCTGCATCCAGCGTCTTCGGATTGAAGTCGACAAAAATGAAATGTAGATAGCACACTACTGGTAGTGAAGGGGGAAGCCAAAGACATAAAAACAAGCTAAATATCTAGAGAGAAAATGATATTTGCAGAGGAAATTGAACAAGACAAATGTATCATTACCTGGACCTGAATATTACAAGAAGCAGCATCACGCGCAGATTCAAAACTGACACTAAATATACAATGACCGATATCACAATCCCTGCTACATCATTTCAATCAAATATTCATAATGAAGCAGCATACGGGTCAGTGCTACCTACATAAGGCAACTAAAATACCTTAAAACCAAGAAAAAATGTAAAAGGGAAATAAACATAGGGAAACAGATAGGATTTACCAATGATTATTCTGCTTCCATGATTGACACAATCCTAGACAAAGTGAAGAAAGTCTCCGATAGAAACCATAACACAGAACAGAAGGATAAAAACAAATGTCTATCTAGCGTCTCACACACTGTCAGTATATCGCAGAGAATTGCAAACATTTTCGAAAACCGCGAAGAAAACGTTCTTTTTCTACGCCTAGTAAACTGCAACAGAAACTAATATATAATATAAAATGTAAACATGACCCATATACTGACTATATATATATATACAAAGTTCCATACCAGGAACCCTCCATATTCTACATAGCACAAACAGGTCCAGATGTCAACGACAGGTGTACATAGCACATTAAAGCCGACGCATACATTAGATTCACATCACCAATAACCACACACATACACGATACGGGACAGCCATTTGGCAGAGTTGAGCAAAATGTCAAAGCACTATTACGAACTAAGTAATGGCATAAAATGTACCTGTCAGAAGAACTGGAGATGTATTCACATCACCAAAAAAATGAAGTCAAAATGTTAATGAAAAGCTTAAAAGTGAACTTCTTCAGATGTTTCCATAACAAACTTAAATAAAAATTGCAAGATATAGGAATAAGGATTATTGTAAAATGATAAAAGCAAGTTAGGATCCAGATTGTGACGATAAATATCCTCTGCACAAAATCCTCTGTAGATGGCCTATAACATTATTTACACTTACTACATTTAATAACGTGTTTGGAACAAATTATATGAGTTTGTTACTGTCGATGTATTTGGTGAACAGAAAATTGTCTGTGATACTTAATCATGCGAGACTCGGCACAAATGGACCATAATAATACTGTAGGTACAGTTTTCTCCGTATTTAGCCACTCACTATATCTAAAGATCGATAATCAACAAAAGCTTGCGCCCTTTTTTGTATATATTGCAGTACATTAAACAAAACAACACAGAACCTCACAATTACAAAAAATAACCAAAAATGGGATAGTATACAGAGGAAAACCCACTTGGAAATAGAAATAATTTCCCGAAATTCCTCGTTTAAAAAATGAATAAAAGAAAATAGTAACTGATAGTAGGAAAGTCATTTACAAACAAACTAATGATGGTTATAAGCCATTTGAGGAATGTCAATTAAGTTTCAAAAGCCTCTACCGATCACAACCAGGGCAGTGTAGAACTGGTTTGGGAGTTTCAGGTTCGATTAAGTACATTACAACATATTGCGGCCTGAACCCGTATTTTTAAAGACATTTGAGTGTAAACTTTTATTCGGATATTCCCGTAATTTCTAAAAATTAATGCTGGTAATTTATGAGTTAGTTGTCTTGCAACTTAAGTTACACTGCTTAGATCAACCAGAAGTAAGTGTAACTTAACTGTAAAACTAAGACCGTTTTTTCGCACCCACTCAAGTGGAATTGGCCAATTAATAAGCATGAAATAATAATGCACAGAACGGAAGAAGAATTTAATGTTAGAAACGTTTCATACATGTTCGTTAACTGATGGCATGCTGAATGGAAGACGTTTAATACATGCAAAGGCGTTTATGATTTCGTATTAACATTAATTTTTCGAAGTAGGCATCTATAAAATGAGTACACTGCCATATCTATGTGTAAACAGTCTAACAGTAACGGCTGAATACTATGACATTTCGCTTCTACTTACAGAGGTATCCGTCCTAAAATTCGTCAGGTGCATTTTCTCTGGTTTTCCGGCAGATATTTGCAATTTAGTTTATGCTGCTTGTAACTGGAGTCAGCACAAACAAATAGTGCCTATCACGTCTTTCATGCGTCGCCCTGTGTCGATGGAACACTTTGCTTTGTTTACCATTAAAACCGAAATACTTTTCATATTGGAATTTTGTGTGACCGTTCGACAGATCGACCCCAAATGGTTCTAGCTCGATATTTGTTTTATTGGTATACATTGTATTAACAGGGACAGTAAAAAAACAAAAATAGCGACCACGCCAGCGGCGATTGAGTAGCGGTTCTACACGGCGGCAGCAGGCAGCACCGGCCAGGGTTATGCTATCGAAACTGCAGTACTGTTAATTGTTCGTATTTCAATGGCCCTGTTCATACATATCCATAAAACGAATATCGCACTAGAATAATTTGGGACCACTCGGTCGAATGTTGGCGTAAAATTTGGTTTTCGTTGTCATATTGTTTGCAACGGTAAAAAAACGACACTTTTCGTCGACGTTGTGTGCCACATGGAAGGCGTGCTGAGCAGTATTTGTTTGGGCTGACTTCAACTACATAGTGCTGAAACTAAACTGCAAATATCTGCCGATACACCAGAGAGAAAGCACCTGACGCCTCTTAGGAGGGACGCCATGCCTATAAGAAATGCAGTGACGTCGAGAGGAATGGTATTTATATTATATGTTTACATTATGTGGAATAAGATGCCTAAAGGGTGAATTGGGAGACTGACTTTCGCATTGGCCAAAGGCGGTGTCTAAGAATGACATGATTTCGTGATCAAAAGTATTATAATGTACTTACATATACAGGGTCAAAAGCATTTAAACCGATAAACTCTGGGAGGCTGTAGAGGACATCAAAACAAAGAATTTTCCCTTAAGTCTTTTTTTCCTATAAGGAGCATTTACATCGGTAGAGGAAGATTTCTCTGGCGGCAAATAAATTGAACCAACAACCAATTTTAAATTTTTTTATGACCAAGAGACAATACCTCAATACAACCACATTTTAATTACAGTAGATTTTCAAAAATGCCTCCGTTGACACGTAAACAAAGGTTACAGCGTCGGATCACGTTCTGTCTCACACGAGCAAAAACCGAAGGAGTATCCTGAATTGTTCCTGCTGCTGCTACTATCCGGGCTACCAGATCCTTTTCGGATGCAACAGGAGTTGCGTAAACAAGGTTGCGCATCTCGCCCCACACTTAAAAGTCCTGATGGGACATATCTGGTGATCGAGCAGTCCATGGTACTGGACCACCTCTGCCAGTCCACGTTTCTGGGAACCGTCGATCCAGTAATCGACGCACACGACGACTGAAATGTGCCGGCGGCCTGTCATGTTGGAAACTTGTCTTGAATGGAGCACGACGTCTTTCAACAATTCTGGCAATGCTGTGGCGAGAAAATTGTAATAGTGCATGCCATTTAATGGCCTAGGTAGCAGATATGGCCCAATTAAACAGTCCTCAACAACAGCGACCCACACATTAACGAAGAACCGCACTTCATAAGGGCTAGTAACTGTGGCATGTCGATTATTCTGACTCCAAACATGCGCATTGTGCATGTTGAAGACTCCATCACGCCCGAACGTTGCTTCATCGGTAAACAACACAGAGGTTGGAAATGTAGGATGTATTTCACTCTGTTCCAGGTACCACTGCGAAAACTGTGCTGTGGGTGGATAATCAACTGGTTCCAGGTTGTGGCCACGCTCTAAGTGAAATGGACGTAACAATTAATCTCCAAGGACTGTTCTTACATTCGTCTGATTCGTCCCCATGTTACGTGCAATTGCACGAGTGCTGATTGGTGGATCCTGCTCCACTTGCTGCAAGACAGCTTCATCAAACTGCAGCGTTCTTACCGTGCGTCGGCGTCCCTGTCCAGGTAATCTGCTAAATGACTCGGTCTCACGCTGACATTGGTACACAGGAGCAAAGGTCGTATGATGCGGGATACCGCGATTAGGATACTGTTGTTGATAAACCCGCTGTGCAGCTCGTCCGTTATGGTGCACTACATAGTACGCAACAACCATATCACTGTACTCACTCCAGGTGTATCGCTCCATTAGAAAACAGAGACAATGCACTACTACACTGGGGGACAGCAGTTGCCTACAACTGGAGAGCGTAATAGGCACTTTAACAACTGAAGAGAGTAATACAGCCTCCATCGGTGTAAATAATCCTTATAGGAAAAAATGACATCAGGGAAAAATATTTGTTTTGATGTCCCCTACAACCTCCCAGAGTTTGTCGGTTTAAATACTTTTCACCCTGTAGATCCACTGGATTGAGGAAATGTTCCATAACTACCCACATGTCTAAGGAAATTTTCCACTTAGAAAATGGTGAAACTATGTTGTACAATTACATAATTTTTCTTATTATAACTAATTTTCTGTGCTAAGATATTTAGTATTGGAGAGTGGTGACAAACAAGTAGATGTAGAACCTAGATATGCGTAGACGTGGGTCAATTATATTGCACCCTCGCATTTCCTTGTGCATGTGGCATCATTTATGGAACATTAATAACCACCCAACTTGATAGTTTGATCAATCGATTCTACAAATTGTGCTCCATTTGCTACTGTATAGATTCGGTTGGATTTAACTTACCTGTTATAAATGTTCCGTACTTCTTAACTTCCCGGCCTCTGTGCCGGAGCGGTTCTAGGCGCTTCAGTCTTGAACCGCACTGCTGCTACGGCCGCAGGTTCGAATCGTGCCTTGGGCATGGATGTGTGTGATATCCTTAGGTTTAAGTAGTTCTCGGTCTATGGGACTGATGACCTCAGATGTTTAAGTCGTATAGTGCTTAGAGCCCTTTGAACAATTTCTTTAACTCCTTAATTTAGCTCTTGTATTGTGATTTACACTTACACTTAATACAACTGATTCTCACGCTGTTTTTCTGCTACATGTGGATTTGTTGTGTCCATTTCATTGTTGTTGTTTGTCTATTAATGAGGAAGTTGTATGCATAGAGTACAGGAAAGAGAGACGTCACGTGTGGGTTAACTGATAAAGACTTTTAATAGTGTTTGTTCTTCCTGAAGCATGTAAAACACAGGTAACAATTGGTAGTTTACAGCTATTTAGGTTACAGCTGGAGTGCCAACTGAGAAATGACCAAACGTGACAGCAAGTGGCGAACACGCAGAAGAATGCAGTCCCATCAGTGTCAAGTCAGGACTTCGTACCATCTTACAAATATAGCTTAATAGCGCCACCATTTTCCTCACTTGCAGATCAGGTAGGACCGTGATTATAACTCGACCGTCGTGCTCTTGTTTATAATTTGATTTAATTTCAGCCGCAACGGCGTTTTGCTGGCGACTTCAGAGAAAGTTTTAATGAAGCTACATTTAATCCTGAAAGGACAGCATTAACGAAGAGCTATGTAATTAAGGGAACGCTTCTTTATTGTGACTTATTGCAGAAACTCTCGTTATGACAGTTGTGGTGGCGTTAACTTTCCCTTTCCTCCATGCACGTAGCGAAGCGCCCAAGCTCAGATCTCTCCAGTCAGAGACGGTTTAACTTTTTCGTAGATACTTGTTTCTTCTTTTCTTTTGTTTTCCTTTTTATTTTTTATTTTATATACATTGCTTAGTACATCGAGGTACATCTAACAAGGAGACCATATAGCAATCTGAATTATATACGCTATATTTTTTTTTTTACTTTTATGGTACATGAAGTTCAGAACTACAATATCAGTCAACAATAGCAGTCCTCTGCAACTATCAAAAATTCTCAATAAAATTAACTTTGAGGTTTATGAGTGTTTGTAAACTGCAAAATAATGTCCACTTTATTAGACAGGCAGCGTGGCCGTGTGGAAGACTGCTCAACTCCCACGTAAGGATCCTAAGTTCCATTACCAACTAGTGCGGATTTGTAAGTATAGGTTCTACGAGCATTTCCGTGAAGCACAAAATACATAAAGAAGGAGACTGAAACGGTGTTTCGAGTCTTTTTTAGGTCCTCACTTCTTTCTTCTTCCCGTTGTTGGAATATCTAAGTGATTTATAGCATTTCCCATTTATCCCTTGTTTGGATACCTAAGTAATTTAAAAATGAATTTCATCAAATATATCATAATTCACAAATATGTAATTGTCATTCTTATGAAAATTGCATGTCTTCTTATTACTAATTACGTATTGCACACTGGAATTTAGTTTTCATTGCAAATACAAAATCTTAATTACTGATCTCTAGTAAAATATTGCTAATAAACATTTTTAAAGTTTAAAACAGAATTATAAATAAATATTTTCATCTTTACGAATTTTACTCTACACGGAAATGCTTATGGAACACGAACTTTTCTTTTGAAATATATCACTGCCGGGAATCGAAAAAGTGCTGTCCAAGTTGTGCGCGAACATTCTAGCACAGAGCCACGATGGCTATCAAAGGAAAGAACTTTCCCTATGATATCAAGGACACTCGAAAATGGCAGTCGAATTTCTCACCAATTTTTGGGAACCTGCCGGAAAACAAAACTACTACACTTGGAAAGAGGAACTTGATTTTTATCGGATGATATATACACAGCTGGAAAAGAAAATTAGTGCACCATCAAAGCCGACGTCAACTTTGAACCGACGACGGCAGATGCTACCTGCGAAATAGAAGATGTACTGATAATGGCTCCAATGTCTTCCACCGATAGATAGTGTAGTGCCAGAATGATATCTGTGTCTACTCTTTAATAGGGATGCTCACAGCCAGCCGACCCAGTGCGATGCAGACGTGTGAAGCAAACAGGCAACCATGGGACAGAGATGCACTCGGGCTTACAACAGCCGACTGAGATTGAAAGGACTTCAATTGTAGCTTTCAGGGTGCCTGTTTTGCTCTTATTGAGATTTGTCACACGGGTTGCAAATACTGCGTCAGCTGTGCAAAGATACTGATAGCACTGGCCACTAGAACATTCTCAGACCGTAGACGAGGTTGTGGATGTCCACAACGCACCGATGACCTTCAGCATCGTTGTATTGTACAGCTACGGTAGCACTGGTAAGAGGTCTTGAGCCGTGCGTGCTCACTCTGAACTACCGCGCTTGCTTGAACTTGGCTATCTGTTGTTGCGGTTATGCCATCGTTCTTCCTCTTTCTATGTGTGGCAGCAGCGATGTGTATCAACATTTTCACTGTGTACCATCATTGGTCTCGTGCATATAGTTTCCGCCTAGAGGGTCTGCGGGCAGTCGGTCGGTTGGTACAGACCAGGGAGGATATCTCCGTGCGGTGTAGTCGTCTGGGTCGGCTGGTGGTCCCTGCGCAGTGTCGGGGCGAGTGTGGAGCTGTCTGATCGCTACGACTTTGTGGCTCACCAACCCACGACGTCAAAGATGAGTGGTGTGTTAAGTGCCCAAGCCACGTCCGTTCATGTTGTGTCGTTCGTTTCAGTGGTTGGGGAGCTTTTCCTGTAAGCAACACCGATTGTTTGTAGTGGTGAAATCGAGCCACTGTGCGGTGGAATTAACTACAATGGTTCACAACAATTCAGGTGCACCAGCGGAATCTTCTGCCTTGTGGCCGTTAGTGCTCTGGATACCTGCCCTGGCACTGATGTAAATTCAGGCAGCGTCCTTTCCTCACCTGTCGTCGCTGTCCAACATGGTGTGTAGTTTTGAAAGCGTAATACACATTTCATTGTGGATAATCACGTCCATAACAGTTTGGTCTTTTAGTTTTTATGCAAGTCGTTTGGTCGCTCAGTCCGTGACTGCCTCTTGATTGGGTTACCGCTGGATCAAGTGTAGTTGGACCCACCTACTATCTCACCAAAGTGAATGTTAATGTTTTGATGGCAGCCCCCCCCCCCCCAACCCCCCTTCTCCCAGGAGGCGTCTGAGTGTCATTGTTTATACTATCATTTTCATGGGTGTTTAATGGTCTGTTGGTAAACTCTTATAGCCAAAAACATTTTTCTTAAATTTATTTATTGCCATTGCGTTGCTTTTTCAATTAGTGTGCATTCTGCCACTGAAAACCTAAAGCTTAAGGTATTTTTGAATTTTTGGAAAATCAGCTGTTGGCCTTCAGCCGCCCAAGGCCTTATTCTCAAAATTTACCCTTAAGCAAAAACAGTGTTACCTTCTGCCTTAAAAGATTATGGTAATATATTTTAAAATTTTGAAATTTAATTGTGTCCTTCAGCTGTTTGTATTGCACCTTGTATATGTTTGTTCTGTCCACTTTTGCCTTGAGGCTTTCCTCCTAGCTGTGATACATTTATAATTTGTTTCTTTGTAATTTTAACTACACATCTTCAGTTATTTGAAATTTATCTTGTTGATTTTTAAGATTTATTGTTTGGAGTCCTTCACCTGCGAAAGAATTGTATTTTGAAACTCTTAGTTGTAAAGGTTCGGCTATGTGCCGTTTTGGTTTAAAGGTGTTATTAAATTAGAATAAATAACAGTTTTGAAGTGAAACTGACCGACGGGTTATTTAGCCCTTTCCACATACCTTACCACCTGTTCTGCCCAGCGGGTTTAGCGGGCGTCTCAGGGCAGAGGGGGCGCAGTTGATTCAACACGGACTGATGGAAATCTTTTATTGTCGATGGCACTACGGGCACACACACCTCTAACTCGTCTTCCACTCACGCCACAGCATCAGCGTGTGCTGATCGACTGGTGCAAGCAAGTGATGGTCGTTTGCACCTACGGCACAGATCTGGCGAGCGCTGCCTCTTGGAACGCATTCGTCCAAGACACTCCGGCCTCAAAAATGGTTCAAATGGCTCTGACCACTATGGGACTCAACTGCTGTGGTCATCAGTCCCCTAGAACTTAGAACTACTTAAACCTAACTAACCTAAGTACATCACACACATCCATGCCCGAGTCAGGAATCGAACCTGCGACCGTAGCAGTCGCACGGTTCCGGACTGAGCGCCTAGAACCGCGAGACCACCGCGGCCGGTACTCCGGCCTCATCCCAGGCCTTATGGTCTGGAGTGCGATTAGCTACAACTCTCGTACAGCTATGTTGCTTCTGGAGACGACGATAACCAGCGTTCGTTGCGTGCAGTGTGTTGTCAGATTCGTTCGCCATTATTGCTACAGGAAGGTGATATGTTGTTCCAGCAGGATAATACTTGGAAACACACTGACGGCAAAACTCAACGTGCTCTCCAGCATATGCAGCAACCTTCCTGGCTAGCATATCTCCGGACTTGTCTCCAACCTGGCACACTTGGGATGTGATGGGACGAGAAGTGACTCATGCGTGTCGCCAACCGACAATAGAACTTAGGGTACTATGTTAACTAGAGAGAAAGCAACATTTATCGGTCGTGCAGTTGTGGACTAACGTATCGAGGAGGCGTGGCATAACGTATCCCAGGACAGTATTCGCCATCTGTACCAGCGACTGGATGCGACAGTCAGAGACTGCATCGCTGAACTTGGAGGCTACACCAATGAATGTTATAGTTGTGGCAGCATGGGTTGATACCTGGTACTTCGGAACCACTTGTGGAATTTATCTGCAAATGTAATCATTGAATGTACTCTATGTACAATGTTGCAACAATAACTAGAATTTGAATAGTTTAAAAGATGTATCGGTTGTTTCGCGCAGTGTGTATGTATGTATAAAATACAAAAATCCACTTGCTGTTTGGTAGCGTCATTATGGTTAGCTATTGGTATGTAATTGGAACCTGTAAATGAAATTACTTCAAAGACTTAATTTCTGTCTGTAGTTTAACATGCATACTGTATAATAAATTTTTACACCCACTAACTCTCTATCAATTCTAGACGTGCGTTTCATTACAAGGCACTTCATTTATTGAAGAAAGCTAAATCATTTTCTCCAACTTAAGCTACATTCGTTCTCTAACAAACCAACCGTAGTCTGAGGCAACATCTTCTTTTACCTTAATAATCACATGACTTAATTCACTGCATCCCATCAACGGTGAGGAATATAAATACATTGCAGAGTTGAAGGCCATTGTGATTTGATTACAATTTTGGTCTGTGTTTGCAAGCGTATTATAGTTAAAACTGAAGAAACGCATTTTCTAGCAAATGTTGAAGGCCAGGGCATCAGTAACAAGAGTAGGAGGTTTGGTAGGGAGAAGATTGTGCCATTTTCGGAAGGAACTACACCGCCGTTCGCTTGTTTTGAGCTAGTAATTTAAAGAACATGCATGTAAAAATCATTGACGTCATATTTAGAGTACATTTAAAGTGACATGGAGTTAGCGTCACATTATGAAACCTCGAGATCCGTCGAACTATGATTGAGTTTCTGTATAACATCATTAGCAAGGAGAACTAAGTAGTTACGAAGGCACGACATAACATCATTTGTTTCCGCTTACATTGGTTTATAATTTTTGTGTTTTGCACATAAGAAAACAGCAGCCACAACCAATTTTCCACACTGGTCGCGGTCCATTGTTCTCTCCCCATTAAGAGCGGAAAACTCATTTCCGTTACTAAATTTACATAGTGCTGCCTTGGTTAAAGGTACTTAGGGGCTTCCCAATTCGGAATTCGTGTATTCATAGATTCAGTGGAGAGAAGGGCATCTGGTTACTGCAGCAAAAAGTGCACGGTGAACAAAGCAGGCCTATGAACAAGCAGTTCTTGTCGGAGACCTCTGTAAATATCGCAGGAGTCAGAAAACCTCAGTGTGGAGGGAATTGCCCACGAGTAACACCGCAACACAGCAGCGGGCGAGAACAATACAAAGCTCAGTGTGCGCACCAAGTTGTGAGCCGGGCGAGTACGTGAAACACCAGAAAGACTACCCTAGCTGTCTCTGTTGTTCACGTTCACTCGTGTACGCAGCTGGAGGGGATTACAAATAGAAGTGAACGCTGTAGACTAAAACGCGGCTTTCCTACCCACCGAGAGGAGGCATCTACAATATGTGAAAACGGAAAACATTATGTGTAGACTTGCACATTTCGCAATATTTAAACAGATCTCCACATTGCAGTTTAACTTTACAGAAGATTGATGTGAATGTGCTACATATATTTGCATGTTAATAAGCAAGAGATCATAACTCCTATTTCTTTATTTGAAGCATGGTGTATTTGATCCGTTACAATGTGACGACATAACTGGCAGACGGAAGATTTCCACATGTCCAGTTCGGTTATCCACTCTATTTTTCTGTACATATGATGCGTAAAAAATTACTAGCGGTCGTATCAAACTTGGACAACTCCGATGAGTCTCAGGCAGAAAGCAAACCTAAGGAGATCGTTAGGATCACCAGCCAAAGAAAACTAGATCAGCTGTCAACATATTGTGCAGGAAAGCCTGACGAACAGCAGTTCTACACTACTTTTTCTAAATTGTTTCACCTAGTTTCAATTATTATTCACGTCTCTTATCTGAATATCTCATTTATTCCCTTAGAGACATACTGAGATTAAACCGTAGAGCTGTGTACTGAAATCATACCAAATTTTTGTTGTGCAGAAATCATTGGTTATAGCAAATTAGTTTTTTACGTATATATAAGTTTTTATTAATAATACTGAACTCCAGTCATTGGTATCGTTGTTTCATTAATATGGAAAATGGAAGTAATTCCGAGCATACAATATCCGTCCAAATAGTTCATAGACGGATTTTATTCCTTGCGTACAAGAGAAGTCAGCGCAGTAGCTAACGCGATAATTTGAAATAACTAATGTAAATAATAGATACCAATTTTCTAAAATATTTTGAAGAGGATATAAATGTGTGCGAACCTAGTCCCACACACCTTCACCCCACAAACAAAATAAAAACGACGCTCGGACACGTTCCTCTGCTTGGTTGGAATGAGAAAAAGCGATCAATCTTTTTCTGGAAAATTTCCACACGATTTAATTGGTGTTATCAATACAAATCTGTCAGAAGACAAGGAAGTGAAACATGGGGCCATGATGGCTCGCCAAAGTCGAAAAGGTGCGAATGTAATACGAAAGTTGAGTAACATCCTGCAGGAGGACTTGTCTGACAAATTCACATGATTGCATGCGTGTTCTGAGCATTTTACTCGAGTGAGGAATACCATATGACGAACACCTATATATTTATAACCATCATTTTAATTATTCTCACCTTTTTTATTATAACAGATTTAAAATATTTTTGACTGACAGGGTGTACGGAATTACATTGCTGCTTACAGAAAGCAATGAATGTTAAGTACTGCGAATGTAAATTGACGGTGGAATTAATACTTCAAGTAAATTATATTACATTGCTGACTTTACTTTCTTCATAAATAATAATTGACAGTAGAAAGTAGCAATGAAGTGATGTAACGCAATGCACGTATATTCAGAAGTGACCACTGTAAGTCAGAGAGAAAAGGGGAATTGTAATTTTCTGTTTGTGTAGATGAATGCGGATACTAAACAGTTTTTGGCAAGTATTTTTAATCTTTATCAGAATGAATTCTATTAGAAAGTTAAACGACATCCGTCTCATGTTAATCTCTGAAATTTCAGATACAATTGTGATGCTCTCGTGGGATTATTGGGAAAGCGATATTCATTTCAGCGTTGAGCGCTCGCGTGGTAGGAATTCCGATGCCAATATTTAACGAAGGAAATATCTCTGGCTCGTTATTGTACCGCATGATATAAACTAGTTAGATCACTGTGTGCTGTCATAAAACATAAAATTTCCTGAAGCTGCAGTGACGCCTATAGATCTAGTTTCTTGTACAATGTGCTAAGAAGTTAGAATGTAATTGCAGTTTGCAACCATAGTTATCATCTGCGAGGGCTGCTGTACCGGCAACCTAGTTTAAAATATACACTCCTGGAAACTGAAATAAGAACACCGTGAATTCATTGTCCCAGGAAGGGGAAACTTTATTGACACATTCCTAGGGTCAGATACATCACATGATCACACTGACAGAACCACAGGCACATAGACACAGGCAACAGAGTATGCAACAATGTCGGCACTAGTACAGTGTATATCCACCTTTCGCAGCAATGCAGGCTGCTATTCTCCCATGGAGCCGATCGTAGAGATGATGGATGTAGTCCTGTGGAACGGCTTGCTATGCCATTTCCACCTGGCGCCTCAGTTGGACCAGCGTTCGTGCTGGACGTGCAGACCGCGTGAGACGACGCTTCATCCAGTCCCAAACATGCTCAGTGGCGGACAGATCCGGAGATCTTGCGGGCCAGGGTAGTTGACTTACACCTTCTAGAGCACGTTGGGTGGCACGGAATACATGCGGACGTGCATTGTCCTGTTGGAACAGCAAGTTCCCTTGCCGGTCTAGGAATGGTAGAACAATGGGTTCGATGACGGTTTGGATGTACCGTGCACTATTCAGTGTCCCTTCGACGATCACCAGAGGTGTACGGCCAGTGTAGGAGATCGCTCCCCACACCATGATGCCGGGTGTTGGCCCTGTGTGCCTCGGTCGTATGCAGTCCTGATTGTGGCGCTCACCTGCACGGCGCCAAACACGCATACGACCATCATTGGCACCAAGGCAGAAGCGACTCCCATCGCTGAAGACGACACGTCTCCATTCGTCCCTCCATTCACGCCTGTCGCGACACCACTGGAGGCGGGCTGCACGATGTTGGGGCGTGAGCGGAAGACGGCCTAACGGTGTGCGGGACCGTAGCCCAGCTTCATGGAGACGGTTGCGAATGGTCCTCGCCGATACCTCAGGAGCAACAGTGTCCCTAATTTGCTGGGAAGTGGCGGTGCGGTCCCCTACGGCACTGCGTAGGATCCTACGGTCTTGGCGTGCATCCGTGCGTCGCTGTGGTCCGGTCCCAGGTGGACGGGCACGTGCACCTTCCGCCGACCACTGGCGACAACATCGATGTACTGTGGAGACCTCACGCCCCACGTGTTGAGCAATTCGGCGGTACGTCCACCCGGCCTCCCGCATGCCCACTATACGCCCTCGCTCAAATTCCGACAACTGCACATACGGTTCACGTCCACGCTGTCGCGGCATGCTACCTGTGTTAAAGACTGCGATGGAGCTCCGTATGCCACGGCAAACTGGCTGACACTGACGGCGGCGGTGCACAAATGCTGCGCAGCTAGCGCCATTCGACGGCCAACACCGCGGTCCCTGGTGTGTCCGCTGTGCCGTGCGTGTGATCATTGCTTGTACAGCCCTCTCGCAGTGTCCGGAGCAAGTATGGTGGGTCTGACACACCGGTGTCAATGTGTCCTTTTTTCCATTTCCAGGAGTATATATTCTGCAGCATATGAAAGCTTATCGTGAATCACAGGGGGCTTACAGAAAGTATTTCGAACGTGTACACATATCTAGGTTTGTGTGAAAACAGCTGCAGTTTCTTCAGGTAGTTGAGCGTTTGATCATCAACAGTTGCTGCTTACTTTTCACAGCTAAAACAGAAACGTCAGCCGTTCATCCTGAGAAACAGCCCTATTCAAATATAGAAGTAGATTAGTTTATTATCTTTCTTTGATTTAAATAATAATAATAATAATAATAATACCTGACCTGCCCTTGCCTGGAGATGCCTGAATGCTCTTCAAAGTAAGATATCTGCTATTGGACAAATACGTCTATAGATACTACTCGAAATTGTAAGTAGACAGAATAGTATTTACATAAACTAAACATCTTATTCACAGTCACTAACGACATATCACCTACAAAATGCACACTTTTCGTAACGACATGTAGTTTTACAGTGACTTGTGGATGTGTTAAAATTTCTTACTACCAACTGCAAGGTACATCTGAAATCGACGTTCGAGGGATAGATAGAATGATGAAAGCATATTTGTTTATATCTGGTTGCATACGGTGGTTATTAGACGGCGCATATCGTCGGGCGTAGTTGGGGCTTCGTGACCTGCATCTTTTAATATTTCTCACCAAAAGAAATCAAGAATCAAGGGACTTGGCCGGCCATTTTACTGAAGAATTCCGTTTTATTCAACAGTCAGGAAACTTTTGATTCAGTATTTGCTTTAAAACACGAAAAGATTGAGTTGGGCAGCCGTCCTGTTGGAGCCTCATGTTCGTAAGAATGTGTAAAGACATATTTCTATTTAACACCCATGAAATAAAATAACGTCCCGTAGTGGTATTTCCTATAATGCCCCACCAAATGGGAACGCAGCAAGGCCCTTGTCGTTGTGTCCACGGTTGCCAGATATGCCGATTTAGGTGGGATTGTTCCTAATTTCCAATAAAAAGCAAACTTACCAACAATAAGTGCAAAATAGATTTAAGAAGTGAGAGAAAAATTTTCCTGCCACCTTCATAATACACAATGTTTCCAAACTAGCTACAGAGAGTGAACGCTAACAAAACCTGCTGCAGAGACGGATTCCTCGCAGGAAATGGAGGAAAAGTGGTCCCATGAACCTGTATCCAGAAATGGACCGTCTGCGCGAAACGGCAACAAATCGCACCGAACACCTATCAGAGCTGCATCGCATCCAAGTCACAACAGCTGTTCAAAGTGGCCTCCATGGGATGCAATGAGCGCGTTAAAACGTCACATCTTGTGAGGTGAGTCACTTGAAAGGAGCTTGCGCTAGGGTTCGTCTCATTATCCTCAGAAACCGGTCTTCCACATCTGGTGCACGCACAGCCCGCCGCGTCCCTGCACATACATTTGTGTGAAAGGACCCATGGTCATACAAATGCCTAAAAAGAGCTTGAAATCTTTTGTGATGTGGTTGGTGTGTATGAGGTTACTTGTTTTGGTTGAGCCACCCTGCCCCTCGACCGATTTCATCGGCTTAGTCGTACACAAACACCATCCCGGCTTGTCCCCGACTTGAATACCGGACCACTCTGCTGTTTACAATACGCTATGTCAATCACACATCCTGTAAGGCACAAGCAGTACACGGCACGTGGTTAGAGGAACTGTCATACGTCAGCTCCATCTAACGTGGCAACGATGCATTTGCTGACACATGTTCATAGGTACCTTTTGCCTCCATTTCCAGTGAAGAATTCGTCCCTGCAGTTTGTCGGTTTTTATTATTATTCACCCTGTGTAAGCGACTATCAGATATGGTCTTAATTCAAAGGAACATTATCGACGGAAATTGATGGATATATATACTTAATAAATTAGCGATGGTTCTGATCCTTCATGGTACGTAGAGCATATCGGAGCGCTGTTGCAGAAGCAACGAAAAAAGCATGCCGAATTCGAAATAACGTAAAATCCCCACGAAAGGCAAAATTAAACAGAAGACTGAAATTAAACCTGATTTTCAATACGAGAGGCTTTTAACAGTCTCCACAAAGAAACGGTGCCTGGAATCTGGAAGAAAACTTAAGGAGATTCTGGCCGTAATTACAGTACATCAGCAGCAAGACGCAATCACTGTGCGGTAACAATCTTAATTTTGCTAATGGCAGTGCCGTTAAAGCAGAGTTACTAAACACTGTTTTCCGAAACTCCTTCCGAAAAAAAGACGAAGCATACATTTTAGAATACGAATTGAGAAGAAATGCCAACAATGCAACTTAGAAGTAAACATCTTCGGTGCAGCGGAGCAACTTGAACCATTCAATAAAGGCGAGACCTCGGGCCCAGATTTTACCAGACACTTCCGTTTCAGAGTATACTGATACAATACCTCCATACTTAGCAATCGTATACAATCAGTCACTCATAGAAAGATACGTGCCTTAAGACTGAAAAGTTGCGCGAGTCACAGCAATAGCCAAGAAGGAAAACAGGAGTAATCCGCTAAAATACAGACCTATATCACTAATATCGATTTGAAGAATAGTTTCGGCACAAATACTATGTTCAAACGTATGAATTATCTCTGAAGAAAACGATTTGTTGACTAACAGCCAAAACTGATTCAGAAAATCTCATTCTTGTCCTCATGCAGTGACGAGTGCTATCGACAGGAGATCACAATTTGATTCCATATTTACGAAATGTTTATGACACCGTTCCTAATTAAATTATGTGCCTATGGCGTATCGTTTCCGCTGTGCAACTGGATTCGGTATTTCCCGTCATAAAGGTCACAGTTCATAAGAAATGACGGAATGTCATTGAGTAAAACAGTAGTAATATCAGACGTTCCCCAAGGAAGTGTTTTAGGCCCTATAATATTCCCGATCTACATAAACGATTTATAAGACAATCTGAGCAGCTCCTTTAAACTCTTTACGGGTGATGCTGTACTTTACCTTCTTGTAAAATCATCAGATGAACAAAACCAGTTGCAAAATTATTTAGACGACACATTTGTATGGTGCGAGTAGTGACAATTGCCTCCAAATAACGAAAACAGTGAAGTCATCCAGAAGACTAGTAAAAGAAATCTGCTAAATCTCGATTATTCGTTAAAGCACACAAATATAACGGCGGCAAATTCAGCTAAATACTTAGGGATTACAGTAACACATAATTTAAAATTTAACAATCACAAAGATAATTTTGTGGGGAAAGCAAACCAAAGACTGCGATTTATTGGTAGAACACTTATAAAATGCAACAGGTTTGCTAAGGAGACTAGATACACGTTTTTCCGTCCTCTTCTGAAGTATTGCTGCCCTGTATGAGATCCACATCAAAGAGGATTCATGGGGGAAATGGAAAAAGTTCAAGGAAGAGGAGCTTCCTTCGTATTATTTGGAAATGCAACGGATATATAAGCGGATTAGGGTGGCAATCATTAAGACAAAGATGAATTTCGTTGCCGCCAGATCTTCTCCTGAATTTTCAATGATCACCTGCTGAAAGAGAAAATATTTTGTTGGTGACAATTTACACAGGGAGAAATGATGATCATAATGAAAGAAGAGAAATCGGAGCTAGCAGTGGAATGTTTAAGAGTCCGATTTTCCCGCACGCTGTTCGAGAGTGGAACGGCAGAGGAATAGCTTGAAGGTGCCTCGATGAGCCCTCTGTTAGGCAATTACTTGTGAACTTCAGGGTAATAATGTGAATGTAGGCGATGTACACGCAGATTCACTGGTACTAAAGCAATATCCCTTTACGGTCTTCTACGTATTTGCAGGAAGCATGTAGAACAAAACCCGTCCTCAGGTGACTCAAAATGGTTCAGTTTTCTCGAATTTCACAGCGCTCCAACTTACATTTGCAGCAAGTGGGGACAAGGCAGTATATAATCACAGTGATTCTGCTGAGTGCTAAATATATCCAGTGAATTGTGCTCGTATCAGTTATGAAATTAGGAGAAGGATAACGAAGCGTATGAGTATTAAGCATGAAAAATATATTATATGTGCCTTCTGAATGAATAGTAATTAAAAGAGGTTTCAACACAAGTTTTGGTTATTACTAAATAAAGAAGCACGTAGATTCCGCAACAACTTTTCATATGTGTTCACGGGACTATGTAGTAATACAGCGGTCCATATTATCAAAAAGAGAATGGAAAGGAGCCACATATAATCTCAGATCACCACAACGATATTAAATCAGCGGGACAGTATAGTGAACCATGATCTACACCCACGTGCGACTCAATGGATGAGCGACATTAATCCTTGCACTTGGAAAAAAACTCTCGACCGGAACAAACAGACTCAGCGTGGTAACGAAGAAGATACGTCTGCAGAGCTGAAAATCTTGTAACAATTACGCCAAAACACTCTAGCAAGCAATGCTCTCACCGTGAATTCCACAATACTGCCGCTTACAAACGACCACTTCGCTAGGACAGAGGCTAAAGTGGTCTCAGCTCAAAAACACGGACCGTTTTGGCTGCACGCTGCGTCCACACGAAGAGAAGCACAGGACTGGGCCCAGAAGTCTGCGGAAGAGAAGTGATGTTTTGTCTGATCGACCGTATGGCGGAGCTAACTAAAACCTTAACCTAGCTGCCAACTGAGTGGTCAGTAGGACTCTGCCACAGAGTACAACGTACAGATTTGTTGTTACTACGCAACCAAAGATGTGCGACTAACAGTCCCCCTAGTAATACTTAAAAGATTTTTCTAGCAGATGGCTTACCCTAAGAACCATAATACCGATGGGAAAGTAGGGCTGGGAAACGGAACACACGTTACCGTAGGAACTGGCGGATAGATAAGAAATTCACCTTGTTATAGAGATAAGCACAGAAGTGAAAATGAGGGAGGAAAGTATTATATCAGAAGCTATCTAGTACCTTGTGTGTATGGGGGCGTACTGAAAATTAATACTTCTGACTTTTTGTTCAGTTCTCATCATCGGTCGAGGTATTACATGTCAAGCATATTACTCAATTAACTTCCCACTTCGCTAACACTAGTTGCAACCGTCTGCCGCTAGAGGACTCTGAATTATTGCATGTGACATGGCGGTGTGTAACAACTATGTCGGTGCTTGAGAAGCAGCGGGTTGTAATCCAGTTTCGAATTTGAGGAGTTCGTCAAAATACGGAGCACCCCCTACTTCAGCAATGTAACGGCGAACCACGCACAAGCGCTGCGAACATCTGCAACAATCCGATGGTTCGGTTCAATCTCATCGATCATAGTCCATACACTCCTTACTTAGCCCGATCCGAAGTGGTTCAAATGGCTCTGAGCACTACGGGACTTAACACCTGAAGTCATCAGTCCCCTAGAACTTAGAACTACTTTAACCTAACCAACCTAAGGACATCACACATATTCATGCCCGAGGCAGAATTCGAACCTGTGGCCGTAACGTTCGCGCGATTCCACACTGAAGCGCCAAGAACCGTTCGGCCACCCTGGCCGGCTGATCGCGGTTTTCATTTGTTTCCAAAACTTATAGCTCACCATCGCCGACTTTACTTTGACAATAATGAAGCGGTACTAGATCGACGAATTCAAACGTTCTACAGTGACAGTGTCGACAAACGGGTCTCCCATTGGTTGTAATGTAATCGTCACCAAGGTGACTACTTGTGTATTGAGAAATAAATATGCAGGTATGAAGAATAAAGACGTAGACTGTTAACAACATTTGTTTTATTAAAAATGCTTTAAGAGTTTCCATATTAAAAATTTCGGAGGCATTACTTTCCATCACAGCCTCGCAAAAGGAACACACCAAAAGAAATAGCCGTGGCGCCTACTAAGAAGAAGTGAAATATGTTATCAAGGAACTGAAAGTTGGTTAGAAGAACAAAAGAGAATAGAGTTAGAACAATTATACATAAATGTTTCAGTATAATGATTTTCTCCTATGTTTGTGGTGTCACTGCCAGACACAACACTTGCTAGGTGGTATCCTTTAAATCAGCCGCCGTCCGTTAGTATACGTCGGACCCGCGTGTCGCCACTATCAGTGATTGCAGACCGAGCGCCGCCACACGGAAGGTCTAGTGAGACTTCCTAGTACTCGCCCCACTTATACAGCCGACTTTGCTAGCGATGGTTCACTGTCTACTTACGTTCTCATTTGCCAATACGATAGTTCAGCTTCGTCATTTGCTACGACCTAGCAAGGCGCCATTATCAGTTACTATTGATATTGTGAATCATGTACCGTCAAGACCGACGTTCATCATGAATGGATTAAAGTTAAGTATTCCACCAGCTACGTCCGTTATTTTACATTCTAATTTCCTTCTCCTGTTCCAGAGTTCACGCCAGCCTCCGTGAGCTAAAACGCGTGCATTTCGGCCTCCTTTAGTAACCAGGTGTTGGCTCTCCTGCCAACCACAACAATTTTCATTATTGTAAACCGCTGATGATGTATTGTGAATAATTTAGAACACCTTCGAATAATTTTCAACTTATTTGCAGTTGTTGACAACTCACTGAAGCACATCTACAACGGCATTAGTGGAATTGCTGCAAATTAATCTTTTAATATGATCCAAAACACAGATAGTCAAAGGATTCCACGAGGTGCATTCAGAGCTCAACTTTAGGACCAGCCTGACAATACTGCCCCTTTGGATGATGAATCAAAGTACCAGCAGAAAGTGCCTTTTATCCATTATGCAAATAACGCACGCAGTTTGGTTCTAAATAATCTAAAATCAGGCATGTCTTCATAGCTCAGTTGTCACTAGCATATCCCCATAGTAATTTTGGTGATCACATTTTCCCCTTCTGTTTCTTGTGCTAAATTTTTGATTGCCGCTTGCGTTCATGTCTGAACGAAATACAGAAGTGCAGCTACGTGTTAAAGGACTGTTATTACTAGAGCTGTACTGTGTAAGTGCCCGTGTCTGCCACGTCACCGTTTTGGCAATAGAGAAGTATTTTATCATTTTTGGTTATGTTGAAGGAGGTATAAAATTAGTTCATCTATTTCTTATTTAAGCTTACTGTTGGCTCCTTTTTTGAGGGACGTTTAGAGGTAGGAAGGTTAAAAAAATATTTTAAGGCACTGGGAATTATTAAGCTGATCGCTGTAGGACCCTTAAAGTAATTTTGCACATAACACAGGACTTTGTGCAAGGAGACAATGTCGACAGGCCTAATTATGCATTGGCTTATGTGGATAAGGACAATGCCGGAGACTGCCACCACAGCACATCAAGTGGGGTGGAGAATGGGACCAGCAACATGCAAAGCAGCTGTGTGTTAAGGAGTATGGACCGACAGAAGCCAGCGCTTTGTGCTGCACGAACTGAAAGCTTACATTGTAGGCCTCCTGTAGTTAAGTACATTGTGAAACATGTTACAAATTACGTTGACAATTCTTCTAAAATATATGGACCAAGATTTCTCAAACTGTGTTCCACGAAACACTGGTGTTCTGTGTGAACTAAGTAAGTTATCTGCAAAAGAACTGTTAAAATAGCTTATTTGCGACATTTTAAACAATAATAACTTTTCTTAATTTGTTGGTAATTTCTGTGTTATTAGTTATGACATAAAATGAAGTAAACACTGAATGAACAAGTTTTTCTCATGTTTAAAAATTTAATTAACCTTGAAAGTAGACTAGGTTTTCCATCAAAGTACCAGGAATCTCAACCTGTTCTCTCAGAGCAAATGTTCGGCAACTCCTGAGTGTAGACTATAATAGTAAGACGAACCGTGACGTACTTCGAAATAACAGGCTGGAAAAAAGAGTGCTGGAAACATTGCAGACTTCAGTCTGCTGACCCCGTATCCAGGTGAAACCACTCACTTTGCCCCCCTACGTGCCGTGAGGGAGCCAGTCGCATTCTTGTTTGTAACAATGACACCCTAACTATGGCTAATTTGACTGCTACTGGCAAGGTCACGTCCAGAAAAATGTATGACAGTAGATTTGGTGCTGCTAATAGTAGTTTCGTCTGAGTCATTATTTTGATAATCTCATACCTAGAAACAACTCCACAGTGAGAGAGTACCTAAACGATGGAACTACGGAAGGGTATTTAGAGAAAGTTACTTAAAAATAAGACCACACTGAGCGGTACTGCACTGCAGCATTGAACTTGTAAAGAACAGCCACGCGCCAAATTCACGAATATAACTAGAAAGCCGGCTGGAGTGGCCGAGTGGTTCTAGGTGCTTCAGTCTGGAACAGCGCGACGGTACGGTCGCAGGTTCGAATCCTGTCTCGGGCATGGATGTGTGTGATGTCCTTGGGTTAGTTAGGTTTAAGTAGTTCTAAGTTCTAGGGTACTGATGACCTCAGATGTTAAGTCCCATAGTGCTCAGAACCAAAACTAGAAACAAATGCATTGAATATACTAGACGAAACTTTTCCATTAAAAACCTTTATGTTGAGTGCTTTTCTTGGTTCACAGTAAAATGAACAATCGGCAAATTGTAGGGTTACAGGCATAACAGAACCCGTACAGTTTCCTACCATGCCATTGGAATGCTGTGCCAGAAATAGAGGATTTACTATTGTAAGATGTGTCTCAGTTCGGAACGTACAAAGAACATCATATTTTCCACTTGTGTCTAGCACAATTTTCTACGACACGATATGGTGTTGTTTGACAATGACGAGACTGGACAGATACAATTACGAGACCTTCCTCATATAGAAAGCAATTTCGTAAATAATGCTGTCCAGATACGGGTTGGATTCAAATATTATTTCACTTAGCTGCAAAGTTTTTAGGTCTGGCAAAACTTGGTAAACAATGGATGTTATCGACGAGAAAATATTTAGTAAGAAACTGTAATAATAATAATCAAGTCGTCAAAGATAAAAACCTCCTCGTCCGTAGCTCAAATCTTAAAAAAGTTATTTTTAGGTATTCGTGAGTTACTTTTGAAATCTGGGTTCGCAGGACAGAGCGGATCTGGTTGTGGAAAGGGGCCGAAATTAGTTGCTGCTAGTTGCAAAAACATACAAACTTTATTTGCTGAAAGCACTTAATCTCACATTCCCTTAAAATAATTAAGAAACAATTCGGCTGAAGGCCAGAACACAAGTTATTAACATTGCTTTAAGGAATAAACACGGCTAAAGGTGTTAGTTACAAGATAGAAGAACTGAGGGATTAAAAGCCTGGATAACAAGAACTCCAGACAGAAAATTTTAAAAGGTTTTAAAATAAAGACAATTTAAATTTAAATTTAAGTAGGCTGAAGGCCTTATGTTAAAGTATTTCACATAAATTCAGGTGAAGGCCACATACCGAACACAGAACACCTCAAAGCTTAAGGCTTGGTTTACAAAATTAAGACAGAAGAGAAAATTTCAAATCCTCAAATGATTTTTTTTTCAGACAGCTGAAGGCCGTATCTTAAAATATTTCACATTAGGTTTGGCTGAAGGCCATATAGTGAACACTAAAACAACTAAGTTAATACACTGCTGAATGCCTTGCACAGTAGTTGAGACTAAAGAAAATCACAATCCCAAACAACAGAACAATGGTACTTAGAAGTGTTCCTAGGGTCAGGTCTGGGGAGGAAACTCTAACAACAGGTTAGGTGAGATAGGTAGCCAAGCCTAACACTAAGTCATCGGGTAGCAGCACAACCTAGTGATGGCTGAAGTCCCAACCAACAACCAAATCATTTCCCTTCCACCCTACCAACAGCATGACAACCGAAAATATCTCCGAGCACGGAGATCACAGCAGCACTACTTATTGACAATTGGCATCCAAACACAGTCAAGGCACAATAACCACTCAAAGTAAAAAAAAAAAAAAAAAAAAAAAAAGTGAACAACATGAAGCTGTCGAACTACTGCCGGACAACATCAACACACAGCGGGCCGCGGTGGCCAAGCGGTTCTAGGCGCTTCAGTCCAGAACCGCACGACTGCTACGGTCGCAGGTTCGAATCCTGCCTTGGGCATGGATGTGTGTGATGTATGTAGGCTAATTAGGTATAAGTAGTTTTAAGTTATAGGGGACTGACGACCTCAGATGTTAAGTCCCATAGTGCTCAGAGCCATTTGAACCATTTTTGAGGAAAACACACAGCCATAAAACTACGCCAACGACCAGGGCATGTAACCGGGACGTTAATGGCAACAGGGCAGAAGATACCACTGGTACACTTCACTAGTAAGTTACAATCATTTCAATAGTTAAACACCATACAGGAAGATGGCTGCAAAATTTGCCGCCTCCAGCACACAGTACATTGTTGCTTGCAGGAACGACCAAGGCAATGAACGAAGAGATGTCACAGCAGTTGAGGTTCCGGAACAGGTTAACTGATTACTCAACTCCAGTATCAAGGTTCGGCGGGCGACGAACTTTGCAGCTGTCTAAGCTAGTGCTTCACAACTCCGACCGTTTTTGCTCACAGCCAGCGGCCCCAGACTGGCTGCACGCCGAGGAGACTTCCTCGCTGCTCTGTCGCGTACAACCGATCACTCACACACACCACCACACAGAAAATACAGCTGTCCACCAAACATGGTATAGCAGTATAGTATCGATAAACGCTGCTGTTGCCACTGACGGAGGCAAGTGAGCAATTCGTTCAGGTAGTAACTGAGGGAGCAATAAAGCGCCACTCGAAGGTGAGAAAACGAAAAAAAAAAAACAAAAAAAACGACATCAGCGCGAGACGGCCATGGTTCAAGTTTACTCCAATGTCCTTACCAATTTTTTGTCAACTGTTACGTTTTCTGGTTCTATTCACATAACGTTAATTCAGAATGTCATATATCTCTGGCTATCTTCTAATAGATACAATTTACTATCCCTCGTCTAACACAGTACTGGTAAACAACTGCTGTGTCGCACGACAAATGAGCTATGATTTGCACTCAAAGTCCAAGTGGAGTGTCGCGACACTTGCTACACCGCACCAGCGGCAACGGAACTGCAAGACGCCGCACGGCGAGTCACAGATGGCCGGTTGGTCAGATTTACCACACAGTAATGGGCCTCGAAGTTCCGCTGCCGTGAAGCGCGTTCTGTCTCACGCGATGTCACATAAACAATGTTTTTTCGTGTCCTGCCGCGCGTCTCTGTTGTAGTGCAGTTGTTCTCAGTGCGGTCTTACCTGAACGCTAGTTCTGCATTATCAGAGATATAACACATTCCTAGTGGACTACCCACAACAGTTACTTGGATTATTCACGGTGAACGGGATCGGCTGCAGTTGAAATTACGAAGATCGGTTAGTTAAATACAGGCATATTTATCCAAGTAAAGGATTTTATTCGTCATGAGTAGTTCTTAATGAAATAAGGTGTGACCTGTGTTTTACAGTAATTAAATATTGATTTGTACCATTCACCTATAAATTAGTGTGTTCACCTTAATTTAGTAGGCAGAGTATTTTCTGAAGTTATTATTCACATAGGACTAGGAACAGAAAAATTGCTGAAGCCAGATATTAATAGCAGAGAAATTCTTCATTCCAACTGGAATCTATATAATCTGGGTGAACGAAAATATGGAAGCACTAGTTATTAGTTATTCAATTTTTTCCTCGTGCGCAACTCCCTCTTGGCAGTCCCCTCTCGTAGATCCAAATGGTGGACTAATGCGTAATTTTGGGTAGATACAATTATAACACAGATTTTAAAAGAATTTTGGATGACTTACTATCGTATAAGGCGTTCCTTCGGAATTTCTAACATCTTTGGGGGAAGTGCTAATCATCAGATTTTTGGAATAGCATCTACAGAATCCTGAAGATTGCAAGAGACGAAAAGTACTAGAATTATAGCCCAGTCACTTTAACAGATCTCACATCCTAGTTACTGACAAGAATAATATACAGAAGAATGGTAAAGAGAAGTGAGGATCTGTTAGATGACCATCAGTTCGCCTTTAGGAAAGGGACGTCAGGTAACTGTGCCGTTATGGTTGATAATGGGAGAAAGCCTGAAGAAAAATCAAGACACGTTCGTAGAATTTGTGGACCTGGAAAATGGTTCGATAATGTATAATATTCGAAACCGAAAAACATAGGGTAAGTTGCAGGGAAAGATGGCTACCACATGTAGAAGAATCAAAAGGGAACAATAAGACCGGAAGATTGGGAACGATGTCCTCCGATTAAAAGTGGATGTAAGACAAGGGTGTAGTGTTTCACCCCTACTCTTCAGTCTACACATTGAGAAGCAATGGCGGGAATAAAAGAAAGGTTCAAGAGTGGAATCAAAATTCAAGGTGAGAGGAAATGAATGTTAATATTCAGTGGTGATACAGCTATCCTCAGTGAGAGTGAACAAGAATTGTAGGATACATTGAATAGAATGTGCAGTCTATTGAGTACAGAATATGGACAGAGATGAAATCGAATAAAGACGAAAGTAATGAGAAGTAGCAGAATTTCTAACAGCGAGAAACTTTGCAAGAGAACTGGCTGGCTCTAATGGCTCTAAGCACTATGGGACTCAACTGCTGTGGTCATCAGTCCCCTAGGACTTAGAACTACTTAAACCTAACTAACCTAAGGACATCACACACATTCATGCCCGAGGCAGGATTCGAACCTGCGACCGTAGCAGTCGCACGGTTCCGGACTGCGCACCTAGAACCGCGAGAGAGAACTGGGGATGACGAAATATACGGAAGTGAGGAATTATGCTGCCTAGGCAGCTAAATAACCTATGATGAACGGAGCAAGGTGGGCATAAAAAGCAGACTAGCACTGGAAAAAAGAGCATTTCTGACTAAGAGAGGTCTACTAGTTTCAAACATAGGCACTACTTTGAGGAAGACATTTCTGAGAAGGTGCGTTTGAAGCATTGTATGGCAGAGAAATATAAATAGCCGGAACAGAAGAGAGTCGAAGCGTATGAGATGTAGTATTGCAGACGAATGTCAAAAATTTGGTGGATAATGGGCAAAGAACGAGGAGATTCTCCGCAGAAACGACAAGGAAAGGAATGTACGGAAAACATTGATAAGAAATAGGTACAGAATGGCACAAAGGCTGACACTGTGGGTGGCAATCTGATGATGGCGTGGTGTATGGTAAGGTGTCGAAGTTGACTGACTATAGGAAGATACAAGATGACTAACACAAAATTTTCAGTTACCGTGATGGATGACAGCTAGTGCTGAATGTTGAAAAATGTAAGTTATTGCGGATGAGTAAGAACATCATACCTCTAATGTTCTGAAACACTATTGTTAGTGTCCTGTTAAGCACCGTCAAGTCGTTTAAATATCTATATATAACGCTGCAAAGCGATATGACATGGAATGAGGATGCGAGACGAATGGTAGACTTCAGTTTATTGGGAAAATTTTAAGGAAAAAACGGTTCACCTGTGTAGGAGAAACATATAGGACGTTGGTGTGACCTATTCTTGAGTAGTGCTTGAGTGTTTGGGATCCCTACCTGGGTGGATTGAGGGAAGAATCGAAGCAGTTCAGAGGCGGGCTGCTGGACTTTTTACCGGTAGGTTCGAACAACACGAAAGTCTTACGCAGATGCTTCGGGAACTCAAATGGAAACCCCTGGTGAGAAGGCGACGTTTTTGTCGAGAAACACTTTTGGGAAAAATTATAGAAACGGCATTAGAAGCTGACTGCCGAACGATTCTACCGCCGCCAACATACATTGCGCTTAAGGACCACGGAGATAAGATTCGAGCAATTAGGGCTCTTACGGAGGCATAGAGACAGTCGTTTTTCCCTCGCTCTATTTGGAAAGGGCAGTAGTGGTAAGAGGGTACCCTACGTCACGCGCCGTACGGTGGCTTGCGAAGTATCTATATAGATGTAGATTTATATGTAGGACATCTGTTAAGACATCAGCCAATAACTTCCATGACACTAGTCAGAGCTGTAGAGGGTGAAACCTATGGTGGAAGACTCGGGCCACATCAAACCAAAAGACTAATGACTGGAAATAAAAAGAAGACATGGTCATAGGATCCTTCAGTTTAATAAGTGCGACTCAGCTCAACAGATTACGACGGTTCGTAATGCCTGTTGGCTGATGCACACCGAAAAAAGGAATAAATTTGTATCCGATAACGGAATTTCAATTATTAAATGTACCTTGTTATTGTTCACTTCTTACACGGAATTTTCTGTGTTTGTAGTCTGAAGATCTCTCATCAAAAATATTGTCAGACAGTGCCATACAGTATTGATACTGATCGTTCGTAGTGCCTGTTTACCTTGTTAAATGATATTATTCGTCTTTTCTTCGTCGGTGTATGAGCTATTACACCAATTTTAAAAAAAATTCCCATATGATTAGTCACATGTCCGAGTATTACACAAGAATTGCTTAGTTACGCTCGGGTACATTCACTCATACTCCTCTAACAATCTTAGGGATGACTGTTGAATAGTGACACATAAGAATAATCTGTAAGGAAATATGTTAATTTTAAATGAGTAATTTCCATGGTTGTAGTTATTGATAACCATCAGCATGATATTTAGCCTCTTGATGTGTGGGTGGCGGTCGGATAAGATTAGATCATACTTCTAGAAGATTTGGCGGAAATTTAACCAAACTTTTAGCTTTACCTAAAAACATTGTGCTGTCCACATATGACCTCCTACGAAAGGGCACCGAAGAAGGTATCATATAATCTATGGAAATCATAGATAATCATAGAACACATAGAACATGTATGTGAAAATTATGAATGTAAAACATTCTTAACTTCCCTATGATGAGGCTGGGATATTGTTTACATGTTAAAATAATTCTAGAGCGCTTGGATGTCTTTCGAATTATATTCAGAAAAAGTACTAGTTACGTCCCCTCAGAGTTAATTATGCTATAAAACCTTGGATCCCCACAGTACATCACAATTTCCAGTCGTTGTGAGAGACCATTCCAGCAACTCAAAACGAAGACGTTCACGAAATAAATGATCACATACTTCCAGAAGAACTTCGTGAATATAAGATTAGCAATACCTTCAGTAGTTGTATGTTCGTAAATTTGCCTGGCATAGCTACATTGCCACATCGACTCTTTCTTGAAATAGAGTGTCCAGCTGCCTCAATATAGAACTTAGAACAGTTAAGATCTTCCAGTGACCCAACACAATATGAAAAGAAGATTGATATTATTCAGTACGACCGACCTCTCTGTTAACTTTATGGAATTACCATTTCCAATGATATCTGAGCTGTTGATCACTAGCAACAAATCCCACTTCCACTCTCTGAATGAAATTTGAGATATTCATATTTGTTTTATGGTCAGTTTTACGATGATAGCTCTAGTTTTCGTTCAGCCAAGAATTGCCCTCTGGCTCTCAAAATATGGTGTACGACAAATTTTAATTAGAATTAACGTCACAATCAGGATGTTGGAGATATAATTTATACATTGCATCCATCGTTTCACACGCATATTTTTACATTATAAACTAACGCCACTCTTTCCCCAGCTTAACAGAATACTGGAGTAATTAAACTGTTCGGCGATGTTGTGGATTCAGCTACAACCCAACAGAACCCACCATCATTCTGTGTGCTTGTTTTCCTAGGCTTCTGTTCTGATCTACATTGTATACCACATTTATAGTTTGCTTTTATTTCTATTCAGCTCCTTTGACTACCATACAGTTTTCGCAGCTTATTTTTACATCCAGCTGGGTTTACGTTTCTTTCTTTCACGTTTTAACTCACAAGTCCTACACACGTTTAATCGAAACAAATGATTCCATAAAAGAGTCCCGAAACTTCACAGTGGCGTGTTTCTGGTAACGACACTTTTTCAGCTCTAAACTCTTCTTTTCTGAGTGAAATTCTTCTTTACATACGTTATATCGTTATTATATGTACTGTCCATATAGAATGGCTTCTTAAATTGGTGAACGCTAATTTTAGCAGTAATTATTTTCCTGTAAACCTCTGTAATATCTTTCCTACTTGTCATTTCTTTAGTTTTATTCGATTTTGATTTGATTACCTCTTTCTAGGTACATTAGATAGAATGTGCTACTTGGTTAGGTTGTGATCTAGAAATTTATTAGTTAATCTCGTAATCTATTCCGTGTCAAGTAGAAAGCGATCTCTCAGATGTAACCGAAATGTATTTCCGATCCTACGCCTTTGAATACACACGGAGACATTAAGTTAAGTCATCCGGAACACTATCGTAGTTGGTCGCTCTGATTCACGCAGGTCCGTAAAATTAGTGCTCCCATAGCTATAACAGCTTGACTGTTAGCTTACCTGTGATTGTAACTGGAATACTAAACAGCATGCAGCTGCCCGACCTCAGAAACCATGTCACGTCACACACGTCTGTTATATCAGCTCATAGAGGCTGGGTTCAACGGCTAATTACATTACTTATGGGCCTCTGTCTTAGATCCGTAAGTGTTCGTGCCACTTGGCAACTGATGTAAATGCATTTTATTTCTTCAAGCGTTAGGCATAAGCTTGTGTCTCCTGTTATGAGTTCCTCAGTTTTGTGTCATTGGTTAGTATTAGACTTTTACTTCCTTTTTGGATAAACCTATTAATCTTGCCTTCATTGGTCGATAGTTCATTACCATTTCTGGCAAACTATTTTCATTACTCCTTGTGACATAATATATTTATTTCCATATTCTATAATCTGTCCGTTTATACTTTCAAGTTCAAATTTTTGTATTATGATTACACTTCTTACCATATCATATTGTTTAGACACATAATATATGTACTCTATCGATAAATAATTTCTTTATAGTAGAAATGGACTAAAGTAATATCAAAATCTGTAGCTTATGTCCACTAAAAATTTATTTGTAATGTCAAGTGACACCCATGTTTTCCTGATTGGGAAAATAGGCTGTTGTCCATGTGTAGCTCATTCATTCCATACACACAGAGCACATTAACAGCTCTTCTGCATGCTTTGAGACAGTATAATTTGCTTTCTGAAAGTTCCATTATGTAACGTTTACATCTTTCACTTGTATTTGAGCTGAAGAAATGTGAGATAAAAAATTTCATTCTGCAAATGGTAAGACCAATTTCGCAGCGTGAGAAGCTTCGTTTCCAGTATGAATCAAGGGATGATACTCCAGAAATTTTAACCATCGTACAAAGTTTTAACCCCCCCCCCCCCCCAAGAACCATGGACCTTGCCGTTGGTTGGGGAGGCTTGCGGGCCTCAGCGATACAGATAGCCGTACCGTAGGTGCAACCACAACGGAGGGGTATCTGCTGAGAGGCCACACAAACGTGTAGTTCCTGGAGAGGGGCAGCAGCCTTCTCAGCAGTTGCGAGGGCAACAGTCTGAATGATTGACTGATCTGGCCTTGTAACACTAACCAAAGAGGTCTATCTGTGATGATATTACGAACGGCTGAAAGCAAGGGGAAACCAGAACCGTAATTTTTCCCGGGGGCATGCAGCTTTACTGTATGTTTAATAGATGATGGAGTCCTCTTGGGTAAAATATTCCGGAGGTAAAATAATCCCCGATTCGGATCTCCGGTCGGACACTACTCAAGAAGATCTCGTTATCAGGAGAAAGAAAACTGGCGTCCTACGGATCGGAGCATGGAATGTCAGATCCCTTAATCGAGCAGGTAGGTTAGAAAACTTAAAAAGGAAAATGGATAGCTTAAAGTTATATTTAGTAGGAATTAGTGAAGTTCGGTGGCAAGTCGAACAAGACTTTTGGTCAGGCGATTATAGAGTTATAAATACAAACTCAAATAGGGGTAATGCAGGAGTCGCTTTAAAAATGAATAAAAAAATTGATGTGCGGGTAAGCTACTACAAACAGAATAGTCAACGCATTATTATATGCCAACTACCTCTGCAGATGACGAAGAAATTGAAGAAATGTATGATGAAATAAATGAAAGTATTCATAGTGAAGGGAGACGAAAACTTAATAGCCATTGGGGACTGGAATTCGGTAGTAGGAAAAGGGAGAGAAGGAAACGTAGTAGGTGAATATGGACTGGGGCAAAGAAATGTAAGAGGAAGCCGCCTGGTAGAATTTTGCACAGAGCACAACTTAATCATAGCTAACACTTAGTTCAAGAATCATAAAAGAAGGTTCTATACATGGAAGAAGTCTGGAGATAGTGACAGGTTTCAGATAGATTATATAATGGTAAGACAGAGATTTAGGAACCAAGTTTTAAATTACAAGACATTTCCAGGGGCAGATGTGGACTCTGACCACAACCTGTTGGTTTTGAACTGTAGATTAAAACTGAAGAAACTGCAAATTTAAGGAGGTGGGACCTGGACAAACTGACTAAACCAGGGGTTGTACAGAGTTTCAGGAAGAAGATTACGGAACGATTGAGAGGAACGGGGGAAATAAATACAGTAGAAGAAGAATGGGTAGCTTTGAGAGATGAAGTAGTGAAGGCAGCACAGGGTCAAATAGGTAAAAAGACGAGGGCTAGTAGAACTCCTTGCGTAACAGAAGAAATATTAAATTTAATTGATGAAAGGAGAAAATATAAAAATGCAGTAAATGAAGCAGGCAAAAACGAATACAAATATCTCAAAAATGAGATCAACAGGAAGTGCAAAATGGCTAACTAAGCAGAGATGGCTGTAGGACAAATGCAAAGATGCAGAGGCTTATCTCACTAGGGGTAAGATAGATACTTCATACAGGAAAAGTAAAGAGACCTTTGGAGAAAAGTGAACCACTTGTATGAATATCAAGAGCTCACATGGAAATCCAGTTCCAAGCAAAGAAGGGAAAGCAGAAAGGTGGAGGGAGTATATAGAGGGACTATACAAGGGCGATGCACTTGAGAACAATATTATGGAAATGGAACAGGATGAAGATGAAATGGAAGATACGATATTGCGTGAAGAGTTTGACAGAGCACAGATAGACCTGAGTCGAAACAAGGCCCCAGGAGTAGACAACATTCCATTAGAACTACTGACTGCCTTGGGAGAGCCAGTTCTGTCCAATCTCTACCATCTGGTGAGCAAGATGTATGAGACAGGCGATATACCCTCAGAATTCAACAAGAATATAATAATTCCAATCCCAAAGAAAGCAGGTGCTACCAGACGTGAAAATTACCGAACAATCAGTTTAATAAGTCAGGGATGCAAAATACTTTTACAGATGAATGGAAAAAAACTGGTAGAAGCCGACCTCAGGGAAGATCAGTTTGGAATCCGTAGAAAGATTGGAACACGTGAGGCAAAAATGACCCTATGACTAATCTTACAAGCTAGATTAAGGAAAGACAAACGTCCGTTCCTAGCATTTGTAGACTTAGAGAAAGCTTTTGACAATGTTGACTGGAATACTCTCTTTCAATTTCTGAAGGTGGCAGGGGTAAAATACAGGAAGCGAAAGGCTATTTACAATTTGTATAGAAACCAGATGGCAGTTATAAGAGTCGAGGGATATGAAAGGGAAGCAGTGGTTGGGAAGAGAGTGAGACAGGGTTGTATCCTCTCCCCGATGTTATTCAATCTCTATAATGAGCAAGCAGTGAAGGAAGCAAATGAAAAATTTGGGATAGGTATTTAAATCCATGGAGAAGAAATAAAAACTTTGAGGTTGACATTGTAATTCTGTCAGAGATAGCAAAGGACTTGGAAGAGCAGATGAATTAAACGGATAGTGTCTTGAAAGGAGGATATAAGATGAACGTCAACAAAAGCAGAACGAGGATAGTGGAATGCAGTCAAATTAAGTCGGGTGATGCTGAGGGAATTAGATTAGGAAATGAGACACTTAAAGTAGTAAAGGTGTTTTGCTATTTGGGGAGCAAAACAACTGATGATGGTCGAAGTAGAGGGGATATAATAATATACTGGCAATGCCACGGAAAGAGTTTCTGATGAAGAGAAATTTGTTAACATCGAGTATAGATTTGAGTGTCAGGAAGTCGTTTCTGAAAGTATTTGTATGGAGTGTAGCCATGTATGGAAGTGAAACATAGATGTTAAATAGTTTAGACAAGAAGAGAATAGAAGCTTTCGAAATGTGATGCTACAGAAAAATTCTGAAGATTAGCTGGGTAGATCATATAACTAATGAGGAGGTATTGAATAGGATTGGGAAGAAGGGAAATTTGTGACAGAACTTGACTAGAAGAAGGGATCGATTGGTAGGACATGTTCTGAGGCATCAAGGGATCACTAATTTAGTATTGGAGGGCAGCGTAGAGGGAGACCAAGAGATGAATACACTAAACAGATACAGAAGGATGCAAGTTGCAGTAGGTACTGGGAGATGAAGAAGCTTGCACAGGATGGAGTAGCATGGAGAGCTGCATCAAACCAGTCTCAGGACTGAAGACCACAACCACAACAACAAAGTTTTAGATGTTCGCCGTATGTTTACTCTCATCTTTTCCATCTTCCAAGAAAAACTTTTGGTGTCATAATTCTATGGTTTGCTTCCTATGTAAGATTTAATCAGTTATCTTTAAAAGAACTCAAAGGATCATCTTAAATTTTTCTCATTGTCTTTTATGTATTGAAGACAACTGTTACACATACATACAAAAACAAACACACACACACACACACACACACACACACACACACACACACAGGTTTGAGCATGCAACTTTTATGTAGGAAATTTAATGTAGTTAAACTTTGTAGAGTTATACGTTTCGGTTGGAGGCTATGGTTTTTGTGTTATTCAAGAAAAACGCGCTTTTACGCCAGTTTTGTGTGCTTTTCTTGAATATTTAGGAAGCTGTGGCCTCTAGCGAAAATGTAGCTTGATGCAGAATTTAAATACATGAAGTTTCCTACAAAAACGTCCTGCTCATCTTTATCTGCAACAAATAGCTTGCGCATTACGAGCTAGATAATATGGAAAGGAAGGCCTTGCGATTTGGAGAAAACCCATAGGTTGATGCAGCTGAATCCCTCTTTGTACATTTTTTTATCAGCAATCTTGTCATATAGTTCATCTGTCAATATTTGCTTTTGTTCTATTGACTTCCAATAATTTATTCTGTATATGTGCTTGCAGGGCAGTCGATTGTTTTAGTAGATTATAAAAGTCTTTGTCGGATGTTAGTTCACTTTGTCGAATGTTAGTTCAACAAATTTACACAGTATGATTTCGAGAGAGAGCAACAACGTCATTCTTCCCATTATTCGTATTTCTGTTCCCTGACGTGTTCGCTAACACATTCCTGCGGTCTACGACGATCCGTTCCAATGCTAGCAGAGCGTCTCTGAATTCTTTCAGTTTCCGTTGTCATACCTACTTGGAAAGGACTACAAACTCTGGAATAATACTCGAGGATAGGTTACACTAATGTCATGATCTGGTTTCCTTACGGAAGTCCTGTAATTTCCTATAACTCACCCAAAAACCTAACTCAATAAGTTGACTTCCGTAACACCGAATTTAGCAATTTCTTCCGTTTCAATTGAATCTTAGTATTACTCATAAGTATTTCAGCGACACGCTGGCCACTATTCTTGTGGTTGCATGCTGTCGGGTACTTGTCTCATTTTCATTTGACACCTCGAAGACAAAGATTTTAGAAAGAGCCTTATCCTTTACAATGCAATATTGCTATACGTAACGTAAAAGCGACACGTAAAACATAAATTCCAACAATCGGATGAGCATCTGAATCGTTATCCCTTCAAGTGCAAGTCGTGAGGTCGTACAGTGGTCGTGTACGAAGACCCACAAAGGACTGAGGATTGTAACATCTTGGTACTGCTAAATGGACTGCTCGGTGCAGGACCTGGTCGATGTGTGTGTTTGTGTGAGGGAGAAGAGAGAGAGGGAGGGACGGGTGGGTGGGAGCTCAGAGAGATGGGGGGGGGGGGGGGGGGGTAGGGAGGCGAGAAAGGGTAGGGAAAGGGACAGGACAGGCACGGCGTATCACCTCTTTGCTTTAACTTTCCTGGGTGACACAAGTAGTGACTACGTCATGGAATGGAAGTCCTCTTGTTGTTCTAGTCACGTGTTTCGCATTTATGGCTAATCTGCTGGTCAGTGCAAGCCACCACACAAGCGCGATTCACTGGCCGCAGTGCCTGGTAATGCGTCGTCCTCAATCTATATCGGCTATAATAATCGACAGGTCAAACAACGTAACGTCACCGGTATCCCAGATGCAAGTTAAGCTCAGTTCCTACAACGCAACCTGCACCCTCTGCAATATGCGGACACGGTTTGCAGCTTATACACGCCATTAATATCAATTATAGTCTTTACTTTGTGAGTCTGTGGCTTTTTGTGTCGTATCGCAAGTTTTGTTACACACAACAATGCGCCAAATTTAGAAGCATGTACTAACCCTTCGTACGTGAGGGCCATCACGCTTTTGTATGTCATGTACAGTGAGCTTTTCAGTTTATTCCTAAGTATCTGTTACGTATTTATTGCAATAACAACGTAGCTCAATCGTTTATGACGTCATCATGCTACTTCAGTAACAAGTGCCAGAGATAAATTTTTGAGCTCATCTTACTTCACATGCACAAAGCCGAGTACAGTCACAATATCTGTTCTCTGCTGTGAGAAATGTTCTTTCCATTCTAAAGTTGCCTTCAGAATCTGGTTTCGCTTCTACCTGTATGATTACTGTAGACTTTATTATTATGCTTCCTCAAAGGTGAGGATATACCGTAAAGAATCGACTGTGTGGTGCGGTCATCACTAAACAGGGGATTGCTTCCCTGTCGCCTTTCTTTTATTATTACCCCTGTATGAAATCCTTAGACTCTTCGACGGTGAAAAGGAGAGAGTTATTTAACTATTTGATAATCATATTTAAGTATATCTCTCGTTAGTTCTTACACACAAACCCACTATTATTCAATTCCATAATACAATATGTCACTCTCACATGCAAGTGTATCTTCCGTCCTACCTCCTTCGTAGTATTGCATTATTCATTAATTACGTAATACAATGACTCTACGTTCAGTCTGATAGACAGAGATTGAGGGAGAGAGTAAAGAAGACTACAACATGTTAGTAGTTGTAATAAGGCACTTCCTTGCTCGTAGCAGCAGTTATGGCTGTTTTTATACATCATCCTTTCTCAATTAAAATCTGTGCTACACGTTCTGCTTTGCCCACTTGGACAATATTACCTCTGTAAATGCGCCAACCGGTGCCACATTAAATTACTCTGTTCTGAACATGTGAATCTTTAAATTGCTCATTATTTATGTGCCAAATATGCTGTCCTTGGCATCTGATTCGTCATTCATTCTTTCTACAAGAGGTTCGAAGTTATTCACAAATTTTAATATTTTTTGTCTAAAATCCTCACGGTATCATGTCTATTCTGACACTTCGTTTCCTTCATTTATTATTCAACAAGCTACAGTGGCAGAAGCTTCATTTCAATAATTTACCTAGTTTAACACAAAATTGTCTTCCTCTATTTTCCACTTTTCTTTTTAACTGAGGATGACAATTTTCTAGCCGTATATAAATCTGCTTTCATGTAGGTGACTTTTGACTATGAATGAAATACACAAGTCTGAATTAGACTTATAAGAACGAACTAGAAGGTTTTAACGAATATCAGTCCTCTCGCACTCCTCATGTGAGAGGAATGGGATGAAGCCTAATAACTGGTACAATAGGAACTACATTCTTCCATGCACTTCACAATGGTTTATAGATTACGGATGTAGTTGTAAATATAGATATAACAAATATTCTAGTGATTATGACCAACGCGGGATTTAGCTTCCATGACTAACGCAGGGTGAATGACACGTAATATCATTCACTTTAAAATGTACGTGTCTTCAACAACGTAGTGTTATTCACTTTGACACGTAAATAAAAAAAAAGCCTCGATGTACAAACAAGACAGCAGGAAATGAAGTAACGTAGAATTACCGTTGCTGCTCAATTTCCATAATTGTCATAGACTTTACTTAACGAATAAAGGGGGAATCATCCAGGGATGGCCCACTCCTTAGAGGAAAATTTCATTGGAATCTAAATTAAGTTTAGATAACTTATAAAATACAACGCTCGTTACGGAACAGAACAACAGATTTTTGTACTGGAAAGTGAAGGGCATTCCTGCCGCATTTCGCTAATCGGATTCCTCTACAAAATAACATTGCAGCTAATTAGAAGGATAAAATTAATTATGAGGCAGAAATGCAGTTAGTGATGAAATACAGCGAGGAGTTTAATTTACTCGTAAATAACAACAGGAGAAGGGCGCAGAGAGCAGTAGCAGAAACGACTGAAAAATAACAGGCTACTCTCAACGAGATTTCAAATCTACATCAAATATTTCCGCGATTTCATTTAACAATGTGTTTAAAAACGGATGTCAGAGATGTAGGAAGTTTTCCGATAAGTGATACGAGACAAATGTGAACGCTTAGTTGCTGCCCACATTTTTTTCTGCGCATATGAAAGCAACATTAGTTTCAATGGATCTATGTAACTACTACCTAGAGCTGCCAGATATAGATGCACGACGATGGTGATCTGCTAAATAGTAGCGAGCAACCTTTCGCAGAAACAGATGGCACTTTATGTCCCTCGATAACCAAGATCTTCATCTTAGTGACAATGAACATTAGGCTACGCCGTCCAGAGAATTTGTAGATCTAATTCATTTTCTCCGACTGTTTGACGATTACTTCACTATATGTGTTAACAAGCGCAGTATCGCTTTACTATTTTCTTTCCCCGCTCAAGTCTGTCGTTGAAGAGAGTACGTAAATTCAATGTGTTGGTAGTTAGGAAAATAAAGAAAAATCAAGAAACAGAAAATTACTCTTTCATTCCATTTACAGCTACTTTTCAGGATATGAAGCGTTACCCTCATCGTCGTTTCATGAGACTCCGAAAAAATAAAAAGTTCATAGCACTTTTTACACCACCACTAAGCTGTTAACGACGAATAGAGCGCTACAGAAATGACGAATGTCATCCTTTCAGACATGGCATTTACAAATAAATTTCTGCTTTTGTGAATGGTAGACAACTACTTTTCAATGTTTGTTTGACCATCAGCCTTCAACTGCAATTCTATAAATTCATTGATCATACAGCTGCGTTAAGGATAATATGTAAATAATAGCTGACATTCGATGATTATTCACCTATAAAACATTTAGCATTTTGATTCCAGTGGAAATACACTCCTGGAAATTGAAATAAGAACACCGTGAATTCATTGTCCCAGGAAGGGGAAACTTTATTGACACATTCCTGGGGTCAGATACATCACATGATCACACCAGTCGCAAACATGCTCAATGGGGGACAGATCCGGAGATCTTGCGGGCCAGGGTAGTAGACTTACACCTTCTAGAGCACGTTGGGTGGCACGGGATACATGCGGACGTGCATTGTCCTGTTGGAACAACAAGTTCCCTTGCCGGTCTAGGAATGGTAGAACGATGGGTTCGATGACGGTTTGGACGTACCGTGTACTATTCGACGATCACCAGAGGTGTATGGCCAGTGTAGGAGATCGCTCCCCACACCATGATGCCGGGTGTTGGCCCTGTGTGCCTCGGTCGTATGCAGTCCTGATTGTGGCGCTCACCTGCACGGCGCCAAACACGCATACGACCATCATTGGCACCAAGGCAGAAGCGACTCTCATCGCTGAAGACGACACGTCTCCATTCGTCCCTCCATTCACGCCTGTCGCGACACCACTGGAGGCGGGCTGCACGATGTTGGAGCGTGAGCGGAAGACGGCGTAACGGTGTGCGGGACCGTAGCCCAGCTTCATGGAGACGGTTGCGAATGGTCCTCGCCGATACCCCAGGAGCAACAGTGTCCCTAATTTGCTGGGAAGTGGCGGTGCGGTCCCCTACGGCACTGCGTAGGATCCTACGGTCTTGGCGTGCATCCGTGCGTCGCTGCGGTCCGGTCCCAGGTCGACGGGCACGTGCACCTTCCGCCGACCACTGGCGACAACATTGATGTTCTGTGGAGACCTCACGCCCCACGTGTTGAGCAATTCGGCGGTACGTCCACCTGGCCTCCCGCATGCCCACTATACGTCCTCGCTCAAAGTCCGTCAACTGCACATACGGTTCACGTCCACGCTGTCGCGGCATGCTACCAGTGTTAAAGACTGCGATGGAGCTCCGTATGCCACGGCAAACTGGCTGACACTGACGGCGGCGGTGCACAAATGCTGCGCAGCTAGAGCCATTCGACGGCCACCACCGCGGTTCCTGGTGTGTCCTCTGTGCCGTGCGTGTGATCATTGCTTGTACAGCCCTCTCGCAGTGTCCAGAGCAAGTATGGTGGGTCTGACACACCGGTGTCAATGTGTTCGTTTTTCCATTTCCAGGAGTGTATTAAAGCACCTGAAGTCATTAAAAACAGAAAATTACTTGGGAAGTATTGGGGCAACTGTAATACCATAATCACTCTGGAAATGCTTACACTACACTTACACCTATGTGTCCATACAGAGTTCCTTTTAGACATTAACTGAGGGCCAAGGAGAAGTTACCATGAGGTACTCATTTATTTAATCAATGAGAGTTCCTCTCAGCTTCAATGATAAAATTCTGAGAATTTTTATATCACGTGAGGCCGTGTTCGAAGCTGTAATGCCTCTCTTGTACGCCACAGTAATAAGATTTTAGAGTCTCTCTCTACTTCAAGAAAATGCTGTGTTGTGAAATGGTGCCTACAGAACTCAACCTGTGTCACGTTAAACGCGAAGCTCCCAGCGGTGCTCACATGTAAACTCCGTCCTTCGTCATAGCGATCATCAACTCTGTACAGGGGCAGAACGCAGCGTGTGTAGCACAGCGACTTACAGCTAGGTAGTCGACGCTGTTCATGAGCAACCAAATGAAATATGAATACGCATTTCAACTCAATAGAAAACGATTGTTAATAATTTATTACATAGTTAAATAAGAGTTTATATAAAATAACCAATTACAGTCCCAGATTTCGTGTTTCTAGTGTAAATATCTTGGGCAGGTATTTGAGGCGCCTGCCAGTTTGTCACTCGCATTATTGTTAAATTCTAATATAGCTTAAAGCTGTGATATCATTGTAACAAATATCGCTATCGCATCTAACATTCTACAAGTAATAACTTATGAGACCGCCTATCATGAGGGAAGTGAACTATGAGCAGGAATAATAAATATGGTGCAGCAAATGCCTGCATAATGAGTCGCTCGTCCTCGTAATATGCTTCAGATTTCTGTTCTCGTTTAGTTGGAGAGAAGTATTATTTAACATTTCAGAATGAAATTTTCACTCTGCAGAGGAGTGCTCACTGATATTAAACTTCCCGGCATGTTAAAACTGTTTGACAGACCGAGACTTTAACACTGGACTTTACCTGTCGCGGACAAGGGCCCCACACACTGAGGTACCCAAACACTAGTCACGACCCGTCTTCACAGCTTCAATTCCGTCGTACCTTGTCTTATAACTTCCAGACCTCACAGAATTTCTCCTGTGGAACTTGTTAGACAACCACTCCTAGAAGGAAGGATACTGAGGATATATGTCTTAGCCACAGCCTGAGGGATTTTTCCAGAGTGAAATTTTCACTCTGCAACGGAAGTACATCTGTGAAGACGTGCCGCGTCGTACTTGAGTAGCTCAACTGCCAATCGGCATTCAGCCGTGACACAGCTCCGACGCGCGGCATGCCAAGCAGCGTGCGTTTGTTTGCACTCCGTCCGTTGTTGTGATATCGAGCTCTCACTAGACATGGCATTTTCTTAATGCCAGACGACGGTGAGACTCGCGTTCGACGATTCCTACGCGTGCCCAAAGGTTTATGAAATCGAAAGCATTTTGAGAGGCGACTTACATGTCTATCCCCACTATGTGACAGACATGCATCTCTCTATCACTTCCAGTACACTCTACCTCAAGATCAATAACGAAGAGGCATGCGACAATCTAGTCTCACGTTCCACCACCAACGCTTACCGCTTTCGCCATGCAGACTGTAACGTCAGCTCGGTAACCTTGGACAAGGCGGGTATGGGAGTGGTACTGGGGGTACATTCGAACATCCGTTCGAAGTCCCGGCGGCGCTCGTCACTGACGGATGACGGCCACGTGGCACGGTCATAAGCCACATTAAAGAGAAGTCAAACACCTATGAAACCCACCAGGTTCTCAATGGCATCCGACAGGTATGCATCGAAATCCGCAAACATGTGCCGCCGCATGTGTTCATCAGCGGTTGCCGAGCCATCGTTATTGATGACGGACAACGGCGGACGTGTGCCGGCTGTGGAAAGGAAGGCCATGTCCGATCGAACTGCCACGTGCAGAACCAATGCGTGCGGAATACAGACAGTGGTGCCGACTCCGTTACCGCTTACGTAGGCAGAAGCGGTGCTTCCGTAGTGCAGAGACGCCGCGCGATGGCGAAATCCCACGCGACCCCGAGCTGAGCCACTGACGACGCCGTGACGGTGGCGCTGAGGGGTGAGACGCCATTCGAGGACACAACGTCCGTCACCACAAAAATCGCTGTCATCGTACCAGGGGCGTCGGTTTTGAACGCAAGCCTCGTGGCCAATGGTACTGACCGCAGCCCTTCAACTGGGGTGAATACTTGGTCACGGAATCAAGGGTCGTCGAAGTATCATAAGAAACACCGTCTCTCGGCGGAAGACGACCAACGCAACGGATACCGTGAGCACTCTGCTGGCGCCATGTCTGACTCGTCGTTGCCAACAGACTCTACCAGTACCTCTCCAAGGCAGGCATCCATCGCCAATGGCTGGACAGCAGCCTCACCCACACTGGACGCCCTCATGATGGAGAGCAGGTGATGCAGCCCATTGCCCGCAACGACGAGCCGCCGTTACCAACCCCTTCCCTGCTCGGTGACTGGGCTGCTAACGTGGAGGCAGGAGGCGTACCAGACTGCCTTGACACTTCTCCGCTGCAAGAGACTGGCGCTCCACTTGGGGAGATCCTAACACCCGCTGAAGGGCCCTGTTAAACGTGCCTGCCACTAGGATGGGTAGCCAAACGGCCGCATTACTACTGAGAAGCAGCCATTTGCTTCTACATATTCCGCGTTACGATGTCCCAATGCTACTGTGTGGATACAGTCAACGTTAATGGCATACTCTCTGTCATTAAAACGCTCGTGTTCCATGACATGCTCCGAACGGTGAACTGGGATAAGACCCTCCTTCATGAAGTCCACTCGGAGGTTCGATTGAATATTTATGGGTACACAGCTTATAGCATCCCACCTAGCAACGGTGCCGGCGGAACCGCCATCTTATTACTCGATGGCATCAAAGCACTAGACGTTCCGTGTCTGCCATCTGCACAATTCCTTGCCATCACGGTGGGAGAAATCCGTATTGTCAATATATACACCCCCTCTGGGTAATCGCGCGTGGTTACAGGGTCACCTTTTATTCTGACGAAATTGCGATTTTAATAGTCTTCCATCAAGCGGCCCAAACACCTCCCTACTCTACCTGCCCTCGCTAAGGGCGCTCGTGTGGTATCTGGAGCTACAAGACACATGGCGTGTCCTTCACGGTGACCGCTGTGGCTACAATACTTCACTGACCACTTTGCCAGCCGCCTCAACTGGATACACGTCTCCCAAGGACTCCGAGCCGCGAAAAGGGATGCAGAACTGTTGCTGACAGGTTTCACACTGAGAATGACGTTCCCTGTTAACGCCACGATAATGAACTTTCTTTGCTTTGGGTAGCTCTGTTGATATAGTTTTATGATCGAGGTCAGAACGGTGAACCCCGCTTTCATCGCTTCTCACAATTTTGTTAAGGAACTCATCACCCTCCCCCCCCCCCCCCCACTCAAAACGCATAATAAATTACTGATAGTGGTCGAATCTCCTCTGTTCCATATCAGCAGTGAGCTTTCAAGTCATCCATCGTGCGCAGTTTTCTGCCAGCGGTCCTGCAATTATGCCCTGTACACGATCTTGTATTGTGCCACACTTACCTGAGAGCTGTCACTTAGTTATCCGATGGTTCTGCATGATGAGTTCATCAATCCGTTTCCATGAGTTTCGTCTGTTGCCGCACACGATCGTCCACTCCGAACTCTGTCACACATGTTGAGGTAAGCACCAGCGTTTCATTCATTACAAGCACGAACACGCGAAGTCGCACATTACTGGTGTCGATACAATAGTCAACGTACAAAGCTTTCATTCATTTACGGGGTTCAATCGCAGGCAAGTTTTCTGCTCTTAAAAACTCGATTACACCACGCTGTTTCTCACAGTCCGACATAATTATGTTAAACACCACCATGTTACACGCTACTATTCGGAGTCCTCAAGTGGCAGAGTGTAGTGAAGTGTGAAAATCGAGTAATATTCATGACATGTAATACCTCTATCGACACTGAGAAGAGAGTAAAAGATGCGGCCACTTCTCTCTTCACGATGCCGCTGTGGAAATAATTTCCACTTATTTGTCGTTGGTACTGTTTCTCTGTATACGTCTCAATTTGAAAACCTTCTAAAAAAACTGTTTTTCTGTGTGGAGATCAAACATTGTCTTCAAAAATTTCCTTCGGCGACTTTCATCTGCACCGCATAGTAAAATGATTCTCTACGAAAAGATGAAGCATATTCAATATGGTTGTTGTTGTGGTCTTCAGTACAGAGATTGGATTGATGCAGCCCTCCATGCTACTCTATCCTGCGGAAGCCTCTTCATCGACAAGTAACTACTCCAACCTACATCCTTCTGAATCTGCTTAGTGTATTCATCTCTTGGTATCCCTCTACGATTTTTAACCTCCACGTTGCCCTCCAATACTAAATTGGCGTTCCCTTGAAGCGTCAGAACATGTCCTACCAACCGATCCCTTCTTCTAGTCAAGTTGCCCCACATATACCTCTTCTGCGAAATTCTATTCGGTACCTCCTCATTAGTTACGTGATTTACCCATCTAATCTTCAGCATTCTTCTGTAGCGCCTAATTTTGAAAGCTTCTATTCTCTTCTTGTCTAAAGTAGTTATTGTCCATGTTTCTCTTCCATACATGGCTACAAACCACACAAATACTTCTAGAAAAGACTGTCTGACACTTACATCAATACTCGACATTAACAAATTTCTCTTCTTCAGAAACGCTTTCCTTGTCATTGCCAGTCTACATTTTATATCCTCTCTACTTCGACCACCATCAGTTATTTTGCTCCCCAAATAGCATAATTCTTTTACTACTTTAAGTGTCTCATCCCCTAATCTAATTCCCTCATCATCAAAAAATGTTTCAAAGTGCTCTGAGCACTATGGGGCTTAACATATCAGGTCATCAGTCCCGTAGACTTTAAACTTTTTAAACTTAACTAGCCTTAGGACATCACACACATCCATACTCGCGGCAGGATTCGAACCTGCGACAATAGCACCAGTGCGGTTCCGGATGGAAACGCCTAGAACCGCTCCCTCAGCATCACCTAATTTAATTCGACTAAATTCCATTATCCTCATTTGCCTTTGTTGATGTTTATGTTATATCCTTCTTTCAAGAAACTGTCCATCGTGTTCAACTGCTTTTCGAGGTCCTTTGCTATCTCTGACAGAATTACAATTTCATTGGCAAACCATGATTTTTTTTTCTCCTCCATAGATTTGAATTCCTTCTCCTAATTTTTCATTTTGTTTCTTTTAATGCTTGCTCAGTATACAGATTAAGTGACATTGGGGTTAGGCTACACCCTGTCTCACTCCCTTCCCAACAACTGCTTCCCTTTGTTGCCCCTCGATTCTTATAACTGTCATCTTGTTTCTGTACAAATTGTAAATAGCCTTTCGTTCCCTGTATTTGGCTCCTGCCGCATTCAGACATACACTACTGGCCATTAAAATTGCTACACCAAGAAGAAATGAAGATGATAAACGGGTATTCATTGGACAAATATATTATACTAGAACTGACATATGATTACATTTTCACGCAATTTTGGTGCATAGATCCTGAGAAATCAGTACCCAGAACAACCACCTCTGTCCGTAATAACGGCCTTGATACGCCTGGGCATCGAGTCAAACAGAGCTTGGAAGGCGTCTACAGGTACAGCTGCCCATGCAGCTTCAACACGATACCACAGTTCATTAAGAGTAGTGACTGGCGTATTGTGACAAGCCAGTTGCTCGGCCACCATTGACCAGACGTTTTTAGTTGGAGAGAGATCTGGAGAATGTGTTGGCCAGGGCAGCAGTCGAATATTTTCTGTATCCAGAAAGGCCCGTACAGGAACTGCAACATGCGGTCGTGCATTATCCTGCTGAAATGTAGTCTTTTGCAGGGATGGAATGAAGGGTACAGCCACGGGTCGTAACAAATCTGAAATGTAACGTCCACTGCTCAAAGTGCCGTCAGTGCGAACAAGAGGTGACCGAAATGTGTAACCAATGGCACGCCATACCATCACGCCGAGTGATACGCCAGTATGGCGATGACGAATACACGCTTCCAATGTGCATTTACCGTGATGTCGCCAAACACGGATGTGACCATCATAATGTTGTAAAGAGAACCTGGATTCATCCGAAAAATTGACGTTTTGCCATTCGTGCATCCAGGTTCGTAGATGAGTACACCATCGCAGGCGCTCGTGTCCGTGATGCAGTGTCAAGGGTAACCGCAGCCATGGTTTCCGAGCTGACAGTCCACGCTGCTGCAAACGTCGTCGAACTGTTCGTGTAGATGGTTGTAGTCTTGCAAACGTCCCCATCGGTTGACTCAGGGATCGAATCGAGACGTGGCTGCACGTTCCGTTACAGCCATGCGGATATTATATCTGTCATCTCGACTGCTGGTGATACGAGGCCGTTGGGATCCAGTACACAGCGTTCCGTTTTACCCTCCTGAACGCACCGATTCCGTATTCTGCTAACAGTCATTGGATCTCGGCCAACGCGAGCAGCAACGTCGAGGTACGATAAACGGCAATCGGGGACAAAGTGGGAAACGTGATGATACGCACGTCTTCTTCGTGGTGTAGCAATTTTAATGGCTAGTAGTGTAAAAGGAGTGTTCCAGTCAAAATTGTCAAAAATCTTCTCTAAGTCTACAATTGCCAGAAACGTAGGTTTGTCTTTCTTTAATGTACTTCTAAGATAAGGCGTAGGGACAGTACTGCCTCAAGTGTTCCAACATTCCTGCGAATTCCAAAACGATCCTCCCCGAGGTGGTCTTCTAGCAGTTTTTCCATTCGTCTGTAAAGAATTCGTGTTAGTATTCTGCACACCTGACTTATTAAACTGGTAGTTGGGTAATATTCACACCTGCTTTCTTTGGACTGGGATTATTATATTCTTCTTGAAGTCCGAGGCTATTTCCCCTGTCCCAACGTCTTGCTCACCAGATGGAACAGTTTTGTCAGCGCTGGCTCTCCCAAAGCTATCAGTAGTTCTAATGGACTGTTGTCTACTCCCGGGGCCTTGTTTTGACTTAGGTCTTCTAGTGCTCCGCAAAATACTTGACACAGTATCACGTCTCCCATTCTGTCTTCATCTCAGTCCTCTTCCATTTCAATAAATTCCCCATCAACTGCATCGCCCTTGTGCAGACCCTCTATATACATCTTCCACCTTTCAGCTTTGCCTTCTTTGCTTAGAACCTGTTTTGTCTCTGTGCTCTTGGCATTCAGAAGGGTGGTACTCTTTTCTCCAAATATCTAACGTCCCTGTACGCAGTATTGAATCTTACTCATAGTGATACAAGTCTCTACATCCTTGTAATTGTCCTCTAGCCATCCCTGCTTAACCATTTTGCACTTCCCGTTGATCTTATTTTTGAGACGTTTGTATTCATTTTTGCCTGATTCATTTACTGAATTTATATCTTCTCCCATCATCAGTTGGGTTCATTAACTCCTCTGTTACCTCAGGATTTCTACTAGTCCTCCTTTTTTTACCTACTTGATCGGGTGCTGCGTTCACTATTGCATCTTTCAAAGTTACCTATTCTTCTTCTACTATATTTCTTTCACTCTACCTTGTCAATAGTTTCCCCAATCCTCTCCCTGAAACTCTCTGCAACCTGTACTTCTTTCAGTTTATCCAGATCCCATCTCTTTAAATTCCCACCTGTTCTCAGTTTCTTCAGTTTTAATCTACAGTTCATAACCAAGAGATAGCTGTCGGAGTCCACATCCATCTCTGGAAATGTCTTACAATTTGAAACTTGGTTCCTAAATCTCTGTCTTAACATTATATAATCTATCTGAAACCTTCCAATGCCTCCAGGCCTCTTCCATGTATACAGCCCTCTTTCATGATATTTTAACCGTTACCTATGACTAGGTTATGCTCCGTGCAAAATTTTGCAAGGTGACTTCCTCTTTCACTACTTACCCCCATTCCATATTCACCTACAACATTTCCTTCTCTTCCTTTGCTACTATCGAATTCCAGTCACCCACGACTATCAAATTTTTGTCTCCCTTCACTTTTGTAATAATTTCTTCTATTTCGCCACACATTTCTTCAATCTCTTCGTTGTCTACAGAGTTAGTTGGCATATAAACTTGCCCTACCGTAGCAGGAGTGGGCTTCGTGTGTATCTTGTCCACAATAATGCTTTCACTCTATTGTTCTTAGTGGCTTACCTGCGCTCCTATTTGTGTTTATTCATTACTAAACCTTCTCCTGTGTTTCCTCTATTTGATTTTGTATTTATAACCCTGTATTCACATAACTAGAAATCTTGTTCCTCCTTCTACCGAACTTCACTAATTCCCATTACATCTAATATGAACCTAGCCATTTCCCTTTTTAAATTTTCTAACCTACCTACCCGATCATGGGATCTGACATATCATCCGCCTATCCGTAGAACGCCAGGTTTCTTTCTGTTGATGTCGTCCTCCTGAGTAGTCCCCGCCCGGAGATCCGAATGGGGGACTATTTTACCTCCGTAATATTTTACCCAAGAGGGCGTTATCATCATTTAATCATATAGTAAAGCTGCATGCCATCGGCAAAAATTACGGCTGTAGTTTCCCCTTGCTTTCAGCTGTTCGCAGTACCAGCACAGCAAGGCCGTTTTGGTTGATGTTACAAGACCAGATCAGTCAATCATCCAGACTGTTGCCCTTGCAACTGTTGAAAAGTCTGCTGCCCTCCTGAGGAATCACATGTTTGTCTGGCCTCTCAACAGATGTCCCTCTGTTGTGGTTGCAACTATGGTACGGTTACCTGCATCGTTGAGGCACGCAAAGCTCCCGAGAAATGGCAATGTCCATACCTCATGGGAGGGGGATCAATATTATGAATTCTTATAAGTGCAGACAATAGGATGGCCTAAGACCTCTTTAGCCGGCCGCTGTGTCCGAGAGGTTCTAGGAGCTTCAGTCCGGAACCGCGGTGTTGATACGGTCACAGGTTGGAATCCTGCCTCGACATGGATATGTGTGATGTCATTAATTTTTTTTGTCATCAGTCTACTGACTGGTTTGATGCGGCCCGCCACGAATTTCTTTCCTCTGCTAACCTCTTCATCTCAGAGTAGCACTTGCAACCTACGTCCTCAATTATTTGCTTGACGTATTCCAATCTCTGTCTTCCTCTACAGTTTTTGCCCTCTACAGCTCCCTCTAGTACTATGGAAGTCGTTCCCTCGTGTCTTAGCAGATGTCGTATCATCCTGTCCCTTCTCCTTATCAGTGTTTTCCACATATTCCTTTCCTCTCCGATTCTACGTAGAACCTCCTCATTCCTTACCTTATCAGTCCACCTAATTTTCAACATTCGTCTATAGCACCACATCTCAAATGCTTCGATTCTCTTGTGTTCCTGCTTTCCCACAGTCCACGTTTCACTACCACACAATGCTGTACTCCAGACGTACATCCTCAGAAATTTCTTCCTCAAATATAGGCCGGTATTTGATATTAGTAGACTTCTCTTGGCCAGAAATGCCTTTTTTGCCACAGGGAGTCTGCTTTTGATGTCCTCCTTGCTTTGTCCGTCATTGGTTATTTTACTGCCTAGGTAGCAGAATTCCTTAACTTCATTGACTTCGTTACCATCAATCCTGATGTTAAGTCTCACGCTGTTCTCATTTCTACTACTTCTCATTGCCTTCGTCTTTCTCCGATTTACTCTCAAACCATACTGTGTACTCATTAGACTGTTCATTCCGTTCAGCAGATCATTTAATTCTTATTCACTTTCACTCAGGATAGCAATGTCATCAGCGAATCATATCATTGATATCCTTTCACCTTGTATTTTAATTCCACTCCTGAACCATTGTTTTATTTCCATCATTGCTTCCTCGAAGTACAGATTGATGAGCAGGGGCGAAAGGCTACAGCCTTGTCTTCCTCCCTTCTTAATACGAGCACTTCGTTCTTGATCGTCCACTCGTATTATTCCCTCTTGGTTGTTGTACATATTGTATATGACCCTTCTCTCCCTGTAGCTTACCCCTACTTTTTTCAGAATCTCAAACAGCTTGCACCATTTTATATTGTCGAACGCTTTTTCCAGGTCGAAAAATCCAATGAACGTGTCTTGATTTTTCTTTAACCTTGCTTCCATTATTAACCGTAACGTCAGAATTGCCTCTCTCGTGCCTTTACTTTTCCTAAAGCCAAACTGATCGTCACCTAGTGCATTCTCAATTTTCTTTTCCATTCTTCTGTATATTATTCATATAAGCAGCTTCGTTGCATGAGCTGTTAAGCTGATTGTGCGATAATTCTCGCACTTGTCAGCTCTTGCCGTCTTCGGAATTGTGTGGATGATGCTTTTCCGAAAGTCAGATGGTATGTCGCCAGACTCATATATTCTGCACACCAACGTGAATAGTCGTTTTATTGCCACTTCCCCTAATGATTTTAGAAATTCTGATGGAATGTTATCTATCCCCTCTGCCTTATTTGACCGTAAGTCCTCAAAACCTCTTTTAAATTCCGATTCTAATACTGGATTCCCTATCTCTTCTAAATCGACTCCTGTTTCTTCTTCTATCACATCAGACAAATCTTCACCCTCATAGAGGCTTTCAATTTATTCTTTCCACCTATCAGCTCTCTCCTCTGCATTTAACAGTGGAATTCCCGTTGCATTCTTAATGTTACCACAGTTGCTTTTAAAGCCACCAAAGGTAGTTTTGACTTTCCTGTATGCTGAGTCTTTCATTCCAACAATTATATCTTTTTCGATGTCTTCACATTTTTCCTGCAGCCATTTCGTCTTAGCTTCCCTCCACTTCCTATTTATTTCATTCCTCAGCGACTTGTATTTCTGTATTTCTGATTTTCCCGGAACGTGTTTATACTTCCTCCTTTCATCAATCAACTGAAGTATTTCTTCTGTTACCCATGGTTTCTTCGCAGCTACCTTCTTTGTACCTATGTTTTCCTTCCCAAATCTGTGATGGCCCTTTTTAGAGACGTCCATTCCTCTTCAACTGTGTTGCCTACTGCGCTATTCCTTATTGCTGTATCTATAGCGTTAGAGAACTTCAAACGTATCTCGCCATTCCTTAGAACTTCCGTATCCCACTTCATAGCGTATTGATTCTTCCTTACTAATGTCTTGAACTTCAACCTACTCTTCATCACTACTATATTGTGGTCTGAGTCTATATCTGCTCCTGGGTACGCCTTACAATCCAGTATCTGATTTCGGAATCTCTGTCTGACCATGATGTAATCTAATTGAAATCTTCCCATATCTCCCGGCCTTTTCCAAGTATACCTCCTCCTCTTGTGATTCTTGAACAGGGTATTCGCTATTACTAGCTGAAACTTGTTACAGAACTCAATTAGTCTTTCTCCTCTTTCATTGCTTGTCCCAAGCCCATATTTTCCTGTAACATTTTCCTCTACTCCTTCCCCTACAACTGCATTCCAGTCGCCCATGACTATCAGATTTTCGTCCCCCTTTACATACTGCATTACCCTTTCAATATCCTCATACACCTTCTCTATCTGTTCATCTTCAGCTTGCGACGTCGGCATGTATACCTGAACTATCGTTGTCGGTGTTGGTCTGCTGTCGATTCTGTTTAGAACAACCCGGTCACTGAACAGTTCACAGTAACAGACCCTCTGCCCTACCTTCCAATTCATAACGAATCCTACACATGTTATACTATTTTCTGCTGCTGTTGATATTACCCGATACTCATCTGACCAGAAATCCTTGTCTTCCTTCCACTTCACTTCACTGAAGCCCATTACTATATCTAGATTGAGCCTTTGCATTTCCCTTTTCAGATTTTCTAGTTTCCCTACCACGTTCAAGCTTCTGACATTCCACGCCCCGACTCGTAGAACATTATCCATTCGTTGATTATTCAATCTTTTTCTCATGGTAACCTCCCCCTTGGCAGTCCCTGCCCGGAGATCCGAATGGGGAACTATTCCGGAATCTTTTGCCAATGGAGAGATCATCATGACACTTCTTCAACTACAGGCCACATGTCCTGTGGATACACGTTCCGTGTCTTTAATGCAGTGGTTTCCATTGCCCTCTGCATCCTCATGTCGTTGATCATTGCTGATTCTTCCGCCTTTAGGGGCAATTTCCCACCCCTAGAACAAGAGAGTGCCCTGAACCTCTATCCTCTCCTCCACCCTCTTTGACAAGGCCGTTAGCAGAATGAGGCTGACTTCTTATGCCAATGCTGATTATTGATCAAAATTTAGTCATTAGCGGGGATCGAACCCGGGACCGAAGACGTTTTGATTATGATTGAAAGACGCTACCCTTAGTCATGTTTAATTAGTTAAAGTCTATGGGACTGATGACCTCAGATGTTAAGTCCCATAATGCTTAGAGCCATTTGAACCATTTAAGATCTGTTTAAAGGAATCGGTAATTGTAAAACCATCACATGTCCACTTTTTGGCAAAAATTAGATATATGGAGAGAAGCCTTCAGGATACTTGGATGCAGCATTTATGAAAAAATCACACTTGTCCTACACATATTAATGCTTTTGCAGGCATACAGTTTTTAGTATTCTTTGCAATAACAACGAGTCCAGGACTTATGTTATTATTGCAAGAAATGGCAGATGGCAGCACCAAACGAACATACTCGGATCTTGTTTCAGGTTGTGAATAGAATGCATGCCAGATGGTAGCACATCTGACGCCTGTGATCTTGTTACCTGTGTGCATTGTTGTAGCAGCTGCGTATGCATTGTCGTTTACTTTTGTCTATAGAACACGTTTCTTTGGATTACCTATGCACAATGTCGAAGAAGAGAGGTGCGCAACCGGAACTATATAAAAGAAATGTCATAAAAGCTGCCATAACGAAGGGAATTGGTTACGTGAATCACAGTGGAAGAGAAATTAATGCTGTAAAAATTGGACCTGACTGTGGGTAAGTTCAAAGGCTATGTGAATTTATCTCTTGTCTGTGTATTTTTTACTTCTTAGGGGAGGTTCCCATCTGTTCTAGGTTTTATGGTACGTATATATCATATGGATAATTTACTCTATCAATATTTATAATTTTTTTTGCATTTCCTGACATTGATATTCGTGTATTAATATGTTTCAGATATAAGAAACTGTGTTTCAAGAGGATCTCTGAACATGAACAGATAGATATATTCACTAAATTTCACGATTTTGAGAGTAAGAACACACAAGATGATTACCTTGCAGAGCTCATTGAAAAAGAAGACGTGGTACGCAGAAGACCCCGGAAAAGTGATGGGCAGCCTAAGCCAAGAGCACTAAATTATCGGTATCACGTGGTAGCTGGAGGTGCTGTGCGTCTCTAAGTGTGCAAAAAGGCATTTAGTAGCCTTTTTGGCATTACAAATGAACCTGTGCAACGAATTTGCAACTGTGTGGAAAATAATGTTTGCCCATGTGACAGTGGAGGACGTACTGCTTCAACCAATGCAATACCACAGGAAGTTCTATCGATAATAGAGGAGCATATTAACACATTCCAAACGAAAATCTCACATTATTCAAGCAAAGAATTGTATTACTTAAATCCTGAATTATCTGTAAAAAGTATGTACGAATTGTTCATGAAGTTATATCCTCATACCAGAGTGTCATATGGAATTTATTGAAGGGTTTTCAATGAGAGTTTTAACTTATTCTTTGGGCGGCAGCAAATCGATACTTGCTGCTCTTGTGAGTCACTTTCAGTGCAGATTAAGAGTCCGCCATTGAACTATACTGCAACACGTGTGGCTGTAGCGGAACTCATGGTACATAAAGGAAGAAGCAAAAAATTCTATTAAAGATGGATGCTGTTATGGAGAAGTGTGTAGAAAATGAGCATGTGGTAGCATTGCGTTTCGATTATGTGCAAAATCTGCAGCTGCCTACGCTCCCAGTACAGGAAGATTTTTATTTACGGCAAATTAACTTTAATGCATTCTGTATTACAGACCTAAAGAGCAACAAATCCAAGGTATATCTGTACCACGAAGGTACTGTCCACAAAGGACCTAACGAATTATGCTCGTTTTTGACTGATTACATTAACACAGAACTACATGATAGTGTTACTGAATTACACCTGTTCTCCGATGGGTGCCCTGCGCAAAATAAGAACAACATGGAGGTTAGGGTAATTCAAAGATGTATTCCAGCATTATCCGGCGCGTGGCTATTCATTTTTACCTTGTGATCATACATTTGCATCCATAAAGTGGGTGATAAGAAGAAAAGAGAGAATATATTCTTTGTATGAGTATGTTCAATGTATGGTGACATCATCCAGAAAACAAAGTATTAGTGTAGAGCTTGTTACCAAGGAGGATATTTTGGTTCAAATGGCTCTGAGCACTATGGGACTTCACAGCTGTGGTCATCAGTCCCCTAGAACATAGAACTACTTAAACCTAACTAACCTAAGGACATCACACACATCCATGCCCGAGGCAGGATTCGAACCTGCGTCCGTAGCAGTCGCGCAGTTCCGGACTGCGCGCCTAGAACCGCGAGACCACCGCGGCCGGCGGATATTTTGGGTTACAAAAACTGGTGGCCCATATTTTATAAGCGATCCAGTTTGTCTTACGACAGTTATGGGATGAATGTGGACAAATGCAGTAAAGTGATATTCACAGTGTCCTCATTTATGAGCTTCCATCACAGTGAAATGTTTCCAGGTAAAGTTGACTGTTACTATCATATTGATGGTCTCGTAAAACACCGCTTTTCATTGCGACATTCATTACAGACAGAACCAAAGTTGCCTGCATAAATTGCATATAATAACAAAGTTGCAATCAATGTCAAAAAATTGAAAGATGTGGGACAATTAATGCAATATATTCCTGATGAGCACAAAGTCTTTTATCTGGATTCACTGAGTGGCCTTTTGGAGACACTCCTGAAGATGATTCATAACAAATTTTTGATGTAGAATAACCTGTATTGTATAGTGTTAACCCTTCATTGTCCTGTTAGGTGAAATAGGAAATTTAATTCCTAATGTCGCGATTTACATCGTCATATCTTTAGTCTATCCATACAGTGGTGCATACATTAACAATATTTTTCAATTTCTCTGTAAAACAATATTAGACAACGTACAAGTAACACTGAATAATAAATTTATACAATAAAGTGATTTTTGATAACATAAACAAATGTTGATGTTAGAATGTCAGTCCAAAATGTTCATCCTGAAATAAATACATAAATGTGTACAATTACAAAAATCGTCAATGCAAAGTTATTGCATTTAAAGTACTTTGCTTTATTGTTAAAGCTTACCTAACATACACAGTCAATATTAAAATTAATGGATTTATCCTTCTGTCCATTATTTAGCCAGTATACAGTTGTTTGCTTCTTCTGAAAAATTTACTTTGTTGGACTAATGTTGTTTTTACAATTACTGATTCAAAGAGTACTAACTCGGCAACCGCCCTGAATCCATCGGAAAATTATATGCCTTGCTTGGTCTCTATCGCTATCAAATACGTGTCCAGTGCTTTAATTAGTATGCCAACCCCCTCTCAGCCTGCGTTTGAACAGTTCTGGGAAAAAACATGGATTGTTTCTTTTTTGGAGCACTGTCAGCTTGGGTGCACTTTAGAGAACAAATAATGTCACTCTCACCATTCTCACTTGTTGGTTATCACGAGGTCATTCAATTGAAATCTTTTACAGGTCGGGGTACAAAGGGACGAGCTGATCCGTTTCCCCTTAGGAAACATTTTCAGTGAATGGTGTCGCTCTGCCTTAATGCCTTTCCTTGCTTTCGTCTACGAAAGGCCGGGCCGCCGTGCACTCTCTCAGCTCTTGACTCTGATATACTCCCGCTGCTGCGCGCCGTGCATCTGTTCTCGCCGGTAAAAGCATGCTCTGTTCTCTCGCAAAGCCTTTGAGATGCGGTGCAAAAAATTTCTACATTTGCAGGGGTGAAAATGTTTCAAAGGAAAGCCTCCATTACTGTTTACTTTGCATCGTAAGACACGAAGTGAGGCTAATCCCGCAGAGTTCCTCAATGCTCCACTGCCACTGCACATTATTTCATGCTTTCTTTATTCCAGTTTTTTATGGATGATGGTTGGCTGCAGACTTTAAGCAGATGTTAAGGCGTAGAGGCTGAAGAGGTCGACTGCTGCCACAAATTCCACGTTAATTTCAGTGAAGTTAACAAGGAATATAAAAGCTACTTTGCTTTGCTTCGTTGAAGGGGTGAAACTGATTTACAGCTGCAGTTGAAACAACGCATGTCTTAGGAGAGATGCCAAGAAATTACTGATTGGTTGCCGTTGTCTGAAGTTCTGTTTAGCTCTTTCCGTAATACATAACAGATACCCGTAGCTGTATTAGAGAGTGCAACAGTAAAAGTGTACTGTAAGCCAGGCTCTGAACATTAGCGTGAGGAGTATGTGGTAAATGAGGACAGAATTTATAAATATCAGTTTCCTTTAATTTACGTCAATGGTCAAAGACTGTTTGATAACAGATTATCGGTTTCGGTCTTTAATGACCATCATCAGATCTGTTTCAGAAAAATAAAGTGCTAATATACGGGAGCCACTATGGCTGCAGTACATTAGGACTTTCTTTTGGTGAAACAGATCTGATGATTGTCATTAAAGACCGAAACCGGAAATCTGTTATCAAACAGTCTTTGACCATTGACGTAAATTAAAGGAAACTGATTACATATACGGGTCACTGTCTTTTCGCGACGATGTCGCAGCTTGTGAAATTTATAAGAATGTCTGTTACAAGAAATGTCAATAAATATTTATGATATATGAATATAACATCTTAACAAACAAAGTTTGTAAATTTATAGGTATGTCTGTTACAAGTAATGTCAATAAATATTTATGTTATACGAATATACACTCCTGGAAATTTTAATAAGAACACCGTGAATTCATTGTCCCAGGAAGGGGAAACTTTATTGACACATCCCTGGGGTCAGATACATCACATGATCACACTGACAGAACCACAGGCACACAGACACAGGCAACAGAGCATGCACAATGTCGGCACTAGTACAGTGTATATCCACCTTTCGCAGCAATGCAGGCTGCTATTCTCTCATGGAGACGATCGTAGAGATGCTGGATGTAGTCCTGTGGAACGGCTTGCCATGCCATTTACACCTGGCGCCTCAGTTGGACCAGCGTTCGTGCTGGACGTGCAGACCGCGTGAGACGACGCTTCATCCAGTCCCAAACATGCTCAATGGGGGACAGATCCGGAGATCTTGCTGGCCAGGGTAGTTGAGTTACACCTTCTAGAGCACGTTGGGTGGCACGGGATACATGCGGAAGTGCATTGTCCTGTTGGAACAGCAAGTTCCCTTGCCGGTCTAGGAATGGTAGAACGATGGGTTCGATGACGGTTTGGATGTACCGTGCACTATTCAGTGTCCCCTCGACGATCACCAGAGGTGTACGGCCAGTGTAGGAGATCGCTCCCCACACCATGATGCCGGGTGTCGGCCCTGTGTGCCTCGGTCGTATGCAGTCCTGATTGTGGCGCTCACCTGCACGGCGCCAAACACGCATACGACCATCATTGGCACCAAGGCAGAAGCGACTCTCATCGCTGAAGACGACACGTCTCCATTCGTCCCTCCATTCACGCCTGTCGCGACACCACTGGAGGCGGGCTGCACGATGTTGGGGCGTGAGCGGAAGACGGCCTAACGGTGTGCGGGACCGTAGCCCAGCTTCATGGAGACCTTTGCGAATGGTCCTCGCCGATACCCCAGGAGCAAAAGTGTCCCTAATTTGCTGGGAAGTGGCGGTGCGGTCCCCTACGGCACTGCGTAGGATCCTACGGTCTTGGCGTGCATCCGTGCGTCGCTGCGGTCCGGTCGCAGGTCGACGGGCACGTGCACCTTCCGCCGACCACTGGCGACAACATCGATGTACTGTGGAGACCTTACGCTCCACGTGTTGAGCAATTCGGCGTTACGTCCACCCGGCCTCCCGCATGCCCACTATACGCCCTCGCTCAAAGTCCGTCAACTGCACATACGGTTCACGTCCACGCTGTCGCGGCATGCTACCAGTGTTAAAGACTGCGATGGAGCTCCGTATGCCACGGCAAACTGGCTGACACTGACGGCGGCGGTGCACAAATGCTGCGCAGCTAGCGCCATTCGACGGCCAACACCGCGGTTCCTGGTGTGTCCGCTGTGCCGTGCATGTGATCATTGCTTGTACAGCCCTCTCGCAGTGTCCGGAGCAAGTATGGTGGGTCTGACACACCGGTGTCAATGTGTTCTTTTTTCCATTTCCAGGAGTGTAACTTCTTAACATAACAAAGTCTGTAGTAGTAGATTCTCACAATACGAACGGACTTCAGGGATTATGGCAACCCAATACAATTTCGTTCTCCCTTTTTGTCAAACATTTTTCTGTGTTCGAACATGAGTGAAAGTAATAAGCGTCACTTTGGCAGATCTCCATTTGCTTATATCAACCCCTATTGACTCCAGAAATCGTTTAATAAATACTGGTTTTCGTGTTGATAATACAGCCTTTTTTCGGATGTGTGTGTGTGTGTGAGGCGGGGGGTTTGTGTGTGTGTGTGTGTGTTGGGATTGGGGGGGAGAGAGAATAGGGGGGGATGGAGGAGGAGATTAGCTGCCTTCTGACTGGTTTGGTGACGACTGCCTTGAAGTCTACTCCTGTGCCGACCACTCCGCTTATTAAAGCAACACTTGCGCCATATATCCATATTTCAGTCTATGTCTTCGCCAAAATGTTTTGATCTCTACAGCTTTATCACGTACGATGAAAGGAATTTGTTGATGACATGACCTACCATCCTGTCAGTTCTTCTAGTGAATGTTTATCACTCTTTACTCCCTTCGTCGATTCTGTAGAGAGTTTCCTCATTCCTCGTAGCTCCTTCTAATTTTAACATCCTTTTTTAGCACTCCACGTCAGAAAATCCAATTGTCTTCTCCCGTTTTCCACATTCCGTGAATGTCTCTCGCCTAATGCTATGTTGCAAACGTACTTTGTCAGACGTTTCTACAAGAAGTTATGGCCAATGTTTGTACCATTAGACTCCTTTTCACCAGAAATGCCCTTTTTACTTGTTACATTATGCCCTCCTTGCTTTGCCCTTACGTCAAGTTTTTTTTTTCCCTTGCTTACAGGGTAGTGAAATTCCACAGCTTCTTCTGCTTCTTCGGTCCCAGTTTCGATCTTATGTTTATCGCTAATTTCATTTCTGCTACTTCGCCGTACTTTCGTCCTTCTTTCACCTATTCTCTGTAATGTGTGTTCATTAGACTTAGCCCATTCTAAAGGTCCAGCAATTCTTGCTCCCGTTCACGGAGTATAGCAAACTTTCTCTCTAAATTTCATTCCCGCTACACAACGATTATTTTACTCCCCTTATTTCTGTTTCGATCTGTATATTAAACATCAGGGGATAAAGCTGTACTGTGGCCTTATACCTTTCGGAATTCAATCGTGTTTCTTTGGTCTGCCATTGTTATTTTTCCATCTTGGTTCTTGTGCGTCCTGGGCCGCTATTTTCTATGGTGACAAATCGTGTTAACATTTCCTGATCCCTGACAAATTCTGGTGAGTTAGCTTGTGGCAACGGAAACTCCGTACTGCTCGAAAATGATGAACATTAAAACACTGCGCCGCAGTAAACCACCTAAAATAAAGCCATGCTAAGTGAAAATCATCGATCACAATAGAAGTAATATTTGGCGTTCTCCAAGGATGTGTTATAGGCCCATTGCTGTTCGTACTCTACATGAACGATTTAGGAGACAATAGGAGCAGCCCTCCTAGATTATTTGCTGATGATGCTGCCACTTACCGCCTTGAGAAATAATCATATGATTATTCTTTACAAAAGATATATGTAAGCATGAAATGTATCAACTGAGTCTAAATAATGAAAAGGGTGAAATCATTTTCGCGAGTAAGAAAAGAAATCAGCAAAATTTTGAGTACACAATAAATCACACAAACCTAAATGTTGTAAATTTAAATAACTATAAGTAACTGTCACTCGAGACGATTTTCAGGTCCTTCACTAAGTTGTTTTGTGAAGTCAAACGCATTTATGGGTGGCTGTAATTATTTTGCTCCAGTATTGTCATTCGTACTACCGTAATGAATGTATGAGGCACAATGTCCGCGTTGTTCAAAGTCCAAACATGCAGTTACCACCTCATCTATTCATCTGTGTACATTACTTTTATTTTAACCGGTCTGGTATCTACAACAAAAATAATAACTTGATAAAATGATGGTAGTATATAATACAAATGCATTAGTTTTTATCATAAAAATGTGCATAATAAGAATGTATTGCAAAAACTATAAAAATGTAAATCATCTAAATATATGAATAATATTGTGTGTAACAACCATTGTACTAAGAAACAATTCGTTTTCCAATAAATTTTATATGTATTTTTTTGTGTTTCAATTTTAGTTCCTACTACCTCTATATCCTACCATGCATCACACGACCCATTGTTACCATATGTCTTTCTGTCTCACAGATCTGCTATGTCTGATAAAGGAATCTGAGGTCTTTGGGCCTTCTGTGCGTAACAGTAGCAAGACTACATTATAATGACATGTGTACTCTATGCATGGCTATGACAAAGTACCTGGAGAGGTGTCAGTATTAACACAATCTCGGAACAAAAGCGCTGAGGTATTTTTTAAATGTTGCGATAACTGGAATCACGTATGTCTTTTATGAATGATTTGCAGTTGTGAGATAAGTATGTGAAATAGTAGGGATGATTAGTTTTGTATGACAGGTCAAATTTGTGTGTGTGTGTGTGTGTGTGTGTGTGTGTGTGTGTGTGTGTGTGTGTGTGTGTGTGTAAAGATACATATAATGCATATATTTTACTATGGAATCATTTTGCCAGAGTATGTCTGAGTAGGTAAATAATTCATAACTTTGATTTCAAATCACTTTACTATTGCATCAGACATATGTATGTGTAAATAAACAATGGAAGTTAAGTAACTATTATAAGCATATCATGATTTGATTAGTATGTCCTGATTCCTTGGAGCTTTAAATTTACCACTAAAGAATTTGATCTACTTCCACCTTCTTAGATTTTTAATACTGCAACATGTTTCCAGTAACGTAACTTGGGTAGTTATAGCATCTGGATTTTTTAATGGCGTCTTTCATTTTTCATAATGTGCTATGATTCGTTGAAGATAGTGAGTACTACACTCTGCTTCATTGGTCATAGGGGTGAGTGGATTGGGAGAAGGCCGGGTGTTCAATTTTCCACTAACATATAATTGAAATATTTCCGCCATCTTCGATTTTGTATGCTGTGCTAAGTTTGCATGGATGTAGGTGGAGGGGGATGTGAGAGTGCTTGGAATCGAGAAAGGATTTTCTATTACCAATTGTTGTTTGATTGATTGATGATATCATAAATTCAGGGTTATCGATGACATCATACATGACGTCACTGATGAGTATGATGATGTCACTAAGTGACATTCTGGTTCACTTTGCACTTTTGAAGGTAATTTAAGTGCAAAGTGACTTCGATAGTTGGTAGACATAATACTTCTGTATTGTGTTGATAAATTTTCCAGTTATTATTAATGAATTATTTTTGAAAAGAGGAAGTGTACCAACATATGGTGTCCAACAAACACGACAACTCGGTGAATCAGCAAAAAATTGGTTTTGGGAGTGCGCTTGGATACTACACGTCTGCATTAGTTTGTGGAACGAAAAACATATTACGGTAGCTGTTCCTCATAATCATTATGTTACTTGCAGAGAAATAGTGAGTGCCTCACGAATGAGTCAGCAAAGCATTGTTCCAATACAGGGTGTAAAGAGCTTTCGTTTGTATGATGCATCACGTCACAAATAAATGAAGCAGAGGATTTACAGAAGCATGGAAATCTGTCTATCAGTTCTAACTGGAAATCAGTTCGACGACATTACCTAACGGTTACTGCTGTGTAGTTACTCTTCTCAACAGCATAGTATATTAGAAAATCAGCGGCGTCTCTACCTGCAGCAAACTCATACTTCTGGTACTTGCGATATTTAAAAATTGTAGCTCGATGTGGTCAATGGGACGAAAGACTCACATCACATTTCACGCCCTACGGTTAAATCGCTGAAAATAATAACCCATGGATGTTACCCTTGCTACAATTGCGACTTAATAAAATACACAAAGATATAAAATGAAAGTTAGAAAAAGAAGTTAATAAGAAGGGTTCTATTCTAACGTCTGTAATTGATGTAGACGACAGAGAATTATGCTAAATGATGTTTATTCAAGAAACGACATCTGAAATAAATGTGAAGTGACCCTAAGCTACGCAATACAGAGAAAAATACGCTTGACAAATGCATTAAAGGTTCACTACAGCAAACTAATAATGGTATCAGGGTCGCCAAGCTAAATTGTATTCAGTGATACGGGATAAATAAGCTTATTTCATAATCACAATACACGAAATATCCACCACCTCATAATAGTTCTGAGTTCAGCATGATGATTCAAAAATTAACACACGTGATACAAACAATAATGACTCACACTCTTTCTGTCCTCAGTTCTGTAATACATGCTGAAACAGAGTTCTACTCTGGAGCACAATCTGACCTCTAGAAACATAAAATCCCTCTATAATTTTATGGTAGTGACCATTCACCGTCCAGAATCCGTCACCCACTCCATCAACAAACCACACGGTACCACGGACAGACCTGCCTTCTTCTAGAACGAATATCCAAGTGTCCCCTTCCAGATCTATCCGATAAGTGTCCTCAAAAGTTGAAGTCTCATAGTGGCTGTTCACCACCCAGAATGTATCACCTATATGTCCAACTCACACAAGGTACCATAGGCAGGTCTGCCTTCTTTCAGCAAAAACGTGTGCCCAGAATCGCTGCCTTCAGCTCTTCACTCAAAAAGCCCCAGTCTCCAATCGACACCATTAATGTTCCACTACTATCTGCTTTTCTATTCGCTAAAGCCCGTCCCCGTTAAGCTCTACAGAAATGATATGACTCAACACGACCACTGACTGCCCTAAACTAATGTACTACTACAATCTTCAAACAGAAAAATGCCATAAACATTGGGTTGCACTCACATAATTGATAATTACATTTATATAAATAAATAAGCCAGCAGTTTTGTGCATGTGTGCTCATGTTATAAGACAGCAGACTGTGGTTAAATATTTTTTACTTATTTCTTCTTCATGGAAGTGTGTTTTTGTGCTCTTTTCAATTCTTATATCCGCCAGCACATGCAGGTGAGACTGTTGAATTAGCACAGTTTTTTAATTGCACTTATAATTAACAATTATCAAAAGTGCTGGAAAACCAGTAAACTGTTCATTATATAAATACAAAGGGACGACAAAATGTGAGGAATTCATGTGGAATTCATTTCATGCCCAGCTGTGGAGAATACAATTTTCTGTCAATTATTTGAATAATGAAAAGATGTAAAAAACGTAATAAATCAAGAAATAGAAAAGAGGTGGACACGTAACTTTCAGAGATGATTGCTATAATGCTGTGCTATCATCTGAGACATCGTATGTCGAGATAAGATGAAGCGATTTAGATTTATTAATTCAGAGGTTCAGTGCGAAACTGTTGACCCGCTGTGAAATGCTAGCTTATATAGTTTTAAAGATATTTAAATATTGTTGTGACATTGGATGTGCCTCATTTTTCTGAGATCGCGCAACTACCCATATTTGGTTCAGTACTCTACTGAGAATTATTTTCTTGTAGAGGTGTAAGAAGCCATGTTTCAGCTTGCCTGACACTCCGCCATTTCTTGGATCATTGTCTCTCCTGCCGCAATGTAGTGGCATTTGCAATGACAGCAAAGGGATCTTTTCAGTCTTCAGCTAGTGACTGCAGATGTCTGTTGTAGTTCATGGTGTGACTTGTGTGCGTGGTACTTCACTATGAACTCGAAAGAGTAGTACAAACTTTTTGTCATTGTGGCTAAGCAGCTGGCCCCTTCACACCCTGCCAAGGCTTGTGAACGTTCCCCACTGCACCGACTTAATGATGATGTGCGTGAGCTTTTTCTAAGTTGTTTACTACTAATAACAGCAGGATTGCCATCCAAGGACAATGCTGGCAGTTATGTGTCCCATAGTTGCTATGAGTATGTGCGGTAGTTGAACATGACGGAGATGACGCGGAAGGGCCTGTCAGGGATGTAGTGCTGTGAACGATCAGTTGAAGAGTGGACATGCTAGAGGCTGGATACGTTGGAGATATTGTTGGCCGACCGGGGCATGCTGTGCAGTGACCCAGGAGGCGTTACTGATGAGATGCATCGCAACTGATTGCTGGTGTACCGTTAGCTACGTCGCAGTCAGATTTTCTTAATAGCCACAGTTCTTTGTATCAAATTCTTCCCGAATTTCTGTAGTCTTTGCCTTGTGTGTAGTAGGTTATATTCTTTACACCGCCTGTTTCTGTTCCATGAGTGTACTCGATTTCTTGTGTCAATGATGGTAATTTTCAAAAATATTGCTTTCGCCTTACGCTTCTCTAGTGCAAATCAACCAAAGAAGTTATAAGTTTATCAGCATCTCTAATATCTGTGAACGAGTGATAAAGACTTTGTCTCTTGTCCTTTGCCCTTGTCACTGCTTACCTCCCTTGCAGCATGTTGGATCACACACAAGCTTATGAAATCCTTTTCCTTGTTCCCATTGAGGCACCCCATGCTGATCACTTTGTTAAGTCTGCACTTATTAAGGGACAGTAACATGTAAGAACATTGTTATGTAGTTGAAATTCATTTACGCACAAGTAACTGTGATAAATCCCAAGGCTTAAATTAAATATTTTACTTGGCTTCCCATGTCATTTTAGGTGTATCAGGCAACAGATTAAGAATTGTAAGAGGTGCCGCTAAATTACGTTTTGTTTCAATACGACCATACTGTGCTTTTTGGTTCCATTGTGCCAAGGTAAAGAACTTATTTTATATGCTTTCAGGTCAAAAATTCCTCAAACTTTCACTAACTACACTTAATACGCACGACTTCGGCATTAGGAAGTTACAAAGAAAGCAGTCGGGATTAGTAGCAAATTTATTCAAGGCACATTTTTGCTTACTCTTAAACAAATTCACAGATTAGTATCACTGTTTTAGCATCAGATCACACCATACTACGAACGTGTAACATTGCCGTCATTTCATAATGTATCTACCGAATTCATGAGAAGTGTGGGACTACTGACTCTCAGTCACCGGCGAAATTTGAAATTATTATGAATATATTTATTATATATCATACTAATGAAAGGTCCCCTTTGAAAAATTATGAATGACTGTGCTGATAGACCTCTTACGTTATTTGATACAAAAACAGCTGATTAAAACTAAACGTAGTCAGTTCTCTCTTTACTTATTACGATCATTACTACACTGACACACAATACTTTGTTTTTAGCGCAACGCAATCTGACTTTCAATAATCCCTGCAAAAGAATGGCCCTGACTAACAAAAACCTATACCTTTCATGAATCACTTGCCTCAAAAAAATCTTCGTTACTCGAACTACTGCAATACAGAGCACCAATGTTGCCAGCTAAATAAAAGATTCTAACTACTGAAGGCACTAACTATTGATAGGCATAGTTAGTAAGTGAAAGATTTTGATAGAGAACAAACAATGTATTTGCCTTAATAGTTTTCAAAAGTCAATCCAATTATACAAATTTCCTTTTTCTGACGGACATATATCCAGATCGTCCGCTAAAATCTCTGGCATCTCTCTCTCCACATTCACCACTGCTAGCGGCTCACCTCCAACTGCACAACGCTGCGCGCTGTTAACATCCAACTGCCCAACACTACAATATCGAATATTCCAACAATGCGATCCAGCCACAGACAGTACACAGGACAGTCAGTGATTTTCATACAGAGCGCTACATGGCGTTACCAACATAAAAACCCAAACAGCCTACTTACATAAACTATTTCTTGGAGTTAACTGCTGTGGCTGTAGTTCCTTAAACTACGTGTTTGATATTTTTCTCGGGCTATGCTCCAGAGTGAACGCTGAAAGGCATAATCAGTCTTAAATGATGATGATGATGATGATGATGATTAGCATTGAATGTTTGATGTTAATTACTCACTCTGCAATTCGTATCCTGTCACTCTTGCTAAGTACAATATATTTTCCTAACTTTCATAAAACTCCTTGCAAATTCCATAGTCATAGTTGCTATCACTGATACTCTACATTACCTGATTCGATAAGTTCATGTATGTCTGTTGCTGGGGGGTCGAAGAAGTCACCTTCACAAGTTGGTTCTCTAATTATCTGCAAAAAAAATTTTTAGACAATACATTTAGAATAATGTCACACGATCTCATGTCTGTGGCAGCTGATTTGATGGCATGACTCTCTCAATCTACACTCCTGGAAATGGAAAAAATAACACATTGACACCGGTATGTCAGACCCACCATACTTGCTCCGGACACTGCGAGAGGGCTGTACAAGCAATGATCACACGCACGGCACAGCGGACACACTAGGAACCGCGGTGTTGGCCGTCGAATGGCGCTAGCTGCGCTGCATTTGTGCACCGCCGCTGTCAGTGTCAGCCAGTTTGCCGTGGCATACAGAGCTCCATCGCAGTCTTTAACACTGGTAGCATGCCGCGACAGCGTGGACGTGAACCGTATGTGCAGTTGACGGACTTTGAGCGAGGGCGTATAGTGGGCATGCGGGAGGCCGGGTGGACGTACCGCCGAATTGCTCCACACGTGGGGCGTGAGGTCTCCACAGTACATCGATGTTGTCGCCAGTGGTCGGCGGAAGGTGCACCTGCCCGTCGACCTGGGACCGGACCGCAGCGACGCACGGATGCACGCCAAGACCGTAGGATCCTACGCAGTGCCGTAGGGGACCACACCGCCACTTCCCAGCAAATTAGGGACACTGTTGCTCCTGGGGTATCGGCGAGGTCCATTCGCAACCGTCTCCATGAAGCTGGGCTACGGTCCCGCACACCGTTAGGCCGTCTTCCGCTCACGCCCCAACATCGTGCAGCCCGCCTCCAGTGGTGTCGCGACAGGTGTGAATGGAGGGACGAATGGAGACGTGTCGTCTTCAGCGATGAGAGTCGCTTCTGCCTTGGTGCCAATGATGGTCGTATGCGTGTTTGGCGCCGTGCAGGTGAGCGCCACAATCAGGACTGCATACGACCGAGGCACACAGGGCCAACACCCGGCATCATGGTGTGGGGAGCGATCTCCTACACTGGCCGTACACCTCTGGTGATCGTCGAGGGGACACTGAATAGTGCACGGTACATCCAAACCGTCATCGAACCCATCGTTATACCATTCCTAGACCGACAAGGGAACTTGTTGTTCCAACAGGACAATGCACGTCCGCATGTATCCCGTGCCACCCAACGTGCTCTAGAAGGTCTAAGTCAACTACCCTGGCCAGCAAGATCTCCAGATCTGTCCCCCATTGAGCATGTTTGGGACTGGATGAAGCGTCGTCTCACGCGGTCTGCACGTCGAGCACGAACGCTGGTCCAACTGAGGCGCCAGGTGTAAATGGCATGGCAAGCCGTTCCACAGGACTACATCCAGCATCTCTACGATCGTCTCCATGGGAGAATAGCAGCCTGCATTGCTGCGAAAGGTGGATATACACTGTTCTAGTGCCGACATTGTGCATGCTCTGTTGCCTGTGTCTATGTGCCTATGGTTCTGTCAGTGTGATCATGTGATGTATCTGACCCCAGGAATGTGTCAATAAAGTTTCCCCTTCCTGGGACAATGAATTCACGGTGTTCTTATTAAAATTTCCAGGAGTGTATGTGTGTATAACCATCAGGAGAAATTACATCGATTATTCTCTATAAATAATAAACTCAATTACTGCACCGTGCTGTGGTTTTGCCAATATGAAGCTGTTGTATGGGTTTACTAATATCTTCAGCGCACTCGGCATGTACAAATGTCGTCTACTCAGTGTGTTACGGACAAAGTCCTCTATTTCGATAATGTTCCTTATTTCGTCACCCAAACTCTAAGGCTCTACTTACGAGCGACGGATCGCAGTGTACGGGTGAACGCTCATCAGAGAAAGGAGTATGAACAAAGACATGCCAACATCTTTGCGTAGTACCAGATAATTTAACTTCGGCAATGTGCAGAATAAGTGTAGCTCAAGTTGAAGCGAATACAAGAACAAGCAGTGACAGAATATGAGTTTAGCCGAATCCTTAAAGGCGGCAGAGACGCCTCTTAACAAGAAGCTGATACCAGGAAACATCTTACGATATTCGCCTATTGTAGAAGTGGTGGGCGAAACATGAATTGACGGGTAGACAAATACTAAATGAAAAACACCTTGCTGTGAGCCGATCACTGTATGATTATTTTAATGATTACAATAAAAGAGGATCGCCTCAACAACCTTAAGAAATTTTGGTCTTCCGACAGAATATGTTTGTGTCTAAATGTGTTCCCTTCACCACGGAAGTTCAGTGATAGTTACTAACATTTAGTTGTGCACCACTGCCAAAGTAATGAGTAAAGTAACAAAACTGATGCACATATCCTCTGCCCTACACCACTAATTTATAACTGTAGCAAAGATCTAAGGAATACCTTGAGTTTAGTGGAAGAGTGTGTTCAATGTTCTCAGTGAACGTATCTCGTCAAGCGTTCCTATAGAAGATTTTGAGGAAGCTCTTCACTGTATTTGACGAGAAGGTAAATGACAACAAAAGAAATGGCTCTGAGCACTATGGGACTTAACATCTGTGGTCATCAGTCCCCTACAACTTAGAACTACTTAAACCTAACTAACCTAAGGACATCACACACATCCATGCCCGAGGCAGGATTCGAACCTGCGACCGTAGCAGTCGCGCAGTTCCGGACTGAGCGCCTAGAACCGCGAGACCACCGCGGCCGGCAGGTAAATGACAGTCAGACAGATCGCCACAGCTTATATAAAATATATGTTACAGTAGTTCATAAACATGAACTGCGATCTGTATATTTTCTGAAAAAAAAATTACGTCTTTATTCGTAAATCTCTTAGGTAACCGCCAATTCCTGTGCCTTTCTACGATTCTGGCGCTCGGTGCACAATTGAACGTGCCTCGGACAGATTGTCCTACATACCTATAGCTATGTACGCGTGGGACTTCACAAATACATGGGAGCTACAGATCATAACTATCTTTTATAGGGCGTATCGCCTACTTTGACTTTCGCACGTGGCAGAAACATTGTTTATAAGGGCATGTCAGTTTTAATGAATTCCCAGGATGGAAACGATGAGGGGTGATGGTATTATTGCTTTAATTGTTTGCTGGTGAAATGATATGCCAAAGACTGAAGACGTGCAGTCTGAATACAGATGTAATACTGTTTATTGTGGCACCACATTGGTCTCCGTCCGATACCCTTCTTTGTCAGTTGAGCACAGACTTTTTTTTAAGACTGTTGTGATACTGATATGTGAGGGCTACAATCTAGAACACTGCGTGCCTCCTCATGGATAACAGAACAATTAATAACGTTTTAGCTTTTCTCACACTACGTACTAAGTATTATAGTATGAGGGTTATTCGGAAAGTAAGGGACGATCGGTCTCAAAATGGAAACCACAGTGAAAATCTGATGAAGTTTTGCACAGGTGTGTTGGGCAGTGTCTCTAGTATGCCTGTCGATCGCATTACGTCCTTCATTTTAAGTCTGAGCACACAGGGAGCACATAAAGATACCTATAATAGTAGCATATCCTGCCAAGTAGGAGGCCCTGCTAAGAAATATTGCCTGAAGCTATGCAGCCAACATTACATAACTGTTATGTGTTTCCTTCTTCACGATAATACTCAGTCGCATTCTGCTGGGGCAACGAAGATGCTCCTGCATCGTTTTCAACTGGAAATGTTTGATTACACACAATACAGCCTGTAATTGTCTCCTTCAGATTCATCTCTGCTCACATGAACCGCTGGCACAGAGAACGAGCTGCAGGCCAGCATAGAGGATAGGCGGAAAGCCGCTGCCTTTTATAACGAGGGTATTGGAAAGTTGGTACAACGCTACGACAAACGTCTAAGTCGGATCGTCGACTATGAAGATAAGTAGCCGGAAGTTGTAGCTAAATGTTGCAAATAAAACAGTTTTGGTTTCCCCTGTGGTTCCATTTCACGACTTATCGTTGTTTACTTTCCGAATAACCTTCTAGAAGCAAATGGTTTCTGTGTTCCTAGAAGTTCGGAAAGCCTTTCATTAGATAACCTGTTTTTAATAAAGTCGTAAATTTCTTTCGGGTAACTACCAAGGTTAACAATTGGTATTCAAATTTACTGAGTTGTACTCCCATGTTGAAATATTGCTCGTGTACAGGTCAATAACGTGTCTTTCTGACGACGACCAACGAAGATATAGAAAGGGGGGAGATACGAAAGATCACATGTCCGCTTAGTTGAACGAGAATATAAGAGGTATGCAGATAACATTTATTCCATAGGAACTCGAAGACAACATTATAAACCTCTCCAAAATCCGCTTAGAAAATTTTTGGAACGCACTTTAAATGCAGAAGCTGCGAATTTGCATGCTACGTGTCTATACCGCTGAAGTCCTGCAGAAAAAATTATACTAATAACAAGTCAACCAAAGGCATACACTTGCAGTGTTTTATCCGTGAAATGAATGGGCGAACACCTTATTATGTCGTAGAATTAAAAGCACCTTCTCCAGCACATTCTACATGGCGTCCCAGGATTTATATTCGGTATTCAGGAACATGACAGGTATGGTCATTGAAACCAAAACCATTGGCTCCAAAGGGCATATCTTAAGAGATATGAGCACTTCTCCATCTTCAATCTTGTGAATTAACCTCCACCACTGCACGCTCTTCGCTTTTCATACTTTGGAAGGAGTTGTTGACTGGTAAACATGGATTATAAAATAATTAACAACTACGAGCACTTGCGAAGCAGAAGAGACGTGTTTCACAATATTACAATATCGAATAAAAATTAGTACTCATATATCGTGAGGCGTGCATTTTGAAGTCAGTGCTTAAAAATGGTTCCAATGGCTCTGAGCTCTATGGTACTTAACATCTCAGGTCATCAGTCCCCTAGAACATAGAACTACTTAAACCTAACTAACCTAAAGATAACATACACATCCTTGCCCGAGGCAGGATTCGAACCTGCGGCCGTTGCGGTCGCGTGGTTCCAGACTGAAGCGCCTAGAACCGCTCGGACACACCGGTCGGCGTCAATGATTATTAGACTCGTCTTTGCTTTCCAGTCGCAAGCCTGAATGCCGATAATTCTTCCTGGGACACCCAGTATAGCGACTATCAGGTGTAGGTGACAGTCTTTCAGTACTTAATATTATGATTTCGAAACATTCACACTAAAGTTAGTTCATCATTGATATCAATTTAAATACTCTGTCTTCTTTTTTTTCAGTTTACATGAAACCTAATGTGGATAGGGCAGCTCAGATGTTGACAAGTTTTAATTCCCGTCATCGGAGTACTTTCGTCAGTGCACACACACACACAGACACACACACACACACACACACACACACACACACAAAATCGTCTCAGTTCCTTATCCTAGGCTCATAGTCTTTTATTTTATTAAGTAATAACGTGTAGGAAGCCTGTGTCTGGAATCTGAAAAAAACGCCATCAGCAATGTTCGCTGACGACTGTCAATTTGTAGAGTCAACTTTCATTCTGATAACGTCGTTGTCAAAGGTGACGGAGCAGCAAACGGAGTTTCAGGCCACATTCTAGTCATTGGGAAAGGAAATTTTCTGTAAAGGCGTATGAATCAACTTTGATCAACGTCATGACGATGCTGAACGCAGCGAAAACCAGTGCCTTACAGACACAGAGTGTTACCACGGGAGAAGTGTTTTAAAGGTTCAGGATTAGTGCCCCACTGGTGTTGACCACGAGAAAAAACCGAAAAAACAATGAAACAGCAACATCGTGTGTCGTGTGTCGGAGACGTCTAGATCTGGTCTGGGTGCTAGAAATTGGATATAGGTATAGTAGGATTCAGTGAAGTGGAGTGAATGTCGTCAGATGAAGAACGTAATATTAACGCCACCAGAAAATCACATCGTGGCATAGGAATCTTAAAAAATGGGATTACAAGGCAAATAGTTAATGTAAACAGTTCAGTGATAGAATCATTGCGAACAGAATCGACGGTATATTAAAGGGAGCAGCAGTAGTTCATTTAAACCCGTCAAGGGCACAAGTAGATGATGTAGGGAAACGAAACGAGAGACAGAGAAGACAGAGTATATGAGTTTATAAGGCCTTTAAAGTTGTAACTCGGCGCACCGTGTGTATGTAGAAGTGGATAGTGAGAGATGAAAATCTAATAATCACGGAGAATTAGAAGTCTATTACAGGGGAAAGAATAGACTGTTACAGGGAGATTATGGATTCAGTAAGACGAATGAGAGAAGAGGAACTCATCTTGAGCTTCATAGTAAATTTCAGCTGGTAATAGTACTAAAACTGTGTAAGAATCTAAATGAAATAAGGTATACTACAAAAATATAAGGTATGATGTACAGTACTCCATCATGGTGAGACAGGTTCTAAAATCATACAGGTCGTTCGAAAATTCCCGCTACAAACGTCTGGGACTTGTAGAGAGGAATGAGTACATAATATTGTGAATAGGAAACCACGTCCGAAACGCACAGTTTCCGTTATACAACCGGTTTAATTCACATGTGTAACGAGTCCACATCTGTCAAGGCAAAGAGAAAAGTTTCAGAGTTGTCCTAGTATCCAATAAGGTAGACAAGATGACGTATGGACTACTTCTTGTGCGTCGTAGGCGCAAGTTCTGGCCGCTGCACTAGAAACTGAAGAGACACCAAGTGGAAAAGGGTGTGTGAACGAGAACTTGCTTCGTAGATACAATGTTGGTGGTCACCACATCGAGCCGCAACTGGAATGCTTTAGTACTGCTCTGTAAGTACAGTTTGCTGGATTCTTTTTTGTTGTGGAATGATGTAAACACGTAGTGTTTAAATGTCAGTACAAACAAATGTCCTTCAGTGATAAACGAATATTTCAAATTTCTACCTAAAAACTATACTGCGTCATGTCTAATTCAGTTCCTCAAGCAGTAGTAGATGAATTAAACATTTGACCTGAAATCGTGGTAGACGGCAAACAGTTCATTTGCTATTCAGAATATTATGTACTCACTCCCCCCTATGTATTCTACAAGTTAATAACGGGAATTTCACAAAATTGTGAAAACTGTATTACAACGCTTACTCAGGAAGTGGTACGGACCGAGATAAAAAATTTATAAAGATTTTTATGCTGATGTTTGAGAGTATCTTCAGGAACAGTAAGTACGTAAGTAAATATCAAAGGAACGAAGATGCGTGTTTGCAGATCATTGAGGTTGTAGGTTCTTTATTAATGTATGCCACAGCAGGTAATTCAGTTGTAAAGGAATGGATACCCATGTAATTGGATATCTTAGACGTTAAACAGACAAAATATACGTACACGGAGGGGAACAGCGATGAATCTTTGGTTGCCAGAACAAAAACTACAATTTGTAATTCCACTGGTTTTTGCGGCCAGTCAGTTGACGTAACCGTGGCCAAAACGTTGCTTTCCCCAGCACAGTTATTTACATTACGACAATACTTAGAAAACTTTCATATCAAAAACTACGACTGATTGGTCAAAAATAGAAATGTCAAAATGTTATCGAGAAGAAAAAAATACAGCAACATTTGTAGGTATGAAATCAACAACAAGTGTATGAAAGTTAATGTGAATTGGTGGTCGGTAAAGTAATGCGGAGCAGCAGAAATGAGACAGTGATCAACTTAACATCAAAATCAGGAGCCACGTAGCAGAAATTGTATGCCGTCATCGAAACTGTGTTGCATACCACATAGAGAGACCTACACAGAACCTTGTCACTGTGTTTATGTATACGCTGTTAGGAAGGACACATTGTGTCATTTATTCCCACGTATGTCGTGGAATTGCTTTTTTTAAAAAATATAAGCAGTTGTTTGTTGTTAACTTTTTCTTCTTGACATAATGAGCAGATAAAATAATATGCCCTCTACAAGTTGCTTGTGGTACCTACTTTCAGTAATCTATGCGCCGATTAGGGCATCATGAATTGTTAAGAAGGGCTTTTGCTGAATGTAGAACTAACAGGAGAAGTTACTTTATAGCCTTTTGGTGACCATTTAAGGCTTCAAATAAAGTGATCAGTAAAGATCGCCGGCGGTCGAACTTCCAACCCATTTCTTGCTTCAGACACGTTTATCTAGAAACGTATGAGGATACCGCGAGTAATAAGGATGAAGCTGTGTCCACTATTCTCTATAGAAATAGGAAATAGAAGTGTTATTTTGTTAGTCGCTTTCGTTAGAAAATGACTGAATTCCAATTAAAATGACATCCTCGTTGCATTATAAAACAGCAATTTGGAGTAGAGTAAATGGTACTCAGTTACACTTACAACAATGTCATTAAGACTACACCGTTGCGATGATGGCAGATGGCATTAGATAATGTTCTACACTAGCATACGACGTACACACTTTCAGTAAGACACCAGCACACATCGCGAAAATGTGGTTATTTAGTTACACATTCCATGGATAGTTTGCACGATAAATCGTGCTGATGTCGAACGAGTAATTTTATATTCATATCAAATATTAATTTCTGTATGTGGCTACATGCTAATTATTTACAAATCGTCCACATGTAAGCTTGTAATTCATATCCCCCACCTTTTTTCACATTAAAATGATAGATACTCTTCTACGGAATAGAAGAAATCGTGAAGCAGGAAATGTTTCTATCTTGGTGGGACCAAGGAGTCAATTACATAAATTTAGGCTAAGGTATCTGGTACTGTTGACAGAAAATACACTGGCGTGCAAAAGTTAAGGACAGAGGTAACTTCTGTATGATAGGCCACTAACAAGTAACATAGCTCGACGGAACTTGCACCTGGTTGCATTAAGTATCATGAGAGATTGAAACACGTAATGCACCCAGGAAGACTGTTGAACATGTTCGCTTTGGTGATCGAGGTGACACGGCTGTGTTCAGGCATAATGTTGCACGGCGTACTGACCTCCAAATCTTTTAACACTGTACAGTCACACGTCACCTTTACTGTGGCTCTGTAAGCCTTCCCCATGCGAGTCTTTTCTCGGATGGATTCAGGCCTGACTCATTTTTCGTGGATGATATTGCGAGACTGCATCGTGTTGCGTACTTGGGAGGTTCTTGGAAGGAGAGGATATTCCGCGAATGGACTAGCCTGTTTGTTCCCCGGCTTCAGTAGCAACTAACACTTGTGGAATGCGTTGGGGGGACGTGAGGTAGCACGTCGACATGCAACCACCGGTTGTCAATGCGCTGGTGGAGGAATGGGCGCCCAACCAGGAATCTCATCAGGAGCGCTTGTGGCCAGAATGAAAGCAGCCTGCCAAACACGTATTGCTGTTCCTTGGTGATCACAAAGTATTTGTTAGTTTAGCCACCCAAAAGAATGTAGAAAGCTGTACTTAGCAATTCAACCAGTGTAGTCCGTGGACATTAACCTGATTGGGGACAAGCCACATATGGGGCTCCACAAGGCTCAATATTATGTCCACAACTGTTCAGCATACATGTAAACTGTCTTGCGTGTAATAAATAGTATAGATTTAGTTCTTTTCGTTGATGAGTTGGAATCGATCCATGCAAACATACAGCAACAAAAGAAATAGTAAACAATGTTCTTAAAAGCACCATTGACTGGCTTTCTGGCAATGGTATCGCCCTCAACTTGACACAGAGTGTTGAGTTCTGTACATCTATGGTACGACACTATAGATAAGTGTAACACAAGACGAGGAAATAGTAAGCAGGGTACAATCATCAAAATTCTTAGGTATTCACACTGATGAGAATGTAAACCGAAAAAAAAAAACACATTTTCGATCTCCCGAACTGTCTTATTTCAGCCACATTTGCACTTATAATCATTCAAAATCATGAGGAGAGATCAGTAAGTAAGCTAAATATTTTACATACTTTTGTTCAATAATGTCATATGGAAATACGTTCTGGAATAACTCCTCTTTAAGAAAGTAAGTCTTCAGAAACGTGCTGTAAGGGTAATACGTGGTGTATACCCATGATCATCTTGTAGAAATCTCATGAAGCACTTGGGAATTCTGCTTACCGCTTCACAGTATATTTACTCCCACATGAAGTTTGTTGTAAATAATTACAATACCAGAAAGAGAAATTATATTGATTAATCAAATAGGGGTAATGCAGGAGTAGGTTTAATAATGAATCAAAAATAGGAATGCAGGTAAGCTACTGCAAACAGCATAGTGAACGCATTATTGTGATCAAGATAGATACGAAGCCCACGATTACCACGGACGTACGAGTTGATATGACGACTAGCTCCTCAGATGAAGATTAGATGGGTACATCGGATAACTAATGAAGAGGTATTGAATAGAATTGGGGAGAAGAGAAATTTGTGGCGCAACTTGACTATAAGAATGGATCAGTTGGTAGGGCATATTCTGAGGTATCAAGGGATCACCTATGTATTATTGGAGGTCAGCGTGGAGGGTAAAAATCGTAGAGGGAGACCAGGAGATGGATACACTGAGCAGATTCAGAAGGATGTAGTTTGCAGTAGATACTGGGAGATGAAGAAGCTTGTACAGGATAGAGTAACACAGTCTCTGGACTGAAGACCACAACAACAACAACAACAACAATTACATTAAGATTGTCTTCAGCATAAAAAGGGGTGTATAATGATGCAAAAATTTTTACAACTTACCTAGTGATATACAAAGTATGATAGATAGCAAAGTAAAATTTGGAAACAAACTAAAAAAGTTTCTCCTTGAAAACACCTTCTGTACTGTAGATGAATTTCTATTGCAGTAATGTGTAAAAGATTATGGATAGGAATTAGTAACTCACATTTGTAGATATTAAACAGTAAATAAAAATGAAAAGTTATATGCATACTCAGCAGGTAGCCATACTAAACGATTATGCACCCATGTGTATGTGAAATGATTCGTTCCACGTCAATACGATTTACAGTTCACATGTGCTGTAGAACAAAAAACTATCTACCTAGTGCATGTGTGCTTGTCGAGTGTTGACACTATCACAATGTCATTGTTGTGAGATAAATGGTGCAGGTGGAAGAATTACAGACAGTTGAATAGGTACCATCAAGATTTTTGTACATCGATGTTTTCCCATTATAGCACGAAATGGTTCTACATATACCACAAGAATCAACTCGTGGCAAATTCTGAATGCTTTAAGCAAAAAAGGTACACGCCATGTTCTGAGAGAAACCGATAATTAATACTAAATTTGCTGCAACTGAAATTAGTTTGAAGCGTAAAGAACGCTGTCACGCCTGAGATTAAGCGAATGAGGTCAAGCATAGAACACTTGCCGTGAGCGAAATGCACTTTAATTAAAATAAGCTGTCACTTGCACCTTTCTCCTTGTGAGTTTACTGCTAGAATCACGTATGGCGTACCAAAGGTAGAAAGTGCACACTAAAGGAATCGAACTAAGACTGTAAAGTAATTAAGTCAATAAGAACAATAGGTTGACTCACCTGTGGACTACACTTAGTCGTTGCGACTTACATTTATAATTTTTTCATCGCCTGGAAAATGAGGATGAATATTGGTTCTCCATCTCGTTATACATTAACATCTCTTAAATATAAATAGTCTGCCTCTTCCTTCACAACATCCAGCCACGTTACGTTCAAGTCTCTATACGCCCAGTTTACATATTAAATCCTGTTTGTTCTCCATTGACATCATGGTAACATTTATCGGTTAAAAGATAAACATCATAGTTACGGCCACTGTAAATTTTCACTTGACGATTCAGTCAAGTTTGTGCCTACAAATTGAGCTATCAAACTTCTAACTAGTTTGATGCAGCTCGCCAAGAATTCTTCCCGTGTGACAACCCTTTCATCCCAGAGTAGCACTTTGCAACCTACGTCCTCAACTGTTTGGTGGGAATATTCCAATTACTGTCTTCTCGTAAAGTTTTTACCCTCTACAGCTGTATTTAGTACTATGGAAGTCTCATATATTCCTTTATTCTCCCATTCTGCAGAGAACCTACTCATTCCTTACCTTATCAGTCCAAATTCCTTTCAACATTCTTTCGCAGCACCACAATTAAAATTCATCTATTCTTTTCAGTTCCGATTTTCCCGCAGTCCATATTTCACTACCATGCGATGGCGTCCTTCAAACGTATATTCTCAGACATTTCTCCCTCAAATCGATTCCTATATTTGATATTATACGAACGTTTTCTCATATCGACAAATCCGATGAATATATCTTGATTTTTCTTCAGTCTCGCTTCTTTATCAACTGCAAAGTAATAACTGCCTCTCTGATGCCTTTATCTTTCTTATAGCCAAGCGGATCGCCACGTATCATATGTAAATCATACGCAGTGCATAATGTCTGGTAGTCTCATTAGCGACTGGGCACATTTATATGGCTCTGATAGATTTCACAGGCGGCACAAGTGACAATGCAGGTGTGCAAAGACCATAAAGAGGTGACATGTCGAGCTGTCACGTCTTAACAGAAGACATTTATAATGCCTGTCACTGATGAAGTATAATTTTTACGAAGCAATCACGACCATTACGAGGGCACAGTGCATACAGAAGAATTACTGCGAGTGAATTTTCCCGAATTAATCGTCTTTTTGTAGCTGTACCATGGCGTTAAATGTACTGCGCTAGTAAAAACGGAACAATTTAAAGTCAGCAAGTAGCACCAACTAAAGGAGCAAAAAGTGCCACTCTATACGAGGAACATTTTATAAATTGAGAGGCCATGGAATGTGTAAATTGCAACGCTACTGGGGGAGTCGTTAACAATTTGTGATGCGGCATTTATTGCCAGTCAGCATTAATTCGTCGCCACATAACGACCAAAAGGCAAATACACGAATTTAAACAGAGGTTCGGCTATGTATTGTTGCTTAAGCCCTTGTACAAGCCAGGATTAATTTAGCACAGTGATCTAAACAAACAAATTAATAACCGGACTGAGAACGTCAAAGCTAAAACTTTTAACAGTGTGATCCCAAAGGATAGTATTATGCGTTAGAAGCAAAGGACTAATTCTGTCTTCGTTTATTCAAGTCAGAAACAAATTTATTTCGAATGGAGGCCTCATAAAAGTTGTTACTGAATAGAACACAAAACAAAAAATTAAACTGACTAACCCTGCCGAGCAAGCAGAGCGTTCATAGGTGGCCACGAATGTAAGCTACAGTTGTGCAGCCGTGTATTAAATCACATGAACTGTATGCAAATCCTTAAGTTCAACAAGTACGTACAAATTTTTATACGACCAAACCTGATTTGCCAGTCTATATAAAATCTAGGCAGTTTAAACCACTGCTTCACTCAGTGCAGCGACTTAGAATTCAAACTTCACTCGTAATATTATGTATCTTGTAATAATACATATTTCGAACATATATGACACATACTTTTGGCTGATTAGTAGTCTGACGATACATTTTCCAATGATGTAGGTATCCAAATATATGCTTTATTTAAATATTATGTGCCACAAACGCAACTGCTGGAACTAATGAAGTTGACGACATTGCTGTCTTATGTTACTCAATTCACAAGCTTACATATATTATGTTACAAAAAGTCAAATTAAATTACATCAGGATAATGGGATAATGGGACAAACAACTAAAGTTTATGTTTATCATAAGTGGTGTACATGTGAAGAAATCTTTGTTTTGGTGTTATTCCATGAATTGTTAAATATAAATTGTGTACAACAACGTGTGTTTAAAACTAATATAAATATCATCGTTCTCAAGTTGACATGATGCGCTGACCAACTAAGCGTGGTAAACGTATACTGAGTATCTTCATCATTTCGTAGAAACCTTAATCGTTACTAATGACTAAGTATAATTTCTAATAATTTTGGTGAACTCGTCTCGCTATCGCAAACTCGAGGCTATGTTAAAATTTTCCATACCATGTGAGGAAATAGTTTTCGTGTTTTCAGAGAATAAACAGTAATAAGTTTCACTTTCAGCGTATTCGGTTTCATGTGAAACTGTTTCACTTCTTTACTTATATGATGCCATCTGCTCCTCTACCACACTGTATTAAATATGTCATTCCACAAAACATTCAAAATCTACAGTTAGCACCAACATCACCTACTGAAACTAATGGGATTACAATAATTTTAATAAACCAAATCCCAGGTGATGTTGATGGAATTTCAAACAGAATTCTCATAATTCATTGCAAATGATAAGAAATATCCTTAGTGATACACACTGAAGAGCCAAAGAAACTGGATACCTGCCTAATATCGCGTACGGCCTCCACGAGCACTCAGACGTACCGCAACAAGACGTGGCATGGACTCGAATAATGTCTGAAGCAGTGCTTAAGGGAAATGACACCATGAATCCTGCACGGCAGTCCATAAATCCGTAAGAGTACAAGGGGGTGGAGATCTCTTCTGAACAGCACTTTGCAAGGCATCCCAAATATGAAACTTTCTGGCAGATTAAAACTCTGTGACGGACCGAGACTCGAACTCGGGACCTTTGCCTTTCGCGGGCAAGTGCTCTACCATCTGAACTACGCAAGCACGACTCACGCCCCAAACTCACAGCTCCATTTCTGCCAGCTGTGAGGTCGGATCGAAAGTCGTGTTTGGGTAGCTCTGATGGTAGAGCACTTGCCCGAGAAAGGCAAAGGTCCCGAGTTCGAGTCTCAGTCCGGCACAGAGTTTTAATCTGTCAGAAAGTTTCACATCAACGGACACTCCACTGCAGAGTGAAAAACTCACATTCAGGAAACATCCGAAATATGTTCAAAAATGGTCATGACTGGGAAGTTTGGTGGCAAGCGGAAGTGTTTAAACTCTAAAGATTATTCCTGGAGCCACTCTGGATGTGTGGGATTTCTCATTGTCCTCCTGGAATTGTCCAAGTCTGTCGGAGTGCACAACGGACATGAATGGACGCAGGTGATTAGACAGGACGTTTAAGTACGTTTCATCTGTCAGATTTACATCTATATGTATCAGAAGTGGTATATCACTTCCATTGCACACGCGCCACATCATAGTGCCCTGCTGACATTCAGGGTCCATGGATTCATGAGGTTATCTCCATACCCGTTTACTGCCATCCGCTCGATACAACCTTAAACAAGATTCCTCCGATCAGGCAACATAATTCCAGTTATCAACAGTGCAGTGTTGACGGGTCCACGCGATGCGTGATGCTTAGCGCCGTGTAATCATCAAGGGTACACGAATGGGCCTTCTGCTCCGAAAGCCCACATCGTTGAATGATTCGCACGCTGACACCTGTTGATGGCTCAGCATTGAAATCTGCACCAATTTCAGGGAAGGGTTGCACTTCTGTCAAGTTGAACGTTTTTCTTCATTTGCCAGTGGTTCCATCCTTGCAGGATCTTTTTCCGGCGGCCGCCATATGAGGGATTTGATGTTTTACCGGGTTCCTGATATTCACGGTACATTTGCGGAATGGTCGTAGGGGAAAATCCCCTCTTCATCACTACCTTGAAGATGCCGTGTCCGATAGCTCGTGCGTCGACTATAGCACCTCGTTCAAACTCCCTAAAATCTTAACCTGCCACTGTAGAAGCAGTAACCGACGTACAACTGCGCCACACACTTGTGTTCTTATATAGGCGTTTCCGACCGCAGCGCCGTATTATGCCTGAAAACATACCTCTTTACTGCAATACGCATGCAGTTTCTTTGGCGCTTCCGTGTATAGGCGAGTCTTCAGTAATAATATATCGCTAGTGTGTGCTTTTTGTGATCTATCCGTGGCCTTTTAATCACGTTTTATGGAATTGATAGGATCACACTCAGATCATACGTAACACAGGGAATGCAAAATGTTCTCCTGAATAAATCAGAGAACGTTGGAAGGGTAGAAAATTTTACTGATTTGGGAGTGAGTCCCAGAAGGAGTAATTCTGAGTCCACTTCCATTTCTTTTATTTGTGGATGACCTTCTACTTAACACTGAAGAAGCAGACTTGTTATTTTTTGCAGATTATTACCATTGTTATGGTATATCCCATTAAAAAGATGCCAGCAGAAGGAAAGGCTAATGATATTTTCCAAACAAACATAATATGGTTCTTAGTAAAGGGACTCTCCCTAAATTTTGAAAAAAATCGCTATACTTGGTTCTGTACAACAGAGTCCTACCAACAACCAATGTAGCACATGAGCAGGAGTTAGTGAATATGGTAAAATACTCCAAATGTTTGGGTAGGTATTGATGAAAACTTGCACTGAAGAAGTATATTACTGAGCTTATCACCTAGTTATGTTGAACTTCCTCCGGTCTTTCGTATAATTGCTAATCTTGAAAACAAACGAATCAGTTCCCTGACACATTTTGAATAAAATTTTTTGGGGTGTCTCATCATCTAAAAATGAAACACCGATTGGAAAAAAGCGAGGAGTGGAAATAATAAGTGGTGCCCGCCCACAGACGTCATGTAAGTACCTCTTAATGTAGCAAGGTATGTTAACTGTGTCATCACGATCCATATGTTTCCTAATGAGATTCGCCATAAATAATCCATCACAATTTGAGAACAGTGATGTTAATACCTACAACTTTAGATGGAACTGTCAGTGGCTCAAAAGAGAGTTCAGTATGTAGCAACAATACTTTTTAATCATTCTCCCAATAACATGAAAGGTCTTACTAACAGAGGAGGCTCTATATCTAAGTTATAATCATTGCTTCTGGACAAGTTCCGTAATACCGCCGATGAATGTCTGCTTTAGAAGTGGTGGGAAATAACTCGTTTTTAAGTGAAGTTGCATGAGTAGAACGAAAAATAGTAGTTCTAAGTTCTAGGCGACTGATCACCACAGATGTTAGGTCCCATAGTGCTCAGAGCCATCTGAACCATTTTTTTGTCTGTCAGTTTATCTGGTGTCATTTTGGTTTTTGTTTAGTGGCAGAACAATCTTATTTTTGGAGACTATTTCCGACTTCTGGACGCCTAAACTTTTATGGAGCCAAATAAGCAACCTGAACTCTCACTCACTTCCTTCAATGCAAAAGAACTGACTGCTCTAAACGAAACTTTTAAAATCGTTTCGCACCTTCTTTTCTTTTACCATCGCACTTGCTGTTAGTGTAATGCAGAATAATGGTCGGTAGTGTACATAGCTTCTCATATCGATTTTCGTGGCTGCCGCCGTACGAACGAAGCTATCTGAAAGCGCAAGGGCCGGCCCATCACGCTGGCGACACAGCCGTATCCTGTTGCTCCGTAATTAGAAGTCATGCCTGATTAATTATCTGGCCAGTGCTCTTCATTATTATGAGAAGCGTACTCCACAGTGGCTTACTTGGTAGGCGTTCAGATGGAAACAGCAGTATCATTCACCAGTATTTGCCAGAAAACTTCATTTCACGCCCTCCACCTAAAGTGGCGTGACGCATGATGTCATTTGTGAGGTCATCAGTAGTCTGCAGCTCAGAAGCAACATTCGGCTGAGTGCACACTGACAACTGTCCTATTAACCAGTGAACTGACGTGACGCGACAGTAAAACATAACAAGCTATGTACGTCCTTGTCGCTCGAACGCTGCAAGCTCTACATTTCACCGTAATTCACTTTCATGACTGGTGCATGCTAGGGAAATTTACCTTTTACAAGAATTTTTCTGGAAATAATTACTAAAGGAGGGCAGCTCTCAGTATTAATATTACTCTTATGACTCTTGTTGTGAAACACATGTTTACAGACTACTGATAGAAACTACGAGACACAAGAGATGTTAGTTGAGCCTTGCATACAATTCGCTCTCTATCCTGATCAGTCACATAGATGGAAATATAGTATTGAAAGCATAAGTAAATGCTTGTATTTATTAACAAAATATATTGTACTTCGAGCGATAGTAATAAGTATTACTCTAACTGTAAAAATTCAACATCGTTATGTACAGTATAGTTAATTATAAAACTTAAAAAGCAGGTATTTTCTTTATCAGATTAAGTGTATTTTTCAAAACTTCTTTACTTGAAACAACTTGTTTGTAAAGAAAGCTAGGAGTTATAATGTGGTCCTCATTTACTCTTTGCCTGTATATGTCTTTGGTACAAAAATAAATATGAGTGAATGAGTGAACTCAGGAAAAAGCTACACATAACTTAAACGCTAAGAAACAGGTTCTGATAAATAAAATCCTACCCTTTGAACCGTTTGACCTTTTGTCTTACTAATGGTTACAGTGAACGCTACTTTTACGAAGAATTGTTATCTTATCATTTGGAAAAGCATGAGTGTATCAGAAGATGTGAGGTTAACGCGGACGGTCACAGTTTTATAGGAGTCAATGAATTCAGCCGTGATGATTTGCTCTCCTAACTGAATTGCTACTAATTTTACAACATTAACTAATGCCGGATTAGCGTTAATATTTCAAATTAACATAAAAATAGCATTTTTATTTTAAAATATCTGATGAGGTGATAAACCGGACGTATCTGAATAGTTCAAAATTTCTATTGGGTACAACTGAATGTTTTCCATTTAGACAAGTTGGAGAGAATCAGAACTGGGGTAAACCATGGCCTTTCCAGGTAACAAACAGAAAATGACATTCTATTTAACTGGTCAACACTCGTCATTGTTTGAACATAGAAGCCTTTTGTTCATGGATATATGTGGCATTTATTTTGGTGGTAACAAAACTCTCGACATTTCAGTAACAATGTTTAGGAGTTTTGATGCGGATTAATGGAACTGATGAATTGTAAAGCGACGTTGCAAATACTGTGAAATAATGACGAATTATGTTAGAGAAATTTGATTAATGGTACTGAGGTTAGGGGAAGTGTGACATACCATTGCTAACCCTGTAAATCAAAAATGAATTAAAAGGTAAGCAAACTAAATTAAAAATTGAGTTGTAAAAGTAAACAGTAATTACCTGTGATGATGAACGATGATGTAATTCAATTTACTTTTGTAGAACACAACCGTTGCTTAAAGAAAGCAAACAACTCCATCCGCTGTTGTGCGAATTAGCGAAATTAGTTTGTCAATAGATGGCGCCAAATTAACGTGTTAAACTACGAGTGCGTAAAGAATTTAAACGACTGCAAAAGCTGTCGTGCAGTTTAGTTAAACAGCCTATGACCTTCAACAACGGCTTTATAAAAATGTCTTCAAAGAGATGTTTTAAACTTAAACAATAATTTTAAATTAAGTGAGTGTTTTTTTGCCATTAGTTGGAAACGAAATCATGAAAATGAGTCTTAATTGTGATTGAAAAATAAAGGAGATTCGACGTACCTAGAGAAAACACCATTGAGAAATAAAATGTAAAATGTTCGCTTTAGCTGATGCCTCAGCTGACGTACACTGATAAACGAAGGCCTGACAAAGTTTACTAATAGATCTGAAAAAGCTCTTCTTCGTTGATTACAACGTATAAACAGCTAAGTACACCTCGCAGGGAAATATTCCGATTTCTATATTTCATTAACTCGTCTTCCATGGGTTGTTACTCCGTCCCCTACACCACCCCGCCCCCTCTCCCAACTCCGTCAGTATTCATTAGTACGTGTGGGAAATTCACTTATTTTAATTTGAACTATGAATGGCTTAAACACTTATGCATGTATATCTGAAGTATAGTTTGCACATCTGGATAAGTCAACAACTGGAATGACGCAGTGGATAACAAACTGGATTTATGGCCCACAGGTGAGTGCTGCCAGTCTCAATCCTGGCACCCAAATACACACTTTAAATGGTACCTCCAAACAACTGAAGGTGAATGTGTGATGATTCTTTCAAAAGGACACTGTAAATTGGCATCGGTATTCCTATCAAAATCATGGTATTTCTCTTAATGAACTCGTCGTTAATTTTTTAGCGTAGAGCACGGCTGGAGGTTACAGAGTTCACAACGTACTTTCCTCAAGCTGTTGATAATACGATCTACTACCCTTTTGTGTTACACTTATGGGCTCCTAATGCTCGTATCACAAAATCAAGTGCAGCATGAATCCTGTTGAATGGCGTTATAGCGGACTGACTTACATCGGTATCAACAGAAGGATCTCCATTTTAATGTCATTTAGGGCCAACGTAATTCCTTTCGTCACATACTGCACGAGTTAAACATGGCTTGTATCTGTACTACAGACTGTTTATACCCGTTATAATTACTAGCACGTATGGTTTCTGAAGACGGAGACGGTGTGTAGTAGACGTTAGGTTCCTTCGGTGTTTTCGATTGCGTGAACTCGGATGACCAGTTATACTTTTAAAAAAGTTATCAGATTTGATTATTTGGAAGTACTTGTATAGCCCTCGTGTGGAATTTCAGACATATATTTAGCACAAAAACAAACTACGAATTAATAACTGCGTGTTAAGGTATCAGGACGAAGTCGACATATAAATCGCAAACAAAAGCATCAATGTGGTGTTCTCGGAAACGATAAATTAGTGAATAGCTTGTGGTGTTTAAAGAAAATCCGGCAAAAAATTGTAGAGATAGAGAGTGAGCTGAGATTTCGAGGAACCATAATAACTTGTCCTCATACATTTTTCTGACTTAGCCCCCAATTAAGTTGAGGCACTTTCTCCAGTCGTACCCATTAAGTAGAATTCATCGCGGTTGTTTGAGTCTGGAAGGTCTAAATAAAACCAAATAGTGACAGCCGTAAACATTCCATTGGTTGGTGACTAAATCTGTAAAATAATTAAACAATGCATCAGTTTTCCTTGTATCTGAGAACCTCTTTACCTCATATATACTTACGTAATAGAAAACGACGTTTTTCTTTAGCAATACGTGTCTCACAGAGTTTCATTTTAATCAGTGTACAAAAAAAATCGTTGTATTCACCATGTTTTGATTTACTTTATTGACGTCTAGTGATATAAAAAACTCTTTTTTGTATCCCTGAAACACTACCTGCCCAAGCGTATGATGTTGGCTGGACAGACAATTGTTTTCGCTGTTTCCAGAGTAGCGTTCAGGATATAACACATCAATCATGCACAAATTTATTTACTTCGTCTTGATTGTTTATATTCCATTGCTATTTCTCCTCTCATAGGTCAATTTTCCTTTATTTACCACACCTTCAAATGTTGTTGATTACAGTGTGCACATTCTTAGCTGTTAAATATATACATTTGTTTCGATACTCCATATGCTTCAAAAGTACTGTCAATTGAATGGCAGAGTAAACTTCCCATTGCATCATGTATCTTATCTTAGTTTTCTCCCGTTCCATTCGCACATGCTGGAAGTTTCCCTGCTGTTTTAATCCGTATATAACATAGACATATAACAGAAAATACACTTTCCTGAACTTTAAACTTATCCAACGAAATATTAGAAATCTAATTATTACGGTCTGCATTCTCAGAAGTCCATTAGTATCAAGAGTCCTACATATCAAGTATATAATTCTAAATGAAATCATGGTTATTATCAAACGGAATCAAACACGTCGCATCTGTCAATACTTAATCTTGTACAAATTAAAGGACCCACCTCCTTAGATCATAAAACAGGTAACTGGGTTCCAAAAAAGCTAAAAACGCTTCTCATAATCGTAGCGTATTACAGAAACGAAACCTGAGTGCTCAAACGTCCCATGTGCCCAGCGGTTCGTGCAAGACAGTGCACGGTACCATCGTGTTTCAAAAAACCACACACGCAAATGTGATTTTTCAGGAGGCCATATTTCGGTTTCTATTAGCAGAGACTCAATGGGTCAAGTGCTTTACGTATTCCTTGGCCCAGCAATCATTTGTATACCTGTGGGATGAACAGGCGTTCTGTAACTATTCTAGAACGTTGAAATTTAAACATTGCAGACCTACTCCAGCTCGCGTAAATTGATCAGGTTGGCTGATTGGCTATCTGTTTAGCATTAGATGTGGACTAGGGTGGTCCTTAGGCGGCATATAAAAGCACCATTTATTCTTAGACGGTTCCTAGGAGAAATCAAAAATACATAATTTTTGGGTATGAAAAATACCAGTTGTGGCGATGTTGACTTTCAGACTTGAGTTTCATAAAAAATTTACAAAATGTTAGAGATGACATTCTCGAATGCTATTGATAATTTCTGCAATATGTTATGCCTTAGTGAAATCCATAGGTTCATAGTATCGTACTTACACAGAAAACTACAAAAAAACCCATTTTATGTCGTTTTTACTATGCGAGCCACTACTATTCAAATAGTTGAACATAGCAAATAGCTCAAACTTTACTTTACTTTCTGTAGGCCCTCGTCCAGAAATTTATTTTTCCATTTTTCGAAAATCTATATGCGTTGTCAATATGCACCCCAAAAACCTACAATTATTGGGTAACGAAGGTACCAATTGTGGGAATGGCCACTTATATAATTTCTATCGATTGCAAATCTTCGAGATGTTTACCATGTGTCCTTAAGATGGTGCTCTTGGGGAACCTTGAAGCCTTTTTTCATATTATTATCCGTTACCGAGGTCCACAGTTTAAAAACTATCGCAGTTATGCAAGTAAAATACTCAATTAATATCCGGTATGAGACGTCAATGTAGTGTTGACTGACGTAATGACTGCCTAACATGGGTTCTAGAGTATCTAAAGTACGACTTTAGTTAGCATTTTTTCACCACAGATATTCATGGCCTTCATTGTCCTCTGTCTCTATATAATGTGCATTTTATGCCTGTACAAATACGTCTAAACTGGCACTGCAGCGACAGAAGATTCTTAACAAGAGCCTTAACACTCCTGCCATGGGTTACGTAATACAGGGAAGACTGCAAATAAAATAAAATATATTTAATAACATTCTTACTCTCTTAAGATATGATGCATTGCGATCGATGAAAAAATTATCTAGAAAATAATTTTCTTGTTAGCTTTGTAGTACGTGGAATTATTTGTTGTCCATAGCTTTCAAAGTATATAAACGTGTATAAGTATGAAAATAAACTGTCAAAACTTTACTGAGCTATAGACTTCATTTTACGTAACCATCTCACCCTGGTATAGCGAGGAACAGAGGGGAACCAGCGGGAAAATACTCCTGTCGCACCACAAAAGGGGTGAATATGCTCTTCTTTAAAAGACTTCGACAGGGAAGTAGATAAGCTGCTTCCTCAATCGTCTTTCAACATTCCTCACAAAATATTTTGGCACGTCAACGTATCCGCGCTTTTTGTGCATTGAGAGAGGGAGTAGCAGAGAGATTGCGATGGGGGAAAATAGAGGAGGCTGTACGAGTGGGAGAGGAAGAGATAAAACACAGTGAAAAGTGTGACAGAGGAAGTGGCAGTGAATGGCAGTGAAGAGAAAGAGACGGAGACGAAGACAGTAGCAGTGGGAGCCTACGAGAGAGGGCGTATTGATGGTCAGTGAGAGACAGTGACACTAAAAGAGAAAGAGTGATGGATGGCGACTGGAGCAGTGGGACCAAAAGACCGGTGAGTGGGGACCATACATAGGCTGGTGGCGGGGGTGGGGTTGGGGGGGGGGGGGTTGTGGACCCTCCTGGTTCGGCGAACGTTAACACCAACTTATAGGGGAGCGTGCATTCTGTACCGAAATTTTAAACACGGGGGGGGGGGGGGGGGGTTATAGGGGAAAGGGCTGTTCGCTTCCCCCAGCATTTTTGGTTTCCCGAAGAATGGCGGAGAGTGTGCCAGTGCGAGAGAATGACAAACGAAGACCGTGTGAAAGAGGAGACAGTGGCAGTGGGATACACAGTCAACTAGTGGGAGGAAGAATGCCAAATGTTTTTCCGAGGAACGCGGAATGTGAACTGAGGCAGCTGTTTCTCCACTTTTCTGTAAGTCTTTTAAAGAGGAATAATCTCCCGTTATTTGTGAACCGACAGAAGCATTCATCTCAGCCTGCTATAGCTATTCGCCTAACCAGCAGTCTTTAGAACTGCAACTCTCGTGAAACAACAGCGACCGCCACCTGACATGAAGGGTAGTGTCACGGATGTGTACTATACTCCATTCGCCGTAAGAATTAACCTGATGCAAACAAACATAAATGCTTACGTATTAGATGTATTATTAATAAATTACGTTAAATGAAACTTTAAGATATTCAAATGTATTAACAGTCATCAACGTTTTTCTTAGTTATGCCTTGGTTATGTAGTTTTTAGTTTAGTTTTAGTTTAAAAAATCGTGTATAGTCAGAGCCTCTGCACTGTTGTGCTCTGATTGTGGCGCTGTTAATACACAGTATGAAATAGGCTGAGGCTGCTTCCTGTTACGTAGTGAAACACTCCTGTGGCCCCACGCGTGTGGAACACGGTTAAAAAGTGCCAAGAAATTGATTGTTTTTAACTGTTGTCATAAATTTACGGAGATAACCGGCTTTGAAATTTTCCGAGGGACTATTCTAGATACAGTTGCAATGCAAATGCAAGTTAACATACAGTGGATGCAGTCTCGTAATAGATTGTTCGTGTATTTCAGTACGTGGTTTGCTAGTTCATGTCTTGCCCAGGTCAATTTCTTTTTCTTTCAATATGAATTACCAACATCTCGTAATTCTAAAAGTCATCATCGTTTTCTATGAATAAAGCACGTTTTCTTGATTTAATTTCATATTGAACGCGAAATTCATGTTTTTATTTCAAATATAAATTCTCAGTTATCGATATTTTATGAAAGACTGTTAACAAAGGTTGCTTAAATTAAGAAAACGTAACAGTTTAACTTTTTAGACGAAAATTAAAAACTAAGTATTCATTATTTGGACTATGTCCATTGTTTAATACCACAGATGTGTCGTAGAAACGTGAAAAACAACCAGTTTTACATCATCAAGCACACCATACAACTGCTGCATTTTATACGTTTGCCACTGTACCGTTACATTAGGAACCCAACAGAACTGATCCGGAGCCAAGTTAACTTGGCTGTGACCCAACAAATAGCAAGACTGTTAAACTGCCGGACGTGCTGGATCTAAAGCACGCAGCTTTTTCATATCAGTGCCGAACGATGGTGGGATATAGAACGACACATCATAAAAGAAGAGGAGAAACTGCGGCGCCTGGGTGGCTTCGTGGACTCTGTGGTCGGTCGAACCGTTATCAACGTAGCAGATTGTTCCAGTACTGAAATGTATTTCTCGGATTCGGATAAGGAAGGAGCTATGAAATTAGCAGATGACTGACTATAACGAATACATTCAGTGGGTTCAGTATTCAACAGTACGGTGAAATCCCTACAGTATACTTTTACATCACACATAGATCGCTCAGAAGAATTACGCTGTGTTTAATTTTGGAATTTTCGTCACTCTTGTTTGTCATTATAGTACTCTACTATGCCGAATGAGAACGAGAGCATTTTATGATTTCCGTCTGGCCACCTAAGAAGTACGTGGTAGTGATGGAGTTTTTCGGTATGATATTTCATTCTGTTTTAAAATTAAATGACATACGAAGCTATATAGTTTCTTTGCTCGTATCTTTCTACGTCTGAACTGCAACTGATCACATCATTGTAGGCTAGTTGGACCGTTGAAAATGTGTGTGAAATCTTATGGGACTTAACTGCTAAGGTCATCAGCCCCTAAGCTTACACACTACTTAACCTAAATTATCCTAAGGACAAACACACACACCCATGCCCGAGGGAGAACTCGAACCTCCGCCGGGACCAACCTCACAGTCCACGACTAAAGAGCCTCAGACCGCTCAGCTAATCCCGCGCGGCTAGTTGGACCGTTGGTTGGCCAGTGCTGCCCAAGTTTAATGCGTCTGTAAAGCCGTTGTCCCGCACATTATCGCCCAATCTCTGTGCATGTAACATAGCATAAAACATATCGTTAAAATCGTACTTGACTGTACTGGTGACAACTTGGCTTCGGCTCCACGTGAAACGAAATCCAATGAGATTCTAGCAAATGCGAAAAACTACATGGCGTCATGTTTACGTTAGGTTTATTCTTCTGATGAACAGGGTATAGTACCAGGACGTGTAATGAACAATCAATTTCTCTTCTCCATTAAAACGCACCCAATGTCACGAAATTCTATTTAAGCTGACACGAAGGGGTGAATTTTTTTTTATTAATTCACAAACGGAACTATGAAGGAGACGTGGAACAGCCAAGAGCAAGAGATATTATGTAATTTCAATATGTTCAATAGTTCAGCCGCAACATTTGAACAGAGTAAGCTTACAAAATGATTACTGCGTATACATGAAAACAGTACACAATTACGTTCACTGCGAGATCTTACGGCCACCGGGACACCTGGAGGGCCATGAGATGTCATTGTGCCAGAGGTAGATGAAACCATCAAAAATGCTCATCGATAGTTTTGTTATTCTGAGGTAAATCTAGGCTTTCTTGGAAACAGCAACAGTTCTTCTTCATAATTCTCCCTTCTCCCACCTCCCCCCCCCCCCCCCCCCCCATGGCACAAATTCGCATATCAACTAAGAAGGACTGACCGAAACGTTGTCTACAAGTCACAGGACGCGCAAAATACAATTCCACTATTTCTCCTCGTCTCTAAAATATTTAAGATAAGTATTGGTTCATTACGTCAGTACACCACTATTACGTACATCGAACGAATGGAGTACCCACATATTTCAAAGGCCATGTGAATCCACGCAGAGCAACTCAGCAAGAACTCTAACGTTAAGCACGTGGCGCAGTTATCTTTAGCAGCATAAGAAAATAGAAGAAGTGATCAAGAGTTGAGATGATATCAAATTTACCAATTCATTCGGCTGCAGGATACGTAGATCCCGGAAAGAAAATCACTTGTATAGGCTGTATAATCACTTACTGTGAATACATAAAATAAAAATAATAAACCACAACAGCTGATATTCCTAAACCTCTACGGGGCCTAAACGGATGTATCTGAGGACAACGTATAGCATCTGCGATCTTGCGATGTATACGACGTCTTGCTTCCAATTTTTCTCAAAAAATCAGTTAATCGTTCTTGACTCAGTACATAAATTATATATTTTTCAAATACTCTTAGATCAGAAAAAATCCAGTTTTTGCAACAGGCACAAGTTCAATTAGATAAATCATCACAGTTGCGCATATGTAGGGATAACTTGATATGACCTGTGTGATAAGTCGTCTACAATGACTAGGGTAGGTGAAGTTCTTACCAACAGCACCGCGCCGTATGGGTCTGCATATTATGTTATTACTTAAAACTAGGTCATTAGTTCCGAATAAATGGTTTCACTCGCTGGGCAAACAAAGCAAAACTCGTTTTTTTTATGGCTATATCAATTTTATTTCCGTTATTCATTTGTAAAGGAATTTTCTCTCAGTGCTTCATCTTCCAAAAAATTTCATCAAGCAGTTTGACGAATGATACTTTCAGAAAGCACAGTTCCTAAATGATAATATGCAACTGCAACATCTATTATGTCAAAATTCTCACTAAGTAGCTATCCTTTGGAATTCGATTTTGTTTGTAAGACCAATATACATACTTGGTTAATAGGAAAAACATGGAGGTAAAAGGAGAAGGGAGATGGGGCTACTTACTTACGCTCTATGTTGTTTTGAAGCCATAGCGGGTGGGGACTGCCGTGGCCAAAAGAATAGCAGACTACTGTTTAGTATTGCGTTTTTCATTATTTCTGTAGTGTGCACAGATCTGTTGTTTCAAATAATACAAATTGCAATGCTTACATGAATGCAATTCTGAATGAAGAGTAGTCTTCCGAATTAAGAGTGATTTCAGGTGTGCCACAGAGGAGTGTCGTAGGACCGTTGCTATTCGCAATATACAGGGTGAGTCACCTAACGTTACCGCTGGATATATTTCGTAAACCACATCAAATACTGACGAACCGATTCCACAGACCGAACGTGAGGAGAGGGGCTAGTGTAATTGTTTAATACAAACCATACAAAAATGTACGGAAGTATGTTTTTTAACACAAACCTACGTTTTTTTAAATAGAACCACGTTAGTTTGGTTAGCACATCTGAACATATAAACAAATACATAATCAGTACCGTTTGTTGCATTGTAAAATGTTAACTACATCCGGAGATATTGTAACCTAAAGTTGATGCTTGAAATCTCCGACGTTCATTTGCGTGTTGTAACAAACACGGGCCACGATCGGCGAGCAACATCTGCAGGGACATGTTTACGATGACAACCGCGTTTACGAGTGTGGCTGTAGTGCATGTTGTGGTTTGGTCTAGCTGTTGCAGTGTCCGCACGTAGCGCTTGCTGCTATTGTTATTCTGCATTCGTCTCCGCACGAAGACCAACTGTAGTACACCGTGTTAACAGACGTCTGTGACAGTGTAGTGTTGTAGGAACTGTGACCATGGTGTATTCGAACTCAGAAAAGGCGGAGATGATACTCGTCTATGGCGAGTGTCGACGAAATGCAGCTCAAGCCTGCAGGGTGAATGCAGAACGGTACCCGGACAGAGAGCATCCAACGTGCCGCACATTGCAAAACATCTACCGCCAACTGTATACAACAGGTATGGTCGTAGCACGCAAACGGGTCCGTAATAGGACCGTCACAGGAGAAGCGGTTGCAGTTGGTGTGTTAGCTGCTGTTGCCATGAACCCACACATGAGTACACGGGACATTGCGAGAGCCGGTGGACTGACTCAAAGTAGTGTCATGTTCGTACTGCATCGTCATCGCTTTCACCCGTTTCATGTGTCACTACATCAGCAATTACATGGTGATGACTTTAAACATCGAGTGCAATTCTGTCAATGGGCATTAACAGAGAATGCGTTTCAGTTCTACCTTTTTACCGATGAAGCGGGTTTCACAAACCACAGGGCAGTGAATCTACGGAACATGCATTACTTGTCCGAGGACAAACCTCGCTGGCTCAGACCGGTAGAGCGACAGCGACCGTGGACTGTAAATGTATGTTGCGGAATCATTGGCGACCACCTCATTGGTCCTCACTTCATTGCAGGGGCCCAAACAGCTGCAACATACATAGCGTTTCTACAGAATGATCTGCCAACGTTCCTCGAAAATGTCCCACTGGAAACGCGTCGACGTATGTGGTATCAGCATGATGTCGCACCTGCACATTCCGCAATTAACACTAGGCTGACGCTTGACGGGATGTTCGACAGGCGTTTCAAAGAACGTGGAGGACGCATAAATTTGCCAGCCCGTTCTCCTGAGCTTACACCTCTGGACTTCATTCTGTGGGGTACGTTAAAGAAGAATGTGTACCGTGATGTGCCTACAACCCCAGAGGATATGAAACAACGTATTGTGGCAGCCTGCGGCGACATTACACCAGATGTACTGCGGCGTGTACGACATTCATTACGCCAGAGATTGCAATTGCGTGCAGCAAATGATGGCCACCACATTGAACATCTATTGGCCTGACATGTCGGGACACACTCTATTCCACTCCGTAATTTAAAACGGAAACCACGTGTGTACGTGTACCTCAACCCTCATGGTAATGTACATGTGCGTCAGTGAAAAAGACCAATAAAAAGGTGTTAGCATGTGGAAGTAATGTGCTCTTCCAGTCTCTTCTGAACCTAAGGTCCGTCACCGTTACCCTTCGATGCTACGTAATTCGGTGCTCTCCGATGCATACGATCGAACAGAGGAGTGGTACTCAAGAGTCAACTTTAGGTTACAATATCTCCGGATGTAATTAACATTTTACAATGCAACAAACGGCACTGATTACGTATTTGTTTATATGTTCAGATGTGCTAACAAAACTAACGTGGTTCCATTTAAAAAAAACGTAGGTTTGTGTTAAAAAACATACTTCCGTGCATTTTTGTATGGTTTGTATTAACCATTTACAGTTGCCCCCCCTCCTCACGTTCGGTCTGTGGAATCGATTCATCAGTATTTGATGTGGTTTACGCAATATATCCAGCGGTAATGTTAGGTGACTCACCCTGTATATAAATGACCTTGTGGATAACATCGGAGGTTCACTTAGGCTATTTGCGGATGATGCGGTATTATATCGAGAGGTTGTAACAATGGAAAATTGTACTCAAATCTACAGTCTGGAACCGAGCGACCGCTAAGGTCATAGGTTCGAATCCTGCCTCGGGCATGGATGTGTGTGATGTCCTTATGTTAGTTACGTTTAAGTAGTTCTAAGTTGTAGGCGACTGATGACCTCAGAAGTTAAGTCGCATAGAGCTCAGAGCCATTTTTTTTTTTTTTTTTTTTTTTGGTACTCAAATGCAGGAGGATCTGCAACGAATTGACGCATGGTGCAGGGAACGGCAATTGAATCTCAATGTATCGTTTAGCTACAATATAGCAGGTCAGCAACTTGGAGCAGTTATTTCCATAAATTATCTGGGAGTAGGCATTAGGAGTGATTTAAAATGGAATGATCATATAAAATTAATCGTCCGTAAAGCAGATGTCAGACTGAGATTCATTGGAATAATGCTAAGGAAATGCAGTCAGAAAACAAAGGAAGTAGGTTACAGAACACTTGTTCGGCCACTGCTCGACTACTGCTCACTTGTGTGGGATCCGTCCCAGATAGGGTTCATAGAAGAGATAGAGAAGATACAACGGAGAGCAGCGCGCTTCGTTTCTGGATCATACCGTAATCGCGAAAGCGTTACGAAGATGATAGATAAACTCCAGTGGAAGACTCTGCAAGAGAGACGCTCAGTACGTCGGTTCGGACTTTTGTTGAAGTTTCGAGAACATACCTGTGGTGTCACCGCCAGACACCACACTTGCTAGGTGGTAGCCTTTAAATCGGCCGCGGTCCGGTAGTATACGTCGGACCCGCATGTCGACACTATCAGTTATTGCAGACCGAGCGCCGCCACACGTCAGGTCTAGAGAGACTTCCTAGCACTCGCCGCAGTTGTACAGCCAACTTTGCTAGCGATGGTTCACTGACTTCTGCGCTCTCATTTGCCGAGACGATAGTTAGCATAGCCTTCAGCTACGTTATTTGCTACGACGTAGCAAGATGCCATTATCCGTACTATTGATATTGTGAAATATGTACCGTCCAGACCGACGTTAATCATTAATGGATTGAAGTTAAGTATTCCACCAGATACGTCCGTTTTTCTCAATTCTAATTCCCTTGTCGTGTTCCAGACCTCACGCCAGCGTGCGTGAGCTAAAACGCGTGCATTTCGGCCCTCTTTACTAACACGGTTGGCTCTCCTGCCAACCACAACATTACCTTCACCGAGCAGTCACGCAGTATATTGCTCCCTCCTACGTATATCTCGTGAAGAGACCACGAGGATAAAATCAGAGAGAATAGTGCCCACACAGAGGCATACCGACAATCTTTCTTTCCACGAGCAGTACGAGACTGCAATAGAAGGGAAAACCGATAGAGGTATTCAAGGTACCCTTTGCCACACACCGTCAGGTGGCTTGAGGAGTTTGGATGCAGATGTAGAATAAAAAATTGCCAGAAATACAGTTTCTAACATTGGTCAGTTAATCGATGCTTATTAACTCTAGTAATACGACACATTGAGCCTAATTAATGAAACATGATCTTTTTTGTTGTAATTTCTAATAACCAGAAAGGGTAGGTCGTGTGTGAAATCGATTTAAATCCATTTGGCAGTATTTTTAGCTATACCAACTGAAGCTGGAAATCCGAGACCAATGCGTGATTGCCGAGCAGTATTGCTTCTTGTTCGTTACATTTTCAGCTTTTAGTTCGTATGCATATTTTGAAGCATCACGATTGTAAATAACTTGCGTTCATCATCTTTATTAGCCCATAAACGCTTACAATGAAGAAAGAAGCACGGCATGCTATAGTATCTTGTGTAAGTCAACAAAGTAAATAATTGTTTATATATCAAAGAAACAGAACTGTACGCAGTTGCACCTCCATGCAGAATAGAATTCTTCTTTTAGTATACTGTCAGAGCATCGCTCTCACTATAATTTACACGTCTTCTCACTCTGAAATCTTACCATGCGTCAGTCAGCACATAACCAATAATAGCAATTTACAGCGTAAAAAGAACCACTGCAGTAAAAGTAAACAGCGCAACCGTAATTCATGAAAACAGAAGAAAATATCGTTTGAACGGCTCCACTTACGAATGAAATGTGATTCTTTTGTTCTTTAGATTATTATCGATTAGTTCACCCATAAACGACTCGGGTTGGCATTTTTGATGAAAAAACAAAACTGAGTGCGTCCACGTCAGAGTGATGTATGGCAAGCACCACCGCGGTGAGCCATTGAGGAATAAATAAGGTGAATCTCTTTCGGACATATAAGATGGAGGAGGTCGCCTTCAAGTCTGTGAAGTAATGACAACTCTAAACTCTATTCACTTTTTACCTAAGTGAGAAATATATATATATATATATATATATATATATATATATATATATATTAAACACACTGAGTGCGTAGATCTCTCATGTAAGAAGCCATCAGTGAACTTTGTATACGAGGGCAATCCCAAAAATAAGGTCTCTAATGTTTTTATAAGTATAAAATCTGTTTGTGTGGCAGTTGGTGACACTGTTCACTGTTGTGAACAGTGCTTCACGCGCTGTGTGTAAACATGAGCACGCCGCGCTGAGGCAGCCGTTGAGAATGGAGCTCCCGATGGATGTTACCGCCAAGTGCGAATTGCTTGTAGTTATTCGATTTTTCAACGCAAAGGGCACTGCGCCGATTGAAATCCATCACCAATTGACGGAAGTGTATGGTGAGTCGTGCATGGATGTCAAAAATGTTCGTAGGGGTGTAGACAGTTTGTAGCTGGTCGGACCGAAATTCCCGACGAACAAAGGAACGGGAGGCCGTCACTTTCTGAGGAGACAATGTTGAAGGTTGAGCAAAGCATGCGTGGATGATCACTGCACGTTGGTTCCTGAGGTTTCTCGAAGCTCCGCTCACAGAATTTAAACGAAAACATTGAACTACCGGAAGGTATGCGCAAGATGGGTGCCACGCATGCTGCTGACTGAGGACCACATGCGGCAACACGTTGATGCTTCCTGCGCATTTCTGCACCACCTTGCAGCCGAACAGGACAACTTTTTGGACTCAATTGTCACGGGTGACGAAACCTGGGCCTACCACTTTACACCTGAGACCAAGCAACAATCGCGTCAGTGGCGGCATCCTTCTTCGCCAAAACCGCGGAAATTCAAACAATCACAGTCCGCGGGTAAAGTCATCAGATCCATTTTGTGCGGCTGGCCCCGGCCGAGTTTCGAGTCCTCCCTCGGACATGGGTGTGTTTGTTTCTCCTTAGGATAATTTAGGTTAAGTAGTGTGTAAGTTTCGAGACTGACGACCTTAGCAGTTAAGTCCCATAAGACTTCACACACATTTGAACATCCACTTTTTGGGATAGGAAAGGGGTATTGTTGGTCGACTTTCTGCACACTCGGACCATAATTAACGCTTACAGGTACTGTGAGACTATGAAGAAACTCAAATGGGCAATTCAGAACCGGAGAAGTGGAATGTTGAGCAAGGACGTACACATTCTCCTTGACAACACTCGCTCACACATCGCTCGGCAAAGTGTTCCTCTCCTGCAACAGTTTCAGTGGAACATAATCACCTACCCACCCTATAGTCCTGACTTGGCACCCAGTTACTATCACCTGTTGTCTATGTTAAAGGAACATTTGACCGGAAAGCGATTCAGCTCCGACGAAGAGGTGAAAGAAGAGGTTCATAACTTTCTGAACAACATGACGGTGAGCTGGTATGACATGGGAATACAAAAACTGCCACAGCGTCTGAAAAAATGCATCGACAGAAAATGGGACTTCAGGCCACAGTGTATACCGAAAACCTACGCATACGGAACGCTACCTCCATGCCACAAGTTGTCATCCACAACATCAAACCTTGGGAGTTTTACGCACACCGGTCAAGAGGGCTTATGCTGTTTCAGATTCCGATAACTTGAAACAGGAGTCGAATCACGTCAAGGTTGTTTTCAGGCAGAATGAGGTATTCTGATCACCAAATTACTCGTGCTTTTCAATTTGGACCCCCAGGAGAACCAACGGTGGACACTTCCATATCTGTTGCATTTTTTCCCCTTCGCGGGAAGTATTTATTGGAAAATTTCAAGAACCCTCTGGAAATATGATATTAAAAGCATCGTTACGACTCTAGCCAAATCTAGATCCCTTCTTGGATCGGTTAAAGATAATATGGGACTCAGGAAGCCTGGGGTACACAAGATTTTCTGTCACTGCGGCAAGGCCTACATCGGACAGACTATTCGTACAGTTCAAGATTGATGTGTGGGACATCAAAGGTATACACGTCTGCTCCAGCCGGAAAAATCAGCCGTTGCTGGACACTGTCTTCATGAAGGGCACAATATGTCGTTCAAAGAGACACAAATTACTGCCTCGGCTTCCAGTAACTGGGATTGTGTATTGAAATAATCAATTGAAATACGTCTGTGTGATGATATTGTTAATAGAGATAAAGGTTTTCCTTTAAGCAAGACGTGGAATCCTATTTTATCATAGATGAAACAACAACGGTCTGGTTTCCTACCGGCTGCGTTTTAATTTTGCGATTCCTCGCTTTTGACAGTTTTCACCACTGGTGCCACTGCAATTCTTCGCCTTAACAGAGGGCAGCTCTTCCGTTGCTCGCACACGCGCAACGGCCAGTACCCGCTGTATAAAGGAGCCGCCGAATCTGAGGTATCTTCAGTTCCGGCGTGATTGTGCACTCAATCTCACATGAAGATGGCAGGTCAGATGGAGTTGTCGTCAGGACGATGGAACCCGGCTGCAAACCCGTGAAAATCGTCAGCATTATACTCCTGTTCGCTACTTAGAGATCCCTCAGACGTATTTGTGCATTCCCGTTCCGTAACACAGAGCCATCTCTTGATTCTCCATTTAGAATTAAAATAGAACAAATGTATTCGCAACTGCGAATAGGATTGGACTTCAGCTGCACAGTTTGTTGGTGAAATATGAAAATGTGCACTGGACCAGTGCTCGAACCAGGGGTTCCTGCTTTAGGTAAACATCACATTGAGCACTTCAGCTATCCGAGTACGAATCGCGGACCGACCCAAACCATCTTACGTAACCGAGCGTCCACGTCCTGCACTCGAACAATTGCTGTGATTTCCCTACATAGGGAGAAAAACTTATTATTCAAATGTTCGCCGGCAGTTGGGGCCGAGCGGTTCTAGGCACTTGAGTCTGGAACCGTGCGACCGCCTCTGACATGGAGGTGTGTAATTTACTTAGGTTAGTTAGGTTTAAGTAGTTCTAAGTTGTAGGGGACTGATGACCTCAGATGTTAAGTTCCATAAAGCTCAGAGCCATTTGACCCATTATTCAAATGTTCAAATGTGTGTGAAATCTAATGGGACTTAACTGCTAAGGTCATCAGTCCCTAAGCTTACACACTACTTAACCTAAATTATCCTAAGGACAAACACACACACCCGTGCCCAAGGGAGGACTCGAACCTCCGCCGGGACCTGCCGGACAGTCCATGACTACAGCGCCCTAGACCACTCTGCTAATCCCGCGCGGCAAAACGGTTATTACTGTCGCGTCTTACTTAGGCATGTAACACTATTTTTCAGTGCCTACATTTTATAGTGCACAATTGGATGTGATTCAACACTGAAAAATATAACATAGCAAATAAATTGTGACTTGTTTGTGCTTTGCACGCATGTGTATACTCCATTCTCGATGGATACAAGACTATAGTCTTTATCCTGCTTCCACATCGGTACTTATGTTCAACAGATGAAATTAATTATGTTAGAATCCTGCTGGAGACTTATTTTAGAACTGTGCGAAGGAGCTAAAGGGTTCGTGTATCTTCACCTATAAAGGATTTCTAGAACCATCTATGCTTATTTGAACGGCGAAGGTGTTCACGTGGTTGAACGATTATACAGATTTTTCCATTTCTTCTTTCACCTTTGTTACTTCTTTCTTTCCGTCGTACTCTTTATCCTGTTGGGTACTGGGGCTTCACAACAGATCACTTCAGTCCTGCTATTACTGGTGGAGAGTTATTTTAATCAAGTGTGTTAAGAGGGTACGTCGACCCCTCATAAAACTCCCATAAAGTGCTAAGTGTTGGTAAGAATTTTTAACACGTTGCAGCCCCAGCAACTGTGATAAATTAATATGCCAAAAATTCGCATCAGTCGCGAAATGTTACTGGTCTATACCCAGGTTTCAGATAGAGAAATCTAGCCCTCTTTAGAAGCATAAATTAACTAATACATGCCAGAATAAGGCACGGTCAAACATAAAAAGCTAAAAAACCGCGGTACCATGTCCAACGTAGCGTCCGCAGCTAACCGACCGCTTTCCACGAAGTCGGGCTGCGGCTGTTCCCCAGCTAAGTAACTTAGCTTGACATGGTACCACGGTATTTTAATTTTTTATGTTTGACCGTGCCTTATTCTGGCATGTATTGGTTTATTTTATGCTTCTGAAGAAGGCTAGATTACTCTTGCCGAAACCTGGGTAAAGACCAGTAACATTTCGCAACTGAGGCGGATTTTTGACATATTAATTTACTAAGTGCAGGGGCTGGACTTTGGGAGAGGGAGAACTTCATTCACATTTCATTGCAAACAAAGCTTTATTCATGTACACAGTTCATTCAATTAACAATTACTATGAAAAGTATTTGCCACATGAATGGTTACCAGATATCTAAACAGCCACGAGTTTGCCCTTGAAACAATAATTCCAATACAGATACGATCAGTAGAAGAAGCAAACTAGGATTAAATAACAATTCTCTAAACAGTCGGTCGTTACACTGATTACTACTTACACTTCAGACGGCAACGCCCGAATCACGCTAGTGCAACTTTCATGGGATTATTGTATCGATTGTATCGATAGGGATCAGTCGTTACAGCTCAAACGGCAGAACCCAATTTACGTTAATGAAAGTATTACGGGATTATAGTAATGCGATTACAATAAAATACTTTCGGCGTGCCGGCCGCGGTGGCCGAGCGGTTCTCGGCGCTTCAGTCCAGAACCACGCGACTGCTACTGTCGCAGGTTCGACTCCTGCCTCGGGCATGGATGCGTGTGATGTCCTTAGGTTAGTTAGGTTTAAGTAGTCCTAAGTCTGGGGGACTGATGACCTCAGATGTTGAGTCCCAGAAGTCTCAGAGCCATTTGAACCATTTTGAGCCTTTCGGCGTTAGGTATAACGGTAACTAGAATGACGACAAACAGAACAGCGACAAAATTAACTTACAGATAGTAAATGACACGCTCAGCAAATGCATTCATAACTGAAGAAATAGAAAAATCAAATTCAAACATGCAACTCTTTCACCTGAAACATAACTTAGCAAACGCCTGAAAAAGTAAGGCAATAATTATATATACAAAAATTTCTTCTAATTTTGTGAATCTTGGACCAGTAAACGGCAATTATCTTACAAATACATCTTATCTGTCTGGCGTGAGGTCGGTGGCTTGTTGGCGAGGGCCCGCCCATTGCCAGGGCGCCGTAAGTCACGGAAGCTCGCACTGGGGCGCATCGCTTCCAGTCGGGCGTGTCGTGGCAGTCTTCACAGGGGACGTGATGCGTCTCTCATAGCCTCTCCTTCCCAAGTAGCTCTTTCCGCCTTCCCGTAGTGCCAGGTGTTAAGCTTCGCATTCTGCCTTGTGACAAAATGGAGAGCTGCGACCCAACCCGATGCGAAAGCGAAGGGTGCGTGGGTCAGGGGGAGCTGTGTCGAGGGACCGAACACCAGTCCCTTCCATTCGCAGGGCACAGACCAACGGGTGCTCTGCATGCCGGCGATCTCGTTTGTCGGCGTGGGATCGCGGCGCGTGTCGGCCAGGGTGCTTCGCCGCGCCCCTTGCTAACCGGGGCGTGTTCTGCCAAACCCAGGTGGTGGTAACATCGCCTGGGCCAGGTTAAATGGGTCCAAACCGCCACCTGAGTAGGAGTGGGTCCCTGGCCGAGAGGTGGAAACTCGGGCAAGTAGGCGGCGAAGGGCGAGAGGTGCACCCGCCTCTCCGGAGTGTGGGGTGCAATTGCCGGGGTGCGTCGCATGAAATCGCCGATGACGGAGTCACCGAGGGGACCAGTGCGCTGGAAACGGTGCGCTGAACCCAGCAGCTTTGGAGTGCCGTTGACCTAGGGGCGAGGTCGGTGGGCGAGCTGCAGAAGTCCCCCCCCCCCCCTCCCTCATGCCAGAGGAGCCGGTCCGGGGTAAGAGACGGGCTCCCACGCCTCTTTTATCACTCGTTCAATATGGCGACACCAGAGACGAGTGATTCGAGTGCGCCATCGCGAGCTTCTGTGATGCCTGAACCTGCTCCTCAGGACGAGTTGGGACAGGCAACTAAAGAAAACGTGCTACTAAGACATACAAGAATCACGTTGCTCCTTGAGAAAAACATAAAAAATGAGAAGCTTAGTCAGGCGGCATTAACAACAATTAAAAACGAGCTGGCGGCGTCGGCCATCGCCAACGCCAAGCTTGAGGGCCGCGTAGAAGAGTTAGAAAAAGAAAATGAAAAATTAAGGAAGGAACCTGTTAAGACCTGGGTGGGAGTAGTCGCACTAGCGCCACCAAAACCGCAAACAACTAAGGATACTATTGCCAGACTCACCAAACGATCAGACAGAACGGTCTTTCTAAGGACCCTGCCTGGCAAGGACACTAGCGTGAAAAAGATACAGGAGCTGCTCACTACCACCATAAATCCTGCTAAAGATAGAATCAAAATCAACAAAGTTAAACCAAGTAAGAATTCGGTAATCGTCCAAGTTGCCTCGGAAGAGGACAAGGAAAAATTAGTAAACAATGCCAAATTAAACTCGGTGCTCAAATGTGAGCCACCAAGGAAAAGAAACCCGTTGGTCATCTTATATGATGTACCAACGATCATGAAGAATGAGGAGCTGCAAGACACTATCAAGGCACAAAACTTTGAGGATATGACAGGTGAAGAATTCAAAGGAAATTTCAAGCTGAAATTCAAAACGGGGCCTCGGAACAGAGATGTGGTACATCACGTCGCCGACATCTCCGCTCAAATGTGGAAAAAAGTAACTGCAATGGGCAAATTATAAATCGGCTTCCACGCCATAAATACACGAGATTACCTTGTGGTACAGCGCTGCCATAATTGTGGAGATCTCGGTCACGTTCTGAGGCACTGTACCAGGGGGTCGGCCTGCTCAAAATGTGGCGAGGATGGTTATGTGAGGAAAGACTGTAGGGCTGCAGCAGTCTGCATCCCTTGTAAGAGACGGGGTATAAAACCTTGTGGCACCACTGGATGTAACAGCCCCACCTACAGACTCCTGGAACAAAGACAAATTTCAAGGATAGACTATGGCTGATCAAGCTAAAGCCAACAGAATGCCCAAAAGAAAATCCCCGAGCAAAAGGAGGAGGGATGCCATGAGGGCAAGTGCCTTCAAGTTATTCTTGAGGTCGCTCACGGGCGCCACAATCAAAACCAATGACATAAGCACACAAACGGACTCCACCACAACGCACAGAGGGACTCAAACTGAGCCTCTTACACACGTTCCCCTCCTCCCAAAGCCGGGAAACAAGGCCGACTAAAGATCAACGGCAATGGCGTCCTGTAACAGAGACTGTGGTAGTCTCAATAGAGGAAAATAGAACTACAAGAAACCAGTTCAGGAAAACAAAATAACAAGCTGAAGTAAATCAGCTACCACAATAGATCCTGTCGTGAGATTGCCACCAGTCGACCCAGTCAGAGTCTATCCTAATCTTGAATTCACGATTCAAGTGGCGAGACTAGAGCAGCCGACTACCCTGACCACTGCCTTGAGACACGTGCTTCGGGTGGGACATGCATATGGTAGGAGAGTCACCTTCTCGGTAATGGAGGCTGTGGACAGAATTCAACTCAAGTCAGTGAATCTCCCCACCGACTTCGGAGCCCTGCGAGACCTACTAAAGAAAGTTTTCGAAAGATGTGGCGAAAAATTCGACCTGGACGATATCTACCAACAAGCAGTTTTGGCAAATGGACGCATCACATTTGACTGGAATAAGACATGGCCTAATGCCAGAATCCATACATACTTTCCATAAATAACTACATGACGAAAATCACCATTGGCCAACTTAACACTCACAACAGCAGACTAGTGATGCAGGAGTTATGTAAGGAAGTGGAGGAGAGGAGACTAGATGTAGTCTGTCTGCAAGAGCCATACTCCCTAAATGGGAAAATAGCTTTCACAGCTGCGACCTGGCAAGTAGTAAGCAGAGGGGAATACCCAAGATCTTCAATAATAATAACCAATAAACTTCTAAGGGCCACAGTTCTAACACAGTTTACAACTAGCCACTGCAACTTCATGGAGCTGCAGTCTCCATCAGGAGCAACTGCGTTCATCAACACGTATTTTCAGTATGGTACGACATTGAGAGACACTTGGCACACCTTACCACAGTTATCACGGCGTTGCGGGGGCGGAAAGCAATTATAACTGCAGATATAGACGCCAAATCCCCCCTATGGTACAGCGGCACCTGTGACCCTAATGAAGAGAAGGCAGAAGAGGCCAGCATGGCCTTGCAGCTGGTGGTGGCAAACAAGCCAGGCAACCCTCCGGCCTACGTGGCGGGAGGTGGCCAAGGCACAAACATTGATGTGACCCTGGCTACGCCTAATGCTGCACATCTCATACAACAGTGAAAAGTAGTAGAGAACGCCACCTCTAGCGATCACAATCGCATCACCTTCAGTATTGGAGACAAGGAGAGCCGCTGGGCCATGACGCGTGAAGTACAATACAACTACAAAAGAGCCGATTGGGAAAGACTTGCTAGGGAGTGCGACATTCCTGCATTACCAGAAGGTGACGGACACCTGGACATTGACATAGACAACAGAGCCGAGGAACTGGTGACAGTAATAACTCGAGGAGACGTGAGACCCGCTATCTCGGTATCATCATTGATGAAAGGTGGTCCTTCGGCAGGCACATCGAAACCGTAACTCAAAGAGCCCTACAAGTACTCAACAACCTCATCTCCATTGGACACAAACGATTTCATCTCCCATCACATCTCATCAAATTTTATCACAATTGCATACTCACCTCAATAGTGGGTTACGGCACAGGAGTCTGGGCACACAGGCTCACAAGGGTGGTGCCCGCAATGACGGTGAGAAGAGTGCAAAGAAATATGATTATGAGATCAGTGGGGGCATACAGGACTACACCGGGAGGAGCCCTGTTAGTCACAATGGGTCGTGCCCCTTGGATATCAAAATTAGGGAGCAGGCCGCTTGGCACTGGGCAAAGTCGGGGAATTTGGAGAAAACAGAAGAAATTGTAGGCAGCAGGACTGTGAACAAGGTTGATATTAGGCAAAAAGGGGATCCGCTATGGCAACATTCGTGGAAAGGCGATGAAACAGGGCGTCGAACCTTTTATTTCCTACCAGATGTCAGGGAAAGGATGGGAATCTCATATATCGAACCAACCACTGGGCATGGACCCTACTCGACATACCTATGTCGATTCGGGAAAAAGGCGACACCTGCGTGTGACTGTGGTGTTCTGGAGGGTACTCCTGACCATGTAGTCTACGACTGCCCCCTTTTCAATTATGTGGACTCAGTGTTACGTGACAAACTACTGCACAATGACACATACAGATTGCTCAGACAACAGGACACTTTCCAGATTATTAATGAACTGGCTAACGCGGTATCACAGAAAGTCTTAAAGGACTATCTAAGAGAAGTAAATTAGCACCTATAAGAGTCCTACCTAAACACAGATAGAGTCTGGTACCCTACTCCCAAACCGCCTGGGCGCGGAAAGGCCGACTTCCTCAGTCTTGAATCAGCCGCGCCTCGGGATTTTGGGGGAGTGGGGTACAACCTTACTGATTTGGACAACGCACTTCATTCGACCTTAGGATAAGTTAGTTGTAAGACTTAGTTTTAGACATTATCCTTAGAAACCTGCAGCGATCAACACCTTGGCCTGCCCAGTGACGGGGGCAAACTCATTGGGGTTAGCTCAATGAGCAAGGCTCTATAGTAGGTTTATACACTCCTGGAAATGGAAAAAAGAACACATTGACACCGGTGTGTCAGACCCACCATACTTGCTCCGGACACTGCGAGAGGGCTGTACAAGCAATGATCACACACACGGCACAGCGGACACACCAGGAACCGCGGTGTTGGCCGTCGAATGGCGCTAGCTGCGCAGTATTTGTGCACCGCCACCGTCAGTGTCAGCCAGTTTGCCGTGGCATACGGAGCTCCATCGCAGTCTTTAACACTGGTAGCATGCCGCGACAGCGTGGACGTGAACCGTATGTGCAGTTGACAGACTTTGAGCGAGGGCGTATAGTGGGCATGCGGGAGGCCGGGTGGACGTACCGCCGAATTGCTCAACACGTGGGGCGTGAGGTCTCCACAGTACATCGATGTTGTCGCCAGTGGTCGGCGGAAGGTGCACGTGCCCGTCGACCTGGGACCGGACCGCAGCGACGCACGGATGCACGCCAAGACCGTAGGATCCTACGCAGTGCCGTAGGGGACCGCACCGCCACTTCCCAGCAAATTAGGGACACTGTTGCTCCTGGGTTATCGGCGAGGACCATTCGCAACCGTCTCCATGAAGCTAGGCTACGGTCCCGCACACCGTTAGGCCGTCTTCCGCTCACGCCCCAACATCGTGCAGCCCACCTCCAGTGGTGTCGCGACATACGTGAATGGAGGGAAGAATGGAGACGTGTCGTCTTCAGCGATGAGAGTCGCTTCTGCCTTGGTGCCAATGATGGTCGTATGTGTGTTTGGCGCCGTGCAGGTGAGTGCCACAATCAGGAGTGCATACGACCGAGGCACACAGGGCCAACACCCGGCAGCATGGTGTGGGGAGCGATCTCCTACACTGGCCGTACACCTCTGGTGACCGTCGAGGGGACACTGAATAGTGCACGGTACATCCAAACCGTCATCGAACCCATTGTTCTACCATTCCTAGACCGGCAAGGGAACTTGCTGTTCCAACAGGACAGTGCACGTCCGCATGTATCCCGTGCCACCCAACGTGCTCTAGAAGGTGTAAGTCAACTACCCTGGCCAGCAAGATCTCCGGATCTGTCCCCCATTGAGCATGTTTGGGAGTGGATGAAGCGTCGTCTCACGCGGTCTGCACGTCCAGCACGAACGCTGATCCAACTGAGGCGCCAGGTGGAAATGGCATGGCAAGCCGTTCCACAGGACTACATCTAGCATCTCCTACGATCTTCTCCATGGGAGAATAGCAGTCTGCATTGCTGGGAAATGTGGATATACACTGTACTAGTGCCGACATTGTGCATGCTCTGTTGCCTGTGTCTCTGTGCCTGTGGTTCTGTCAGTGTGATCATGTGATGTATCTGACCCCAGGAATGTGTCAATAATGTTTCCCCTTCCTGGGACAATGAATTCACGGTGTTCTTATTTCAATTTCCAGGAGTGTATTATTCATCTGACACATCTGTAACGCTCTACGACTTAGTGACTAGTCTATATTTAAGTTACCTGTATTGTAGTAAATTAACACATTAATTTTGCCCATTGCTTTCTCCTCATAGCTTACGCACTAACAAGTTACTAAAATATAACTTAGAATAGGTTCAACTTATATCACTGTATCACTATCTTTGGCCCACTAATGACATAAGGCAGTGGGCTAGATTGTATAATTAATAAGTTTTTCTGGAAATAAAGAATTTTTTTAAATACATCTTATCTCCAAGCGCCAACCAGGTACAGACACGAACGCCGTACAAAACAGGCAAACTGGGCGGCGACCATTTGTCCCGCTTGACCACCAATTGTCGGCCCGACTAGTACTGTGACGCATACAAGTCTCAGACCGACCTTGTTTCACATACACCCCTCAAACAGTACTAAATTCAAAAGCAGGAAACTGTTACTGAATGTACTTCGAGCATAAACGGAACGTTAGTCTACAAAATACGAAAGACACGCAAGGGACCGAAGCCGTAGGTGAAACCTGCAGTCCCAGCTCAGTGACATAACTAACCTTAAGAAATTACGATCCAATAAATAACGCATCTCAATTCGATCACGATCACGCTACACCTTAAACTCCTTAAATAGATAACCCTAACGTAATAAACCCAAGGCAGTGCACTTAGAGTAATATTAGGGAAAACAACATCAAACTAGTACTGAAACACATTAAACAAATTGTCACAGCCTCCAACCAGTAATGAAATCACACTAAAACCCCAAGTCATTTAAACAAGCAATTCAAATCAGACAGACATAAGATTACCTCAAGGAAAGGAATTAGGTGATACATTAGTATTACAATAATTACATGTCTTTGATGGACCCAACATTCAAGACTCCGCAGAAAGACCTGGGGGAATAAAACTTCCTGGCGGATTAAAACTGTGGGCCGGACCGAGACTCGAACTCGGGACCTTGGCCTTCCGCGGGCAAGTGCTCTACCAACTGAGCTACCCTAGCACGACTCACACCCCGTCCTCACAGCTTTACTTCCGCCAGTACCTCACCTCCGACCTTCCAAACTTTACAGAAGTTCTCCTTCGAACGCCTGCAGGAGAGCTTCTGTAAAGTTTCGAAGGTTGGAGGCAGGTACTGGCGGAATTAAAACTGTGAGGACGAGGCGTGGGTCGTGCTTGGGTAGCTCAGTTGGTAGAGCACTTGCCCGCGGAAGGCAAAGGTCCCGAGTTCGAGTCTCGGTCCGGCCCACAGTTTTAATCTGCCAGCTAGTTTCGTAACAGCGCACACTGCGCAGAATGACCATACACAGGTGCATCGGTTTTTCCAGTGACATACAGTGCGTTCTGAAAGAATTCACAGTACGCAGGTTTTAAATGTTATACCAGGATACCGACCTAATCATAACCAACATAAAATGCTACAGGCAGAATGGCACAAGATTCGTTGGGGCGAACGACAAGCTAAAATATGCACAGAGTTTCGTGACTGAAAATCAACCAGTAATCTGTTTCATCTCTATTACACTTGCAACATGGAGGGTAGAAACTGTGTCTCCAACGAAAGATGTAAATACAATGGTATCATCATATAACGTCAGTTGAAGTCCGTGCGCAACAGCGTCGGAAAGGTAGGTCAGATGTTAGACTCGGCTAACGACCACCAAACTTCTTCGTTACGCAGTCCACCCCAAACGCGCCAAATACAGCCGGCGCCGACGTGAATAGACGTCCTCATAGCGTCAGTATTCGCCGCCGAGGTAGCGTCTCGTGCTCGTTGTGAACCACACGCCGTTACTAACTGCTCCTGACTCTGCTCGTTCTCTCGGCCGATCCTCTCTCGTGCGCGATACCTCGCGACCGCGTCACGAATGCCGAAACGGAACGATCTCAGGAGGAGAATCGATAGGACGAAAGCTCAAAGTGGTCATTTTATCTACGTTATCTAAGAATAACCAAGGAACTGAGAAGTGCCGCTTTTCTCAACAATATGTGCGTTCCTTCAGTGGTCCGTAACGTTGCTTAGTATCGGTTTGACACCAGATGAGCAACATGAATGTACACTCCTGGAAATTGAAATAAGAACACCGTGAATTCATTGTCCCAGGAAGTCAGATACATCACATGATCACACTGACAGAACCACAGGCACATAGACACAGGCAACAGAGCATGCACAATCTCGGCACTAGTACAGTGTATATCCACCTTTCGCAGCAATGCAGGCTCCTATTCTCCCATGGAGACGATCGTAGAGGTGCTGGATGTATTCCTGTGGAACGGCTTGCCATGCCATTTCCACCTGATGCCTCAGTTGGACCAGCGTTCGTGCTGGATGTGCAGACCGCGTGAGACGACGCTTCATCCAGTCCCAATCATGCTCAATGGGGGACAGATCCGGAGATCTTGCTGACCAGGGTAGTTGACTTACACCTTCTAGAGCACGTTGGGTGGCACGGGATACATGCGGACGTGCACTGTCCTGTTGGAACAGCAAGTTCCCTTGCCGGTCTAGGAATGGTAGAACAATGGGTTCGATGACGGTTTGGATGTACCGTGCACTATTCAGTGTCCCCTCGACGATCACCAGACGTGTACGGCCAGTGTAGGAGATCGCTCCCCACACCATGATGCCGGGTGTTGGCCCTGTGTGCCTCGGTCGTATGCAGTCCTGAATGTGGCGCTCACCTGCAAGGCGCCAAACACGCATACGACCATCATTGGCACCAAGGCAGAAGCGACTCTCATCGCTGAAGACGACATGTCTCCATTCGTCCCTCCATTCACGCCTGTCGCGACATCACTGGAGGTGGGCTGCACGATGTTGGGGCGTGAGCGGAAGACGGCCTAACGGCGTGCGGGACCGTAGCCCAGCTTCATGGAGACGGTTGCGAATGGTCCTCGCCGATAACCCAGGAGCAACAGTGTCCCTAATTTGCTGGGAAGTGATGGTGCGGTCCCCTACGGCACTGCGTAGGATCCTACGGTCTTGGCGTGCATCCGTGCGTCGCTGCGGTCCGGTCCCAGGTCGACAGGCACGTGCACCTTCCGCCGACCACTGGCGACAACATCGATGTACTGTGGAGACCTCACGCCCCACGTGTTGAGCAATTCGGCGGTACGTCCACCCGGCCTCCCGCATGCCCACTGTACGCCCTCGCTCAAAGTCCGTGAACTGCACGTACGGTTCACGTCCTCGCTGTCGCGGCATGCTACCAGTGTTAAAGACTGCGATGGAGCTCCGTATGCCACGGCAAACTGGTTGACACTGACGGCGGCGGTGCACAAATGCTGCGCAGCTACCGCCATTCGACGGCCAACACCGCGGTTCCTGGTGCGTCCGCTGTGCCATGCTTGTGATCATTGCTTGTACAGCCCTCTCGCAGTGTCCGGAGCAAGTATGGTGCGTCTGACACACCGGTGTCAATGTGTTCTTTTTTCCATTTCCAGGAGTGTATCTGTTGACCGTCAGCGAAATATGTAGAAAACCGTAAACTACATAAAGGGTTTCTGAGTAACGATAGCTGTTAGAATGTAAGCTATCAACAAAAATTTAAGCTGTGTCAATCAGTGTCAAGCAAAACACAGCGCCAAATCGACTGCAACTTTTTGAGAGGCAAACGAGGTGTGTAGTGAATATGGAGTTTTTCGTCACTGCATCTATAATAAGAGTACTTTTTTGCAAGCCAGTCATCCATGCTGTATATGACGGATTGCCTGTAGCAGTGTACGCTGGGGAAGCATGAATTTACATGTATACACCTCGTATTTACAGTAAAATCGGATTACTGCAGATTATACCCTAATTAATCTACAAAGTTCCTTTAACAATGACGTCTGCGTTCGCTCATCGAGTTGCTTTTCAGTACGTCGAGTCTATTAGCCTGGTGTCTTAAAATGCGTTTTCTGTATATTCACAATTAAAATGTGTCGAATTTCATTCAATAGCCGTTTCTTCTTAGTTAATATGGCATTTCACTAACAGGTGTCTTACAAACTGTGGAAATTAACGCAATGAGATACGATTTGAAATTGTTATTTCTGACGTAGTATAATAAATTTGACACATTTTCATCGTCTTGTCCCATTGCTCTTCGTGTCTCCAGCCCAAGCACAGTACGTTCACATACACTTAGCGTCTATTCTCCACGGTACTAAACCGCTAGATGACAACGGAATTCGATCTCCTTATACTCTATGTGATCAAACGTATCGGGATACGTGGCTGAAAACGACATATAACCTCTTGGAGCCCTCCATCGGCAAGGCTAGAATTCAGATGACGTTCACCTGGCATTCGCCATACCCACACGATGCCATCGGATCGCCTCATTGTGTACCGTGATTTGTCACTCCGTACAACATTTTTCCACTGTTCATTCGTCCAATGCTTCCGCTCCTTTCACCAATTGAGGCGTCGCTTGGCATTTATCGGTGTGATGTGTGGCTTTTGAGCAGCCAGTCGACCATGAAATCCAAGATTTCTCACCTCCCGCCTAACTGTCATAATAATTGCGGTGGATCCTGATGCAGTTTGGAATTACTGTGTGATGGTCTGGATGGACGTCTGCCAATTACACATTACGACCCTCTTCAGCTATCAACGGTCTCAGTCAGTCAACAAATGAGGTCTGTACTCTTTTGTGCTGTACGTGTCCCTCCACCTTTCCACTTTACTATCTCGTCAGAAAAACTGGACCTAGGGATGTTTAGGAGTGCGGAAAATATCGCGTACAGACTTATGGCGCAAGTCACACCCAATCACGTGACCACGATCAAAGTCCGTGAGTTCCACGGAGCTCCTCATTCTGCTGTCTAACGATGTCTAATGACTACTGAGGTTACTGATATGAAGTACCTGGCAGTAGATGGCAGCACGATGCACTATTTTTCTGGGTATGTTCCGATACTTTTGATCACATAGTGTATTTCGGTTCGCCTCTTTGCCAGCTGTGGTGATCAAACGATACTGTGCGTATGACTTGTCAATAAAGTCATCACTGTTTAATGCTGTGATTGGTTTCGGTAAAAAATATTTATAGCAGTAAGTGTCACTAGTATGTGACATCATGCGACCTTGCGTTCCTGGTCTGACACATCAGGTAGCCTGACACGAGTTGTTTACCATGACATTTAAACCAGTATTTTGGATGCCACTGTGTCGGGATATTCTGCTATGGAAAATCTACTGCTACGTTTAAGAGCAGTTTTTTGAAACACTTTTGGTGGGATCTGTAATCTGTCTACCAAAGACGTTTTCACACCGATAGTAGGTGCTAGTTAGACAATAAAAACATACAGAAAATGCTACAGTTGTACTATCACCTTCGATCAGAAAATACTTTGCCTATAATTAATGTTCTGCACTACTCTGATTCCATCTTCCTGTCTAATTTTTTACTATGTTAATTGTTGATTAATAGCTGGAAAGTTCTTATTTTTATTTTTTTTATAAATGCGGTAAAAACACTCTGGATTTCGATTTAGAAAGTCGGTTGTTAAGATCTTCGACCGTCCATCCAGACTTAGGTCTCTGTAATTTTTCTAAATCGCTTTAGGTGATTCATTTTCATTTTATTTTTCTTTTACTTCTTTACCTTTCTTTCCTTTGGGCGCCAGAGAACCCCTTAACACAGAAGGCACTGTTTTGCCACATTTGCCAGAGCCTATTTACCGTTGTGGTCCTAGCACACTCCCTGTGGGGCGTGTGAAGCTACTTCCGTGACTTTTGTTGACTCTCCATCCAAGGTAACATTGTGGGTCCTCACTAAGAGCAAAGCCACCGTCGACCAACAGCAAAGTCATGTCTTGATAATCTATATGTTCGTACTTCCTTTAATAAGTCTTGTTGTGGGACTGAATCGAGTACTTCATAAGGGACACTGTATACTTCTCACTGCCTTGAAGCATTGCTTTGAGGATGTTTTGTGTGGAAAACTTGAAAATGAAGAACCATAAGTCTTATTCGTCAGCAACGACACACAAGTTCCTGTAGCCAGTATACCGAACAAAACAAAGAAATGGCAGGATTGTATTAAATTTTATCAGTCTGAACGAAACCAATATACGACAGCTAACTTAAAAATCTATATTTCAAGCTGACAAATCCAACCAACGTAACATAATCGAAATTTCATTGATATGAAAATTATCTTTGGACTAGGCCACCCCTCTCACGTAGGACGCCTTCGATGATGGCAGGTACAATATAGTAAACGAATTCAATAAGAAATAAACTCCTATGAGGTCCCATTCCCTACGTTTCATGACGTAGATACTGAAACATGAAGATTCGCAAAACTAACCTAATACTGTAGGCTGTAGCTCGAAGATGGATGTACGTATTAAATTTTACAATAACGAGCCACAGTTTATTAAGACTCTCAGACATGCTGCAAAGGAAATAGCTTACAATACGCTAGTTCGTCCAGTCTTGGAGTATTGTTCGTGTGTGTGGGACCCTTACCACTTGGGTCTGATTCAAGAGATTGAGAAGGTCCATAGAAGAGCGACAAGATGCGTGACTGGTACATTTAGCCATTGCGAGAACGTTACAAATCTCATAAAAAGTTTGAAGTGGGACACACTTGCAGATAGACGGCGCACTAAATAGAAGGGGCTGCTCACTAAATTCCGAAATCCGATCTTCACCGTGGGTATAGAGCATATATTATTACCACCAACTTTCAAATCGCGCAATGATCACGAGTTAAAGACAAGGGAAATAAGAGCTCGTACTGCGACGTTCAGAGCGTCGTTTTTCCCTCGCACGATCCGCGAGTGGAACAGAGGGGGAGAAATATGACCTTGGCGCGAATTTTTTCCCTCCACCAAACACCGCTTGCTACCTAGAGGAGTATATATGTAGATGTAGAAGTGGTGATGCCACGTAATCAGATACAGGAGCAAAAGACAGGATGTAGCTGCAACCTGATCACATCTGCCCGCCGGAGTGGCCGAGCGGTTCTAGGCGCTACAGTCTGGAGCCGTGGGACTGCTACCGTCGCAGGTTCGAATCTTGCCGTGGGCATGGATGTGTGTGATGTCCTTAGGTTAGTTAGATTTAAGTAGTTCAAAGTTCTAGGTGACTGAGGAACTCAGAAGGTAAGTCCCATAGTGCTCAGGGCCATTTGAACCATTTTTTTGATCACGTCTCCCAGTACGAAAGGAAACTGTCATTTGGCGGGGAGTAAGGCGAAGAAGTGCTTTCGGTTCTACCATAAGGTGGGAGTAAGACGAGAAGTTAGGAGAAGTTACAAGGGAAACTGAGGAGAAATACAACGGGGCACAAGTACCTGACACATTGGAAAGATAAGGAGGGAAAGTGAAGACAGTGAATACAGAGATAAAAACTACAGAAGAAAACGTGATAAAACACACTATGTAGCGATTTCTCTATCCCCCTTCACCTACAACTATTCCACAGCTAGGTACTGTTCTTCCGTACTTCCACGATATACTCCACATTCACCCAGATCACCAATTCAATCACAGCACAAATGTAGGGGCCATTATTTAATTAATTAATTTATTTATTTATACATTTATTTTACCTGGCAAGGTTAGGGCCTTCAGGCCCTCTCTTACACCTAACCAGGCATACTCAGATTGAACGAATTTCAGTTTGTACAGAACATTAAAGTCATATAACATGTTATACAGTATTAATGTTAAAGAAAAAATAGAGATTATAACAGTAGTACAATGATAATATAACAATCAAAAAATAATTATAACAATCAATAATAATAATAATAATAATAATAATAATAATAATAGTGACTATGTATATGAAAGTAAACATATTTTTGGTTTATGAATGTCAGTCCTATTGCTAGTTGGGAATTTTCTCGTTATGTTCTTGCAGCTTTTGAGTTATTCTCAGCGAGCAGACACATAAGACAATAGAATGGAGTGAAAGAGATATAGAAGAGGTAGATAGGTTAGAGAAAGAGAAATAGAAAGGTAAAATTCGAAGCTATCATGGAGAGGAGAAAGAAAGAGATGAGAGGGGCACAAAAATGGTGGCTATAACGTCCGTAATATGTAAGTTTTGAGTTCCCTCTTGAATGTTGAGTGGCTCTGGATAAGACGCAGATCACAGGAGAGCGCGTTCCATAGTCGTATGGCTGAGATGGAGATTGACGCGGAGAAAGATTTTGGGTTATGTAAGGGTACAGCCAAGATGCTAGACGTATCCGATCTGGTATTGCGGTTGTGGAATGATGATAGGTGTTTACATTAGTATTGCCTAATCTTTACTACTGTGATGTAGTTCAACACGGCACAAATAGTGAAAATTGTAGATGCCTCGAGCTAGTGATGAATGATTGCGTTAGATACGTATGCAATATTCGGTTGTATGATCATATCAGTCCTTCATACTCCCAGCTAGGTTGGATACGCCCACATAAGGCACGCGATCTCCACACGATGTGCTTACGTCATTGATTTCTTAGCCGCTGGTGCCCCCAATACTTATCTTCTCACATTAAACACCTATCATCATGCCATTACGTTGGTACCTTTAGTTTTATTTGAGTCTCACCTTGGTAGCCCACGCGCAGACGGTAGTCATTACATCCCTACCACTAATATGTACCATACTCAATAAGTCAACCTACAATCTACCAAAGAGTTGACGTTGTGGGTCTTGGTACCCTTACACTATGTTTCACCAGTAATGTCCCTAAAAAGCTTGCTTTACGAAAAGGATTAATAAAGTCTACATTATTTGGGATAGAAGTAAGTACGTTGGTCTCTATTCAGCTGGTATAGAGTCTGTTAGAAAACAGAGTATCGCTTCCACTACCGATGTCGGTGAAACTTTGATTGGATGGTCTATGTTGGAGGGCAGACGAATGCGCCAGACGAATGCCTTTCATCTGCTAATACCGGTGCGGAGACTTTGTGGGCTCCGCCAGAGTGGCATCGTGTGTACGACGCGCCGTCATCCCGTAATGCCAGCTAACCGCGAGTTAATAGCCCACCCCCGCATCCCGCTGATGGGTGGAGCGTGGTCCGTTATCTGCGCTGTGGCTGCAAATCCCTGGATCACCCTCCTACGCGCACGACCTAATCCGCGGCGTGATGAAACTTCCGCCACTGTTCCGTTGTCCTTGTATCGCATAGAGCAAAATCGAACAGGGGGGCGGGGGGGGGGGGGGGGGGGGGGGGAAGGAATGATGAATTAAACTTTGCAACAGACCAAGTGTATTTTCGGTTGCAGAGCCTACAAGACTAATTATCAAGCTGACACCCACTGAATACCGCGATGTAATCAAGAAACGTACTGAAATTAGTTTCAAAATCATGCGCATTTAGTAAAACGTAATTGCCTCCGTAATATGATCTCTAAACACGTACCAACACAACCAATTCTGCGATTGCAAAGTACAAGTTACAAAGTACTCCACACGTAGTTATTTGTGGAAGAAGCCCATTGGTTTCTGGTTCATGTAATAGTAAAGGAACAAGTACAAATAACCCCAGCAAACAAATAAAACGTGTATTGTAGTTGCAATTAGTAACTTTATCTATGTATTTGATACTAACAACAGTCCGCTTATAACCATCCGAAAAAGTAAGTAAATTGTAATTTTAGAACCACTGGTTTATCCGGCAAATTAATTTAATGGAGGCGGATAAAATGACATTATGTAGTTTCAACAAATTCAAACATGCGTAAAAATTTTTTAATTAAGATAAGTATCATTTTCAGTTTTAGACTGACTTAAAAGTAGTGCATTCATAATAAATATAATAAGAGCTAATTCTAGATAGCTGTTCGAAATGTATTGGCTGGTATCTGCAATTATCAACACATAAATAAAGAAAGGCCTCTCATCAAGACCACAGGGCTCGAAAAGAAGTGTTTACGAAAACTGTATTTTTGTTCACGCAGTTCAATCCAGGCAACTGTGATATTTCTGCTCAAAATTAGTGATTTGAAATTTTTGCGGATATAAAGATATACCTACGTTATACATACCGCTAAGTTTCCTGTATTTAGTATACACTGGTGTTATGACACTTACTTACAATATATAAATCATAACTTTAACTTTTCGTTTGGATTTGATAATGACTTCTGTTTGACAAAATACACAATTAGAAACTTAACTGTAGTTCAGCCAATTATGTTTTACCCAAAGCAACTAACGAAAAGGAATGTCTAGTTGCTCAAAGAATCTTTCACTCTTTGATAGTCTCCTTTACTCAATGGACAGACATGTGTTCTGTGCGTTTGACACTGTTTCGAGGTACCAGATGAGGATTAAATATGACCTTCAACGTAACCTCAATGTGTTTATAAACCTCTAACTATATCGTAAAAACATTATCAGACTTATTTCAGCTATTAACAGTTTTCTACAGTACCTTTTTGTGCACAACGCATGAACCGTTTGAACTACATGACACATTGTCATACGGAAATTTGCACGTGTAGATTAATATAACTTCCGTCATGTAACAGAGTTATCTTTGTATATACTTCAGGAAAATCCAGTGCCGCACAATATACTGACTGCGATGAAATACCGGAATGGATGTGGATTTTAATACTACCAGTGACAAATATTCCCAAGAAAAGAATGTTACTGGGGGACAGTCACAGACCATTTGTAACTCACATTATAAAAAAAAATTCTTTTTTAAGAATTGAGAAATTTTATCATCTAGCAGCATTTCGAATCTTAATTGTTTAGAAGTCAGGATGAGCCACAGTGACTCAGTAATGGAATAGTAAAATCATAAGTGAATCATGTAAAATGATTAATTTGGTTAACTGCTTTTCTGGTCGTCAGGCTCGAAGTTGTTGGCCATCTACTAGTGGCAGTAAAGTACTCAAAGAAATCATAGTTCAAAGACGGAACACAGTTTAGCAGTGTAGCCATCTGCTGGTGACAGGAGGAATTGGGTTGTGAAACAAACATGATTTTATATTCCGTCTTCAGGCTTTGTGGCATCGCATTTACGGTGAAACTCATTTTCATCCAATGTGATTTCCTCAATCACTATTTAATTTTTTAAAGTAAATCTTGGTTTTTAAACATTAATAAACAGTTACGCTGTGTACTCATTCAAAGTTTCCATGGCAGATGTTTTATAGCATCAAATGAAATTTTTGAACGTAATTAGTAAGCGAGTCACATGTCCTAGAATGGATTTGGAGATAAAGAAGCACTGCTGCTACTGTCTGCAAAAAATAACATTCGCAGTTATCTGAGCATTAATATGACATCGCAGAGAAGTATACGCCGATGCTGATATCAACGTATTGCTGTTTGTATGCCCATTGAACTGTTACTAGTATTTTCTAAAGTCTACAGCAAACTGGTATTACGGATTTTTTTGAATTATCTTTCTTCCGACTGGTTTGACAAGTCCTGCCACGAATTCTTTTCCTGTGCTTTGCTCGGAGTAGCACTTGCAACCTGCATCCTCAAGTATTTGCTGGATGTACCCCAACCTTTGCCTTCCTCTACAATTTACTTTCTTCAGCTCTCTCCATTACGATGGAATTATTCCCTGATGTAGCTGATGTTCTACCATACTGTCTCCCCTTCTTGTCAATATTTTCCATATATTCCTTTCCTCACTGATTCTGCAGTGCACTTCCTAATTCCGTACCTTATCAGTCCACCTAATTTCCAACATTCCTGTGTATCGCCACATCTATAATCTCTTCCGATATTCCCACAATTCATGTTTCACTACCATGTAATGCTGTGCTCCAAACGCACGTTCTCGGAAATGTCTTCTTGAAATTACGGTCTATGTTTGAAACTAATAGACGTCTTCGGAATGCCCCTTTTCCATCACTACTCTGCTTTTTATGTCCTCTTTCTGCCTACGTAGAAATTTACTTTTATATCATATTCACCAATCGGGGAGTTTATGTTCTTACTGTTCTCATTTCTGCTATTTCTCATTACTTTCGTCTTTCTTCGATTTACTCTCAGTCCATATTTTGTATTTATTAGACCGTCTTTCCATTCAGAAGATCCCATAATTCTTCTTCACTTTTACTAAGAGTATCATTGTCATCAGCGAATCTGATCACTGATACCCCTTCAGCCTGAATTTCAGTACCACTCTTGAAACTGTCTTGTATTTCCGTCATTGCTTTTCCATGTATGGATTGAACACTAGGGCTGAAACTCTACATCGATGTCTTACGCCCTTTTAATCAAAGTAATCTTATTATTCCATCTTGATTCTTATACATATTCCATATTACCTGTCTTTCCCTATATCTTACCACTAGCTTTCTCAGAACATCGAATTTCCTGCGCCATAATACATCATTGATATCATTTTCCAGTTGGACAAATACTATGAACGTTTCCAGATTTTTCTTAAGTCTTGCTTTGATTGTCAACCGCAATGTCAGAATTGCTTCTCTGTGTCCTTGTCTTTGATAAAGCCTGAGTGTCATATAACAAATCTCCAATCCAATCGTCCATACTTCTGTATAACATTGTTGACAGTAACTTGTATGCATGAGCCGTTAAGCTGACTGTGCGATAATTTTCTCATTTGTCAGCTTTTGCAGGAGTCAGACTTTTGTGGATGACGTTTTCCCGGAAGTCAGATGGCATATCGCCAGACTCACACATTCTGTACATCAATGAGAATAGTCATTTTGTGGCCACTTGCCCCAAAGATTTTAGAAATTCTGTTGGAATGTTAACTGTTCCTTCCTCATTTCTGTAGCGTTTCGAACCTCAGGAGTGATACCTTCTGTTGATGTTACGTAATGTTTTACAGCCCCTCTCCGCAACGCTCAACAGTACCTCTCCGTCAGTACATCCGACCCGATTGGTCTTGGTTTAGTTGTGGTTGTTCCTTCTCGATTTCACTTCTCAATATGATCACCAACAGTTGGCATGAGCACCTTTAGAAATATTTCATGCTCACAATGTCTTTCTTACTCAGGTGCCATCCGACCATTAATCAACAGTGGAAGTGACTATGCTCAATTGACTAGCACCTTCTGCTGCTATTCTTCCTCCACTGACAATACAGTTGTTCCTACTTCCATTTACACTAGCTGTTCAGCCTATGGTGACATCCACATCACATAGGCGTACCCATATACTTTTAATCAGTTTGTGCACGATATAATAAAAGTTAGAAGCAAGACCACGACTCCTACCAGCTAAGTGAAAGTGTAGTGGCAGTTAACGGAAAGGTGACAAATCGTGAAGAACCGAATGTACAAATTTTCGTTAATTGTTTCTTGTCCGTTTTCGCGCTTGTGGCTGCTACCAGGGAGTGGTGATATACGATATAGCAGTAATCTACATCGGGAACCGACACAGCTAAAATGAAAAACGCGATCTTCATGGCACTTTCGGTGTACAGAGGGTGAAAATTTTACTCTATGATTTATTGCTTCCAATTTACAGAAGTCTAACAAGGTTATCGACATTAAAAATTATTTGCAGATAGGAATAGGAATACTGAAAAGTAATTACCTAAGAGATACAACAAGAGACGCTATCTCTTACCTTCAACAGCTTGAAACGCAGTCAACCATCTGAAAAATAAAGAAAAATCTCTCTGATAATCATGACTAAATTAGACTTTTCTATATCATGTAAACGAATTTTTGTTTGAATATATTTTTGGGTGTTCTCTTCTGAATGATTTTTTCATGTGATAAGATAATTTTTGTATTGGTCAGGTAGCAGTCAAGGTAGTTTTCTGTATTTAAGTGGCGATAAAATGTGAGGACTTAAGTATCCTTGAACACTATGGATAATGAAGGGGGCATAGTGAGTTTTCAGTTGAAATGATTAATGATTAAGTCTGAAGTAGTCCTAAACATGATTTTCTGAACGGGAGTGTCGTTACCATCTTGTTGTACATTTCCTTACATTTATTTTGTTCATTAATGAGGAGATTTTCTATAAGTTCTCAGCAGTTTTTTGTTTAAGTGTCACCTCTGGTTTGACAAAATGTAAAGTTACTTCCATGGGTGTTTCTAGTGAGTTTTTAGTTTAATATTATGGGAGTTGTTTGAGTATTGATTGATGTAGTGAGATTACGTGCTATACAGTAAGGTTCTCTATGTGATGAGAAGGCTGGGTGGGCATGATTTCAAATGTGTGAAACATTTTTATATGCAGTTTTCAGTTATGAATGTTTGGTTATTCTATTGTCTGGATGATTCTACCTCTTGATCTTCCAGACATGTGTGTGTTCCTGCTCCACATTAATGAATCATTGTGTAGTATAACAATTTACTGGGCGACAACGTGAAAGTGAACAAATGGATTACTGAAACAGAAAGTATAAAGAGAAATTTCCGTCCTAAGCTTTAGTTTGGAAGTAGTCAGTATTTTAAAAATGATGTAGGAACAGCGGAAACAAAGGATGATATTCTTTGAGCTACGTTTTTCTTGAAAAGGCGATTTTTCGGTAATTGTCAATCATACAAAGGATGCGTGCATGACATGAACCAAGGTTAGGTTATATTAGATTAGATTAGTTTTTCATTCCATAGATCCGTGTTGTGGAGATCCTCATGGATGTGGAGCATGTCAATTTTTTTCAAGCTGAAATAACAATACTAATAGTATGAATATAAACAAAACATCATTTTTTTCTATTAAAAAATTCGTCAATGGAGTAAAAGGAATTGCCCACTAGTAAGTCTTTCAGGCTCCTTTTAAACTGGTCTTTATTTGTAACAAAATTTTTTATGTTTGCTCGCAAATGATTGAAGACCAGTGTTCCTCAGTAGTGGACCACTTTTTGAACTAACGTAAGTGCTTTTAAGTCGTTGTGCAGATCATTTTTGTGCCTGGTATTGTATCTATGAACTGAGCTGTTTGCTGGAAAAAGGTATATATTTTTAGGACAAATTTCATTAAGGAGTCAATATAGTGAGAGGCAGTAGTTAGTATACCCAATTCTTTGAAGAGGTTTCTACAGGACGTCCATGAATTTGCTCCACAAATAACTTGTATTACACGCTTTTGGATTCTGAAAACTTTTGTTTGACTTGAAGAGTTACCCCAAAATATTATACCATATGACATTAAGAAATGAAAGTAGACAAAGTATGCAAGCTTTTTCATTTTTTGTCGCCTATGTCTGCTAACACTCGAATTGCAAATACAGATTGGTTAAGGCATTTCTGCAGTTCTGTGTTGTGCTCCTCCCAACTGAACTTGTTATCAAGTTGTAATCCCAGAAATTTAAGACCGTCAACCTTTTCTATCTGCTCTTCTTCATACTTGATGCATATGCTGAGTGGAAACCTCTTACAGGTTCTGAATTGCATATAGTGAGTCTTTTCGAAGTTTAATTTCAGTGAGTTGGCTTTAAACCATTTATTAATATCCATTAAAACATCATTAGCAGAGCTTTCTAGAACTACACTCGACATACTATTTATTACAATACTTGTGTCATCAACAAACAAAACGAACTCTGCTTCTGGCAGTGTAACTGATGAGAGATCATTAATGTACACAAGAAAAAGCAATGGCCCTAAGATGGATCCTTGTGGGACACCACATGTAATTTCTTCCCATTCTGTTGATGCCTGATAACTTATTTCACTAGTCCCTTGTATTAACAACCTTTGTTTCCTGTTAGTAAGATATGACTTGAACCATTTTCCAGCACTGCCCTTGACACCATAGAAATCTAATTTATTTAAGAGGATCTCGTGGTTCACACAATGGAATGCCTTTGACAAATCACAGAAAATACCTGCTGCTTGTAACTTGTTATTTAATTAATTAAGTACATTTTTACTGTAGGTGTAAATAGCCTTCTCGATATCAGAACCCTTCAAAAATCCAAACTGTATTCCTGATAATATGTTATTTGTGGTCAGATGTTTGAGAAGCTGCCTGTACATTAATTTTTCTAAAATTTTTGAGAATGCTGGCAAAAGTGAAATCTGTCTCTAATTTGATGGTATCTCTTTATCCCCTTTCTTGAATAGAGGCTTAACATCTGCATATTTTAGCCAGTCAGGAAATGTCCAAGTTATAATTGGCTGGTTACTCAAAAAACTTAGAATTGTACTAAACTCAGAAGAACATGCCTTAATTAACTTTGTTGATATTTCATCATGACCACTAGAGTGATTTGTTTTTAAAGATTTTATTATGGAAGTTATTTCTTTTGGTGAAGTAAGTGACATATTTATGTACCTGAAGCTATTTGTAAAGGCTAGTTTCAGATATTCAAGGGAATTATTTACTGATTCTGACAATCGCATTCTATCAGTAACAGATATGAAGTAGTTGTTAAATAGATTTGCCACACTATGCCCATCGGTTACTAATGTGTCATCTACCCTTGTGCTATTTACTCGTGTTCCTTTCTGGTTCTACGAGTCTCCACTTTCACTATATCCCATATTGTTTTTATTTTGTTCCCTGACTTTGCTATCTTCTTCTCATAGTGTATTTGTTTAGATGTCTGAATTACGTTTTTTTGATATTTTACAGTATTCCTTGTATTTAGCTAAATCATCAGCATTGGAGCTATTCTTGGTCGACAGATACATTTCGCGAGAATATAGACGAATTACTTCATAAATTTGCAAGAATGAAATATATGACCAGTTTAGATCTCACATCAGGATTTTACCAAGTAGAATTAAAAAATGATTCCAGAAAGTATACACCCTTTTTGTATGGGGGAAGGTGTTACCAGTATTGTGTGGCACCATTTGGGCTGAATGTCTCAGTAGCCGAATTCATTAGAGCACTTGACTTTGTTTTGGGAAAAGATCTTTTATCAAAATTTACTGTGTATGTAGATGACATTTTGATCACTGGAGAAACTTGAGAAGAACATGTTAATACTTTGAGGGAGGTTTGCAATAGATTAAGGAAAGGGGGAATGTCACTTAAATTATCTAAATGTAAGTTTGGTATGAAAAAATTGAAGTTTCTGGGGCACAGTATTTCTGAGGATGGTATTTTGCCAGATCCTGAAAAACTCGAGGTAATTGCAAAATTCCCAATTCCAAAAAGCAAGAAACAACTAAAGTCATTTTGCGGGATGTGCAGTTACTACAGAAAGTTAATTAGTACCCAAGCTCTAAATGCTCCAAGTCTTAACAGATTGCTGAAGAAAAACGCAATGTGGGTTTGGGATCAGGAATGTGAAGCTGCTTTTGAAGAAATAAAAACACAGTTATGTAATAGTCAAATTTTGTACCGTCCTGATTTAAGTTTACCTTTTTGCATTATGGCAGATAGTAGTGATTATGGCCTAGGTGCTCACGTTTTCCAAGAAGTAAATATAAATGGGAAAATAGAACACAGGTCTACTGCTTTTGCTAATCGAACCTTGAAAAAACATGAGAGGCAATACACTGTTACCGAGAAAGAGCTTTTGGCCATTTACTGGGCATTTTCTAAATTCAGAAAGTATTTATTGGGAAACCAGGTAGTTGTCTACACAGACCATAAGGCATTAATTTATATTCAAGAATGTAGGCGGCATCTCGGAAGGATTACCAGGTGGGCACTTTTGTTACAACAATTTAATTACTCAATAAAATATCTTAGAGGACCCGATAATGTAGTTGCAGATGCTTTATCTAGACTACCTGTGGGGGGTGACTTTGAAGATGACAGTGGGGTGTGTGAAAAAGAATTCAAAATTATGTATTTAAGAGGGGTGGACAATGAACAAGAAATCAGAGACATTTGTAATGGCATCCGACGGAATCAGAACCATGATGAGAACTGTAAACTGGTCAAAAGTTATTTAGGGAAAAAGGGACATAAAAAAGTGGGAGATTATTAGAAAATCTACAAGGGGATTCTATTCAAGAGAAACAGTGTAGATAGCGAAGTATGGAAATTATGTTGGCCTGAACAGTACATCAATGTACTCATCAAGTATATTCATGAAAGTTTTGGTCATTGTGGGATTCAAAAGTGTATCCAGAAAATCCAAGAAAAGGTGTACTTTAACAACATAGCCAGGAGGGTTAGAAAAATTTTGACGGGTTGTGACAGGTGCCAAAGAGTAAAAGTATCCAACCAAACTTGTCGAGGATTGATGCAAAACATCTTACCAAAAGAACAACACGAGTTAGTCGCTGTCGACTTATATAGACCATTGCCAAAGACCAGAGGAGGCTATTGCTACATTTTTGTTATGGTTGATGTTTTTTCAAAATTCATTAAGTTATACCCTCTTCGCAAGACAAACAGTAAGAGCATTATTTCAAAAATCAGAGAAGACTATTTTGGCAGGGTTGGAAAACCTCAGAAAATCAGACAATGGGACTCAATTCACTTCTGGAGTATGGAAAGCTTTTGTTGAAGATGAAAATATAAGTCACATTCTTATTTCAGCTTATCATCCGTCAGGAAACCCTTCGGAGAGATACATGAGGGAAATTGGGCGATTCTTTAGAACCTACTGCAATACTGATCATGATAGTTGGATTGACTATGTTGAGAAATTCGAAGATGTTGTGAACAGCCTACAGCATTCCTCAACAGGGTTTTCGCCTTATGAAATACAGTATAATAGCAAACCACCACATCCAATTAGTGATTTCATTGATTTTCCAGTCTGCAAACCATTAAGTACTCAAGAGAGAGAGAGGAAATAGTGAGAAAGACCATGAAATCTCAAGGTGATAAGAGGAAATGTAGACATGACAAAGGATTGAAGCCTACTCAATTTAAAATTGAAGACTTGGTCCTTGTTAAAACACAAGAGAAGTCTAAAGCCATCAGTGGTGAATTAAAAAAGTTTTTTGACATATACATTGGACCTTTCAAGATTCAGGACAATCCTCATCCGAATGCTTACCGTCTAGTCTACCCAAATTCTGGCAGACTGTTTGGCCTACGAAACGTGACCGAAATGAAATTGTATAAAAAATGTAAAAAAGTATTTTAGATAATAGATGTTTATAGACTTTTATATGTAATCTTACCAGGATATTTTTGTATACTTTGTTATGTTGTATTTATCTGATTCCTCAGGGGGGCATACATTCTTTGTGTGCTAAGTGTTTGGCGAGCACTAGGTCCCCTAGCTATGCAATTGTCATATTTCATTTTCGTATTCTGGCATTGCATCTTACACTTATTCTGTGATCCTGTATAATCAATTTTCTCCATCTGTCAGTCTATCCTCTCTTAGCTTTAAGAAATTATTTATAGTAAAATTTTCTTGAGTAATTAGACTTTAGAGAATTCAAATTTCTGTGTCCTTAAAAACCGATCCACTGACTATTAAATGCTTTTGCTAATGTTTAAATGGGTTTGACCACTGTATGCTGTATATTCATAGCGGACTGTGCTATTGCAGCCTATGATAGCCTGCAGTGTATATGGAAACCATACGGACTGTGAAGATGAGACTGAAATACAGTGTCTGGCATTGAGGCATTTAAGGAAGAAGATCACCGACCATCAAGAAAGAAGATCACCAGTCTTCAAGAAAGAAGACACCAAAGATATGTTTAAACTTTTCTGTTTGTAATGTAAGGACATCAACCCTTCCGTGTTTCATGTGGAAGTGCTGATGGGGGGGTTGTGTAACATTACAGCACATATTGGGACATATTGAAGTATTCGATACTGTAGACTTTTAGGGGATGTCGATACAGATATGCAAAATGTAAAGGGAAGCTTTGGTGATGTTTAAATATTGTACTGTGTCAATATTAGGACATTTTGCGCAGAAGGAACAAAGGTAGAATTAATGTAAATATATATAAGTGTTAGTGGCCTATTTTCATTCAATTTTGTAATTATGTTTCGTTTTGTAAAAGAAAGACTCACTGTTTGCTGTAGCTCTGATTAATTGTATAAATTATCAGTTTTGAGCTAAATTATTTCGTATAATATGGACAAGATCCTTTGGGGAACTCACCAGCTAGAGAGAAGGTCTGTGAATGAGCGTTTGATGCGCACTTCTGGAGCTTTCTATAGAGAGGTTCTGTATAATGATCGCAAAAATACGAAAACTTGTGAAAACTGTTTCATAACCTAATTTCGAAAGACGATTTGTATCAAGAAATATTGCTAAAAAGATTTATTTACGTTTTGAAACACGATTTAAATCATTTTACATATAAATAGTTGTTCTAAATCACTCAAGAAATATCCAGAATCAAATGTCAAGATATTTCTGGAAACATCGGTACAAATCTGGTGAAGGTTATCCAGAAGCTGGTAGAAAAATGTTATAAAATCTATTTGGAAATTATGCTTGTAAGAATTTATATGTACTGATCCTTTTACTTACTTTAATCTGTACTAAAATTCTGTAATGTCTAATTTAGTTTTAAGTCGTGAATTGCTATCGTATTGTAAACAAAACATTGTCAAGGACTCTCATTGTTTGGAAAGATATTAATACACCTAGGAGTTGTCAGTTGCCAGTTCGGATATGCTGTGCGGTTAGCTCGGAGAGTCAGTTGGTGAGTCTGTGAAGTCTGTCAGTTCTGTTTGTAAATAAACGTCTGTAATGAAGAATTACTTGTTGTCGTCAATATGAACTCAAGACTTTTTGCACGAAGCAGACACCTCCTAATGCAACGTTTTAATTTGGTGTTGAGGAACTGAAATGTTATAATTTGGTGCAGAAAGTCCTGGGACGTTATAATTTGGTTGAGGAAGCTGGGATGTTATAAGGTAGTCCCAGCTATCGATTGCATCCTCATGAATCAAACCAATATGGGACCCTATATCAGACCTAAGTAGCCACACCTACTTCAAGTTCACCCTCCCTACAGAAGAGTTCAAATAAGGCCGATCATGGCGTGTCAACACAGGCACAAATCCCACACTCGTATGCTTCGTTGCTGATGCTATCTTCACCAGGTCACTCTCTATGGAATATTCAGAGTCTCTGTCAAGGTTATTTCCCGGACCCAAGTGGGGAGTGAGATGTTTCAAATGGCTCTGAGCACTATGGGACTTCTGAGCTCATCAGTCCCCTAGAACTTAGAACTACTTAAACCTAACTTAACCTAAGGACAACACAAACGTCCATGCCCGAGGCAGGATTCGAACCTGTGACCGTAGTGGCCACGTGGTTCGAGGAGTGAGATCTTCCTGGATCTGCATAATTTTCATTTCCCCTTCTCCCCATCGTGTATATACGATCTGACGATCATATCATTCTGTGTGTAAAACTGTTTTTTTTAGAGGTAAAGTGAATGCCACTATGTGTTATGTCTGATAATGATGTATTAATAATGTTGCTCCCTCAGTAGAGCTGCCTGTTGAATCCCAATTGTTGGACCTTTTCCTAAATGTGTGGTTTGCTTTTCTTTTCAGAGGAGTTGTCTTCGATAACTGCTATATAATGCATGGTTTCTTACGTGCTCTCGATGGTCATGTTTTTATACTGTAATTTTCCTTGTCTGTTCCTGGGAACATCTTCTCTTATTTGAGTTACATTAGTTGTAGCCTGTGTGGTTATGCGTTTCTCTTTTATGCGCTTCACATAGGTCTGAAACTTAGGACCATTCTCTGTGACACACACACACACACACACAAATATATATATATATATATATATATATATATATATATATATATATATATATATATATATATATATATATATATAAGCAGAGTATGTAGTCTGTTGGTTCCAAAGTACCTATGCCGTAGTGTCATCCACGGTGAAGTGTAATGACTTGGTATCAGCCAGTACTAAGGCCGAAATGGAATGAATGGTAGTGTGCATTGTACTTGATTGAAAGATACAGTATCTTGTGTCATAACATTAAACACGTTCCATGAACCCCATGTGAGTAGAAACAAACATCCTGTGGTTTATAAAATTAAATGCACTGAGATGAATTTAAACATGTACTTTATGTTTGATTCGAATCTATTTCTTATCATTACATGTACTGTATGTCATTTACTGCATTTTAATGAAACTGGCCACTTTTCACACACCACAGTTTGAAGAATGGCTCACTGACAACGGACGCTGGAAGCATTTACCAGCCATTGTTAGATGCTAGCAGCGAGCTGAAGCCCTCTACTACCAAGGGGTGGTATCTATGTGTCCATTTGGTGCAACCAACATACTGTCACATGGTGGGATGTTTTATTGGACTACTGCCACCACAGCCACATAGAACTGTACTAGCTTTACTCATCTGTCAGTGGCGCAGCATTCACAGTTTACCTTCCACAATGTCATGTCTAAAACGTTACTGGAGACATTTTAGAATCACATTCGTGGGTCCATGTAGGTGACAAACTACAGAGTAAATCGTATGACCACAAACCAGTTATCCTCATGTCTCCATGTACATAAATCTACTAAGTGTTACTTTTATCAGTGGTTGGAAAGTTTAGGGAATAATGTTTTCATAAATAATCAATCAACATGTAATTCGCAGAAAAGAGGGTTTCCGTATGACTTGATTGAACGGTATGCTTTATTATTTTCATTACTGAATTTTTTTAAATTTAGTTTTATGTTCCAACACAGACCTACCTTGTTCTCAATTTTGTATTTCTGATAGTATTTATTTATTGATGCATTTATTTTACCTGGCAAGATTGGAGCCTTCAGGCTCTCTCTTACACCTAACCAGGCACACGAATTTCAGTTTGTACAGAACATTATGGACATACCACGTGTTATACAGTATTAATGTTAAAGAAGATAATGGAGATTATAACAGTAGTACAAGGATAATTATAACAATCAAAAATAATTATAATACTTAATAATAATAATAATAATAATAATAGTAATGACTATATATATATATATATATATATATATTGATTTAATTATGTCCTGCAATACCGACTTTAGGTGCCACTGCATGTTGGCTAAGTAATGCTAATGTTATATGTGCTGTATCAGGCGGCCTGATGATGGTACAATGGACCACTGTAGCTCGTCGCAATTAAATGAGTAATAAATACAGGCACACATATGACGTTATTATTCATTGCTTGACACATCCAAAGTCTCCTGTCCAATAGCCACAACCTGTAGCGCGATTCACCGCTGTAACTCACCACTGTGCCGTCACCCACTGGTCACCGGCATTGCTATTTATAGCTCATCGAGCATTATTTGGCACTGACGACAGAAATTTATTGCTTGTGAGGAGCTGCCTCAACTACCGATCGGAAAATTCTTTTGAAGCTAACAATAACAACAGATACGGAAACGAATTTCACTTATTAATCTTGTTTAATGAGCTAACTGAAAACACAAGCAATGGAAAATCCAAGATGGAATACAACAACATTATAAAAAGGAAGTTGGTACTCACCACATAGTGGAGATGCTGAGTCGCAGACAGGTATAACAAAGAGACTGTCGAGAATGAAGCTTTCGGCCATTAAGGCGTTTGTCAGCAACAGACGACAGACACACAGAAAAGCCTTAATGACCCAAAGCTTTATGTGTGACAGTCTCTTTGGTGTACCCTGTCTGCATCTCAGCACCTCCGCTACATCTACATCTACATGACTACTCCCCAATTCACATTTAAGTGCTTGGCAGAGAGTTCATCGAACCACAATCATACTATCTCTCTACCATTCCACTCCCTAAAAGCACGCGGGAAAAACGAACACCTAAACCTTTCTTTTCGAGCTCTGATTTCTCGTATTTTATTTTGATGATCATTCCTATCTATGTAGGTTGGGCTAAACAAAATATTTTCGCATTCGCAAGAGAAAGTTGGTGACTGAAATTTCGTAAAAAGATATCGCTGCGACGAAAAACGTCTTTGCTGCAATGACTTCCATCCCAATTCGCGTATCAAATCTGCCACACTCTCTCCCCTATTAAGTGATAATGCAAAACGAGCTGCCATTTTTGCACCCTTTCGATGTCCTCCGTCAATCCCACCTGGTAAGGATCCCACACCGCGCAGCAATATTCTAACAGAGGACGAACGAGTGTAGTGTAAGCTGTCTCTCTAGTGGACTTGTTACATCTTCAAAGTGTCCTGCCAATGAAACGCGACCTTTGGCTAGCCTTCCCCAGAATCCCAGAATATTATCTATGTGGTCTTTCCAACTGAAGTTGTTTGTAATTTTAACACCCAGGTACTTAGTTGAATTGACAGCCTTGAGAATTGTACTATTTATCGAGTAATCGAATTCCAACGGATTTCTTTCGGAACTCATGTGGATCACCTCACACTTTTCGTTATTTAACGTCAACTGCCACCTGCCACACCATACAGCAATCTTTTCTAAATCGCTTTGCAACTGATACTGGTTTTCGGATGACCTTACTAGACGGTAAATTACAGCATCATCTGCGAACAACCTAAGAGAACTGCTCAGATTGTCACCCAGGTCATTTATATACATCAGGGACAGCAGAGGTCCCAGGACGCTTCCCTGGGGAACACCTGATATCACTTCAGTTTTACTCGATGATTTGCCGTCTATTACTACGAACTGCGACTTTCCCGACAGGAAATCACGAATCGAGTCGCACAACTGAGGCGATACCGCATAGGCCCACAGTTTGATTAGAAGTCGCTTGTGAGGAACGGTGTCAAAAGCATTCCGGAAATCTAGTAATACGGAATCAACTTGAGATCCGCTGTCGATAGCGGCCATTACTTCATGCGAATAAAGTGCTAGCTGCGTTGCACAAGAGGGATGTTTTCTGAAACCATGCTGATTACATATCAATAGATCGTTTCCTTCGAGGTGATTCATAATGTTTGAATACAGTATATGCTCCAAAACCCTACTGCAAACCGATGTCAATGATATAGGTCTGTATTTAGATGGATTACTCCTACTACCCTTCTTAAACACTGGTGCGACCTGCACAATTTTCCAATATGTAGGTACAGATCTGTCGGTGAGCGAGCGGTTGTATATGAGTGCTAAGTAGGGAGCTATTGTATCAGCGTAATCTGAAAGGAACCTAATCGGTATACAATCTGCACATGAAGACTTGCCCGTATCAAACGATTTGAGTTGCTTCGCAACTCCTAAGGTATCTACTTCTAAGAAACTCATGCTAGCAGCTGTTCGTGTTTCAAATTCTGGAATATTCCATTCGTCTTCCTTGGTGAAAGTATTTCTGAAAACGGAGTTCAATAACTCCGCTTTAGCGGCACAGTCGTCGGTAACAGTACCATCGGCACTGCGTCTTGCCGCTTGTGTACTTTACATACGACCAGAATTTCTTCGGATTTTCTACCAAATTTCGAGACAATGTTTCGTTGTGGGACCTATTAAAGGCATCTCGCATTGAAGTCCGTGCCAAATTTCGCGCGTCTGTAAATTTTAGCCAATCTTCGGGATTTCGCGTTCTTCTGAACTTCGCATGCTTTTTCCGTTGCCTCATCAACAGAGTTCGGACCTGTTTTGTGTACCACGGTCGATCCGTTCCATCTTATACCAGTTTATGAGGTATGAGTCTCTCAATTGCTGTTGCTACTATATCTTTGAATTTCATCCACATCTCGTCTACATTCGTATAGTCAATTCGGAAGGAATGGAGATTGTCTTTTAGGATGGCTTCTAGTGACACTTTATCCGCTTTTTTAAATAAAATTATTTTGCGTTTGTTTCTGGTGGATATGGAAGAAACGGTATTGAGCCTAGCTACAACGACCTTGTGATCACTAATCCCTGTATCAGTCATGATGCTCTGTATCAACTCTAGCAACCATTTACAATTCGCGTTGGTTCGTGGACTAACTGCTCGAAATAATTTTCGGAGAAAGCATTTAGGGCAATCTCGGAAGATGTTTTCTGCCTACCACCGGTTTTGAACAAGTATTTTTGCCAACGTATCGATCGAAGGTTGAAGTTCCCACCAACTATAACCGTATGAGTGGGGTATTTATTTGGCACGAGACTCAAATTTTCTCTGAACTGTTCCGTAACTATATCATCGGAGTCCGGGGGTCGGTAGAAGGAGCCAATTATTAACTTAGTTCGGCTGTTAAGTATAACCTCCACCCATACCAATCGCACGGGGTATCTACTTCTACTTCACTACAAGATAAACCACTACTGACAGACACAAACACTCCACCACCAATTCTGCCTAATCTATCTTTCCTGAACACCGTCTGAGACTTCGTAAAAATTTCTGCAGAACTTATTTCAGGCTTTAGCCAGCTTTCTGTACCTATAACGATATCAGCTTCTGTGCTTTCTATTAGCGCTTGAAGCTCAGGGACTTTTCCAGCACAACTACATCAATTTACGACTATAGTTCCGACTGTTCCTTGATCCAAGCACGTCCTGTATTTATCATGCACTCTTTGAGATTGCAGCTCACCCCGTACTTTCCCGAGGCCTTCTAACCTAAAAAAAACGCCCACTCCACGCCACACAGTCTCCGCTACCTGTGTAGCCGCCAGCTGAGTGTAATGAACTCCTGATCTATTCAGCGGAACCCGAAACCCCACCACCCTATAGCGCAAGTCAAGGAATCTGCAGCCAACACGGTCGCAAAACCGTCTGAGCCTCTGATTCAGACCCTCCACTCGGCTCTGCACCAAAGGTCCGCAGTCGGTTGTGTCGACGATGCTGCAGATGGTGAGCTCTGCCTTTATCTCGTAAGCAAGACCGGCAGCCTCCACCATATCAGATAGCCTATGGGATCCAGAGAGAATTTCCTCAGATCCAAAGCGACACACGCCATTAGTGCCGACAAGTGCCACCACCTGCAGCTGGCTGACCCTATGGTCTTCATGGCATCCGGAAGGACCCTTTCCACATCAGGAATGACTCCTCCCGGAATGCACACAGAGTGCACACTGGATTTCGTCCCCTCCTTAGCCGCCATATCCCTATGGGGCCCCATTACGTTATATGATGAGTGCCAACTTTCCTTTTCATAATATTGTTAACTGAAAAAATGGTATTTAAGGCAACAGTCGCAGACTAAAAAGAGATCCTTCGGTAAAATAAATAATACATCCTACACCTGCCTCCGTGGCTGAGGTTACTAATGCACGCGTGTGTGGTTGTGCTCGATCTGGGGATAGGGTCGTTCGAATCCTGTTGGTGGAAAAAACCTTCACTACCAATATTTGGTCGGAAAGGGACGAGAGATGATAGCTTAAACTTCCTGGTCTCTGGACTTTGCAGTAGTGTCCTGGTTTAAATACCAAACCTCTCCATAGCTCCTCATGAACTGAAGGTGTGTGACACTGTTGATGGCGATCCATCCATCAGATGAGGGCGTTAAATTTGGCGTCCCTCTTGGTGCTATTCGAGACGAGTAGCCTACGTTCCAGCTCCCAGTTTCATACTGTCCATTGCCTCATCATCATCATACCACAAAAACAGTACACTATACTCCACAATTAACATTTCTGTCTGCTACTGCTATACCATAACCTTGAATTTGGAGGCAGGTCGCGAAACAAAATCTCTTGTTAAAGTAATTATGGTATAAAGCAAAAGAGCAGTGTTACCCTGTGAGAGGACTTTTGTAATGTTGATGGTGTTGTAACTAATGGAGGTGGCTTATCTTAAGTTAAAGTCAGCATTACGTAAATATTTAAACATAAAAATGTGTGTGAAATCTTGTGGGACTTAACTGCTAAGGTCATCAGTCCCTAAGCTTACACACTACTTAGCCTAAATTATCCTAAGGACAAACACACACACATATGCCCGAGGGAGGACTCGAACTTCCGCCGGGACCAGTCACACAGTCCATGACTGCAGCACCGTAGACCGCTTGGCTAATCCACACAGTTTTAATCTGCCAGGAATTTGCAGTATTTTACCTATCTACACTGTTCAAAGAAAAAGGGAAACGGTCACCACCCTCATTAGGCAAGATAATGATTCACAGTCTTGTTCAAGAAAATATGTATGAGTAACTTTAACGAACAAACACAACCTATACTTTGCCATACGCGAATGCAATGAACTCTGGCGCCTGAATACAGTATGTTCACGTTAAGGTTGGAGCTTACCAGGTCAGAACAAACTATTTGCATAAATATAACCTTATAACACTACACACTATTACTTTCAGGGCTTATTCAAACCGAATGGTCTTAATAACATTACTATTAATATTCACCGTAGAATCATAAATTGGAAGACATAGGTTCAGTATTACTTTTCAAACATTTTCCTAGCTGACATAAAATTGTAAATGTAGTTCACTGCAAAATTATGAACTGGTCACACGTTAAGTCTCTCTCAGCTAAATACTTTTCTATTTAGAATGAAAGTTAAATGGAACTCACTAACAGGTTACTTCTCATTGAATAAAGAAATTATTATTTTCATAAATAGTGGTCTTTCTATTAATCGTTATCTAGCATGAGCACAATATACAAACTGTGGGTCCTGTTACACCATTAATATGCACTTCTAATACGAAAGAGGAGCCCAACATTGTACAGAATTTGACTTGTATAGCAACAGTAATTAAAACCTTCTATATTTAAGTAACTTTGTATATTTGAACTACTTTCAATCGAAGCGGGCCCTTAATCTTAACCACTGTAGCAGAGCAAACTAAACACACTTTCAGTACACTAGAGAAGTAAATACTTAGCAAACATGAACATATAACTCCCAACAGTTGCAGTTCAGAACTTTTACTGCAGTGAAACATAAATCTGAGATATTTGTATGATCCTTTCACCAAAGAATATTAATTTTAGCACACTCTAATGCCATATTAACTTTAATATGCCTTCAATAAAGGACACTCGGTAAATACTTTAGTGTGGGAGGGACCCTAGCTGGATATATGGCTGAGGGTAAATCACGGTATGTACAAGAGTTCAGTCCAATTTGACCTTATATTTGGGTTCACTATAACACACAATGAGCTTATCCTTCATTGTACATTACTATAGTGTTCCATTACAGTGATTGCACAATGTGGTGTCGATTGCATGTTGGTAGGTGGATCTGCAGGTAGAATTGCTGGACTGTGTCATTTCTTGGTGGCGATGATCGATACCAATTCCAAAATAGTTTCAGCTCTTTATCCATCCATCCGAGTCATTGGAAAGCGTCAGGAAAAGCCTCTATCGCAACCAGCACAATACACAACTTTTACACGAGCAGTTGATAGTTTGGTATCTCGTCCCCGACTGACTCTTGGTTGCACCTTTTCTACCTAGGCCAACCACAATTTGCGCGCGCTGCGTGCTTCCGTTCCCGAGGGGAACCACAACACCTTTTACATACAAAATAACTTAGGACGCTAAGTGAGGATCAGCAATTACATGACAACAACCGAACGTTAAATAAAACAGAAAATTCGCACATATTCTTAATTCTAGACAAAAATATTTAAATAAAATAATTTAATTTTAAGGATAACCAAAGAGATTATATGACAAAGATAAAACATATAATTTGCTCATATAGTACATATTACAGAGATTACATTTCCTATACTCTAAAAGGCATCACAGTTTTTACAAAGAATGGGGTATACAACTTTGTGTTACCGATCCAATCAAACACATTTACAGAAGCTGAACGATGTAACATTACATAAAACAAAAGGCAAAATAAATCACTAGAGCATTAGAGCTATGGTGTTACACACACACACACACACACACACACAATACATACAGGTAAGAGTGGTAAAAGTCTCTTTTGAAACAGTTAGCCTCTGAAGTAATTTAAACGATCTTTTAAATATTTTGGTTTGGAATATTTCAGTGGTATGGGATATCTTCCGCTACGCGCCGTATGTTGGATTGCGGAGTATATATGCAACTGTAGACGTAAATGAGTGACATATCTCTACGTGAAAACCTGCATAAACCTAAAGACGAAAGCTGCTTTGACATCTCTGCAGTGTCTACTGTGAAAGAAGAAAACAGACATGAGTACTGAAGCACTGAACAGGGAGGCAAATGCACGCTAGGCTGTGCAGAGGTCTGGATACGCGGTCCCTACCTTAACGATGAAAACACACGGTTTGGTGGACTCTCCGTGGCGAGTGTGGAAGTTACTGGAGCGTAAATCTGCTGCCTCTGGAGCGGGAAGCAACGACTGTGGAGCGTCTTTCAGTCGCCTTGCCTGGTCGCGAGATGTTCGATTTCGCGCTGCAGACCGCTTGATGCTTTCAGAGGGGGAGGGAGGAGGGTAGGGAGAAGGAGTTATGCTGATGTGTATTGGAGCGGTCATTTCAGCAACGGGGAAGCGAGAACACTTTGAAACACCCAGCCTGCCTCGTCGTGCCAGGTGCAAGGATTTCACGTACGAGCCACAGCGAATGAATGGGTGGCACTCCAACGTCACTGTGTACTGTGAAGTGTTCAGTGCCTGTGACAGTTAACAACTTTTACTGAAATTCGGTTTCAACGTTGTCAATCTTGGAAGCTTTTCATCACCTCTCGTACAAACCGAATCATGTGGTCTATCGATCCACCAGTTCCGAAATGGATTTAAAATGTCTCGACTATATGTTGCACGGGAACTCCAGAACGACAGGCACAAGAACTTCCATGGATTTTTCTGACGATGTCATAGAAGCTCTATAAAGTGAATGCAAAGGAAGGTACTTTACAAGTGTCAAGATCAATCCCCTGCTACAAGATATATGATACTAAATGAGAAAAGAAATAAGTACTGTAATGAAAAATCACAGAACTAACATGATTTCACATTTATGGATGCCTAAATTCTGCATAGTGGTAGGTACAATATGTATTTAAAGCTCAGTTTGATGTGCAAGAGAAAATATTTCTAAGAATACAGAGGATTATGGCTTTTAAGTCGTTTTGGTTTTGCTGGTGAGTTTACAGCATGTTGTACGTTTGTTAAATCAGTAGGACATTTACTGGGTACTAAGAAGCGCAAAACATTTGGTTGATGCCGAGGTAAAGATTTGTGCTCTCTATAATTGCACTTCAACGGTTCCGACTTCGTTTCCGTGCTGCGCCTGATTACCCGAGCGGTATAAGGCACTGCAGTCATGGACTGTGCGGCTAGTCCCGGCGGAGGTTCGAGTCCTCCCTCTGGCATGGGAGTGTGTGTGTTTGTCCTTAGAATAATATAAGTACGTTGCAAGCTTAGGGACTGATGACCGTAGCAGTTAAGTCCCATAAGATTTCACACACATTTGAAGAGTTTTTGACTTCATTTTTGTAATATTTGTCAGTGTTTGAACTGTTTTTTTAAGCAACCTACAACACTTCCTACTCCACGGCAGAATTTTGATTTCTTCATTCTTATTATGTCAAATTTACGAGCATACTGTCTATAAATTTCAGTGTTGTAAAATATTTCACTTAATGTATCAATAACCTATAATCCCACCATTGAAGGTTTTTCATTGAGCATAGTGTCTGAACAATCTGCTAAAGCCCATTCAAATCGTACCTTATCAGTCAAAATAAGTTTTAAGATCGTTCTGCATCGCAGTCCACACACCCATTTGATTTTTCTGTCCGGTGTCCCATGTTTCATGTTTTTCATCAGCGCAATTTCAGTTATGTACATGATTTCTTCCACCGTGACAACTTGTTTCATTCGGCCCATTTTGCCTTAACCATTAGTCGCCATAAAGCGATCTTGTGCAACTGTGCCTTCCATAATCATGTTGTTACGTTAACTCCAATGAAGGTGACGAGATATTCCCGCAGCACCTATCATATCCTCATACTAATGCCTCTGTATAATGTCCTACAAGAAACAGAATCGTTTCTTATTTGTAAAATTGCACATTATAGGCCTTTTCACTGTTTTGAATCACTGTTCACTAAAACATAAGCAAGCAGGTTAACAAATTGAATATATTATGTTCACATTATCACTCCATAACGAACCACAAGATGTAACAATTTCGTCACATCTAAATTCTGAGAAGACATACCAGAAAAACGTCCTGTACCTGTCACACTGTGAACATGCTAGCATATGCGAAAGTTTTCGTTCTTTTCTTCTAGTGGGCGAGAAAGACAGCTGTTCCCCCGCCCCGTTTTCCCTGGAGACTTCCAGCCGGCTCCTCGGCTTACCTGCGGTATCGCTGCTCCGATCCCTCTTCTGTGGTCAGTGATCCAACGCAGAGCCCATCGACCGAACGAGCTGCTGCAGTCGTTACGGCGCTGGACTCTCTTTCGGGAGCAACGGCGACGAAATCCCCTTTCGCCCATTCAGATTTACGTGTTCCCCTCCTTCACGCAAAGCTCTGGCGGCGGAATTCGGCACATTAATAAAGTAATGGAACAATGCTACGCTCATTCTTATCAGTGTGTTCTCATTCGCCGTCCCTAATGACACAACAGTCGTCAGGACATTCACGAGTAGTGTTTCTTTGCTGGAAGACTTTGGAGTGTCAACAGTACCAACACCAGTTATCATAAAGGAATTTTTAAGATCATCGTAAATGGGCGTGCGATCTTACTTATACACTAAAGAACCAAAGAAACTGGTATACCTGCATAATGGCGTATAGGGGTCCGCGATCACGCAGTAGTGCTGCAAAACGACTGGCCACGGGCTTGTTGGATGCCTGAAGTAATGCTGAAGTGAACTGACACCATTAATCCTGCAAGGCTGTCCATAAATCCGTAAGAGTACGACGGGGTGGGGATCTCTTCTGAACAGCACTTTCCAAGACATCCGAGATATGCACAATAATGTTCATGGCTGGGGTGTTTGGTCGCCAGCGGAAGTGTATAAGCACAGAAGAGTGTTCTTGGGGCCACTCTGTAGCAATTCTGCACGTGCAGGATGTCGCATTGTCCTCCTGGAATTACTCCATTCCGTGATAAGGCATAATGGACATTAATGGATCGAGGTGATCCGACAGGATTCTTATGTACGTATCACTTGTCAGAATAGTATCTAGATGTATCAGGGATTCCATATCACTCCAACTGCACACGCCCCACTCCATTACAGATCCTCCACCAGTTTGAGCAGACCCCTGCTGACTTTCAGGGTCCATAGATTCATGAGGTTGTCTCCATACCCGTACACGTCCATCCTCTCGATATAATTTGAAACAAGACTCCTCTGACTAGAATCATGTTTCCAGTCATCAGCAGTCCAATGTCGATCCTGGCGGGCCCTCAGGCGGGACGTAAAGCTTGGTGTCGCGCAGTCATTAAGGGTACACGAGAGGACCTCCGGCTCCATAAACCCATATCGATGGTATTTCGTTGAATGGTTCGTACGCTGATACTTGGTGGTACAGCATTCAAATCTGCAATAATTTGCGGAAGTGTTGCACTTCTGTCACCCTGAACGATTCTGTTCACACGTCGTTGGTCCCGTTCTTGCAGGATCTCTTGCCGGACGCATTGATGTCGGAGATGTGATGTTTTACCGGATTCCTGATATTCATGGTGCAATCGTGAAATGATCGTACGGAAAATCCCCACTTCATCCCTACCTCGGAGATGCTGTGTCACATCGCTCGTGCACCGACTATAACACTACGTTGAGACTCACTTAAATCTTGATAACCGGCCATTGTTGCAGCAGTAACCGATCTAACAACTGCACGAGACGCATTTGGTCTTATATAAGCGTTGACGACCGCAGCACCGTATTCTGGCTGTTTACGTACCTCTGTGTTTTAAAACACGTGCCTGTACTATTTTCTTTGGCTCTTCATTATATGTATTTGGTGAATTAGCTAAAAGTTTCGTCGCAAATATTGCGGAAATGAAAAGTGTTATTGATGTGCGGTTTTCACAGAATGCGATGGTAGTCAGGGGCCGCTCTTGTTAGCTACAACACAGATTGCAGTAGTACTTTGAAAGTGTTTTTCTAATAACACGCAGTACAAGGAAATACAAGCAAGTAAAGGCAAGCTCCTTCAACAGATATTCTTTTACTGGTATGGAACCCATCTTCATGAATATTACTAAGTCCGGTGCATTTCTACCCGTCGTATCACAGAACACCAGACCTTATGATCGGCACACCACTTAGAACCATATAAATATTTGAAGAGTCACTAGAGTACCGAACAAGGTGGCCGACTGGCGAGCACACTGTGCTCGCAATCCGGTGGTCGACGGTTCAAACCTTCGTACGGCTACCCTGATTTAGGTTTTTTATAATTTCACCAAATCGCATCAAGCAAATGCCTGGATGTTTCCTTTGAAAGGCCACGGCAGATTTCCTTCCTCAGCCTTCCATAAACAGAGCTTGTACTCCGTTTCAACGGGAAGTTAACACTAATTTCCTTCTCCAACAACGAGGGCATCTGTAACTACAAGCTGGCCGCGGTGGTCTCGCGGTTCTAGGCGCGCAGTCCGGAACCGTGAGACTGCTACGGTCGCAGGTTCGAATCCTGCCTCGGGCATGGATGTGTGTGATGTCCTTAGGTTAGTTAGGTTTAAGTAGTTATAAGTTCTAGGGGACTAATGACCACAGCAGTTGAGTACCATAGTGCTCAGAGCCATTGGAACCATTTTGTAACTACACATTAACACCAAAGACATTAGTCTCGGGGGATAGTACGCAAACACAGTAAAACATCACTAACATCAATAAATTCCTAGATCCCGCTCGTATTTCCTTAACAACAGTTTATAGTAGCAGAAAACCACAATATTATTGAACATACAAACATCCACATCCGGAAGATAATCGAGCTAATGAACACTCCTTAAATACGTAATTCTTTAATGGGAATCGACCGAAAACAAAGATCAGTAAACTAAGCCGCTCTTAGCAACGTTCAGAGACGAGAACATGGCTACATCCGACCGCACACACCACCACAAAGGCTCCGTCCGACTCAGGAGAGTCGGCAGCGGCGCTCCCGAGGCTAATGCTAGAGGGCGTTGCTGGCTTAGCCAGAACGCAACAGTTTTCTTAATTAACATGCAGCCCGCTGCGGTCGACGGCGAAATAAAAACTCGCTGGTAGTGCCGCTGGCATACCGTTTTCGCTTCTTGCAGCTAACGAGCCCAAGATACGTGACGTGGCAGTAGAACCCTCTACACCTAGGCGAAAGGTATGTCTGTCCTCTCCGTCTTCACTAGCGTGGCTCCGTTGACAAACTGCTCAGCACGATCCTTCTGAAACCATTGACTCCATTCCGTGAATGTGGGAGGAAGGGACGCATCCGAAGGAAAAGACTCCACGCTTTCAAGCACAATGACGTTAGATCCGCTACGGAAATTTCAAGTAGCGAGATAGAGCGGCACGGACGGGGATTGGGAATAGACGGGAGTGTGGCTCGGCAGAGGGGCGTACCGCGGTGGTCCGCACAGCTGCAGTGAACACTGTGTCCTTGTGGCGTAGTGGTTAACGCATTTCCCTAGTATGCAGAATGTACTGGTCTGGTACATAAACTACTGGCCATTAAAATAGCTACACCACGAAAATGACGTGCTACAGATGTGAAATTTAACCGACAGGAAGAAGATGCTGTCATATGCAGATGATTAGCTTTCCAGAGCTATCACACAAGCTTAGCGCCGGTGGCGACACCTACAACGTGCTGACATGAAGAAAGTTTCCAACCGATTTCTCATAAACAAACAGCAGTTGACAGGCGTTGCCAAGTGAAGCGTTGCTCTGATGCCTCGTGCAAGGAGGAGAAATTCGTACCATCACGGTTTCGACTTTGATAAAGGTCGGATTGTAGCCTGTCGCCACTGCGCTTTATCGTATCGCGACACTGCTGCTCGCGTTGGTCGATATTCCAAGGATGCTAGCAGAATATGGAGTCGGTGGGCATTGGGAGGGTAATACGGAACGCCGTGATGCATCCCAACGGCCTAGTATCACAAGCAGCCGAGATGACAGGCATTTCATTCGCGTGGGATCGTGTAGCCACGTCGTCATCCCTGAGTCAACAGATGGGGACGTTTGCAAGACCACAACCATCTGTACGAACAGTTCGACGACGTTTGCAGCAGCATGAACTATAAGCTCGGAGACCATCGCTGCGGTTACCCTAGACGCTGCATCACAGACAGGAGCACCTTGCGATGGTGTACTGAATGAGGAAGCTTGGTGCACGAATAGCAAAACGTCATTTTTTCGGATGAATCCAGGTTCTGTTTACAGCATCATGATGGTCGCATCCGTGTTTCGTCACATCGCGGTGAACGCACATTGGAAGCGTGTATTCGTCGTCGCCGTACTTGCGTATCACGCGGCGTGATGGTTATGGGGTGCCATTGGTTACACGTCTCGGTCACCTCTTGTTCCCAGTGACGGCACTTTGAACAGTGGACGTTACATTTCAAATGTGTTACGACCCATGACTCTACCCTTCATTCGATCCCTGCGAAACCCTACATTTCAGCAGGTTAAAGCACGACCGCATGTTGCAGGTCACGTACGGGCCCATCTGGATACAAAAAAATGTTCGACGTTTGCGTAATACAGTCTTTGCACAGCTAACCAACATTGTAATGCGATACATGAATGTGAGAACGAAAAACTGCGGCGTAATGTTTCCTTATATGCAGGAAGCACCAGGGGCGTTAAGTAAGAAATGCATAACAATTTCTTTTATAAAGGCAGTTCGGGTTTATTAAGTGCTCCAATACATTATTCCACACAGTTTTCGCTACAAAAGCCTGTTTGTCATCGAAATCTACGTTCAGTGCAACGGCCTTACGCGAGTTAAAGGGAGGGCCTGTATTCCCTTATAGTACCACTCTACTGGTTGACTTTGGCGCCCATATCTTGCTGTATTGGTAATCTCCCCATCATCCAAATACTGATTCCCATAGAGTGATCATTTATCGGAGCAAAGTTCTTTTGGGCTTGTGTTAGGCGGCGGTGTACCCAGCGGGCGCACAGCTGAGTACCCCAACTGTTGCACCGCAAATGGTAGACAAGTGTGTCACCATTGCCAACAGAGATGTACAATTGAGTAGCGAGGTGTTTGATTGTAATCGGTAGATTACCTCGAATGACGTTCCAACACTGCAAGAGGCACGGCAGTGACTGGTCGGCCGAACAAAGGGAAATCGGACAGGTTTGCGCGGACTAGTTGTAATGATGACAGACGCCTCACCCAACGACTCAGCGAGCTTTTTTTCATTTCCAGTTCTCAGTAGACATTCTTAAAGCGGGTTTGAATATCAGCGATGCTCTAGTTTTCTCCTAAAACAAGCTCTCTGGTTGGTACGCACTTCTGTTTCAGACGGAATTTTGAAGGATATATATTGCATTGCCACCAATTGGAACGTCCTGAAATTGCATGCACGGAAGCAGGAATATTAAACGATGCCGCACAACAAATTCGTCATTGCTTCAACCAAAATTTGCCGAGAATCAAAACGTGATGAATTAATTATTGAACGTCATTTGTAGATCAAGTTACTTGTATCTGCTTTTGTGCGGGTGTTCTGAAATATTAATAACTAGCCCAGTACCCGGTATTGCATGGGTACGTATGCATTCCATTTACGTTAGGTCATCTCCTCCTTCCCCTCTCTGCCCATCTCCTCAGCCTTCCTCTCTCTCCATCTTCTTCTACTCATCCTTCTCCACACAACTCCTCTAACGCCAGTATCTATGTCCTACTATCCCTTTAACTGCCCATCTGTTCTTCCCAACACTTCCTCAGTCTATCTGCTTCCACTCTCTGCCATTTGCCCCTTCCCCCACCCTATCCGATTCCATCTCCTCCTCCACCGCTGTCTTTCTATCTCCTCCTCTTTCATTCCTCTTCTCATCTGATCCTATTCTCTTTGCCCATTTCCCTCTCTCCTCACTGTGTTCATTTCCTCCTCCCTCGTATCTGTATCTATATACCGCCCTCCTATCTCTCTGTTCATCTCTTCCGCTCCCTTTCTCTCTCCATGTTACCACTCCCACCACAATAAGGATTCCATGGTGCTTACAGCCACGTATTACTTTCCATATAGTAATACGTGTGTCACATTTAGTAGAAATCGATCCTGAGTTTAGGAACAGTACCCACGTGTCATTTCATATACACTCCTGGAAATGAAAAATGAACACATTGACACCGGTGTGTCAGACCCACCATACTTGCTCAGGACACTGCGAGAGGGCTGTACAAGCAATGATCACACACACGGCACAGCGGACACACCGGGAACCGCGGTGTTGGCCGTCGAATGGCGCTAGCTGCGCAGCATTTCTGCACCGCCGCCGTCAGTGTCAGCCAGTTTACCGTGGCATAAGGAGCTCCATCGCAGTCTTTAACACTGGTAGCATGCCGCGACAGCGTGGACGTGAACCGTATGTGCAGTTGACGGACTTTGAGCGAGGGCGTATATTGGGCATGCGGTTGGCCGGGTGGACGTACCGCCGAATTGCTCAACACGTGGGGCGTGAGGTCTCCACAGTACATCGATGTTGTCGCCAGTGGTCGGCGGAAGGTGCACGTGCCCGTCGGCCTGTGACCCGACCGCAGCGACGCACGGATGCACGCCAAGACCGTATGATCCTACGCAGTGTCGTAGGGGACCGTACCGCCACTTCCCAGCAAATTAGGGACACTGTTGCTCCTGGGGTATCGGCGAGGACCATTCGCAACCGTCTCCATGAAGCTAGGCTACAGTCCCGCACACCGTTAGGCCGTCTTCCGCTCACGCCCCAACATCGTGAAGCCCACCTCTAGTGGTGTCGCGACAGGCGTGAATGGAGGGACGAATGGAGACGTGTCGTCTTCATCGTTGAGAGTCGCTTCTGCCTTGGAGCCAATGATGGTCGTATGCGTGTTTGGCGCCGTGCAGGTGAGCGCCACAATGAGTACTGCATACGACCGAGGCACACAGGGCCAACACCCGGCATCATGGTGTGGGGAGCGATCTCCTACACTGGCCGTACACCTCTGGTGATCGTCGAGGGGACAATGAATAGTGCACGGTACATCCAAACCGTCATCGATCCCATCGTTCTACCATTCCTAGACCGGCAAGGGAACTTGCTGTTCCAACAGGACAATGCACGTCCGCATGTATCCCGTGCCACCCAACGTGCTCTAGAAGGTGTAAGGCAACTACCCTGGCCAGCAAGATCTCCGGATCTGTCCCCCATTGAGCATGTTTGGGACTGGATAAAGCGTCGTCTCACGCGGTCTGCACGTCCAGCACGAACGCTGGTCCAACTGAGGCGCCAGATGGAAATGGCATGGCAAGCCGTTCCACAGGACTACATCCAGCATCTCTACGATCGTCTCCATGGGAGAATAGCAGCCTGCATTGCTGCGAAATGTGGATATACACTGTACTAGTGCCGACATTGTGCATGCTCTGTTGCCTGTGTCTATGTGCCTGTGGTTCTGTCAGTGTGATCATGTGATGTATCTGACCCCAGGAATGTGTCAATAAAGTTTCCCCTTCCTGGGACAATGAATTCGCGGTGTTCTTATTTCAATTTCCAGGAATGTATATTTGTACATATATCTTAGCATAAACGTTAGAGAATTTTCGTCCTGTACTTTATATTTCACGCAATTCAATTTCTATGACGTCATATCTCCCTAACAATGTGCTATACACTGATATAATTTTGTAGGTATATTTAGTGGTATATTTCTGTACAGTCTATGAAATGTGATGCGAATAGAGGTAGTAGTAACGACATGCATAATGCTGCAGCTTTTCGCGCTTCTCACAAGGAGCCGCTTGAACTGTATTGACTTCGATGCAACCACAGTATTGACTGCTAATGGCAACAGGGAACGGGACTGGAGGTGCACAGCATGAGCCTACGTAGCGTAGTTGAACTGGTTAATCGACTAACACCTCACAACAGTGCTACACTGACAGTGGTGGTGATATAAAGCAAAGCAATGGCAATGGTAAATAAAACAAACATAGCATTAGATTTCCCTTACTTCACGTCTACGGTCATAAATTTTTATGTCACCAGATTACTCGTTGCGGTCTATAATGACCCAAGGAATATCGCAGAACGAGAAAGAAGTGGCAGATGAAATAGTAGCATCACTGCTAGATGAGTTAGTGGAATGCTTGGTGTCTTATACACTCGACTGCAAGGGCAATGTACTTGAGCAGTACAATGAACACGATAAGTGCTTTAGAAGTATATGTGATACTGAAACAAGCATCGAGCAATGTAGTTCATCAGCCTTGTCGGAACAGGGAGCCACAAATCCCATCTCTAGAGAGACGTAGTAAACGGCAGTCACTGTACAAGGAGCTGGTATTAAACATAATTACGTACATGGAAATTCATCTGGTGCATAGTTAAAAAAATTATGAACAGGGTTTGAATAAGTCCGCAGCAATATGACCGCGTAGTGCAAAAGAGAAAGTACGGATATTCAAAGGAGGACAAGGCAGACTTGTGGCAAAAACTGGTGCTGGAGCGTTTCAAGGAACCTCGATACAATTTACAGGATGTTCATGATAGCGAGCGACTACGTAATGCACATTAAATTGCGCACGACACAGATTACTGTGATTTAAAACGAACCAGTGGATAGTTGCGTAGCTTCAGAAAGTGGTACAGAATTTGAAGACGAAAGACGGCGAAATTTAAAAAAAGAAGCATCGACTTCAACATACACAGCAAACTGCCGGACCACCTTGAAATATGTAGTTGAAATAAACAAAGTAATCTCATCAGTAAGGAATAAGTTTTCAACTCTGACCAACTGGGATTTGAAGAGGAAATGCATATGAAAGGAACCTAGGAATTAGTGGTACCAAGACAGTTGCATCAAGATCAAATGAGATCAATACCTTAACGAATTCATGTACAATTACATTGACATTTAATCGGCATGGGGAATTGGTTAGAAAGTTATTTACTGTGCTCTGAGAAGTTGCAGATGGTCTGACCCCTACGATTCTTTCTCGTGTGGATGATCTTGAACGACAGTAGGGCCGGCCGCTGTGGCCAAGCGGTTCTAGGTGCTTCAGTCTGGAACCGTGCGACCGCTCTGGTCGCAGGTTAGAATCCTGCCTCGGGCATGGATGTGTGCGATGCCCTTAGCATAGTAGGTTTAAGTGGTTCTAAGTTCTAGGGGCCTGATGGCCTCAGATGGTAAGTCCCATAGTGCTCAGAGCCACTTGAACCATTTGAACGACAGTAGGAAATATTTACCTCACAACAAGAAGAGTGGGAAAATGGTCGTAAGAGAACTACAACTACGGCCAATAACTGGTCAATGTATCTCGATTTTGCTTCGTTTCTGGTCTGCGTATAAAAATCATACTCTTTGAGACTGTACTATCCCTCCTGAAGAGAGTGTGGTATTTAAATTCATATCACCTGGAACCTTTGGACAAATTCAGCCGCTGGATGTTTGTATCTTCAGTCCCTATAAAATATAACATCCCATATCTACGGCTACGCCTCAGACGATAACCAGTTTCACGATAAGCTCCAGAACAGACTGTTTCTATTCGGTTGCATGCCATCACATTCTATCAGTTCTCATCAGCCCGTTACACCAATATGATTCTATACACATTCTTTAAGAGTGGGTAGATAGCTGAACGTGAGCACTGTTTTTAATACACAAGGAGCTCATCTTCGAACTTGATGGTGTGAACGTTTGTGATCAATCTAGCCCGCCATTTTCAATTCGGTGTTCTTAGTGCAAGTTAATGATTTGTTTCGAACATTTCTTGAACGTCGATGATGTCCATTTTGCGAAGTGTAGTACGTACATACCATTGGAGGTTGATGTTTCCTCTTTCCGGACATTAATTTTCTGTCACGCTCCTGATGCTCATAGTGAGTCATTAGCAGCTAATAATTTTCCTGTGATTACGGTTAACAGAACAATTCCAGATGAGCCGTACTAGAGATTGAACTTGCGACCTCGCATTAAAAAGATTCCTCGTCAGTGTTTATGACGTCAGACCTCCTGAACTAAGTATCGTAAAACAATATAATTTCTCAGGTTGATTCAGTGGTACGCGCCAATATTGTCTGTGAAATGTATAGTGAATACGTTTAGTAGTAAATAACTAATAAGTTAAAACGTCATTCCTGGTGTGGTAGTTTTATTGAATGAGCAGTGAAAACGTAGTAAGTGAGAAAAAGTTTTCCTTTTATCATTTTGTGAAACCTAGCAGTGAGAAAATGTTTTGTAAGAGTTTGAAACTGTGTGTTAGGTCGGTTGGAAGTTACTAAGTGCTCCCATGCTGACGTACTTCAAATGAAGTAGAAATTGCACTGAGGTGAGAAAAGTCACGTGATAGTGATACGAGCACAAACAGATGGACGTAGTATCGCGTTCACAAAGTAGAAAAGGGTATTGCATTAACAGAGCTGTCAGTTGTACTCAGGTGATTGATGTGAAAAGGTTTCCTGCGTGGTCATGCCAGTACGACGGGAATTAAGAGACTTTGAACGGGTTGGTATGGTCATGGCCTTCCGACGGGAATTAACAGACTTTGAACGGCATGGTATTTGGAGCTAGATGCATGGAACATACCATTTGGGGATTGTTAGGAATTTCAGTATAGCGCGATCAACAGTGTCAAAAGTGTGTCGTGGACACAAAATTTCAGGCATTACCTCTCACTTGAAGACCGAGAACTGTGGCGTTTGGGTTGAGTTGTTAGCGGCAATAGGCAAGCCAAACTGCATGAAATAACCATAGAAATCAGTGTGGGAACTACTAAGAACCTACCCGTTAGGATAGTATGGCGAAATTTGGTGAATAAATTCTTTCTGCCTTCTACGTACATGTCTCATAGGATTTGTAAGGATGCGCTATTAGAGCTTAACACGTTTTTCACGGCATACAGATTTTTTTCCTCGCTTCATAGATGATTAGTCTTTTTCCTCTTCTTGGCCGGCCGGAGTGGCCGAGCGGCTCTAGGCGCTACAGTGTGGAACCGCGCACGCGCTACCGTCGCAGGTTCGAATCCTGCCTCGGGCATGGATGTGTGTGATGTCCTTAGGTTAGTTAGGTTTAAGTTGTTCTAAGTTATAGGGGACTGATGACCTGAGAAGTTACGTCCCATAGTGCTCAGAGCCATTGGAACCATTTTCTTCTTCTCCTTCGCTCCATGTATTACAGAAACTGCCTGTGGTGGTACATCTACATCTACATACATTCTCCACAATCCACCATATGATGCATGGCGGAGGGTAGCTCGTACCACAAAAAAAATGGCTCTGAGCAGTATGGGTCTTAACATCTTAGGTCATCAGTCCCCTAGAACTTAGAACTACTTAAACCTAATTAACCTAAGGACATCACACACATCCATGCCCGAGGCAGGATTCGAACCTGCGACCGTAGCAGTCCCGCGGTTCCGGACTGCAACGCTTAGAACCGCACGGCCACCGCGGCCGGCCTCGTACCACAACTAGCATCTTCTCTCCCCATTCCACTTCCAAACAGAACGAGGGAAAAATGACTGCCTATATGCCTCTGTACGAGCCCTAATCTGCCGTATTTTATCTTTGTGGTATTTTCGCGAAATATAACCTGGCGGCAGTAACATTGTACTGCAGTCAGCCTCAAATGCTGGTTCTCTAAATTTCCTCAGCAGCGATTCACGAAAAGAACGCCTCCTTTCCTCTAGAGTCTCCCACTCGAGTTCCCGAAGCATTTCCGTAACACTCGCGTGATGATCAAACCTACCAGTAGCAAATATAGCAGCCCGCCTCTGAATTGCTCAATAATCCCTCAATCCGAGCTGCTATGTATCCGCCCGCATCTCGTGGTTGTGCGGTAGCGTTCTCGCTTCCCACGCCCGGGTTCCCAGGTTCGATTCCCGGCGGGGTCAGGGATTTTCTCTGTCTCGTGGTGGCTGGGTGTTGTGTGATGTCCTTAGGTTAGTTAGGTTTAAGTAGTTCTAAGATCTAGGGGACTGATGACCATAGATGTTAAGTCCCATAGTGCTCAGAGGTATTTTTTTGCTAGGTATCCCAAACGCTCGAGCAGTACTCAAGAATAGCTCGTATTAATGTTTTATAAGCGGTCTCCTTTACCAGATGAACCACATCTTCCCAAATTTCTACCAATGAACCGAAGACGACTATCCGCCTTCCCCACAACTGCCATTACATGCTTGTCCCACTTCATATCGCTTTGCAATGTTGCACCCAAATATTTAATCGACGTGACTGTGTCAAGCGCTACACTACTAACGGAGTATTCAAACATTACGGGATTCTTTTTCCTATTCATCTGCATTAATTTACATTTATCCATATTTAGCGATTCCTTATACCAATCACAAATCCTGTCCAAGTCATCTTGTATCCGCCTACAGTCACTCAATGACGACACCTTCCCGTACACCACAGCATCATCAGCGAACAGCCGCACATTGCTATTCACCCTGTCCAAATGATCATTTATGTAGATAGAAAACAACAGCGGACCTACCACACTTCTCTGGGGCACTCCAGATGATACCCTCACCTCTGATGAACACTCACCATCGAGGACAACGTACTGGGTTCTATTACTTAAGAAGTCTTCGAGCCAGTCACATATATGGGAACCAATCCCATATCCTCGTACCTTAGTTCGGAGTCTGCACTGGGGCACCGAGTCAAACGCTTTCCGGAAGTCAAGGAATACGGCATCAGTGTGATGCCATTCATCCCTGGTTCGCAAGAAATCATGTAAAAAAGGGCGAGTTGCGTTTCGCAGGGCGATGCATTCTAAAGCCGTGCTTATGCACGGACAGCAATATCTCTGTCTCAATGAAATCCAGTATGTTCGAACTGAGAATATGTTCGAGAATCTTGCAACAAACCGATGATAAGGATATTGGCCTGTAATTTTGAGGACCCGTCCTTCTACCCTCCTTATATACAGGCGTCACCTGCGCTTTTTTCCAGTCGCTCTGGACTTTACGTTGGGCAAGACATTCGCGATAAATGCAAGCTAAAAGGAGCCAATGCAGTAGACTACTCTCTGTAAAACCGAATTGGAATCCCTTGAGGACCTGGCGATTTATTTATTTTCATATCATTCAGCTGCTACACAACCCCAGGGATGTCTGTCACAATGTCCTCCATACGGGAATCTATACGAGACTCAAACGGCGCTATGTTTGCACGATACTCCTGCCTGAAACATTTCTCAAATGCTAAATATAAAATTTCAGCTTTATTTTTGCTGCCTTCCGTTGCCAGGCCAGACTGATCAGTGAGTGACTGGATGGTACCCATCTTTTGCATGGTAAGACTGGTGAAGGTACCACCATCTGTGAGTTTCACCATCCACATCTCGTACTAACGTAAGCATTCTGATCAGTAAGTTCTTAACAAGATCATTAGCAAATGGTAGCATATACGAATCAACTGTAGCTTACTCTTTCTGACGATGTTTATATAGGACACAGAAGTTGAACGTTGACCGAAAATGAGGTCAGAAAAAGCTAAAAGTTACAGAAGAATTAGCATTTTAGGTGAAGAACATAAATTCACTACTAAGATGTACATATGGTTCATGTTATTGGGCTTAACACTTATACGAAATTAATATCATAAACACAAGTAGATTCCAATTTGAAATAGCAAATGCTTAGTTAGAGCTATTTTTCCGAGAGCAGTATAGTGAGAAATGATAAATAAATATTAATTATATGTTATATGATCTATAAATCCCTACAACTGGCGTCGTCTTCAACAAAATTCAGTTTGGTGTGGCCAAAGGACATTTGATCATACGAGAGGGAACCGCGGAAAACAGCAGTTTAACAGAGGCGGGACATGTGTTGTTAGCAACATAGGAATCTAATTTATTTGTGATGAAACTTGGAAAAGTGCTTTAAATGAATAAAATGGCGTCTAGAAGTCGGTAGCTACTATATTTTAATCCATTCATTCCAGAAAATATAGCGGACGCTGTAAACAGACTTGCTATGAGTTTCATGCAAAACAAGAATCTATCCCAAAATGAAACATGCCCTTCCTTATGATAACGAGCTTACAGAATTTTAACCTACATTTATATCCCGAAAACGCCTCTTCTCTCGTCTCTTCGCAATCATTGGTTTACCGCTATGACACCTCACTCGGCCATGTTTTGCTCTTGCTCAGTTATTCTGCACTTCACCTCAATGTTTACTCAACTTGCACAATGGCCAAAATACGCTAATTTTGGTGGGATGTACCTTTTACTATGCATTACGTGATAGCTTGCCACGTCTTTATGCAAATGTAGCCGGAGAAGGCGCAGTTTCTCCGTCTTCAGTTGCTTCTTGCTTTTAGGGGAGGCCTTTTTCGAATGCTCTGTAAACACTCCACAATGGCGCCTCTGATCTTTCAGTGCGGGACAGTCTGCTAGTTCTCAGCCCACTGTGATATCGAAGCGTGCAGAAGAAGCTTCTACGAAAAGTGGCGCTCTGTTTGTTATAAAGCTGCTGCCAGACCGTACAAAAGTCTCTTTTCTTCTTTTTTTCATTTTCTAAGTGGAAGATTTAAGGTTTCCCTTGATAACTAATTGCCGCCATAGACTCATCTTAAGTAATACTTGTCGTAGAAAGGACTCATTTCTTACTTTTACAGCTCTTGGCGTTCCATTCATGATCTTTTTCTAATTTTGGTGTACCTGTGTTCGTGAAGAGATAATGTGTTTCACACATGTTGTAGTATTATCTTCAGAGTGTTGATTAATTCCATGAAGATAAGTGAGCAAATCTAACTGGACAATCTAAAGCGGCATAACGACTTCATACAAAAAAATTTTAAACTGAAAGAAAAAACTGATCATCATCGTTATTTCCTTGAAATTATAGTGAACTATTACTGGATTTATGTTTGGTAAATGGAGATATTATAAAGACACATTGCTTTATTTACTAACAAATATCACCTCCATTGCTACAGGAAAATAATGTTTTCGGACCACGTACATTGCGGTTTTCTGTAGTCGGAGCTGGCTGGAATACTCTCTGTGAAATTCTGTAGGTAAAATGGAGAAACTATACACGTTGAAAGGGTACTACAACTTTTGCTGCAGGCATGTTGTAGTTATACGATGCAGAAACAGTCAAAGGGGAGTCAGTAACTGTAAAGGAAGGGAGCCAGGGTCGTAGTCTAACCCCGATACTATTCAAGCTCCATATTGAGAAAGCAGTGAGGAAAACCTAGGACCAATGCAGGAACTGAATTAAAGTTAAGAGAGATCGTATAAAAACTTCATTGCCGTTGACACTGTAGCTCCGTGAGAACTTGCAACGAACATGAAATACCACTTAAGTGGAATAGAAAGTGTGAAAGTGGTTGTCAGGTAAACATAAACAAAATCAGTGGTGCTGAGGGAATTAGATTACAGAAAGATACTACACTCCTGGAAATTGATATAAGAAAACCGTGAATTCATTGTCCCAGGAAGGGGAAACTTTATTGACACATTCCTGGGGTCAGATACATCACATGATCACACTGACAGAACCACAGGCACATAGACACAGGCAACAGAGCATGCAGAATGTCGGCACTAGTACAGTGTATATCCACCTTTCGCAGCAATGCAGGCTGCTATTCTCCTATGGAGACGATCGTAGAGATGCTGGATGTAGTCCTGTGGAATGGCTTGCCATGCCATTTCCACCTGGCGCCTCAGTTGGACCAGCGTTCGTGCTGGACGTGCAGACCGCATGAGACGACGCTTCATCCAGTCCCAAACATGCTCAATGGGGGACAGATCCGGAGATCTTGCTGGCCAGGGTAGTTAACTTACACCTTCTAGAGCACGTTGGGTATCACGGGATACATGCGGACGTGCATTGTCCTGTTGGAACAGCAAGTTATGATGCCGGTCTAGGAATGGTAGAACGATGGGTTCGATGAGGTTTGGATGTACCGTGCACTATTCAGTGTCCCCTCGACGATCACCAGAGGCGTATGGCCAGTGTAGGAGAACGCTCCCCACACCATGATGCCGGGTGTTGGCCCTGTGTGCCTCGGTCGTATGCAGTCCTCATTGTGGCGCTCACCTGCACGGCGCCAAACACGTATACGACCATCATTGGCACCAAGGCAGAAGCGACTCTCTTCGCTGATGACGACACGTCTCAATTCGTCCCTCCATTCACGCCTGTCGCGGCACCACTGGAGGCGGGCTGCACGATGTTGGGGCGTGAGCGGAAGACGGCCTAACGGTGTGCGGGACCGTAGCCCAGCTTCATGGAGACGGTTGCGAATGGTCCTCGCCGATACCCCAGGAGCAACAGTGTCCCTAATTTGCTGGGAAGTGGCGGTGCGGTCCCCTACGGCACTGCGTAGGATCCTACGGTCTTGGCGTGTATCCGTGCGTCGCTGCGGTCCGGTCCCAGGTCGACGGGCACGTGCACCTTCCGCCGACCACTGGCGACAACATCGATGTACTGTGGAGACCTCACGCCCCACGTGTTGAGCAATTCGGCGGTACGTCCACCCGGCCTCCGGCATGCCCACTATACGCCCTCGCTCAAAGTCCGTCAACTGCACATACGGTTCACGTCCACGCTGTCGCGGCATGCTACCAGTGTTAAAGACTGCGATGGAGCTCCGTATGCCACGGCAAACTGGCTGACACTGACGGCGGCGGTGCACAAATGCTGCGCAGCTAGCGCCATTCGACGGCGAACACCGCGGTTCCTGGTGTGTCCGCTGTGCCGTGTGTGTGATCATTGCTTGTACAGCCCTGTCGCAGTGTCCGGAACAAGTATGGTGGGACCGACACACCGGTGTCAATGTGCTCTTTTTTCCATTTCCAGGAGTGTATAAAGGCACGAGTACATGCAGAAAGGTAATACCTCCTAAATTGTTTATGTGAAAACTCTTAAAACCCATTCAATAAAACAAATGTTATTAACATACTACATTTTTATTCTTCATTTTTACATATTTTGAGCCCTATGCCGCTAGAGGGCTCCGAATCGTATCGTGTAACAAGGCGGTGTTAAACCTAATTATCTCGGTGTGTGCTACAATTGAATTCCTAAACTTAATGACACTTTAGATGACTTAACTTGGATAGTGATGGATCGGTGCAAACGTATATGCGGTTGTGGATCCATCAAAGAAGTCAAACATTCTAAGAGGCGTATTACAAAAATTGGGTCTGGTGACCAAAATGTAAGTGATGGTGGGCCTGAATAAAGTTCCATGTCTGAAGCACTGCCTACCAACTCTTTGGTTCAGCAGTCGTTTGCCAGTCAGTGAGAGCAAATCGCCTTGACCGAGACAGTCGTAGATCCCTCCAGTTGTGAAGTGCGCAGTGATTAGATTTTTCCTGGCAAAATAACCTTCAGCTGCTGAAACCGATAGTGAGTTAGCCCCATTCCATGAACATGAAATAATGTGTGACAAATTAGTTCGAAAATGTCGAAAATTTCAAAATGGCCTCACGAATTTTTACGATTAACAGAGGAGTGACAAACCCATTGCTCGGACCGACAAAATTGTTGACTAAGTGAACCAAAATATTCAAAGCAATTGGAGATTTAGAATTAGTGGCCTTGATAATGAATTCCAAAATGTTGCACGAACCTCAGTTTGCAGAACTATTAATCAGCAGCTTAGATAACAGAATGTGTGCGCGACATTGGTTCCAAAAATGATCAGCCCAAGAAAGAACGATGATTAATGCATAACTGTATTTGGGATGCTATTGACAAGATGGAGATGATCTGTTTTCCCACATTCTTACGGGCAACTTGAAGTGGATATCGTACATCAACGCAGAATTGAAACAACAGTTAATGCATTGGAGCAATTCAAGTTCACCCAAACCAAAAGAAGTTTAAACTATCCCCGTTCTCAAATAGAAAAATTACGTCTGTCGCTTCTTGGGACAAAAACTGCGTCGTTCTAATAGATGCCACGGACAGTGGGTCAACAATTACAGCTGACGTACACTGTGAGGTGCTATCCACACGGAGACATGAGATCCAAAATCGACGACGCCGGGAACTGTCGTGTGCCATAATCCTACTTTACGAAAGCAAAAGCCATCAAATAGTTGCCAATACCAAGGAGAGGATTCAAGGTTTCCGTTGGGATATTTTTGAGCACCCTCTGTACAGTCCCAACTTTGGACCAAGCGAATATTTTTTCTTCTTGCAGTTGAAAACGTGGCTGGCTGAACAACGATTTCAGTACGACGACGAATTCAAGACTGGCGTTACCAACTGGTTCAATTAACAGGCTACAGACTTCTATGTAGAGTGGTTAAGGAAGGTGGTGCAGCGTTATAGAAAGTGTATAAATGTGAAAAGGTATAATGTGGAAAAGTGAAGTAAATACGTAGTAAAATATTAAATAGCAAAAATCTTTTTTCCTCAGCTTGATTCCTGTGACCAAACAAAACTTAGCTTTAAATATGGGCTTTAGTTTTAAAATAGTCCGCCCCCGGTAGCTGAGTGATCGGCGCGACAGACTGTCAATCCTCAGGGCCCGGGTTCGATTCCCGGCTGGGTCGAAGATTTTCTCCGCTCAGGGTCTGGGTGTTGTGTTGTCCTAATCATCATCAATTCATCCCCATCGACGCGCAAGTTGCCGAAGTGGCTTCAAATCGAAACACTTGCACCAGGCGAACTGTCTACCCGACGGGAGGCCGTCCTCACACGACATTATTTGTTATTAGTTTTAAATACGGACCCTGGTTTTAAATATGGTTTGTACAGTGACGGTATCAACAAACTGGGAAATCGTCAGAAATGTCTATGCTGGGAGTCTATGCTGAGAAATAAATACGTAACCTTTTAGAATCGTGAGATATAATGTTAATAACGTTTTACTTCACAGAAAGCCCTTTATTAGAAGAGTTACGCTACTTATGCAGCAAAACCAACAAAATAACTAACGAAAGACGAAGTAGACAGAATACAAAACAGAGCCTGGCAACAGCAAGAGAAGCCTACCTTGTAAAGAGAAATAGTCGAAATGTAACAGAAGTTCTTGTGTAAATCAGTTGTATCCGAAGGAATTCAATTTACATTGAATTTAAGCATAGACCGAAAATAGTTCAGTTACAAACAGAGCTCAAGTTTTTCCCATGTGGTGTTACAGAAAAGTGCTGAAAATTATGTGGGTAGATTGGACTCGTAATGAATATTAACAAATCTAATTGAGGAGAAAATAAATTTATGGCTCAACTTGTCAATGAAGGGAAGTGTGGTGTGTAAAAAACGGTCAAGGAGAGTAAAGAATGGCTACAGATGGCTGAATCGGATGTAACTTCCAGTAGTCACGCTGAGATGAAGAAGCTTGTACAGGATAGACTAGCTTAGAGAGATGAATCAGACAGGTCTTCTGACTGAAATCAACAACAAATCTTTCACTTGTTGTCGCATTTTTCTTCTTCATTTGTCATCAGTGGGCTTATACATTGCGCAAATACCATAAACAGTACCTAGCAATGTTAATTACGTTAAAATGGAACTATATGGTTCCAGAGACCTTTTCAAGTCTGAAACATCTATAATGTGTATATGCAGACTGAAGTGATGAATGAAAACTTGTACCATGGCCAGGATTCAAACCCGGGTCTCCTGCGCACTAGGCCGGTGCGCTAACCACCACACTACCCAGGCACAGTGGCTTTCCAGAACTTCACGGACTACTCTAGCATGACTCCTGCCTCAATCAAAATTCCCACTGAAGCCTCAGACTACTCGTTTTCTCTCGTAAACTCGAAATGCATTGTAGAACTTCTCCAACTGTACAGGTAAAGAAGTTCCACTGAACAAAATGGGGTTCTGAGTGAAAACCAGGTCAAGGTGCCTTAACTATATGCTGCTCTACTGTTACAGGTGAGGCGTTGATGGGAATGTGGATTGAGGGGTGAGGCGTGATGGCGTAGTCAATGCACCTGAGCGAAGCCGATTTTCCCAGGGTGGTGTAGTGCTTACCACATCTGCCTAGTGACCAGGGGATCCATATTCGAAACCTAGCCTTGATACAAACGGTAATTCCTTGCTTCATTTTGCATTTATAACATTGGTGGAAGTTTTAAACCTCAACATTGAAGGTTTGGGAACAAACATATAACGACGTCGGATTAAACGTAAATGTAAATGGGACGGTAGGAAGCATAACTCTGTACACTACTGCCCATTACAATTGCTACACCAAGGAGAAATACAGACGATAAAGGGTATTCATTGAACAAATATGGTGGCCGAGTAACTGGGTCGTCACAATACGCCAGTCACTAATCTTCATGAACTGTGGTATCATATTGAAGCTGAATGGGTAGAACTGACGTGTGATTATATTTCCACGCAATTTGGGTACATAGACCCCGAGAAATCAGTGCCCAGAAGAACCACCTCTGGCCGTAATAACGGCCTTGATATGCCTGGGCTTTGAGTCAAACAGAGCTTGGATCGCGTGTACAGGTACAGCTACCCATGCAGCTTCAACACGATACCACAGTTCATGAAGATTAGTGACTGGCGTATTGTGACGACCCAGTTACTCGGCCACCATTGACCCTACGTTTTCAGTTGGTGAGAGATCTGAAGAATGTGCCGGCCAGGGCAGCAGTCGAACATTTTCTGTATCAGGAACGGCCTGTAAGGACCTGTAACATGCGGTCGTGCATTATCCTGCTGAAGTGTAGGGTTTCGCAGGGATCGAATGAAGGGTAGAGCCACGAATCGTAATACATTTGAAATGTAACGTCCACTGTTCAATGTGCAGTCAGTGCGATCAAGAGGTGACCGAGACGTGTAACCAATGCGACCCCATACCATCACGCCTGATGATACGCCATTATGGCGATGACGAATGCACGCTTACAATCTGCGTTCACCGCGAAGTCGCCAAACATGGATGCGACTATCACTATGCTGTAAACAGAACCTGGAGTCATTCGAAAAAATGGCGTTTGCCGTTAGTGCACCCAGGTTAGTCGTTGAGTACACCATCACAGGTGCTCCTGTCTGTGATGTAGCGTCAAGGGTAACCGCAGCCATGGTCTCCGAGCTGCTAGTCCGTGCTGCTGCAAATATTGTCAAACTGTTCGTGCAGATGGTTGTTGTCTTACAAACGTCCCCATCTGTTGACTCAGTGATCGAGACGTGGTTGCACGATCCGTTACAGCCATGCGGATAAGATGCCTGTCATCTCGACTGCTAATGATACAAGGTAGTTGGGATCCAGCACGGCGTTCCGAATTCGCTGCTGAACCCATCGATTCCATCTTCTGCTAACCGTTATTGGATCTCGACCAACGCGAGCAGCAATGTCATGATACGGTAAACCGCAATCGCGATAGGCTGCAATCCGACCTTTATCAAAGTCGGAAACGTGAAGGTACGCATTTCTCCTCCTGACACGAGGCATCACAACAACGTTCCACCTTTCAATGTCGGTCAACTGCTGTTTGTGTATGAGAAATCGGTTGGAAACTTTCCTCTTATCAACACGTTGTAGGTGTCACTACCGGCTACATCCTTGTGTGAATGCTCTGAAAAGCTAATCATTTGCATATCACAGCATCTTCTTCCTGTCGGTTAAGGTTCGCGTCTGTAGCACCTCATCTTCGTGGTGTAGCAGTTTTAATGGCCAGTATTGTATTTAATATTAGGCACTGTCAACCTAACTGAATAACACTAAAATTATCCAGCAGTAATGTTAGTGGTGTACTTCTTGAGGCTTTCCCGGTGATCTGTTGACATGTTGAAAAATAAGGATCTCTGCCGGATGTTCGCGCCGCTCTCGCACTATATTTCGACGGCGTAACTCGCTGACTTCTTCGGGTAGCGTCTGAAGAAGACCCCGAGTCAAGCCGATTATTGAACATGTCAATTTTAGATCTAATTACAGTAATCGTAAGAATAATAAATAAAATTCGAAGGGATGGTTCTAACGTTGTAATTACTAATCCAGTTTTAAAATTTAGAAACTTATTGTATAAACGCTATGATTTATTCAGTTTATAAATTGTTACGTCTGTAATGTAACACGGTTAGCTCACATTCCCAAATTTATGAAACTGTTTAACGAGAAGTCCAGATAGATGTTCTTCCTTGCTATGTATCATCTCTACTGTACAGTGACGACTGACGCAAGAAAGACAGCATCACAGCACTCATTTATCTTACAGAAAGTAAGTCCAAGGATAGAATTGAAATTGATATGTGGCTTTGCATCATTCTACGTAACACATAATTTGAGAATGAAGACATAAAGCCTGAACGATAATGACGTACTTTAGTACAGTATTCACATACAATAAAGTCAATTTCCAAATGGATTCGGGCAGTTATTAAAAAAAGAACGAGACAGTAGTTAAAAGTGGTCACAATATATAACCAGTTGTTTTCATCCTTTTACAGCTATCATTGACTGGATCTGTTTGATACAGTCTTCTACGTTCTTGTATCAGGTCTTCGATACTAAAATCTATATTTCTAACACTTTTTATGGCTAGTCAAGCCTTCTTCCTTACTTCTCCTTTTAGTAACTGATGCACATTTGCTTCACTTCATGCTTCACTAACTGCCCCTAATTCTGGTAACAGCTCCGCCGAAGAACGCTAAAAGTTAAATGACCTGGTAAATTGCATAATGAAGTGCCCCTCTAAGTAAAGTCTCTGGAAAACTATTCTCATAATTTTTGGCGTTCTTCCATAGCAGTTTGTACTTCCTCGGTTTCGCAACTGCCCTCGCTCCACTTCCGCAATTGTTGCATTCCCATCACAGAATTACAGAAATGTCTCAAATGTTTCACAAGACATAACTTTGTTAACACTTTTAAGTTGTTATTGAAAAAATATACAGTCACCATAATTTAGTAGCTGTCTGATGACCATTTCTCATTAGCTGAACAGTATAGTTCATGTATAATCGGAAGACCTCGAATGGCTTCTAGTAGCAAGTAAAGAAAGTATTTCTTATCATTGGTCAAACTTCTGTTCACAATTTTCGTGCCACATGCCGGATCACATGCGTGCCGGCCGCGGTGGCCGAGCGGTTCTAAGCGATTCAGTCTGGAACCTCGCGACTGCTACGGTCGCAGGTTCGAATCCTGCCTGGGGCATTAGGTTAGTTAGGTCTCAGCAGTTCTAAGTTCTAGGGGACTGATGACCACAGATGTTAAGTCCCATAATGTTCAGAGCCATTTTTTTACGTTTAAGAATAAAAGCATTGTATCAGTTTAATTATTTACAGCTATCTTTTGTCCTAATGTCTATGTTTACTTAATAATAATATCAATAACAACAAAGTAATAAAATAATAGTAAATATACGGCATATTAGGAGGAATAACAATTTAGTATTTGTTGAAATAGAGTGTACTAAAAATTTAAAAATACAGAAAAAAACTGAGAGTATAAATAAGTATCAATATAATGCAAGTTGTGAGGGTTTTAGGCACAGAGACAGTTACAGTTAAATTTTATCGATTTTTGTGCACTGTCGCAAATAATACCGGAGGTAGTAGGTAGTTCTACCCCTTCAGTCAAATTCCTCACTGACTAATGAGAAGTTTGTGATGTGGCATATATGTAGTACGGTGAATGGCATCTGCCCGTGTGACAGTTCACTCTAGACTAGAAGTGTGCTGTTAATTGCTAATGACTCAGGTGTCCAGTGCGAGGTGTATGATGCCTGTAATTTGAACTGTCGACCACATCGTCATAGCCGTAGTCTACTAAAGGAACGTGGAACATACTGTAGAGAACTAAAGCCTTTAGGATGGTGGCAACGAGTACAGAGCGCCATATCTGTAACGTAGGCTCAACGTGGTTTACCGTAGCATTACGCTGTCAGACGGAGCCTTTTGATATTTACAACACTGGAAGCGTCTGACTGACTGCAGGGGCGTATGGGAGTATGTGATATGGTATTACGCATTCGGGTCAAGGAAATTAGTAATAGCAAACCGTTTCCAGGGCACAGTAGGCTAAAGGGCTTGTATAAATAACGAGTACCATTACATTATAGCTAGCATGTTCAGGAACACGATCTTTTTTTTTTTCTAACCGAATCATCATATTCCTTATGAGTGTAGCATGAATGAAGAAATTTGTGACTGAAAAAAATGCCTATTCGATATGAGTATTTTATATGGACTTGTATGGAAATTGTGAGAACATACTAGCATTACGCTATTAGAGAACCTTCGTTCCACTTTGATGGACCAATGTGAAACTACTATTACTTCTGGAGAGGTCTTATTTGAGCTGCACGATACGATAAAATGACTTGACAGTAATCGAAATTGTAACAATAATATCAATAATAATAATATATGAAATCTGGAAATAATAGTAGTAATACAAAATTGTTAAGGCTTTCGTGGCCACTTGTTGATAAACTGCCTATTGGCTTCTGTTTCGGGTTCTTCGGCCGACGTTCATCTAATGATTGTTTGACGTTTCGCCAGCACGAGTGGCTGGCATTGTCAAAGCTTCACCCTCCATTGCCGGTGGTGAACTGGAGCCGAGCTCGCGGCCGCATACTGTATGTACCTGGCACGCCAACGTCCGAGGGCTCCTCCGCGGTCATTTCCGGTGCGGTTCTCCTCATGCTACCTGCGACGGTCGTTCGCTGCAGTACGGGAAGCCAGGATCCGTTTACCTTAAGGCTTTCCTCTTTCTTGTTGAAACTGTTCGCGTGTTTTGTATTTCTACAGCTTCTCTGAACAAGCGCGTGTGATAGTGCTTCTCTACAGCCAGAACTTCCGTGTCGGAGAATTTCATTACGTGACCGGTGTCATTCAGTGCGTGCTCTGCCACGGCCGATTTCTCCACCTGCCCGAACCTGCAATGTCGCTTATGCTCTTTGATTCTGGTGTTAATTGATCGTCCAGTCATTCTGACATAAACTTTTCCGCATGTGCATGGTATACGGTATAATCCCGACATTGCAAATGGTTCCCTTTTCTCCTTCGCCGATCTAAGACACTCTTTGATCTTCCTTGTCGGTTTGAAAATCGTCTTTACGCCATGTTTGCGCAATATACGGCCGATTATGTCCGTCACTCTGACAATGTATGGCAGAAAGGCCGTACCCGACATTTCTTTTTTTGGTTCCTTACCTCACCGAGTGTTTGGCTGTTACACTTCTAATGTAATTTGTGGAGTGCAAGGCAAAGTTCCATGTTTAGTCTGTAAGAACATTAGCAAAATATCTACTACAAATAATACACTATATATATTTAGAATATGTTTCCACGTAGCGTGAAAATTATTCAATCATTCTCAGTTTTTAGTGAAATCCGAAAATCTTCCGTAGTACATCGCTGCTTCTGTTCAGTAGCATATCTTTTAAAACAACACTGTGAAAACTCTCCTACTAAAAGAAGCGCAGTCGCAAATACAGCGAAAAGAAACGAAATTTATTTACTGAAACATGTAGATCATACTTCTATTATTATTATTTCGTTTGGCATCAAGGATACATTACTTGAATTGAACAGCAATGATGTTACTGGTAACACAATATGCATATACTACAAATAAAGTAGATTACATTCATTTATGGTAATACAAGTCTTAGATTAGATCGATAAATCAATAATATTCATGTGGATAAAAACACTAGGATGAGTTACATGTAAAAGAGAAAAAGTGGTTTTTATAAACAGTAATATTGACAAACAGAGCTTCAAGTTGTATTAAAAACTATAGGTTAATATCTAAATTATCCAGCCAGGAGATTGCTTCCTCAGAGACCTCATGTATGCTGGTCAGAGTTCCAGCATATTTCCGTAGGGGACACTCGGTGACTGTGTGGTGTATTGTTTGTCGTTGGTGTCCGCAGTCACACTTGGCGCTTTCAGCGATTCCCCACTTATGCTTCAAGTCCTGGCATCTTCCGTGCTTGGTGCGTATGCGATTTAGGGTGGTCCACGACCTCCTAAGTAAGTGGAATCCAGGAGGGACTCGTGTACGATCAGCAATGAGACCTACAGAATCGGGATTGGTTGCGAACCATTCTTCCCGCCATGCTGTTTCTGGTTGGAATCCATCAGAAGTAAGCCTTTTTCCAAGTCTACAGGAGGGTTTCCTGGACTTAAGACGTTGCCTTTGAGTGGAATCACAGTCCTGGTGTAGCGGTAACTCGGGATTCTTGGAGCATTTCTCCCATTCCCTTTTCAACGCTGCTTGACGTCGTAACTTCGTTGGTGCAATATTAGACAGAACAGGTAGCCATTCTGTGGGTGTGGATTTTATTGTCCCGGATACGCATCTCATGGCTACATTCAGCTGCGTGTCTACCATGGCTGTGTGAGCGCTGTTCAGCCATACCGGGCTGCAATATTCCCCGACAGAGTATACAAGTGAGAGGGCAGTTGTTTTGAGTACTGATGCCTTAGCTCCCCAGCTTGTTCCGGAGAGTTTGTGTAATATATTGTTTCTGGTTCTCATTTTTAAAGCTGTTTCAGTTAGGTGTTTTCTATATGTTAGTGAACGATCCAAGGTCACGCCGAGATATTTTGGGAATGGGTTATATAACAGCAACTGATTTCTAAAGGAAATTTGCGGTTTATAGAGAGCATGCCTATTACACAGATGGAAGGTGGAGGATTCAGTTTTATTTCTGTTTACTTTGAGTCGCCATCGATTAAAAAATTCATCTAGAATTTGCAGATCCTCAGTGAGAGTCATGTCCGAAGTTGTAAAATCGTTAGCCTGCATCACCAAGGCTATGTCATCAGCATAAATAAATGTTCTTGCTTTCGTTTCTGGCAAGTCATTGACATATAAATTGAAAAGTAGGGGGCCCAATACTGGTCCTTGTGGTAGTACGTCATTTAAATTGTATCCCTTGCTTACTTGACCTTTTAGGTGAACTTGCAATTTTCTGTTGGACAGCATGTTATTGAGTAGTTGTGCAATTCTTTGACATGGAATTATTCTTAAGAACTTAAGAAGCATGCCTTTCCGCCGTAGCCTCTTGGAATATGTTTCCTGACAATGGAATGAATTAGCCTAACAAAGCGGTCATAGTGCCTAACTTTAGGTGTAATAAACTGAATAATATGATCAACCTCTTCAGAGAATTTTTCCCACTAGGCTTTTTGGAAGTTCCATCGTGGCTTTGGTATAGACTTCAAAACTGGGATTTCGAGTCCAATTTTCACCAGTACAGGTCGGTGTTGGCTTCTAGTGAAATCACTGAGCACCTTCCTGCTGCTCTGCAAGGGTAATCCTTTGTTGTTAGTGGTAACGAAACAGAGATCAGGAGTGTAGTCTTGAGGCCATCTAGTTGAGCGGAATGTCCCTTTGTCCTTCCCGTCGAATAGTAAGAAAAGGCGTTCCATTTCAGCCCATTCTGACACTTTCTCACCATCTTCATTCCTGGTTCTGTAGCCCCATTGTGTGTTATGGCTGTTGAAGTCTCCAATTACTATTCCTTCTATGAAAATAATAGTTACGTCCCAGAACACTGTAGAAAATCTGAATGCAAATACAAAAAGTTCGCAAACGGATCATACGTGATTTAACTCCATGCCTCTACTAACAACACTTTACTTTTCTTTTCTATTCCCTTAACCTTAGAGGCGTTCTCGGCCTGGCTTCTCTGCCTTTTATCTTGTTAGAAAAAACATAAATATTTCTTTGGAAGACGAAAGAAATTATCTAAAGTATCTATTTGATCCTACGTGACATGTCTTTTTATTTTTCATTTAAATTTAATTTCTTCGTAATTGTAAATTAAATGACACGAAAGTTTTTCAATTCTCCAACCGAAAAACATATTGCATAAAAGTGACGTTTGATGACTGTATAGTCCTTCATTTTTTGAACTTAAGGTGATTCCCCCTTCCCCTGAAATCCTTTATGTCAGTCTTTGCATTAAAAATGAAATTTTTACTTCTATATAAATATCGGTGGATATACTCCTCTCCGTGTCTTTGATATTATGAAATACGAACTCCTTTAGACCCTTATATGTCGCTGACTGACATTTAATTATAAAAATCGTATAAAGAATGACGAGATTTTAATACATTTTTAATGACCGCTGGCTTGAAACATCGTAATATTATAACGTGCTCTCACAATACGACAACAGCGTAATACGGGAATCTCTTAAACAGCTATGTGACGTTTTTCGTCATGTTATTGCAAAAATTCCTACCAAAAGCAACGGGTTTTATAGATATCGTAAATGTGCTGGTGCTTTTAAACACCATGCATTCTTAGTTCGTACGTCTATACCACTATATGATTACAAGTCGGCGGTTAACGTTGTTACCAAAAATCTCAAAGAGATCTGGAACCATTTATTCCAAATTTTTACGCGATGCTCTAATAAGCTACTCATTTGCACATACACTGTTTAAAAGGGAAAGGTTACTATAGCAAATCTCGACCGATTTGTTTCAAGCTTTTGCACGGTGCTCCAATAAACAATGTAACCCAAGTCCGTGTGCAAACTGCACTGCACATTGTCGTTTTTGAAAGGAAAATGTGTGAAAATGAACGTCCCAGTCGAAGGCAGTTCTGCATTCACGCTCTTCAAGATACCTCCTACGGCTTTTTAGTTTCGATTTTTGGCTCTATTATCTTCGGAAAGTTTTCCTCTGTTAGCATAAAAAAGCGTGATTTCAGTGCTGGAAATAATGGTTCTGACCTCTGTCACAGAGCAGAGCAGCAAAATGTGGCAAAATGAACGTCCCAATCGAAGGGATTATTACATTCAAGCTCCTCAAGATACTTCCTGAGGATGTTTAGTGTCAATTTTGGCCTCTATTATATTCGCCACGTCTTCCTCTGTTACCATAAAAAATTGTTGTTTCAATGCTGGAAATAATGGTTCTGACTTCTGTCACAGAGGCGTCAGGAGATGGGTGAGATAGGGGTAAAGAGATGTATGACGAATGATCACATGGTGGAGGCTAGTTGCACCTTTGACATAAAATTCAATATAGCGCGAGCTGGGTTTCACACGACCGTCTTTTTCGAAACCCATGCTGATTCCTACAGAGTAGATTTCTAGTCTCCAGAAAAGTCATTATACTCGAACACAATACGTGTTCCAAAATTCTGCAGCTGATCGAAGTTAGATACATAGGTCTATAGTTCTGCACATCTATTCGACGTCCCTTCTTGATAACGGGGATGACCGGTGCCCATTTCCAATCGTTTGGAACGCTACGCTCTTCTAGAGACCTACGGTACACCGCGGCAAGAAGGGGGGCAAGTTCCTTCGCGTACTCTGTATAAAATCGAACTGGTACCCCATCAGGTCCAGCGGCCTTTCCTCTTTCGAGCGATTTTAATTGTTTCTCTATCCCTCTGTCGTCTATTTCGATATCTACTATTTTGTCATCTGTGCGACAATCTAGAGAAGGAACTACAGTGCAGTCTTCCTACGTGAAACAGCTTTGGAAAAAGACATTTAGTATTTCGGCCTTTAGTCTGTCATCCTCTGTTTCAGTACAATTTTGGTCACAGAGTGTCTGGACATTTTGTTTTGATCCACCTACCGCTTTGACATAAGACCAAATTTTCTTAGGATTTTCTGCCAAGTCAGTACACAGAACTTTACTTTCGAATTCGTTGAACGCCTCTCGCATAGCCCTCCTCACACTACATTTCGCTTCGCGTAATTTTTGTTTGTCTGCAAGGCCTTGGCTATGTTTATGTTTTCTGTGAAGTTCCCTTTGCTTCCGCAGCAGTTTTCAAACTCGGTTGTTGTACCACGGTGGCTCTTTTCCATCTCTTACGATCTTACTTGGCACATACGCATCTAACGCATATTGTACGATGGTTTCGAACTCTGTGAACTGATCCTCAACACTATCTGTACTTGAGACATAACTTTTGTGTTGAGCCGTCAGGTACTCTGTAATCTGCTGTTTGTCACTTTTGCTAAACAGAAAAATCTTCCTACCTCTTTTAATATCTGTATTTACGGCTGAAATAATCGATGCAGTAACCGCTTTATGATCGCTGATTCCGTGTTCTGCGTTAACTGTTTCAAACAGTTCGGGTCTGTTTGTCAGCAGAAGGTCTAATAAGTTATCGCCACGAGTCGGTTCTCTGTTTAACTGCTCAAGGTAGTTTTCAGATAAAGCACTTAAAAAAACGCTATTTACCGAGGCGTAAACATAAATATGATGGTTGTATCTAGTCGTGGGCTCATAAACAGTCTTCACGGTTTAGGCATATCACAGATACTTAAAGAGCGACAATGTCAACAAAAATCTCAGCACTAGTTATGGACCACGTTTTTGAAGGTATAGACAGAGGATACTGCACTGTAGATATAAGCGATTTAGTATTCTCCCTACATTTCAAATACATAAAAGGAAAACTGCTGCGGATTAGCCCCGCATATTGCGGACCTACAAAGGATCCAATTCTAAACCAAACATTAAAGATTTTTCAAAACTGGTACTAGATGAAAGCTGGGCTGATATCTATACAGGAAAGAATGTAAATGAAAAATTCTCCACGTTCTGTACAATATTTAAAATAAACTTTGAGCAGTTATTTCCTGAAGTACCCAAAACAACAGCAACGTTCCATAAAAACAGGCCGGTAACATCAAGTACAAGGAAGCTTTCTCTGACTATGAAATATTTCAGATCCATGAGAAAATATATAGTGGTAACAGATATAAAAGATTTACTTAAGGGTATCACTTGCTGCAGTGAAGTAAGAATCTGTGAAAACAGTTTTAAATGCTGAAAATAAAATGAAAGCAGTCAGAAGGGGTGTTAAACAGGAAATAGCAGGACAAAAGTAAAATCACAATAACTTATAGACAGAAGACAAGGATAGGTCAACAAATGAAACAGCCAGTTGTATATATTAATATTTTTCTTGTATATCAGACAGTGGTACAGTAAACAATTTTGTGGCGAGTGCAATGGTTTGTAATCTCCGACAGTATGTGAGGTCAGGATAAAACAGTAAAAAAAAAAAATTAAAAAAATAAAACTCAAGTCAGCAGGCACAGATGAAGCGCCAGAGTGTGCATTTAAGAAATGCACAGGCAGTGTACAAGACCCATTATCTCACACCATAAATGAGCCTCCCAGATCGGGTAGGCTTCTGAATCATCGAACCTCGCAAAAGATGTGCCTATGCTAAAGAAAGGTGATGCAGAAGATATAGAACACAAGAGGCACATTTGTCTATTGGCATGACTCTAAAAGATTATATAATCCGTTGTGGAAGACACTCTATTGAATTTTATGAGTATATGTAACTACCTCAGTTGCGAGCTAACATCCAAATAAAAGTTCGGGCTCACATGCTGTTTCTCTTCGTCGAAATGTCTTGGCTCAAACTCGTCTAAGGGTTGAACCGCACGCGTCGCACTACATGCCCTAAATTAGACACTTGTGACCCTTTGGTTACATTGTCTCGTTGATGGTAAATTTGCGAAATACAAAGTTAACACAACATAACAGTAATAATAATATTGGGAACTAAATTAACGACTCATAAATGATGTAGGCCACACAGTTGCGATTTGGTTAGAATAATGTTTATTCAGAAAGCATCTTGATAGAGAAAGTTACTCTCGAGCTCATATCCATTTGACACATTTCGATCATTCACAGTCTCATCGCAAAATACAAGTTATCTCCACAATAAGTTAGAGTTCACAGCAGGCCCGTGGTTGTTCACCGCTCAGAGACTAAATCTCTCGATACCACACAACGCGAAATTCTCTAAGTCGTTACGCTTCGTAGCTGCCTAAAGACCGACCGTTCGCTTTCGCGTCTGAATCCGAACTGTACCCTTTGGCGTCTCCATTCGAACTGTCCGCTTTCGCCTCTCCTCCAACACTCCCTCTCTGCCCGTCCCCGGCAACGTTTGCCTCATTTGGAAGGAACAGAACTTGCTGTATATAATTGTAATTTCTGTGTGAATAATTTTTTGTAGAAATACCAGTATGTGTAACTGGTCTATTTTCTTTAAAGTGATTATTGGCTGTTATGTAAACTGCTGATCTTCACTTAGGGTTCTTAGTTATTTCTTACGTAAAAGGTGTTGTGGTTCCACTCGGGAACGGAACTTCGGAGCACGCGCAAAATGTTGTTGACATGTACATAAAAGGTGGAAGGGAGAGTCATCCGGTGTCGGGCTACCAAACTATCAACTGCTCATGTAAAAGTTGTGTATTGTGCTGGTGCCGAGAGAGGCTTTTGGTGGCGTTTCCCAAGGTGCTAATGCCTCGGATGGATGGATAAAGAGCTGGAACTATTCTCCAATTGGTATCTATAATCTCCACCAAGAAATGACAGAGGCCAGCATTTCCGCCTGTAAATCCACATAGAAACGTGCACTCGCTACTACACTGCGCAATCACTGTAATGGTACAGAAGAACTATAGTAATGTACAGTGCAGGGTCAGCTCATAGGATGTTTAGATTACTCAAAAATAAGGTAAATTTTGACTGAACTCTTGTACCTACTGTGATGTATTCTCAGTCACATATCCACTTAGGGTCCCTATCACGCGAAAGTATTCTCCGAGTGTCCCTTATTGAAGGCATATTAAAATTAATATGGTATTAGAGTGTGGTAAAATTAATACTCTTGAAAGGATTTTACAAATATCTCAAATTTATGTTTCACTGCAGTAAAAGTTCTGAATTGCAACTGTTGAGAGTTGTATGTTCATGTCGCTAAGTACATGTTTCTCTATTGTATTGTAAGTGTGTTTTATGTTTGCTCTGGTACAGTGGTCAAGATTAAGGCGCCACCATTGAAACTAGTCCAAATGTTCAAAGTTACTTAATTATAAAAAGTTTCAATTTCTCTTGCTATTCCTGTCAAATTCTTTACAATGTTGTATTCCTCTTGTATATTAAAAGTGCATATTAATGGTGTAACAGGATCCCCATTTTGTGTATTGTACTCATGCTAGATAACGATTAATAGAAAAACCACTATTTATGAAAACAGTAACTTCTTTATTCAAAAGACAGTGCGAAGTAAGAAGTAATTTTTTAGTGAACTCCATTTAATTTTTATTCTAAGTAGAAGGGTGTTTGGGAGTGTGAGACTTAATCTACGCACAATAACTAATTTTGTTGTGAACCATATCCATATTTCACGTCAGATAGGAAAATGTTTGAAAAGTAATATTGAACCTATGTCCAATTTACGATCCTACAGTGAATATTAATAGTAACGTTATTGAGACCATTCAGTTTGGCTAGATCCTCAAGGTAATAGTGTCTTTCGTTATCTGTTGTATTTATACAAATAGTTTGTTCCGCTCTAACTGTCAGCTCCAACCTTAACGTTAACATATGCAGGCGCCAGAGTTCATTGCACTCTCGTGTAGCAAAGTATAGGTTGTAGCAAAGTTACTCACATCTATTTTCTTGAGCAAGAATGTTAATCATTCTCATGCCTAACTAGGCTAGCGACCGCTTTCTTTATCCTTTGAACATTGTTGATAGGTAAAATATTGTTTGTTACTGTTTAAATATTTACGTAATTCTGACTTTCACTTCCGATTAGCCACCTCCGTTAGGTACATCGCGGTCAACACAACAAAATTCCTTTCAGAGGGTAACACTGCTCTGCTTCTTTATACGGCAATTACTTTAATAAAAAAATAATTTCATTTGTACGAACTACCTCCAGCTTTGAGGTTATGATATAACAGTAACAGGCGGTAGTGCTATGAACTGACTAGGACAGTTCCCTTTCCTAAAGCCGTTCATCTCATTCGCTACAGCTTATTCTACATTGTTCTACATTTTAACATATTTAAATAAAGAAAGCTTTACGACTTTCAACTTCTACATAAAGTAACAATACCATCCATTACATAATAAACGTTAAATTCCTTTACATAAAACCAATATAATTTCCTTCTTAGCTTTGAATGCCAGGGCCAGTAGCCTTGCACCAATGTGCTTTCTATAAAAAGTAAATAAAAACAAAAGTAACTATTCATCCCATGTAGGCTTTCACGGCCGGCGTCTTCATCAGTAAACACTTCTGGGCTAAATTGTCGATCTGAAGAAGACGTTCTACAGATCGACCACTGCAGTTTAGCCCGGATGTTTTTACTGATGAAAAGTAACTATTATGCACTAAACTTTACAACAATCTTCTATTGTATTGGGTTAAATAGAGCAGCAATCGGGTCGAGGAATTAAGTTGCTTTAATATGACATTTATAGTCACAACGCAGATCAGATTTCGACCTGTGTCAGGTCATTATCAGTGCAGTGCGAAATTGTAGCAGTTGTTCGTGCTCAAGTCAACGCTTACACAGTTCAAGCATTATATAATGATTCAATAAGGTTTCACGCTCTCATCGTTCAATGTGCTTTGTGTGGAGGAAATGATGTTCTGATACTTAACTGAAAATACTTGTAATTTCAATTTACTATATCTTTTCAAGCAAATGAAGTTACTCACTTGGTATTTACAACTTTTGTCATTTTAATGATACGCTTCTCAATGAAATGTCGATTGTTAAGATCGACTAAAGCGTTCAGAATGTAGTGTTCAGGTGTTTGTTACAAAACTAGTGAGTTTCACTTTCACAGTAAAGACTAAACTATTATAGATATAATCCCTATTCAAGTTTTATTCAGATCACCATGAAAATTTATGGAGGATAGTCGATTAAAATTACTATGGCTTAATTCACTAAATTACTACAGATGTAAATAATGTTCATAAATGTTTCCCTTTATGGTCGATCTCAGGTCTGCCACCTTGGCCACAAACTGTTACTATGGAGTTTCCCTATGACGTAGGTTCTTGTCTGTCTCATTCGCACACTACAGAGCTTAGGCATCAATAGAAAAAAAAGACGCCGCACGGATTAAGCCAAGCGGTCTAGGTCGCTGCACTCATGGACTGTGCGGCTGGTCCCGGCAGATGTTCGAGTTCTCCCTTTGGCATGGGTGTGTGAGTTTGTCCTTACGATAATTTAGGTTAAGTAGTGTGTAAGCTTAGGGACTGATGACCTTAGCAGTTAAGTCCCATAAGATTTTACACAAATTTGAACATTTTTTGAAAAAAGACGCCTGTGAGTTTCCCCATGTCGTGGTGAATCTCCGCGGTCCAGGACAGCAGGTTTCGTTTCACAATTGCTGTAGGCTGACTCTTTCGGCCATATATGTAAATGAGAGCGCAATGCTCGTTAACTCACACAGTAGAGAGTAGTTTAACTTCTTAAACTAGGACAAGTACAAAGTCAGCCCTAGTAGGATTTACAAAAGTTGTAGACTGGGATGAATACATAAGAGGTATGTTTTTAAATTAATTAAAGTCTTTCGTTACTGTCGACTGTCTTTTGTAGAAGAGTGGAATAATCAGAAATACATGGAATTACAAATGATGGGCTATTACGACATCTGAAGAAAACGGGTTGGAAAGGGCTCCAAAAAGAGCAGAATATTTGATGAAACGTTTGTCAGATCACAAGTATGTTACGATACGCATTTAAGACGAATATTGTTGCTGCACAGACCAGTGACACTGTCGACAGTATTGTACTAGGGGAATAATTGTTCTTTTTGATGACAATAACGTAATCGTAGATAAAACAAGGAGAACTCGTAGTGCAGTAAACAAAGAACCCATGAAGGATGTTTATAATCGATCATCATGCAATAAACTTACGCTGAAAATAAAACTATCAACATGAATTTCACGTTAAAGTGCAAGAACAACTTTGTAAAATTAAATGGAGATAATATCACAAGTGTATAAAAAACACAAAACTTTTAGACGCTAATACTAACAATCACCTGGAGTGGAATGAAGACACAGAAAATCTCATTGGCCTGATGTCCACTTATGGTTTTATCTTTACAGGTCTTTGAGGCTCATTTCGAAGGGGGACTCACTAGTTCTGCTCCGCTCAGAGATTCCAGGCCGAAGTCATGTATGGAGACGCCCCGGATGACGATGTGATGCCAATGTGTTTGTGGCCCGCCTTACGGCCCAACAACCTTCCAACACTGATGATGTAGGGTGCTGTTTCGTTTCATAGCCAGAGCCCTTCGTTATCATCCACGGTAAGCTTCCAGAACAGCAATAAATCGACGACTACTACGACCCATTTTGTTGCCCTTTAGTCCAAGCAATCCTGGGCTTACACTTCGGGAAGATAATGACCGCCCGCACAAGGAATTTTTGTCTTGCCCTACCTCGGCCATCGACGTCAACGGATCTCCGGATCTCTCATCAGTTGCGAACGTTTCAAGCATTAAGGACAGTGCCTCCAGTCAGCCAGGATCTTTGACGACTGGATACAATTTGTCAGAATATGCTTCAGGAGGACATCTTAAACTATAATCAATCGTTTCCCTGTACATGTACATAACTTTACCGACTTTTGTCCCTTACCGATTATTCCTTCGTTGTGTGTCAATCACAAACCATAGTTCGCACTGAAATCGTGGCGTCAAGACGCACAATTTGATGCCCTCATTTATGCACTAGGTCTATTGGAGTCAACTGTACTCTTTTTCTTTGCAATATCTGCAAGTGATATTCCGTAGCGGCAAAGCGATCCTTTTGACAGTCGGCCAATTATTTGGAATCTCTGTGAGCACCAAAACTCTGGTTAATATGCGGACGCCCCACTTTATGTTTAGCACTAGCCACGCTTGCAAAGGTCGCTTCGTCGGTATGTTACTGTCCCAGGCCAAGCCAACAGCCATCCGGGCTTCTAAAGTCATAAATGCTATAAATAGCCTCACATAACCATTGATAATAATGTTTCACAAGAGCATAAATAGTTGCGCTGTTACAGACTTTAGTAATTACAAATACTGTTAATTCACTGATGTCAGAAGATATCTGAGACTAAAGCGCCGCTTTCATGAGGACAAGCTGAAGAAAGAAAGTAACAGCAATAAAAATGAAATTGAGAATAAGATCTCCAAAACTGAACTGTTAATTTAAATACGTGTTAAGAATAGAAACCATAATTATTTCGACTAGTACTGAAATATGGAATGACATACTCTGCAAATGATGTTATTTAACTAAACCAGTTTATTAACGATATTAACACATTAACTGCAGTTCTATTTTCATTAACATAAGCAACAAATTAAATACATCTGTTTGCAATTATTAGTATATTTTCACAGTTAAAACGAACACTATTCCGCTGAAAATCTTAATGATTTGTTTAGTAATGGCTAGAGACCTGTTTACGAATTTCTTGAGTTAGACATGTTAGTTTAAAAATGACTGCTGGAAATCTGAAGTGGGGAGGGGGCATATCATTATAATTTTGTGAACATCAAGGTTACTGGCTAGGTTAGATCCTAGTTTATAGAGCAGAGGTTCGAATGTTGCGGCTGTAAGTACTTTTAAAGCATTCATCATGGCCGTGTGCTTGGGGGAAACAAATGTTCCAGGTCTAACCACAAACCGTCAGTACCGAATGCGTTTCGAGTCAATGTTTAGAACTCACCATACTTCATTGTTGTATACGTTAGACAAAAAGGCTGAACATCAGTACTGACTTGCATTTTATTTATTTATTTACATGTCTACTTATGTAGGACCAAATGGAGGAGTAAATCTCCAAGATCATGGAACGTATCAGTACAAGAAATTACAACCTAAAAGTAATAACAGATAAAATAAAATGTTTGTGAAACCAAAAAATAGAAGCCAGTAGTTTAAGTAAACGCAGTCAACAATGTAACATAAGAATCAGCTCAATTTTTCAAGGAACTCCTGAATGGAATAGAAGGAGTGACCCATGGGCTGAATTATTGTGGTAGCTTACTGAAAATGAATGCAGCAGTACACTGCACACATTTCTGCACAAGAGTTTAAGAAGTGCGATCCAAATGCAGATTATATTTCTGCCGAGTACTAACAGAGTGAAAGCTGCTAATCCTTGAGAATAAGCTGATAGTAAAGAATATATGTATTGAGAGGACAATGTCAGAATACCAAGACTATTGAACAGGGGTCGACAAGGGGTTAGCGAAGTTACACCACTGCAGAAACTGCCCGTTTCTGGGCCCAAAATATCCTTTCAGAATGGGAGGAGCTACCCAAGAATTTAATACCATACGGCATAAGCGAATGAAAATAAGCAAGGTAGACTAATTTTCGTGTCGAACGATTACTTACTTCAGGTACCGTTGGAACAGTAAAAATGGCAGCATTATGTCTCTGAAGGTCCCGAGCATGGATTATCCACGTCAGTTTACTATTTATCTGAGCACCTAGAAATTACAGCTGTTCAGTTTCACTAACCTTATTCCCGTTCTGTGAACTTAAAACGTCGAGGTTTGTTGAATTGTATGCTAGAAACTGTAAAAACTGATTCTTACTGTGATTTACCGTTAGTTTATTTTCGACAAGCCATAAACTTATGTCATGAGCTGCACTATTAGAAAACCGAGCGAATGTTGCACACAACATCCTTTACTACCAATCTAGTGTTATCTGCGAACAGAAATATTTTAGAATTACCTGTAATAATAGAGCGCATATCATTTATATAAGTGAGGGACGGGAGTGGCTCCATCACTGATTCCTGGGTCATCCACCAGTTGACCGTACCCCCATTAAGACCCACATCGCAGCCATTCTCAACACAGTGAATAATGATCTTGTGCTGTCCGTTGTTAAAGTAAGAGGTGAACCATTTGTGAGCTACTCCCCTTATCTGTAATGGTCCAACTTCTGGAGCAATATTTCGTCATCAACACAATCAAAAGCATTAGTTAAATCAAAAATATGCCCAGAGTTCGAAACCTTTTGTTTAACCCATGCAGTACCTCACAGAGAAAAGAGAACATAGCATTTTCAGTTGTTAAACGACTTCTGACGGCCTATGCACTTACTGATGATCAGCATGCCAAATACTCTTGTGGATCGCAGTAAGGCGTGCGCAGAGTTTATATTGAGTACAGTTGTGATGAGATTCTTACTGCGACTGCTGCCAAACTCTTTGGTCAATGCCATTGTATTGTACGAAGGGCAGTGTTGGGGATAATCACCCCTGCCACGTACGTGTTCCTGGGACTTGGATGCTCTGGACCATTTGAAAATATGTTGGGGCTATTATATTGAGGAAACTCAGGCAGTGGTTTTAGGCTATGGAGCCTAGCTACTTACAGGCTTACCCCTTGCTAAACGACTTCAGATTAAATAAACAATAACATTGACTTAAGAAACAATACTAAATGATTTCTACTAAATTTTAATGTTTGCATAGTAAAACACAGTTTTAATGTCCAAGGATTACAATGTGAATAAGGAGGATTAGTTACATAACATGAAAACGGAATGTATTATGGTTGTCGGTAGTTCAACACGAGTTTTATTTCAGAGGAACAGGGCAGGCAGGAAATTGACATGCAGGGTTGCCATATGGAAAGAGTATAATACGTATACCAACGTCTTCAGACTCAGATGAACAGATAAGAAGACATCTAAGGAAATATGCACGAACAAATTAATGATAGTAAATTACTGTACGATGTAACAGTGGGAAATTTTAATTAGAAGGTAGCTATAAACATATATAATTATATTTCTTTGGGAAACATTGAGTATGATAGAGAATTATGTGTTACTCGGATTTAATGTAGGCTTCCAGAGGTAGCAACTAAGACCGTCCTTAACATAAATTTAACGATTAATAAAGACTCTGTACTTAATGTGAATGTCTTCCAGTAGTTTAGAATAGATAATGTCACCGTGTGAAACCCAAAACAGACATTATTAGAATTTATGATGAAATGGAGTAGTATATCACATTAAATGTTGGAGAATTAAGACCAATAATTCGTGAGGGGAAAGTTTTTCTAGCTACAGCAGCTTACGTTACAGCAATGAACAGTCAACAAGAAATGAAAATACTAGGTTATTACTAATGAGAGATGCGCTCAAACACATTTCCTTAATAATGGGTATTTAATGCTGTATACTAAATAAAACTATTCAGATGTATTTTCTTTGTGATATGAGCAGGTACAACGAAACATTTCACGGAAGGATCGATTCTAAACATTACGACTGATACGAAAAAGAAAATAAAACGTCTCATGGTGGACATCATCAGTTAAGTTTGCGGAAGATGCAATAATTAACTACATAGAGGAAATTGCGTGTCTATTTGATTTCTTCGTCCATTGTGGAAATATTTTCTTGGTGCCCAAATACATAATGAGACATGAATATCGTAATAAAGTCAGACATATCAGAGCTCGCAAGTAAATCTGTAAGTGTTCGATTCCCGCGTATTAATGGAGGGCGGAGGGGTAGACAGATACTCAAAGTATGAACGTGGATCCATGAACCTTCCGTCTAGCGCTAACATGGGAACTGCAGATTAGAAATACAGATTTAGAAACACTCCTTTTTTAATTTATTTAATTATACAAAAGGAACAGAAATATAACCCATTTTTTCACTCTGCTATGGAGTGTGCACTAGTATGAATCTTCGTGGCACACTAAAATTCTGTGACCAACTGAGTTACCGAAGCACAATTCACATCCTGTCCTCAGAGCGTTACGTCCACCAGTACCTCATTTCCTATCTTCCAAACTTCACAGAAGCTCTCCTGCAAACCTCGCAGGTGTCCCACTCCTCGAGGGAAGGACATTGTGGAGACACAGCTTTGCTTACGCTTATACCTCTCTTGCGAACATAGGTCATTAGCCGCCCTTGTGTAGCCCAGGTGGTGGAGTTTGGGCCTGCGAAAGGCTTTTAATCTGGCAGGAACCTTCATGTTAGCCCACAATTCGCTCCACAGTGAATAAATCTTTCTCTGAATGTCCCTCAGCCCTCGGCCAAACCATTTCTCTGCAAGACCGTTTCTTCCAGCAGTGCTAGCCAAGCAAGGTTCACAGGAGAACTTCTTTGAAGTTTCGAAGGTAGTAGATGAGGTACGGAACTAAGGCTGTGGGGATACGTTGTAGGTGGTTCCTCTGTAGCTCAGTTGGTAGAGCACTTTCCCACGAAAGCTAGAAGTCCTGCGCTCGAGCATCGGTATGGCATATACACTCCTGGAAATGGAAAAAAGAACACATTGACACCGGTGTGTCAGACCCACCATACTTGCTCCGGACACTGCGAGAGGGCTGTACAAGCAATGATCACACGCACGGCACAGCGGACACACCAGGAACCGCGGTGTTGGCCGTCGAATCGCGCTAGCTGCGCAGCATTTGTGCACCGCCGCCGTCAGTGTCAGCCAGTTTGCCGTGGCATACGGAGCTCCATCGCAGTCTTGAACACCGGTAGCATGCCGCGACAGCGTGGACGTGAACCGTATGTGCAGTTGACGGACTTTGAGCGAGGGCGTATAGTGGGCATGCAGGAGGCCGGGTGGACGTACCGCCGAATTGCTCAACACGTGGGGCGTGAGGTCTCCACAGTACATCGATGTTGTCGCCAGTGGTCGGCGTAAGGTGCACGTGCCCGTCGACCTGGGACCGGACCGCAGTGACGCACGGATGCACGCCAAGACCGTAGGATCCTACTCAGTGCCGTAGGGGACCGCACCGCCACTTCCCAGCAAATTAGGGACACTGTTGCTCCTGGGGTATCGGCGAGGACCATTCGCCACCGTCTCCATGAAGCTGGGCTACGGTCCCGCACACCGTTAGGCCGTCTTCCACTCACGCCCCAACATCGTGCAGCCCGCCTCCAGTGGTGTCGCGACAGGCGTGAATGGAGGGACGAATGGAGACGTGTCGTCTTCAGCGATGAGAGTCGCTTCTGCCTTGGAGCCAATGATGGTCGTATGCGTGTTTGGCTCCGTGCAGGTGAGCGCCACAATCAGGATTGCATACGACCGAGGCACACAGGGCCAACACCCGGCATCATGGTGTGGGGAGCGATCTCCTACACTGGCCGTACACCTCTGGTGATCGTCGAGGGGACACTGAATAGTGCACGGTACATCCAAACCGTCATCGAACCCATCGTTCTACCATTCCTAGACCGTCAAGGGAACTTGCTGTTCCAACAGGACAATGCACGTCCGCATGTATCCCGTGATACCCAACGTGCTCTAGAAGGTGTAAGTCAACTACCATGGCCAGCAAGACCTCCGGATCTCTCCCCTATTGAGCATGTTTGGGACTGGATGAAGCGTCGTCTCACGCGGTCTGCACGTCCAGCACGAACGCTGGTCCAACTGAGGCGCCAGGTGGAAATGGCATGGCAAGCCGTTCCACAGGACTACATCCAGCATCTCTACGATCGTCTCCATGGGAGAATAGCAGCCTGCATTGCTGCGAAAGGTGGATATACACTGTACTAGTGCCGACATTGTGCATGCTCTGTTGCCTGTGTCTATGTGCCTGTGGTTCTGTCAGTGTGATCATGTGATGTATCTGACCCCAGAAATGTGTCAATAAAGTTTCCCCTTCCTGGGACAATGATTCCACGGTGTTCTTATTTCAATTTCCAGGAATGTAGTTTTAACCTATCTGAAGTTTCGAGTAATACAGATAGTAGCGAAAGTGTGACACTCCGGTAGTATTTCCACATTATATGGGCAGAGCCATTTGAGATATGAGTAAGAGAAAGGTTCACTTAGGATAAGGTACATTAAAAGAAATGAATAAAGGTTTAGGAAAACTAGTACAAAAATGACTCCGTGGATCACTTTTCCGGAGTGATATTGAGGCGGAAATAATTAACTTATCTCTGAGTACTGTTCAAATTAATTGGTTCCCAGTGCAATACTCTGAGAAATATTACGTGCCCCCCGCAATTTAGTGACCTCCCTTCAATAACGAATATCATTAACAATTATATCTTCGTTGGTAACACTGATGCAACACGAGTACGTTTCAGGGATTACTAAGAATAATGTGATCTGTGTAACCCCTGTGTAGTCTGCAGCCTGAGTGTGCAGAAAGAGAAGCAGACACGTTGGCCTACACGGGATCAGTCATCGTTAATCACTCCAAACTCGACAGCAACTCGGTTCAGCGCGTTCCTGTGACACCTGCTAATAGATCACGCCGAGGACGCAAACCTGATATATTATCTCTCCGCCCACACTCTGACAGTCTCCTCACAGGTTCGTCAGAGTAACACTAAATCCAGTGATCAGTATAGAATACATGGACGTTCTCTGCAGCTCACTGTTGTCGTCGCCCACAATTTGTGCCCATCACGGATTGGGCGACCACTTTCAGTTTTCCTCACAACAAACAACAAGGTGATTGCCTCACAGTACATTAGCTTCTCGAATTTACAATCACTGAATGGCAGTAGAGAGGAGTTTGACTCAAATCTCCGTTGATTACTGAAATCTATGTTTTCCGTAGTTCCAAAAATCAAGAGAACGGTGAGACGGTTCCTCGAAGAACGACACAGCCGATTTTCATCACGATTTTTGTAGAGACTCAGACATATTCTGTTTCAAAGCCCCTGAATGTCTAAATTATAAATTACGATCGGATCTTCAGTCTTTTGAATGAATTTCTGGAGGACGTTATCCATGAATCAAAATTTAGCAACTGCCACATTTCACAATTAAACTGGTATTATGAATAATGCAAAAATGAAGAAGGAAAAAAGGAATACAAACGTCTCAAAAATGTGATCGCCAGGAAATGGAAAATGGCTAAACAGGCATGGATAGAGGACAAATGTAAGGATGTAGAGGCTTATCTCACTAGGGGTAAGATAGATACTGCCTACAAGAAAATTAAAGAGACCTTTGGAGAAAAGAGAACCACTTGTATGAATATCAAGAGTTCAGATGGAAACCCAGTTCTAAGCAAAGAAGGGAAAGCAGAAAGGTGGAAGGAGTATATAGAGGGACTATACAATGGCGATGTATTTGAGAGAAATGTTCTGGAAAGCGAAGAGAATGTAGACGAAAATGAAATGGGAGATACGATACTGCGTGAAGAGTTTGACAGACCACTGAAAGACCTGAGTCGAAACAAGGCCCCAGGAGTAGACAACATTCCACTAGAACTGCTGAAGGCCTTGGTAGAACCTAGTCCTAACAAAATTCTACGATCTGGTGAACAAAATGTATGAGACAGGCGAAATACCCTCAGATTTCAAGGAGAATATAATAATTCCAATCCCAAGGAAAGTAGTCGTTGACAGATGTGAAAATTACCGAATTATCAGTTTAATAAGTCACGGATGCAGAATACTAACGCGAATTCTTTACAGACGAATGGAAAAACTGGTAGAAGCCGACCTCGGGGAAGATCAGTGTGGATGCCGTAGAAATACTGGAACACGTGAGGCGCTACTGACCCTACGACTTATCTTAGAAGCTATATTAAGAAAAGGCAAATCTACTATTCTAGCATTTGTAGACTTGGACCAAGCTTTTGTCAATGTAGACTGAAGTACTCTCTTTCAAAATCTAAAGATGGCAGGGGTAAAATACAGCGAGCAAAAGGCTATTTACAATTTGTACAGAAAGCAGATGGCAATTATAAGAGTAGACGAGCATGAAACGGAAGAAGTGGTTGGGAAGGGAGTGAGACAGGGTTGTAGCCTCTCCCCGATGCTATTCAATCTGTATATTGAGCAAGCAGTAAAGGAGACAAAAGAAAACTTGGAGTAGGTACTAAAATCCATGAAGGAGAAATAAAAAAATTGAGGTTCGCCGATGACACTGTAATTCTGCCAGAGACAGCAGAGGACTTGGAAGAGCAGTTGAACGGAATGGTCAGTGTCTTGGAAGGAGGATATAAGATGAACATCAACAAAAGCAAAACGAGGATAATGGAATGTAGTTTAATTAAGCCGGGTGATGCTGATGGATTTGGATTAGGAAATGAGACACTTAAAGTAGTAAAGGGGTTTTGCTATTTGGGGAGCAGAACAACTGATGAATTGTCGAAGTAGAGAGGATATAAAATGTAGACTGGCAATGGCAAGGAAAGCGTTTCTGAAGAAGAAAAATTTGTTAACATCGAGTATAGATTTAAGTGTCAGGTAGTCGTTTCTGAAAGTATTGCAATGGAGTGTAACCATGTATGGAAGTGAAACATGGACATTAAACAGTTTCGACAAGAAGAGAATAGAAGCTTTTGAAATGCGGTGCTTCAGCAGAATGCTGAAGATCAGATGGGTAGATCACATAACTAACGAGGAGGTATTGAACGGGATTGGGGAGGAGTTTGCGGTACAACTTGACAAGAAGAAGGGATCGGTTGGTAGGGCACGTTCTGAGGCAGTAAGGGATCACCAATTTAGTATTGGGGGGCAACGTGTAGGGTAAAAATCGTAGAGGGAGACCAAGAGAAGAATACACTAAGCAGATTCAGAAGCATGTAGGCTGTAGTATGTACTGGGAGATGAAGAAGGTAGCACAGGATAGAGTAGCATGGAGAGCTGCATCAAACCAGTCTCAGGACTGAAGACCACAACAACAAGAAGGAATCGATGTGAACAATTCTAATGAACACTCAAACTCTAGTATTTCTGTAAGTCTATTGGAATGAGCAATAGTGGTTGAGTATGAAGGAACGCTAGAGTTCACCGTCTCATCTTTTTCCAGCATAATGTAACGAGCGTAGCGTTCCGCTGCTCAGCGATTTCACAAGAAAGAGACTATATTCTAGCCGGGGAAAACACCGGGGCATTCAGCTGCAATCACTGGACATTTGTGTCGGAATAGCAGGATGTGGGATGGATCTCTCGAAAACGAAAAGCAGTGGTAGAGAATTTCGACAATTCCGGACGTATCCCTATATGGTGAGAGGCCGTGACACGTAACTGACCCTGGAACACTGTCGAAGGTGATCGTTTACGTGATACAGGTATTATAATGTGGGAAGGGACATTCCACACGGAGGCACTTATTTCCATTGTTACTGTGACACGATAATCCTTCTCCATTACATTTGGCCCCGACTTCATTTTTATGGCTGACAACTGATGACCGAATCGAAATGCGCAAATGGAGTAGTTCACCGGACGAGTGGGTATTCGGCAATTGGACTGTTCTGCCCGTTTCCACGAATGAAACCCGATCGAGTAAGTGTGAGTTGCGCAGGGGTGATGTACTGCACGCAAATCCATAAGCACCAACTACGGTGCATAAGTTGTTAATCGCCCTGGTGGAGAAAAAAAATGGCTCTGAGCACTATGGGACTTAACATCTGAGGTCTTCAGTCCCCTAGAACTCAGAACTACTTAAACCTAACTAAACTAAGAACATCACACACATCCATGCTCGAGGCAGGATTCGAACCTGCAACCGTAGCGGTCGCGCGGTTCCAGACTGAAGCACCTAGAACCTCTCGGTCACAGAGGCAGGCCCTGGTGGAGAAATCGCCCGCTTTACCACAAGAACTGCTGTCTAGGTTCGGGTCCATTAAGGGGGCATGTTGCAGAGTACACACTGCCATCCGTGGTGGTTAGACACCCTATCAAGAATAATGACTCGCCTTGTGTAGTGCCCATGGGCCCATCATAAATCGCGGCGCCATCACTGCAACTTTTTGACTTCGAATAAATGTGTGATTCCGATTCGACTCATTACGTATGTCTTTCAGTTTACCTTCTGCCCTACACTGTATCGATTTTTTTCTATGAACGAGTATGTTGCTAATTTCATCGATATATGTTACTTGACGGTGACACATTATGCGAAACCTACCTGCACTCTTTAAGTTTTGCACGATAGTGAGCTTGCTGAGTCCGTAAAAAGTAACAATCCTTTTATTTCCCGAACGGTTTCAGATATCGAAACATAGTTTTCCGCAATTGATAGTATGCTGAGAAGCACGTAGGGTATCAACCGAGATATCGAAACAAGTATGGTTTTGTAATGGAACCTCATATTTTTCATAGATGCATTCAATTGTTCTCCGAAAGACAGTCACAGCAATATAGGGCTTCTTTTTCATGAAGTGGTGATCTTTCACAAAAAAATCCAAGAAATGCATTAAATCTGGAAATTAATTGTGCCAGAGCGGGCCACTGCGATGTTAACAATGCTCTGCAGAGTTCTTGCGCCAGATAACACCATTATATGCAGCAAGCCTACGCTGCTACGATAAAACCTCGTTTTCTATACGACGCAGACGCAGGATTTTTGTACATGGAACCACGGTATATGCTATCATCTGTCGCAGCAGCTGCACCTTAGGAACACTATTTCAAACCGGTGTAAGTTTTTAGACTTTTGATGAAGCAACTACAGTTTCGGCAGACACTTTTCCATTACCATTTCGACAGCATTTGTTTGACATTAGACGCACAAAATCAGCATGTCCACCTTCTCCTCTTTGGTGTACATGTCGCAGCAGAAACGACCTGGTGATAGACATTACATTTCCTTCTGGTCCTGCTGTGTTGACGTAAAAAGTCGAAATGCTTCGATATGACCATTTACCCTGCGTTATTGTGTTCACAACCCAATAGACGATATCGGCCTTTTTAGAATATTGCTCCTTTCTTTTTTTGCGAATAGCTTCAACATAAAAAATCAACAACCATTATATCATGAAACGCACTGACAAACTGCGCATACAACTGTCAAACGGCAATACGATTTACTAGAAAAATGTAAATTTGTGCCGGACAGGAACTCGTACCCAGATTAACCGCTTCGGCCATTCCACAATGGCTCCAGCACCGACGCAAACTTGAGTACGTCCCAGTTCCTACGTAACATAGTGCTCGCTTGCACGTCGTATGATTCCCACAGAGGGAGAGACATTGTTTTGCTCGTCAGATTACCTTGCTTTGGTATGAAATACAGCAAGGTTGCGTCTGTAGGTTACATGTGCTGATGGCCGACGGAACATTTTATGGAACCTTATTTGGACACTCTTCGGTGGAACGCAACGGCAAACCACCTCCGTTAGGCGGTGCGGGCCTCCTGCATCGTTCCCCTATGTCTTGTCAAGACGCATGGGGGTTGATTTTCATACGGGCACTCTAACATACAGACATTCTAACATACAGACATTGCCCTACTGTAACCATTATCTCGTTGTTCTAGTCTTTTCAAGCACTTTCAGGTGCCGTAAAAATAGTGAACCACTCTGTTTAAGGCTACCATTGTTGCCTCAATATCTGGATCGATACAGGAGATAAGGCTGTTATTGATATAGCAAAATTACGTGCCCCTGCTGTCATTTGCCCAAAACTTAATTTCCAAATCTGGTGGGAATGTTCATGACATCATGACATACCTTACAAGGGGCATTACGCCTTATGTCAATCTCTCTATCTCTCTCTCTCTCTCTCTCTCTCTCTCTCTCTCTCTCTCTATATATATATATATATATATATATATATATATATATATATATATATATATATATATATGGTGTTGCTAAAAGGTACGGCCAAGCCTTCAGGAAACATTTCTCACACACAAATAAAGGAAAGATGTTATGTGGACATATATCCGGAAAGGCTTAATTTACATGTTAGAGCTCATTTTAATTTCGTCAGTAGGTACTGTACTTCCTCGATTCACCGCCAGTTGGCCCAATTGAAGGAAGGTAATGTTGACTTGGTTGCTTGTGTTGACATGCGACTCATTGCTGTACAGTACTAGCATCAAGCACATTAGTGCGTAGCATCAACCGGTTAGTATGCATCACGATCGTGGTTTTGCAGGCGGTGCAATGTTTACAAATGCGGAGTTTTCAAGTGCCCATTTGATGTATGGATTAGCCCGGGGCAATAGACGTGGCGCGGTACGTTTCCATCGAGGCAGATTTCCAGAACGAAGGTGTCCCGACAGGTAGATGTTCGAAGCAATTGATCGTCATCTTAGGGAGCACGGAACAATCCAGCCTATGACTCGCGACTGGGGAAGACCTAGAACGACGAGGACACCTGCAATGGACGAGGTAGTTCTTTGTGCAGTAGACGATAACCCTAATATCAGCGTTAGAGAAGTTGCTGCTGTACGAGGTAACGTTGACCACGTCACTGCATGGAGAGAGCTACGGGAGAACCAGTTGTTTCCGTACTATGTACAGCGGGTGCAGGCACTGTCAGCAGCTGATTGGCCTCCACGGGTACACTTCTGCGAATGGTTCATCCAACAATGTGTCAACCCTCGTTTCAGTGCAAATGTTCTCTTTACGGATGAGGATTCATTCCAACGTGATCAAATTGTAAATTTTCACGATCAACATGTGTTGGCTGACGAGAATCCGTACGCAATTATGCAATCACGTCAACACAGATTTTCTGTGAACGTTTGGGCAGGCATTGTTGGTGATGTCTTGATTGGGCCCTATGTTCTTCGACGTACGCTCAATGGAGCACTTATCATGATTTCATAAGGGATAGTCTACCTATGCTGCTAGAACATGTGCCTTTACAAGTACGACACAACATGTGGTTCATGCACGATGGAGCTCTTGCACATTTCAGTCGAAGTGTTTGTATGCTTCTGAACAACAGATTCGGTGACCGATGGATTGGTAGAGCCCTCTTGAGTTTCATTTATGGGGGCATTTGAAAGCTCTTGTCGACGCAACCCCGATACCAAATGTAGAGACTCTTCGTGCGCGTATTGTGGACGACTGTGATACAATACGCCATTCTCCAGGGCTGCATCAGCGCATCAGGGATTCCATGCGACGGAGGGTGGATGTATGTATCCTCGCTAACGGAGGACTTTTTGAACATTTCCGGTAACAATGTGTTTGAAGTCACGTTGGTACTTTCTGTTGCTGTGTGTTTCCATTCCATGATTAATGTCTTTTGAAGAGAAGTAATAAAATGAGCTCTAACATGGAAAGTAAGCGTTTCTGGACACATGTCCACATAACATATTTTCTTTTTTTATGTGTGAGGAATGTTTCCTGAGAGTTTGGCCGTACCTTTTTGTAAGAGGTGCCAAATAAACAGGTTTAGGCATGCGTAATCAAATACAGGGATCTGTAAAACAGGCAGTACGGCGCTACAGTTGGCTACGCCTATATAAGTCAACAAGCGTCTGGCGCAATTGTTAGATCAGTTAGTGCTGTTACAATGGCGGGTTATCAAGATTTCTCTTTTGAAGAGAAGTAATAAAATGAGCTCTAACATGGAAAGTAAGCGTTTCTGGACACATGTCCACATAACATATTTTCTTTTTTTATGTGTGAGGAATGTTTCCTGAGAGTTTGGCCGTACCTTTTTGTAAGAGGTGCCAAATAAACAGGTTAAGGCATGCGTAATCAAATACAGGGATCTGTAAAACAGGCAGTACGGCGCTACAGTTGGCTACGCCTATATAAGTCAACAAGCGTCTGGCGGAATTGTTAGATCGGTTAGTGCTGTTACAATGGCGGGTTATCAAGATTTAAGTTAGTGTGAAAGTGGCGTTACACTCGGCGCACGACGATAGGACATACTATCTCCGAGGCAGCGATGAAGCGGGGATTTTTCCCGAACAACTATTCCGCGAGTGGACCGTGAATATCAGAAATCCGGTAAAACATCAAATCTCCGACATCGCTGCTGCCGGAAAAAGATCCTGTAAGAACGGGACCGAAGAGGACTGAAGAGAATCGTTCAAAGCCATACAAATGCCACCCTTCTCGCAAATTGCTGCAGATTTCAATTCTGGGCCAATAACAAGTGTCAGCGTGCGAACCGTTCAAGGATATGTGGACGTGTGTGGGCATGGAGTCAACCTCGTGAATCCATGGGCCCTGCATGTCAACAGGGGATTGTTCAAGCTCCTGGAGGCTCTGTAATGACATGGGCAACGTGCAGCTAGAGTGATACGGAACCTTTGATACCTCTAGATACGACTGTGACAGGTGACACGTACTTGAGCGCCTCTCGGATGACCTGCATTCATTCATATCCATTGTGCATTCCGCCGGACTTTGGCAATTCCAGCAGGAAAATGCGATACCCCACATGGCCAGAATGGCTACAGAGTGGGTCCAGGAACACTCTACTGTGTTTAAACAGTTCCGCTGGCTCCGATTTCCCCAGACATGAACATTATTCAGTAAATTTGTGATAACTTGCAACATGCTGTTGAGAAGAGATCTCCATACATCGTACTCTCACGGATTTACAGACAGCCATGGAGAATTGGCTCTGACCACAATGGGAGTTAACTTCTGAGGTCATCAGTCCCCTAGGACTTAGAACTACTTAAACCTAACTAACCTAACGGCATCACACAAATCCATGCCCGAGGTAGGATTCGAACCAGCGACTGTAGCGGTCACGTGATTCCAGACCGTAGCTCCTAGAACCGCTCGGTCATGCCGGCCGGCCATGCAGAATTCATAGTGTCGATTTAATCCAGCACTACTTGAGACATTAGTCGAGATCACGCCACGTCGTGTTGCGGAACATCTGCGTGCTCGCGGGGGGGGGGGGGGGGGGGGGGCGGGGCGCTGCACGGTATTACACAGTAGTACCATATTCCTTGGCTCTTCAGTATATAGGATGGGTCACTAACTATTGCCACCAAGAATAACTCAGAAACTATGATAGGAGCTGAAACCCTTGTGGGACAAAAACTGCATGGGACAACGGGAACCATAAAATGACGTTGGACTTTTGTTGCATTGTTCAGAGATTAGATTTTCTAAATTGGATGCTATAGTTTGGTAATTATTTACCGATAGCGGCTATAGAGACGAATTTAATGATGTTTAACAGTAAGGCCTTTGAAGGGCAACGAAGTTCACGAAGGTGGCATGAACGTCCATTTACGGAAGGTGTTTGTTAGTAACTTTCCTTTGCCGCATATGTTTCCGAATCTTTAATGATCCAGTTGTTCTCATTTTATCATACACGTATTTAAAAGTACTATGTGTAGGGTCAGAACGTTGAGGACATCTTTCAGCCTATAAGTCCTAGCTCTCACTGAATTTCGTAGGCATTATCGGTAAATGAGGAGAATATCGACTTGTACTTCGAAGGAATATATCACTTATTTTCGCTTGATTCGACGATACTAGTCTTACCGTTCCTATTAGTGTTGTATTACGAAAGCGTCGAATGGTGTTTACATGCCAATGGCATGTTAGATGGGTACGCCGTATTCGGCGAATATTTACTGTTTGCACGATATACGAGAGAGAATTGTCAGATCGTGTGCTGCCATAAGTGCCCAAGTGATAAGGCATACTACTCAGCCCATGGTGAGAAGATTGAAGCACTGCATTGATACCAAAAGTCATCACTTCGAATACCCTCTGCAATAGGTCGTTCATGCCACTCTGTGAACTTGGTTGACCTTCAAAGACCTTACTGTTACACATCAGTGGATTCAACTCGATAGCCACTATCAGAAAATAAGTATAGCATCCCATTTAAAAAGGCAGAGTTGACCATATCTCTGACGCGAATCCACTTAGCAACAAGAAACCAACGTCTTATTATGGCCGTCGTTGTCCCATGAAACATTTGTCCCCTAAACGTTTCAGCTACTATCATACTTTCACAGTTATTCTAGATGCCAATACTTAGTGACCCATCGTGTGTATGTGTGTGTGTGTGTGTGTGTGTGTGTGTGTGTGGCAGTGATTCATACGTATTTGTCCTTTCCGTCATCACGTTCACGAAGTGGAGTGTATACATAAGGTAAATCCGGGAGAGATGGCAAAAGTACCTATGTAAAGTGACGCGGTGCATTTGTAGTAAAACTTTTCTGTTTGCATCTTTACAATGTATCCTTTGAACGTAATATTTGACCATGAAAACTTCTTTAGATCGAACGTCCGCCCCGTATATTGTGGGTGATTTGCTGCATGCTAAAAAAACACAAACCCTTTTATTTAAAATCAGAACCCGTATATTATATACATTTTGACTAATTTTGTTATTAATGTGTTGTGGGGTGAAAAAGAAACTAGGGAGTCCGCTTTATATAGCCACTTTACTTACTGATAGTGGAAAATATTGAAACTGACACATATAGTTCATTTATTTATAGTTAGTAAATTCAGACAAGACAAAACCGAAAGCAGGATTTACAAACTCAGTTCATTTGGTATTATTCATATTTTTTTGATCACAATCGACACAAAATATTTCAAAACTTGTGCATTCTTCCGGTGACCAAAACTGAAAAGTTGCGCAACATAACCAACCTTTCTTATTTTTTCTATTTTGCTATTTTCATGTATAGTTCTCAGTACTCCTTACACATACCTAGGTCTACTTGTTCGATTCGTTTTTGTCGTCATCCCGGTCGTCAGCATCCAGAGAGAGGAAAGTTGCGCTACTAAGCCATTTGAACGAAAATACAAACAAAGCAGAGATGTTTTCACTTGCTTAAAACTGTTCTTTGACTTGTGCTAGAAGAATCCCTAACGAAAATATGTGCCCTCAGGAATCCCGATCCGTAGGGGAGAGACGTCGCATCTCGTAAATTCATGACCCTGATGGCAACAATGGCCAAACTAGAATCAAAACACGCACAATATAATTTACTGTTAGTACAACTACTCAAACGTTTGGAACTATTTCAGTATTTAGCACAGACTAAGAACTAAACGTGAGGCTGAAAATGTTTTGAATGCATGTTTACAGACTTAACCTCCGCTATTAATTCCACAGTTTATGTAAAACGTACCCAATCGAAACGTAAGACACTCACTTAAATACTACTTTTCTACATAGTTGCCATTTAAATTAAGGCACTTATCATAGCGATGGACGAGGTTGGAAATTCCTTCGTAGTAAAATTACTTTGTGGATAGCCCTCGTATTATGGCCTGGCATCCACTGAGCAACTGCAGTGCCGATAGGCTCACACTCAGCATGAATTTCCCGAAACAATCGAATGTGGCGCTTCCTTCGGATTTACCATATGTTTTTTCGTACACAAGTTTAAATTCCTACTTCGAATTACATTTCCGTGCTCTGTGTTGTAACATGTATGTTCTTATTTATTGTTGTGCCTTCGGTTCATATTTTCTTTGTTTCTTGAGGAAACTGTTGATTAGTTCCCTAGAATAAGAGTTTACTTGCTGTTCCAAGGTTTTATTAATTGACGCGTTGTGAGCACAGCTGAGTACTGATGCTGACTGTTGGCTCCAAACTTTGAACACTTTTCTATGTTATAATGATGGGCTTTGCCCCAAAAGCGTCAGTAAATAAGAATATCTCAACAACAAGTGACCAGTAATTCTAGTGACATATTCAGCAGTGGTATACACGTAGATAAGTGTCCTGAGATTTATGTCGTGGTTGCACGCCTCCTACACCACTTCATGTCGCACCTTTTACTATCTTCTTTAAGCTAGATGGTTAAACAGAATATTTTCTTCTTTGGAAATTGTCATTCTGTAAATAACCTTGCGAGGTACTTCTGTATTAATTTTAATCCAGTAGTGTGTGGTAGCTATTACCGAGCTACAGAAAATTCTTGAATTTCTTGCTCAGACGAGTAAGACAAACTAGTGTACAACTTTCACGGCATTGTGTTGTTCACACTGACTCGTTGTAAAAGTCCTACAACAAGAGAGGAAGAAATTACCCTGAAATATATAACGTTGTCAATGACTGTGTTACTGCTTTCTGCAGCAGCAGGCAGTATCAGCGAAATATAAACGAATCTCTTTCAGAGGTACACTACTCCTTCCGCTAGTGACCTAGCCATCTCCGACTGACAGGTGTTATTAGTAGCACGGCTATTGATTTCTACCCATCATCTAAATGCTAAAATCTGCCATTTCTACAAGACTCGTGAGTTGACGGATTATTCTCTTGTCTGCACACAGGGGCTATCCAATAATGTAACTAATAATCTGAGGCTTATGTTTCAACTTGTACGTAACACTGAAGTTAAATGCTTTACACATAGTCATTGCTGGATAGTTGTATGTTTAAAGGGCTTGTTGCAAAGTAATGCATTTGAATTTATCAGTGAAAAACGTTAAGGCTTTTTGAATTAAACAAAGAATTACGAGCTTCTCGCAAATGAACACCTCCTTTATAAAAATCAAAATGGATTCCGCAAATAGAGATCTTATGAGACTCAGCTCGCTCTCTTTCCCCATGAGATCCACAGCGCAGTGGACAACGGCGCACACGTTGATGCTGTGTCCTTGATTTCAGTAAGGCATTTGACACCGTCCCGCACTGCCATTTAATGAAAAAAATACGAGCTTACGGAGCACTGGAGCAGACTTGCGATTGGATTCAAGACTTTTTTGCAGATAGAACTCAACACGTCGCTCTTAACGGATCTACACTCGTGGAAATTGAAATAAGAACACCGTGAATTCATTGTCCCAGGAAGAGGAAACTTTATTGACACATTTCTGGGGTCAGATACATCTCATGATCACACTGACAGAACCACAGGCACATAGAAACAGGCAACAGAGCATGGACAATGTCGGCACTAGTACAGTGTATATCCACCTTTCGCAGCAATGCAGGCTGCTATTCTCCCATGGAGACGATCGTAGATATGCTGGATGTAGTCCTGTGGAACGGCTTGCCATGCCATTTCCACCTGGCGCCTCAGTTGGACCAGTGTTCATGCTGGATGTGCAGACCGCGTGAGACGACGCTTCATCCAGTCCCAAATATGCTCAATAGGGGACAGATCCGGAGATCTTGCTGGCCAGGGTAGTTGACTTACACCTTCTAGAGCACGTTGGGTGGCACGGGATACATGCGGACGTGCATTGTCCTGTTGGAACAGCAAGTTCCCTTGCCGGTCTAGGAATGGTAGAACGATGGGTTCGATGACGGTTTGGATGTACCGTGCACTATTCAGTGTCCCCTCGACGATCACCAGAGGTGTACGGCCAGTGTAGGAGATCGCTCCCCACACCATGATGCCGGGTGTTGGCCCTGTGTGCCTCAGTCGTATGTAGTCCTGTTGTGGCGCTCACCTGCACGGATCGAAACACGCATACGACCATCATTGGCACCAAGGCAGAAGCGACTCTCATCGCTGTAGACGACACGTCTCCATTCGTCCCTCCATTTACGCCTGTCGCGACACCACTGGAGGCGGGCTGCACGATGTTGGGGCGTGAGCGGAAGACGGCCTAACGGTGTGCGGGACCGTAGCCCAGATTCATGGAGACGGTTGCGAATGGTCCTCGCCGATACCCCAGGAGCAACAGTGTCCCTAATTTGCTGGAAAGTGGCGGTGCGGTCCCCTACGGCACTGCGTAAGATCCTACGGTCTTGGCGTGCATCCGTGCGTCGCTGCGGTCCGGTCCCAGGTCGACGGGCACGTGCGCCTTCCGCCGACCACTGGCGACAACATCGATGTACTGTGGAGACCTCAGGCCCCACGTGTTGAGCAATTCGGCGGTACGTCCACCCGGCCTCCTGCATGCCCACTATACGCCCTCGCTCAAAGTCCGTCAACTGCACATACGGTTCACGTCCACGCTGTCGCGACATGCTACCAGTGTTAAAGACTGCGATGGAGCTCCGTATGCCACGGCAAACTGGCTGACACTGACGGCGGCGGTGCACAAATGCTGCGCAGCTAGCGCCATTCGACGGCCAACACCGCAGTTCCTGGTGTGTCCGCTGTGCCGTGCGTGTGATCATTGCTTGTACAGCCCTCTCGCAGTGTCCGGAGCAAGTATGGTGGGTCTGACACACCGGTGTCAATGTGTTCTTTTTTCCATTTCCAGGAGTGTAAATCGACAGATATGAAGGTAATATCCGGAGTGCCACAGGGAAGGGTGATAAGACCGTTGCTGTTAACAATATATGAGGGTTGGAACTTTAAGAGTGACAACTATTTATTTACAGATCGTACAAAACAGATACGTGTTTCAAAGTTTTACTGACCTTCAAAGTAGTCACCAGCATTGTGCATAACCCGTTGCCAGCGACGTGGAAGTTGTAAGATTCTCTTAGCAGTGCCAGTTGTGTTGACAGTTGGAGTGGAGCGGTCTATTGCCGGACGAATATGTAGCAGTTCTGATGCGGATGCCATGAAGTGTTTCCTTCAGTTTAGAAATCGAGTTGGACTTACGAGGGCTTAAGTCAGGGGAGTGCAGTAGGTGGTTCAGCACTTAGCAGTCCCATCGGTCAAACAAATCAGTAACAGTTTGCACTGTACGTGCCTGAGCATTGTCCTGCAAAATGATGGTCAGGTCCTGCAGAAAGTGTCATCACTTCTGTCTCTGTGCTGTTCAGTTTTAGAACACAACCTACGACCAGGTTAGAGACATAAGTGATGCCACTTTCTGCAGGACCTGGCCATCATTTTGCAGAACAATGCTCAAACAGGTACAGTGCAACTTGTTTCTGATTTTCTTGTCTGATGGTGCTGCTAAGTGCTGTACCACCTACTGCACTCCCCTGACTTAAGCCCTCGTGAGTTCAACTCGATTTCTAAACTGAAGGAAACACTTCACGGCATTCACTTCAGAACTGCTACAGATTCGTCGTGTAGTAGATCGCACCGCTCGAACTGCCAACACAACTGGCATTGCTAAGAGTATCCTACGAGTTCCACATCCGTGGCACGGGTTATACAACATGCTGGTGGCTACATTGAAGGTCAGTATAACTTCGAAACACATATCTATTTTGTACGAGCTGTAATTAAATAGATTCCGATTTAAAGTTCGAACCCTGGTATATAAATGATCTAGTAGAAAGCGTCGGATGCTTTTTAAGGCTATTCACTGATGATGCAGTTCTTTGTACCAAAGTAGCAACGCCAGATGATAGTAAGAATTTGCACAACGACCGACAGAGAACTGATGAATGGTGCAGACTCTGGCAGTTGACCCTGAACGTAAATAAAAGTAACATATTTCGCATAATAGGAAAAGAAATCCACTACTGTGCAGCTACCCTATTGATGACAAACAGCTGGAGACAACGTCTGTCGTAAAATAATTAGTCCTATCAAGAGTGGAATGACCATATAAAAAAGATAGTGGGAAAAGCAGACACCAGACTCAGACTCATCGGAAGAATCTTAAGGAAATGTAGCTCATCCATGAAACAGGCGCTTGTTCGCTCGATTCTTCAGTATTGTTCATCTATTTGGGATCCCTACCAGATAGGACTGATAGAAGCGATAGAGAAGATCCAACGAAGAGTGGTGCGTTTTGTCACGGGATCGTTTACTGGAGAGAGAGCGTTACGGAGATGCTAAACAAACTCCACTGGCAGACGTTACAAGAGAGGCGTTGTGCATCACAGAGAGATTCAGTATTGAAATTTCGGGACAGCACTTTTCAGGAGGAGTCAGACAAAATATTACTTCCCCCCACATACATCTCGCGTACTGACCACGACAAGAAAATTCAAGAAATTAAAGCCAGTACAGAGACTTACCGACAACCATTCTTCCCACGCAGTATTCGTGAGTGGAACAGGGTTGGAAGGGCCAGATAGTGGTACCGAAAGTACCCTCCTCCACACACAATCAGGTGGATTGCGGAGTATGATGTAGATGTAGATGTATTAACATTTGACATCATTATTCTTAACGTTTACATATTTACAGCCTCCACCGCTGGGGCTCCGAATATTAGCGTATAACGTGGTGGTGTGTAACGTAAATCCTTCGGCACAACAGTGCCAGATCACACACGAAACTGCGACATCTGCAATAATCCGACGACCTTGGGTTACCGTCGTCAGTCACCTTCCATACAGTCTGGACTTGTTCCCATCCCAGTTTCATGCATTTCCGAAACCTAAGGAACACCTTCGACGACTTCACTTTGTTAGTGAAGAAACGGTGCAAGCCGAGGTGAGGTTGTAGCTCCGTGAACAAAATGAATCATTTTGAACTGACAGCATAAAAAAACAGGTCTCTCGTCAGGAGACATGTGTTCGTCGCCAGGATGACTATATTCAGAATAAGCACGCAGGTCTGAAGAATAAAGTTATCGATTGTTAATAACGTTTGTTTTATTTGAAAAGCTGTAAGCATTTTTACATAAAACATTCGTAGGCATTACTTTTCATTACGCCCTTGTAGCTTCCTTTCTTACTAGAGTCACACCTTCGGCGCAGTATAATAACATTTTGAACAATTGTAATTAGCTATTTGCCTTTCAGTCACGTCGAGTGACTTCCAAAGCATTGTATCTGCCTTATACTTTGCACTGAAATACAGAAAGTCAGTATGTTCCATATTATCACACAGAGTGATTTCTGTTATGGCCAGCGACGGTTTAGGTATTGGCACTGTGGTGCCCATGATGACTGTCGGTAAGAACTTTATTGATGAAAACGTAAAAGCTCCTCCTCTCTTCTTTCGCAAACATAACGAGTTGTTCTGGATCGAGTATCTGTCTTACACTGGGTAAGATTCAGTAAATGCGATGAACTCTGAGCCACGAAAGACTGGGCCAAATTTCTAGCATGTAGTTAATGTCACATACAGCGCACAAATTGTCTATAATTGCACACACACACACACACTACGGTGCTAAATTATAACTACGTCCTGGAAGTCCGGTGTGGTAGGTATTGCTGTCGGATGACAATGACTGTTGGCAGCTCCATGTGGAGCCGGAGGCGAAGATCTGACATCGGTAGACTGGCTAGAGTTGGAGAGCAGACTGCTGGATGTTCTACAAGTGACTACGGCAGCTGTAGTGCGGTAGCGATCTGCATACAGTCCAGAGAACTCGTCCATGAAGAGCTCGATGTGAACTCCGGTCCGTGGTTGTGCCCAGGCATGATAGCGACGCATGGATATGGCGCGAGCCACTTGCCGGCATGTGAAATACGAAGGTGACGTAGTGCATGCGACAATAGCGCCCTGGTTGTGGATGTGCGCACTACTGTAGGAAAGAGTGGTGCCATGGACAAGAAACCAAGCCTTTTGGTTGCTGTGCTAGATATTCAGTTACACTGGAGGAAAATGCTAGTCGGACTTGAAGGCGCGTAATCTGGCTGCAGAGGATGGTCCCTGACACTTAGCCACCCGCAGGACGTCGGTGTGCGTCTAGTTGCTTTATGTTAGGGGTGTATATTGATTCTCAGGTGAATATTTACATGAAAATCAGTCAGCAGCAGTAGCTCTGAAAAACATCCCGCAAAGTTTTTCCAGTATGAAAACCGTACATCTCTCACGATGTCCTGTGCCGTCACGCCGTTCTGGATCACCAGACGAACAACTTCCTTGTCCTCTGTGCAGTCCTTCCACTGTGACAGGCCTAAGAATCTAACAATAATACAGATTTTTCTCCCTCACTGCAAATAAAACATCTTTAAAATATCTTTCGAACCGATCAGTCGTTTGTTTACCAGATTTACATGCCGTCACAGGGACATTCAGAGCTGCGAAAAAAGGATTCTCGAATTCTCCGTCCAAACAAACGAATAGCTTCTTTTGAAATTATGAAAACGTGGGTTGTCAATGTGAAAAAACCGTTTTGACCATCATACCTTGTAACCTCCCCCTCACTTATCGATCTTAATGACAGTGAAAAATTAAACCACGTGTACCCAATGGAAATTTGGGAAAAGCAATCGTCACCGAAGTTAATCCGTCGGTAAAGAGGGAGGAAAGGGTTACATCTAAATGAAAGGAAAAATTCAAATGAAACTGGTGGAAATTAATTTTGAAAAGGGGTAAAGTTAATAAAGAAAGTAAATGTGCGGCCGTTGCGTTAACAAGTAACTAGCGGTAATTAGATATTTGAGATTTGGGGGATATTACGGTCGCCAGTCCTATGGACAATTACTATAGTAACTGAAAAAGAAAGGTTATTACAGATATTAATTAGCACTGGAAGCGTGGCAACTGAAGGTTGACACGTGTAGTGTGAAATCTGAAAGTTTGTCAGAAGTAATATATTTCGCTACACTCTGACTTAATTTAGCAAAAGAATTAATAAAACCGGAAAACTGAAAGTTAGTTTAGTGACTGAAATTAATAGCGAGCTTTGTTTCTGAAGCACATCGAAATTCAGTCAAATACGGTTAGTCTTGGACGACCTCAACAATCATTTCAAAAGCTAGTTGAATCTACGCAATTTAGAAATAAGGGATTTAACTTTGAACTTGTATTAAATGATTCTGAACAATTTACAATAGTAAAATTTAGTACATACCAAGCTGAGCTGTAGTCACATGTAAGCTAAAATAAGGTAACAAAACTTGCACTCATAATTTGTGTTTGAGTAATCTAAATATTGTAGCCAGCTATGAATACTTTAGCTCAACTTTGAAATTAAAGCAGTGAAGTGGAATAATATTACTTTAATGCTGGCGTTTGAATTTCAACGACACTCGGTTTCATTCCGGAAAAGGAAGGGAGTCTGCTTGGTAATGCAATTGGGGCAACAAATGTTCATGCTAAGTTGCTGTAATTATAGTTACGAAAATGGAACAGTTTGAAAAGCTGAGGTCTGCCACACAGTTCTAAAACTTTACGTGCCTCCAGTCTTCCTTGATGGTTGATTGAAGGTTTGAAGCCATCGATCGAGGAGGTGGCGACAGTCACTCATTGTCGGCTGTCGCTGTTGCAGAAGCTGGATGTTGGCGCGCTTTCTTCTCGAGACGGTCACCAGGCGAAACGGGCTCTTGATGTACACCAGCTAATGCTTCCCGTCCGCGACACCGTGTCAGAAACTATCATAGCAAGTCGAGCGCAATTACATGCTGCCCAACCCCGAACACGCGGAAACTCGCGGCAGCGTCACACAACACACCTGCTCCACTGCCCTCCTCCAGCCAGACTCTAATGTGCCCGAGCTCCACGCGGCCGAGTTCACACTACCAAAGATCCTAAACATTTCAGTTCTCCACAGGACCTATCGATGTATTCGTTCGAGGGCATAGTTTTCCCTAGGCCAGACCCAGCGTATAAATACAAATAATATTCACAAAACAAACCAATTATAAATCGACATAAATGTATATATATACAAGTAGTAAAACAGTTACAATATACAAAGACACAGAAATGTTATATCTTCAGCTAACAAAATAAGGAAAAATATTTGCAGTGCAACAGATGGAAATAGGAGGATATTAATTTCCGGCGTTACAACCTGAGGACGTGAAACTCTTTCAACTGATGATCTCAATAGACTCGATGGCACTGATGCAGACGTAGTACGTATACGGCTTTCGATGTTGGTAGGTAATTGTCAGAAGATTTTCAGACATAGTTCTGCTGTATGATTTTGATGTTAATCTACACATGAAAACAATGTACTTCAGCTGTACTCCCTAGTACATAATCAATTCTTTTTGCCGTGGCTTACCAATGTACTGAGGTATGTCCAATGCAAACCAGGATATTTAGGGGATCACTGGCGACAATTTTAATCGCTGCTGAATTCAGTTTTTTTAAATTATGTTCACTGTTTTGTGTAGTATGTGAAGAAATTTCGTTCATTTTGTCTTCATAGTGTTAGAAAAGGTTATGTTTTAAGCATTTATTTAAGGATTATCATTACAGTCATGATTTTGTGTCACGGTTATAACTTTTTTTCAATGAACAAAGTACATGTGTGTTAAAGGTAAACTGAAAAAAAGGACAAAAATGTGTACAATAACGTAAACTAATAATTTATAACATAAAACTGATGTAAATAAAATACATAACTAGACTAATAATGAATCTTTAGATATTTTAATGCGGTGTGTTGGAAATAATCTGAGACCACATTCAGTGTATTTGCAAAAAACCGTATTCCAGAAAGCAGCTTTATTAAACATGTTTGTACAGGTCTAATGCTCCTTTAATATATGTTGTAAGAACAGTCTTCATTTTTCCAAATTAATAGTGGTGATAGAGTATTTTGCAAAATTTCAAATTTATTACAATTTGCAATTTTCAAGACCTTTAATTACCTATCAACTTTTGTATGAGATATATTTTTATGTATCATTGCTTCGGAGATATTTCCTCCAAACCTAATATTCGTAAGTGAATTTCGCAGTGTGTTTTACCCTTATAAGCGAAACTGACTAGAAACAAAAATTTCGCAAAAATTTTTGATAGATACTTGGGAATGTTCCCTTGTTATTACTATTTACTAGAAGCTTGCTATGCCAGTACAAGATACCACAGCCTCCTCCAAACATCGTAAAATATCATACACTTAGCCCGCCGCAATATCTGAACTATGGTCGGGGTTCAATTCCAGTCTGGGGCGGGAGATTTTCTCCCCTCAGGGACTGGGTGTCGTGCTGTCCTCATCATTATCTCCATTGTCGGCGTGCAGGTCGCCTGATGTGGCGTCGCACTCAATAAGACCTGCACTTTACGGCCGAACATCACCCGTGGGAGCTCCCGACCACTGACGCCATACGATAATTATCATTTCATTTTCAATCATACACCTACACATTATAGGTACACTTACGACCGTCGCGAAAGCGCCCATTGTGAGCAGAAAAAGAAACCTGTCCCTACTAGGTGCATCTACCCCGCAGGCTATCCCACCACCTCACTCTTTTTTTCTGATGTGTATATCAGCTTGCTTCTTATCCTCTTGCGCTCGCATGTATCAAATGTGATACAATCTGGCAATATTTTTTCTCACAGCCAGAAACGATGTTTTGCGATGATAGCCGTATGCGTCATGTACTCTACATTCTGCCCTTCACGCTCATCATTTTTCCAAGTTTCACGCAGTCACAAGAAGGTATCATTACTTACGAAAATCACAGCTTTTGCGCGAGAACGAAGATTCTACGCGGAAGAAAATGTGAAAAACAGAAATAATTAGTTACGAAGACTGATCATAACAACTATAACCAAAAAAGTCAAAATACTTCACTTGTGTTCTAAGGTTGTGCACGTTTACATGTCTCTATACATGTGTCATCTTACTGTATCGAATCTGATACAATCGGACCGTTTGTCAACATTCTGTTCGTTATTATGCCACTTATGTTTGTTTAATAAGTGTGAATGTATCAGATCAAACGTAACTTGTCTGCTACATCTTACGTACTGTAAATGATAAAATGAATATCTGTATAGGCTACGGATGGAATATTTAAGAATTTAACAGTATTTTTATTGTAAGTGTACGTGGTTTTTAGGTTTGAAGAATTCAGAAATTTCTGGAGGCGCTACTGCAGCTCATCGAATCAAATATTTACGATACTCAAGAAGACGACAACGATCCTGAGGCAACTATTAATCAGACATCAACAGAAAGTGTTCCCTGCAATAGTTCAGGCAGTGAAAGAGACACACTTCTTCAGATATCTAGCATAGCAAAAACGACAAAAGATTCTCCACTTCGTTGGCGAGAAAAATAGGTGTAAGTATTTTCCACATTCTGGAAATATTTGAGCTATAGTATTTCTTTGGTGGTGACATATTCATTAAGGTTAATTTATTTTTTAAGTTTTCGCCCTCCTTTAATTCTTGTGCGACATCATCTAGTTTTATGCAACTGAAGTGAAGACGCTATTCGAGTACCTCAGTCGCTACGTACGTGAAGAATATTTCAATAATATAGTCGAATATACTAATAGGAGGTATGTTTCATCACCTGGCAAATCGCTTGGCACAGATACTGAAATAATCATAAAATACTCAGCTGTCAGCGCTGCAGTACTCCATCCCAGATTTACAAACCTTAGCTTGTGCTGGGAGCAGCGAACTAAGTATCCTTTAGTAGCTCTGACAATAATGTAAGTAATAATGAAGAGTCTTCTGACAGATGTTGGAAAGTTAAGCCCATGTTGAATGTTATTCAAAAAGCTTCTTTGCAGAATACTTGTCTACAGTTAGTTTCAATAGACGGTAAAAAGATCTCAGTTCATGGGAAAGCGGGAACTAAGCTGTATGTAAGAACGAAGCCATAAGCAGCTAGCGTCAACTTGGTGGAAAGTTTATGTTGGAGTTGTCAGACACTATACTTGCTGATACTACTATTTCTTTGATCTCCATATTACGACTACCTCATTACCACTCTCAATGCCTTGTCGGCCCCTATATTTAAATGATGGTGGGGGACGGATATGGATTCAAGAATTCCTAGAAATGTGGAGTTAACAAAGACGCTGTACTGAAACGTGAAGGTAGATGCAGTGTAGACCAAGCACAAAAATCAAAAATAATTTTCCATCGCCTGTGTTCCAAGAGTTCCGGAACCTGTACTGAAAATTGGAATAGAGATCAACATAAACAACATTCCCAGCCTTTTTAATGCTCGTTTAAACCACACACTGCTTGTTGTACCACCAAACAGGGAGACCTTCAGAGATGGTGGTCCAGATTGCTGTACACATCAGTACCTCTAATACCCAGTAACACGTCCTCTTGCATTGGTGCATACCTGTATTCGTTGTGGCATACTGTCCACGAGTTCATCAAGTCACTGTTGGTCCAGATTGTCCCACTCCTCAACGGCGATTCGGCGTAGATCCCTCAGAGTGGTTGGTGAGTCAAGTCGTCCACAAACAGCCTTTTCAATCTATTCCAGTCATGTTCGATTGGGTCGGAAGATGACATTCACGTATCGTACAGCCGTTACGGTGCCTTCCATAACCACCAGCGGCGTACGTCGGCCCCACATAATGCCGCCTCAAAACAACAGGGAAACTTCAACTTGCTGCTCTCGCTGGACAGTGTGTCTAAGGCGTTCAGCCTGACCGAGTTGCCTCCAAAGAAGCCTCCGACGATTGTCTGGTTGAAGGCATATGCGACACTCATCGGTGAAGTGAACATGATGCCAATCATGAGCTGTCCATTCGGCATATTATTGGGCCCATCTGTACCGCGCTGCATGGTGTCGTGTTTTCAAAGATGGACCTCACCATGGACGTCGGGAGTGATGTTGCGCATCATGCAGCCTATTGAGTCGTAACACGACGTCCTTGTAGCTGCACGAAAGGCATTATTCAACATGGTGACGTTACTGTCAGGGTTGCTCCGAACCCTATTCCGTATGTAGCGGTCATCCACTGCAGTAGTAGCCCTTGGGCGGTCTGAGCGAGGTATGTCATCGCCAGTTTCTGTCTGTCTGTACCTTCTCCATGTCCGAACAAAATCGCTTTGGTTCACTTCGAGACGTCTGGACACTTCCCTTGTTGAGAGCCTTTCCTGGCACAAAGTAACAACGCGGATGCGATCGAACCACGGTGTTGACCGTCTAGTCATGGTTAAACTACAGACAACACGAGCCATGTACCTCGTTCCTGGTGAAATGACTGGAACTGACTGGTTGTCTGACCCCCTCCGTCTAATAGGCACTGCTCATGCATGGTTGTTTACATCTTTGGGCGGTTTTAGTGACATCTCTGAACAATCGAAGGAATTGTGCCCTTTATACAATATCCACAGTCAACGTCTGTTTTCAGGAGTCCTGGGAACTGGGGTGATGTGTGTAGTTGGTAGTGATAACAAAACTGCAAATGTTTGATAATCGCCCTATTAGCTTAGCTTCTTCGCAGTATGGAATAAATCCAGCAGAAATTTGTAGAAGATTGTCAAAACAGCAAGAGAAATAAATAGAAATCCTAGGTCCAGTAGCTGTCAAAATGTGTAAATTGCACAAGGGGGGGGGGGGCGGGGGGAAGGGGAGCTTCTTGACACAATTAAGTATTAGCAGATAATCAGTGAGGAAGAGAACAAATAAATGGACAGTAAGAATACTTCTTATTATTTTTCTTTGCAGTTGCTGCATCTTACATTGAATGCAAACAAACTGCCACACGAAAGAAGCTGGTGAAGAATGAAATACTCTCCTGCTACTTATTAAACTTGACATTCCAGAAGTAATTGATGTACAATCAATCTAAAACAGAAAACATGTCAATGACAGCTAACCTAGAAGAGGAAAAAGACTAGAAGTATACGAAGTATATGAAGCAAAGAAGCCTAATCCAATACAAGTCATCTCACCGGCATGCAAATGATCTAAGAATGCATTGCACTTACCACAAATTTACGCTGGAAGGCGAAGGAAGGGCTAGGTTGCTCCAGTCATACGTTCTTAACATGCCAGACTTGTGATGTCTTTCGGTGTTTCACTTCAAAGAGAAACTGCTTCTAATTTTTCCACGTACCGTGAAACAGCTTAGAGTATGAAAGCCAAAGTCCAAAGTTCAGAAACCTTTATGTATACGTTACGGTGTATATTATTATACAAGAATATGTAATGAACACTGTTTTGAAAAATTTAGTCTTTGAAATCATTGGATCTTTGACATTTTTACATACTGTACATCTTAGTTTCATAAGAAGACTTCAAGGAATAAATAGAAAGTGTATACAAGCTCTGACTTGTGTTAATTAATGTTTCCTAACCCCCAATTCCTAAAAATGCCCTTAATTACTCCTTTTGTGAATCTGACTATTTTAGCTTCATGGAGACCTTTTATATTATACTTGATACACGGGCTAAAGGTACTTTTGCTTCATATACACCTATTGTACCATGTATATCATGTATAATACATGAGCTGTAGGTCATGTATTGAATCATATTTTTTTTACAAATTTATTGGTTTTAGTGATGCTAAGAATTCAAGTATTACCAGTTTCCCTAATCTTTCTTTACAAGTTTGGTTTCAGATTTCTACATGTTATTATTGGTTTAATTCGTGTGTTTATGAAATCGCTGGGGTTTACTTCTATTCTAAAATAGAAGACGTTTTCGTAGTATAACACAATTCTAGCCTCGCAGATGAAAGCCATTTAATTAAAATTATTTTCGACTCAGTATTTAGAATAAAAACGGCTCGTTAGCGAAGGAGCAGTTCAGTAACAGAGTAAAGAGAGGGAAGCATTGGTGATTTATTGATGGATGTTGCATATCCTGCTTGGCCACCAGACGGTGGAAAAATCGAGGCAGGTGGTAATCGCGTATGCATGAGTTGTGGCAATGGACGAAGAATTATGCATTAGCTCCAACGATGAGCTCCAGTTGTGTATACAGATGAACCGAGATGCTTCTTTTCCCACAGAATGACGAGGAGTATCTTCAGGTCGTTTAAACCAGCCTACACTTTACACGAGGTTATTAACAAGAATCTCGTTTTTGAACAAGCACATATTATTATAAAGTATTTAACAGTGAAGTAAAAAAAATTCTATTGTAGTTTTGAAACAAAGAAATCGTGTAATCGCAAACATTTCCTTATACTGAATGTGATGCAGTAAATTAGCTATTTTAAGTACTCGACTTTCATTAGTCACCTGAATCCCATATTTACTATTTAACTATCATTTACACAGAAGTTATATTTTTTCCCAATAACACTTGGGATTAATGACAGAGTTAGAGATAGAGCACAAGCTAGGAAGCTTGAATTCTGTAGTGCCATATCCAAAGGAACGTTTACGGTATTTGCCATAAACAAGGTGAATAATCGATAATCTAGATCTGATTGTGGTGCATCCATCTGACTCCTAAACATTCTGAATACACGTCCAGGGGAGTACCCTATGGCTCCTCTCCTTCGAGGCACATGACAGAATAGAGAACCTATGTCCTCAGATGATATAGCATCCCAATAAATTACTAGCCATTGTAAACCAGTTATTTACTTTTATTACTTTAGTTATGTATTGAAATACACTGAGGAGGCAAATGTTGTGGGATCTTAGTAATTCGTGGTCGGACCTCCATTTGTCCGGCAAAGTGCATGGACTCAACAAATCGTTGGATGTCCTCTGCGGAAATATTGAGCCATACTGCCTCTACAGCCGCCCATTATTGCGAAAGTGATGCCGTTGCTGAATATTGTACACGAAATTATGTCTCGATTATGTCCCATAAAACTTCGAAGGGTTTGATATCGGACAATCTAGGTGGCCAAATCATTCGATCGAATTATTCCGAATGGTAATCAAACGAATCTCTAACTGTGGCCGGTTAAATTGACCATCGTCATCCACAAAAATACTATCATCACTGGGAACATGAAATCAGCGAATGGCTACAAATGGCATCCACGCAGCCGAATATAACCATTCCCAGTCAATGATAAGTTGCGTTGGATTAGAGGAACCAGTTCATCCCATCTAAACACAGCCCAAAATATTATGGACCCACCACCAGCTTACACAGCGCCTTGTTGACAGTTTACGCCCATGGCTTCTTGCGGTCTGCGCCATACACGAATCCAACCAGCAGCTCTTACCAAATGAAATTGGGACTCATCTGACCAGGCCACGGTCTTCCAATCATCTATGGGAAAACCGATCTGGTTACGTCGCCAAGAGAGGGATTGCAGGTGATGTCGGCGGATCCATGGCTTTGTGCGGTCTGCGCCATACTCGAATCCAACCAGCAGCTCTTACCAAATGAAATCGGGACTCATCTGACCAGGCCACGCTCTTCCAGTCATCTATGGGATAACCGATCTGGTCACGTGGCCAAGATAGGCATTGCAGGTGATGTCGGCGGATCCATGGCTTCGTGCAGTTTGCGCCACACTCGAATCCAACCAGCAGCTCTTACCAAATGAAATTGGGACTCATCTGACTAGGCCACAGTCTTCCAACCGTCTATGGGAAAACCGATCTGGTCACGTGGCCATGAGAGGCATTGCAGGTGATGGCGGCGGATCCATGGCTACGTGCGGTCAGCGCCATACTCGAATCCAACCAGCAGGTCTTAACAAATGAAATCGGGACTCATCTGACCAGGCCACGGTCTTCCAATCATGTATGGGAAAACGGATATGGTCACGTGGCCAAGATAGGCATTGCAGGTGATGTCGGGGGATCCATGGCTTCGTGCGGTCTGCGCCATACTCGAATCCAAGCAGCAGCTCTTACCAAATGAAGTCGGGACTCATCTGACTAGGCCACTGTCTTCCAACCATGTATGGGAAAACCGATCTGGTCACGTGGCCAAGAGAGGCATTGCGGGTGATGTCGGCGGATCCATGGCTTCGTGGGGTCTGCGCCATACTCGATCCAACCAGCAGCTCTTACTAAATGAAATCGGGACTCATCTGACCAGGCCACGGTCTTCCAATCATCTATGAGAAAACCGATCTGGTTTGTGGCCAAGAGAGGCATTGCAGATGATGTCGGCGGATCCATGGCTTTGTGCATTCTGCTCCATACTCGAATCCAAGCAGCAGCTCTTACCAAATGAAATCGGGACTCATGTGACTAGGCCACGGTTTTCCAATCATCTATGGCAAAACCGATCTGGTCACGTGGCCAAGAGAGGCATTGCAGGTGATGTCGGTGGATCCATGGCTTCGTGCGGTCTGCGCCATACTCGAATCCAACCAGCAGCTCTTACAAAATGAAATCGGGACTCATCTGACCGGGCCACGGTCTTCCAATCATGTATGGGAAAACCGATCTGGTCACGTGGCCAAGTTAGGCATTGCAGGTGATGTCGGTGGATCCATGGCTTCGTGCGGTCTGCGTCATACTCGAATCCAACCAGCAGCTCTTACCAAATGAAATCGGGACTCATCTGACTAGGCCACGGTCTTCCAATCATCTATAGGAAAACCGATCTGGTCACGTCGCCAAGAGAGGCATTGCAGGTGATGTCGGCGGATCCATGGCTTTGTGCGGTCTGCGCCATACTCGAATCCAACCAGCAGCTCTTACCAAATGCAATCGGGACTCATCTGACCAGACCACAGTCTTCCAATCATCTATGGGAAAACCGATCTGGTCACGTGGCTAAGAGAGGCATTGCAGGTGATGTCGGCGGATCCATGGCTTTGTGCGGTCTGCGCCATACTCGAATCCAAGCAGTAGCTCTTACCAAATGAAATCGGGACTCATCTGACTAGGCCACGGTCTTCCACCCATCTATGGGAAAACCGATCTGGTTCGTGGCCAAGAGAGGCATTGTAGGTGATGTCGGCGGATCCATGGCTTCGTGCGGTCTGCGCCATACTCGATCCAACCAGCAGCTCTTACCAAATGAAATCGGGACTCATCTGACCAGGCCACGGTCTTCCAATCATCTATGGGATAACCGATCTGGTCACGTGGCCAAGAGAGGCATTGCAGGTGATGTCGGCGGATCCATGGCTTCGTGCGGTCTGCGCCATACTCGAATCCAACCAGCAGCTCTTACCAAATGCAATCGGGACTCATCTGACTAGGCCACGGTCTTCCAACCATCTATGGGAAAACCGATCTTGTCACGTGGCTAAGAGAGGCATTGCGGGTGATGTCGGCGGATCCAAGGCTTCGTTCGGTCTGCGCCATACTCGATCCAACCAACAGCTCTTACCAAATGAAATCGGGACTCATCTGACCAGGCCACGGTCTTCCAATCATCTATGGGAAAACCGAATCGGTCACGTGGCCAAGAGAGGCATTGCAGGTGATGTCGGCGGATCCATGGCTTCGTGCGGTCTGCGCCATACTCGAATCCAACCAGTAGCTCTTACCAAATGAAATCGGGACTCATCTGACCAGGCCACGGTCTTCCAATCATCTACGGGAAAACCGATCTGGTCACGTGGCCAAGAGAGGCATTGCGGGTGAAGTCGGCGGTTAGCTGTGGCCAAGCGGTTCTAGGCGCATCTGTCTGGAAGCGCGCGACTGCTGCGGTCGCCGGTTCGAATCCTGCCTCGTGCATGTATGTGTGTGATATCCTTAGGTTAGATAGGTTTAAGTAGTTCTAAGTTCTAGGGGACAGGTGACCTCAGATGTTAAGTTCCATAGTGCTCACAGCATTTTGAACAACTATTTTACGGGCGGTTAGCAAAGGGACTCGCGTCGCTAGTCCGCTGCCATAGCCCTTAACGCCGTATTTTGCCGCAACTGTCCAAATGTGTCGTACGTGTCTCATCGATTTCTCCGGTTATTTCACGCAATGCTGCTTGTCTGTTAACTGCCACAACTCTACGCAAATTGCGTTGCTCTCTGTAATCAGGTGAAAGCCATTGGCCACAGCATTGTCAGTGGTGCGATTTAATACCCGAAACTGTACGTGTCGGGATACTGAATTCCCTAATCGAAATAAAATGTCCCATACGTCTATTTACAACTAACATTCCTCGTTCAAGGCTTGTCAAAGATTGTCATGCGGCCGTAATCACGTCGGAAATCTGTTCACATTTATCACCTGAGTACAAATGACATCTCCACCAACGCACTGCCCTTGTATATCTTATGTACACTTCTGTCACCTCAGTGTACATACATGAAAGAACTATAATTATACATTGTTTAGATACCAGGGTTTCGGCAGAATAGAAGAAATTATCTGAATAAAGACGTCTGATTTGCATTTTTAATTGTTACATATGCAGACATGAAGTTACACCACCTGTCAAGTATCGTAGGGATCAAGGATGGTTAAAGGAAAAGCTGGCATGCTAGAATGAACACCACGGGATACTAAGCTTGGTCCTGTTGGTTATGGAGTGTCCCTGCCTCTCGACCTTTGAACTGATACTAGGTAGTAATACGGGAGCCTACAGTTTTTTGTGTACTTCAAAACACGGTGCAGTTTAGCATTTTCAGGTGTGACCATCATTGCCGGAGGCATAAAAATACTTTATAGCAAATACCATACAACGAAGAATTAACCTGGGCTGTTTATATTGCTACTCTCCTTCATATCCAACAAGTCTCACGCAGAATGCGTGCAAGAAAGTTTTACAAAGAACTCTTTTTTTACGCTTCTATACGTCAGATTACACAGGTCCTTCAGCTTGTATGTCAGCCACACAGAGTATCCCGCAATTCATGTGACACACTTCTGTAGATTGTAGAAAGAACTGTATACATCAAGTTTTACACAGTAACCCATGTCCGGAAACGTCATCCAAAGACGCTACCGAGTGATAAAGATATAGGCGCCAGGACCTGCAAATGTGTGTTGACTAAAATTAAATCCATTTCTGATTCAGAATATAATCATACAGACTGCGAACAGGTGTCAGTATGATCGTGTACTGCTTAGAAGATGGCATTCTGGTCAACGGATTACCACACCATCAAACGGGATACTATTTGCCGGCTAATTCCATATGCACAACCGCTGTGTACACAGTCACAGACGGTGCAACACGGCACAAAGAGGATTCCTACCAGGCTTCCTGCGGTGGAGAGCCATCGGATGAATGGAAGCAGGACGTAGTTTCTCACACGTGGCCAAAGATTATATAGATCGAAACTGAAGACCAGGACAGGGCAACAACGTGTAACATTAGAAAGAGATAACCGTTAGTTGAGTGTGAGGGCACGACGGTACCGCCTTAGTACTGTGCGGAAACGGGCATCTGACCTCACAGCAACGAGCGGACGTGTTGTAGCTAGGCAAACGGAGTACAGAAGGCGTCGGCAGAGTGGCCTTTGATGTCGGAGATCTGTCTTACCTCTGATGCGTCTTCATAGAAGGAAAGGTCTAGATCGGAGCCGTCAATGCCACTTCGACGATCCAACAGTTGTCCAATGTTCTTTTCACAGTCCCGGTTTGGTCTGGACAGACTAACAACCCTACCACAACAAAAGGTCAAGATTTAATAATGATTGTGGTGTTGCTCACGCTGTTAAATACTGCATTTTCGTGCAACGACAAAGTTATTATGTGACAGGTGTCATTACAGCACAGTTGTTAATAAAGTCATTTTATGTAACAATGAATAAACTAGGCACTCATCTTTTCGTGTTTCCCACGCTGGTCTAGTTTTAAAATCATGGCTCAGTCGTCCAAAATCTAGGTGGTGATGATTCCAAGCTCGGATGCAAAGAGGCCTAGGTTTTATTCTGCTATATTCAAAAGTTTTGTAGATGTGTTTCGCAAACCATTCTTGAAGATTACAGTTTTTCACGACTATGGTGATGTAAAAAAAGTAATCAGCACTCCGAATTTATGTTACACTTACTTTTTATTGCTTTTATTGCAATATCACGTAACACACAAAACATCACTTTACAATACAAAACATACTTGATAACTTCTTCCTCACTGTTGAAGTTCACATTTTATAGGCTGACTACAATATGCACCTTTCCCACATGACGTCCAAGACTTGACTTTTTCAATGTCCGACTCTCTAACAAAACTAAAAATCGCTTACGCGCCCAAAAAACAAGAGTTACAAGTACGTCAAAAATCATAGTTACTAAAGAAAGAATACACATAGGAATAATATCATTGCAACATAAACATATCGATGCATCAAAGTATCTCTACATTAATGAAATCAAGTCCGAATGTTGTCTCAGAAATATGTCAACTACTTTACAGAAACACAGTAGGATATTACTGGTATCGAGAGGTTCAGATGAGGTGCCGTAATGGTTACGTAATTCGAGTACCATTACAACAGTGATTCTCGACCGTTCCGCATCTAAATGGGGCGTAAAACACAATTTCGGGACACAAACATGGTGGGAAGAGACCGATCTCGAGGAGGATTTCTAACGGTGTGGGCAGGGATTATGTTGACCACTCGAACACCTCTTCACGAAACTGTACGGTTAAACCGGCAAGATTTGGATGCTGTTAGATATCGTTACGAGATCTTGGAATCTCATGTGCGGTTGGTGGGAGGTGCTGTGTGCCCAGACTTCGTATCGCTGGACGATAATGCTCGGACTCAGAGAGCACGTGTTGTTCATGTTTTCTCGGAAACGGAAGATACTGCACGCATGGCGTAGTAGCCTGCTCGCTCTCCCGACCTGAACCACATAGAGAAAGTTTGGGATTCACTAGGAAATGGGTTTTACCACATCAACATCCACCAGCAGCCGTTCAGAAAGAATGGACGTTACTGCCTCAACATGAGACTGACGACATCATTCACAGCATGCTCCGTCGTTTGTCAGGCTTGTATTGCTGCCAGAGGTGGTCACACTCCACACTGAGCGCAATACCTAGTTGTCGGAATGTGTGTGTAAATCCGTTAAGTTGCGAGAAAACGAAAAATATTTTTGGGCATTTGCAGTTGTTTTACGTTGTGTGTTCTTTATATATTTTCTACTATACTGTCTCCTGTTAGTTCTGTTTTATGACAAAACAAACACAAACTTGCAAAATTTCGGTTTCTTACTTTAATTTAGGACAGCATTGTATGTACAGGAAGATTCTGTGATGATATTACAAGCTTTATAGGATGATGGAGAATGATAAATGTAAGGATAAATGTACGAGTATCAATTTGAGCTAAATGTCTCTGTACCGGAAACAATCGGGTGGAAAGTTATGGGCGAAAACTGTTCCAATACATGTGACACTGGAATACGTATACTGATACTGTTGTTGCTGAGATTCTAATGTAGACGAACATTCAGAGGTGGTTGTATGGACCAAAACAAGGCAAAATGTTTTGGAAAACATGGTCTCTATACTGCATACCTTAAGAGCTATGAGCACTTGTTCAAAAGACGAGATTCTATTTTACAGCAGCGAGTATCAACAAGTGTGTGAGATGACGCTCCCGGACATGGGTTACTATGTGAAACGATTTACTAAGTCCACTCAACAACCTCTAGAAATGTGTAACACGGATTGTGAAACACTCTGCACATCAAGCCATAGAGATGTCTGCAGTTTGTCTTCTACCAATATTACTGATCTTGCACGGATTCCATTTCCCTCATAGTGAGTTTATCAGGCAACAGCATTGAACACGTCAGGTTAAAACGGCTCTGAGGACTGTGGGACTTAACATGTGAGGTCATCAGTGCCCTAGAGCTTAGAACTACCTAAACGCAACTAACTTAAGGACATCACACACTTCCATGCCAGTGGCAGGATTCGAACCAGCGACCGTTGCAGTAGCGCGGTTTCGGACTGAAGCGCCTAGAACCGATCGGCCACCGCGGCCGGCGAACAAATCAGGAGTCCTGAGTCGTGTCTAGTTGTAGCTATTTTGTGATCTGTAATTTTTGTTTTGTTTCAATCTGTAGGAAATAGTATGAAAGCACGAATACGTGACAGAGAGCGCAAAGTAAGTAGTGTGCGAGTAGATGGGAGTATGGGTCGGATGAAAAGTGTGACCGGATAGCCGAAGCTGTTAAAGCGGTTGCTGGCGTAAAGCAGTAAATCTGGGTTCGAGTTCCTATTCGGCACAAATTTTCGCTTGTCTCCATTAGTTCATGTAATTGCCCGATTGCGGCCTATGTCAATTTTATTTTATTTCATCACGAATACATGACTCGTATGACGAGCAGACAGTCGCCACTATCAAATTGTAATTTCCCAGCTTTCGTTTCTGGCACTTTAACATACTGCCTGCCATTCTTATTTAATTAATTGAGATTAAAGCCCTAAGTAGTAGAACATTTTATTTGCATATTATTCGTTTACGCTTAACGACGTGCATTAAAAACCGGTCAGGGAAGCAGGTTGATTTCTATGTTGTTGCTGTTGTGGTCTTCAGTCCTGACACTGGTTTCATGCAGCTCTCCATGCTACTATATTCTGTGCAAGCTTCTTCATCTCCCAGTACTTACTGCAACCTACATCCTTCTGAATCTGCTTAGTGTATTCATCTCTTGGTCACCCTCTACGATTTTTACCCTCCACGTTGCCCTCCAATACTAAATTGGTAGTCCCTTGATCCCTCAGAACATATCCTATCAACTGATCCCTTCTTCTAGTCAAGTTGTTCCACAAACTCCTCTTCTCTCCAATACTATTCAATACCTCCTCATTAGTTATATGATCTACCCAGCTAATCTTCAGAATTATTCTGTAGCACCACATTTCGAAAGCTTCTATTCTCTTCTTGTCCAAAATAGTAATCGTCCAATTTTCACTTCCATACATGGCTACACTCCATACAAATACTTTCAGAAACGACTTCCTGACACTCAAATCTATGCTCGATGTTAACAAATTTCTCTTCCTCAGAAACGCTTTCCTTGTCATTGCCAGTCTATATTTTATATCCTCTCTACTTCGACCATTTTCAGTTATTTTGCTCCCCAAATAGCAAAACTCCTTTACTGCTTTAAGTGTCTCATTTCCTAATCTAATTCCCTCAGCATCACCCGACTTAATTCGACTATATTCCATTAGACTCGTTTTGCTTTTGTTAATTTTCATATGATACTCTCCATTCAAGACACTGTCAATACCGTTCAGCTGCTCTTCCAGGTCCTTTGCTGTCTCTGACAGAATTACAATGTCATCGGCGAACCTCAAAGTTTTTATTTCTTCTCCATGGGTTTTAATACCTACTCCGAATTCTTCTATCGTTTCTTTTACCGCTTGCTCAATATACATGTTGAATAACATCGGGGAGAGGCTACAACCCTCTTGTCTCTCCCTTCCCAACCACTGGTTTCCTTTCATATCCCTCGACCCTTATAACTGCCGTCTGGTTTCTGTACATATTTTAAATAGTCTTTCGCTCACTGTATTTTACCCCTGCCACCTTCAGAATTTGAAAGAGAGTATTCCAGTCAACATTGTGAAAAGCTTTGTCTAAGTCTACAAATGCTAGAAACGTAGGTTTGCCTTTCCTTAATCTTTCTTCTCAGATAAGTCGTAAGGTGAGTATTGCCTCGCGTGTTCCAACATTTCTATGGAATCTAAACTGATGTTCCCCGAGGTCGGCTTCTACTACTTTTTCCATTCGTCTGTATAGAGTTCGAGTTAGTATTGTGCAGCTGTGAATTATTAAACTGATAGTTCGGTAATTTTCACATCTGTAAACACCTGCTTTCTTTGAGATTGGAATTATTATATTCTTCTTCAAGTCTGATGATATTTCGCCTGTCTCATACATCTTGCTCACCAGATGGTAGAGTTTTGTCAGGCCTGGCTCTCCCAAGGCCGTCAGTAGATCTAATGGAATGTTGTCTACGCCCGGGGGACTTGTTTCGACTCAGGTCTTTTCAGTGCTCTGTCAAACCCTTCACGCAGTGTCGTAGTTCCCATTTCATCTTCCTCTACATCCACTTCCATTTCCATGATATTGCCCTCAAGCTCCTCGTTTTTGTATAGACCCTCTATATACTCCTTCCACCTATAGGCATTGAAAACAGGCTGAAATGGTCTCTTTAGCAGAATGGTGAGTGTGGCTACTGCGATGCACAGCTCCCGGGTTCGAATCTTAGTGCTGTCCTGGATCTCTCTTTGGTGGGAAGCTAGGAACGCTGTGCCCGCAGCCTCGTGATGCCATCTGAGGAGCCCCTGAACAGAGTAGTAGCGGCTCAGGATCACGAAAAGTGACAACGGCCGCGAGATTCGTGTCCTGACCCCACGTTTCTTCTTAACTTTCCAACGTATCCACTGACGCGGTGGGCAGAGGGTGACACGATGATCGTTTGATACCACTACGCCCTCTCTCACCCCGCAGGGCCTGTGGACGGAGTTCATGTTCGACATTTTGTGTGCAATTCTGAGAGAGATATTATAGGAATTTGATAAGGATATGTGAGTTATCAGGCAATGAAACATTAACACTGGTAAGCGCATGAACTGCACCATTGCAAATTAGCACAAACGAAATGATAAATTCTCTATAATCAAATCGGTTATTTTTCAGCTGCACAAAGAACAAACGTTTGTTACTTTAACCCACAATTTAATCATTGTACCACACAAAAGATGAATAAAATAAGTGTTAGTGACAGTGGTGTTGACAAACAACTGAAATCGCTAAAATTGAACATAGCTCTAGGACATCATGGAATCCCTACCATATTCAGTACTAAATCTCTGGCTGAGTTAGGCCTGTCCTAATTATAAGCTATCATAGATACCTCGAACGAAAAACCGTACCCAGTACTTGGAGAAAAGCACAGGTCGTACCCGACTGCAAGAGGGGTAGTAGAATTTATTTACAAAGCTACCCTCCAATATCTTTGACATCGATTTGTTGTAGAATATGAGAACACATTCTGGGCTCCAACATAACGAGGTACCTTGAAGAGAATGATCTTCTCAACGTCAACCAGCAAGGACTCCGAAAGCATCGATCATGTGAACCCAACTCGCACTTTCCCACGTGACGTACTGAAAGCTTTGGATCAAAGCAGTCAGGTACATGCAGTATATCTCAGTTTCCGAAAGGCATTCGATCATATGGGCTATCTAGTAAAATTTGTGTCTGAAATGAGGACGTTTTGGTAGGGTGGACGCAGCAGTCATCATCAGATGTGGAAGTAAATTCAGGTGCGTCCCTGGGAAGTGTGTTGGGCCTCTTCGTTTTGTATGTTAATGACCTTACAGACAATATCAATATTAACAAAAGCAAAACGAGGATAATGGAATGTAGTCCAATTAAGTCGGGTGATGCTGAGGGAATTAGATTAGGAAATGAGACACTTAAAGTAGTCATTTCTGAAAGTGTTTGTATGGAGTGTAGCTATGTATGGAAGTGAAACATGGACGATAAATAGTTTGGACAAGAAGAGAATAGAAGCTTTCGAAAAGGTGTTACAGAAGAATGCTGAAGATTTGATGGGCAGATCACATAACTATTGAGGAGGTATTGAATAGGATTGGGAAGAAGAGACGTTTGTGGCACAACTTGACGAGAAGAAGGGATCGGTTGGTAGGACATTGTCTGAGGCATCAAGGGATCACCAATTTAGTATTGGAGGGCAGAGTGGAGGGTAAAAATCGTGGAGGGAGACCAAGAGATGAACACACTAAGCAGATTCAGAAGGATGTAGGTTTCAGTAGGTACTAGGAGATGAAGAAGGTTGCACAGGATAGAGTAGCATGGAGAGCTGCATCAAACCAGTCTCAGGACTGAAGACCACAACAACAACAACAACAGTTTACCTCATTCGTAAGACATCCGTCGGCAGAAAAAAGTGATTTTGCACATTACTTCATCAGAAAGTCAAGATTATTTGCAGTGATTAATAACAAAGATGGGATAGTAGGATATTTAAGCACTTCCACAGTCGGTATATTTCTTGTTGCCGTTAGTTTTAGCATTTTTAGTATTACAGAATAGGAATCGACGTTCACTAGTTTAAAACGTTTCTCTGCACTGTTGAACATGTAATGAAATTTAAACAGTGCTCTAGTAACTTCAGGAAAAGCAAAACGCTTATCGCAGAGAACTAAATATGTGCTCAGAGCTAGTTGCCCTTTTCAAGTCAAGGACTCAAATTACAGCGTGATTGCCGGCAGCTTGCGAGTGCCGAAGGAGAACAGCACGCGAGCTGCTCGTTTCTCACGCCTTTCAAGATCTTTGCCACTATGCGCCGTGGCGCTGAGATAACAAGCAACAACACTTAGCGCATCCTTACTCAGCTGCTGAACTGTTTTCCTTCTACTTCCCTATATTTAGGAATTTCATAATGTAACAGTCCCGTATTTTAGATTTCGGAGAAGATCGTCGGGCCCGATGGATTAACAACAAGGGCCGGTGTGACAGACTTCCTGCATGTGGGTCGTAGACGGCTTCCGGCATCCAACAAGGTGAATACCGGGCTGGTATCCACTTTTCGCCTCAGTTGTACGATTCGCAAGGATTTCGAAAACTTTCTCGCAATTTGACGTGCACTAACGTATCATGGAGAAAGGTGGGGGGGAGGGGGGGGAGTGGGGGGGAAGGCTTTATGGCTACAGGAATGGCATCCGACCACCCCATACGCTTTCACTGCCAAATCCAGAATAACATGCCGGCCTCCCAAGGACACAGGATATAGCCAGGAAAAAAAATGTCATAACGAAACCAACTATTTCAATATATCCTTACATAATGACTCCAAAAGCTCCATGCATGTCGGTGAGGTCAAAGTACTATTAAGTACCATACTACACTAACGCAGACGAAATAACAAAATATCTGCTCCCGAAATGTATCTTTTGTTTTACAGTGGAATTTGCTCTGGTTTGAAACTTAAGCGCTACTTTGTGCCTGAGGTTATCTCTGGAAGATTTCTTGTTGTTTTTTCGGTTGAACACAACTTTAGTAAGCCGGAAGATTCGAAATAACGGTTCAGTACCATAATATGTGATAATATGCCACTTAGTTTTATGGCTGTTCGTACTAAAACAATACATTATGTGACAATATGCCACTTTGTTCTATGGCTATTCGAACTAAAACAATTGCATGCACGTCCGAGCGTACTCTATTGACGGGATTTGACCAGAGGTCTTCCTTTAAGCAACATCTACGTCACGAAATGTTAATGTCATTATAACAGGCGAAAGAAATCAGATTATTAGATTTTTACAGGGTGACAATTATTGAAATATCCAAAAAATGGTTGTAAATTAGTTACAACTACAGAGTGCATACACTTGACTCAACATGTAAATATCGCTACAGATATTCGGATTTAGGTTATTGCATGTTAGGTTTATGTGGCATCATTGGCGATGTTGTGGCGCAGACGAATAGGGAAACGTCGGAACATCGATGCTGTCGATAACGTCCGGAATGGTTTTGGGGTTATTGCTGAACACCTTGTCTTTAGTGTAGCCCCACAAAAACGAATCGCATGTGTTTGGATCCGGAGAATGTGGCGGCCAATCTAGGTCTACGCCAGTGGCCTCTGGAGAGCCCAGAGCCGGAATGCAGTCCCCAAAGTGCTCCTCGAGGACATCAAACGCTGCCTGCTTTGATAGGGTCGATCTCCGTCTTGCATGAGCACATCTCTTCGAAATCAGGGTCAATTTGGATAATAGAGTGTGAAATCATCTTCCAAAACCTTCGTGTACCGTTCGGTAGTCACCGTGCCACAAAGCAACATCACACCGACTTCTCCGTGACTGGATATCGCACTCGATACAGTCACCCATTGAGGGTGAAGAGACACCTCCATTTCGAAATGCGTATTTTCAGTCCCCCAAATACGACAATTTTGCTTACTGACGAACCCATGCAAATAAAAGTGGGCTTCGTCGCTAAACCAAGATGTACTCACATCAAAGTCCTGCTCGTCAGTTCTGTGTTGGCGAAAGACAACCGCGGTTTCATTTCCCTGGGGATTAATGGGTAATGGTTTGAATTTTATATAGGGAGACACGACGCTCTTCAACAATAATTTGTCCCAGTGTCTCCCGGTTGATTCCCATCTGTTGTGCAGCTCGGCTGATTGATTTCCTGGGGCTGGTTTGAAACACAGCACATGTCGTCTCAACATTTTCAGGCGTTTTCGCCTTTTTGGGCGATCGACATTGCCAACACTGCCGTCACGAAAGTTACCCGTTCTCTCTAACCTGCGAATCGAATCTTGATTGTTATCACACTTGGGCCAGTTGTCTTCAGCTTGAACTCGATCGCTAACTTCCTTTGGATCGCAGTTGGACTGTTATTCTTCGCACAGAATGCCTTCACAACCGCTATACGCTCAGGCACGATGTACAGTGACATTTTCCCGTGCAATGGCCGGTAACAAGAAGGGGCTTGTGGATGGGCGTACTAATTCCCATCATGAACCGCGGCCAACCGTGCAGTTTGATCACCCTAACGCAAACCGTTGCCCCAAAACGATTTTATGTTATGTAGTTCAATAATTGTCACCCTGTAATTCGTTACTTGCTCCTACAAGTATGTATCATGGATATCGTCGCAGAAAACTTTTTTGCCAGTACTCTAAAGGATGATTAATGTATCTGCGTCTGTAGTGTAATGCTTTTTCACACTTTGGCCTGAAGAATATTCCCTTTAGATAAAATCTATTTTGATCCTTAAGGAGCTGAGATTCTTAGTCTTAAGAGCTCCAGAGGACTTGCCGTTTTCAGATTTGTAAGTTCTTATCATTCTTGTGTTTTTGATGCCTAATCAGTATTCCTTAGTAAGTCACAAATAACTAAATTGCAACATGAACAAAGAACTGAGTGGTAACTTCACCAATATAATGTTACCAATATAAAGTTACCATTCTGCGAAGGCACTAAGGGTTAACTGTGTTGTTACGAGTGTTGGGGTAACTGAGATAGACTAGTAAACCACCGTCTTATTAACCAACGCGGTGTCTGACAATGGTTCAGATGTTTTGATAAAAGAAGAATTGCAGGAAACCAAACACAAACAATACCAGAAGAAAGTTGCCGTCTGATCTGAGATACGGCAGAAGAATTCGTTTCTAGCTCTAATCGCCCTTTTATTGGAACTTTTATGATGGGCAACAGTACCGTTACTGTCCTATAATGCTGTTTTTAAATACCCGAGCTTTATGCCGTCTCTCTGGTCGGTTCATGTGCAATCGTAAAAATTATGGCAACCCCCAAGGAAATTGTTTATGGGAGGTAAAATCCGAGTTTAAAAGACCGATTTCATTTCCGTGTGCAATGTGTAACAGCCTTTGTCTTAAAAGTCTGATGACCGAGTGGAGTTTTAATGGAAAAAGTCGTTGTTCTTTTCAGTCTTTGTAGTTAGGATCCGTGCATAGCCATTGTTAATACGGGGTTAAAAGCATTTATATTTATGAGATGTCTCCAGACACACACGAGAAACCCTTGCTCCACAGCGACACTGTGTTGGTATATCTGCTGGGGACAAACTGACAAATAAATAATTCAAGTGTTACACCATGACTGGGCCGTTTATAGTGCCCGCTAAAATATATACGCACACTTCTTGACTATAGCAGTTCTGCCTGTGCGTTTTGTACATTTGGAATATATTATACGATTTGTTGCAAAATAGGGTTGAATAGCGACGTGTCTTGATGACATTATGACCGACCATCTGGCTTGATATTTTAATAGCGGCACGCCACAAACAGCATGACATCGATCCGACATAGAAACGAATGTTGTGTGCAACGTTATTTGACGACTGGGAAGACGATTCCAAGGGTAGGAGAGAATCAATGTTCGAAATCCAGTGCCAGGATCAATGTCACATAACTGACCAAAACATAGAAGAAAACCAGCCATTGTTACACAGATTTCTGCCTGTGAGTATTAAACGGCCTACCATGTGAATTTCTCTTCTTGAAAGGTATCACTTCTTGACGAGTGTGGTACCCCGCCCACAGTGAGTTTACCCTGGCGGGTCTTCCTACTTTTCGCTTCATCCGGAGAGCAATTTTCAACTTCAGTTTATCTGGACCACCACCGGTATTGGGACAGAGACCGATATACTGGCTGTAGTGTTTTTGTCTTGGGTGCGTTCTGAGTAGATGTATGTACGTAATCGTGCGGCTAGGCCCCCGTCGAGCAGACCGTTCGCCGGGTGACGCTCTTTCATTTTGACACCACTTCGGCGACCTGCAATCGATGACGGTGGTAGGATGATGACGAGGACAGCACAACATCCATCCCTGGGAGGAGAAAATTCCCCGACTCAGCCAGGAATCTAACCGGGTCCCAGAGGATTGACAATCCGTCGCGCTGACCATTCAGCTACGGGAGGCGGGAGGGGGGAGGGCGGACGTCTGTGTAGTTGATAGTCTACAATGATGTGTGCCTAATGTGGTGTTTGCGACGTAAAAGCTCTGAAACAGTAGATGCTGACACAAACATTACAAGTCAGTACTACCACAGTCGTCAAAGATTAAAGAGAAATCTGAGGTTTTATTTGAGATAGCAAGGATCTGGAGATCCGGGATTGGTAAATGAGCGAGACGAAAAGTTTTACGATTTATTTCGCTCCAACAAATTACGTAAGACACACTTGATTATTAAGCTAATGACTCGCAAGATATATGGAAATTCCGGATTTCACGGCGAATTAAAATGATGAAGCCATCTTTAGTTATCACCCGAGTCAAGGCGTCGGCAGGTGTCAACGTTTCGACAAGTTCCCTACCCACCATCTTCAGGCAAAGTCGTCGCATAAGGAAAATAGATACCAATATATATATCGTGGTGTTGCACAGAAGGAAAACTTTAAATAAGAATCCACCAAATCCACCGCTACACTGCTGTTCTTGCGTCTGAGAGCAGGCCATCCGTTCTCGGAAACTGTCGAAGGGATTGCCTGTCTTCAAATGTCTAGGATTTCGTCACGGGCTCTGTCTCTATGGGTACATTTTTAAAATTCTGAATAGTGGTGGGCGGATGCAAGCAAGGGGAGTCCTAGATGGACCAGTTTGTCGTTTTACTTTATCAAAGTAGCATCCCTCCCATTATCACACCACAGGAGAACAAAACAGAACCGTTGGGAAAGCATAATCACTATTTACTGCTTCAGATGACATTCAGATTTCGTCAAATAATTTCGAAGTGCCCGTAGTGGTTCCAACCTGTACAAGATATGAAATACCGTGGTCTTTGTTGTGTACATAGTTCCGCGTAGTCAGCGCGTACACAACTTTCCCACTAGAGCGCGCCCCGCTAAGCACAAGAGCGCAGGCGCAGTGCTCCTCCATCTCCGCACTACGAGATGGCGCTGTCTTAGAGACGGACCAAATTCTGCTTCCACCGATCCACGTATCATATGTCACGCAGCCAATGAGATTGCTGCTAACGTAGAACCTTTTCTCCTCGCGGATCATACTCGCGCAGTGACACCTGAATGCGCAAGGTATTACAACGAGTGTACAGGCCGCCGATTAGTCAGTCTGCATCAGTCTGTAGTCAAGTTTCAGTCTACACTTAATAAGATTACCATATTCCTGTACATCGCCATGAAGATAAATGAATGGGCACTTTGTCAAGTATCAGAGATATGTGGGAATAAGATTAACATACGAAGACCGAAGGAACTTCAGATTGTCTTTTGTAAACAGCATCCAGAATCAAGTAATTTCTATGCTTTTTATTATTTTAATAAATGTGTGTCAAAATTAATCAAGTTGTGTTTGAAGTTGGTCACTGTCAATCTGCTACTCTGAGCGTGCAAGTGGAATTTCTATCTTCTGACCAAACGGCAGAAGATAAACACGCCACGATAAGACCACGAGACATATTCCTGACACTCGCCTACTTCGTTAGAGCGACAAGTCAAATAATCTGATGGTGTGTGTACCGAAGGTCTTTCAGTACGCACACCACAGTCGTGCTGTGCTGCGAACGATAATGTGTAACGGAGACGCAGCACCACAATGTGCGTAGAGAAGAACTGAAACGCCCGAGGGTTCCAGCAGTGTCAAACGATGTCAAGAAAGTCTTCCTGTTCCTCGTCGCACTGCGAACTACCGTTTTCTATAGCGAAATGTGTGGGAATGAGCGGCCCAGGAAAAGGGACGGTTTCGTTGCCAACCTTCTTGCAACGCCTTGCGGTCTTTTAGTTCCGTTTGTGATCAGCGTCAGCGAATTTGTCAGCCATGGCCTTTTTTTTTTTCGCATCTATCGACACCGTCCTGTCTGGTGTGTCGTCGAGCTCGAGAGTAGATGTCGCAGCTCTCCATCCTTTTTCAACATCACTGAAGAAGGTTTCGAAAACCTTGGAGCCAAATTTCAACCTCCAGCTGTGCAGCAGGTGAGAATTACGGCGTTTCGAGAATGTGGTTGGTAATTCCGTTGCGCAGGTGATACAAGTCGAGGGATTCCTCCTAATATCGTGTCGGACCTTCTTTCTCCCAGCGTAAGTAGTGCACCAACTCGACGTAGCATGGACTCAACAAGTGGCCGGAAGTCCCCTTCAGAAATACCGCGCCATGTCGCCTCCATAATCGCGGAAGTGTTGCTGGTGCAGGATTCTGTGCACGAACTGAGCTCTCTATTATATCAGATTAATTATCACTGGAACTCATCTCGGACGACCTGGGTGGCGAACTCACTGCTTTAATTATCCAGACTGTACTTCAATGATGGCCCGGCGACATCGCGCTTTGACATGCAGAAAAGTCCCACCGTTGTTGGGCAACGTGAAGTCCCTGCATGGCTTCAAATGGTCTCCAAGAAGCCGAACATAATCATTTCCAATCAATGATCCATGTAAACACAGCCCACACCATTATGGAAGCACCTCCAACTTGTAGAGTGCATTGTTCACAACCTGGGTCCGTGGCTTCTTGAGGTCTGCGCCACACTCGAACTCAACCATCAGCTCTTACCAACTGCAATCGGGACTCATCTGACCTGGGCATAGTTTTCCAGTCGTCTGGGGTCCTACCGATATGGTCACGAGCCCAGGAGAGGCGCCACAGTAGATGCCGTGCTGTTAACAAACAAACTGGTATCCGTCGTCTGCCGCCACAGCCCATTAACGCCACATTTTGCTGCGCTGTCCTGAGGAATACATTTGTTGTGCGTCCCGCCTTGGTTTCACCGGTTATTTCAGGAGGTGTTGCTGGCCTTATACACTCCTGGAAATTGAAATAAGAACACCGTGAATTCATTGTCCCAGGAAGAGGAAACTTTATTGACACATTCCTGGGGTCAGATACATCACATGATCACACTGACAGAACCACAGGCACATAGACACAGGCAACAGAGCATGCACAATGTCGGCATTAGTACAGTGTATATCCACCTTTCGCAGCAATGGGCTGCTATTCTCCCATGGAGACGATCGTAGAGATGCTGGATGTAGTCCTGTGGAACGGCTTGCCATGCCATTTCCACCTGGCGCCTCAGTTGGACCAGCGTTCGTGCTGGACGTGCAGACCGCGTGAGACGACGCTTCATCCAGTCCCAAACATGCTCAATGGGGGACAGATCCGGAGATCTTGCTGGCCAGGGTAGTTGACTTACACCTTCTAGAGCACGTTGGGTGGCACGGGATACATGCGGACGTGCATTGTCCTGTTGGAACAGCAAGTTCCCTTGCCGATCTAGGAATGGTAGAACGATGGGTTCGATGACGGTTTGGATGTACCGTGCACTATTCAGTGTCCCCTCGACGATCACCAGAGGTGAACGGCCAGTGTAGGAGATCGCTCCCCACACCATGATGCCGGGTGTTGGCCCTGTGTGCCTCGGCCGTATGCAGTCCTGATTGTGGCGCTCACCTGCACGTCGCCAAACACGCATACGACCATCATTGGCACCAAGGCAGAAGCGACTCTCATCGCTGAAGACGACACGTCTCCATTCGTCCCTCCATTCACGCCTGTCGCGACACCACTGGAGGCGGGCTGCACGATGTTGGGGCGTGAGCGGAAGACGGCCTAACGGTGTGCGAGACCGTAGCCCAGCTTCATGGAGACGGTTGCGAATGGTCCTCGCCGATACCCCAGGAGCAACAGTGTCCATAATTTGCTGGGAAGTGGCGGTGCGGTCTCCTACGGCACTGCGTAGGATCCTACGGTCTTGGCGTGCATCCGTGCGTCGCTGCGGTCCGGTCCCGGGTCGACGGGCACGTGCACCTTCCGCCGACCACTGGCGACAACATCGATGTACTGTGGAGACCTCACGTCCCACGTGTTGAGCAATTCGGCGGTACGTCCACCTGGCCTCCCGCATGCCCACTCTACGCCCTCGCTCAAAGTCCGTCAACTGCACATACGGTTCACGTCCACGCTGTCGCGGAATGCTACCAGTGTTAAAGACTGCGATGGAGCTCCGTATGCCACGGCAAACTGGCTGACACTGACGGCGGCGGTGCACAAATGCTGCGCAGCTAGCGCCATTCGACGGCCAGCACCGCGGTTCCTGGTGTGTCCTCTGTGCCGTGCGTGTGATCATTGCTTGTACAGCCCTCTCGCAGTGTCCGGAGCAAGTATGGTGGGTCTGACACACCGGTGTCAATGTGTTCTTTTTTCCATTTCCAGGAGTGTAGCATTGAAGACTCTCCGCAAACGCCACTGCTCTCGGTTCTTAAATGAAGGCCGTTGTTTACTGCGTTCTCGTGGTAACAGGCAACACCTGAGATTTCGTGTCCTTGGCAACGTCTCCACAATGTGGATCTCGGAATTTTTAATTCCTTAATGATTGCCGAAATGAAATGTCCCACGCTTCTGGCTCCTTTCCTTTTTACATGAGTCACCTGAGATAAAATGACTACTCCATTAATGCACTGCCCTTTTATACCTTGTGTACGCGATATTGCCGTCGTCTCTATATGTGCGTATCGCTATTCCATGACTCCTGTCATCTCGGTGTATGTAATCGCTAAACTTTTAATTGCAGATAATGATGAGATTGCAAATAAGACGTGAATCCAACAATAAATTCATACTTCTACTGACCCCTCAAATCAATAGTAATTTCGATATTTTGTGACCTGTCCATTAATAATTTTGAAAACACGGCTACAGCTGTGAAACAACCTCGGCAATGAACCTTCACGCTTCCCAGAGGCAGGTGCATCGAGCTTACGACAGTGGTGTTAGCACAGTTTGTGCCAGTCTTCATGAGTGGGTATTTTGGCTTACAAGTAACGATCTCCGTCACATTTCTGAGCACAGTTGAACTTGTAATGTTCAATCTCTGCTTTCAGTATGCAGGTGTACTCCGGGAAAGAATGATCTACGGAAAAGAATCAAGGTGATAGAGATGTAATTTACCTTACGTCTCCTTTAGGAACTGGATAATGTTTTTTACAGGTATACCACTGTACAGGGGTATCCATGCAATATGATATTCATGAAATATTACTAGAAAGCACAGAAACGCGTGAACCGAGGGTTAACTGACGTAATCTGAAGTCAGCAGCTAGTTGTAATATTTCATACTTGTTCATACTTGCAACCTAAAGACACACAACTAATTTTGTTGCTATTTCATTCACTATGACAAATGTACCTCTTTGAAATGTACAGTATGCACACAATAGTGCAAAAAATTTAAATCATAACCATTGCACGAGTAAGGACTCGTACAATGATACAAAGGAAACTAATTACTACGAGTTAAAACGTATTTCTGGTGCCCATACCCAACGTTTGATTGAATTCGTAGCAGGAAGGACGGAAATCAGTTCCCGATCGCGCAGAAGCCGCAAGGTAGACTTAACCTTCGGCATACAAAGTGGGATACTGCAGGACGCCGACGTAGCTACTTCATTGATTGTAGCTGAAATGGTTTATGTTTCTCAGGCTATACGACAGTTTTCAACTGGTGCGAAAGAAGGAGAAACTTTTTGTTAGATCCAGGATAAGAACTTATAAAGCCTTACGTTAAACAAAGAATGCAGAAGCTGAATGGAATGCGCGCAGTACGTAACGTCTAGGTTACGGGCTTCGGACTCGGTGAGTAAACTTAGAATGAACACAGACAGGGAAAGAAATAGGTTGGGCCTGTTCATAGCACGATCGCGGCTTAGGCATTAGGTGATATTAGGAAAATTCTGCAGTCCTCGATACGAGTGACCAAACGGGGATCCAAATGCGCTCTTACAAAAGAAGAGTCCAGTATCTTTAGCTCGACAAAGGATTCCTGTGTAAGTGTAGTACATAAGGCAACAAGGAATAAATTGGTGCTAAAATTTTGTATTAAATTTGGTGAAGGACATTTTAGGAATGTACTGTTGGCACTTTAAAACTGATTGTTATTTGTGATAAATTTGTTGGTGGTTGTCGAACCAAATTGTTAGCCGTTTATTATCCTTAAAATTTATTTTGAAAAGTTGTTACTTTGTAATATGGTGGTTGGCAAATAACTGATTCCTAAAGATAACTAATAAAAGGAAATCACTTGTATTTATTTTTTAAAACAGTGTTATACAAAAATTGATATCGACATCAGACTAGGATCGGAGACGTTGAGTAGCACGTAGTGTACTGGATAACTAAGTTCTAGAAACGAGCCATGCTAAAGACTGTAGATGCCAAATTTGATTAGGATAATTGATCTGGATGCTGGATTAAAGGTAGACGATCTTTATAATTTCAGACAGATTCCTTATTTCTAGATTTCCAGAAGGCTTTTGACACTGTACCTCACAGGCGACGTGTAATCAAAATAAGTGCTTATGGAATGTCGTCTGAGTTATGCAACTGGTTTCGTGATTTCCTGTCAGAGAAGTCACAGTTCTTAGCACCTGACGGAAAGTCGTTGAGTAAAACAGCTAAAACAGAAGTGACTTCTGGCGTTCACTGAGGTGATGTTACAGGGCCACTACTGTTCCTGGTCCATACAAAATTTAGGAGACAATCTGAGCAGGCGTAATATTTAGTCTGCAGATGACCCTCTCGTTTATTGTCTAACAGAATTACCAAAAGATCAAAACAAATTGCAAAACGATTTAGGAAAATGTATGTATTGTGCGAAAATTGTCAAGTGGCCCTAAAAAATGAGAAGTGTGAGGTTATTCACATGAGGGCTTAAAGGAATCCGTTGAACTTCGGTTACACGATAAATCGGTCAAATCTAAAGGCCATAAATACAACTAAACACCTACGAATTACAATTACGAACAACTTAAATTAGAATGAATGCATAGAAAATGTTTTGAGGAAGGCGACCCAAAGACTATGATTTACTGGCAGAACACTTAGAAGATGCAACAGATCTACTAAACAGTCTGCCTATACTACTCTTGGAGGTCCTGTTTTGGAGTACTGTTGCGCGGTGCGTGGTTCGTAAAAGATAAGATTCACCGAGTACATCTAGAAAGCTGAAAGTACTATCGAAAAATAGGTCAGAGAGTGTCGCGTACATGATACAAGATTTCGGGTAGACCTCATTAAGACAAAGATGTCTCTCGTTGCGGTGTGTTGTCTCACGAAAATTCCAACTTCCTACTCCGAATGCAAAAGATATTTCGTTGACGCCGACCTACGTAGGGAGAAAGTATCATTACAATAAAATAAGGGAACTCAGAGCTCCAAAGGAAAGATACAGGTGTTCGTTTATTCAGCGTTCTCTTCGAAAGTGGAATAATACATAATTATTGTGAAGGCGGTTTGATGAACCCTCTGCCAGGTGCTTAAATGGGATTTGTAGAATATCAATGTAGATGAAGTTTTAGATACGGAAGATTGTATTTTGTCACTGAAATGTGGTTTCTTGGAGTAACGGTAAAATTGACTCCTCTTTGATGTACTTTGCTGGACAGCAAAGGCCACCCAGATTTCATTACCGGAGTCACTGAGTCCGCTCTCAAGATAAAATGTCATTTCTGGTGCTAGCGGCAGTGAAAGAGCGGCAGTGTTTGGTGTATACAGAATCTAATAGCAGGATTAGAGTCTGTTGATGGTAGGGGTACCAAGAGAATTACGGTGTGAAACACGAGCAATAAGGTTTAGAAGACAATGAAACGATGCGTCTTGAAAATAATGTAAAAGAGACCTTAAAGAACACAAGAGTAGTTGCTAATGATGATTCTGAGCTACCACTTAACTGTACAGACACTACAAGAAGTGACACAGGACCTAATTTTTAAACAAAATGATGCCGTCATTTAATGTAGAAATCAATGGGGTCTGAATAAAAATATATGAAGCAATCGAGTTAGAAGCGAAGGAAATAAAAATAACTTAAAACAGAAATGGAAATGGCTGGTAGGATTCGTCATAGATCCCACTACTAAATTGGGAGATCGAAGATGATTTGTGGGTATATTCTTCACATTGTAAATCATGAGCACCTCAACCTACAGTTAATTGACTACCTCGTTACGATTTAAAATTTTCTGCCAGGCAAAATTTGTATATATGACCGGGTGGGATTTGTACTGAAAACTGCGTCTGGGCGCTTTTAGTATGACTGAAAACTGTCGTGGTGTCTTAAGAGGAATAGTCAATATTTTAAGATAAGGCACAGAGGTGTTAAAGACAGTAGCTACCAGTAAGCACTAATTTCAGTCAATGGGGAAAGTTGAAAATTTGTGCCAGACAGCGTTCCGAACCCGAATCTCCTACTCATTTTGCAGCATTTACCCTAGTTAGCCTCCCATCAGACCGAAATCTAGATCTGTATGGCTCGACGCAAGTTTTAACCGTCGTCCTACCGACTGTGAGTCCAGTATGCTATCCACTGTGTTTCCCCGCTCGGTACTCAAGTTACTACAGGTTAATTTTCGTTCTGTCATATTGTTTTGAAGTTGGAGTTGTGAATTTGAATAACTGAACATTTCGACGGTGATGGCGTTTTGTTGTCATCACTGCTGTATCCTTTTAATTAGCTGCCCGTATTCATAAATGCTAAATGTTTATTACTTTTGCCTTTAGGCTACGAACCAGGTCAGTTCATTAGTCAACATATCAAACACTAAAAATGGCCGTTTTCTAGGAAATGCGCTCTGTGGTTCTTGCAGTAGACACATGTATGCCATAACCCCGTATGAACTGCATATTGACAATCTAACGGCTTCGCGGTTCAACAAAAATTTGATTCCCTGTATTTCGCAATTTTTTTGAAAAAAATTGAAAGCTTAATATGCTGTCATAACATAATCATTAAGAGATGTACCTTGCATTAAAATTTCAAACAAAACAGGCATGTATTACATGTAGAAAAGTGTGTCCTTATCTTGAAGCAGAGTCACTAATGGAACACGCATATAACGAATTCATTCATTCAATAAATGAGAATCAGAGCACTTAGCAACTTTCAATAAACTTTACATTTAACTTCAAACTTTCACGAAAATTTTTCTCGCTAATACCCCTACAAAATGATGAAAATAGTTTGTCGGTATTACTGTCCCAGTAATACGTTTCAAAAATTCGTTAAAATAGTCCTTACGGCAGTAAAATATTGATTTACAGTGGTAACTGGTATCGATCAGTATGTGACCATCTTCAGACCATTTACACCATGATAGCAGGTGGCGACGCAGCGATTGACTCTGTAGAGCCACGACACCTGCTCTGTTCGCCACCATCCCCGAACATCATGGTGTAAAAGGTCTGAAGACATTGCAAATAGATATTTTGCTGTGAAGGTTGTTTTACACTCACCTGAAAAGGAAAATATCGCTTATTACAGTTTCGCTGTCCATGCAGTAAAATTTCAGCATCAGATGTGAGGTTTGCAGACAGTATGCATATAAACTGAATGTATCTACTAAATTATATAACTGCACGACACACAGTGTCGGAATTCATAAACACACAATGAGTGAAACCTTGTTTTTGCTTAACAAGACTATGTTCATCCAGTCTTTCATAACTAGAGTACATAGTAACTTCCAACATTCTTTGAGCTTAATTTGAAGCTTTTTCTAAATATTTTCTCGCTTGTATGCTTCACGTCAGATATTTGACACATTTATGTATTTGTAAAACAATCAGCCGCTTAAGGCTAATTTATACATGGTAATTCGATTATTTAAAGAATCGGTGGTTTTTCTGGTAGAATGAGACGAAACGGCATTAGTATGTACGCACCTGCTATACTTCAACGTACACACACAAACACACACACATACACGGGGAGAGATAGGTTGAGACAGAGAGAGAACCGAAGGCATTATCCGAATGGAATGAAATGGGTAGACGTGACGAACAAGTACATACAATGAAATGATTACATTTCCACAAAACTACGACGATTTATTAAAGAGAAAGAGCTTAACAAATTGAACAAATAAATAACGTGTTTGTCCACCTTTGGCCCTCATGCAAGCAGTTATTCGGTTTGGTAGAGAGTTGGTTGATATCCTCCTGAGGGTGTCGTGACAGGTTCTGTCCAATTGGTGAGCTAGCTGGTCAAATTTCCATTCTGGTAGAGTAGGGGGGGGGGGTTTGTCCATTATGTTCCAAACGTTCTCAATTGGGGGGGGGGGGGAGACTTAGCGACATTGCTGGCCAAGGTACAGTTTAGAAAGCACAAGAACATGCAGTAGAATTTCTCGCCAGGTGCGGATGGGCATTTTCATTTTCTTGCCCAGGATGGCAGGTGACAGTCAGGTTGATATCGTACCACAGTTAAGACGCAGCTGTTCATCGCTGCTTGGTCCGAAACAGGACCCATTACTGAGCAGTAGGATACCAGCCTGATTGTCAACTGCCATTGAGTCTGACAGTAATGATATTCTCGGATGGCATTTCATATTACAGCGGGATTCCTTTGGTCATCATCCATGGCACCCTTACAATACAGTGGTATGTCGACGATTTTGATGCCTTTCATGGCAAGCCATTTTCGTTTTACAATTCAGCAAGATAATGCCTGCCCATACATGAGGAGGGTTTCTATTACTTGCCTTTCTGCCAGCATGGCCGAAGGATCTCTCTCCATTTGAAGACGTTAGAAACATTGTGGACTGGGCTCCCGAGATAGCTCGCGATATTTACGGTCTTATGAGCCTATTGGACATAATTTAGCACAGTATCTCTTAGGAGGCCATGGAACAACTCCATCAATCGATTTCAAGCAAAATAATTGCTTTATAAGAGGCAAATGTGGACCAACATATTATTAAGCTCAAATTTGTGAAGCTCTTTCTCTTGAACAAATCATTCAATTTTTTTTCTGGAAGTGTAATCGTTTGATGCCATTACAAGTAAGTCACATCTACAGAGTTCCGCCCCATTCATGTGATTCCTACGTGGCACTTCATTTTTTGTGCCCTTGGAGTCTTCCATGGTGGCATGTCTGAATAAAACTTCAATTCAAATAAACTCTCGAGCTTTCGATGGCTAACTCCGTCATTTTTGTCAGGAGTAAAATTACTGACTGCTGGGGCTGGTTTTCTTCTTTTTCTTCTTTATTGCAATTTCATTCCCCAGCCCCCTATGGACACAAGAGGGCTGTCAGCGGCAGAGCCCGCCGCTCTTAAGCCTAGAGACCAATACTGATAGAAAAGATGAAACAAAACATATAAAAGGGCGATAGAAAGGGGAACATGAGAACATAAGGGGAGGGGGGTGAGACAATGTGGCTTAAGATATATCCTTACACAGAGATGTTCGTTTGGGGACATAGTTAAGAAAGGTCCACATAAAGATAAGAAACATAGTTTGCTACGTGTGTGATATGCACAGGATAGAAGTTGGCTGGAGTATTAAAAACAAACAAGAACGATGATTAAAACCACTGCGCGAGACACAGCATACATGTCAATGGCTAAACACTGCTGGGAGGGACGTGCGAAGGAGTAGAGGCCTGATAGGAGGGAGGATAGGTTAGAGAAAGAGGGATCAAAGGAGGTAGTGCTGAAGAAATGGGGCAGGTGGCACATTGAGGGCTAGGAGATAAGTGGGGTGGAAGAGGGAAAGCAAGCCAGGAGGGAGTGCAGAGATGTTAAAGAGGGTCTGATGGGAAGGAAGGGTGTGTAGGAGGGAGAACAAATCCTCTTAAGCGAAGAGACAAGGAGGGTTGAGCGAACCCTGAGGATGGTGGGGGGGGGGGGGGAAGGTGGGGCTAGAGTTGGTAGAAGGGGTAGATATACGGGTGAAGCTCATCATTCAGGAAGGATAGGCACTGGAAGGTGCATTAATGAAAGAGGAAGAGGGAGTGGAGAGGCAGTGAGGGCAGGACACAGTGGTAAAGGCACAGCAAAATGCAGGGTTAAGAGAGGACAGGAGACATTAGAGGGTGAGGGGGATTGAGTCTGTGGATGATATACAGGTTTCGGATGTGTTTGTAGAAGATGTTGGAAGCAGATGAGGTCATATACGAGTAGGATCCAGGTGGGGTTGGGAAGAGGATACAGAAACGGAGGCCAGGGCAAGGCGTTGAAGGATCTGGAGGGTTTTATAGAATCTGCGTGGGGCACAAATACAGCTGACACTGACATAACAATGGATGGGACAGATCAAGGATTTGCAGTTGTGAAGGAAGGGGGAAGGATCCAGGATCCAGTTGTGCAGTACGTGGAGTCTATTGTGGGCTTTGTGTTCGATCATTTGGGGGTCCAAGTTAGATGACGGCTGAGTGTGAGGTGCAGGAACTTCAGGGTAGGAACGATGGGGACAGGACAACCATAAATGGCAAGGCAATAATCGTGCAGCCAGAAGGAGGAGGTGGTACGACTTGTGATGATTGCCTGGGTCTTGTAAGAGTTAGTTTGAAAGAGCCACTGGTTGCTCCAAGCAGTGCACTGGTAGAGGTGGGCGTGAAGGGTACATTGGGGCTGAGAGCCAGGAAGGTGTTGTCATCAGAAAATCAGAGAAGTTGAACAAGTGTAGGCGGTTTGGGTATATCTGCAGTACACGGGATATAGAGGAGAGCATACCCACACTGGGATAAAACTTACCGAACTTAGTATTGTGGATAGTGCCATAAGAGGGACGACAGGAAAGGAGGGAAGCACACAATTCAGGCCAAATTGATAGGAAGGGCATAGGTCTGGAAACAGAAGCCTGAGGTGCCAAACATAGACATAAGTGTTCTGGAGGTCGAAGGAAACAAAGATAGCAGAATGATGAGAGTTAAGTTTCAGGGAAAGAAGACTGTTAAGATTAAGGACCTGGTCATCAGCGGAGAAGGAGGGCTGGAATGCACACTGGGTAAGGGGAAGGAGTTGGTGCTGGTTGAGGTGGTGATCAATATGATAGGGTGTGTGGTGGATGGACTCAAAGACCTTACTGAACTTTGTTGGATTTAGGGAACAGCAGGACGTGGGAATACTTCCATATAATGGGTAAAAGGTGGTGCAAAGGATAGCACTGTGCAAGGTAGCAAGAATAGCCAGGACACAGGGTGGGATTCCTTCGCAAATCAGTAGGTGACACCATTGTGGCTGGGGTTGGTGTTGCATTTGGAGCAGAATATGAGTCTGACGTTGTGTCCTGTAATGGGAGTGATTAAATGTGAGGAGGTAACTAGTCCAAGTACTGGAAACTTGGGGCGTGCAGTGGGACAGAGGTATCAGTGCAGTCAGAAGTGTGAGGAAGAGGGAGTAATCAAAGAGAGGATCATCAGGAATTGAGAAGACCTTAGAGAAGTGGGGAGCAAAATGGTCCGCATTACTGAGGTTGTCAGAGAAGGGGCAGTCATTGTGGAGAAGAGAGTAATGTGGGCCAGGATGGCTACCACTAAGGCAGAGGAAGGCAGACCAGTACTTGGAGGGTCCTACATTGAGGTTATCATTGAGATGTGTACATCTCTGGCACCACTCACAATGTTTCTTTCCTATTAAAAATGGCTCTGAGCACTATGGGACTTAACATCTTAGGTCATCAGTCCCCTAGAACTTACAACTACTTAAACCTAACCTAACCTAAGGACATCACACAACACCCAGCCATCACGAGGCAGAGAAAATTCCTGACCCTGCCGGGAATCGAACCCGGGAACCTGGGCGTGGGAAGCGAGGACGCTACCACATGACTACGAGATGCGGGCTCTTTGATATTAAAAGGTTACATATGTGCCATTGTAATTGCCAGGGGCAGAGGTGTGTATCCCATTTAAGGGCACAGAGGAAGGAACGGTGGAGCCTATGGGATTCACGGAGATGAAGGATGGCCTGTGGAGAAAGAGTAGGGCAGTGAGGGTGGATGCGTTTGGTAGGAACTTTGGCTTCCACAGCATCAGTGATGGTGTCCTGGAGGAACGATAAGGCATGGGTGACGTCAGTGGGATGTTGAAAGGTTAGTGGGTGGCTTTCGACCTGTGAGGCAATGGGTTCCCATTAGGTATTCAAGTTGGCTCGGTGGTAGTCATGGACAGATGTCAGAGGAGCAGTAGGGTGGTGACAGGATGTGTGCAATGGGCTGAAGAGATGCTGAGAACTGGGAGGTTGTTGCTGCCAATGATCTCTGGGATGTAGGCAGTGATATGACCAAGGAATTCAGAAAAAACAAGGATGACATGGGGGGTGGAGTTACTATAGACTCAGGTGAGCTGTGGGAGGGGAACATGGTCAAGGGTAATGAGGAACTAATGCCACTGCTGTAGGATGGAAGGGTGATAGCTGTGAATGTTGATGTCTGTGGTAATCCCATAGATGGAGAAGGTGCAGCCAAGATGGGAGATGAATTCATAAGGAAGAGGACTGCTGGGCAGAGACAGATATTGGCAGAGGGCAGGCGAGAGCCAAGGAGGAAAAAACAGACGCTGAGGATGAGGTGTTTGGTTGGGTTATTGAGCAGGGGTTGTGGCCAGACAGGGATATGATTGACGTGGCTAATAACACTAGGGGAAGGGGATTGTCTGTGTGTTGAAGGAGGTAGGGGGAGGTGCAGACAGTGTGGTGAGGTTGGAACAAGGTTTCATTAAGGATGAAGGAGTTGGCCTGGTACTGGGATAGGGTATGCATAAAAAGATACTTGTTGGCAGGGATGGAGAGGATGCTTTAGTATGGGAGATGATGCTGTTAGTGCACCAGGCTGGTTGGGAGGTTTGTGGTGGGAGGAGAAGAGATGTACAAACAAGCGTTTTGAGGTCAGTAAAGACGATGTGGACCTGGTTGTGGGAGTAGGTGGGGGTAGTTGTTGAAATGGAAGATGGAATGGGTAGCAAGGGAAACCTTCTGGAGTGTGTGGTGACACTAGAGGGGGTGGATGTTGTGGAGGATGATGAACAGGAGACGGATTATGTCTCCAGCTACAGGGGGTGAGCACAGGGGTGAATGGACTGATCGATGGGGCGAACACTGATGGTAAGCGTGGGGTTGGTGGGAGGAGAGTTTAGCTTTGCATTTGAAGATGTAAGAGGGATGGGATTCGTTGCAGGTGTTGCAGGAAAAAGGAGAGGCAATGTTAGGACACTGCTTGATGGAGTAGCACGCTTTACAGTGGGGGCAGGTGATGGTTTGCAGCTTTGGGTGACATGATCGTTGTAGAGGAGGCAGCATTGGCAGCGATAGGATTGAGGAGAAAAGGGGAGGGGTCAACAGTGTGGTCGCAGTCTCCCTGACTGAGGAGGTGATCTATGGAGCAGGCAGTGTCTGTGAACATTCACATCAGGAAAGTAGGGCTGGAGTCATTACAGATGCATTGGGCTGTGTGGAATTCCAGGGCAGGAATTACATTCATTTTCACTAGCACCTCCACCTCCGTGACCACGTGGCTGAGCTTTGTGATCACAGCAGTATCGTCACACGATGATGGCATTGAGGCTGACAGGGAGGGGAGGTGGTAAGGAAAGTTGTGAGAGATGCGTGTGAGTGAAAGGTGACATGGGGAAGTTTCCAGAAGGGGTCAGTGTGGAAAGAGGGAGAAGGGGACTAAATAAGGACAGAGTGTCTGTGAAGGATCAGCTAAGCAATGAGGGTACTTGTAATATACTAGCATACTAGCAGATTTCTAGTTTGAGGTTGAGGGCATCTAGGAATTTGGGATCAGGGTTGGAAATGAGGAAAGTATGCATGGTGGAGGCTGGGAATCCGTGGGGAGGGATGGTGGCCATGGGGGGATCAGAAGGAAGAGGTGCTGGCAGTGGTTCCTTGGACAAGGTGGTGGGGGCTAGTTTGGAATAGGGCGTTTTGAGGATTTTTTGATGAGGATTGCCTGGGAGAAAGGATGAGAGATTGGTTGAAGGTAACAGGAGGATAGGAGGCACGCATATCATATGGAGAGGAAGTGCTTTGATGCGAGAGTAGGTGCCCCATGGTGGCGATTGTCATGAAGTGGGCGGTGACTCAGGTGGGGGAAGCATGGTCAGGTGTAACAGGGGGAGTGGAGGCAGGAGCATGGGAGGGAGCAGGAGGAAGAGCATGGGCAGGGTCAGTATACAGTTGAGGATGTAGAGTAGAGGAGGAGATGGAAAATGAGGAGACTGTGAGGATGGCAGGTGGAGCAGAGAGGGGAAGCATGGAAGAGGTACTTCAGGAGGTAATGGTGGGAGCAGGGGAAGGAAAGGTGTAAATGACTGTAACGGTGGGGGTGTCCATGGCGGTCGGTGTGGTCTACCACGACAAGTGTCACTGAGGTAGGGAGAGAGAACGAAGACACGGTCAACGAGAAAGCGGGGTGGTTGGGCGGCGGTGGTGGCGGCGACTGCGGGCACCAACAGTGGGCGGCAGCCATCGGCGGTAGGTACCAACAGCAGGCGGCGACGGACGGATGGAAGCACGGCAGCAGACAGTGACGAACAGCAGCAGATGACGACAGACGATGATGGCATACTGCGACATGGCGGCAGGGGGGGGGGGGGGGGCTTTCAAAGCATTGGTTTTGCGGATGATGGAAGCTCAGGCACCGAAAATCTTGCCGTTTGGAAGTTGTGGGACACCAGGACGCTCGCGATTTCACTATATCCCGCTTATATGTTTATGTTTCCGACCATTGGCACCAATTAGAGGGCACCTAATACTGTGTGCGTAGAAGAACAGTTGGGCAGCTAATAGCACCTCCGGGAGGCAATCTGGAAGCAGAGCTTGCTTCATATTTCTGGGCAAGGGAATGATGAAAAAAGGAAGGGAGAGAAAGGCAGAAGTGTTACTCGATGAAGAGAAAAATCGGCAAGCGTCCTTTGTAGGACATAGCACCGGAACGACAGTGGTGATGCAGCAGCTTCCTTTCAATGGGTCACAATGGGCATGGTGAGGAGCGTAACAGTAAAGACACTGCTTCTACAGCGGTGAAACATTCTTAAGTCGACCCCTAGTACTATGTGAGCACTGTGACCGTTTATTAATGGGAGCGGTTCTGGGACCTTTCTATAGACGCTACTGCAGTTTACTATTTGCACATAAATATTGTTATTCCCTGTTGCATTTTGCCTACTCTTACCTTGCCGCGTCTCAGGAGGTGTCTTGTCGGGCCTTGGGAGGGAATTCTCTAGCCTAAAAATCCACATGTGCACTCCACACGTACTTCGCTACCCTTTTATCTGCTTCCTGCGTGAAGTGTTCGTCTGACCTATTCAGGGGGACCCTACATTTCTCCACCCGATAGCGGAGGTCGAGAAATTTGCACCCCAGATCTCCGCAGAATCGTATTAGCCTCTGGTTTAACACTTCCACTCTGCTCCAAACCAGAGCACCGCGATTGGTTCTGGGAACGATACTACAAATAGTTATCTCAGATTTCACCACGCGAGCGAGGCTTTCCGCCTTCATCAACTCCGCCAACCGCCTGTATGGACTGAGGATGACCTCTGAACCCTGACGGCAAGGGTCACTGGTGGCGACCACTGTTTCTGTTGTGTAACTTGCCGCAGCCAACATGGATTTTCAGTCGACCAGTAATGCATGTCATGCAAGTTAACAATTCCGTGGTTCGTGAATGTAGCCTCGTCAGTAAATAAAATCAAATTAATAAATGTGTCATCACTCTGAATATGAAGACAAGCCCATCGGGAGAATTGAATGCGTTGCATGCAGCCCGTGCCAGTTAACTCTTGGTGGAGACTGATATGGTAAGGATGATATTTATGGCGAAGCAGAACACAAACAACACTATTATGGCTCTTGCCAGATTTCCTTGCGATTTGATGCGAACTACCACAAGGATCTCGAATCACAGTGGCAAGAATACCAGTTTCCGTTCCCTCGTTAGTAACTTTGCCGGATATATTTCCGATGCGTTAAAGATCCAGTTATTCTCAATTTGTCATTCAGGTATTTAAATGTCCGACGTTTAGGGCGAGTACGTTGAGCGTATCTTTCAGCGTATAAGTCTCTAGCTCTCACTGAATTTCATTGGCATTCTCCGACAATATTAGTCTTACCGTTCCTATTAGTGATGTACTGCGAAACCGTCGAATGGTGTTTGCATGTCAGTGGCACGTTGTATGGATACGCCGTATTCTGCGAATATTTACTATTTGCACGGTATACGAGAGAAAATTGTCGGAGCATGTGCTTCGATAAATGCCGAAGTGATAAGGAATACCGCTTATACCTCAATAAGAAGCTTGGAGCACTGCATTGATACCAATGGTCATTACTTCGAACCGCCTTCTGTAGATGGACGTTCATGCCGCCTTTTTGACCTTCGTTGACTTTCAAAGACCTTACTCTAAGGCACCATCGGATTCGCCTCGATTGCCGCTATAAGAATATAAGTACCAATCTATAGCATCCCATTTAAAAAAACAAAGTTGACCTTCGTATCTATGACGCGACCCAGTTAGCAACAAAAACCCAACGTCATATTATGGCCCCCGTTGTCCCATGCTACATTTGTCCAACAAACGTTTCACTTGCTATCATACTTTCAAGTTATTATAGGTTGCAATAGTTAATGACTCACCTTGTATTGTTTCCAGGAAGCATCAGACAATGTCGGTGAAAGAAATTAGTACACCATTTTAGAGGTTTCCAGTTCCCACAAGATTTATTGTTGCAGCAGTCCATATCTAGTACATGAAATAATTACATTTACAGATCAGTAGCACAAGCCGTTCTAACGTAACAGTTTGTGAAACATGCTGAAAACACCCATTTTTGTGTGTGGTGTTACCTCCACGGCGAGCAGTGTAGGCTCTGTTTGTGACATCCAGAGGATCACACAGGTGACGAATACTGTGCTAGTATTCGTTGTACTACACCTGCTCGACATATTCTCGTAGTTCTGTGAGCGCTGTCGGTGGACGAGTCGCACTTCTCGTCCCATCATATCCTACACGTGCTCAATTGGAGACATGACTGGAGGTCGTACTGGCCGGGGAAGCTGGTGCCCGTCTTGCAAAACACGTTCGGTTTCACGGGCAGTGTGTGGGCGAACATTATCCTGTTGGAATAACGTATCACATTCCTGTTAGAACAACAGCAAAATAAAGGGTTTAATGACGTTGTGCACAGACGGAGTGTCTCCTGATATACCACAGGTGACGAGAGTTGTAGTTGCTTGTTGCACATCAGACCAGATGGCCTGGGAGTGGGGCCAGCGTCTCTTGAATGAATACATCCTAGGAGACGAAGTTCACCAGATCTACGTTATACACGCCAACGATCATCACTTCCTTGCAGGCAGAAACTTATTTCATTGCTGAAGATGATTGCTAGACATTCCATCTCCCAAGTAATCCTATGACGGTGGCAACTGATCCGTGCACTTCAGAGTTATGGCTTGACTGGATGATTGCGTACCCGTATTTCCATTGCTAATAACCGGTTCGCAACTGTTCGCCTTGACACGTCTAGGCTCGCAAGTCCTCTTATCTGTGGTGTAGTAGTTGCACGATCCGCCACCGCTAACCTTGCAACGACGATCCTGGGCATCTGTATAGTGTCGACGTGTTGAACTTGGTCTACGAGTGTGAGAAAGGTCACGTGATCGCCGATACCAGAATCATTGCACAACTAACACAGCACATCCAACTTCTGTGGCAGTTCTCCGAAAGGGACATTAAGCCACTTGGAAGGCCACAATTTGGCCCCTCTTCAGAGTCGTTATGTTGGGTATAGGACGCACGTGTGCGTCCCTGTGGAATGGTTGCCTGCTTGCTTCAAACGTTTCATCACACTTAACCTTGTGGATGAAAGCATTCCCTGTTTAAGTATAGATACAGATGGTGCTCTTGCCGCTATCTAACTACGCTGTCTGTTGGCTGATGACGTTGAAGCCGTTATCAGTACATCGTCTATCCTCCCAGGTGGCATGTGCTGTGATCGTATCAACATCGACGTCGTCTTTCCCGATATATTAAATTTAATTCTGCCAGTGTACTCGCTGTTTTACATAGACAAGCACATTAGACTGCGAAACATTCAAATGGCAAATAACAATGCTTAACAGACAGTTTACAATAGTGAATTTTTTCATCATCAGTACTTGTTTACAGTTTTATTTATCAAAGATTTTGATAATAGTTACTATTACAACTAGTCTTGATCACAAATTTATTTATTCTGGTAACCGGTTTCGACAACGCCTGTGGTCATCTTCAGACCAAAATAGTTTATGAGCAGGAGCTTCCTTCCGGTGGTAAATCACCGGTAACCAGAATAAATAAATTTGTAATCAAGACTGATTTTAACAATAACTATTAGTAATAACGTTGATCACTGTCTGCTCCCACGGTGTATTCAAAAGATTTTGAGGTAGACATAAACTGTAAAGATGTTCATTTGTTGTCAATAAAAATCTATCTTAAATATTCAATGACATACGAGACTTCCATGTTGAAATGTATTATATGTAAGTGGAAGCCACAGCTCGTAATTATTTGAAAAAATAGGTCATACTTCAAATTGGACAAAATCTGTTGTTACAATATTATTTACTTACTACTGGCTGCGTTCATCCAATCATCTTCAGTCCCAATAAATTACTCACTATAACCAACAAAGAGAGTACTCAAAATGAACTGTGGACCCTGACTATGAGAGTATAAGAGGGCTAATGAACTGTGTCACTATATGTTGCCTTTGACCGTATGAAGTATTTTACTGTTGACAAGAATGACACAGAATGGCTTTCACCTTATCTGGCAACTCATTAAGGGGGGCAGGACGCCAAACGGGCGGACATGGAGCAGGAGAGGCACTATAGGAAATTTTAATTTCCACTGTCTATACTTTTACAAATAAATTCATAAAACTTCGACAGCATGACGAGGAAGGATTAAGGATTCATACTTATAGCACTGACGGCTCAAAAATGTAACAAAATACATTTTGTTACATGTGAAATTTCATCATTTTTTCACTTACTACTGGTTCCATTTGTTGCAATAGGTACACATTTCTTCCTACTTACTTGGGCGGAAATGTGTACCTATAGCAACAAATGCAGTCAGTAGAAAGTGAAAAAATGATGAAATTTCACATGTAAAAAAGGTATTCCGCTACGTTCTTTAAATTCCACTGTTATGAGTGTGAGTCCTCAATCCTTCCTGGTCATGCTGACAAAGTTTTATGAATTTATTTGTAAAAGTATAGACAATAGAAATTAAAATGTCCTGCGGTGACTCACCTGCTCCTAGTCAGCGCTTTTGACGTCCTACCCCCCTTAAGAACATTCTCATGTACACTGTTTTAAGCAATTTCATGGTTCTTGACGATGACCATATTAACTAAACCTACAGTAAGGAAGAATTTTTACATAAGCAGCTCTTGGCGCCTCTGAAATGTAGAACTAACATCGTTTTGTTAATAGTGGCGCTAGTTACTTTTCAGAGAGAGCGCTGAGACTACAGAACAATAGCTCTGATAAACCACAGAGACCGTACACACTGAGTAAGGGCCGTCACAGTATCAGCCCGTAGCTGTCTGAGATCCCTGAGCCCGCAGCGCGGGGTCTACTTTCCGACAAGGCCACATAGACGCCTGCCAACAGACAACGCAACAGATGCGATCCTCCGGTTGCGTTTCACGCCCGAGCGAAGGCCCTTTCCACTCAGATTTAGCCTCCTTCAAAGCGAGAAGTGGAAATCACTGCGATAAATCCCCTGTGTAATTCGCTCGAAACTCTGTGAAGCCCTTGGCGATGCGGAGCGGAACGTTTTCCACAGACCGGCATAAAATTTAATTATTATTGCTTTGATTGCACAGAAACACTTCCTTTTGATGTTCCACGCAGGGAGCATCCGCCGGTTTCAATTACGGGCAATTGAATTACAGCTAGAAGCTTCAATTGCGGGCGGTGCCTTTGATATAGAGATACTGTCTTTGCTATAGAGAGACAAAACACGAGGCAAATTAGTGTTTCCTCACCTCATCGTCGTACCTTAACGGTTGCATTATGTAGTCTACATTGTATGTTGTTGTTGTTGTTGTTGTTGTTGTTGTTGTTGTGGTCTTCAATCCTGAGAGTGGTTCGATGCAGCTCTCCGTGCTACTCTATCCTATGCAAGCTTCTTCACCTCCCAGTACCTACTGCAACCTACATCCTTCTGAATCTGCTTAGTGTATTCATCTCTTGGTCTCTCTCTACAATTTTTACCTTCCACGCTGCCCTCCAGAACTAAATTGGTGATCCCTAGATGCCTCAGAACTTGTCCTACCAACCGATCCCTTCTTCTAGTCAAGTTGTGCCACAAGCCCCTCTTCTCCACAATTCTATTCAGTACCTCCTCATTAGTTATGTGATCTACCCATCTAATCTTCAGCATTCTTCTGTAGCACCACATTTCGAAAGCTTCTATTCTCTTCTTGTCCAAACTAGTTATCGTCCATGTTTCACTTCCATACATGGCTACACTCCATACAAACACTTTCAGAAACGACTTCCCGACACTTAAATCTATATTCGATGTTAACAAATTGCTCTTCTTCAGAAACGCTTTCCTTGCCATTACCAGTCTACGTTTTATATCCTCTCTTCTTCCACCATTATCAGTTAATTTGCTCCCCAAATAGCAAAACTCCTTTACTACTTCAAGTGTCTCATTTCCTAATCTAATTCCCACTGCATCACCCGACTTAATTCGACTACATTCCATTATCCTCATTTGGCTTTTGTTGATGTTCATCTTATACCCTCCTCTCAAGACACCGTCCAGTCCGTTCAACTGCTCTTCTAAGACTTTTGCTGTCTCTGACAGAATTACAATGTCATCGTCGAACCTCAAAGTTTTTATTTCTTCTCCATGAATTTTAATACCTACTCCGAACTTTTCCTTTGTTTCCGTTACTGCTTGCTCAATATACAGATTGAATAGCATCGCGGAGAGGCTACAACCCTGTCTCACTCCCTTCCCAACCACTGCCTCCCTTTCATGTCCCTCAACTCTAATAACTGCCATCTGGTTTCTGTACAAATTGTAAATAGCCTTTCGCTCACTGTATTTTACCCCTAACACCTTCAGAATTTGAAAGAGAGTATTACAGTCAACATTATCAAAAGCTTTCTCTAAGTCTACAAATAGTAGAAACGTAGATTTGCCTTTCCTCAATCTTTCCTCCAGATAAGTAGTAGGGTTAATATTGCTCACGTGTTCCTACATTTCTACGGAATCCAAACTGATCTTCGCCGAGGTCGGCTTCTACCAGTTTCTCCATTCGTCTGTAAAGAATTCGCGTTAGTATTTTGCAGCTGTGACTTATTAAACTGATAGTTCGGTAATTTTCACTTCTGTCAACACCTGCTTTCTTTGGGATTGGAATTATTATATTCTTCTTGAAGTCTGAGGGAATTTTGCCTGTCTTATACATCTTGCTCACTAGATGGTAGAGTATTGTCAGGACTGGCTCTCCCAAGACTGTCAGCAGTTCTAATGGAATGTTGTCTACTCCCGAGGCCTTGTTTCGACTTAGGTCTTTCAGTGCTCTGTCAAACTCTTCACGCGGTATTGTATCTCCCATTTCATCTTCATCTACCTCCTCTTCCATTTCCATAATGTTGTCCTCAAGTGCAACGGCCTTGTACAGACCCTCTATATACTCCTTCCATCTTTCTGCTTTCCCTTCATTGCTTAGAACTGGGTTTCCATCTGAGCTCTTGGTATTCATGCAAGTGGTTCTCTTTTCTCCAAAGGTCTCTTTAATTTTCCTGTAGACAGTATCTATCTTACCCCCAGTGAGATAAGCCTCTACATCCTTACATTTGTCCTCTAGCCATCCCTGCTTAGCCATTTTGCATTTCCTGTCGATCTCGTTTTTGAGACGTTTGTATTCCTTTTTGCCTGCTTCACGTACTGCATTTTTGTATTTTCTCCTTTCATCAATTAAGTTCAGTATCCCTTCCGTTGCCCAAGGATTTCTACTAACCCTCGTCTTTTTACCTACTTGATCCTCTGTTGCCTTTACTATTTCATCCCTCAAAGCTACCCATTCTTCTTCTACTGTATCTCTTTCCCCCATTCCTGTCAATTGTTCCCTTATGCTCTGCCTCAAACTCTGTACAACCTCTGGTTCTTTCAGTTTATCCAGGTCCCATCTCCTTAAATTCCCACCTTTTTGTAGTTTCTTCAGCTTTAATCTACAGTTCATAACCAATAGATCGTGGTCCACATCTGTCCCTGGAAATGTCTTACAATTTCAAATCTGGTTCCCAAATCTCTGTCTTACCATTATATAATCTACCTGAAACCTTCTAGTATCTCCAGAATTCTTCCATGTATACAGCCTTCTTTCATGATTCTTGAACCAAGTGTTAGCTATAATTAAGTTATTCTCTGTGCAAAATTCTACCAGGCGGCTTCCTCTTTCATTCCTTAGCTCCAGTCCATATTCACGTACTACGTTTCCTTCTCTTACTTTTCCTACTGTCGAATTCCAGTCGCCCATCACTATTAAATTTTTGTCTTCCTTCACTACATTTTATAAATTAGAATATTTAAATGGGTTAATCGACAGATTATAACAAAAGACAGCTTTTTGTGGAACGAATCCAATCGACCTGCAGCCTGTTGCACAGGTGACAGTCGCAGACAGTCAAAGTCGCCACCTACAACGTCCTATATGACCCACAGTGACTCAGATCCGCTGATGAGAGAAACAATGTCATAACAATAGACTGACAGCGACAATTATGTCCTTCGTGGCATCTACCACCCTATATGTACACAGTGTTTTCAGTGTTCACCAGGAACAATTCAGTGAAGCTGACGGAGGCTGAGATAAAGAAAAAAAGACATTTGGTTTTAGCTCAGCAGTGAAACTGACCTGAAATATACAAAACCTGAACAACAATAATGTCCATTATACACTCGGAACATACCGGGGGGTGGCTGGACGATGGGATTATATCTTCTCCTCTGCTCTTAGCATGCGCTTTGGTATACTGAGGGGTGACATAAAAGTGCACAAGGATAATTTTCCAATTCATCCAATAAATTATGCCACAACCTGGCCCTGATATCATATGGAGTGGCTACTGTCAGATTATTTTAGTACGAACTTCAAAGACCAACTGGATTGTAATATATTAACGGTAAAAGGTCACAAAACCAAAAGTAAACTACCGTTGTTGTTGTTGTTGCGGTCTTCAGTCCTGAGACTGGTTTGATGCTAATCTATCCTGTGCAAGCTCCTTCATTTCCCAGTACCTACTGCAACCTACATCCTTCTGAATCTGCTTAGTGTATTCATGTCTTGGTCTCCCTCTACGATTTTTACCCTCCACGCTGCCCTCCAATGCTAAATTTGTGATCCCTTGATGCCTCAGGACATGTCCTACCAGCCGATCCCTTCTTCCAGTGAAGTTGTAGCGTAGAGTAATGAAATTTAGAGAATACATTTGTCTAGGTAACATATGTAAGTGATTGACAATGCAAGATCACAGATTAATGGATGCAGGTGATCAGACAGGACGTTTATGTACGTGTCACCTTTCAGAGTCGTATGTACACGTATCTGAGATCCCATATCGCTCCATTGCACACACACCCCCTACAGTTAAGGAGCCTCCACAATCTTGGACAGTCCCCTGCTGACATACAGGGTCCCTGTGTTCATGAGGCCGTCTCCATACCAGATCACGTCCATCTGGCAGCTACAATTGGAAACGAGACTCGTCCGACCAGGCAACATGTTTCCAGTCATCAGCAGTCCATGTCGGTATAGACGGTTCAAATGGCTCTGAACACAATGGAACTTAACCTGGGAGGTCATCAGTCCCCTAGAACTTACAACTACTTAAACCTATCTAACCTAAGGACATCACACACATCCATGCTCGAGGTAGGATTCGAAACTGCGACTGTAGCGGTCGCGCGGTTCCAGACTGTAGCGCCTAGAACCGCTCGGCCACACCGGCCGACGGGTCAAGGTGAGGCGTAAGGCTTCTGTGTCGTGCAGTCATCTAGGGTAGACGAGTACGCCTTCAGCTCCGAAAGCCCTTATCGTTGATGCTTCGATGAATGGTTCGCACGATGACGCTTGTTGATGGCCCAGCATTGAAATCTGCAGCAATTTGCGGAAGGTTTGCACCTGTGTCACGTTGAACGGTTCTCACACTCGTTGTTTTTCCCTTTCTTGCGGGATCCTTTTCCAGCCGCAGTGATGTCGGAGATTTGATGTGTTACCGGATATTCACAGTACACTCATGAAATGTTCGTACGGGAAAATTCCCACTTCTCGCTACCTCGGAGATGATGTGTCCCATCGCTTGTGCGCCACGTTCACAACTCACTTAAATCTTGACAACCTTTCATTGTAGCAACGGTAACCAATGTAAGCACTGCGCCAGGCGCTTTTTCTCTTATATGGCGTTGTCGACCGCAACGCCGTATTCTGACGGTTTACATATATCTGTATTTGAATATGCTTCCCTGTGCTAGTTTCTTTGGCACTTCAGTGAAAAGACCTTTCTGAGATAATCCAGATTCGCCAGAGAAAATCGCGAGGAGAAGGAATCAGAGGAAGAGACAAGAAGATGAGCCTGTGCAAGAAGCGTTGTATTTGCTAAGATCAAAAGATAAGGGAAATTTGTAAAGTATTAAAATTTTATGTATAAGTCAACAGATTCTGTTGATGCGAATATTATTTCTGTAATACACTCCTGGATGTAGTCCTGTGGAACGGCTTGCCATGCCATTTCCACCTGGAGCCTCAGTTGGACCAGCGTTCGTGCTGGACGTGCAGACCGCGTGAGACGACGCTTCATCCAGTCCCAAACATGCTCAATGAGGGACAGATCCGGAGATCTTGCTGGCCAGGGTAGTTGACTTACACCTTCTAGAGCACGTTGGGTGGCACGGGATACATGCGGACGTGCATTGTCCTGTTGGAACAGCAAGTTCCCTTGCCGGTCTAGGAATGGTAGAACGATGGGATCGATGACGGTTTGGATGTACCGTGCACTATTCAGTGTCCCCTCGACGATCACCAGAGGTGTATGGCCAGTGTAGGAGATCGCTCCCCACACCATGATGCCGGGTGTTGGCCCTGTGTGCCTCGGTCGTATGCAGTCCTGATTGTGGCGCTCACCTGCACGGCGCCAAACACGCATACGACCATCATTGGCACCAAGGCAGAAGCGACTCTCATCGCTGAAGACGACACGTCTCCATTCGTCCCTCCATTCACGCCTGTCGCGACACCACTGGAGGCGGGCTGACGATGTTGGGGCGTGAGCAGAAGACGGCCTAACGGTGTGCGGGACCGTAGCCCAGCCTCATGGCAACGGTTGCGAATGGTCCTCGCCGATACCCCAGGAGCAACAGTGTCCCTAATTTGCTGGGAAGTGGCGGTGCGGTCCCCTACGGCACTGCGTAGGATCCTACGGTCTTGGCGTGCATCCGTGCGTCGCTGCGGTCCGGTCCCAGGTCGACGGGCACGTGCACCTTCCGCCGACCACTGGCGACAACATCGATGTACTGTGGAGACCTCACACCCCACGTGTTGAGCAATTCGGCGGTACGTCCACCCGGCCTCCCTCATGCCCACTATACGCCCTCGCTCAATGTCCGTCAACTGCACATACGGTTGACGTCCACGCTGTCGCTTCATGCTACCAGTGTTAAAGACTGCGATGGAGCTCCGTATGCCACGTCAAACTGGCTGACATTGACGGCGGCGGTTCACAAATGCAGCGCAGCTAGCGCCATTCGACGGCCAACACCGCGGTTCCTGGTGTGTCCGCTGTGCCGTGCGTGTGATCATTGCTTGTACAGCCCTCTCGCAGTGTCTGGAGCAAGTATGGTGGGTCTGACACACCGGTGTCAATGTGTTCTTTTTTACATTTCCAGGAGTGTATTTGTTGTATGTGAGTATCCTTACTAGTGCCAGCAACACTCTTAGGCCGAAGGACGTGTGATGCTAGTCCCCGTCCACAAGCTGCAATATGTCTAAGGCAAGAATGGGAGGATTGTGTGTCTTAGAAGTATTGTATTTTGCCACCTGAACAGTACTTGCGTACGGAACCTACGCTTTTACTGCCACATGTCGTCAGTAAAAGTTAAAACTGACTGAGCACTATTACAAATTCCAATTTGATTCCGAATAGCAGGGAAAGAAGCTCAGCTTAAACATTACGCGATGCATAAGTATGCAGTGGGACGAAGAGTCTGTAGAAAGTTTGTTCAGATGAGAATCTGTGGGATGTAACTAATTTCAGAAGCTGGTAGCACACATACAATAATGACAGACGAGGAGTTACAACACTGTCGAATCTGGAAGGTGACTGTGTGTCCGACCAGTGTAATATGAGCACAAACCATAGTTAGGTGAGATTCAACAGCCGTCAAGGAACTGAAGAAAAAGCTCTTTAACCATAAGCTGTTTTTATTTGAATCTCAATATCAATCGGTTTCTGTCGATCACCAGCATCGCAGTGTACTAGGCAAAAATGTGTTTCTGCAAGCATGTCTGAAAAATTGGATACCATACCTACATAATATGTATATGCCTCATGGCTTATCGATCTGTCAATGCAGATGCACAACAACATTCGATCTCTCGCAGGAATACAATAGTGCTGCGAGCGGAGAGGAATACTGGACAGGGTCACTAACCTGTAGTGTGGGGCATATGGAGATGTGTGTCGGATCAGAAACGTGCTCGGATAGCCGAAATTTTTAAGGCGGCCGCTAGCGCAGTGCGGGAAATATGGCTTCGAATCCTCGTCTGCCGCAAATTTTAATCCGTCTCTATTATTTCGATGTCCCAATGCAGCCAAAGTCTGAAATGTACTGTATTCATAATGAGACTGTCTGATTAAAAAATCAGGTAATCCAGCCATAGTATCTTCAGACATTTAAGTTTCAATTAGTTTCATAGAATTCGCTGAGATTTGCGCCTGCTTAGCCGGCAATGTAGCGTTGAACGCCAATAAGGAGCTGGTAACATAAAAGTCCCCCAAGTGGGTTCCGGAGCGACGCAGCAGATATTTCTGGAATCTTAGCAGGGGGAATCGACTGGAGAAAACCTCTAGACCTTGAAAAAACGACAATTTTCATTGGGAGTTTAATTTTGTTGAATGACGCTATCCTTAGTTGTATCTGTGGGAGAGCATATCTCGGATGTAAGTTAATGTTATCTTCACAGTGCAACACATTTTTATTAAGTTAGTGAACTTGTGCGTCGATGTGGTGGCAATTTGCCGGTACAGAGCAACAACATTTTACGCAGCTTCTCAGTCTCTGTAACTCTCAAAAACAACTTTTCAACAGTTTTTATAGATGTATTTGTACAATGTGGTACTACACACCATCTCTAAACCATTTTTCGAAACGTAAATTGCAAAACAACACATAACTATGAATTAGCATTATGACAGAATCTGCGAGCTAGCCCCCGAGGTCACAGGCATCACATGACTCAAATGGTGCATTTTAGCGAGATTTCAAATATTCAAATGTGTGTGAAATCTTATGGTACTTAACTGCTAACGTCATCAGTCCCTAAGCTTAAATCTATACGTGATGTTAACAGATTTCTCGTTTTCAAAAAACGATTTTCTTGCATTGTCAGTGTACATGTTATACCCTCTTTACTGAGACCATCATGATTTATTTTGCTGCCCAAATAACAAAACCCCTCTAATAGTTTAAGGGTATCGTTTCCTGTTCTAATTACCTTAACATCACCTGAATGTCCGCCACCGGTAGCTGAGTGGTCAGCGTGACGGGCTGCCAATCCCAAGGGCCCGGGTTCCATTCCCGGCTGTTGTCGGAAATTTTCTCCGCACAGGAACTGGGTTGTCCTAAACATCGTCATTTCATCCCCATGACGCGCAAGTCGCCGATGTGGCGTCACATTGAAAGACTTGCACCAGGCGAGCGGTCTACCCGACGGGAGGCCCTCGTCACACGCTATTATTACTATCACCTGATAGAATTCGACTACATTCCATTACTCGCGTTTTGGTTTTGTTTATGTTCATAGTATATTTTCTTTTCAAGGCAGTATCCACTCCATTGTGCAGCTGCTTTTCCACGTCCTTTGCAGTCTCTGCAAAATTACAATGTCATCAGCAAACATCAAAGTTTTTATGTGTTCTTCCTGAACTTTAACAGGTCTCAAATGTACAGACTGAATAACATCTGTGATAGGATACAACCCTGTATCACTTCCTTCTCAATCACTGCGTCCCTTTCAACACCCTCGACTCACGTAACTGTCGTCTGGTATATGTGCAAGTTGTAAATAGGCTTTTGGTAACTACATTTTACTACTGCTAGCCTATGAATTTTGAAATCAGTACTCCAGACAACAATGTCGCAATCTTTCTCTATGTCTACAAATGATATAAACGTAGATATTTCCGTTCTTTAATCCATATTCTAAGAGACGTCGTAGGATTAGTGCTGCCTCAAACTTGCCCACATTTCTCCGGAATCCAAACCGATCTTCGGCAAGGTTGGCTTCTACTTGATATTTTCCTCTCCTGTAAAGAAATGTGTTAGTGTTTCGCAATTACGGACTAGTAAAATTATACTTAAGTAATATTCGCATCTGGCAGCACCATTTCTCTTTGGAATTTTAATTATTAGGTTATAATACAAGTATGAGGGCATTTTTTTCTGTCTCACATATCTTGGCTCTCCCAAAGCTGTCAGCAGATCTGACAGAATGACGACTACCCTCAGAGCCTTTTTTTCGAATTGGGTCTTTCAGGGCTGTGTCAATGTTCTTCCCGCTGTATTACGTCTCCCTTCTCTTCTTCATCTACGTTCTCTTTCATTTCTATGGTAATACCTACAACGGCATCTCCCTTGTATAGTCCCTCTATATACTTCATGTTGCAGCATTTCCTTCTTTGCTTGTGACCTCTTGATATTCACACAAGTTTCTCTTTTTTTCGAGAGGACTCTTTAATTTTTCTGTAGGTAGTATGTATTTCTCCCCTAGTCACATACACTTGTAAAGACTTAGGTTTGTTCTCTACCCATTCCTCTCAGCCATTTAGCACTTCATGTCGATTTCATTTTTAGAATGTTTGTATTCGCTTTCGTTTGCTTCATTTACGGCATTTTTTTTGTCGTTAGTTAAATTCAGTTTCTCCCGTGATATCCAAAGATTTGTACTAGAACATGGCATTTTACCTATTTGATCCTCTGCACCTTCACTATTGCATCTCTGAAGGCTACCCATTCGTCTTCTACTGTAATTCTAGTCAGTTGTTGCCAAATTCCATCTCTGAAACTCACAGCCACTGGTTATTTCAACTTATCCATTCTCGTTTTCCTTAATTTCCTACCTTTTTTAAATTTCTTTACTTTTAATCTATAGTTTATAACCACTAAACTGTGGTCGGTGTCCATATCTGTCCCTGAAAATGTCACACAATTTAAAATCGGGATCGGATACCTCTGTCTTCACATAATATAATCAGTCTGAAACCTTCTAGTGTCTCCAGGTCTCTTCCACGTATCCTACCTTCTTTCTCTGTTCTCAAACCAAGTGTTAACGATGATTAAATCACACTCAGTGCGACCAGGCAGCTTCCTCTACCATTCCTTTCCCCCGTCCAGATTCATCTATATTTTTTTCTTCTCTTCCTTTTCCTACTATCGAATTCCAGCCCGCCCCTCCCCCCCCCCCCTCCCACCTCCCATAACGAATTCTCGTCTCCTTTAACCGAATGACTTATTTTATCTCATCAGACATTTCTTCAGTCTCTTTATTATCTGCAGAGCGAGCTGACATATAAAGGTGTGCTACTGTGGTGGGTATGGGCTTTGTGTCTATCTTGGATACGATAATGCGTTCATTAAGCTGTTCATAGTAGCTTCCCCGGGTTCCTATTTTCTTACGCGTTATTAAATCTCTGTTATATTACCACTATTTGATTTTGTATTTGGAACTCTATGTTCACCTGACCAGAAGTCCTCTTCCTGCTGACAGTGAACTGCATTAATCCCACTTTATCTAACTTCAAACTATCCATTTCCCTTTTTAAATTTTCTTATCTACCTACTCTTATAGTGTATGTAACATTTCACTCTCCGATTCATAGAATGCCAGTTTTGTTTCTCCTGATGACTACATAACCCTGATTACTCCTTGCCCAGGGTTCCGAAAACGGGGACAATTTTACTTCTAGAAAATTAATCCAAAAGAATTCTGTCATCATTTTAACTCTCATCAAAGCTGCAAGCCTTCGGGACTGTAGGTTCCCCCTTGTTTTCAGCCTTTCACATTACCAGCACAGCTAGGGCATTTTGGTTTACGTTACGAGGCAAGACCAGTAAATCATGCAGACTACCGGCCCTGCAACTACAGGAAAGGCAGCTGCCTCTTTCTGGGAGCCACGTGTTTGTTTAGCCTCTCAAAACGTACCCCTCCGGTACGGTTGCACCTAAGATATGGCGGTCTGTATCGCTGGGGCACTAAGTCACCTAGCCAACACTAAGGTCCATGATTCATGGGGGGAGACTCAACAATACAACACGTTTTTATCGATACGTTATTTATTTTATGGTGCACGAATCTCTTCCTGGATTGTATTGCGTTGATATAATCAGTAGTCCTTGACGGTGATTAGCTTAAGAACAACTGCAGATAGGTAGAGGAATTACGGATGGACTTGGAGTACACAGAGTAAAAATGTAGTTCCCCATTATCACTCCATTACGCACCCCTGTTGTTCCTTTGCTTACTGTCGACAGGGAGTTAGGTCAAGTATTTGTTGCAAGAGAGATTCTGTGCATCTTCCTCCTTTCAGTTTAAATCAGTACACTAATTTTTCGTCGCTAAATAATCTGAAAGGTTTCTGTGACCAGCAGTTCTTATTAGATGCACAAATAACACAATCAATACTTAGTAATCACTGTTGAGAGGAAAGAAAGTTGCCAGCTCACTTTCCACAAATTTAGTGTATGAAATAATACACCGTGGAAACATCATGATTCACAATAATAATCCTATTTGCGCTGATTTGTGTACTCCATAGTAATAAGTCCATTGGTTTCTTGTTTCAGAATTGTTGGTTTCCTAACGTTTGTATATTTCTGAGAAAGCAATAAGCGGCAGTGCATTGTATTTACGACGCATTATGTTGATTTAATATTTATCTAAGGTAGCTGACTTCAACTTATTATGATAATTACGACTACTGGTGAGTTAGATTCCATCAGCCAACGACCTGAAGGAATAAACGCAATTTACTTGTAAGTTGCGTAATAGCCGAATCTTCAGTAACTTAAATAATGATCACTAATTCAGACAGTACCCCCACACCCCTCTCTAGGACGTCTATTGTTATCCTAGGCGAAGGTGAAGACGTTTTTCAAATGTTTACGAATCGTGTAGCTGAGACAGGACGCGATTATCATCCTGGTATACACCTAGTCGCATATGGGAAATAACCTAAAATCCATATTCATGCAGACCGACACACAGGTCCTCGTCCTTCAGCCGCCTGGTGGATTCGAACTGAAACTGGCACTTCTCCCCGAATCCAGGGAAAGAAGGGTTACCGTGAGCGGCTATCCAAGCGGGTACCAAAACGATTAATATTTTTAAGAAACGTTCAAAAACAAACATCTATGATTAAATTATACGGATCTAAAAAGGAATTCGTTACCAGTCGTCAAGGATATCGAACCATATTCTGTTCCCAACTGTTAGTTTTATCTATATCACTGTGTTATGTGCCGTGGCCCTCATCACTTTTAACAGACAGATCAGTATGTTTTCCTGGTTGGGGTGATTTCAGCAAAAACACGTGTAACTTCAGGTGTGCCCCAGGGCACCGTAATACACTCCTGGAAATTGAAATAAGAACACCGTGAATTCATTGTCCCAGGAAGGGGAAACTTTATTGACATATTCCTGGGGTCAGATACATCACATGATCACACTGACAGAACCACAGGCACATAGACACAGGCAACAGAGCATGCACAATGTCGGCACTAGTACAGTGTATATCCACCTTTCGCAGCAATGCAGGCTGCTATTCTCCCAAGGAGACGATCGTAGAGATGCTGGATGTAGTCCTATGGAACGGCTTGCCATGCCATTTCCACCGGGCGCCTCAGTTGGACCGGCGTTCGTGCTGGACGTGTACACCGCGTGAGACGACGCTTCATTCAGTCCCAAACATGCTCAATTGGGGACAGATCCGGAGATCTTGCTGGCCAGGGTAGTTGACTTACACCTTCTAGAGCACGTTGGGTGGCACGGGATACATGCGGACGTGCATTGTCCTGTTGGAACAACAAATTCCCTTGCTGGTCTAGGAATGGTAGAACGATGGGTTCGATGACGGTTTGGATGTACCGTTCACTATTCAGTGTCCCCTCGACGATCACCAGAGGTGAACGGCCAGTGTAGGAGATCGCTCCCCACACCATGATGCCGGGTGTTGGCCCTGTGTGCCTCGGTCGTATGTAGTCCTGATTGTGGCGCTCACCTGCACGGCGCCAAACACGCATACGACCATCATTGGCACCAAGGCAGAAGCGACTCTCATCGCTGAAGACGACACGTCTCCATTCGTCCCTCCATTCACGCCTGTCGCGACACCACTGGAGGCGGGCTGCACGATGTTGGGGCGTGAGCGGAAGACGGCCTAACGGTGTGCGGGACCGTAGCCCAGCTTCATGGAGACGGTTGCGAATGGTCCTCGCCGATACCCCAGGAGCAACAGTGTCCCTAATTTGCTGGGAAGTGGCGGTGCGGTCCCCTACGACACTGTGTAGGATCCTACGGTCTTGGCGTGCATCCGTGCGTCGCTGCGGTCCGGTCCCAGGTCGACGGGCACGTGCATCTTCCGCCGACCACTGGCGACAACATCGATGTACTGTGGAGACCTCACACCCCACGTGTTGAGCAATTCGGCGGTACGTCCACCCGGCCTCCCGCATGCCCACTATACGCCCTCGCTCAAAGTCCGTCAACTGCACATACGGTTCACGTCTACGCTGTCGCGGCATGCTACCAGTGTTAAAGACTGCGATGGAGCTCCGTATGCCACGGCAAACTGGCTGACACTGACGGCGGCGGTGCACAAATGCTGCGCAGCTAGCGCCATTCGACGGCCAACACCGCGTTTCCTGGTGTGTCCGCTGTGCCGTGGGTGTGATCATTGCTTGTACAGCCTTCTCGCAGTGTCCGGAGCAAGTATGGTGGGTCTGACACACCGGTGTCAATGTGTTCTTTTTTCCATTTCCAGGAGTGTAGGTCCGCTGCTTTTTACGTTTTACATAAACGTTATGGTTGATAGTATTCACAGTGGCATTAGATTGTTTGCCGATGATGCTGTTGTGAACAAATCAATAACGATTTGCGGAAAATAAATGTGTGGTGTAATGACTAGCGGTCACGTCTCAATATTAGAAAGTGTAACCTGCTGCGTTTAACAAGGCGAAAATCCTCATTAATGTAAGAGTAAAAAATAAATGCCCGGTCTTTGAAAGCGGTAGCTCCCGTCAACTATTCGAAATGATCTCAAATGGAATGATCAGATTACACAACAAACGGGCAGGGTGAACTTTATATTGTGGCTTATTGGTAGCATCCGGAAGCGATGCAGTCCTTCAGCGAAGGAAACTGCCTGCAATACGTTAATTCATCCAGTCTTAGACTTTTGTTCGTTTGTTTGGGGCACTTACCAGTTGGGTCTGATTCAAGAGATTGAGAAGTTCCAAAGAAGAGCGGCAATATTCATGACTGGTACATTTAGCCACCGCGGGAGCGTTACAAATCTCATAGAAAGTCTGAAGTGGTATACATTTGCAGGCAGACGACGCGCTAAACGGAAGGGGCTACTCACTAAATTCCGAAATCCGGTCTCCGCCGAGGATGTACAGCACATATTATAACCACCAACTTTCAAATCGCGCAATGATCACCATTCAAAGATAAGGGAAATTAGAGCTCGTAGTGAGGCGTTCAGACAGTAGTTTTCCCTCCTGCGATCCGCAAGGGGAACAGAGGGGGGCGAAATATGACTTTGGTGCGAATTGTGCCCTCCGCTATCCACCGCTTGGTGGCTAGTGGAGGGATATATGTAGATTTAGATGTTTTAGAGGTTTTCACATTCACTTTCCAACTGTTTAATTTTCTGAAGCAGCTTACCGCTGAGCCGTGCATCGGTTCTCGTCGATGAGTTTCGAGACACCTTGTCACTTCGTCGTCAGGTGACCGATTTCGTTGCCTTCCCACAAGAGTGGGGGTTGAGTGATGGTGGGTGGGGTGGGAGTGGGGGGGGGGGGGGGGAGATACACGAAGAAGAGGCGAAGAAAACTTAGTGCTGCGCACGCTTGTGCCTTTCTCTTGCTCGATAGGTTGCCTGGTGGTGATGGCTCCTTAATGCTGAAGCGATATTCTACATGAAGGACGGGTCGTGTTCAGTGCTTACAGAAAAGCCGCAAGTAGGGTCGGGTGTGAAGTACCGTGCGAAAGTGTGGAATTTAGCAACGTGTGAAGCATCGCAGTGTGCGGCAGATATCAATGATGATTTACTGCAATTCGATCTAAGCAACAGCACTATGTGGAATCTGACGAGTTTTCATTTGTTAAAGGAGAAATTATTCTTTTGCTATTGGAGAACAAGTGTTGTGAAACGTCGCTGGCTGCTCTTTCACGAAATTAAATAAGAGTGGTGGTGTTAGGGGTCATCAATGTGTTCTTAAGGGATTTTTCAAGTGGTGAAGCCAACTTGTCTCTGCATACTTCCCTAGAACTTATTATTTTTAAGACCACGCTCCAGGTATAGTATATGATGTTACCTGAAATTTTCTTGTGTACAAGAACTGGTAATAAATATGGATTATCACCTTCATGGGCAGTATTGTTTAGTTGGTAATTATTTTTGGCATGGATGTTATATTCAATGGCCCCTTTAACGAAGTGTATATATAGGGTGTTTCAAAAATGACCGGTATATTTGAAACAGCAATACAAACTAAACGAGCAGCGATAGAAATACACCGTTTGTTGCAATATGCTTGGGACTTTCAGGTTTTATTCTATATGTTAACCTTTCAAATACTGAAGTGTGATCCCCTTTTATGTTGTCTTAATTCTCCTTGAAGACTACTTCTTTAACTATAGCACGCTGACTGAAGTTTGTCTCAGTTGATTTAAAAGCCTTGCTTGTATGTTGTTCTTAACTGGTGCTTAAGTTTACTGGAGGCTCATCCTTTAAACTGTGCCTCTTTCTTTTCTTTTTGTGTAAGAACTTTACTTTCTGGAGCCCGAAACTTGCCGCTCAACGCTCCATGCATTACTAAACTATCTCAAACACACAGTAACATTTCCTGACAACGACTAAATCATGTTACGAATCTCAGTTTAACATTCATGTTTACTAAACATGTACCCAAATATACACTCAAATATTACGCAGTGCCAGAAACACAATCCTGCAACAGACACATTTACCTTTATTACTGTCTACAGGTTCTCATGACATCCTACAGACTGAAGTATTCTCTATTCTTACGGAAACTGACTAGTACAATATGCGAACATATCATATACTTTAGATTTTTATGGAAGAAATCTGCTTAAAACGACATTTGCAGACTGTGATTCAAAGCCTTAGAGTAGTTAATTATCACCCACACTGACGCAAGATATTGCACTCAACTATTGTAGGGTTTAGAGCACGACCACGTTTCCATAAGACAATAGGCAAGAGAAGACTTTCATACAGTAATTACTCATAATACTAAATCTGAATTGTATTATCTTCTAGTAACCGTAATTACGAATAGGAACAAGTTAACCTCAACACAGAGCATGATAAACACACGTTAGTGTTACTGTCTGATGGTTCTCAAGGCGAATGAAGACGACTGAAAGGGCTGACAAACTTAAGTATAACTCCTATATTATTATTGAGCTACTCTTAAAGAAATATAGTTTTGACTATTTCATGATATATGACATTGACATATTCATTTTAGTGCCGCGAATGAAAGTATCCGGTTTGAAGACTCAATGAGCTACGTGCCATATCCTTTTACAAATTCGACTGTATCCTGAGTCTTCGGTATCTTCCATTTGAGATACTATACAAAAACGGTAAAAGAGAGATATTTAGTAGCTTGAACTGACTGTCATGAGATGAGTAAGTGAGATGCTACCTAATTCAACAGAGCAGTCGTTGAAGCAGGAAACAGTGTTTTAAATTACTGTGTTCGCAGGTCAAAATATATTACCTCCAAAGAGCAAAACCAGCTTTTAGAACAGAGACAAGAATTAAAAAAATAAGCAAATAAATATTTTTATCAAAGCTCATAAAAATTACATTCATTATGTAGATTTTAGGCAATCATTAGCCTCCAATGGGCCGTTTATGTGTTTTAATGATGTAGTTAAGGCACAGTATTGTGTTGTCTTAACAGTTTTCACCTTATATCTCATAATCAACAATTTATGACATTAAAATGATAATTAAGAAACATAATTAGTTTTAAAATATGTTGCTTTGGGCAGGATTTTATTATAATAAAGATGGTAAAAACAGCGTACTATATGGAGTGGAGATGTGTAAGTTTTGAAAGAGGATAAGTGACTCTCTCACTATTCTCCATGTTCAATTTATTTCACACCCAAGACATCGTTTTTGGGAGACGGAAGGAAGTTATGACCATGAGCAGGCACTGTCGGGAGCATGCACGATGTTAATGCATGTGGGATCTTTATGGCGGATCTCCTTTGAATAGTATTTTCTGGAGATGAGAACGAGAAGGCAGTTTCGTCACTTATCAGTAAATCTTGCAATGGACGTCTGGGACTGGAAAGCCACAAGCAGCTCTTAGGGTATGAAACATTTCGAAGCACTTACTGGCGACAGAAAGCTGTGCCCTAGAATTTCTCACACCAGTTTGCAGACAATACATTTGGTCGAAGAGATGGAAAAACTGTCTATCTGGACCTACCTCATAGGTTTCTCTTTTCACAGTTGAGGCAGATATGTGCAAGAAATCCAGGTCGTCCAGCCAACTTGTTACGACAGTGTTGTAAACACCTTTTGCGAACAGGGATGGAGGCCATAAAAATTCGCGAATTTCTATGTTCACGGTGGTCCGGAGGGTATCGAGGGACCCGTAAGGTGGTGTCGTCCCTCTGGCTGCCGAGATTTTTGGAATCCTCAGGCCATCAAAAGAATTTTAGAAGGAATGCAGCATTTATGGCAGCTCTGAAATGATCTGTGTTAGGACACAAAACCACTGCTGTTAGTTCAGCTGGCGCTTCTGGTCAGACATGCAGTAACATTTAGGGCATCAAGGTAATGACGTTCATGATAAATTTGTTATAATGGCAAAATGAGTCGATGGACGATGCGGCCTATTTTACATCGTATTTTAGCTCTAATCCATAAACTTGTAGCATAACTTTTATAAAAGGTCAGTCCTGTGTTGATAAATTAATCACCCATCAACACTTGACAAAAATAATGGCAGGGACAGCATTTCATTGATATTATTTCAGCATTCAAGCTCATTTAATTTTCAATAACTGTGATAACCTCTAATGAAGAACAACAAACACAGTTAAAAGTCAAAATCTATTTTAGCAGATGCATGGGCCAGGTAGTCAAGTGGAAGGCTTCATAATTAAATTGATTGCTGTCAGGGCTTAAACTCATAGTCTCCTGTCGCCTTCCAAAGCATATCGCAGGTGAAGTTTACTCTTGCAGTTTTTCAGAGAGCCTCTCAGAAGTGACTCTGAGGTGACTGGAGTGTTAGGGGGCTGGACAGCGAGTTTACAGATAGGCACAGACAATGGCCCTAAATACAGCTAGTCAGCATGGGAGACAATGCCAGAAGATCGTGGAAAGAGTAACAACATGCACAGAAATACAAGGAAAACACCCAAAATAAAAGTTAAGAGACAGTTTTCGAGGACAGAAACCCCTTCACTTTCGTCCCTGCGGATGACTTCATCAGTAGAACCAGGCGAAATGAAAAACATATGTGTATTTGGCTGTGGTGGACTGTAGAGAATTCTCCACGTTTAGTACATCAATGTTTAGAGTTTCTGCCGGCCGCGGTGGCCGAGCGGTTCTAGGCGCTTCAGTCCAGTACCGCGCGAGTGCTACGGTCGCAGGTTCGAATCCTGCTTCGGGCATGGATGTGAGTGATGTCCTTAGGTTAGTTACGGGGTTTAAGTAGTTCTAAGTTCTAGGGGACTGATGATCTCATATGTTACGTCCCATAGTGCTCAGAGCCGTTTGAACCATTCAGAGTTTCTCTCCATGAAAGAAAATCGTAGAGACTGGTGTAATTACAAGCAGAGAGAAAATATGATAAGCTGTGGTGTCTCACATCACTGCCACCTAGAATCAAGAGCGTTGGTGCGACACACCATTGGTAGACGAGACGCGGCTCACCGGTTAAACGGGAAGGATCTGCACTGAGAACTGCTCCATCTTCATTGCTCAATAACCTTTGCTAATGCACATACTGTCATAGTGCGTTATCTAAGTAAAGCTGCGCAGGTAGTGAACTGTAAGAATATTTTGAAAGCGTATTTTTGCTGCTGAGAAACTGCTAAGGTATAGACGGTAGTTAAAGAGCACAGCTTTTGTCGTCTGCGACACATCACTCAGATGTGTGAAGGTAGGTTGTGTGAGGGGTGCTGGTAATATGTTAACCAATCAAGTGTTGTGGTGTTGTTTGAGGACATTGGGCCTTCCAGAATTAATTCCTCTTTATTGGCAGCTATATTCAAATTCTCCAAATGTGGATGTGTTGAAAGATTAAATAGGCATAATTGAGGTTTGGCAGGTCGATAAAATGCATCTGTTGTGCAAAAATGCGGTACTGGCAATTAGGTTAGTACCACCATAGTGCCATGCACTCTTGGAAACTGCGCCTACTGTAACAGTGAGTTATCGCCAACAACACATTGTCAAGCAGGGTTTGGCATTCCATATTCTCTCAGAATCGTCCATTGTAATTTTGTTGTGTTTGTTACTAATACGATCGGTAGAGCTACAGTGTAATTCAATCTGACCACGAGATGATATCGGAAATATTACAAAACTGTTCATGAGCGGCTAGGAATCGATTCCAAATAAGGCTGAACAGACAGTAAAGGACTGAGTCAAATGTTATACCATAGTATCGAAAATCGTAAGTGTGTTTGAGCAGTCATTAATAATATGGTATATAGGTTTTTCCCCATCGGTTGGTACAAAATATGAGAGGTTAGCTTTCGTTCCCGCCGTCAATGCCTACTCTACTGCTGCGCCTGGACCCTTGCGGCGCTGTATGATTCACGTCCAACCACCTGGTATATGGCTGTCATGTGACTGCCTGCCGCCAGACTTTTATGGCTAACCTTCTATGTTAGTTGTGCCTGCTAAAGTGCTTCGGGCGCCGTAACACTCCACCAGTATGCCGATATAAAGGTGCATGAGCAACGCAAGTCTTTAAATCGAGTGTTGCTTCTACCTAACATCGCAAGAACTGTGTACTGTGTTTTTCTGATGTAACAGGCATCTGTATGCGATTTGTATATGGACATAACCTTTAGCACAAGGTGCTTTCCTGTTTTAAATGTTTTGGTTATGGAAAACCTTTTACAATTTGCCACTTTTTATCCAGTTGAAAACTTGGCGTGAGGTTCAACTTGAAATGAACACGTTTCACAACAAAAGATTTTTAAGACCTGAGGATGACAGCAAAGTATATCGAATCAGGTTGTCTTAAATTAAGAAATATTTTAATTATTCTAGGCTTTTCAATAATTTTAACTAGTCCCAAAATAAGAAATTTCAATCTAACAGTTAAACTTCACGCTGCCCTTCGTCACTACCTTGTGCAACTACTTCTTTGCCCTAATCTTTCAGAGATTCTATACTAACTTACATAGTAGTAGACCAGGATTACAATCTCATTGGCCTTTCACGTAAACCAACTATTGTGGCTGAAACAAAATTTCACGAAAGTGTTAGGTAATTTGTTGGTTATCGGAATTGTGAAATTGTTCACATGATGTAGGATAGACCGTACCTAGCATTAGGTTCTCGAGTTGCATCATTATTAAATACGTCAAAACATATGCGTACTCCATACTGTGATATCTATAGCTAAAGAAAGACAGTGTAGGAACATGGAAAATAATGTAAATACCTACAGTCCTAATCTCGGTTAATTATGAAGCATAATAATAAAAGTACGTAAGGGTTTCCAAAATTGAAAATAATGTAAATATCCACAGTCCTAAACTAGGTTAATTATGAGGCCTAATAATAAAACTACGTAAGCCTTTCCAAAATTAGTGACACCTGGGATAAATGGCAGGATTGTATTTTTCCTTGGAGCGCTTATAGGCAGTGTACTGGTATCAGGTGATAACGAGTATAAAGAAATGACTTTGGTACAGGCAAAGCTTCCTTGTGTAAGCGAAACAGCAAATGGTACACTACGCGCCGCCAATAAAATCTGTGAGATAATGTGGGAACCCGAAAACAAGTGCTACTATGTCTCGACGACGTCACAAGGAGCGATCACAAAATCTGATTAAGTTCAAGTGATTAATATGCGAGACTTCTTCAAATAAAGGTAAGGAAGATGGGTTCAACTGCAGCCTTGGCCAAAATACAGGTTGGCAACTTCCTACGCCTAAGATGCTAAGGTGCCGTTCCAATGTCAGAGAAGTGAAGTTTGGAAGATAGGAGACATGGTACTGCGGAAGTTAAACTGTGAGGGTCGATCGTCAGTCGAGCTGTAGTAGCTCAATTGGTAGAGACCACTTATCCGCGAAAGGAAAAGGTCCCGGGTTCGAATCTCGGTCCCCAACACAGTTTTAATCTGTCACGAAGTTTCACTATTGCGGTTTGTTAAAGTGACGCAACGCAAAATGATAACCTTTTCAGTACTTATAGGAGTTACTAAGGCGAACATCAAGATGAGCTAAGATTTGAATTGGATTTCGTATTAGGGAGGGCGATGTACTACAGTAACCCGTGCAGTTGAGTTAGCTTCAGCGCCAGGGTGGTACAGTACTTAACACAGGTGCCTAGTGAGCAGCAGTATCCTTCTGTTCGTAGAACTTTTAATCATTTCTTCGGCCTTTATTCATTATCAATGATAACGTTCAGACTTAATATGTCTCTGGAACATATAATCTCATTGGATCAATATTTCAATGAAGCAGGGTAATTATTTTGAAATAAGTAACGTGGAAAGTTATTTTAAAAAAAGAAACATTATTTACCATTACTTAAGTTTGCCTTTTTGAACATTATCCAGCTACACTAAACAAAATCATGTAAAGTGTTTCAATGTGTCAGGGTGTGATACCCACACAGCATTATGCGAAAAGGGAAGATTATGGTCAGTTGTTCTGTTGACGAGCAGCTCATTAAAGAGAGAGAGAGACTTGGGAAAGAAACGAGCTATTGAGGAATTTGCCTTTAGCGCTTTAGAGAAATGACTGAAAACCTAAAAATGTACAACCAAACGGAATTTCAATCGGTCTTCTTGAACACGAGCCAAGTATTTTGCCATTACACTAGTTCACTCGGTTGGGTAAAGATTAATAACGTCTCACACATTTTCGTCGAATGGCGTAATGTTATATAACCATGAATATGAACTTCTGTGTGTATAACGAAAGAAGTGTAATGCAATACGGATTGCTGACACGAAACCAGGCCACCGACAAATTGGTAGCGTAATTTTCGTTCTCCTGATAGCACCTCACATCCAGTGATTAAATAATACTACACCATTCGACGAATTTATAGGACGCCATTACAAACAGATCTTTACTCACCCATGTGAGAATCGAGCCATGGTTCAAATGGCTCTGAGCACTATGGAACTTAAAATCTGAGGTTATCAGTCCCCTAGAGCTTAGAACTACTTAAACCTAACCAACCTAAGATCATCACACATATCCATGCCCGAAGCAAGATTCGAACCTGCAACCGTGGCGGTCAAGCGGTTCCAGACTGAAGCGGCTAGAACGGTTCGGACACAGCGGCCGGCTATCGGGCCATGCTGACACACTGTTGGATATAACGTAAATTTTGTGTGCCCAAGGAGAAGAAATCAGCCCATCGTACATGAAAGAGTTTATTTGAAATAGTAAACCGCACTATGGACGAAATATTCTTCTATGAGAAAGTTTATTTCAGCTGTGGCCCCTGGCATTAAAAAAAAAACTATTAGTATAAATGATTTGTCAGCACTCAGTCGAAATGATAGATCTTCGGTTGTGGTGTCAGAATTTTACAATCTGTCGTTTTCCAACCAGTTATTGCAAGTATAGCATAAAATTGGTGTGCCCCGTAGGCATCATCAATCTGAAATCCTACGTAAGCTGTCTATCCAAATGAGTGCATCAATTCCTGTGGTGCAGAGGCAATCTTCACTCTATGTTGGCAGGTTCATTTGATTTCAGCCATAGATATCTGCACAGTGAAGTGTATGGGAGAATCAGCTTTGATTACAAACGGTCTCCCGTAAAAGTACAACATACCATATTTTGTCCAAAGGTCAACATCGTATGTAACTATAAACTCACGTTGGTTTCTACGGCACAGTCAGCCAATATAGGACTTATTTTGTACATAAAATTCTCGTAACCGTTCATAGGTTAGGCTACCGGTCATCAATAGAATTCTGTTGCTCACCTTGCACAAACACAATGCTGTATTTTTGGATTCACCGTAGAACACGTGTCCACAGAATTTATATGAAGCTGTACCTGTGGCTCAACTTTACGCATATGTGGCCGTGTCATTAGCGTCCTCTGTGAAACATTTCACATGAAACTACTGTTCTTCTGAAATTACGTATTATGAGCCCGTCGTTAGAGGACAATAAATGGCGACATAATACTCCTAAACTTTGTATACAAGGAGCTGAGAGACGATTTGAGAAGAAGGTTTATTTCCTCTTCAGAGATTCTGGATTCGTATAGAAAATGTAGCGCCAAACTGCAAACTCAAATAAACTCGTGAAATATAGCACGTGCAGGGCAGTTCACGTAGATTAACTGCGCGAACTTCTCAGCATGGCGTGGCTCCTTTAATTAAAGAGGTCATTACACTGATACGCACGCACCAGAAGGATGCTAACCAGAATATTTCTATGGACGACGGATATTATGGATAATATGAGTGACGAAAAACTGTGACGTCAGAAGTGTCTCATCTGCCTCTGAATTCTCCACGAACGAAGTTGAAGAGAGTGCTTAGCGAATCTCTTTCTCCTTCCTGTAGCGCAACAGAAGCTTTAAAAAATTGTAGCTTGAATGCTGTTCAGATTAACAGAGTAAGCTGTTGTGAGAGCTCTAAAATCATAGTTATTCGAGTACATAATTATTTCTTTAGAAAGAAATATGATACTGTGTCAGTTGGGGTAATAACAGCGTTCGCGTTCACAAGTAAATTATTGCTTGAAACACATACAACGGTATTTTATGGTCCGTTATAGCCACGAGCGGTTCTGTAAGAGCTGTATTACTGTTCTCAGAATTTGTTTAGAGTACATAGATATGCAGTTTCAGTATCATTACAGCAATAGCGATGATTTAATTTACCTTTCCGTTGCGTTAATACCAAATCCGATATTGTTCGCTTTTAATAGTACCTGATTGCTGTACTTTTACCTCCATAATTAGAGTTTATTTTTACCTCCATAACTAGAGTTTCTCCGCAGAATTAGTCACAATTAAAGACATATATGTTTGTGGTACTAATTCTGCAGTGTGGTAACAACACAGTTTAATGTTATTAGTAGAGATAATATTTTCAGTCTGAGTCACGACCTTTGTTAACTTTTGCCAGAAGCGATGGGGTGTACTTTTTATTATTAATCTGTGTGTTTGGGAGGCAGCCAAATGACGTTGGCTTAATGCAATAATACTGAATCGATGAGCTTGTTTCAGCAAGCAACATAAACCGATGGATTACGAGGAGCCCTATGAAACGCAAAATGACTCTACATCCGCCCATTACTCAATGGGATTTTCCGAAAAAGAATCTGACTCAATTTTAAAGCTTATATTGTTTCAGTTTCTTATCTGTCAAGCTACCTTTCATTTATGATCTGTTACTTTGCATCGTTGTTCATTTGAAGCTTCATGGTGACAATATACGTCCTGTTAGCCAAATTCCAGATCACCTATGAAGCAAAGGCAAATTTATGCTTGCTGCTAATTCTTGTCATGTAGTGATATAGTTTTTTCTTGGTCAGTGACACATTTTATATGCTGTACTAAATTAAAGAAAAACTTTCCATTCTAAAAGTACAAGTGAGTGCGCTGTCATACTGCACGACTCCAGTAACCACTTTATATAGCTACTAGAAATTTGTCGTCAATTTCTGTTTATTTATTTCGAGAACATCAGATGTATTTGTAGCTATGTAATCGATAAAGGATTATTTATGGACTAATTATTCGATACAAGGATAAAACTTTTAGATCGCGGTGAAATGGAGTCATAAGAAAGAGTAGAAGGGCAATACTTTCAATACTATGTTCAGACCACATATAGGATGCATTGTAACTGAGCGTTTCTCAGGTGCCCACTCAGGTCATTACAGAGGAAACGCTGTTAACTAATGATGTAGCCGAATCTGGCGACTCTTAGTTATGTCACTTATCTGTTGGATCAGCGGTAGTTGCTTAGTATCTGATAGTTTAAGGGTTGAACCGGAACTCCACCGATACATCTTTCAGCACTGGCTCTAAAATGAATGTCTTAGGAGCTACGAGAACTTCCTTATTTTCCTTACGGTGAAATACCACTTTTCTCCTGTAAAAATGCTCATAGCTCTCTGGGTTTGAATTTTGGAGCCCATATTATCTGGTTGTGTTCTCTTGTTTTGGGCCACATCACCTCGTCCAAAAATAAGGAAAGCAAAAAGCTGAAAAACCACCTATAACTCTTAAGGTGTACATTTTAGAGCACATGTTTGCTAGACATTGTTGTCTTGTTTTGGTCCATGATATTACTCTGAAAAGAGGACATGTTTGCTAGACATTGTTGTCTTGTTTTTGTCCATGATATCACTCTGAAAAGAGGACATATTTGCTAGACATTGTTGTCTTGTTTTGGTCCATGATCCCACTCTAAAGAGAGGACATGTTTGCTAGACATTGTTATCTTCTTTTGGTCCATGATATCACTCTGAAATGAGAACATGTTTGCGAGACATTGTTGTCTTGTTTTGGTCCATGATATCACATTGAAAAGAGGACATGTTTGCTAGACATTGTTATCTTCTTTTGGTTCATGATATCACTCTGAAAAGAGTACATGTTTTCTAGACGTTGTTGTCTTGTTTTGGTGCATGATATCACTTCGAAAAGAGGACATGTTTGCTAGACAATGTTGTCTTCTTTTGGTCCACGATATCACTCTAAAAAGAGGACATGTTTGCTAGACATTGTTGTCTTGTTTTGGTCTATGATATCACTCTGAAAACAGGATATGTTTGCTAGACATTACTATCTTCTTTTGGTCCATGGTATCACTCTGAAAAGGGAACATGTTTGTAGACATTGTTATCTTCTTTTGGTCCATAATATCACTCTGAAAAGAGAACATGTTTGCTAGACATTGTTGTCTTGTTTTGGTTTATAATATCACTCTGAAAAGAGAACATGTTTGCTAGACATTGTTGTCTTGTTTTGGTTTATAATATCACTCTGAAGAATGGATATTTTTGCTAGACATTGTTGTCTTGGTTTGGTCCATGATAACACATTGAAAAGAGGACATGTTTGCTAGACATTGTTATCTCCTTTTGGTTAATGATGTCACTCTGAAAAGAGGACATGTTTGCTAGACATTGTTATCTTCTTTTGGTCCATGATATCAATCTGAAATGGGACATGTTTGCTAGACATTGTTGTCTTGTTTTGGTCCATGATACCATTCTGAAAAGACGACATGTTTGCTAGACATTGTTATCTTGTTTTGGTCCATGATATCACTCTGAAAACGGGACATGTTTGCTAGACATTATTGTCTTGTTTTGGTCCATGATATCACTCTGAACAGAGAACATGTTTGCTACACATTGTTATCTTCTTTTGGTCCATGATATCCCTCTGAAAAGAGGACATATTTGCTAGACATTGTTTTCTTCTTTTGGTCCATGATCGAAGAAACATTACAACTTAGTTTGTTAGTGGCCCAAAGTGTGCCAGAGGAACTGTGGGAGGGTGGGCTCCGAGTGGCGCTAGAAGCTCGGCTGCAAGGAGCTCTGACCGGAAAGGGCAAGGTAAATGTTTTAAACCCTCCTTAATCAATGGGGAATATCTTTAATTGCGACAACTGTAATAATATCGAGGAATAAATAGCGAATGACAAACCTCTATACGAACTGATAAGAAAATACGAATGGTCGACGATATTAAGCGAAGTTGCCAACCCAGTTTCTCGACAGAAGGAAAGTTAAAGTTGCCATATCGCTCCTAACCTCCTCAGCGTCACTGAGGGAAAGGCAATGTGAAGAACTAAGCTCCAGCGAAAGAATCCGCTTATGCGGAAGATGTAAATGTGAGTGTTGCGACAGAGAATACGCGTGCGCAACCAAGATCACAGCACTTCATAATACTGCAGCTACAGTAGCGCATCGGACCCACGTCAGCACAACATCCAGTTATACTTCGGCGACGGGCGAGGACATCCGTGTCGGATGGAGGTGCTTTAGCCGCTAATTGTAATGCCGTGCCGTAAACAGGTCCGAAGCTTTTGCAAGACTGTTTTCAAACACAAAGAAAGAAGACAAAATGAACCACAGCGACACAGGAAGAATGGAAACGTGCTCCGGCGCTACTGCAGAGCATAGGTTGTATACAAGGCAGTTATCGTTAAACTTCCGCTACTTCAGACAGCCGCCAAGAAAAACCAGTGACCGTGGGATAATGAAACTTAGTGCAAACATTTTCAAATACGCCTGGAAGAGAAATAACGAATAAAGAACACTTTTCCATTTTCAGATGAGAGGGTAACGTAAGAGCGGTCTACTAGAATGTCTGTGTGACTTGGTGACAGTTAGTCATCAATATGAAGTCTGTGCGCATACCATTTCACAATTCACTACAGCATTTTTTGAACGGCGGACTATGGAAAGTTCCATAGTCGTGATACAGCTCCTTCATTTCTAGAATATAGCACATTAGGGCTAGAATTCCCAGCCATGGCAACAGTATATTCTTCGGCAATTATCTGGGGTGCAGTTGGCCGTCGGCCTCTTCCAGGAACAATTACCAAAACCCTGATCACTTTGAGCACACCCTCTGACTGTCTGCAAATGTAATGCACACCGATGCTTGACTTTTCAACCTAAGTCGCCACACCAATACAGGGGCTTAAAGTCATAAAATGAATACTAGCAGCAACGCAAATCCTAATGGGCACAGCCTGAAAATCATTCCTATAAAGTTGGGTTTCCTTATGAATAGTTTTCCTTCTACACTTACACAAGTATACAAAGTTTGATTGTAACCAACCTGTATATGTTTACTTTTATATACACTGAAGAGCGAAAGACACTTGTATAGGCATGCGTATACAAATACATAGATATGTAAACGGGCAGAATACGGCACTGCAGTCGGCAAGGCCTATGTAAGGCAACAAGTGTCTGGCAAAGTTCTTCGATCGGTTACTGCTGCCACAACGACAGGTTATCAAGATTTAAGTGAGTCTGAACGCAGTATTATAGTCGGCGCACGAGCGATGGGACACAGCATCTCCGAGGTCGAGATGAAGTGGAGTCTTCCCGTACGACCATTTCACGAGCGCAATGTGAATGTCAGGAATCAGGCAAAACTTTCCGACATCCCTGTCGCCGGAAATAGATTCTACAAGAACAGGACCAACAACGTCTGAATAGAATCGTTCAACGTGACAAAAGTGCACCCTTCCTCAAATTGCTGCAGATTTCAATGCTGGACCATCAACAAGTGTCAGCGTGCGAACCATTCAACGAAACACCATCGATACGGGCTTTTGGACTGTTTATGACTAGAAACATATTGCCTGGTCGGACGAGTCTCGTTTCAAATTGTATCGAGCGGATGGACGTTTATGGTTGTAGAGGCAGCCTCATGAATCTATGGACCATGCATATCAGCAGGGTACTGTTCAAGCTGGCGGAGGCTATGTAATAGTAGGGGCGTGTGCATTTGGAGTGATATGGAACCCCTTATAAGTTTAGATACGCCTCTGACAGGTGACACGTACGTAAGCAACCTGTCTGGTCAGCTGCATCCATTCATATCCATTGTGTATTCCGACGGACTTAAGTAGAGAAGGACAATGCGACACCCTCACACGTCCAGAATTGCTACAGAGTGGCTCTAGGAACACTAGTTTCAGTATAAACGCTTCCGTTAGCCATGAAAGTGCCCAGAAATGAACGTTATTGAGCACAACTGGGATGCGTTGCAACGTGCTGTTCAGGAGAGATGTCCACCCCCTAGTACTCCCACGGATTTATGGACAGCCCTGCAAAATTCATGGCGTCAATTCCCTTCAGCATATTAGTCGAGTCCATGCCACGTCGTGTTTGGTACTTCTCCGTGTACGCAGGGGCCCTACACGATATCAGACAGGTGTGCCAGTTTCTTTGGCTCTTCAGTGTACATCAGTCCGGAACCGCGCGACTGCTACGGTCGCAGGTTCGAATCCTGCCTCGCGCATGGATGTGTGTGATGTCCTTAGATTAGTTAGGTTTAAGTAGTTCTAAGTTCTAGGGGACTGAAGACCACAGATGTTAAGTCCCATAGTGCTCAGAGCCATTTGAACCGTTTCTTCAGTCTACAACACAACAAATATTGATAACTATTACACATTTTCTTTCTATCATAACTCTCTTGGTTAGAACATAGTTTGAAAAAGTTCTTATTACTAAATATTGTACGGCAAGTATTAGTTCTTCTTATTAAAGTTTAATTTCACTGTTTTAAACCAACTCTAATGTACTTAGCTCACATATTAATTTGTAATACATGAAAACACGTAACAACTTCAAATTATGTTAACCACACAACATACTATATACGAGGACGAGGTGAAAAGTAATTCCACTGAATCATTTACGTGAAAACTGATAAGGCTTTTTTAATGAAACCAACGTCATTAATATTATATACACTTACTTTCATGTCTACAGATTTGTTACCTAGCAGTCACCCTGGTATCGGATACATTTTTCACCACGGAGGACCAGTTTCTCGATACCACCACTGCAGATATTTGACTTTGTTGACTGATGTACGACATCGCCTCTGCTTCTATCGCTCATCACTTTCAAAATGATGTCCTCGAAGCTGTTCTTTAAGTTTCGGAGACAGACGAAAATCGAATGGGGTCAAGTCGGGACTGCATGGTGAAATATATCGTTCAGAGTGAAGCCAAGGAGTCCGGTTGTTGCACATGTCGCATCGCTCCTGCTTGGTCCAGCATTCTCATGGTGAAGGACAGGACGCTCCATTTGCACCCGAACTCTTAGGATTGGAAACTCGATTACAGCACTCTGTTCCTGGCGCTCCGGTATTGTTACGTTTCACGCCGCCAGCTGGCCGGATTGGCCGCGCGGTTCTAGGCGCTGCAGTCTGGAACCGTCCGACCGCTACGGTCGCAAGGTTCGAATCCTGCCTCGGGCATGGATGTGTATGATGTCCTTAGGTTAGTTAGGTTTAATTAGTTCTAAGTTCTAGGTGACTGATGACCTCAGAAGTTGAGTCGCATAGTGCTCAGAGCCGTTTGAACACGCCGCCATGTTGCACGCTACCGTTCGGGGCTCTCTAGTCGTGGAAAGCTGAAATTAGGCAGATAGGAAGAATGTAGATGTAGGCTGTGAATAAGGTTTGTTTTATTTAAAAAGAGATAAAAGCATTCATATAAAAGTTCGGAAGCATTACTTTTCAGCGCGCCCTCGTGAATAGGGGGAGCAGGGAGCAATAAAATACAGTAGGGTACGCTCTCCTTCAGCGTACCGTATTCCGTCTTCATCTGATTATCACCCACTATGTTACTGTATAACCTGTTCACCGAAAAATGTGTTTCACCACCTGGCGAGCGTACAGGATTTTTTGTGCATTTCCATTTTCGTAAATGCAGACCTCGCCGTGAGTGTTGCTTCTGTTTGTTATCCCTAGCTCCCTCGGTAAGCAGTTTACTTTCTGTGTGAGGAGGCCGCCTCTTCGTGCCCCCTGTGCGCCCTCCTAATCCACTGGAGGTCCACGCCTGCCCCATGGGTGGGCCTCAATCCACACTCACCTGCAGAGCCCGTATCCACGCATGGCGTGTGGCAGTCCAGTCACGCGTTCCTCCATAACCCCCCCCCCCCCCCCCCCCTGCTGCCGCGGTCGACGTACTGAATTAAAGGAGACAAGAGAGAAAATGAGGTTTCTAGTTGCGTTCCAGACATTATCTTCGGACTCTAGTTTTGTTTCTGGCATCTATGACTGGTATGTCTAAGAAGTTCACAGTCCTCCAAATGGCATGTTTTGTGCGCCAGATCTGCGGAACCTAAGTCTAACGCCATGGCGGTATCTGTTACTGCTATGCGTGTAGGTATTATTTTAGTCCGACTGTCTCTCTCGCGGTGAATTTGGAGGGAGATATCAGCTTTTCATATCCAAAAAATGGAGCCTACTCAAGAGGTTTCCCAAATATGAACAAACGTTGGATATTAGTAATTTTCGCCTCACAAACATTAATATACGCTCAATAGTAAACGCCTGATGGCCTAAAGTTATCGAACAATTGTAAAGTAAAGGAAATGAACCATCGCATAGCAGCTACAGAATCTATTATTCCTTATCTTTGCCGTTCTCGCGCGGTGCCTGTAAATCTCTGCGTACATGTATCAATTAATGATAAAAAAAAAGAATTCTGTTGTTTCAAGACAAACGAGGCATTGTGCGCCTCATCTTTTACTGTTTGTATTCCATGAAAAGCGGACGCAGATTTGCGGCGCTCTGCATCGGTATTTTATATTTTATCTGAAAATATTCAATAAATGTGCTAACTGTTTTTTTCCAATCAGTAAACATGTAGTTTCTTGTAATTGGTTACGAACAGACAGCATCAAGAGGACATTTTGACTGTTATGTTTAAATTATTTAACCACAATGGGCATCTATTCTAATTTAATATGAAAAGATACGTGGCATTAAAAAAAGGGTCTTAAAGATAAGTGTGCTTAATTTAGGAAGTTAACCTTGACGGTTTCCATCTCCTCATTTACTTGAATGATATTTATTTTGTGTTAGTTCATCACCAGAAATTACGATTATGCTGATGGGCCGAACGCAGCATGAGGCAGAAGGAACTTTATCGTTTTCCTAATATTTCTGAATCAACTCTTTTCATTAATTTTGTAGTGTTGCATTTCTTTTAAAGTCTATAAATCTTCTGGTTCCTTAGTGTTGTTCCGGGTATGACTACATCGCAACTACAAAAAGGCACAGGAATGATAATCTTTCTTCCGAACGATCTCAAGTAAATCAGTCTGCTGCTCTTATTCGGGTATTTAATGCTCAACGTATGTTATTATAATAGAGTAATGAATCTAATCAAGCCATGATTCTGTTGTCAAGTGGCCCACCAAAATCATCACTTTTTCGACATTTTCAAAAACAAAAACAGTTCTTTTTCTTTTCGCCCCCCAAGAGCAAGCTACAACGTGTGAATATTGCTTAATAATGAATGAATATTCGATCTACCTCTGAACAATGTTCGTCTCTGGGATGATACTGACAACCACAGTGGCTAAATAGCGCACAGACTGATGCTGGTAACGAGCAAAGTGTCTCTCGTTGGGGTGCAGGGTGTTATACTGAGTTGCACGGCTGCATTTAGCACAACTGATGTATAGCAGCCAGGGTCTGGTTACTGCCTGTTCCTCTTCGTCGCAGAGAAAGAACTACCATACACTGCATAAATAAATGCTGGCCGCATTAAGCAAATGATATACTTGGGACTTGGGCAAATATTCGCATCTCATTCAGGGTGTAGACTCTGGGCTTTTGGAAGGAGAAATGAAACTGTTCGCTGGACGGCGTAAAAATAACTGCTTCCTAACTGTCAGGACGAAGTTGTGTAGGTTTCACGCTCAACAAAACGCGTTAACTAACATTCTACGATAATTTACGTACAATCAAGAGCAAACTGTAACTTAGCTGTGGTCGCAGAACTATCGTAGAGCTGACCAAGTCTTACTGTAATAACCAGTTTACGTGTCTATGATGGCAGAAGGGACATAGTAGATTAATAGAACATTTGTCTACGAGACAGAGCGCAATGACATGTAATCGGGAAAATGAATTGCTTCAGGCTTCTCACGGCATGCTGACCAACCGATAAGTGCACTGAGCACAAGGGTGTGGAGTACAATGGTGAAAGGATAACGGTGAGATAGCAGGCAAGGAGAAAAGGGAGATGAATTTAGTAAAACGACTCCTTGTTCCGAATCTAAGTTTTCAGTTACCTTTTTGTCACACTTAGACACTACACAACACATATTGTAATGCATATGTACATTCCCTTCACGTGTTTAAGGCAAGTATTATGCATATTTATGCGATCGAGGTTACTCAGTAGCAGCTAGGCTACATGTACATTTAACAAATGGCTCTGAGCACTATGCGACTTAAATTCTGAGGTCATCAGTCGCCTAGAACTTAGAACTACTTAAACCTAACTAACCTAAGGACATCACACACATCCATGCCCGAGGCAGGATTCGAACCTGCGACCGTAGTGGTCGCTCGGCTCCCGACTGTAGCTCCTAGAACCGCACGGCCACTCGGCCGGCCGTTCACCAGTGGGGATTCTAGCAGTGTGTGAGCTGGGTTCCTCGTCGCCAGACAGAAGACCATAAAAAACCACTCAGGACGATCCATGAGTAGTTGCTTGCGCGTTACGGGGATAGTTGTATCATTCTTTGGTCGAACATCGTCACAGGCGTTGAAAAATGGGTTCATCACTTACAACCGCAAAAAAAAGTAAACGTAATTACGTAGAATGACGTCATTCGACCTCTGCTATGAAGAAGGACTCCTAAGTCGCAACCTCAGCCGCTAAACTCATGACGACCGCCTTCTGAGACCAAGAAAGGGTTACTCTGTTTATGGTTCAGATGGCTCTGAGCACTATGTAACTTAACATCTGAGGTCATGAGTTCCCTAGAACTTAGAACTACTAAAACCTAAAAAACCTAAGGACATCACAGACATCCATGCCCGAGGCAGGATTCGAAGCTGCAACCGTAGCGGTCATGCGGTTCCAGACTGAAGCGCCTAGAACCGCACGGCCACACCGACCGGCTGCGATCGTGGAAGGAGCTCACAAAACTTCATTGGTCTGTTAATCCGTATCCACCCTTCAGCGCGAATCACGCAGCTTCTGACTGCCTGACTGCCCCCTGTTGGGCCCGATGATGGAAGCACCACGCAGAAAGCAGTGCGTGGATGATGGGGACTTAGCTGATGCATGTCGGATGTCGGCTCCGACGTCGACTAGTAATGTGATACCATGCAGGCACATAGGCCCTTCCCGTAAGGGGGCGTGAGGCCGTAACATTGAAGACAGATTATGTGGAAAAGTAGAGTTTTGTAATCAAAAGCGTGAGGTATAAAATGGTGTACTAGATTCCTAATAAAATTGACCTGCTTTCAGAGAAAAAAAGTGCTGCGTTACTTATTGAGCGCCCCTCGTAGGTGAAACTCGTTTGATTGTAAAAGCGATAAGCAGTTCGATACTAAGAACGGTTAGTACTGATTCTTACCTACACAGTAAAAACAATTGAATATGGCAACTAAGCTATTATAAATACAGTTGTTAACGATGTGCTGTACATGTAGTCCATCAACAGAGGAGGTGGCTTACAAAACACTCGTTCGACCTATACTTGAGTATTGCTCATCAGTGTGGGATCCGTACCAGATCGGGTTGACGGAGGAGATAGAGAAGATCCAAAGAAGAGCGGCGCGTTTCGTCACAGGGTTACTTGGTAAGCGTGGTAGCGTTGTGGAAATGTTTAGCAAACTCAAGTGGCAGACTCTGCAAGAGAGGAGCCCTGCATCCCGGTGTAGCTTGCTGTCCAGGTTTCGAGAGCGTGCGTTTCTGGATGAGGTATCGAATATACTGCTTCCGCCTATTTATACCTCCTGAGGAAATCACGAATGTAAAATTAGAGAGATTCGAGGGCGCACAGAGGCTTTCCGGCAGTCGTTCTTCCCGCGAACCATATGCGACTGGAACAGGAAAGGGAGATAATGACAGTGGCACGTAAAGTGCCCTCCGCCACGCACCGTTGGGTGGCATGCGAATAATAAATGTAGATGTAGATATAACAGTAACTCAGATTCGATGTAGCGATACAAATGCGCTTCTGTTGGTATTTGAAGCGGTTGTTGGCGTCTGTGCTACCCAGTGGAGAAGGTCACGCAGGCGTTAAACGTGATAAATATGCCTACACAGCGAACACGCCGCCGTGGGCTCTTGAACAGGATGTACGGCCGACAGGGGAGGATGCGCGTGGGACGTACCCTCGCCCTCCCCCCCCCCCCCCCCCCCCACTTAAGCCCACGCACATGTTCACTTCATCTCATTACGAGAGACTCTACACAGGCAGTTTTTATATCCGCTCGGTTTGGAAGCTACCTACACCTTCACATAGTTTACGTGAGGAATTAGGTCAGCCACGGTCCCTGGAGGATTAACGCGTCTACCCGGAGCTTGGCTAGCAGACGTGATTTAGTGTGATCAATACCGACTAAGTTATTACTGATGTTGTTGCCTGGTCTATGAAGACACTAATGCTGGCTGGCTATTATCAAAATGTATTTATATCATAACCTAGCCTGTGTGAAGAGGCTGCTTTTCATCTAATTAATTGTTTTAGCGGCATAAAATCAGACGAAGGACGGTTCCCCATCTGCCACAGTTTCCTGCCGAGAGGTTTTCCTCAAAAGTTTTTATTAAAGTTTAATCATTTCTTGTGATTTATTTCGTGTCTTACACTCATTTCGAAAAATGTAAATGTACTATGCGTTAACAGCTTCCATTACATGTAAGGCTTATTTAGTTACCGAGAAAATATGTTTCGGTACAACGTTACATTCCCCTTGGTCTTTCAGTGTTACTGAAGAATTTTAGTACCCAGGATAGAAGTAAGGTTAAATATTCGGTATCAGCTTATAATGCTGTCGGAAAATTGGTACATGTTAGGTAAAGTACATTTCATATGATGAAAGTTGCATACTCCGTGACGACAGGTTCATTTTTAATATGTGTTTGCTCTATTGCGACAACTCTAGACAAAGTAATGTCTGGTAGGCTAGAACTGATTATATGATGTTCATAAAAGAAGCTGGAAAACTTTCGACGAATTAAAGAAGAGTTAACCACCGCTTACCTCTCCGTAATTCTTACAGCATCCGATGTTAATGTAAGCACTGAATAACTCCATCATAATTTTATGCTGTTGCACGTGACGTACCCCACATGTTTGTTACGTCAGTCAGCCGAGGAAAAAGGCTTACGGGAACTCTGTGGTGGTTAGTGTTTAACGTCCCGTACACAACGGGGTCAGTAGAGACGGAGCGCAAGCTCGGGTTAGGGAAGGCTTGGGAATGAAATCGGCCGTGCCCTTTCAAAGGAACCATCCCAGCATTTGCCTGAAACGATTTAGGGAAATCACGGAAAACCTAAATCAGGATGGCTGGAGACGGGATTGAACCGAATGCGAGTCCAGTGTGCTAACCACTGCGCCACCTCGCTCGGTACGGGAACTCTCTAAAACAGATTATACTAAATGTGTAATAAATATTCGGGTGATTGCACTACCGATAAAAGGTAAAGAAATTTCCTACGTTCTTACAACCACAATGGACTTCTTCTTCATTATTTGTTTAATAGTATCTGTTAACATCTGACATCATATTGACAGCAAGAGGATATGTGACTGAGGATGAGGCTGTATTTATTATACACTACTGGCCATTAATACTGCTACACCAAGAAGAAATACAGATGATAAACGGGTATTCATTCGACACCTATATTATACTAGAACTGACATGAGATTACATTTTCACGCAGTTTGGGTGCATAAATCCTGAGAAATCAGTAGCCAGAACAATTACCTCTGGCTGTAATAACGGCCTCGATACGCCTGGGCATTGAGTCAAACAGAGCTTTGATGGCGCGCACACGTACAGAGATGCCCATGCAGCTTCAACACGATACCACACTTCAACAAGAGTAGTGACTGGCATATTGTGACGAGCACGTTGCTCGGCCACCGTTGACCAGACGTTTTCAATTGGTGAGAGATCTGGAGAATGTGCTGGCCAGGGCAGTAGTCGAAAATTTTCTGTATCCAGAAAGGTCCCTACAGGATCTGCAACAAGCGTTCGTTCATTATCCTGCTGAAATGTAGGGTTTCGCAGGGATCGAATGAAGGGTGCAGCCACGGGTCGGAAGACATCTGAAATGAAACGTCTACTGTTCAAAGTGCCGTCAATGCGAACAAGAGGTGACCGTGACGTGTAACCAATGGCAACCCATACCATCAAGCCGGGTGATACGCCAGTATGGCGATGACGAATACACGCTTACAATATGCGTTCACCGCGATGTCGCCATACACGGATGCGACCATCATGATGCTGTAAACAGAACCTGGATTCATCCGAAAAAAATGGCGTTTTGCCATTCGTGCACCCAGGTTCGCCGTTGAGTACACCATCGCAGGCGCTCCTGTCTGTGATGCAGCCGGCCGCAGGTGGCCGAGCGGTTCTAGGCGCTTCAATCTGGAACTGCGCGACCGATACGCTCGCAGGTTAGAGTCCTGCCTCGAGCATGGATGTGTGTGATGTCCTTAGGTTAGTTAGGTTTAAGTGGTTCTAAGTTCTAGGGGACTAGTGACATGATATGTTAAGTCCCATATTGCACAGAGCCATTTTTTTCTGTGATACAGCGTCAAGGGTAACCGCACCCATGGTCTCCGAGCTGATAGTCCATACTGCTGCAAACGTCGTCGAATTGTTCGTTCAGATGGTTGTTGTCCTGCAAACGTCCCCATCTGTTGACTTAGGGATCGAGACGTGGCTGCACGATGCGCTACAGTCACTCTGTCGCGTCCCAAGCGTGGGTTTTGCGAGGGATTGAGCGACACGGTTCGTAAACGGGAATTAGCCGGTTGACCTAATTGAGAGGGAGACTTTTGATCTGGCTAAGATGTTAAATTCCCTGGTGTGAAAGTACAAGGCTAGGATGTTGGTAGAAGTAAACTCGTATGGACGTTATAAAAGTTCTAATTTATTCATAAAGAATACAGATCACCCTAACTGCGTAGTGATTGTACCTACAGAATAGCCAAGCCCATTACAGAGACGGTGACTGACTTCCACCGTTCTGGCTGCCTGATAGAACTTTCCAGCACTTTGCTGCCCACACTAGCACCCTACGTCAGAGTCCCGCGGTCGCTGCCTAAACGCTCATCGGCGACTATCTCCAACTGTCTGCCTGCAGCCCGCCCTCAGCCCAAGTCGGCTGCTACTCACGCTGCCTACCGTCGCTGCCTAAACCCGAGAGAGAGAGATCCCCGGAGCGGCGTGCCTCCGAGTTTTGTTAGCTCTTCCCCTTCGACCCCGCCAGCGCTTGGCATGACGTAGCGTCGAGTGCAACTTTTCCTTATTAGGGATTGTTTTAGTATTAACTTCAGTACTTTTCTTCAGAAGCTGGGTGGAGGGGTAGAGGGGCCTCTCCCTATATGGTCACGCACTGCGTCCTGAGCCCTTCATTGGCTCCTCATGACGTAGTGCGGTCCCCACCTAGGGCCCTCTTTCTTTCTCTCTCCGCTCCCAGACTTCTCCCTCTAGCCAAGAGTGTTGATACTGCAAGTTATTGTTTATTAAGGGACCTGCCCAGAGCGCCCTGTTTATCTTAATAGCTGAGTCTGCTTCCTTGCTTATCACGCGCAGCTGCCTGGCCGCTTGGACCGCCGCCTCGGCTATCTGGGTGCGTCGTTATCTTTTGTGACCCCTCTGACACGCCTGGCGTCCCCTGTTAACTCTATCTCCCCGTATGATTTCTGGTGTATCGTCTGAGAACAACTGCATTTAGACTTGGCTTTTCTGCTGTTACAAGAACTCGGATAAGATGCCTGTCATCTCGACTGATAGTGATACGAGGCTGTTGGTATCCAGTACGGCGTTCCGTGTACCCTCCTGAACCCACCGATTTCATATTATGCTAACAGTCATTGGATTTCGACCAACGCGAGCAGCAGTGTCGCTATACGATAAACCGCAGTCACGATAGGCTACAATCCGACCTTTATCAAAGACTGAAACGTGATGTTACGCATTTCTCCTCCTTACACGAGGCATCACAACAACATTTCACCAGGCAACGCCGGTCAACTGCTGTTTGTGTATGAGAAATCGGTTGGAAACTTTCCTCATGTCAGTACTTTGTAGGTGTTGCCACCTTGTTTGAATGCTCCGAAAATATAATCATTTGCATATCACAGCTTCTTGTTCCTGATGGCTAAATTTGGTGTCTGTAGCACGTCATCTTCTGGTCTAGCAATTTTAATGGCCAGTGCTGTACTTTAACATGGTTACCCGACACAACTGTTCTAGATAATTCAGTTTGGGTCAATACTGCCAACAATCGAGAGCGGTTCTTGCAATGCGAAGATTAATCTCTTTCCTTAGGTGGCTCAGGAAAGACCAATCATGTTTTAGTTAGTTTCACCACACAGTAGGGCGATATGCATTTTTATGGGATGTCAGTTTGATTGAGCGAGACAAAAACAGCCGTCGTGAATTTTATGAGTCTGGAAAGCGTTGGACGATTTTGTTAGCTTTATGTTCTAAGACATACTGGATGAGGGTTGATCCAGCAAAATATTTCTTGAAGTGTCTCGACAGGGCTCCTTCTTAGTGTTTATGGACTGAGGACATAAAATGTAATGCAGGGAGCTGAGTGCAATATGATCCCAACGACGAGGTTCTAAAAACTGAGGTTTTACAGGAAGAGACTTATTTTTAAGCTTCCACCTGAACGCACAGTTCAGCATTATAGTTCGTCGGCGGCACATTTTTGTCACGCCTTGTGATTTCCAGTTGGAAGTTAACACTTCCCTAGTGCTGATGGGTCGTCTCTCCAACTACCCTCCTAGAAAATCGCTGACGCACTTGGGTGTATTTCCATCTGCGAATGTGAAATATTTGTCTGAAAGTCTGAGACTACTAATATTTTTGGCAGTAATTTAATTAGATGCAATTATCATCAGAAATCTTAACGTTTGCAACAGAGTATAAATAACTGTAAGGCTCGTAATGGAGGAAGAAAATTATAACTTAATCTTGACCCACGTGCAAGTATAAGATATTGTAATATACATACAACACCAGAAGCCGAAGACCCTCGCTTTTTATACATATCTACCTGTAACACTGGGCCCAATCCATTATATGTATCTAGTACAGCAACCGGTTATAGGGCAGCCTCTGTTGCCAAATTGCTTTCAGACATACTACTTACGCGTTTCGGCCCATGTGAGACGTCGTCAGATTATGAAAAATGCAGCAGAAGGAACTTCATTCGTTAACTGCCACAACAATGCATTAAACGAGAGTAAAAATCATCTGGAGAAGCCATCCACCCGACAAAATCGATGAACAAATTCACTTCTGATTCATTTTTGCATAGTCTAATGGTTTCCCACGAAGGAGAAACGTGTAATTGGTACTGAAACGGAAAAAAAAGATTCCAAAATTGCAACAGGGACTGCCGTTATTAAAAAAATAATACAACTGTAACTGTTTTTCGTACGTCGTTCTTAATTAATTATTCAGTATTTAATTTGGGCACACAACGTTTTTCTAAAAAATATTACCAGTGCAAAATTTTATGTTCCCACTATCCGTTATCTTTTTGCATGCATGCGCGAGTGTGTGTGTGTGTGTGTGTGTGTGTGTGTGTGTGTGTGTGTGTGTGTGTTTGTGTGTGTGCATGTGTTTGTGATTATAGACATTTGACTTTGAAGGTTTTATTTTATGTGGGTTTGAAACAATGGACCATTTCAGAATTCGAACGTAAGTACCTGCTTTTCATAGGCCCTACATTCCTAATGCATTAGTGTTTAATGGAACATACATTAGTTATTGCGTTCCAATGGCTTGACACAACATCCATTCTTCTTAAGTTGATGATCATTCACTTCCTGACGTTTATAAGTCATTTAGCACATCGCATGCAGAGACTACGGACACACGTCACTACGATTCGTGCACTACAGGGCTCCTTACAGTATGTTCTCTAGTTATAAGGAAGAGAGTCAAGTAATGACTAATGTAGAATTACGCCGACATCTCAGGTGAACGAGCAGATGGTGATGTCGCAGCGTGGAATTCCACATTGCAGCTCATTTCGAAGCATGGAGTGAAGAATCTGAGAGGTCAGCAGGAAGGAGGTCAGTGATATGCCGCATCGGTTGTAGGTCGCAAGCAGGCCTTACGAGACGTCACACTGTCCGGAAGTAAGCTCCGTATTTGGAAGAACTGTGTTTCTATTACAGCGCACGCGGAATGGATATATGCTGCTTCAAAGCACAAGAGCATTGAGAATCTTTCGAAAACGTGTCGTTTCAGATACGACTCGTTACAATAAAATGACAGGAAACCACATACTGCTAGTAAAAGTGTTCCCATGTTTCATAGTTTTAACGTTATAACGTGTGTGCTATGAAAGTATTCGGGTTCAATGCTGTAGCACAATTTCATTTCATTTTTACTCTTATGGCTCTCATGCAGTGTACAAATATAGGTATATAACATTTGTATATGCGTTTAACAGGAGTACAGAAAAACATAACATTACATACAACTAACTAAATGTAAATATCTAAGATAATAACTCATATAAGAGCCGTATCGTAAACTTTCGTAAGGACGCTCCAACGACACTGATAGGAACGCGAGGAGCATTCGTCTCTAATGTGTTTTGTCGCGTTCTGAGCCAGCCGTACCATAGTTTTGGGACCACCAATGCTCTTCAGGATTTTCAGTAAGCTGACACTCTTGATTCCAACGGTCTGTTCCCTCGATACTACTGGTATATAACTGTTCTGCCTGTCGTACCGGTGCATTTCTTGAACGAAGTCTACTCCGTCGTCGACTTGGCATATCTTTTAGTATGGGTAATTGCAGTTTCACCTGTAGCTTGCGGTATTCCCTAAGCAAGGCCTCTCTTCGACGGATTGCGGGATTGTTCAGCAGAGGAAGCCAATGAATGGGTGTTGGTAGGATTTTCCCAGTTATTAGCGCCATAGTGTGCTTCAACTGGAAGCGTTCGTGTAGTAGCTGTTTAGTCACATCGGTAAACAATACTCAGCTCATGAAGGGACCAGTGCAATGGGTGATACGCGCAAGGTATCTGCTCAAGCTCTCCATGTCATTCGACACCATTTCTGAATAACGCTGTTACGAGTTTTTATTTTGGTAGTGGTATTTTCAGGATTTCAAGACCCCCTCCCCATGAACCATGAACCTTGCCGTTGGTGGGGTGGCTTGCGAGCCTCAGCGATTCATATGGCCGTACCGTAGGTGCAACCACAACGGAGGGGTATCTGTTGAAAGGCCAGAGAAACGTGTGAATCCTGAAGAGGGGCAGCAGCCTTTTCAGTAGTTGCAGGGGAAACAGTCTGGATGATTGACTGATCTAGCCTTGTAACAGTAACCAAAACGGCCTTGCTGTGCAGGTACTGAGAACGGCTGAGAGCAAGGGGAAACTACAGCCATAATTGTCCCCGAGGGCGTGCAGCTTTACTGTATAGTTAAATGATGATGGCGTCCTCTTGGGTAAAATATTCCGGAGGTAAAATAGTCCCCCATTCGGATCTCCGGGCGGGGACTACTCAAGAGGATGTCGTTATCACGAGAAAGAAAACTGGTGTTCTACAGATCGGAGCATGGAATGTCAGATCCCTTAATCGGGCAGGTAGGTTAGAAAATTTAAAAAGGGAAATGGTTAGGTTAAAGTTAGATATAGTAGGAATTAGTGAAATTCGGTGGCACTAGGAAAAACTTTTGGTCAAGTAAGTACAGGGTTATAAACACAGAATAAAATACGGGCAATGCAGGAGTAAGTTTAATAATGAGTAAAAAAATAGGAGTGCGGGTAAGCTACTACAAACAGCATAGTGAGCGCATTATTGTGGCCAAGTTAGACACGAAGCCCATGCCTACTACAGAAGTACAAGTTTATATGCCAACTAGCTCTGCAGATGATGAAGAAATTGATGAAATTTGTGATGAGATAAAAGAAATTATTCAGGTAGTGAAGGGAGACGGAAATTTAAGAGTCATGTTTCACTGGAATTCGAGAGTAGGAAATGAGAGAAGGAAACATACTAGGTGAATATGGATTGGGGGTAAGAAATAAAGGAGAAAGCCGTCTGGTAGAATTTTGCACAGAGCATAAATTAATCATAGCTAACACTTGGTTCAAGAATCATGAAAGACGGTTGTACACATGGAAGAAACCTGGAGATACTAAAAGGTATCAGATAGATTATATAATGGTAAGACAGAGATTTAGGAAATAGGTTTTAAATTGGAAGACATTTCCAGGGGCAGGTGTGGACTCTCACCACAATCTATTGGTTATGAACTGTAGATTAAAACTGAAGAAACTGCAAAAAGGTGGCAATTTAAGGAGATGGGACCTTGATAAACTGACTAAACCAGAGGTTGTAGAGAGTTTCAGGGACAGCATTAGGGAACAATTGACAGGAATAGGGGAAATAAATACAGTAGAAGAAGAATGGGTAGCTCTGAGGAATGAAAAAGTGAAGGCAGCAGACGACCAAGTAGGTAAAAAGACGAGGACTGGTAGAAATCCTTGGGTAACAGAGAAATATTGAATTTAAATTAAGAAAGGAGAAAATATAAAAATGCAGTAAATGAAGCAGCCAATAAGGAATACAAACGTATCAAAAATTAGATCGACAGGAAGTGCAAAACTGCTAAGCAGGGATGGATAGAGGACAAATTTAAGGATATAGAGGCTTACCTCACTAATGGTATGATAGATACTGCCTACAGGAAAATTAAAGAGACCTTTGGAGAAAAGAGAACCACATGTATGAATATCAAGAGCTTAGATGGAAACCCACTTCTAAGCAAAGAAGGGAAAGCAGAAAGGTGGAAGGAGTATATAGAGGGTCTATACAAGGGCTATGTACCTGTGGACAATATTATGGAAATGGATGTAGATAAAGATGATATGGGAGATACGATACTGCGTGAAGAGTTTGACAGCACACTGAAATACCTGAGTCGAAACAAGGCCCAGGATGTAGACAACACTCCATTAAGCTACTGACGGCCTTTGGAGAGCCAGTCATGACAAAACTCTACCGTCTGGTTGGCATGATGTATGAGGCAGGCGAAATACCATCAAACTTCAAGAAGAATATAATAATTCCAATCCCAAAGAAAGCAGGTGTTGACAGATGTGAAAATTACCGAACTATCAGTTTAGTAAATCATAATTGCAAAATACTAACACGAATTCTTCACAGACGAATGGAAAAACTGGTAGAAGTCGATCTCGGGGAACATCAGTTTAGATTCTATAGAAATGTTGGAACACGCGAGGCAATACTCACCCTACGCCTTATCTTAGAAGAAAGATTAAGGAGAGGCACACCTACATTTCTAGCATTTGTAGACTTTGAGAAAGGTTTTGACAATGTTGACTGGAATACTCTGTTTCAAATTCTGGAGGTGGCAGGGGTAAAATACAGGGAGCGAAAGGCTATTTATAATTTCTACAGGGTTGGCAAGGGAGTGAGACAGGATTGTAGCCTATCCCCGATGTTATTCAATCTGTATATGGAGCAAGCAGCAAAGGAAACAATATAAAAATTGGGAGTAGGTATTAAGATCCAGAGAGAAGTAATAAAATCTTTGAGGTTCGCCGATGACATTGTAATTCTGTCAGAGTCAGCAAAGGACTTGGAAGAGCAGTTGAACGGGATGGACAGTGGCTTGAAAGGAGGATATAAGATGAACATCAACAAAGCAAAACGACGATCATGGAATGTAGTCGAATTAAGTCGGGTGATGCTGAGGTATCTAGATTAGGAAAAGAGACACTTAAAGCAGTAAAGGAGTTTTGCTATTTGGGGAGCAAAATAACTGATGATGGTAGATGTAGAGAGGATATAAAATGAAGACTGGCAATGCCAGTGAAAGCGTTTCTGAAGAAGAGAAATTTGTTAACATCGAGTGTAGATTTAAGTGCCAGGAAGTCGCTTCTGAAAGTATTTGTATGGAGTGTAGCCATGTATGGAAGTGAAACATGGACGATAAATAGTTCGGACAAGAAGATAATAGAAGCATTCGAAATGTGGTGCTACAGAAGAAAGCTGAATATTAGACGGGTAGATCACGTAACTAATGGCTAGGTACTGAATAGAATAGGGGAGAAGAGGCGTTTGTGGCACACCTTGACAAGAAGAACTGACCGGTTGGTAGGGCATGTTCTGAGGCATCAAGGGATCACAAATTTAACATCGGAGGGCATCGTGGAGGGTAAAAATCGTAAGGGGAAAGCAAGAGATGAATACACTAAGCAGATTCAGAAGGATGTAGGTTGCAGTAAGTACTGGGGGATGAAGAAGCTTGCACAGGATAGAGCAGCATGGAGAGGCGCATCAAACCAGTCTCAGGACTGAAAACCACAATAATAACAACATTTTAAAGACGTTTTCTATATGAACGGGTCAGGTCAAGAGTGACACCAAGGTACTTAGGGTACTTGTAACGTCAATGAGTGTTTCCGTCAAGTTTCACTCTGAGGTCCGTGTTAGCTCATTTGTTGTTTAGGTAGAATGTACGTAATTCAGTTTTCTTGTACTTTGTTTAAGCCGCCACTTTCTAAAATGGAACCTCATAACATCTACACTCCTGGAAATTTAAATAAGAACACCGTGAATTCGTTGTCCCAGGAAGGGGACACTTTATTGACACATTCCTGGGGTCAGATACATCACATGATCGCACTGACAGAACCACAGGCACATAGACACAGGCAACAGAGCATGCACAATGTCGGCACTAGTACAGTGTATATCCACCTTTCGGAGCAATGCAGGCAGCTGTTCTCCCATGGAGACGATCGTAGAGATGCTGGATGTAGTCCTGTGGAACGGCTTGCCATGCCATTTCCACCTGGCGTCTCAGTTGGACCATCGTTCGTGCTGGACGTGCAGTGCGTGAGACGACGCTTCATCCAGTCCCAAACATGCTCAATGGGGGACAGATCCGGAGATCTTGCTGGCCAGGGTAGTTGACTTACACCTTCTAGAGCACGTTGGGTGGCACGGGATACATGCGGACGTGCATTGTCCTGTTGGAACAACAAGTTCCCTTGCCGGTCTAGGAATGGTAGAACGATGGGTTCGATGACGGTTTGGATGTACCGTGCACTATTCAGTGTCCCCTCGACGATCACCAGAGGTGTACGGCTAGTGTAGGAGATCGCTCCCCACACCATGATGCCGGGTGTTGGCCCTGTGTGCCTCGGTCGTATGCAGTCCTGATTGTGGCGCTCACCTGCACGGCGCCAAACACGCATACGAGCATCATTGGCACCAAGGCAGAAGCGACTCTCATCGCTGAAGACGACATGTCTCCATTCGTCCCTCCATTCACGCCTGTCGCGACACCACTGGAGGCGGGCTGCACGATGTTGGGGCGTGAGCGCAAGACGGCCTAACGGTGTGCGGGACCCTAGCCCAGCTTCATGGTGACAGTTGCGAATGGTCCTCGCCGATACCCCAGGAGCAACAGTGTCCCTAATTTGCTGGGAAGGGGCGGTGCGGTCCCCTACGGCACTGAGTAGGATCCCACGGTCTTGGCGTGCATCCGTGCGTCGCTGCGGTCCGGTCCCAGGTCGACGGGCACGTGCACCTTCCGCCGACCACTGGCGACACCATCGATGTACTGTGGAGACCTCACGCCCCACGTGTTGAGCAATTCGGCGGTACGTCCACGCGGCCTCCCGCATGTCCACTATACGCCCTCGCTCAAAGTCCACCTGCACATACGGTTCACGTCCACGCTGTCGCGGCATGCTACCAGTGTTAAAGACTGCAATGGAGCTCCGTATGCCACGGCAAACTGGCTGACACTGACGGCGGCGGTACACAAATGCTGCGCAGCTAGCGCCATTCGACGGCCAACACCTCGGTTCCTGGTGTGTGCGCTGTGCCGTGCGTGTGATCATTGCTTGTACAGGCCTCTCGCAGTGTCCGGAGCAAGTATGGTAGGTCTGACACACCGGTGTCAATGTGTTCTTTTTTCCATTTCCAGGAGTGTAGATCTTCTATGAGAATTGTTTCCACTTGTCCGTGATCTTTGGTTCTACAAGCTCCAGCGCATAGTGGAATTTTACTGATCTGGTATTGGAGCGATCAGAGATATGTAGGTTGAATAACAGGTGAGGTGAAGACGGAGCCCTCTGGCACATCATTGCGTAATTTACTCTCCTTGCTGACATTTTCTTCCAAGTAAGCGCGTAACTATCTATTGTTTATCAAATTGTTGATGAGAGTTACAGTTTTACGGCATAGTATTGTATTTAATAGTATGTATATCACCCCTTCTCTCCAGACTGTGTCATATGCCGTGGTTAGGTCTATGATAGAGAAATATGCCCACACGTTTTCTTGGAAAGCAGCTCCTATGAAAGTTGTTACTGCCAGTACCTGGTCGCAGCAATTTCTCTGTGGCCTGAAACCTGCTTGTTCACCTGCTATATGTTCCAGAACGAAACCACAAATTGCCTTATAAATGAGCCTATCAAAGGTTTTATAAGTACAGCTAAAAAAGGAATTGGGGTTTGAACTAGGTCGTGTCCTTAGTGGAATACTACATGCGCACCCCTGGTAACACTAAATGAGCTAGAATGAATAGGTAGCCAGAATAAAAATTGACTACAATCATGCAGACAAATCAAAACCAAAAGGCCTTACGCAACAATGATGGCCTTCCAAAAGCGCGTAGTTTCTGGTACAGTTGGTCATAATTATCAAATAATTACATTTGTTCATAAAGCCTTTAAACATTGTGTTATATAGATGAGGAACAGCTGCCATGTCGAATTCGTAGAGTAATTGATAGCGTTGCAAACTACAAAGAGAGAGATAGCAAGTTTGGGTCAATCTAATTCCATTTTTTTGTTAAAAGATTAAGTTTCTTTATTAATTTAATTGTAGTATTATCTGCAGTAGTCAGCGTTACTGATCATAAATAAAGTTACAAATAAAATATATCCTGTAATTCCAGTTGCATAGGCAATCAACTGGTATGTTTTCCCAGTGGCCAGAAATCCAAAAGTAACTGCTTGTCTGTTTCAGAAAGTATACAGTTTGCACTGGAAAGTTTTTGTATTTATATATACGTGTGTGTGTGTGTGTGTGTGTGTGTGTGTGTGTGTGTGTGTATTATGGAGTGCCTCATGTTTCTGAATTGCCGTTCAAAATCATTTTTCAGTGATGGTGAGCAGGTTCTCTTCTGTTCGTCCACTCAGCCTGATTTAGGTGTTCTGTGATATCCCTTAATAGCTCCAGGCAAACGGCGGAACTGTTTCCTTTTCCATCCTTTACACAGTGCGATCCTGTGCCGCTCTTCTTGCAGCGGTGTACCGTAGGTCTCTAGAAGAGCGTAGCGTTCCAAAGGATTGGAAAAGGCCACAGGTCATCCCCGTTTTCAAGAAGATGTCCAAAACTATAGACCTATATCTCTAACGTCGATCAGTTGTAGAATTTTGGAACAAGTTTTATGTTCGAGTATAATGACTTTTCTTGAGACTATAAATCTACTCTGTAGGAATCAGCATGGGTTTCGAAAAAGTCGGTCGTGTGAAACTCAGCTCTCGCTATTCGTCCACTAGACTCCGAGGGCCATAGACACGGGTTCACAGGAAGATGCCGTGTTTCTTGACGTCCGCAAGGGGTTCGATACAGTTCCCCACAGTCGTTTAATGAACGAACTAAGAGCATATGGGCTATCAGACCAATTGTGTGATTGGATTGAGGAGTTCCTAGATAACAGAACGCAACATGTCATTCTCTATGTCTTCCGAAGTAAGAGGGATTTCAGGTGTGCCGCAGGGGAGTGTCATAGGACCGTTGCTATTCACAATATACATAAATGACCTGGTGGATGACATCGGAAGTTGACTGAGGGTTTTTGCAGATGATGCTGTGGTATATCGACAGGTTGTAACAATGGAAAATTGTACTGAAATGCAGGAGGATCTGCAGGCAATTGACGCTTGGTGCAGGGAATGGCAATTGAATCTCAATGTAGACAAGTGTAACGTGCTGCGAATACATAGAAAGACAGATCCCTTATCATTAAGCTACAAAATAGCAGGTCAGCAACTGGAAGCAGTTAATTCCATAAATCATCTGGGAGTACGCATTAGGAGTAATTTAAAATGGAATGATGATATAAAGTTGATCGTCGGTTAAGCATATGCCAGACTGAGATTCATTGGAAGAATCCTAAGGAAGTGCAATCCGGAAAAAAAGGAAGTAGGTTACAGTACGCTTGTTCGCCCACTTCTTGAATACTGCTCAGCAGTGTGGGAGCCGTCCCAGATAGGGTAGGTAGAACAGATAGAGAAGGTCCAACGGAGAGCAGCGCGCTTCCTTACAGGATCATTTAGTAATCGCGAAAGCGTTACGGAGATGATAGATAAACTCCAGTGGAAGACTCTGCAGGAGAGACGCTCAGTAGCTCGGTACGGGCTTTTGTTAAAGTTTCGAGAACATACCTTCACCGAAGAGTCAAGCAGTATATTGCTCCCTCCTACATATATCTCGCGAAGACACCATGAGGATAAAATCAGAGAGATTAGAGCCCACACAGAAGCATACCGACAGTCCTTCTTTCCACGAACAATACGAGACTGGAATAGAAGGGAGAACCGATAGAGCTACTCAGGGTACCCTCCGCCACACACCGTCAGGTGGCTTGCGGAGTAGGGATGTAGATGTAGATGTAGATGTACATCTTTTATGACCTCGATGTTGACAGGGCGTTAAAGCCTAACCTTCCTCCTCCCTCCATTAACTATTTTCAAATTACAATCTAAAATGAGATGGAGTTTCGAGTAAATGAATAACTTCTGCTACTGTGTATCTTACATAGTCGTAAAAAATTTTACAGTGTTTCTCTGCCAGCAATTTACTGCTCCAGATATCGACAGCATTCAGATTCTTTGTTGCGATTTTCTCCGCTCTTCGACGAGCGCTAAAAGAGTTAACGCAAGTAGCTTACACGGGACTATTTTCGTAAAGAAACTGGCTGATTTCCGCTCCAGATGGAGCTGAGAATTGCCGCCCGCTGGTGAGCGCTGCAGTCGCAGGACACGATGCGGAGCAATTTCCGTGAGATGTAGCAGGTCGTTTCCGAGCATGCACCAGATCACGCGGACACTGCGTCTACGGTGCTTGGGAAAACAGGTCACATGCGAGGTTGGCTTCAGGAACGTTTCAGCCAAATACGAGGGCAACTGTTTGTGACTACAGCGAGTTCCAGTTGGGAACATTGGGGGATGATTTCAAAGTCCTTCATTTGTTTTCCAACCAAGGAAACCTACAAAAAGCCTTGATCAGAACTGAGTGAGAGGAAGTCTCCTTCATTTAATATTGGGGTAATACGTCACAGACAAAAAATGAAAGCTTGGTGTTCGTGAAAGTATTTATACTACACGGAATAAGTCGATGACTTGCTCGAAACATAGTCTACCGATCGATGTCGTGTGACTGGGGCCTGCCGTCGGGTAGACTTTTCGCCTGGTTCAAGTCATTCGATTTGACGCCACTTCGGCGACTTGCGTGTCGATGAGGATGAAACGATGATGATTAGGAAAACACAATACCCAGTCCCTGAGCGGAGAAAATCTCCGGCCCAGCCGGGAATCGAACCCGGGCCCATAGAATTGACACTATGACCACACAGCTACCGGGTCGGACGAGACAAATGGTGTAAATGGGCTATTGTCAATCGCAGGCACAGCTATGTATGCCCATCGTGATCCTAATTTAAAATTTTAAAGAACTGTTGATAGGCTATAGGTGCATTAATGTATAAAGTACTTCACTCCTCTCTGGCAGTGTAGCTGTACAGTACTAAGTTTATAAAAGTAATGCTGAACTTATATTCCTAATTTTATTCGTAGAAAAGTAATTTACACAAGACTTATTCCTTATAAACTTTTATCATGTATAATCCATTAATTTCCTTTTGACCCGCCCGGATAGCCGTGGATATTAAAGTGTTGTTTCCCGATTGGGACGTGCACTGGTTCTGGATCGAATCAAATGGCTCTGAGCACTATGGGACTTAACAGTTGAGGTCATCAGTCCCCTAGAACTTAGAACTACTTAAACCTAAGTAACCTAAGGACATCACACACATCCGTCCCCGAGGCAGGATTCGAACCTGCGACAATAGCGATAGCGCGGTTCCAGACTGAAACGCCTAGAACTGGATCGAATCCGTCAAACGGACTGACGAAGGCGGTTGGTGGGCCTGCCATCCTGGATGTTGACTTTTAGGTGGTTTTCACTAAGTGAATAACCGGCTGGTACCCAAGTTCCACCTCAGTTACACTTTTAGAATACTTCCCATATCTTTCACATGCGGAGTGGCTGTGCGGTTCTAGGAGCTACAGTCTGGAACCGAGCGACCGCTACGGTCGCAGGTTCGAATCCTGCCTCGGGCATGGATGTGTGTGATGTCCTTAGGTTAGTTAGCTTTAATTAGTTCTAAGTTCTAGGCGACTGATGACCTCAGAGGTTAGGTCGCATAGCGTTCAGAGCCATTCGAACCATTTTTTTCTTTCACTTGAATAACACTGCACCCAGATTGTTGGGGTACACATATTCTGGCTCTGGAGGTAACAGGGTGGCGACAGGAAGGGCATTAGGACAACCTTAAAATACTCATTCTAAATAACTTTATAACCATCCAGACCCTGCACAGTTGCAAGACAGAAGCGTAAGTAGAGGACAATCCACATATTGATTTTGACAGCATGTCTACGACGGTCAGTCTCCGACGAAATCTTCCCCTACAACCGAGGTCGACCAAGCACGCCTGTGCGGAGGCGCTCGACTCGCAGATACGTAGTTCTAATCTTGCTGCTGGAAGAAATTTTCACCATCAGTATTTTATCGCCTAGAAAGAAGAGGTGGGTCGGAAAATTCCTGATTGCACTTAGCGCCAATGTCCTGGATTAAATTTCTAGCCTCTTCGCAATAACTCATGAAGTGAGTGTACGTCGGGTAGTTCATGGTCCTCCAACTTCATCGGAGGAGACCATACGCTAGCTTAGGATTTTACCTTCTATCATACCCCACTGTCATACAACACAAACTAACACCACATAATACACTCACCCACTAAATGAATCTACACGCAGCCCTCTTATAAAAGTGCCATGCATCATGTGAAAATAAGCGCTGGAAAAAAAAAAAACGTTTCAGACTGTGGGACTGAAATTGCCCCTTTTCGGGCGCATAAAACAATAACTTAATAACAGCCGGCTGATGATATTTTTCCTCAATAAAGGGAAACGCGTCTGGTGAAATAAATCAAACATTTTTGCAGTTGCAACTACAGAACAAAAATACCCTCAATAATGGTTTAAAACAGTATCCGGATGCCTCTAAAGGTAAAATTTATATGTCGCTTACCTAGCTCAGGAATGTGTTGTATATTTTTCCATGAAAGGTTGTTTTTGAGGAGCTCAAGTTTATAATTTTGCCGACCATTCGTTGATGAGATTATTTTCTTTTTGGTGTTTCCCAATTAAATCATTTAGGAGATTCATAGTGTCTGCTAAAAGTCGTAAAACACCTACCAATTCAGGGTCAAGCAAATGCGACCTCGGACGTCCTTTTTACTCCGGCGCGGCGTGGTCGAAATTCAATAACGAAAACAAGAACTATTCGAACAGCCAAATAATGAGCCCCCGAGAACTAAAATAGTTCGCGATACGCACCACAATGTCCTTCACGTCTCAAAGACTGGTAGCTTCCGCACAAAGAGTCTCCTCGTGTCGAAGACAACGAACGGCATCGCTGACTTCCCGTCTGTGGTCACGGAAAACGAAGTTCCCCAAGCGAGTCCTATTTTTCTCCTGTCATTTCAACTGCTTCTAAAATATCCGCCCCTGTACCAGTACCCTTCATCGAACTCATATCCAGGAGCTCTACCGTTACATGTAGGTGGTCGTCCACACCACACACGAAATGACTAACTGATCCGTGTCACAAACATCTGTGGACTCATTTTGTGCTATGGAGTGCGCTACGAGGTTTCCAATTGTGGGTGCCAATTGCTCATGCAAATTCCCGTCAGTATTGCTGGCTCTCCGAGATAGTGGCATACTGGAAGGTGGTATTCTACTGTATGTGGTAGCTAATCTGACATTCATTGTCTTAGTATGTCCAACAAAATATTCTTTATTATTGACCCATACATAAACGGCTTCCCAGCTCTTGCTAAACGTAGAGGAAATTTATATCTAGCTCTAAGAGTCCTTTCGATGCACATTTCGTCTAGTTCGTTGTAAGGTAGTAAAGATCATTGTATTAGGAACAATACAAGCGAAAGTGAAAACGAATAAACATTTGAGAGGAATGTAAACAAACGTCACTTCGTTTCGCAGGACTTTTAACTAAAAGTAACTTTCGGGAGTACTAGTACAAAGCTCATGTGAGGATACAGAATTCTCTACTGCTACAGTTTATAACTTCCCTAATCCTTCCTCTCTAGCCTTGAATAATCTGTCTATGAACTACGCACTCGGCAGCGCTCCACGGCGGCTTACCATGCAAGCCGAACTGACACGAATTCAGGCGAGTTGGACCGATGCAACGTGCAAACACTCTCTGCACATCGCTTTGCACGCCACCGATTTTCCGTATGTGAGATGCCCTGGCCTAAAGTTGTAACTGTTGACGGTTTAGTAATACCGAAAACATATTTCCAGTAGCTACTGCACTTCCGTATGTTTTGTACAGTAACATCAGTTGCAAAACGACTGTGTGGACGATGTGGTCTATTATGCCATATTTTAGTTCTAAGTGACGATGCTGTGCGGAGTGTATTTGTATGTTTTGACGACGCCATTACGGCTTTATCACATGAAGACATGCTTTAGAACAGATCTGAAGATACTCATTACTGACTGAAACAGGTAATCGTCGAAGAACTTTATATTGTGATCAAAGACTGTAATAAAATACATTTAATACCGAATGATTCTATTCACGGTATAAAGCGCGTTCTGGCTTTTGAATACAGTACTGTCATCTTCTAAGTCTCACTGGTTGCAAGGAGGGATGCAGTCACTTATCTCAGTCCTGTGGAAGTGTAACAATAATCATACAGTTATCTTGGGATAAGCAACTGTCAATGACACTTCATTACCAGAATCGTGAACACAGAATTAGAAGTACGCCACTGCAAACGTTCCACGTTTGGCGGTTTTTATTTAGAAAACGAATATTTAAAGTGGGCTTTGGGAGACATGGCTGTGGGTTCACCACAACCGTGCAAATCATTTACAGGATTGTAATCTTGTATGTGTATGGTCTGAGAAGTGGCAATCTACGTTAAGTACTAGAAGCGTGAGGGCCTCCATATGTTTACCACAAGACATTCCGTTGCATGGGGGCTACACGATTAATCAGAGGAGACAACGTTTCATTCGCGGTTCACTTAGAGCATAAAACAAGCCTACTAAATAGAATATCTGCATCACACTTTGTCCTTTTCCTATTCACTGCTGCACCATATGGGATTCTTAACAGGACTGACGAAGAATATCGAAGAAGTTCAAATAAAAGCCACCCGTTTCATATTATCGCGAAAAATTGGGAAGAATGTGGCGAAAATGTTGCACGAAATGTGATAGTAATTATAGAATAAAGCTGTTTCGTTGTGGAGAGAATTTTTCAGGAAATTACAATTACCAACTTCCCCCCTCCGAAATCTAAAATGCTTTGCTCCAACAGCAGAGTGAGAATTGATCACAGTAATAAAATACGAGAAACCAGAATTCACACTGCAAGATATACATCCTCATTTTCCTCACGTGCTATTAGAGAGTAGAAGTTAGGGAAAGCGCGTGAAACTGGTTATATGAAGCCTGTTCCAAGCATTTAAATGTGAAATGTAGATTAATCATGCAGGTGTAGATACGAACTTAGAAATCTGAGTCTTCCCAGAACTCTCAGACCTCAACAGCCTTTCTAACCGAAACCAGTTCTTTTTTTTCAAATTTAGAAATATTTAAGACTTCTCGTAATTGCGAGAACTTCGTGTCTTACATTACTGTTTGATGGTTCTCCTAGATCGTTGTCAACATTGAGCGTTTTACGATTATATGGTCACTCTCCCTGTGTTTACATACCGAGAGATTTTGGCAAGCCATTAGAAGTATCCAGTTTAAAAAAATATGTGAACACTTTTTGTGGAACTGATTAACGGCTGTAGGGATTAAGGGAATTCTCAATAAGCAATAAATCCTGCCAGGCAGCTGACAGGTATCCGGTTTAGAACTACAGAGGCTTCAGGGTGGTCTCAGGTGCGAGCAGCGCTGAGGGGACGTCAGCCCAACAGCGCTTTGGACCACACTCACCTGCTTACCTTTTTTTTTGTTGAGAAAACAGAATGTGATGTATTCCTCGAGAGACCGCTGCACACTTTCATTTAAATCAGGTGGGACCAGTTCCACATACTTCAATTTATTGCTTCAAATGCCAAGGGTTTCCTAAATTTTTTTTTTACAATTACATTCACGCGAGAACAACGTTACCATTTCTCTATAAAAGAAGGGAGGATCCTGTAGAATAGAAAATAATAATTTAAGGGGGGTAGGATGTCAAACGGGCCGACTTTGAGATGGAGAGGCACCACAGGACATTTTATTTTCTACTGTCTATACTTTTACAAATAAATTTATAAAACCTTGTCAGCATGACCAGGAAGGATTCAGGATTCACACTCATACCAGTGGAAGTGCAAAAACATAACAAAATAAATTTATTATAGATATGAAATTTCGTAATATTTTTCACTTACTATTGGATGCATTAGATGCTATAGGTACATTTTTCTTCACAAATAAGAGAGATTCTTTGATGAATTTGGCACAGCAAATCTATCAAAAACTGTGGTAAGAACTGAGATAATTAAGTATAACATTTGATTTTTTTCCAAACATTAATTTTAAAACGTAACAGTTCATTCATTTTTTCATCAATTAAATAAATTGTAGAGTTTCAGACAGCTGTAAGTATGCTTTGTATGCTGTGCAAAATTTATCGAATAGTCTCTCTTACTTATGAAGAAAAGTGTACCAATAGCAACAAATGCAAGCAATAGTAACTGAAAAAATGATGAAATTTCACTTCTAAAAAAATTATTTTCTTTCTTTTTTGAACTTCCTGGCCATGCTGACAAAGTTTTATGAATTTAGTTGTAAAAGTATGGACAGTAGAAATTAACAAATCTTGTGGTGTCTCTCCTGCTGCAAGTCTGCCATTTTGACGTCCTACCCCCCTTGAGGCAGTATTCCCTTAGACGTGAGTCGTTTACCTACCGTGAATTCCGAAGTATAAAAAAGATATCAGAAGGGGTTTCCGTAGTACGTAAAGCCTAACTAAAATGATTTTAGCAAAACGCGAAATGATTGAGTCGTGGTTATACGAGTGAAAGAAACCACACTGCAAAGTAACATAAACGTCATAAGGAACACACCATCGTTCACTACAGTAAGTATATTCCCTTCGGGGCATTGTAAGCTTGGCATCAGCATCAGAATGAAACACACAAGCTGCAACAGAGAAACAATCACATTATATTTTGAAATTATTCCAAAGATCAAAAAATCTATTTGTTTCCCAGAGTTTTCCTGAGGGTTTCTTCAGCTACCAGTGTATTTACTGTGTTTTATGCCCTTCGCATCCAGTAAGCCCAACAGGAAACTCTCCTACTTGGTTGACCAGCTACAATAGTGGAATGTACGCACATGTTCATTGAAATAAGCTTACTACATTGAGGAACATAACGAAAACGTATGCAGGTCACGACATTTGTGACTGAAGGTGGCGAAAACTTGCAACTCCAATACAAGAAAAATGCATGGAGATAACCTCATGTGGCTAACTTGTAGAGGACTATTTCTATATGAGACCGACAAAATTTCAGTAGGAAATCTTGATTCTTACACTCCTAGAATCTGACGACAGAGATACAAATTGCGAAAACCAAATTTTTCACTATTTTCCAACATTTTGAGGATTTTTCAGGTGTATCATAAGACAGGTTGAAAGTATGAGACTAAATTAAAAAGATGCAACTCCCAAACGAGGCTGGAAATCACTGCTATATAATCAGTGATGTAATGGTATAATCACAGCTAATTCTGAAATATTTCAAACTTATTCACTGAGTTTGAATTCGTTAACATCAGTTGTGTTAGGTACACATCTACTACCGCGATACCGACATACGGAAATTTGTGTCAGATCGAGACTCGAACCTGGATTTCCCACTTACCGCGACCGCTAGTCTTAACGACTTCGGCTATCCATGCAGGCTTCCTGGACCGACCCAAACTTCCACATGTCACAACCTTCACACTGGTACATAGCAGTCCACTGTTCAACAGTGTCTGTTATTTCAAAAATGCATGTAAGTATTACAAGCCCAGGTAGGCATACGGCAATAACAACAATGGTCTCGATACTTACTGTATTATTTTCCTGTTGCCATAAACTAAGTAATGTTTTGAGAATCAGGTGACAATATAAGGATGTAGACGGTGTAAAATATGAACGTTTTGGTCGAACCAGGGAGCGGGCACAGAGGGCCGAAGAGGTTAACTCTGCCGCTCATGACTGCGAGAACCCAGATTCGAGTTCCTATCCGGCACAATCTTTCATATTTCACTGTTGGGTAGTAGATCTACACCTAACACAGCTATTGCCAATGACAGCGAACACATTTTGAAGTATTGCGTACATTCCTACATATGTGGATCATCAACAGTGTCTGTTCTTTCAGAAATGTATGTAAGTAATACTCTAATGTTCAACCCGTTGAGATGAAATTTGTAGCGATGAGAAAGGGTGTGGATCATACAGGATAGTATACTGCAATATGGAAATAGGTGCGGAGGAACTAGACACGTAAAAACCTACAGTGACAAAAATACAAAAATATTCAGGAAAATGACCTATGTAGGTAAAAGCCAGTTATGAATAACATAAATAGGAAGTGGGGTGAAGTTAAAGGAAAAGGCCGCTCGAAAAATGTGAAGAAGTTGATACGTACATGGTCATAAGAAATACAAAGAAAAGTAAAAATAACTTTCGGTTACAACCAAAGGTATTAATATTGAGTTTCCCCGTAGAATTCAATTTTTAAACTCAGGAGAGAGGAGGTACAGGGAAATATCACGTTTTTTGCCTAAACGACAGTGGACGGGTGGTGGAGACTTTCTGATGACACAATAGAAGAGAAAATTTTGTCTGTTTGGATGACGTACGGATGCTTTATAAGAGGCAGAGTTTTGAAAAGCTTTTGAGAACGAAGCTCCAAACAATGCAAAATGTAAAAATTACATTTCTTCTTAATGCCTCAAATCATAGGAGGAAGTGTTAAAAAGGATTATTCAAGACAGTGTATAGAATCTACCATAATAGACAAATGCCTTTAGAATTGAAAGACTGCTATCCACGCAAACCTGACGATATCAAAGGCAGTAAATGCAAGGGCTGTCGAGGAGTCAGCCACGTTTTCAACTAGACTGAGGTATGTAATAATGGTGAAGAAAGTCGATTGTTTCCTAGACGATGGTTAGACAGTCTTTAGGGAACGTAAGTATATCACTGAGAAATTCCTGACTTTGTGGTTGATTATGGGTACAAGTGAAAGGAGAATTTAAGCTTTGACTTCTAAAAAAGGCATCTGACAACTCGAAAAGACCTTTGAAATTCTAAGAAAAGTCGGAACAGGCTAGAAGCTGAGTTCATCAGGCAAGTGTTGGCGTGCCACGCTCTTGGCAACCAATGACCGAATTTTTTCCAATGGGTCAGTGATTTGGAGAATATAGTGGTGCATGGCGGCAGCCGAACGAATCCTGTATAGGTCAGGACAGCACGGGTTGTATATGGTCTTCCGTTATCACTTTGAAAGACAGTATCACGTGGACCTTCCATATAGATCAGACTCACCGCTCTGAACCCTCGTAATAAGGAGGTGATACTTTGTCCCCACCTTCTGAAAGCATCTTAGTATAGACAGGCACCTTATAATTTGGAAAAAATATGTATTGCTTCGAATGATATGGTATATTAAATTCTGTAACTGTCTTAAATTTGTCAGTATAGCTTAGCACAAAAATTTATATCCTTGAACTGAATGTGACCTTTCGCTAAAGATCTAATGTTCATATTTTCCGGTAAGAACTCTTCGTAATAACTACAGAAATCTGTTGTGGCTTAAAATCAAAGATATTTATTTTTTAAATTTTTTACGGTGTTTATGAAGTACCCCTCCATTAGGGGTAACATTAAAAGTGCATTGGTGTTGCTAAGATATTTTCAGACCATATACCCTATTTATACATCAGTATCTGGTTATAATGTATGTTGTTAATAAAAGTTAAACGCATTCGACGAGATTTCTTTCGTAGATTTTTTGGGGATGAGTACCAAGTACCTCCGCCCCCTGACTCTTGGAGTTACGCAGTATGGAAAAAGCGTTAGTACTGCTAGGGAGTACAAGTCAGAAATATAATTGCTACTGTTCAAATTACATTCTATGTGACCAGAAGGGAAAGTGTTGCGTGAGACGAAGACGAATGCCTCTTGTATGAGGCATATCACGACGGTATTGGAAACAACCACTATTCAAACGTGATTCCCGGATGAAAAACCCATTGTGCAATCTTTCATTACATACAGACTGTAAATGGCGATACAGAAAATTACTTATCCTGGATGCGCTGCAGTGCGAATCATTTATATATCAAAACTTGTAGTACGTCGAAGAATAAAATGCACAGAATTAGTCAAATGGAGAAGAAAATAGCAATAGGCCTTATCAACAAAAAGTGTGTAACACAGAAGTGTTTCAAAGCTGCAAACAACAGGTCGACTACTTCTTAAAACGAAAATTAAAATATGATATGGTGTAATCTCTTCCAGTTATAAAAGAGCTTTATATTTCATTAACTAAATAATGTTGAAAAACAGATTGTGGACAAACATCATAAAAATATAACAAGAACAAAAATATTGTATTAAGTAATTTGCAATCTAGGAAACATTTAGCCTGGCAGACATCACCATTGACATCAGTAAGCAACAGCCTTTATTTAAGATACACAGGAAAGTAAACTCAACAGACACAGTAACAGCAGCCAGTTACCAGCATCCCATAACTCATAATCAAGTAACCTTCGTCGCTATGGTGCACTGCCTACTATCTACACCTCAAACCGAACCACAGTTTGAAAATTCATTGAAAAAAGTTGAAGAAATAACATACATTTGCGGATATGGTCGTACACTGATTGACAGCATTCTCAGAAAAGAGAAGAGACAGAGGATAACAGCTTCCTTTTAGGCACATGGGACAGTACGAAACCACACTCATAACAAGTGAGCCCCCATGCTACATGTAGGTAAGACTTCACAGGTTCTTGGCAGGAAACTATCTGCAGGAAATATACTCTAGCTTTTTACACTAGGAATACTGCTACCCACCTTCTGTTCCACAGTGAAGATAAAATTTCACCTTTATAAGAGTGGAATTTAAAGAATCTCCTGCAATATGGGTGGCAAATTCTATGTATGTCAGTGAGGTAGGGCTATAACTACTAGACTGCCTGAACATGAAAGGAGTTGAGAGGCTGTGAAGAAAACAGTCCACCTTGGCTGAACATGCTCTGAATAAATGTTATTCATACGGTTTAAAATATAAAGTTCTCTGTAAAAAAGCTAAAGAAGAAAAGTAACATTACCTGAAATGCTGGCCATTAATAAACACCAAGCAAAGAATCCCGACTTTGTCCTTAATAACCATTACTCACCCTTATTAAAGCAACGGAAAATTATCATTTCTGTCACCATAAAATACTAAGCTTGCTGGAACTGTTCCACACTCATGTTCCATAGACTTCTTTCTTCCTCTACCTTTACTGGATCTGTTCGTCACATTTCCTAGTTTGTCCATATGGTATAGCCGTCTATGTCAGAACTCACTTCTAGAACATTTCTGTCTTTACACTCACATATTTATAATATCTGAGTATAGTGTAATATAAGATTTATTTCGTCAGAGTCTCTTTAGGTATTAAATCATGCTTCTGAACTGTATCGATATAAAACTTCCTGGCAGATTAAAACTGTATGCCCGACCGAGACTCGAACTCTCGTTCGGGCACACAGTTTTAATCTGCCAGGAAGTTTCATATCAGCGCACACTCCGCTGCAGAGTGAAAATCTCATTCTGTATCGATATAGTCATACAATTTCACTTATCTTATAAGGCATTTTTTTGTACAGCTATGAATTCTCACTCAAGTTGAGTCGACAACATGTTTTGCGTTGTTATCTGACTATGGCCTAAGAAGCCGAAAGCCGGTTCATCAGGAACTAATAAATATTACTGTGGAACATTTATAGTTCGCATTCAAGTAATTAATGTGTTATTTATAAATTTCTTTCACAAGCTGTAACTTTCGTTGCATGATGTCACTCATAAATGGTAATAATTATTAGCAGCTAAGGTAGTCAATATTATAAGCTACAGAATTGTAGTAATAGTAATGATCTTGTAAAGATAATTTAGCTTCATGAGTAACACATAATCGATCCTCGTTTGTGTTTACCCATCAAAGAATTTCCTTTTACTCCCCAACGTGTAATTACCCCCATGTTGGGAATTACTGTACTAGAGGGAAGAGTAGAAGGCCAAACCAGATGTCGAAGATTTTTAATGTATCTAACAAATAATCGGGAAAATTACGTGCTACTCTGAAATCAAAAGACTGCCACAGACGAGGAATATGTCTAGAGCAACATAAAACCAGTGAAATGAGTTATCACCTGAAAAACAACAGAAATGTCACAGTTAATGTCTTTGGGGCCCCTTGAGCCTGGTCCATTGCCCGTCAGGGATTGACTGATTTTCGTCTTAAGACTTTGTTCATCGTTACAAAGGAAATATGTCGTTCGGAACACAATGAAGAGTCGCTGCCGGTAAACAAGGTTACGATGAGGACATCGCGATGCGTCAGTAGGAAACCAGGTGTATCCAAAGCATCAGCATAGAAATCTTAACATTTACGTATCTTAAATTTTTTTCAGCAAGAAGCATAATTTTAATAATGAGACTTTGCAGCCTTTCGCAGTAAGCAAAGCATTAAAACATGTAAGCGTCGCTGCGGTGGATGCTCCATATATCAACAAAAAGAATATATGGATAATTTTGGCAGATATTCTATGTTTTTCTTCCAAAATCCTAATGAATTGCCCATTACCCCCATTCAACATAAAAGCCTTATTTCTAATGCCGAAACTGTTTAGAGAATGTAGCGTGGCTGCTGACTGAATAGTGCAATATTGGCAGTTCTGGATGCTACAGTTGGATCTCACTGTCTGTATCTGATAATGTAGCTTATTAGAATGGGCTGATATTTCGCTTCGTACACAGGAATTTCCCCATTCATTTGGCGTCTAATAAAACGACCTCGTCTATTAGTGACACAAAGTGACTACATGTGTCAATGTCGCTTGAAACGTTTTATTCTAAATGCTTCTGGAATTTCTAAACGACTCGAACTAAATGTTACATCCTCAAAGGCAACGCAGAGTGCGTTTCACAAGGAACTGGTAGATTAAAAGTAGGTAAATTTTTCGCTTTTGCTGTATTAATTTTATTTGTTTCTAAAGTGATCCTTGGTTTTGCGGTAGAGAACTATAACTTAGGTTTTGAAATAACAGTATCTTTTAATTGGTGTTTTATATCATTTTTGCTTCGCAGATGCCTAGAATGCATACGAAGAGATCATGTTTTTGAATTTCTGATTTTATACGTCATGTTAAAAGGCTGAAACCAGTTGTGAACAAATAAAATTATAAAAACTAACGAGGAATTTTTTTGGAAGCTCGATAATCAGTGATGAATCACGAATATCTGTAGCGAATGGGAGACCAGATAGAATCCGGAATTTGTGTAGAAAAATGATCCCGAAACACCAATAAATTTAAAGCACCAAGAGAAGATGAGATTCAGAGCTGGGTACTTAAAACTGGAGTAGTGACCATTGAAGTTGCCCTCTTAATTCGGTCAAGTAAATGGTATAAGAAAAGTAACACTGCAGAGTCTTGAAAAATGCAGAAGTCATTCTCCGCTGAAGGTGATGAACAGTGTATACATCAACCGTTAAGAAGAAATGAACACAATGACTGGTTCAGCACATCGTATTACGTGAGTGATGCCCGATCATAATTAAAATACACCATTGTATACACTGTCACAGAAACTGCGTACGGTGCACATTTCTTCACGAGTTCCTAAAATCAGTCAGTAGAGTCAGGTATCGACCAAAACACATCGTACAACACTCTCCCCTACTGTAAGAGAATGAGACAACCGCGTTTCCAACTCAGACACCCTGGCTATAATAACCTCGACATTTGCACTTGTGCATATACTTTCAGTGTAGTAAAAAAAAAATTGTGAGAAATGAAAACTATCGAAACTCAGGTACTCAACAACAAACCACTGGAACCCATACACCCCTTGTACACAACACACAAAGTACCTTTTATAAGAAACCTCATAAATGTTTTCTGTGGATGGAGTACGGTGACTGGAGATCGCAGCCAAGCCGACTGGTACTGGCACACCGAATAGTAAGGGATAGAGATAGAGAAGATCCAACGGAGAGCAGCGCGCTTCGTTGCAGGATCATTTAGTAATCGCGAAAGCATTACGGAGATGATAGATAAACTCCAGTGGAAGACTCTGCAGGAGAGACGCTCAGTAGCTCGGTACGGGCTTTTGTTAAAGTTTTGAGAACATACCTTCACCGAAGAGTCAAGCAGTATATTGCTCCCTCCTACGTATATCTCGCGAAGAGACCATGAGGATAAAATCAGAGAGATTAGAGCCCACACAGAAGCATACCGACAATCCTTCTTTCCACGTACAATACGAGACTGGAATAGAAGGGAGAACCGATAGAGGTACTCAGGGTACCCTCCGCCACACACCGTCAGGTGGCTTGCGGAGTATGGATGTAGATGTAGATGTAGATGTAGTGGAGTTAGTAGAGCGTAGCTGTTTGAGCCCGTCGTGGACAGAAGCGGTTCACAGCGGTGAAGTCCGCTTGCACAAGGGATAAAGGGCAGAAACACAGGATTTTCACAAAGGCGATGGTAGCTGCTTTTGTAAGTGACCCATGCACGAACTGCGGAGCCCCAGGTTATGAGACTTGCAGTTTATGGAAGTTAGCGAGTACGTGCCCAACCGACTGGAAGGCACCAAGTCAATAGCATGCGCAATTAAATCTGTCGTCTTCCCATCTGCAGAAACTTGCAGTTTATGGAAGTTAGCGAGCAGGTGGCCAACCGGCTGCAAGGCACAAAGTCAATAGCATGCGGACTTAAATCTGTCGTCTTCCCATCTGTAGATGGTTTCTGGTGGTGACTAACACACCTTGTCTAAAATGGGCAGTCTTTATTTTTGCTCGGTCCATCACTGTTTCTGAAATTGCAACACTTTTCTTGTAGTAGAATTGGAGTGCCTGATACAGTCTTTGGGCAGTCATGGCATCACCGTCTAAGTTTCACAGTCTTTCTGCTGCGTCAGCGTTACTGCAGCCCAGGTGTTCTCTGACTGAGCTGCATATCCGTTATTCAGGGGATGAAGGCGACGACCTCCTCAGTATCAGCATAATCAGATTCTGTTGTTCTTTGATCATTCTGTCGTGGTATCTGTCTGCTGAGTCGTTCACGGCTGTTTTTCACGAGACTACGGAAAGCCCTGCTGCAACATATGAATACCGTGATGACGGTTTGAGTCTTTTTTTTAAGTACTCTATGAGACAAAACGTTGCTCTAACTACACCTAATTTTATCTAGTCAGCTGCAGGGTTTGTTTTTGTTTTTTTGTTTTTTTTTTTAAGTGGTACTTCTGATTGCTTCTAATCAGAGGTTTACTCTAGAAGTTTACCACGATTCTCCCTCATGAACTTAATTTTATAGTGGGAATTCCCACTTCATACTTCGTTCCAGTATGGTTGTAAGAGTATCAAATGAGTGTCTTAATACAATGTGCTTTTTCATCTGTTTTCTGAAACTTATCCAGTGCCTACTGTGTAAAGCTTTTACTATAGAGTTGTTTCTGTCACGCTTTCACACACAGGGTGTCTCAGTTTGTCAATAAAAAGAGAGCAATACATACCACGTACAGTGCAGAGACAGTTCTGCTGTTGAAGTTTTAACACTAACTTGTCGAAGTATTCGTAACAGAGTTCCTGAATTTACTATCCTTCAGGGAAGTTCTTGCGCCCAAATAATCTTCAGAACCGAAAGCTGGGTAAGCCTGATGTAGAGCGCTCTGTGACTCCCCCTCCATCTCTTATGCCTCCTTTCAGTGTCTCTGCGCTCCCTCCTGCCCTGTTTTCCCTCTTCCTCTCCCGCCCCATGTGTCTCCTGCCTCTTCGTGAACCCACTGATGCCCCTCCTCTCTTCTTCCCGCCGCTTCATCAGCTGCCCCATGCTCTCCTACTTTTCCATCGTCTCTGACCTATTCTCTCGGCAGGTCCTACCTGGCAGTTTTATTCTTCACTGTGTGTGCTCCAAGGGGGTTTTAAGTGTGTTGTTCCAGAGTGTTTTTACTACTGTGGCCAACTTTTAACCTGTGCCTGTGCATTCAGTGTCTTCTCTGTGTTTTAAGGATCGCCAACTGTGTTTTTTTTAACTTTCTGGTGACTTTTTCAACTGTTCCCCATGAACGTCTCCATGTCAGTGCATATTTTACCTCCAATCTCTCCCCTTACTCTGTTTTATGTTCCCCTTTTTTATTTTTTTATCTCCTTATGTATGTATCATTTTATTCTTGTTTTAGTTGTAGTGTCACTCAGCTGAAGATCGGCGGATTGTGCCGCTGACAGCCCTCCCCTGCCCATATGGGGCAGGGGAATGAAATCACGATAAAGAGAAAAGAAAAAAAAGCTCAGCTAGCCATTCTAACCCTGCGTACGTCTGTGGACACATCGCCTCGTGTTAGACAGCTTACTTACTTTCTTGTTCTGTGTACAAGCAGACGTGTTTGTTAGGTTTCGTTGGGACTCCGTTGTTCGATCTTATTGTTGTTCATTCTGACCTTCGTTGTTCGTGTTCGTCCTTTTCCGTTGTGTTGTTGTTCGCGGGAATCTCCGCAGGTCCCGCCGCGCTTTCCGTTATTTTAACACTGCGGCCGTCCCGGACGCAGATACAACATCACACATATCCATGCCCGAGTCAGGATTCGAACCTGTGAACATAGCAGCAGCGCGGTTGTGGATTGAAGCGCCTAGAAACGCTCGGTCACAGCCGCCGTCTCTCGGTCCGGCACACACTTTTCAGCTGCCAGGAAGTTTCATAGTCCAATATCCTTAACATCGATTTGCTGCTCAATCCTTGAAGATGTTCTCAGTTCAAAAGAATGTAATAAATTTAATTGAGAGCATAGGCTTCAGCTGACATGTCACCGGAAACATAAAAAGCATCGCTTTTACGAAATTCACCATTCCTTTTTCTCTCATGATATACTCCGAATTATGGATGAAGGGCAACAGGCAGATTCCATATTTCTAGATATTTAGAAAGCATTTGTGACGGTGCCACCCCACCACTGCAGTGTTACCGAAGGTACAAGCATACCCCGTAGATTCCTAGACATATAAGTGACTGGAAGACTTCTTTAGTTGTGGAATTCAGTACGTTGTCTCGACAACTTGTGTTTATCAGAGCCCAGAGTATCATTAGGAGTGCACCACAGAAGTTTGACAGGACACCTCTTACTCGCCACATGCATAACTTTTAGGGCGGACATGGTAAGCAGAGATCTGGGGTTGTTTGCTGCAGATGCTGTAGTGCGCAGGAAGTTGTAATCATTTAATGACTGTGGGAGGATACAAGATGACTTAGACGACAGTTCTCGTTGGGGTGATGAATGTTAGCTGCCTGTAACTGTAGAAAAATATAAAACAGGCAAAATAAACAGGAAAAACTATCAAGTAATCTTCGAATGTCGCACTAGTAGTGTACTACCTGACGTGGTGACATCAATTAAATATCTCGGCATAACGTTGCAACGTGTACTGGCACTACCCAGTATTTTAGGCAAAACTATTAAATCTTTACTGCAAGTGACTGAAAGGAGCATTGAAACAGAGGATCACACGTGTAAAGCTGAAATACTAAACACCACAGCTGTTTCACAGAGGAAGACCGCACTGCAGTTCCTTCTCTAAATCCTCGCACAAACTAAAAAAATGGCTGATATCGAAATAAGTGTCCAAGGAAATGAAAAGCAACTGGAATCACTGAACAGAGGAAAGTCCACTGGACCTGACGGGATACCAATTCGTTTCTACACAGAGTAGACGAAAGAACTTGCCCCCCTTCTAACAGTCGTGTACCGCAAGTCTCTAGAGGAACCGAAGGTTCCAAATGATTGGAAAAGAGCACAGGTAGTCCCAGTCTTCAAGAAGGGTCGTCGAGCACACGCGCAAAACTAGAGACCTATATCTCTGACGTAGATCTGTTGTAGAATTTTAGAACATGTTTTTTGCTCGAGTATCATGTCGTTTTGGCCGGCCGCGGTTGTCACGCGGTTGTAGCCGCGCAATCCGGAACCATACGACTGCTACGGTCGCAGGTTCGAATCCTGCCTCGGCATGGATGTGTGTGATGTCCTCAGGTTAGTTAGGTTGAAGTAGTTCTAAGTTCCAGGGGACTGATGACCACAGCAGTTGAGTCCCATAGTGCTCAGACCCATTTGAACCATTTTGAATCATGTAGTTTTTGGAAACCCAGAATCTACTCTGTAGGAATCAACATGGATCACGCGGTTGTAGCCGCGCAATCCGGAACCATATGACTGCTACGGTCGCAGGTTCGAATCCTGCCTCGGCATGGATGTGTGTGATGTCCTCAGGTTAGTTAGGTTGAAGTAGTTCTAAGTTCCAGGGGACTGATGACCACAGCAGTTGAGTCCCATAGTGCTCAGACCCATTTGAACCATTTTGAATCATGTAGTTTTTGGAAACCCAGAATCTACTCTGTAGGAATCAACATGGATTCCGGAAACAGCGATTGTGTGAGACCCAACTCGCATTATTTGTTTATGAGAACCAGAAAATATTAGATACAGGCTCCCAGGTAGATGCTATTTTCCTTGACTTCCGGAAGGCGTTCGATACAGTTCCACAAACATTCTAAGAGCCTACGGAATATCAGAGCAGCTACGTGGGTGGATTGAAGAGGTTTTTGGCTAACAGAATACAGCATGTTGCTAGCAATGGAGAGACGTCTACAGACGTTAAAGTAACCTCTTGCGTGCCGTGCCACAGCGGTGTGTTATGGGACCATTGCTTTTCACAATATATATATATATATATATATATATATATATATATATATATATATATATATATATATATATATATATATATATGACGTAGTAGATAGTGTCGGAAGTTCCATGCGGCTTTTCGCGGATGATGCTGTAGTATACAGAGAAGTTGCTGCATTAGAAAATTGTAGCGAAATGCAGGAAGATCTGCAGCGGTTGCGAATACATAGAGAGAAGGATCCTTTATTGTATGATTATATGATAGCGGAACAAACACTGGTAGCAGTTACTTCTGTAAAATATCTGGGAGTATGCATGCGGAACGATTTGAAGTGGAATGATCATATAAAATTAATTGTTGGTAATGGGGGTACTAGGTTGAGATTCATTGGGAGGGTCCTTAGAAAATGTAGTCCATTAACAAAGGAGGTGGCTTACAAAACACTCGTTCGACCTATACTCGAGTATTGCTCATTAGTGTGGGACACATACCAGATCAGGTTGACAGAGGAGATAGAGAAGATCCAAAGAAGAGCGGCTCGTTTCGTCACAGGGTTATTTGGTAACCGTGATACCGTTACGGAGATGTTTAGCTCTGCAAGAGAGGCGCTCTGCATCGCGGTGTAGCTTGCTCGCCAGGCTTCGAGAGGGTGCGTTTCTCGATGAGGTGTCGAATATATTGCTTGCCCCTACTTCTACCTCCTGTTGAGATCACGAATGTAAAATTAGAGAGATTCGAGCGCGCACGGAGGCTTTCAGACAGTCGTTCTTCCTGCGAATCATACGCGACTGGAACAGAAAAGGGACGTAATGACAGTGACACGTAAAGTGCCCCCCGCCCCACACCGCTGGGTGGCTTGCGGAGTATAAATGTAGATGTAGATGTAGATGAAGCCGCCACGCAGTATTGCGGTAGCAGTGTAGGCCGTCAGCCACGCCATGTCGATATGCAGGGTACAATAACAGATACGCAAGTGAGTTGCGAAGCGAGGATAAGTCAGCGCAGCGGTAAACTGCCCTGCGCAGCAAAGAAGCCTGTTCCTTAAGTGAATAAGGTGGCACCAGCTCTCTGCTTTGAAGCCGACCTTTAATAGACTAAAGCTTGGTCTTGACTCTCCCTAATCACTTTATTAAAATGACGGAAAATCCTTGAAAATTAAGTTAACTTGCTCTTGTTGAGAGGGCTTACTTGATAGTACGTCTTATTGAGTTGGTTGCCGGTTAACCAAACTGCTAAGACCATCGGCAACCCGATTTTCAGTTCCCTTAATGTGCACAGCCTGAAACCTAGACACTAATATCCAGGTAACCCATAGAACTATTCATCCAGTTTTACAAGGCCTGCCCAAGACCCGATTCCATGCCTGGCTATAGGTCTTGAACTGTAGCGCGGTATGCTTGATATAATAATGAAATCTCTCCAGGCGGAAGGAACCGCCATCGCCTCAAGCTCATAGACCGAATATTCCGTATCAAATAGTTACATCGATGCATGTGCAGCTGTTTGTTTACCAAGCGTCCATGAAGAAACCTTTTTTGTTTTTTTTTTTTTTTTTTTTGTTTTTTGTTTTTGCCTGTCCCGGTGGAGGTTCGAGTCCTCCCTCGGGTATGGGTGGGTGTGTTTCTACTAATGATAATTTAGGTTAAGTAGTGTATAAGCTTAGAGACTGACGATCTTAGCAGTTAAGTCCCATAAGACTTCACACACATTTGAACATTGGAACATATTAGTTGACAAATGCAAATACTGGATCTGAGGGTAAAGTTTCTTTTAATAAAAAAAAGTAGCGTCTAGCGACAGACCTCACTCACACTTCTGATCCTTTCGTCTATGTTTAGCACGTCTGTCTTCTGGGGGAAGTGAGGGAAGAATTTCCTAAAAAAAAGTGCTACGCCAATAAAAGTGGCAATGCCTTGAAGTCGGTAGGCCATGAAACATCGCAACTGATTGTATATTGGGGATGGTAAATACTGCCTCTGAGTTGCCGAAAAATTCTGAGTTCCAGGGTTGTGTGATGAGTGCTATAGCTTTTTTTCCCTTGTGGTGACTGTAGTGGCGTAGGAAATGGATAAGTGGATTAGACTCGTAAATTGTTCTGTGCGATATGTGGTAGAGATATGAAGATACTAGAACTGCAGGGGACAATTGTTGCCCTTCAGGCTGAGTTAGATCAGGATAGAAAAAAACTGAACAGTTTAAGGTAGCGGAATGATCAGGATTAGAATTTTGTCAGACAGCTTTGTAGCGAATGTAAGTAAATACGTTTGATCTCTTGCTTTAGTTAGAATCTGATGGTCCTCTAGCTGAGGTACAACTAGACAAAATCAGGAAAGAGAAATAATGTTTTGTTGTCAAATATTTCTCACGTCAGAGCTAAAGCCCAACTTTTGCAGGATCAGTTAGGATCCGAACACCAGGTCTCCAATTGTTTTAAAGCCAGTGCTGATGTGCATCAAGTGACTGAGGATTTATGTTCAGTCTCCAAAGATTTTATCGAGCAAAACGGAATATAGAGTATGACCTGGAAAACACTTCATCAGCGTCGAGACATACAAGTGAGAATTTTGTGTCTACCAGTATTATAAGACGCCATAACTGACCACATTTGAACCCTTCTGTCATTATAGTTAATTTGGAGTTGTAACAGTTGTTTGGCTTGGGTGCAGTTTCACATATTGGTGTCAATCCTGTTGATTCTCTCAGTAGGTGGAATTGTACAAGGAACGGCCTGCACATCAACTGGAAATAAAAGGGTAAAAGTGCTCTGCTAATAGCAAGAAATTTATTGAGGAAGGGTTGGGGGAGGTACTGACGTGAGCAGTAAAATACCAGTGATCACAGGTGTTGGTGCTACACCTCTTTTAGGGGAGGTAGGACAGAAGGAAATCAAATTCCAAGAGAGGCCAGAACTGAGACGAACTTTCAGTTTGACTAAGAAAATAAAGTAGCGTAATTCTGGCAAACTGGATAAGCAGGCAAACTGGATAAGCAAACACAGCTGTTGCTTAAAACGTTTCAGCAATCAGTTGAAATTTTATTTCCACTCAATTTTATCTCACTCAGTGTCGATCGCCAACTGTTGTTAGTTCATCAAAGTATTTGAGATCTAAGAAGTAAAATTAATGAACTACTTATCTACATTGATGAATTAGAGTTGTCCAACCCAGCTGACATAATCTGTCTTTCTGAACATCATGTCACCTGTTATATGAAGGGCTTATTTCAATAGTGGTAAAAGTCCGTTTTTGTTCATTCTGAGATACAGAGTCCTAAAGTTAAATGAGTGCTGAAAAATCTGCAGTTGAGATAGCAGAAATATTCAGGTATATATATTTAAATATTTCTGGTATCTCAACTGCAGATTTTTCAGCGCTCATTTAACTTTAGAAGTCTGTATCTCAGAATGAACAAAAATGGACCTGTACCACTAATGAAATAAGCAATTTATATATAAGTCTTAGGTGTTCTAGGATTTAGCTCAGCTTCTCACTTCTGCAGTGCAGAGATGGAGGACAGAGGAGTAGTCACATCTATCAGGAACCTCCATAAATTCAGTAACCCAGACGTTCCTAAATTTTGCCTAGAGCAGCGTACAGAAGCATGTGTAACAGAAACAGAATTTCATAATAAATTATTCACCACAATAAGTGTTTACTGATTACAAGCAGGTAATTTTAATCTGTTCATAAAACACTTTGAAACTCTATTACACTATTAAGCAACACAACAGTTATTGGTTGCTGGTAATTTTAATGCAGATTTTCCTACTGCTGTCAGTAAGATTGATAATAACTCTATGGAATTCTCTAATGAACAAACCAGTAATAAGCAGTCTCTCAGACCATGATATGCAGTTCCTTTTGCTAAAAGTTAACACTGATCAGGGCACAAAATCTATTAAATTTGAGTGCAAGATGGTTGTAAGGAAGCCAAAAATTTACTTTTGTCTTAGGAAACTACTCAAAGACCCAATCAGGAGCGGTGTCTACAATGCTCATAGCGTGAATGAGAAATGCAACTCTTTTATTAATAATGTGCTTAGCTTATTTGAAAGCTGTTTTCCAGCCCAAATTATCCCAGATTAGACTAAATTCTGTAAAAAAGCTATGGCTTACTCAACAAATAAAAATATACTGTAACAGAAAAACGAAATTATATCCATCATTCAGAAACAGCTCTGTTGTAAATGCTGTAGATCATTACATACTGCCAAATATATAAAATAGTAATATCGACTTCAAAGCAAATGTATTATCAGAAAATTGGAGTAACATCAGATAATAAAATAAAACCAATATGGGTATGGTGAGGGAAGAGACTGATAGGATCAGAGATCTAGAAGAGCATATTACATTAAGTGATACACAGATAACTGATGCATGCAGTGTTGTTGAATTTAACAAAAAACACTTCACAGTTGCTAGCAAAAATATGTGATTTTTAGGTAGTGTCCACCATAATATCCTTAAAGTAAAAAAAAAAGATAAAAAATACTAGAGGCTCTTATAATTTAACAACAAAGTTTTTAAACATTGTGATTCGGAGTGTATTGACTTTTAAGTTACTTGTGTAGCTAGTCTGTTGTCAGTGAAACATCTCTTGAATGGCTGAAATGAGCTGTAGTTATGACTTTGTATAAGAAAAGAGATAAAGACATACCATCAAACTTCCATCCAGTTTCACTTTCATCCACACTGTCAAAAAGTTTAGAAAATATAATACATAGTCGTTTTCTTAATCATCTGACCACAAATAACATATTGTCAAAGTCAAAATTCGGAATTCTAAAGTTTTGCGATATTGAGAAGACCCTCTACATATACAGTGGGGATGTACTTCATTATTTAGACAACAAGCTAAAGGCTACTGGTAAATTTTGTGCTCTGTCAAAGGCATTTGACAATGTAAATCACGATATCATTTTCAGTAATTAGAACATTACTGTACAACAAGAAATTCTGCAAAATGATTGAAATCCAGCATCTCTGACAGAAAATGAAGTGTGTCAATACAAAAGAGACGTTTATTAAGCTATCAGGCATCGTCCAACTGGGAATAAATAACATGTAGTGTCCCCCAAGCCTCTGCCTTAGGGTCCTTACTTTTTCTTGTGCATATCAATGACCTTTCATCAGTCAGATTACGAGATGCAGAGTATTTTGCACATGATAGAAACATTGTAATAAATAGTAAACCAAGTGTATCCTTAGAAAGATCAATTAATGAAATTTTCATTGATATTAGTAAGTGGTTCCTTGCTAATTCTCTATCAATAAATCTTGAAAAAATCTGCTACATGCAGATTGGAACCTGTAAGAGGTTTCATGTCAGTATATGCCTCAAATGTGACAACAAGCAGACAGAATTTCACAGTATTAAATTCGTGGGACTACCACTTGACAATAAAATTAAGTGGGAGGAACATACCACAGAACTGCTGAACTCCTAAACGAATACATATTGCTATTTGAATTTTGTCATACATAGGTGATATAAAAAAAACGTAGCGTACTAAGCTTGTTTTCGTTCAATTATATTACACAGGATTATTTTCTGGGGTAACCCATCAAGCAAAGGTGAAGTTCTTTGAGCCCAAAAACATAAAATACCAATTACTTGTGGTGTGAAATTAGGAACGTCGTGCAAAGGCAAGATTACAGAAGTGGGAACTACTGTTTTCACATACATTTATTCCTTAATGAAATTTGTCATTAAAAATACATACAGCTCAGTTGATGGAAGCCATTATAGAAATAACAATAACTTTCACAGAGATTTAAATTCATTTACTTTCGTTAACAAAGGTGCCCACTATTCAGCAGTAGACATTTCCAATAACATGTCAGCAGCCATAAGTTTGACTAACAATAAATCTCAGTTTAAGAAGACTTATTGGTGCCCGCCTCCTTCTACTCCACTGATGAATTTCTTAGCAGAACCGACTGATGTGTGTATGACATTAATAACATCACATGATGGAAATAATGACTACAATCTGACCTTGGTATAAATTTTGTTCAGTAATAATATCACTGTAAATAAGTGCTGCAAAATGTTTGTTATTTTATTCTTTTATCTGATGTATTTGGTGATGCATGGCTACAATACCTACGTTTATTGAATATTTAATATTTCGTGTTTGGGGACACGTTTTATATCTATTTTTTTACTGATTTCACATCCACAAGGCCAATTTTATTAGGGATCTGTGGAACATACATTAGCATATCTGTTCTTATCTTGTAAATGTTTATTATGTAGTCTTGTTTTCTGACTTGCTGCACATCCCAGTTTATCTCCTCACTATAGATCAACTGGAACGAAAAGTGTATCTAATCTAATCTCTGCAGACACTATGTGACTGAGAAACTGAATCGTTCTCTGTACAAGCTTCCAGATAAAAGTCAACCCAGAGTTATGAATTCCACGAAAGAGTTATTTCAAATGACCCCAATGCTACTCCATAATCCTACTGTACAATAGCCGGTCATCGATATAGTTGAATATGAACAAAGAAAATGGAGTCCATGAGCTGTAATAATACAGCCACGCCAATGGCAAAATCAAATGGCACCCTTACAATTTCAAATAAATTCCAGTCTGTAATAAATACAGCAATTTTTCTAGAGTCGTTATGAAAGGGAATCTGATTATAGGTTTGGTTCAAGTCAGGTACTGTAAACGCTGCTGCACCCTAGAACCAGGCGATACATGAATGGAGAGCATGTAGCGCAATTGATCCAAGAACCACCTTTCTATTACGCTCACTATATTCTACAACCGATCTTGAACATTCACCTGATTTAAGGACTGAAATTATCGGCACTTCATCAGGAGTGATGGACAGTGTTGTGACACTCTGCTGTAGCATAAGCTTTCTTAGTGTGAGTGGAGATGAACGATATCGGCACTTCATCTGTGAACATTTCATGTTCCAGCAGTGCAGTGATTCTCAACTCTGCTTCCAATTCATCACTACAACACCCATACAGTTCACCTACTTGGAGCCTCTTCTCATTATTTAAATGCTGTAAATCATTTGATGCCACCCCTGCAGCCTTAGGATTATTTCGTTGTTTCATCTCGATTTGCCAACTGTTATACTCACACTACTAGTACCTCAGATTTCGAGCGGACCTGAAATGAGAACTACTGTCTGTCCAATCGGCAACCAACTTAACCTTCCTTATCACATTTGAGCCAATAATAAATGGAGTTGACAAACTTTCAATCATCCTAGTGTTAACCCTCCACATAAAGCCTTGTATTCTCAATCTGATGACCAACACCTTTCGGACATCAATCTGGGTGTTTTTAGCTGTCACTGCTTGCAATTATCAATTGTTTGTCAACAATTGTTATTCCTAATGACCCAGTCCAGGACCAACGTCATGACCACACTAACTGAACCCACTAAACCACAGACGGGACCATTGTTAACATGACAACTACTGTCTTTCCAGTCGACAACAAACCGAACTTTCCTTGTCAGCTCTTTAGAATATCTCCACATCATTGTTGTAACTGCCCACAACCCATGGTTATCCAACAGTCACCACGCTGGATGAATGGGCCAACTCTCATTGTTCCATTCTCATGCTTCGACGTGCATAACAACTTCGAGCTAGGAGGCTGAGACTGCCACAAGTAAAATACTCTAATTTGCCACGGGCTGAAGAAGTAGTGTTCTCACGTTGTTTGACATGTGTAGTGACTTTCTCTTTCCTTTGCTCATCGCCATAAGCAACTCCTTGAAAGTGACTAACCATGACACTCAACGTACCATAACAGCAGGGGTTTTCACAAAATGTCTATCTTTGTTGGCCTTCTATCAAAATACCCATAGTAATCTGTCGTATTACTTCGTATTAACTAAATCCTTGTCAAAACTCTAGCACTCCACTTAACTCTATCTACATAGCAGAAGAGCTGCTCCTGAAATTCTTGTTCATGTCCATAATGCAAATGCTGTATGGATGCCCTACATATCTTCTCACAAAATACTTTCTATATTATACATTAGACAGTGGCATATTTCACCTTCTCTGACAAGCCCCAATAACCTGCGTGGCTGCTATTCGGAACCATTCCTACCGTCTGACGCTTAAGGCTCCAACATTCTCTTGCACTTTACCTAAGGCATGCAAAAACTTACCCACCCGCAGGGCGGAACTCAATGAAAACACACCCTCCTCCTGCAAAAAACCTTGAAGCGGATTCAATAACCCACAGAAGTGACTAAACATAGCATTCCCTACTGTCTTATCTGCCAAAACGTCCAACTGGGAATAAATAACATGTAGTGTCCCTCAAGCCTCTGCCTTAGGGTCCTTACTTTTTCTTGTGCATATCAATGACCTTTCATCAGTCAGATTACGAGATGCAGAGTATTCTGCACATGATAGAAACATTGTAATAAATAGTAAACCAAGCGTATCCTTAGAAAGATCAATTAATGAAATTTTCATTGATATTAGTAAGTGGTTCCTTGCTAATTCTCTATCAATAAATCTTGAAAAAATCTGCTACATGCAGATTGGAACCTGTAAGAGGTTTCATGTCAGTATATGCCTCAAATGTGACAACAAGCAGACAGAATTTCACAGTATTAAATTCTTGGGACTACCACTTGACAATAAAATTAAGTGGGAGGAACATACCACAGAACTGCTGAACTCCTAAACGAATATATATTGCTATTTGAATTTTGTCATACATAGGTGATACAAAAAAAAACGTTGCGTACTAAGCTTGTTTTCATTCAATTATATTACACAGGATTATTTTCCGGGGTAACCCATCAAGCAAAGGTGAAGTTCTTTGAGCCCAAAAACATAAAATACCAATTACTTGTGGTGTGAAATTAGGAACGTCGTGCAAAGGCAAGATTACGGAAGTGGGAACTACTGTTTTCACATACATTTATTCCTTAATGAAATTTGTCATTAAAAACCAGTGTATCCTTTATCCTAGCATATTTGTAATTAGTGTGTGCCCTCGTGGTTCAAGTGTGTTGTCGATCATTGCCGCTCATTTGGTTATTGAAATAAGTGGTTGTTTAGGTACTGTAAATGGAATAATTCACCAGTCTTCTACTCAAGAACTGCTAGTGAGATCGCGCTGGGATTATAAGTGGTTTACAGCAGAGCCTGTTCACTACTGTCCAGATCGGCACTATTAGTGGTGTAGCCGATTTGACTACGTCGTTGTGAAGCTATTAGAACTCGCAAGATGGAACAAAGGTTGATTTGAGATTCCAGTTATCTTCGTAAGAAGGAAGTGGGGTATGAAATTACAGAGGATTAAAGCCAAGGGTACTGTCTCGGAGATGCTGTAGCAGTGTAGGAAGTGGGGTCAAAACTATTGGAAGCGTTGCCCAAAGAGGAATAAGAGTTAAAATCTTTTCGAAGTGCTTGATATTTGTCATGATCTATCAGTTAATAGCGTTACATCCACATTTCAAGCTCGGAAGCTGGGTGAGAATTTGGAGCGTTTTAGGAACAGAATTAAGGATAGTATGTTGGTGACCAAAATCACTTCTGATAGATCATGGATGTGCACAGGGTAAGAAAGCAATGCCCTCTCGCGTAGGGCAGAGGAGGTGGGGAGCTACAGCGGCGGCTCGGAGGCTAAAGGCGGATCTAGAGTGTTCTTCGGTGGGTTGTACTGTGGGCCACTTTGAGATTGTTGTGCTGGGTTTTTCGTTCATTGAAGGAAAATATCTGACGGATGTCTTTAATGGTTTGGGAAGTGTGTTCAAATGCTAACGCGGTTAAGTGTTGCAAGAGCAGTTATTGAATTTGTTTGACTTGTTGTAGTTGTTGATTGAATTATCGTCAGTTTGAAGAGCTGCAGAGGTTAGCCATGCAGTTGTTGGCATGGTTGACGTTGCTACAGATTTTGATTTTTATATATTAATGTGATCGTCAGAGGACAGAATACGCTGGAGTTAGCCCATAAACAAACACGAAGTGGATGTTGCGAGCTGCTTTGAGCAAAGTAAAGATAAGGGCGCGATTGGAAGAACTGTAAGGCGATGCTCTACTGGTTACAGGCACAATTTGTGACCTCTCTGGACCAAATTTTTTCTCCAGGCTACCATAATCAGAACCACCATTGTGAATGTGACGCAATCTTTTTTTTTGTATTGGCCTTGTAGTGACAATAAGTAATTGCTATTCTTATGACTG